>NC_065534.1:52143616-53368616 GCF_932294415.1 Quercus robur
GACTGGCCTACGGTCTTCGGTGGTGCCAATGTTGACTTCCTTCAATTCATCAACTGTAGTTTGTACGCCTTCTTCAAATGAGGGTGGAGCATCCTCAGTATCATCTTTAATAGGGGATTCTTCTTTCGTGTCTTCAATGATTGTTATATGATTTACTGAGGTAACGGCTTCATCTTCTAGATCTTGGTTTGTGGTCACCATTGTATGCTTTTTTGCAATCAGGGCTTCTCCAGTATTCACTTCCCAAATGGTTCTACATTTCATACGAGATGAAATGGAGCTTCGAATCTCATTTGAGTCTTGATCAACAATAAGTGTGTCTGTAAGGTTGAATTTAATCAACCATTTTATTGGCTTTATTCCGTGCCAAATTTGCTTGTATTTCAGCATTTAGTAACCCTATATTTAGGTGGGTTTGTTGTAAGGGTAGTGAGGGAGATAGAATGTTGATTGCTCAAGAGTGTGCAAGAAAACAGAGACTCTCGGCTTGTTCTCGTGGGTGGCTCGCGGCTTTAAGCCGCCAGACGCAGCACACGTGCCAAGCGTGTTAGAAGGTAAACAGTCATGCTAGCTGGAGCACTACAAGACAAAACAGGACAACTGGCCATACGGTTATCTCGCGACTGGATCTCGCGACTCAGTCAAGTCGCGAGCTCAAGCCGCGAGCCACCCCTGTTTTGTGAATCCTGACGTTTCACATTCCTCTCTCACTCCAGTATAAATACCCCTTATACCCACAAATGAAAGAGAGCTTCCAAAGAGAATTTTGAGAGAGAAACCCTAAAGAAAAACAAGATTGATTCACCTACAATCTATACATTAGAGTCTCTTCAAATTCCTCAACTCTCTTCCTCTTCATTGTCAAATCCTTGAGAGGCATTTTACCAAAACCTTGTTCTCACCATATTCATCACTGTGTGAGGGCTTTTTGGTTTTCTGGGAAGCAGTTAGGAAGGAACCAATCTACATTGGTTGATGCTATGGTCTAGTAGCGGAATTCGGGAAGCTAGAAAAGAAAAAGGTTTGGCGCAACCTCGTTGGAGCAAGAAGCTTGGAGGGCTTAGGTGCACTGGGTAGATTAGGCTTGGAGGGTCTATTGCTGTCCATGTATCCCAACTACATTTTCTAGTGGATTGTTTACCACTTGGAGGGCGGCAGAGAGGTTTTGCGCCGAGGGCTTCAGTTTCCTCTTCGATAACACATCGCGTGTTGTCTTTGTGTTTGCATCTTCCTTCCCTTTTATCTTTGCCTTTTATTATTTGCTATGGGTTGTGATTTTAATTTGGCTTAGATAGTTTATCCTATTCTATATTATAGCTTATGTTCATTTTCCGCACACTAGTTGTTTGACATAAAGTTTGAATTGGTTAATTTGTAAATTGGGGGTTTAAACGTTCAAGGGTGTTTATACACATATTTGAACTTTCAGTGTCGTTAGCACCTCTAGGGAGAAGATTTATCCTCTCATTCTTCTCTCACTTTGACTTCAAATCTTTCGAGAGCTGAGAAGGGCTTGCATGACTGAGCCTTGTGAAAACTGAACCTCGAGTGTTAACTTGAGAAGGAGTTGAGTGACTGAGTCTTGTGAAAATAGAGCCTTGAGGGTTAAAAACAAAGTTATCTTCTTGTGTCCCTAACCTATCAAAGACTGAGATATGTGAAGTGGGTTGCCCAATGCGATAAAAAACAGATGATTTTTTTGATAGGTTTGAGGACTGTTCTTCTTCCTCATAATCTGTTGAAATTACTGAAACACTAGCTTTTCGAATGGGAAAATGAACAGGAGTGATGGAGTGTATCCAATTTCAACCTTAGAATTTGTTACACCAAAACCTTTAGCCTTTGACACCTGGTGTTCCCTTTTTCTAGAGGCTTCAGGGATGAGCTTACCCAAACCATTCGGCTTCTCATGGTCATAACTAGCTTTAGCCATGAGTCCATATGCATTAGGGTCAAAACCCTCTTTAGTTCGTTTGGTGGGCAAAGTTCTGTGTTCAACGATTGGTCATTGGGATGGTCTTCTAAACCCTTTCAATGGTTGGTTTGAGATTCTTGGTTTTGCGATTTTAGCAACTGGGAGAGTTAGTCCTTGCAGATCTTCCAATGCCAACTCTCCATCTCCTGAAAATGGTGATTGGCCCTCTTTCCTTTTGGTGACTGGGACATAGTGTAACACATGGGCTACCTTAATTGCTTAAGAGGCATGACACTTCTTCTCTTTTATGGAAGTCTTTGTTTGCTTGGTTTCCTTCTCCTTAATTGGCTTGGTTTTCTTCTCCTCAATTGGAGAGACAATCTTTGAAGTTTTGGAAGGGAGGTTTACTTCTTTTCTAGATAGTGAAACAATGACTTGTGCTTCCTCTAGTGTATGATCTTCCAAGTAAAATTTTGCATTAGCAAAATGTGATTTTGCTACAGTAAAGGGCTTGTGATCAACTACAATCTTTTTTACTTGTCCATCTTGGAAATATTTAAGGCATTGGTGATACGTAGATGGCAAAACACCATACTCATGCAACCATGGTCTTCCTATAAGTAGTTTGTAGGTGGTCTTAGCATCAATGACATGTAAGAGTGCACTTGATTCCATTTCACCTATGAGCGTTTGAAGCCTAATCTTCCTAATGGCTCTTTGTCCACCTTGATTAAAGCCTTGAATCATCAATTTACTGGGACGTAGTTCATCCAAGGAGATTCCAAGCTCTTTCAATATTTTGAGTGGCAGAATGTGAACTGTAGATCCACCATCAATAAGGATACGATTGACTTTTTGTTCTCAAATATAACCAGTCGCAAATAAGGGATGATTGTGAATCTTGGATCCCAACAGACGATCATTATCAATGAAAATGATTGAAGACCAATATGCTCTATACATAATAGCTCGCTCTGTTTCCTCCTCACTTTTTGAAGATTCTTCTTCACCACTTACTTGATAACATGTAAGAGATGAAAATATATAATCCTCGGGAATTGGCACTGGGGAGAAAGGTACTTTCACCTCAATAGGCTTAAATGATCCAAATTGAATGGTGAAATAAGTAGAAGTAGTTGTTGAGGCTACCATGGCTAGATTGGCAGTTGCAACTTCATCATCAAACATGATCTTTCCTTGACGAGCTAGCTCCATGATTTTATCTTTCAACACAAAGCATTGCTCAATGGGGTGGCGTATAAGGCGATGATACTTGCAATACTTGGGATCATTTGTTTGGTCAGCCTTTTCAGGGCGTTTCATCTCCAGTAGCTCAATCAACTTCAACTCAAGTAGATGATCCAACATGTATCGGAATCAGGGAATGGATATTGCTTTTCTTGCATTTCTTGTAATGTTGGTCTTCTCCTTCTTTCTTGAGTGAGAGCAGAGGTCTGTTTTTTTATCTTGAGTTTAATTGGAACTTTTAGAGGACCAATAGTCACAATCAAAGACTACTTGTTTTCCAGTTTAGGAGGGAATTTGCCCCTTTTGTGAGTATCTTGTCTTTCTCTCCCCTTGCAAGGTTCTTGAATAGGTGGGCCTTGGTGACCATTGGAAGCAATACTAAGCTCCATGTCATGGGCGTGTGCTGCTAATTCTTCAAATGTTTTAGGCTTTATTCCTTGAAGGATATAGCTTATAGCCCAATTCATTCCTTAAATACACATCTCAATTGTGGATGTCTTAGATAATTGATCCTTGCAGTTAAGACTAAGGTTTCTCCACCACTAAATGTAATCAATGATAGGCTCTTCTTTCCATTGCTTTGAATTGGTGAGTTCTATCATGCTAACAGTACGTCGAGTACTGTAGAAACGGTTTAGGAATTCTCTTTCCATTTGATTCCAACTATCAATAGAGCTAGGCGCTAGATCAGTATACCAATCAAACACATTTCCTTTCAAAGAGTGAACAAATTGCTTGACCATGAGATCCCCGTAAGTACCAGCATTGTTACAAGTTTCCACGAAATGAGCTACATGCTGCCTTGGACGATTGATTTCCACCCCCAACTTGATCTTTGATAGCTTCCTTGATTAACTCCTTGAGCTGGTCAGGAGAGATACAGAGAGTTTGAGATCCTTTGTTGAACTCTCGGGTTTGTCATTATAGGTTTGTTTTGATTGAAAGCTTTCATCTTCACGATTCGTTCCAGATGTATTCCCCATCGTATTCATCAACAAAGTTATTTGTGTGTCTTTCAATGCTTCCTTCTCTTTCATGGACTTCATTAGCTCTTCTAAAGTTTGGGCTATGGTCAAGACTTGTTCCTCCAAAGATGTTGTGTTAGTCATCATGACTGGCATGGTAGATGAACTAACAGAGTGAGGGGATTCCCTAAGCTTGGAAGTAGGAATATTTTCTGAAAAAGAGAATTCAGAGCCATTAAGTGATTCATCCTCTTCTTCAACAATTAGAGCTTCTTGTGTTGGTTCTAGTGACAAAGCTGGTTGAGACAACATTTCTTGGACGAGGCCAGCTACATCTTTGCTTACCCCTTGAGTAGATGGGGCTGTTTGTGACTTCTCAGTTTCAGAAGTGTTGAAAATAGACGAGGATTGGGGTATAGGTGTTGTTTGAGCATAGACTTCTGCAAAGGCTTTTATCCTTCCCCTTGTCATGGGTCCAGTATAGGGAATATCAAAGTTTGAATCAAGTGTAGGATCAACTTCACTTGTTCCAAAAAGAGGGTTGTCGATTTGAGTCTTCTTTGAAGCCATATGGCCTTAAAGGATGTGACAAGTTGATGAAGAAGAGATGAGAGGTGGAGATGGTCCCACCAAGCATGCCAAAAATTTGTAAATACAAATTTTCCAATGGTAGAAAATTAAACAATTGAAAAGAAATATGGTTTGCAAATAATAATTTGTATTGATGAATAATGAGTACAATCTCTATTTCAATTCTTTTACAAAAGAATACCCTCTGATTCTATCTTCATTAAACTTGACTCGTACAAGGAATCTCCTTGACTTTAGTTGGAAGATGGATTAAACGGCCACAACAAACCTCTAGCTTTGAGCTTATTAGAGATTTATTGTTTTACAAGTCTTTGAATGTGAAGGTTTTTAGGTTGAAGTTCTTCGGGGCTTTAGAGGCTTGATCCATTGAGCTTCAAGGATTTGAGGTTTGCTGAAGTTTATGGAGGTTTTTTCAGCTTAATTCCAATAGAACTTCAAAGAACTTATTTGAATGTTCTTCATGTGTTCTTGAGGTAGAATTTCTCTAGAGTTTCGACATCTAAAAAAATTCCGTAAATGAGAGGAGGTATGCCCTCTATTTATAATGGTTTCAAAGGATAAGTCCCACTTGGGATTGACTTCCTTGTAGATAATTATCTCTATTATTATTATTTATTTTAATAGAGATAATGACTAACTATTATCATTCCAATTTAATTGAGATATTTATCTCTATTTAATTAGGATAATTATCATCAAGATCTCTCTATTTAATTAGGATAAATATCATCTTAAATGACACATGTCAACACTTGATTTATCTAATTTAATGACATATTAATTTAAATTTTGTCACTAAATTTGGATGTGGCATTTTATGATTGGCTTAAAATTTTGCCTCCTACACCATGATATCAATTTGCTCTCAAAATATAAAACCTACTTTTGATGAACTTGAAAAATTTTAGAAACCTGGTGCGAATGGAGAGAACAACATGGCTAGTTCGTCGACTTTATTTGCAAATAGACAGAAATGTCATTTTGTGAAGGGCGATGCAGTCATTGTTATCAAGGGAGATCTCAAAAACTTGAAGGGGTGGGTTGAGAAAGTTAAGGAAGAGAATGTTCACATCAGACCAGAAATGAAGGGCCTTCCGGTATGAAATGATTGTACTGCAATGAAATCTGCTTAGGTTGGCTGCTCAAAGTGGTTTTACACTTTATAGTTTTACCTAAAGTACCTGCCAACTACCATGTGGAAAGCGTCAGTCAATGGAGGGGATATTCCTCCTTGTCTCTCTGTTGTTAAGAAAAGGGGGATTTCCCTCCTTGTCTTCAGCAGTAGAAATTGTTTGTCCCTTCTACTCGGAGGAGTCTTTTGTTTTGGGGTTGTCCTTTTGTCTCTCTAGGGATATTAAGAGTATCCGTGGAGCTTGTGGGGTTTTTTTTGTTGTGGGGTTGGGGAAATACTTTTCTGTATATTCGGGGTAGAGTTTCAACTTCATGCAAATTAGTTATCTCGATCTCTGGCGTTTACAAGTCGAAAGTAAAGCCATTAGCGCAGTCAAACAAACCAAATTTTTCTGATGTTCATTTGAATCCAGTTGCGCAGGGTACCGGAGCTGCCTAAATGAAACAAGGCTGAGGGAAGCCACCGTTGAAAGAGGTTCCAATAAAAGCGCAATCAAGGGATATCAAGGAGGTGTAGGTAAGGCCAAATTCGTTGCAAGGATCATGGAGTGAGTTATTACCCAATACAGCTGGCGAACGGATAGAAAGTGAAAGAAAATCTTTGTTTTTAGAGGGTGTTTTCGACATTAGTGAATTTGGCGATGTAGCTTCAGCGGAGGGAGGCGGCAATGAATCGGTGCAAGAAACTATTGTGACGGTGCAAACGGACATTACAACAGTTACGGAAATCGAGTTTTGTGGGATTGATTCCTCATTAATGCCGACTTCAAAGCTAGCAGAGGTTTCAAACTTTACAACTACTATGGAAAGTCCAAAATCCCAACCATTCATTACTGAGTCTAGCCTGTTTAATGCACCTCTTATTTCGTTTATGGAAGTAAAGTGTGATACATTGGTAGCAAAAATAAGTAATATTGAAGAAGTATTAATTGTGCTTGACAGCGCACCTATTTTTGATCGTATTAACTTTAATTCCGAGCAATCCCAACGGCTAGTGCTTAATATGGTCAATATTCCAGACAAGGAAAAAATCTCAACAACAGCAATGAAGGGTAACGAGCCAGATCAATCCAATCAGCCTCCATACTGTGCCATCTGGAAACCACTTCCATGGCCACTTTTGAAGGTGAAAATCACTGTGTTCTTAGTCACTATTTGGAAAATATGGACACATCGGTATCGAGTCAGAACCAACCAACCTTGTTGTAGTCCAAATCAGCTCGCAAACATGGCCAAAGAACTCCTAACGGAATTCCAGGCGGTGCAGCAACCTTCTTTACCATAGTCCACACTGATCCGAGTTCTTTGGAGAGCTCCTATCTTGGACATGGTAAAGGTCAATTTTGATGGTGCACTATTTAGTAGGGAGCAAAGATCAGGGCTTGGTGTTGTTATGGCTAGATGTTTTAGTAAATTACACTACTCTTATGTTAAGAGAGAGGGTAATATGGTTGCTCATGTTTTAGCTCGTTTTGCTTTAAATGTTTCAAATTATAGTGTGTGGTTGGAGGATGTTCCACCACAGTTTCATTCTTGTGTTTTTGCAAACTTTGATGGTATTCATTGAATAAAAGGTACTACGTTGATTCAAAAAAAAAACTACCATGTGGAAAATTGGAATATTTATTGTGCATGTTAATCTTCTTCTTTTTTTTTTTCTTTTTTTTTTTTATAATTATTTTCTATTTTTCCTCCAGGAAATAAAGGATGAGCAACAATCCACTCAAGCTTCAAGTAAGGTTAAAAAGAAGGAAAATTTAAAGCAAATTGCACTTATGCTTTCAAGGTTCCAACTTTGGTTACTGTGTTTAGCATTGAAACCTTGAAAGAAAGTGAAAATTTGGTTACTATGTTTGGGAACAAGTTTAACATGTATAACACTGACACACACACACTGTTATATTAGTGTCCATTGCTAGAATTCTCCTTGACACTGTAAGCCATACAATGCTATATGATTTTAATGTAGCTACTTTTTTGTGCCCAAAAGTAATGCTATTTCTCACTTTCCTATGCCATTTTAAGGGCACCTAAGAGGCTCATTCTCTTCGAGTATGGAAAATGCTATTAGTCCCAAGTTAGCGGCCTGGGGAGAGCTTGAGTTCCGAAAGACATTCCTAATCCTAAGTTACATCGGGGAGTAAGTTTTCCTTCCTTGTATTTTTTTTTTTTTGGCCTTTTGCATAAAAAGCTCTGAATATTAAGCTGCATATTTGTTTTTTCTTTTTATATACAGAAACCAGCTCGAGCATGTTGATATATCTGTAGATGAAATTAGAACCTTAAAGTGTTAGGACATATGTGTTTAACTTGTTAGGAACATATGTCACTACTTTATGTAATTGGCTTATCCTTTGACCAAACACACTTTACTTGTATGTGAGTAGATTTAGGATGTGTTTAAATACTTCAAGAAACTATGTTTCAAGATCAAGTGTTGAAGCCTTCAAGTCTGTCCAAGAAAACAAGCTGATAGTGTAAATTCATTAAAGCTCGACAGTTGCATCTATCGAGCTTAAGAAAGTTGTTCAAAGCCTCGTGTGCTCGACACCTTCTATCTGTCGAGGTTTAAGAATTTCAAAATTCTATTATGATTTTCTTGGGATCTGTGTATATGTCTTTGAGCTTTCTTTTCTCCTAACCCTAGACATATAAAAGGATTGTTTTAAGGACCGTCAAACAGTTCACAAGTTGCACAAGTATTGAGTAAACTTTGTTCAAGCAAATTGTGACCAAAGACGAAGTTCTTGCCCTAGTTCATCTTTTTCTCTTGAAGAAGTTGTTGTGTATGTGCATCGTAGGGTTTTGTGACCAAGCATCTTCTTGATCTTCATCGTGTGGATGAACTAAAGAACTTTGCAACCAACAATCTTCTTAGTTGGTGATTAAAGTCGTGTACTGGGATCCGCGTACTTGGTTAGTCACGTACTTGGGAGTCGTGCATCAGAAAGGGAAACTGTCACTACAGAACAAATCCAATTGGGTATTGGGGTAAGGGTTCAACTGTAGGTTGGTAAGGAACTTGGGATTCCTTTACTTGTAACTGCTTGTTGTGATAATAGTGGAGTTTCGGGAGTGGTGACCTGAAAATCACCCGGTGGGGTTTTTGCCGTTAGGTTTTCCCCTTTCGTAAACAAATCACCGTGTTATTTATTTTCTGCTACATAATTAGTTTATTGGTGATTTTTTTGTGCTACTACGCGTTTGCATGATAAATTGATTAATTAATAACTTGACTAATTAATTAATTAATTAATTTCTATCATAAGGGATCATTCAGTTTGTGGCCTATCAAGTGGTATCAAAGCAGGCACACTCTGATTAGGGTTTAATCTTTGCTGTGTTCATCCATTGACCCTTGTTTGTCATGGATAGAGGATAGTCATTAATCATACCTCCTTTGTTTGATGGCACTAACTATGCATACTAGAAAGTACGCATAAGAGCTTTTTTGCAGTCTTTAGATGAGAAAGTATGGCAAACTGTGGATATAGGCTAGACTAAGTCTATAGAAGCGCCAGCCGACTGGGATGATGCCAAGATTAAGGCAGAAAAATTCAACAGCAGAGCATTGAATGCGTTGTTCAGTGCAGTCACCAATGAGGAGTTCAAGAAGATATCCTCAACTGAAACTGCCAAGGAGGCTTGGACCATCATCCAAACAACCTATGAGGGTACAAAGGCTGTAAAAGATTTAAAGCTTCAGAGGCTCACTATAAGCTTTGAAGAAATAAAAAATGGAGGAGGATGAGTCATTCGATGAGTTCTATGCCAAGCTAAAGGACATAGTGAACTCAGCCTTCAATCTTGGGGAAACCATTCCTGAACCCAAGATTGTAAGAAAGGTGCCCAGATCTCTACCTGAGAGATTTCATGCCAAGATTATGACAATAGAGGAATCAAAGGATATTGATAAGATTCCTTTGATTGAGTTGGTTGGAAACTTGCAGACCTACGAGCTAGGGTTAACAAGGATTGGCAAGATGGGTAAAGGCAAGAGCATGGCACTGAAGGCCAAGAGTAGTGAGACAGATGAGTCTTTTGATGATGAAGATTCCAAGATGAAGTCCTACATCACCAGGCAGTTCAAGAAGTTTATGAAGAATGCAAACGGAAAGGGTTTCGACGAGGACCGCAGGCAATTCAGTTCTTCTCAGTTTAAAGGCCAAGACAAAGGGCAGAATGATGCTAAGGAAGGTGGTCAGTACATTGTTCCCGCAGGACCTAAGTGCTTTGGTTGTCAAGGCTTCGGTCACATGAAGCATGAGTGTTCTATATATCTCAAAAGCATTGGGAAGAGCAAGGAAATTGCTGTTACCCTGAGTGACACCGAGCCTGAGGATGACAGAATCTTAAATTTCTTCACGGCCATTGTTAATCCTACTGATGGGATTGTTGAAGATGTGGTTGAAAAAGAGGAATTGGTGGAATCTAAATTTGAGAAGATGGATGATCAAGATGACATTCATACAGCCTATGAAAAACTGTACAAGCTTTCTGAGAAGTATGAGAAACTGTATAGGCTAACCACCAAAAAGCTCAATGATGTGGAACTTGACCATGAGGAGCTTTCCACAAAGGTTGATGAGGCTAATCAAACTATTGGAGCACTGAGGTTTGAGAACAATTTCTTGGCTGAGAAGACCAAGAAGCTTGAAGAAGAGCTGTTTCAAGTCAGAGCTCAACTAGAAAGGACTTCAAGCGCAAAGCTTGATGAGATGCTCAGCATTTAGAAATCTACTTCAAATCGAATAGGCTTAGGGTATGGTCTTTCTTCCTCTAATATTGCCTCTTCTAGTACTACTATTTTTGTTCTTCCTGCTAATAATATTAAAATTGAGAACAGCATCTCTGTCATCATTGTGGAACTGCGGTCATACTCGACCAAATTGCTACAAGTGGCTTGCCACTCAACAGAGCAACGACATGATAGCATCTGGGAACCAGAATCAGCTTCAATCCTCTCTTACTCCCCTTGGAGATCTTCTCAAAGCCTTCATGTTCCTTTCAAACTTGAACGGTTTTTCCCCCTCATCGCTGGTTCAAGGGTTTAATCAAAGGAAAGGTTCTTCCAAGGTGTGGAAGGAAAAGGGCTCCAAGTGATTCTGTCACTTTTCTCTCTCTTTTCTTGTTTTTGTGTGTGCATTACTTATGTGTTTTGCTTTCAAGTTTTGAGTCAGTCTAGTTTTTATGTTTTGGTTGTTTAACATGTTTTTATTTGGTTATTTTTTTTCTTTTGTTCTTCATATAAAAATAAAATAATAAAAAATTGAAAAATTAGAAAAATACAAAAACAGAGTGTTTTGTGTACATTGATACTTGTGTACCTTAGATGGCCATTGAAACAAAGTCTTCTAAATTTTGTATCATTTGTAGCTTAGATGAGCATCTCTATGCGTAACTAAACAAGTGAGCTTTGTGGCTTTTGTTAGTGATGAGTAAGATTAAGTTATCTCTTGTACTTAACACTCGGCATAGCAAAAGTGTAGTGTTAATGACATTTGTGTGCTTAGGCATAACAAAATTGGAATGTCAAATATTATTGGGTATTTATTTTCTCTCTAATATGCCCATGCATGATATGTTTAAAAGAAAAAAATTATGCAAAAGAAAAAAAAAATCAAAAGCAAAAAGATCAAAAATGCTTTAAAAATGATTGCAAGCATATATTCTAGGAGATGTGGGAGTTATAGGATGTACCTCAAAGGTGATAGTCCCCATCAAGCAGTTATGATTTTGTGTGAGTTAAAGTGATTTTCTCATATCTCAAATCGTCATAACATGTATATACTTATGCAGTCTTGCGATGTTTTTCACACACAACACGCAATATTCTTTGCTATTCTTAATATATGTGCAGGTACAATGTGATTTGGCCATCACAAGATTTTACATGTGTTAATATATGCTCACTAAACTGTCTTGACTTGTTTTTGAAATATAAAATTGGTTAGATTTGTTTAGTGTGTGTGTGTGTTTTTGAAGATCCATGTGCTTAAAATTTTTATTAAGAGATGATTTTAAGAGCTTAATATGTTGAATGGATCATTGGTTGAGTTGCATGTTGGATTACATTCATGTTTGTGTTTTTCACATCTCGAAAAACTATTTTTAAAAGTTAGCTCGACACCTCCTCGATACCTTGCGGTTTGTCGAGCTTCTTCAGCTTTTTCTTATTGCAATCCTGACAGCTTCTCGACTCCTGGTGGATCGATCGAGAATGTTTCTACATCCTCGATAGCATCTTGACACCAGGTGGATCGATCAAGAATGCTTCTGCCTCCTTGATAGCTTCTCGACACTAGGTGGATCGATCGAGATTCTGATCTGGTATCTGATGATCTGTTCCTCGACACCTCATCGATACCTTCTGCTATCGACGGCCATTTTTCTCGACACCTTCCTCGACAGATGTCTCGACACCTTTATTTGTCGAGATTTACTGCTGGTCTATATAAGCTTCTTCGTGTGATTCGACCCTCATTTCTCTCGATCTCTCTCTCTATACTTCTCTGTTTTCTCTCCCAAACTCTCTCATCTCACTCCAATTTTTGTTCCTCAAGGTTTCTTTAGGCTTTTTCAAGATTTTCTTCACTGGGTAAGCTTTTAATCCTTTCACATTCATGCATTTTATGTTTTGAAACCTAGGTTTTGGGGTTTTTGAAAAATTTTGTGGATTTTCAAAATTGATGAGTTATTATTGAAATTTTAGGATGGGTTTTCAGTTAAATGAGTTTAAAACCTCATACATTGCATCACATTAGCATTATAATAGTATTGTCATGCATTTCGATGTGTGCTATCTGTTTGTGTGTTGATAGGTTTGGATTGAGCTGAGCTCATGATGAAATTTCTTTTGCATGTCACATGTTCATGCATTTCCCATGCATACGTACTCTCTTTTCAATATAATTGTTATATTTCAAATTGCTTGGGACTTTTCTGATTGTCTTTCTTTTTCTCCCTCTCTTTCTATTTACGTTAGTCATGTCTATGGCACCTAAGTGTAAATCTACTCCAGCCTAGAACCCTCTTCGTTCCGGAGCTTCTTCATCCTCTGATCCTACTTTGTCCCATATTCGATTCCGTGATGATGATGCCTTCAAGGCATTCTCAGAGAACTTTTCTAGACGAGGCATTCATTCGGAATGCCAAGTCATTCTGTCGGACTTTGTCAACACCTACCTTCCTACTGTCATTCACAGTAGGGGATGGGAGTCACTGTGTGACGTCCCAGTCACCTATCCTCTCGTGCTTATCCAGGAGATTTACTCTAACATGCATGGGATTGATCGTTTAGTACCTCTTTCCTTCACTCACGTTTGAGGTAGCATGTTCCTATCACACCGTAACTTGTTACGGATGTGCTTCGGGTCTTTAGGATAGAGTTTCATGACTATCCTAGTTGTGAGCGGCTGAGGACTATGTCCATGGATGAACTCATGTCTGCTTTTTGTGAGCGCCCTTCTGTTTGGGGTGAGCATCAGTTTACACCATGTAGACCTTTTGCTAAAGGTCCTAGATTCATGAACATGGTGATGACCTTTGTTTTGCATCCACTCTCTCATTATAACTCCATTACATAGCCTCGTGCTTGATTTTTGTTATCTCTTCTTGAGCATCTTACTATTGATTTCCCTTCTCATTTCATTCTTTTTATTATAGATGTTCATCTAGATTCGGCGTCCCGTGATAAGCTCATCTTTCCTTCCTCTAATACGAGGATCTTACTCCAATTTTCTGTTCCTTTTCCCTCTTCCGATCATTTCACCATCATGTGTGCCATAGATTACGCTACCATTAAACGTAGCGAGGCCCAATTTCAGTCGAGGCAGTCGGATTCAGCAACTCCTCCCTTCCGTTCAACTCCATCCCGTTCTGCTCCATCCACATCCGCTCCTCCTTCTTCGGGCGATGTGACGTTAGGAGACATCATGGCACAGCTGTAGCGCATGGATGCTCGCCTAGATACACTCTTTACGGAATTGTATCAGGTGAACGTTCGTGTCGATCGTATTGCACGGCGACAGGCGTCCATGGGTGGTTTTTCTTCTCAAGCTTCTCTTCCACCACCTCCTCGAATGGCTTCTGATTCTGAGGATAAGGATGATGATGATGGTGATGACGATGATGCTTCGGATGATGCTGATGGAGATGCTAACTCTACTGATGAGATGTCTACTTGACATTCTTACCCATTGTCACTCGTGCCAAAAAGGGGGAGTAGTTTTGGATATGAGAGTAGTCATTCTTAGGGGGAGTGTTGATATGTTTTTAGGGATGTAGTGAGGATAGTATATATCTTTTCTTTTCTTTCTTTTTAGATACATTATTCTTGTACATGAGGTCTTGTGACCATTTATTGACATACATTGTACTTATCTTCTTTATATTGATGTATGTTTTTCTTTCACCTACTCCTTCATGTGTTGTTTCTTTTCTCTCTTTATACACATGCTTCTTATTACTTGTATGTAATCTATTATTTTTGTTTCACACAAAGATGCCTTGATGAGTTTTGTTTAAAGTGTTTCAGAAATACAGGTTATCAAAGTCTACTTGCCATAAACTCTCTTCTTGCAAAGTTTTTCAAGAGTTTGTATTAGGATAGATTTTATTGTATTCAATAAGTGAATATGAGTTGAGTGATTTATGACTTCTCTCATATGTTTATTTATTTATTGTGGTTTTGTCACGGATTACCAAAGGGGGAGATTATTAGGACATATGTGTTTAACTTGTTAGGAACATATGTCATTACTTTATGTCATTGTCTTATCATTTGACAAAACACACTTTACTTGTATGTGGGTAGATTTAGGATGTGTTTAAATACTTCAAGAAACCATGTTTCAAGATCAAGTGTTGATGCCTTCAAGTCTGTCCAAGAAAACAAGCTGATAGTGCAAATTCATTAAAACTCGACAACTGGCTCGACAGCTGTATCTATCGAGCTTAAGAAAACTGTTCAAAGCCCCATGTGCTCAACACTTGCTCGACAGCTGCTCGACACCTCCTATCTGTCGAGGTTTAAGAATTTCAGAATTCTAATATGATTTTCTTAGGATCCGTGAATATGTCTTTGGGCTTACTTTTCTCCTAACCTTAGACATATAAAAGGATTGTTTTAAGGGCTGTCAAACAGTTCACAAGTTGCACAAGCATTGAACAAACTCTATTCAAGCAAATTATGACAGGAGACGAAGTTCTTGCCCTAGTTCATGTCTTTCTCTTGAAGAAGTTGTTGTGTATGTGTACCGTAGGGTTTTGTGACCAAGCATCTTTTTGATCTTCATCGTGTGGATGAACTGAAGGACTTTGCAACCAACAATCTTCTTAGTTGGTGATTGAAGTCGTGTATTGGGATCCGTGCAATTGGTTAGTCACGTACTTGGGAGTTGTGCATCAGAAAGGGGAACTGTCACTACAGAACAAGTCCAATTGGGTATTGGGGTAAGGGTTCAATTGTAGGTTGGTAAGGTACTTGGGATTCCTTTACTTGTGACCGCTTGTTGTGATAATAGTGGAGTTTCGGGAATGGTAACCTGAAAATCACCCGGTGGGGTTTTTGTCGTTAGGTTTTCCCTATACGTAAACAAATCACCGTGTTATTTATTTTCCGCTGCATAATTAGTTTATTGGTGATTTGTTTGTACTACCACGCGTTTGCATGATAAATTGATTAATTAATAACTTGACTAATTAATTAATTAATTTCTATCACAAGGGGTCATTCAGTTTGTGGCCTATCATAAAGAATTTAAGAAACTGCACCATCACAAATGCAGCCTAGTGGTCCCAGTAGTGCATATGGTGGAAATTATCAACCTTCCTCAAGGTCGCCTTATGGAGCATATGAAACTCCTGCTCCGTATCAGCCCCCAAATATATTCCTTCCATCACAGACACCTTGAACACCCTTTCCAAATAACAACGGATTTCTAACAATTTCATTAGTTGCCCAGTTTGAAAGAATGTGTGAAACTAGCATCTCGAGTTTTTTAAACTCAAGATTTAATTAGAACTTGAGTTTCTAAAGCTCGAGTTCGTTGTTTCGGTAACACCCTTATGTGGATAAATTTTCCATGTGGAGCCACTAAAATCGAGTTTATAAGACTCGAATTCTACCCTCCATTAAAGCACAAATCCACGGCACTTTCAAACGGCTCATTACAAAATCCTCAAAGTTCAAACACCTAAAGATGAACCCTTTCAAACTCACTCACTCAAAGTCACTCTCAAACTCCACCCTCTCAAAGTCACTCTTAAAGTCACTCACTCACTCTCAAGCCGTTTGTAGCCCACCGTTTGTAGCCTGCCGTTCGTAGCCCACCGTTCGTAGCCCGCCGTTTGTACTCTCTCTTTTCAGGTCCTGGGTTCTCTTTTTCTTTTTTTTCTTTATGCTTTTTTTGGATTTGTGTGATGGGTTATTGTAAATTTGAGTTCTTTTTTGTTTTGGGTTCTTGAAATTTTGGGTTTTTGTAGCTTAGTTTAGTGGCTGAACTGAACTTTGTATTTTGTGTTTTTGTTTGGGTTTTGGGAATTAGTGGCTGCATTGAATTTGTGGTGATGGGTTGCTTTCTGGGTTGTTAAATTTAGTAGCTGAATATGCCTTGGTGATTTCCTTTTTGGGCTTCTTCAATTGTGGTGGTTGCTATATGGGGGTATTAATGGTTGAATTTGTTTTTGATTTTGGCTTTTGTTTGTGTTTTCTGAATTTGGATTCTTGTTCTTGGATTTAGTAACTGAACTAAAGATGACTGTCCAACTTACTACATAGTAGCCCCTCACATTGCTAGTCTGCCCATTCCCCCACACCTTCCGAGGTATTTTTGGTTCTATGGTTCATCTAGTACTATCGGTTTTTATTTGGTGTTTCATATGATATCTAGTACTAGAGGTCCTAGGTATTTTTGGTTTTATGGTTCATCCTGCACTTTTTGTGGACCCGTGATAAATGTTAATTTTTGTTTTGTGCTGAAAGGGGATGCCCAGTTTGCTATGATATCAAATGGTTTTCTTTGAAATATCAGAATCTAGTTGTTTATAAGCTTATTGACATTTATATGTACTTGATTCTTATTTAAGGGACCCATATAACTCCCATATGAAGTTCAAGTAGCCATCAATCATCACTCATCACTCGATAGTTGTCACAAAGAGAGGGTAGAAGTTCGAGTGAAGTGCACCATTTCAGGAACCAAAAAGCCCAGCACTCGCAGGTAATCAATCTTGTTTACAAAAAACATTATTTGATTTCCCTTTTGAGACTCATATCTCATAGCAGCACCACCCTTTTTGTTTTCCATCAGAATTAGCATGAGGACAAAAATCCTCAATCGCCAACAGATATTGTTTTCTGTTAGGCAATACTCTAGAATTTCTCCTCCACAACCTGCTTACGCTGACCCGGTAATCCGGGTTTCCAACAACATAGCCCAATTGGGTGGCCTAAAAAAAGGTCCAAAGCCTCGGCAGCTCCTGTCTTTGCCTCCATTTCCTGCTCATCCTCTACCCAGAAAGAACTCGTTCAGCATCCCTGGTCAGTCCACTCGGGTCACCGCTATCAGTTGGGTCAAGTATTACTTTGATGAGATTTCGGACACTGTGATTCAGTCACATTTCAACAAAGGCCTTGTGAGTATAAATTTTTAAGTCTTTTTGGTTGGTTATTATGTTTGAGGAGTATATCAATTTGGTTTGTGAAGAATTGGATTGGGTTGTCAACTTTATGATTATTTAAAATTTTATATATAAAATTTATCTGTATTTGTTTTGATTCAGTTAATTTTATTCATATTAAATTGGAGTTGCGACCAGTAGTTTACCCGTCATTTCAAAAGCCTAAACTGACAAGAAGATGATGAATTTAGTAATTTAAATCAATATTCTAATGCCCTGTTGCATGTGTGGGCCCAAAATCTCCTCAATGAATGGGCCCAATACAAGGAGTTTTTAAAAATTATAAATGAGAGTTAAAGTGGAGAGAGTTGAACCATAGTACCACATACTGTACCATTTGTCCTTAAAGTTTGAACGGGTGGAAGAGATAAATCTAATCATTATTATTATTGTAACTGAGTGTGTAAGGGACTTTGGAATTTTTATAGATGTTTATAAACTTATGTAATTTTCTTCTTTTTTAGGTCCAGATGGATTGCCCAATTTCGGAGGACTCCTATGTTGACTAGGAGGACATATGAAACCTTTGAGGAAGGTACTGACACTAGCTTTTGACCACGATCTCACTCCCATCCCAGTTTTTTTTCCTCAATTGTTAAGTTATGCATGGCAACCAGTGAGTTTTGGATGCACAGTCTCACCTTGTATCCCATTCTTAAGTGTCTTTTGAGCTAGAACTTGTTGACAGCATCATTGTTCAAATCCACAAGATGGATACATGAAGTTCTCTCTCTCTCTCTCCCCCTTTATTTCTACTTCTATTTGTTGACTGTTTGTGATTTTATGGGGGTTTACTTCATCTGCAATCATATAGCTGACCTACAGATTAGGCCTAATGAGGTCATGGAGGCTGGGGCAAGAGTTTACATACCTGTATCAGTTGCTGAGACCAGGATTTCCAAGAGATTTGACACTATTCCAAGTGGGACACTATATCCAAATGCCTATGAGATAGAGTACATGCAAAGGCTTGTCAAGTACATGGCATGTCTTACATTTAATTCATAATTTTGTTTCTAATGTTATTTGAGTAGAGGCATGATGGAATTAACCCTTTGCTGCCTGAAAATGCTGTGTGGCTATATTTGTTGTTTGATTCTGTATTCTTTTGTGCCCATATTGCCATTTGTTAATTGGTGGTTGAAATTTCAGGACTCCGCTATAATTGTGCTAAACAAGCCCCCAAGACTGCCAGTTAAGGTCGGTATCCTGTGACCCCATTCATTTTAATGATAGACTGTTGCTTCAGCATATTCAGTTGCCACTTGTCACTTAAACTTTTTATTTATCTATTTATAACAATGTTCTTAGGGGAATCTGCCTGTTCATAACAGCATGTATGCGTTGGCAGCTGCAGCTCTTTCTTATGATTATGATGAGGGTCCTATGTTGGTAAGCTTTTAGTTTTTCATGATTACTTTTTACTTTCAAAAAATGACTGTTACCTAAGGAGGTTTTTGATCCAGATCATTGCAAAAGATTTTTGCACTTATAATATTGTTATTTTTGCTGCTTTTTCTATGTGATTAATTAGTGAAATCCAGAACTAAGTTGAATAGGATAGTAACGAGTTGAGAAAGCAAATATGTGCTACATCTGCCTAAAATTAAGGCTCAAGTTTAGCTCATTTATAAACAAACAAATATAAACGAGCTTTTTATCAAGCCAAGCTCAAGCTGTTTATGAATGGCTTGGTTCATTTACTCCCCTAATCATCTTATCATCACTGACCATGTAGTATTTATTTATTTATTTCTGTTTCATTAATACCATTGAGTACTTTGTCCCCCTTAATGTAAACATAAAAGTTCAATTTCTTAAGGAAGTTTTAATTTTTTTATATATATATAAAGAGAGAAAGTTTTAATTTGACAATCGTTTTATTTGCTTATTATTTTGGTAAACCAAGTCATAAGAAGAGCATTTAGTCATATTTTTGTGATTTATTGAATCCTCCTCTACTTTAAAAAAGAGGAGAAATAACAATGGAGACAAGACCATTCTCTTCTTTTAATAAAGAACTAATACAATTAAACACACACACATGCATATATGGTTGGGTTTGACTGGGTCCAATGTCCTGTGCTCTGGACATGATAGAATGCTGCCATGTGTCCAAGAATTGCTGCACGGCAGCATCCCGGGTCCAATGCACAAAACACACTGGACCTAAGCCTCTTCCTATATAATTAGATATATGATGGTTTATTTATATTGGACTTCTTTTCTTTTGCATTGAATTAACTCACTTGGTACAAAAAATTAAAAAAATTTAGATGGATGTGGCGCAAAATTAGATTCCAATTAAAATTTAATTTTGGTTTTAATTGGATTTTCTTCTAGTTTCAGCTTTATTATAGCATATATGATATATGATATGATAAGACCATTCATATTTTTCTCCAAAAAAAAAAAAAAAAAACTTTCTTATTGAATTTGATGGTCAAGAACAAACCTATGTTGCGTGTGTAAATTTGTATGGTTGTATTAATCTCATTCCCAGATATTTAGGGGTAGCGTATCTTATGTTAAATATGATATTTGTTTTGCTATATAGTTTTCTGGTTTAATAAAAAATACCTTTTGCCATATGCCTATGTCTGAAAGGTTTTTCTGCTCTAATATTTTCTCTGGGTTCTTTGGAGTGTTGGTTGCTACCTGTGCCACCACTATTACAATTTCTATGTTAAATCATTAGTTATCTTTAGGAGAATAGAAGTTTTCCTGTTCTCATGGACGTATTTTGTTAGGTTCATCGTCTTGACCGAGAGAGCAGTGGCCTCCTCTTGATGGGGAGAACCAAAGAAAGTGTAGATCATCTTTAGTGGTTATTTAGTGACATAAACAAAGCAAATTTCTTCTGTGAGGTACTCATACCCCACTCTGCTGATTATACTATGTAGATAAGGGGTGGTGAATGTAGCTTCTTGAACATGATGGGGAAATAACTCAGTGCTTCGACTTTATTTATTTATTTTTTTTAGACTGATTAGTGATATGCTTATATGTAATCTAGGCTTGGAATGATGCATATGAAGCAACATATCAGAGGTATTGGGCTTTGGTCATAGGCTGTCCCAAGCAAAAGGAAGGCTTAATTCGTGCTCCTCTTTCAAAGGTTCTCTCTATCTTTTCATAAACAATAAATATTACCTTCCCATGATGGATTCATTTGGAAGAGAAAACAACTTGAATGTATTACTAATTGTTATCCTTTGCAGGTGCTTCTGAATGATGGGAAGACTGAGAGGGTCATCTTGGCTCATCAAACAGGTTTAGAAGCTTCTCAAGAGGCAATAACTGAATATCGGGTTCTTGGTCCTAAGATAAATGGATGCTCATGGATTGAATTACATCCACTTACTAGCCGGAAGCATCAGGTACAATTTTGCATTCTCTCTCTCTCTCTCTCAGGGACACACAGGGCAGTGTTTTTATTTGGCCAAGTAAATATTAAATGTCAAAGGTCAAATCTTAGTCTCTCTCTTGTGTGATGCTGCGTGATCAGTGTGCTGCCAAGGCTGGTGTTCTCTCTTGCTTTGCCGACTTAGCACTAACATATCCCGAAGACTACTACATTGAGGGACAAGGTTCATTGCTCCAGTAAGGAAAATGTTCTTATCATTATCATTTGAGCCTTATATTCTGGCAATATTTATTACATTGTGGCAATATTGATCTGCCAACATGTGTTTCCAGTCAATAGGATAGCAATGACTTGTGATTCTTACTGGAAGGCTTTTATTTATTTGTAGTTTTCTGTGTATTAATCCTTCTTTTATGTTTGCTTTGTGCTGGTTGTTGTGTATGCCTATTCATTCTTTGCGACCAACATAGTAAACATTTTGTGTGCTGATTTTGACCCTTCTACCTCTATCACTATCAACAAATTTGCTACCACAACTAGTGTATATCACATTGATCTCAGGATTCTCTGCTCTTGCAATTTGTATTTTGCATTCTTCCCTCCATGTAGATTCACTTCTAGACCTAGACTTTTACCTCAACCACTAAATTAAGCTTTGTTTTTTGTGTTTGTTATAAGATGGAGTTTGGTAGCTTATGACTTAGAATCCTTTTCTTTTTCCACTTTAAAAGAATTTACTGGTAAATCTTACTGTTTGCTGTTTTCCTTTTGGAATGAATATTCTCTTCTCATGTTTTTATGTCTCCACTAGTCTTTCCTTTTGTATTAATCTACTCAGTCAAAAAAAGTGATTTCTGTCCTGCAGGTGTGTTCTGACACCAGGGGATCCTCATTATTTCTTCCATCTAAACTGTTGGATTGCCATAAATTTCAAGTTTGAAGGCTGGAAAATTGTTTAGGCCACTATTTGGATGTGTTCTTTTTTTTCTTGCTCTCTTTCTTAATTTTTATTTTTTGTTTTTTAGTTTTAAGTGTTCTATTCATTGCAGCTCCATTTGACATGTTTTCATGTTTGGAGAGCCTCCATTGTAGACACGTAAGTTATGACATTTTTGGATCATACTTGCAATAAAAAGCAGTGATTTTTTGGTCTGCATATATCCTCTCCATTGTTCTGGACTTAATTCTGATATAGTAATTGATTATTCACTTTTACCTAGCAGTAGTGTGAGTGAGAAATTTGTTAGCAAGAACTAATAAGCTCCAACTTTTGTGACATTTTCTCCCTTTATAAAGAATGAGATGGAAAGTGAGGTCTTTGAAGGCAAAACCAACTGGATGTGCACGTAACTTATCAATTTAAAAAAATTTGTTGAAAAGCTAAAGGGAATGGCATTTTCATGGAAGTACATATTTAGGTGCAAAGATCAAGTTAGATTCGGTTTGATTCTGACATGACAATTGAATTAATATAGTTTTTTTAAGTTCTGGTACTATTAGATTGCTAAATGTAACTTTCAAGAGTCATGTACATATATGTTTGGTGCAAAGACAAAAGTTGAATCTTTTTGTTCTGGCATGGTTCTTGAATTAATGTATATTTTCAGTTACTGTTAGTATTAGATTGCCAAATGTGTAACTTTCGGGAGTCATGTTATACATATTTGATCTATTCATGACACAGAAAGTTGATCCTTAAAAGTGTGATTATAACTAAACCAGAATTTTCAATACCCCAATTTTATCTTCTTCTTTCTTCTTTTATTCAATTCTTATAAAAAGTGGGAAGCGGCATTGAATTACAAAGATCTTGGCAATACCCAAACATTAACTTGATTGCCAAACTCTAAGAAATCTATTGGCAATGGGACAGATCAGCGGTGGGTTTTGTTAAAGGTATTTGTCATCTAAAGAGGTGGCTTAAAAATTAATGAGGTAGAGATGAAATAGAAAGAAGAGGGACAATTGTGAGTGTTTTTTAAAAGAGAGAAAATAAGTGTCAAAATCACCTAATATGTGGTTAATATGTTGACAAGAAGGAAAGTGTCACGGCCCGAACCCAACTATAAAGATAGGCACTTGACAATTGCTGCATGCTTATAAAGTAAGCACTCTACAAGTGTGCAAGACCTTTTTAGTAACTAAAATTTATTCCCAAAAATTAAATCAAATAAATCCAAAATACCTCAACAATTCCTTTATGAAAAGATCTCCAATAATTTAATAGGAACAAAATCCAAACCTCATGTACATAATGCCAATTGGCCACTAAATATAAAACTATTAGAAGACCATCCAATCCCAAAATCACTAAGCTTCTTTTCCTGCTCACAACACAACATCAAAACTCCCAAAACTTGCTATTTTTCACAATCCGGAACCGGAGGGTAAAAAGGAGTGAGTTGACAACTCAATAAGTAACCAAAATCCTAATAAGTCTTATCAAGCAATAGATCTGTAAAGGATAAGATGTAATATGTGTTTTCGAAGTTATAATATACTTTGTGTTTCCAAAATAGCTGAAGAAGTTTCGTAGTCTTAAAATAGTAAGTTGCACATAGATCACATACTTTAATCTTACAAATTTATCATAGATGGCTTAGAAAATAGTCAGTTTTCCATATATCAAAAGCTATAACTTACAATAGGTTCCAAAAATACATAAGCAGTTTTAATGACTCAAAATAGTTCAAATACTCAAACATTTCCAAATTCACATATGTAGTTTTAAGGACTCAAAATAGTTCAAATATTCAAACATAATTCATATTCTTAACAATCTTATGACTATGGTCACGCTATATCCCCGTGACTGGGCAATAGAGTACCAATGAATAACCCATATTGGCTGGGTATTAAAGTACCAATGAATAACCCCCATTTGTTTTGATATTAGAATACCAATGAATAACCCCCATTAGTTGGGTATCAGAACACCAATGAATAATCCCCATTGGTTTGAGAATCAGAGTACCAATGAATAACTTCCATTGGCTGGGTATCAGAATAAATTCATAGTCAGATTGTTCATAATCATATATATGAAATCATATTTTCTAACAAAAATATATCTTATTCAAGAATGTATATAAAAATCATATACTCAGTATTAAAATATATTTGTAATAATCATTTACTTGAAATCAGTAACATAATAGAAATAAAAATTCTCACAAATATACACAATTTTCAGTAGTTAAAAATACATTAATATAAGCAAAATAAAACCCACTTAGGATAAGGTTATTTACCTCCAAAAGCTATTCCAAAAGGAAATTTTCCCTAACACTTCATCTAAGAATCCTTAGATTTCATCTCAAAGGTGTAGTCAGTCCTTCTCTACTTCAATCTTTTGGGTAGTCTCCTCCCTCCAAATATCTCTTCATATACGTTGACTTAATAAGCTTATATATAGCTAGGGTTCCAACCTTATTTTCTAAAAACTACCTTATAATTATAAATTATAAAATTGACCCCATAAAGGATTTACTTAAATACCCTTCCTTCCTTTTTTTTTCCCCGGTTATTACAATCTCCCCCACTTAAAAGAATTCAGTCCTCTAAATTCATCACAAGCTGAACGAATTATCACGCTTCCATTGCGCTACTCTAAAGCCACAATTGTATCGATCTATACAAATTTATCACTCATCACCATAGTTCAAACTATTTCACAACATATGTGTAGACTTTTCCTTCCCAAGATTTGTAAAATAAAAATTTCCAAAGCAAATGGAGCCATGATGCTTCCGGTGCATAATACTATACCACTATACAATCTCTTACTCAAATACCCATAGTTTAAGAATAACCATATTATGAAAAAAAATATAAGATTCTTTAAAGATATACATATCTCTAGTCTCAATAGCTCTCTAAGTTCCTTTCAATACGAATAAAACTTCCAAGGCCCATTCGTTTAGATTAACCCCAACAACTAATTCTCCATTGATTATTAATTTCAACAAAATTCCAAGGCATAAGTAGTCTCCAAAAATTACAACAAGGGAAATCCACAATTTTGAGATTCACCATAGACCATTGAATGCTAGCATCCATTTAATTCTATACCTCAAAATTAAGTAGTGCATCCAAAGTTCCATTCTTTCATAAGTTCAAAACTCATTTACAATATGTGTATATCTTTTCTTCCTCTAGTTTTGTAAAATAGAAATTCCAAAGTCTCCATAAATAATCTATTGAGCATTGATATAAAGGGTCTGTCATAGAACATCTATCTTAATCATAAATTATCTTCTCAAATAATCAACATTTATTCACCTTTAATCTCCAAATGATACTTGGGCTGGAACTCATTGAAGAGATGGGTTCCTTATAATTACATTGCCTATTATGAAAACAAATCTCTAAGTATACATCGGCTAGAAAGGAATAGTCTATGAAGTATCTCAAACCGCTTTCCATTTTTTTTTCTTGCAAATAATAGTCCTAGCAATCTAGAACTTAATAGTACACTGCAATTTATAATCACTAATGTAAGGTTGAATTTTATCAACCATCTTGTTGGCTTTATTCTGTGCCAAATTTGCATGTATTTTAGCAATTAGTAACCCTGTATTTAGGTGGGAATCATGTAAGGATAGTGTGAGAGAGTGTGAAGAAATGCTCAAGATTGTGCAAAGAAGTAGGGACTCGCAATTGGATCTCGCGGGTAGCTCGCGGCTTGCAAGCCGCCAGAAGTTGCACACGTGCCAAGCATGCAGAGAAGCTAAACAAACCGTCATGCCAGCTGTAGTACTACAGGACAAAAAGTCCAGTTTGGTCATTCAGTTACTTCACAGCTGGAACTCGCGGCTCAGTCAAGTCGCGAGGCCAAACCGCCAGCTAGCTCTGTTTTGAAAAACTGACTCTTCGCTTCCATTCTCACCCTAGTATATATACCCCTAATACCCACGAAATGTAGAGAGCTTCTAGAGAGAATTTTGAGAGAAAAACAAGATTGACTCATCCACAATCTTCACATAGTGACTCTTCAAATTCCTCTACTCTCACCCTCTCCATTGTTACATCCTTGAGAGGTACATTACCAAAACCATTTCTCACCATACCCATATATGTGAGAAGGCCATTTGGTGTTTGGGAAGCAATTAGGAAGGGACCAATTTCATATTGGTTGATGCTATGAGATATAGCGGAATCCGGTAAGCTAAAGAAGAAATAGGTTCGGCACAACCTCGTTGGAGTAGGAGCTTGGAGGGCTTAGGTACACTGGGTAGATTAGGCTTGGAGGGTCTTCTGTTGTTCATATATCCCAACTACATTCTTTAGTGGATTATTTACTACTTGGAGGGTGGCGGAGAGGTTTTACGCCGAGGGCTTCGGTTTCCTCTTCAATAACACATCGTTGTGTTGTCCTTGTGTTTGCATCTCTTTTCCCTTAATCTTTGCCATTTAATTTTTGTTGTGGATATGATTTTATTTGGTTTAGATTGTTTATCAATTCGGTATTAAGCTTATGTTCATATTACGCACATTAATTGTTTGATATTAAGCTTGAATTGGTAATTTGTTAATCGGGGGTCTAAATGTTCATAGTGTTTTATACGCTATTTGAACATTTAACTAACCATTTGCCAATATAAAACAAAAGGTACAACAATTGACTATAATTCAAATTGTAATAGTCTTTCAAAATAAACTCTCTTGCCACCCAAATCCATCAATATCCAATCAAAATATGGTTCACTAATCCAGTTTTATAATACCACAAACATTGCTTTCTACACACTTCATGTTTTATTGAGTCAATCAATTATCTCTTATCAGCTAAAATCAAAGAATTACATTTCTGGCATCAAAACTTATTTTCCCAGGATATTAAACAATCCTCCAAGTCCATATAAAGAAATTGAGGATCTCAAACTTTTATGTAACATAACATATCTCAAAAACATTTAGGGACTACCTCACACATAAATTAGGCTATGGTAATCCATGTAGGTCAACCCTAACAAGAACAATGATCCAAAAGAAGGTCGGTCCTTAACATTAGAATGCAAGGAAGTCCACCAATATATTATTGAATTCTTTAAACACCCTCAAAATTTATATAATAACATATAATATAATATGAACTACAATAACCACAAATTAATTTTCCTTCACACTACGAACATTCAGTTAATTTCCTTAATCCATATAAACTAAAACCAAGGAATCATAGCTCTAACATCAAACCTTAACCCATAAATAAAGTTCTACAATTTCCAATTCCCTAAAAGCACTCCAAATTCTGAATAGGGCATGTAGTAAACTATCATTCAATAATTAAACCTATGAGAATCTCCTACAGATCAAACTAACCTTAGGTAGGTAGACTATATTAGGCAAAACTATCAAATGAGTTTTCAAAAGATAAGTCACAAAACAACAGGAAGATTTCTTTTGCTTGTTCTTTTCTCACTCTCTTTTCCTTTTAATAAGAAGAAGTTTTAATAACCAATCTAATCAATTACAAAATTTTCAAGAATAAAATACACCCACTTAATACTAGTATAAGATCATAGAAGTATATCAATTAAAATCCTCCCTTTTGTTTTATAAGTCATGTAGGCATAACCCAAGAGACATAAATATCAAATCCTCCAAATATGTCCTACCAAATCATCATATGATGGAACCTCACTCACACTTCTCATCAAGTCATCAAAAGAACGCTATCTATGGCTTAATAACCTTCATAAACAATGATTATAACCGTAATCCCTAGTGTGCAAACCTTATTCCAAATCAAAGCCTAGAATAGAGTCTACAAGATCATAACCTAAGCTCTGATACCATTAAAATTGTCACGCCCCAAACCCAACTATAAAGATATGCACTTGACAACTGCCGCATGCTTATAAAGTAAGCACCCTACAAGTGTGCAAGACCTTTTTAGTAACTAAAATTTATCCCCAAAAATTAAATCAAATAAATCCAAAATACCTCAACAATTCCTTTATGAAAAGATCTCCAATAATTTAATAGGAACAAAATTCAAACCTCATGTACATAATGCCAATTGGCCATTAAATATAAAACTATTAGAAGACCATCCAATCCCAAAATCACTAAACTTCTTTTCCTGCTCACATAATAACATCAAAACTCTCAAAACTTGCTATTTTTCACAATCTGAAACTGGAGGGGAAAAAGGGGTGAGTTGACAACTCAATAAGTAACCAAAATCCTAATAAGTTCTATCAAGTAATAGATATGTAAAGGATAAGATGTAATATGTGTTTTTAAAGTTATAATATAGTATGTGTTTCTAAAAAAACTGAAGAAGTTTCGTAGTCTTAAAATAATAAGTTGCACATAGATCACATACTTTAATCTTACAAATTTATCATAGATGGCTTAGAAAATAGTCAGTTTTCTATATATCAAAAGCTATAACTTACAATAGGTTCTAAAAATACATAAGCAGTTTTAATGACTCAAAATAGTTCAAATACTCAAACATTTCCAAATTCACATATGTAGTTTTAAGGACTCAAAATAGTTCAAATATTCAAACGTAATTCATACTCTTAACAATCTTATGACTATGGTATGCTATATCCCCGTGACTAGGCATCAAAGTATCAATGAATAACCCCCATTGGCTGGGTATCAGAGCACCAACTGATATGCATGAAATATATACAATAAAGTACTCACATATCTACATATTTAGCCTTACTTTTATGTTATTTTGTGACTAATTATATAATATCTTTGTGTTGTAGGTAATAAGGGTTTTACATGCAAAGTGGGCTAGGCCAATTGAATCAAGCCAACTTACATCCAGCAATGCATGAATTCAAGAAAAGACCAACCCAATGAAATTTAAGTCCAATTGGAGAAAGGAATCAAAGGAAATTTGCTCCGAATCCAAGTCCAATTCGGATTAGGATTCCAGACTACATATCAGTTAGTATTTTTGGCATAACTTTCGGCTCAGATGTCCAATTGAGATGATTCAAGTTGGGCTGGAACGTTAACTTAAAGGGCTACAACTTTGTAGTTTACCAAAAATCCAAATTTTGACGTTAAATGGGCCAAAAATGTCGGTTAAGTGAAGCCTAAAAATCTGGAATTTTCTCCAAACGGGAATTCAACTTGTAATAGGATTCCTTGACCTATTTAAAGGCTCTTTAGGGCAAAATACAGGGAGGCGGAGGCTAGTGCTAGGGCTGAGGGCTGAATGTATAGAGAGTGTGGCTACTTCTTTGGTTTTCTTTTATGACAGTTAGTTTTATTTTATTTGTCTAATTTAATGTTTAGTATTTTATTTTTGCGTTTTCTTTCAATTACTATGAGTAGCTAAATTTATAATTAGGGTTGAGGATGAAACCTTGTTAACGATTATCAATAATATTTATGTGATTTGATTTTTCCCACAATAGTTGTTCTTTAATGATTTAAATTGTTCTTACTTCATATCAATTGACTAAGATGGAATTCTAGATATGAGTTCAATAATGTTTTTCTCATGATTTAGGATTTGTCTTAATTAATTGAATGCTTGGTTTATTAATTCTTGATTATAAAATTAGACATCTCTTGTTATTTGTCTGTCAATGGATACAATTTATGATTTGATTTTTAGAATTAGATGTATCTTGTGATTTGTTTGGCTATAGATACAATTGATGATTTGGTTTTATACTTAAGAAGCGAAGAAGAACATGTTTTTGATTTTTAAAATAAGGATTTTAATGATGATATTTTCCATGATAGCAAGATTGATTTCTAGATTATCATGCAGTGGTTGGGAAAAATTAATGATAAAAAATATATGCTGATATGATTTACAAGGCGGATTCCAAAACATTAATTCCTTTCTCTTAATTGTTTACATCTTTTTATTGCTTTATATCTTTTGCTTAGTTTAACTATTTGCTTAATTTTATTATTTGCTTAGTTTATTTTATTGCAACCAACCAATTTTTATTTAAACTAGATTAGGATTAATTTGGTTAAGGTTTAATTATTTTTCCTACATTCATACAAGTTCCTGTGGGTTCGACCTCGTTCTTGTCCAACTATACTTCGGTACGGTTCGTACACTTGCGGGTATTTTAAAATTTCACAACACCAATGAATAACCTCCATTGGTTTAGGAATTAGAGTACCAATGAATAACCCCCATTGGCTGGGTATTAGAATAAATTCATAGTCAGATTGTTCATAATCATATATATGAAATCATATTTTCTAACAATAATATATCTTATTCAAGCATGTATATAAAAATCATATACTCAGTATTAAAATATATTTGTAATAATCATTTACTTGAAATCAGTAATACAATAGAAATAAAAATTCTCACAAATATGCACAATTTTCAATAGTTAAAAATACATTAATATAAGTAAAATAAAACCCAATTAGGATATGGTTACTTACCTCCAAAAACTATTCCAAAAGGAATTTTTCCCTAACACTTCCTCTAAAAATCCTTAGATTTGACCTCAAAGGTGTAGTCAATCCTTATCTACTTCAATCTTTTGGGTAGTCTCCTCTCTCCAAATATCTCTTCATATTCGTTGACTTAATAAGTTTATATATAGCTAGGGTTTCAACCTTATTTTCTAAAAACTCCCTTATAATTATAAATTATAAAATTGACCCCATAAAAATTTACTTAAATACCCTTCCTTTTAATCTCTGTCTCTGTCTCTCTTTTTTTTTTTTTTTTTTTTTTTTTTTTTTTTTTTTTTTTTCAGGTATTACAGAAAGAAATCACACAATTTATTATCTAGAAGTACAAATCCACCTACAAGAAAGAAAGAAAGGAAAACAAAAATATTTGAGGAACAATAAGAAACTATCTAATTAGATTTGCACATGCATGCACCATCACCTGCTTGTACTTTAATTCCTACCATCCAAATATAAAATTTTGGATTCTTCAAATAAGGTAATGGCCATTATGTAAACTGCAAAGAAGTTGTACTTGTAAAAAATAATATTTAAAATTCTAATACGCAAATTACAAGGCTGGACCTCTAAGCCATCATAGTCGAGCCACACTCAAGTTAGTGGACTTGGGTACTCCTAACACAATACTCGAGTCCATGAAACTCGAGTATGAATCTGGATGATTTCAATAATTTAGCTTATTAAACCCAAGCCATACTCGAGTTATAGAAACTCGGGTACCCCATTAACACAGTACTAGAGTCCTAGAAGCTGGAGTACCAAGTGGCACTTATTACCCACACCTACTTACTGGCGCCAACCATCGTAATGAATGCAGAATGAATGGTACTCAAGAATAGTAGACTCGAGTACTATTTATTTTTAACTTACATTAGTTAAATGCTTAGTTTTAGATTGTGTTTGCATGTGGTTCGTATGAGATTTTTATGCATGGGGTGTATTTCATGTAATGAGTTTTGCAATATTAACTATGTACAACTGCTGATATATATATATATATATATATATATAACTTTTTTGTCAAAACAAATGGAGCACAAATATAAAAGAATCAAGCTTGACCATATGATAGAAAATAGAGAGCATGCATAGTAAGATTATTTTATTCAGAACCACCATGTGAAGGACACATGAAAAAGTAATTGCTTGTTAGCTGAAAAATATGCAATTCCTTTTAATTTGTAAGTTACACACATAAATGTAGTGGGGGTGTAAACACAATAAAATTAAGCAAATCCTTTGAAAATATTTAATCCCAACAACGCCTTCAGAATAAGCAAGTGCTAGAACTACATATATATATATATATATATATATATATATATATGTACACATTTATTAGTAAAGGTTAGTTGAATTCCCAATTAGTGACAAGTATAGTTCAAATGCAACTTAATTGTATAAAACTCATGGGTTGATAGATAGAGGTAATATGATATTTTGTTGACTTTTATAGTAATACGGGTGTTCATAATAATATGAATTCATTACTCAACAAAGAAATTGGCTTAATAAAATAAAGTCGAAATGGTTAACCTTTTATTATTTTGTGTATAAAAAAAAAATATATATATATATATATATATATATATGCTTAAGTGCACATTATTCTATGTGTATAAATTATTTGAATGATCGAGATTCAATTATTTATATGTCTATACACAAAGTCGAGGAGGTTGAGTTTGAATATAAATTGTTTTTATCATACACCAAAATTATTTAAGTGGTTATAGATTATGACAACTACAATATTCTTTGAACAGGTTAGTGATGGATTTTCACTATTTCTATATGTACTACGATGGAGAGACGTATTATCATGAGTTGCATGGGTTGTCATACCAAGGCTCGAACCAAAAGCATAAATGTGTTAAGCTGAAGTATGGGATAGGCCTTATGAAATTGTAACGAAGAATATTGATGACGATGGAGTTAGACCACTCTAGGCATAAAATTTCCATCGTGTATCGAGCACCTCAACGAGTTGTAGACATCCAGGATTTCTACAATTCACTACAGTTATTAGGTGGCCCTGAAGTGAAGATAATGTGGGAAGTTGTTTAACAAATGGTGGTTAAGGGATTTATTGCTTCGGATCTCTATGTCACTGTTGAGCCCGCCATACTAGAGGCTGGAGAGGGTTCACAACACACTGTTTTGAATGAAACTTTTGATGAGCACATTGACTCAATACCATTATAGTCTTATCAAGAGTATACAGAGAACACAAGAGATGGGTATGGCAGTGAACTGTGGTAGACATTTCCACATGTGAACTCGATTGAGGAGGAGGAAGGGCCCTAGCAAATGCATAAAGGAGAGCATTTATCTCATGATGGGGGCACATCCGAAAATGAAGATGATCACAGACTTGGTGATGATGCAACCCATATTGATGTTGCTAGGGATGACTTCGAGGAACTCCTAGATACCATGGGTGAACATGAGGATGTTGATCATATCGATGAGGTGGTTGTAGAAGAGAATAAAGACATATGCTTTGGTCCCAATCCCACACAGGAATGGTTCACCAAAAACACTTGGGATAATATGTTTGATCCATCATCGGTTATGCAAGTGGAAGTATCAAGTTGGATGCTTGGGGAGTAGCCAATGAAGGGGATGGTATTCGCGACTAAATTGGCAGTGCGACATGCGTTGACTTGGTATGTAGTGCGAGAGAATTTTAGCTTCAAAACTGAGCATTCAGACTCAGAGAGGCTTATGGTGAGTTGTGAGGATGATTCCTATCCATGGTTAGTTCGTGCGATCTGTTGTAAGGGAGACAATGTCTGGAAGATCATAAAATGCAAGGGCCCTCACACGTGCAACAAAATTCAGAATGCTCATAATGGTCGAATGACTGATTCTGCATTCCTAGCATATGCACTTGAGCGCTATATATGAGAAAACCCCGCGTATAAGATAAAGAACTTATGCCACCATGCTTTGGCAGACTTAAAACACGAAGTATCTCGCTACAAGGTATTCTTTAACTTGCATTCTTTTTTCAATACAATGTAGAGACATTAGTCTTCATGGAAGTATAAGCATGCTCTTTTTTCCCAACACCCATGAATACCTTATATTATGAAAAATGAAATTGAAAAATAAAAAGGCCATTCCAGCCTTACGATTTATTTTCTTCAACTATAATTATTTAACTTGTATTCATTTCTAACCTAATCATTATGGTTCACCTACAAGGTATGGGATGCCAAACAAAAGGCCATTGTAGCTATATACGGAGATTTTAAGGAGTCTTATGCAAAGTTGCCGCATTTTTGGGGAGGACTTAAGGATGCAAGTTTGGGTACAAAGTATAAGTTACTAGTGGATGATAATTATGAACGGGGAACCTGTACATTCAAGTCCGTATTTTGGGCATTTTGTCCATGTATTGTTGGGTTCAAGCACTGTAGGCCTGTGATCAGCATTGACGCAACCCACCTCTATGGAAAATATAAAGGGAAATATGCTAATAATAAGATTTATCCTCTATTCTTCACTGTTGTTGAGAGTGAGAGCACAGAGACTTGGGGTTGGTTCTTGGCTTGTATAAGAAGGTATTTACCAAACTGAGCAAGCTATGCGTTATATCTAATAGACACCCTGGGATACAAGCTGTCTTCAGAGACACTAGTCAAAACTTTTTGCAGCCTCCCATGATAGAACATCATTACTGCTTTCGTCATCTATGCAGTAATGTCAACGCTAGATGAAACAATGAAACTTTAAAGAATCTAGTATGGAGGGTAGCAAGTGCTACCTAGGAGTGAAAGTTCAATGCCACCTTCGAATTAATTGTGAATGTCAACCGAGATGCGTACCAATATCTGAAGGATGTGCCCAAAAAGAAACGGGCTCTAACTTTTTACGAGGGTTACTGTTATGGGGCGATGACTACAAACGTCTCTGAGTGCTTCAATGGTGTTCTAAAGGGTGCTCATAGCCTGCTCATTATGGCAATGGTGAAATACACATGGTTCAATGCTTCAATGGTGTTCTAAAGGGTGCTCACAGCTTGCCCATTACGGCAATGGTGAAATACATATGGTTCAAACTGAATGCTTACTTCGATGATCGTCGCAATAAGAGCATAGCATAGTTGAATTCGAGAAAAAAATGGTGTAAATATGCCTTAGATATCTTCATGAGAAATAAGGCGAAGGCAGAGCATCACAGGGTGACGAGGTTGAGTGTGCAACAACAATCATATCAAGTAGATACATCGCATAATCCAGGGACTGCTGGACATGGGGATCATATACATGGAGTTAATCGGCTACAAAGAACTTGCATATGTCAGAAATGGAAATTGTGCAAGATACCATGTTCACATGTCATTGCAGTTTGTATTAGGTATCGACATGATGCAGAGAAGTACATTGACCAATGCTATAGCGTGAATGCACTGTTTTGCAGCTATGCTCCTGTTTTCCCTGCGTTGAAAGATAGATTTTGAAAGATAGATTATCATGGCCGAATCCTAAAGAAACTCGAAGGGTTGTCCCTAACCCCTCGATTGATCCAAGAGAAAGATCGCCCTATCTCAACACGAATTAGGAATGAGATGGATGAAGGTGAGAAACAACCGAGAACCACACCATGGAAGGAGGGGGGGGGGGGGGGAAGGTGTAATGCAAGTTGTGTGACCAAGAGGGGCATAACTTAAGAACATGCCCTAAGCAGAACGAGGTACCGACGAGTGGTGGTCTTGTGGACTAGGTACGCTAAGTTTGAACCGTGGCATCCTTCTAATTGCAACTTGAAACAAAATGTATGATATATGCCATTAGATCAAAATGAATGCTATATGCCATTCAATTATGTATTTTTAAAACTTGAGAAAAATTGGATAAAATTTTAGGGACCAAATATGACATTTATACTATAAGCTACTTTCCCTATAGGATGCGTACAAAATATCATTAGCATTGCCATTTGGTTTGTCGCAAAAATTGCATACTAATTGGTTAATGTAATGTAATATGTAACTGCCCTATGTGTAATGTGATGTTTTTCATTTTTTTCTTTCTTTGAGGGGTGTTAGGTCATTTGTGGGTTGGCCATGATTTCACTTTTCCACTTTTAACCTATTAGATCTTAGAAGTTTTCTCTGATTGCATATTTTACAATTGTGAAGGCACTCTCCTTAGCATGAGCATCTTCAAGTACCCTATCATTAAAGGTGTCAACTTTGACTTGGCCTCTATTAACATGATCATCTTCAAGTACCCTACCATATATATACTATGTATAGTTTATGTTTTGGGATTTTTATGTAATAATAATGTTTATTTTTGTCATGTTATGAGACTAGAAGGCTAAACAACAATAGCTTGTCTGGGCCTTTTCTCGTGTTTTTGGCCAAAATCCCTCAGCTTGCTTTCTTGTAAGTATGGTTTTCATTGTTTCTCACTTTATGTTCATCAATTTGTTTGTTTGTCATTAGCATTTCTTGAAAACTGAAACTTTTTTTTTTACTTTAGGCAACCTTATGGATGCTTTTTCTTCCCATTTACAAGTTGTATTACTTAAAAAAAAATGTACTTGATGAGTTTTGAGGAGGCTCTTTAGTAACGTTTTTAGATCTTAGAATTGCTATGAGACTATTTGATTTGTATGTTTATCCATTGGCATTACCTATTTCTATGATTGGTTCAATAGAATTTGGCATTGAGGATGGAATTTAACACTGACAGCAAGAAGTTCAGTTTACTACTTCTATTATAGTGAAATCATTGCTTGTGAAGAAGTTCATTTTTAGTTATATGTGATTTCTTTGGTTCTAACTAAGCCTAATTTAGGTTATATTGAAACAACTACTTTTCATTGCAGATTTTGAGAAAGGGCTTGGGTTAGATATGAAGAATAGGATAAAAGCATTTTGACACAAGTCTAGAACAGACCTATGCATCAATAAAATTCAGAGGGAAATAGAAGCTCATGAGCTTTATGTTGAAGATAGGGAGAAACTTAAGAGGGTTAGAGAGAGTGTGAGAGAATATGCAAGCTAGTTTTGTCATGGTTATTTTTATGTTTGTAATGTTGTTGGTGTGTTTTGCCTCAGTGAACAACAATATGGGTGAAGAACCTTAGTCTGCCATGAAGAATCTTATTGTATCTATCCTTTGAAATACAAAGTGTGGTCTTTGTGCAAATGTTCCGTAGTTTAATTTTTTTTTTTTTTACTTCATTCTGGGATTTGGGCATATATTCCCATGAAGTGGTATGACAAACATGCCTAATAATAAAAGAGATGGCTGTGGTACTCGAGCATATGATTAATTAAGTACCAAGTAATTATATTTTGTCCTGGTGGGGTTTTTCTTGTATCACTATAATGATAAAGTTAGGTTTTGATTATGATTAATTAAGTACCAAGCTATTATATTTTGTTCCTTTCCTTTTGAGCAATTAAGAAACATAATTTAGTATTGGGAAAAACTTGGGTATAATTCATTAGGTGTTGTACCTATGGGTTCTCCAATTGAATTCAACCACTATCGACCATTGTAGCAAAACTAGTGTTATCTTTTCCGAGGTTAATAAAATTCAGCCACGTGGTTCATTGGTCAATGCGGCCAAATGGTTGAATTGAATTGGAAAACCTAAGGTAGAGTACTGGAATTTTACTGGTCTTTGGTTATGGGCAAAGATATCTGTTAGGTTTTTGTGATCTACAAATTTCTGTTATGGATAATCTAGTTTGGTTAAGGTTTGAAAATGAAAAAAATAGGTCCTTCACTGTTTGACGATATATCCATGTTATTGTCAAGAATGGCAATGTAAGTTTCTAAAATGAATGACTTTCATCATTTGAACGAATTATGGAAGTTATTCCTATTCATGAATGTTAATTTCTGCTGTTAGCAGTGATGAAATACATTAATTTTGGTTCAGAGGTCATGCATTGTGCATTACACACTTGCTCTAACTGTTGCTACTATTCTGAGTGGTTGCTCCCTGTAGTGTTGTGCTGAGTTTCCAATTACTCACAACCAAACGATCACATCATTTTTGTGTATACATTTTTTAATTTTTTTATTATAAAACTTATACTTTATATAATGATCTTTCTTCTCTTTCCTCGTGATGTTTATGCATTTAGAAAACCTGGCTAATTTTTTCAGCTGATGACACTGCATAATCAGAGAGTGATTCATGACAATTCTAGAGTTCTATTTCATGTATTGCAATACTAGTTTTAAATTTAATTGCTGAAAGAATCCTGCACATTTATCATTGCAGACATATCAATGCAACTGTTACTTTTACCGCTGACTCAGAAGATAAGGATGTCCATTTTTATTAAATATTTTGTTCTGAGAAAATTCACCTTAAGGGTCTGAAGTAAACTTTGTACAGATATTATAACCGCCCTTCAATATTTGGCATCTGTATCTATAGGAGAAACCAAATTTCGAGACCGAAGGCTTCAAGCTGTTCCCTTGGACTTGCACAAGAACTTACCTGCTATAACGTGGAAAATACGAGTAAAACTGATAGGGACTAGGACTTGTTTGCTGAAATGAAACAAAGATTTCTTAGTTTCAAGAAGCACAAATATCTGTGAGTAGTACTAGTAGTTAGTATGATAATATTAAGAAGCATATCTGAAGACCAAACTCGAGTTTAAAGGACTTGAGTTCTGCTAACATAGAACTCGAGTCCATGAAACTCGAGTATGAACCTAGATGATTTCCCTTATATACCCGAGCCATACTTGAGTTATAGAAACTCGGGTACACACTAATACAATACTCGAGTACTAGAAACTCGAGTACCAAGTGGCATTTTTAAATGCCCAAATGCCATGTCAGACAGTGCCACGGTGGAATGTTCACTAGGAACTCGAGTTTACTATACTCGAGTACCATTTGGAACTCGAGTACTAGGAAAGTGGTAGATTGCTAATTAGTTCCGAAACAGTGCTAAATTGCTACAAGTTTTGCAAAATGATGATATTTGGCCATTTTCACCTAGTTTTGTGGCAGAAATTGAAAACCATCAAGATCGAGTGTCTCTGTTCTGCAGAGTTGTATGCAGTGGTAACTTACCATCCACTTGTACTTGTAGGGTCTGTGAAAGAGAGTTAGTGTACCCACTTTCAAGAAATCTAAATGGTACCTCTATTTTTTAAGCTAATTGACTTATTGTACTAATTGCAACAAGGCTCCATCTATACTTCTTTAGGGGTAGGAGACATTATCTTATGAGTGTGACTCGACCAATAAGCAGTTTATGTTCCTTTTGTAGGATGTTTTTAACTTTTGTGGCCTCAAATTGTAAATATCTTGCCAATTTAATGGATATTAAGCATTACTTCATGGCTGTTCAAAGTAAGATCTTTAATTTGCAATGTAATAGGTCTAGGGGCAACTTTTGCCATAATTTGTGTACAATTTGTTAAAATGGTTGATTTATTACATAGACTTGTAATATTTTATTTCTTATTTTTCACAACTCATAGTCACTTCAATAAATTGTGAAAAATGTTGTGCAAAAAATTGTGTCCACTTACATGTTAGCAATGCCAATAAGTAATGCTACATATTCCAAAAAATTATTAAAAAGAGAGATAAAATTTGGCAACAAATTTGGTGGCAACTCTATATCTTTTTATTGTATGTGATTACTTCTTATATCCTCTATTTTGCTAAATTTCCAAAAGATCAAAGATTAATAACTCTGTCATTAATTAAATGTTTAAATTTCAAATTTCTATAATCTAAAATTATGCATAGAAAAATAATTTTATAGATCAAATGGTAAATAAAATCCAATTGGCACAAAATTTTACATGTGTCTCAAGAAAAAAAATAACAAACAATTTAACGGTTAGATTTTCAAAATATATAACAATGATAACTTTTTTAAGTGAGAGTTGTAGCCTTATGCTACAATCAAATTTGTAGTCAAATTTTGTTATTCTTAGAATAAGTGTTACCATTTGTCAAATGTATGAAGTTGGCATTGTATAAATAGACCCATGAGACAAAAACAATTAAATTGAGATAAAATTTATTTAGAGTTGTAGTACAATAGGTTCCCCAATTAAATACAAACACTTGGTTGGATTTACCATTAAGACACAATAGTGTTATCTTTTTCAATAATTATTGTTGGTGCAAACACAATAATAATGGAAATAACACAAAGAGAAACTGAATAATACTTCTGAATATTATTAATTTAAAGAGAAAAATTACACAACATTGACTTGGCTAAACTTTGTAACCGGTGCAGACCTTCTCTGACTTGTCTCCCCCTAGATACAACAGCCCAACAATTGTTGTATGGCTAGAACAACCTTTGCACAAAGTGTTCAACCCCAAAACTCCACCAGAAAGAACACCCTTTCTTGCCAAGAACCTCTTTATTTTTTAGTGTATATTGTAGTAATTTGGATTGGGTTTGAATGAGTTTATTTATAAGCTCAATGGGCTTCACGAAATTACTACCCAAATTAATCTGATTAATTATGTCCATTATTCTGATGTAGTGGGTGTTATAAGATTAATTGTTGGATATTAATATGATGGGTTAGAGTTACACAATTAATAGTTAGATAAGGAGTTTCTGAAGAATGAAAAGGCCCAAACGGATAGTCCATTAAGTGGGTTAATGACTCTTCATTTTTTATAAAAAAATGGAGTATTAATTCGGGTCATTTACTTACCAACAGATATGGTAATTATTCTAAATGGGCTATTAAGTGGGAGGGTCCAAGAGGCTAATTCATTTCCATTTTTGACACCTCCACCCTTCACCTCCCCCTTGTGCATGTATCTAGCCCAATATTTGAGTCAATTCATATTAGCCCATTAACCACCACAATTGAAAAGAATAAAATAGTCTCTCTCCTTTTCAATGTGGGATTAAATATTTTCACTAGCTCCTCATCTTCTATATTCACTCTCACGTCTTTACATTTATGTTGTAATATTTATTCATTTAAATTAATTAATATTAAAATGCTTCGACAATCCCTCACTTATTTTAATATTAAAATTTTTAGTTAAAGAGAGATTAATAGGCAAAGACGGGTCGCCATGCATCATAAAGGTGTGCTCTACATTGAACCTTCACTTAGTAAAACAATGATCTTAACTCTAGAGTCGTAGTGGTCTCCAGCTTGAACTAGGATTACTTTAGGGAAATTAAGTGTCACTGCTTACACATAATAACCCAAGTGTTAAAATGAGCTTTTATCGCTAGCACTTTACAGCCATGTGTTGATCCTAGTTTCATGAGTGTATTTGAGATTAAGTTCAAATCTCGTAGGGAGCTACCCCACCCCCACACTCACATAGGTGAAATTTTGTTAAGGGTGCTCCTGTAATTCTGACACCCCACTCATATGAGCTACAAATTTCATTAAGAGTTTCTTACTCAACCTCTCCACATTACAAGATAAATGCACTTACCTCATAGAGATGAACAATTAAAAAATTATTTATGCATTTCTTACGACCATCGTATGATTTATTTTTCCCATTGAACCCAATTCTCACGATCGCTAGTCCTTGGGTTGGGTATTCTCGTACATGGCTCATGATTCTATGGACTTTAGTCCCATCCCCCTCGATGTATTCTAGACTCTATCTTTTACCAAAGCCTTGGTAAATGGATCTGCAAGATTATTATTAGATTTAATATAATCCACAATTATGATGCCACTACTCAAATAAGATCGCACGGTACTGTACTTTCTTCTTAAGAGTCTGGATTTACCATTTAGTAATAGTTTTTAACTCTACCAATTGCGACAGTGCTATCATAATGAATTAATATAGGTGGAATTAGTTTTTCCCAGAGTGGAATTTCATATAACAAATTTCTAAGCCAATTTGCCTTTTCACTAGCTGAAGCTAATGCTATTAGTTCAGCTTCCATTATTGAATTAGCAATTATTGTTTGCTTTTTAGATTTTCAACAAATAACACCACTACCTAAGGTAAAAATATAACCAGTGGTAGAGAGAGAATCACCTAACAATCGGCATCACTATAAGTAGGGTTGTCCAAGGACCCGGGCCAACCGATCTGCTTGACTGTATCCACTCGACTCGAAGGCCCACGTGCGGCTCCAAATGTAGACAGTGGTTGGTCACATGTCCAGCTTAAAAATAACTGAATATCAGTTCGAGTTTCAGATTATAAAATATTTCAACTGAATTAACCGACCGAATTACTAAAACAATAATGTCTGGCTACCCAACCATGTCTTGCCTCAACTTTTCGGTAACTGGAAAGTAGTTAGAATTTTTTGACATAAGTTCCCACTTCCCAAATCAACCGTTTAAATTAAAAAACAATATTCAAGATCCATGGTCACAAATTATGTTTCAGTGCTTTAGAGTTTAGACTACTTTTTCTTTAACATAACAGCTCTAACCTCTAGTCACAATCTCATTTTAGAATCGCATGATTACCCAAATTTCAAATCAGCCTTTAAAACTTCAAATTAGAATCAAGAACTAAAATCCCATGGTCACCATTATAGTTACAAAACACTCTTTTGATCTGATATGATATCACAATTCCAAATCCCATAGCCATAATCTAATCCTACGGTCACAAGAACTCTCTGTCTCTTTAACCTCTTTAGCTTACACTTCAGTTTAATCTCACTTTCTAAAAGACTAAAACTCTTAGACCCTTAGTTCTCTCTTTGCCTTTCTCTACGCCAAACTATAGCAGCTCACTACTCACTACAAACCTTAGCCACCGCCCTTCTCTACTTACGATCAATATGGATTGAAGGTTGAAGAAATCAACTTGGTTTGTTCTTGATTTTCCTCCCCACTTAGTTCTCCCTCCAAAGCCTAGCTATTGCCATTATCTCCTCCTCAATTTGGTGTTGTCTCCTTCTCACCAACTCAGTTCTCACACCAAATTTTCTTTAGGTAACTAATATCAGTTTCTCATCTCTCTTTTTGTATGTCTCATTGATTTTATTTGTTATGGAAATCACCTGTTAAAATAAAATAAACCCAAAGATTTATTATTTGAAACCTTAATTGACTAATCGACAACTCCGACCCGCCCAACCGATGACCCAAAATATCGGGTCCGACCCGAATATTCGGTAGAATATGGGTCCAAAACTTAGTCACCCGATTAAATCGGGTTGAGTTCGGATCAGACCCAAAACCGATCCGAACCAACTCGTGGGCAGCCCTAACTATAAGCTGCAATCACAACAGGGTACTTTTTATAAAATAAGCTATAGCTTTTGGTACTAATTAAATATCTCATGACTCGCTTAATAGCTAGCCAATGATCTCTACTAGGCTTGCTAGTAAATATGCTAAGCACTCCTACTGCATATGCAATGTCAGGTCTAGTATAATCAGTAGCATAACATAAACTACCAATGATGTTAGCATAATCCTTTTGATTAAAAATCTCATCATCATTATTCACAGAAAATAAATGAACACTAGAATCAAAAGGAGTAGCTACACTTTTGTGATCATGAAAATTATATTTTCTCAACATAATGTGATTGATCAAGAAATATTCCATCACATGCTTTTGTAATTTTCATGCCAAAAATAAAATTAGCCTCACTAAGATCTTTCATATCAAAATGGCTTTTAAGCATTTTTTCTTTTGTCTTATTTAAAACATGCATATTAGAGCCAAAAATCAACATATCATCCACATAGAGGCTAATAATAACATGTAAATTGTTAGGACATATGTGATTCATTTGTTAGGAACATATGTCATTATTTTATATAATTGGCTAATCCTTTGACAAAACGCACTTTATTTGTATTTGGGTAGATTTAGGATGTGTTTAATACTTCAAAAAACTGTATTTCAAGATTAAGTGTTGAAGCTATGCAAGTCTGTCCAAGATTCAAGTCTGAACAGTGCTTGTCATTAAAGCTCGACAGCTAGCCATCTATTGAGCTTAAGAAGCTGTTTCATCCCCGTATCTCGACAGTAGCTGGATAGATAGGCATCTGTCGAGGTTTATGAAAAACAGAATTTCAGTTCTTTTTTTACTCTAATCCGTGATTATGTGTTTGGGCTTTCTTTTCTTACAACCCTAGACATATAAAAGGATTATTTTAAGGGCCATCAAAGAGGACACAAGTTGCACAACTGTTGAGCAAAGTTTGTTCGAGCAATTTGTGATCGGAGACACAGTTTTGTCCTAGTTCATCATTCTTGTGAAGAAGTTGCTGTGTTTGTGCATCGTAGGGTTTTGTGACCGAGCATCTTCTTAATCTTCATCGTTGGGATGAACTGAAGAATTTGCAACCAACAACCTTCTCTAGTTGGAGATTGAAGTCGCGTACTGGGATCCACATAATTGGTTAGTCACGTATTGGGAGCCGTGCATCAAAAGGAGAAATTGTCACTACAGAACAAGTCCAATTGGATATTGGGGTAAGGGTTCAACTGTAGGTTGGTATAAGGTACTAGGTTTCCTTTACTTGTAACCCCTTGTTGTGATAATAGTGGAATTTTCGGGAATGGTTACCTTAAAATCACCCAGTTGGGTTTTTATCGTGTTGGTTTTCCCTATTTGTAAACAAATCATTGTGTTAATTTAATTTTCTGCACTTAGTTTAATTGGTGATTTGTTTGTGCTACCACGCGTTTATATGTTAATTTGATTAATTAATAAACGTGGCTAATTAATCAATTAATTCATCACAAGGGGTCAATTCGTTTTTGGCCTTTCAAGTGGTATCAGAGTAGGCACACTCTGGAAAGTATGCATGAGAGCTTTCTTGCAGTTTCTAGATGAAAAGGTGTGGCAAGTTGTAGAGATTGGCTAGACCAAGCTAAAGGAAGCATCAGCCGATTGGGATGAAGCCAAGATCAAGGCGGCAAATTTTAATAGCAGGGCATTGAATGCTTTGTTCAGTGCAGTCACTAATGAGGAATTCCAGAAGATATCGTCCAATGAAACTGCAAAGGAAGCATGGACCATCCTCCAGACAACCTATGAAGGAACTAAGGCTGTCAAGGATTCGAAGTCTCAGAGGCTTACTACAAGCTTCGAAGAGATTAAAATGGAGGAGGATGAGTCGTTCAATGAGTTCTATGCCAAGCTCAAAGGCATAGTGAACTCAACTTTCAATCTTGGGGAAATCATTCCTGAACCCAAGATTGTGAGAAAGGTGCTCAGATCTCTACTTGAGAGATTCCATGCCAAGATTATGGCGATCAAGGAATCAAAGGACATTAACAAGATTCCTTTGACAGAATTGGTTGGTAATTTGCAGACTTACGAGCTAGGGTTAACGAGGATTGGTAAGTCGGGCAAGAGCAAGAGCATGGCCTTGAATGCCAAGAGCAGTGACATGGATAAGTCTTCAGACGATGAAGATTCTAAGATGAAGTCCTACATCACTAGGAAATTCAAAAAGTTCATGAAGAATGCCAATGGGAAGGGCTTCGACAAGGACCATAGGCAATCTAGTTCTTCTCAGTTCAAGAGTCAAGACAAAGGGAAGAAGGATGCTAGGGATGACGGTTAGTACACTGTTCCCGTAGGACCTAAATGCTTTGGGTGTGAAGGCTTCGATCACATGAAACAGGAGTGTCCTAAATATCTCAAGAGCATTGGGAAAAGTAAGGCACTTGCTGCTACTTTGAGCGACATCGAGCCTGAGGATGGTTCCGATAATGAGGATGACGGAATCCTGAATGCCTTCACTGCCACTGTTAATCCTACTGAGGGGATTGCTGAACATGTGGATGAGGAAGAGGAATTGGTGGAGTCCAAGTTTGAGAAGATGGATGATGAAGATGATATCCAACAGCCTATGAGAAATTCTACAAGCTTTTTGAGAAACATGAGAAACTTTATAGGCTGGCCACAAAAAAGCTCAGTGATCTGGAACTTGATTATGAAAAGCTTTCCACAAAGTTTGATGAACCTAATCAGACTATTGGAGTATTGAGGTTTGAAAATAATTTCTTGGCTGAGAAGACCAAGAAACTTGAAGTGGAGCTGTTTCAAGTTAGAGCTCAATTGGAGAGGACTTCAAGTGCAAAGCTTGATGAGATACTCAGTCTTCAGAAATCTGCTTCTAATTGAACAGGTTTAGGGTATGGTCTCTCTTCTTTTAATATTGCTTCAACTAGTACTACTGTTTTTGTTCCTCCTAGTAATAATGTTGAAATTGAGAACAATGATGTTAAAACTGAATTAGCTAGTGAGAACATAGAAAAAGGTAAATCTATCTTAGGAGCACCCCCTAAGCAAGATAAGAAGGAAGCTAAAAATCCCAGGGCTAAGAAGGCTAACTCTCAAAAGTCTAAAAAAAAGAAGCAACATCTATGTCATCATTGTGGAGTTGCCAGTTATACTCGACCAAATTGTTATAAGTGGTTAGCTACTCAACAGAGTAATGGCATAATAGCATTTAGAAGCCAGAATCAGCTTCAATCCTCTTTTGCTCTCCTTAGAGATCTTCTCAAAGCCCTCATGTTCCTTTTGAACTTGAATGATTTCAATTCTTCCCCCTCACCACCGATTCAAGGGTTTAATCAAAGGAAATGTTCTTCCAAGGTGTGGAAGGAAAAGGGCACCAAGTGATTCTATCACTTTCTTCATTCTCTTTTGTTTTTGTTTTGGCATAACTTGTGTGTTTTTCTTTTATTTTGAGTCAATCTAGTTTTTATGCTTTGCTTTGTTCAACATGTTTTTATTTTTTTTTTCAGTTTTGTTTATCTTGTTTTTGATATTAAAAAAAAAATTGAAAAATCAGAAAAATACAAAAACAATGTGTGTTTTGTATACGTTGGTACTTGTGTACCTTGGATGGCTATTGAAACAAAGTTTTCTAAATTTTGTATCTCTTGTAACTTAGATGAACATCTCCACGCACAACTAAGCAAGTGAGCTTTATGGCTCGTGTTTGTGATGAGTAAGATTAAGTAATCTCTTGTACTTAACATTCATATCACTCTTTTTGACGGGAAGGACTAGAAAATCCTAAGAGAAAGGCATAAATAATCATCTCACTACTGTTGCCCGCCAATCATGAAATGACATCTATATGCTTCGGCATAGCAAAAGTATAATGTCAATGACATTTGTGTGCTTCGGCATAGCAAAATTGGAATGTCAAATGCTTAACATCATTGGGTATTTCTTTTCTTTTTCTTATATGCCCATGTATGATTTGCTTAAAAAGAAAAATATGCAAACAAAAATAAAAAGCAAAAAGATCAAAATGCTTTAAATATGATTGCAAGCGTGTATTTTAGGAGATGTGGGAATTATAGGATGTACCTCAAAGGTGATAGTCCCCATCAAATAGTTAAGATTATGTGTGAGTTAAAGTGATTTTCTCATATCTCAAATCGTCATAATATATATACACTTATGCAATCTTGCGATGTTTTTCACACAAAATATGCGATATTCTTTGCTACTCTTGATACATGTGCAGGTACAATGTGATTTAGCCATCACAAGGTTTACATGTGTTAATGTATGCTCAATAAACTGTCTTAACTTGTTTTTGAAATATAAAATTGGTTAGACTTGTTTAATATGTGTGTGTGTTTTTGGGATCTATGTGCTTAAAATTGTAGTTGAGAGATGATTTTGAGAACTTAAAATGCTGTTTGGATCCTTGGTTGAGTTGCATGCTTAATTGTATTCATATCTGTATTTTTCCCTTCTTAAAAAACTGTTTTTAAGCAATCTCGATAGCTTCTTGACACCTGACTATCTATCAATGTTAGGTTCTAAAGTGTAGGACTTTATGTATTTAGAACTCTAATTTGTATTGTTGGCAAACCATGATCAAAACAATGTGTTTAGAAGTGTTTAAAACTAGCTCAAAGTTGTATGTTAATGTAAAGTTGGAATCGAGTGTAAAGCAAAAAGCAGTGTGGCTTTCGGCCTGGCTCGATCAATCGAAGCTTAGGCTCGATCGATCGAACGTCGGGCAGATTGCTTTTCTGCAGATTCGTCCAACTCAGCCCTATTTGTTTTAAAACGTTTTTAGGGTTTCTTATTTTGTCCTAAGTATAAAAAGCAAACCCTAGCCACGTTTTAGTGTTGCTCATATTGCGGTTTGTGTAAATCTATTGTGAGATCTAGAGGAACTTTCCTTTACACAAGCTTAGGGTTTTCAAGGAGGAGATATTCTCTAAACCTTGATGATCAAAATAGTTGTTTCCATTAAAGTTTAAAGAATACACAAGCGGGGGTGCTTGTAGCTGGTGGGAATCCAAAGAAAGAAGGAGTCTGTGGATTCAGAGCTTGCACGTGGTCGTGTCAGTAAGTTCTACTGGTTGGTAGCATTAGGAAGTCGAGTGGGGGTGCTTGTAAGTCCTTTTGTATGAACTTCGATTCTTGCTGATAGTGGATTCAAGTTTACCTTGAGGATAGCTAGGTCAAATCCTTCCCAGGTTTTTACCAGTTTGGTTTCCTTGGTGATCATATCGTGTGTTATTTATTTTCCGCTGCTTTGCATGATTTGATCTTTATTATTGTGATAACCTAGACTTGTTTAATTGGACTAAATAACAACTTGGCTAATTACCTAGGTTTAATCAATTGTTTAAGGGGTCTAAAAACAAACAAGTGGTATCTGTGCAGGTAGCTCTTTTGTTTTAGATCTTTTGATCTAAGAGCTGATCCTTGACCCCTGTTGTCATGGATAATTTGAACTGTCTTTCTGATCATGTTTTTGCTCATGCTTCTGTTGATTTTATTGATGCCTGTAAAACTCTTCGTAAGGAATTATTGAAATCTATGAAAACTGCTAAGAAATTCAAGGAAGAGTTAAAATTGGCTAATCTTGAAAAAGAGGAATTGATTGTTAGATTAGATGAATCTAATAAAAAGAATGAATTTTTGAGAAATCAAATTTCCTCTCAAGATGAGAAGATGAAAAGCTTGGAACAAGAGTTAGTTGAATCTAAAGCTAAAATTCAAAATTTGACTTGTACCAAGTCTGCTGTTGATAATAGAAGTGTTTCTGTTTCTCTTAAGCTTAAAACTGAAAAAGTTTATATCCCTCCTTTTAAGAGAAATAATAAAGAAAAGACTTGTTTTGCTAGGTTAGACAAAGGTAAAAGTTCTGATGTAGACGCTGAAGTTTCTAAACCTAAGTCTAAACCTACTGGTAGAGAGCACAATAAATCTGTTTTTGTGCCTACCTGTCACCTTTGTGGTGTTGTTGGTCATATTAGACCAAATTGTTCTTTGTTGAGGCAAAAACCAAAATTTGAGACTAGACTTGTTGTTAGGAATACTGATGTTCCTAAATTTGTTCCTGTTTGTCACTTTTGTGGTGTCTCCGGTCACATTCGTCCTAATTGTCATAAATTGAAATTTAAGCATTCTATGTTTCAATCTAGGATTTGTGATGATATTTCTCCTGCCATAAGTCCATATAAATTGTTTCATATTATTTTGAAAAATTTAAACTTGTTGGCTTGTGAAAGGAATTTGCAGGATTTTAGTCTTTCTCAGAAGATTAGTGTAATTCCTCAAATACACTCTGCTTCTCATGGATTTTCACCTACAAAGCCGAAGACTCGTGCTAGATGGGTGAGAAAAGATTCTCCAAGGTGAGTGTTGCTGACTTGTCCCTAATTTAATTCTTTCAATTGTTTGTGGACATGCCTTGTTTCTGTTTTTGGTTGTTTTGTTTCTTTTAGAATGTTTTTTTAAATAAAAAAAAATCCAAAAACATTGAAAAATTTCAAAAAGACAAAAATATTTTATTTTGTGTCTAGTTTTTTTTCTTGAGGATTACATGAGTTATGATATCTATCTCTTGATTTAGAACATGCTTGATATTGTGGAGAAACTTGAATAGTATATGTTCAATAAGTGCTAAGCTATTTCTGATTTTGTGTGAATATGTACTAGTTTGTACATGTACTCATGGGTTAATTAAGAAATTGATATTTCTTGTTTGTGTACCCTCTATAGCTTAGTTAAGCACTGTCATGCATTGCATTTGCATTGTTCATTTAGCATGATGTATGCTTTTTGTTTTTGGTCATAAATTTTTTAAAACCAAAAAGATTTTTGTGTTTTTCACATCTTGGATTTATAATCAAGGATTGGCCATATTATCTTTACATAACAAGTTTATGTACCTTATTTAGCTTTGATGAGCTTATTTATTGCACTCTACTAGTTGAAGATTTGTAGTGCATGTTGTGTGGGAAAGATGTGTATGGTTTTTTATTACTATGTCTTAATCTTGAAGTCACATGTTTTTAAATGTTGGACTTGAACTTTTAAAGAAAGGCATAAATAACCATCTCATCACTGTTCACTAGCCAATCATGAACACCTTAGTGCATATCATAAGATTTTGTGCTCGAGAAAGTGTAGCACATGCACAAAAAGAACATAAGGTGTAGCCTCGGTTTAATTGTTTAATGCTTAAAATTGGTATGTACTATTAGGCTTGATGCCAATCTCACATGACTTAAAATTGGTATGTATATTATGAGGCATAAATTCAAGAAACTTACATGATTGCAAGCTTATGATCTAGGAGATGTGAGAGTTATATGATGTAACGTTTTAGGTGATAGTCTCTTTTAAATTCTATGTGATGAATTTTGTAGACTTTGTGATTGATTGCTATTCACATATCACCTCACATGTATCTCAAGTTTTTGCTAGTTGCACACACTACACAAGTTACTCTTTGCTAAACTTGGTACATTATATTGTGTGTGATCTTGTTGTGGCCATCCAAGATTAAAGTTCCTGGATTTTGATGCAAAATGTCTTTAATGATTGAGACTTGAGGTCAAATTTTTTGAAAAACTTGTTTTTGGAAGATCTAGGTTGAATTCAAGTTTTTTTTTTGAAAAAATTTTAATCTCATACTCATGCATTTCATTCATGAAATATTGTGCTTTGGGGATTCTCTGCATTAAATTGCTTTGTTTTTTCAAAAGTTTGATTTTTCCATGCATCATTTATGTTTAGGATTCATATGCATTGCATTGTTTTCTGTATCCATCTTGCAGTTTTGCAGTCATATCTCTCATTGTTTTCACACATAACATGCATACACTTTGCTAAATTGGATACTCAACTTGATTTAAAAATTGATTGATTAATTTTTGAGTTATGTACTTTCTAGTATATGCTATTTTTATGTGTGAATTGTAGAAAATTATTTTCTTAAGAGATATGATGGATAATCAATGTGCAAATATTTTCTCTACTCATGCAACTGTTTATGGGTCACATAGTGCCATGTTTGCATTTTATTGAAAGAGAGAATATTTTTCCTTCATGTGTATCCTCAACTTAGTTTTTTTTAAAACTTGGTTTGTGTCTTTTTATTTATCCCCAACCCCTTTATTTTTCCTCAAAACTATTTTTCCCAAAACTTGTTTTGTTTTTCCAGTTTTATAGGGGGAGAAGCTTGTTTTTAACCTTTGTTGTTCATAGGAGGAGTTGTTTCTATTTCCTATAGAGTTGAATTGTTTTGTGTTCCCATCTTTCTCTATTTTCTCTTACTCTGTTGCGTATGTTTTCTGTCAACTCTTTGTTTCAGTTGTCTTTGTCATTGCGTGACAAAAAGGGGGAGAGATTTAGATGAAATGTGTGGAAAATACAAGAATGTTCTATTTAGAGGGAGTTAACATTGAGTTAACATTGTTTTTGATGTATCTAACTTAGGGGGAGAGTTAGATTGCATATTTGTTGATTTACTGTTTTTGTTTTTCTGTCACACATGCGGTTATGCATTTTGTTTAGTGTTTTAGGAAATATACAGGTTGATTCAATTGAGCTGCTGTCTACACTTGCAACTGATGGATAGTAGTTAGGATTGAATTTGGTTTATGAGCATTATTTTGTAAAGGGCTTTTCATTTTGTAAACTTTGAGCTTCTATGTTGTGTTTTGTCACGGATTGCCAAAGGGGGAGTTTGTTAGGTTCTAAAGTGTAGGACTTTATGTATTTAGAACTCTAATTTGTATTGTTGGCAAACCATGATCAAAACAATGTGTTTAGAAGTGTTTAAAGCTAGCTTAAAGTTGTATGTCAATGTAAAGTTAGAATCGAGTGTAAAGCAGAAAGCAGTGTGGCTTTCGGCCTGGCTCGATCGATCGAAGCTTAGGCTCGACTGATCGAACGTCGGGCAGATTGCTTTTCTGCAGATTCGTCCAACTCAGCCCTATTTGTTTTAAAACGTTTTTAGGGTTTCTTATTTTGTCCTAAGTATAAAAGGCAAACCCTAGCCACGTTTTAGTGTTGCTCATATTGCGATTTGTGTAAATCTCTTGTGAGATCTAGAGGAGCTTTCTTTTATACAAACTTAGGGTTTTCAAGGAGGAGATATTCTCTAAACCTTGATGATCAAAACAGTTGTTACCATTAAAGCTTAAAGAATACACAAGCGGGGGTGCTTGTAGCTGGTGGGAATCCAAAGAAAGAAGGAGTCCGTGGATTCGGAGCTTGCACGTGGTCGTGTCAGTAAGTTCTACTGGTAGGTAGCATTAGGAAGTCGAGCGGGGGTGCTTGTAAGTCCTTTTGTATGAACTTCGATTCTTTCTGATAGTGGATTCAAGTTTACCTTGAGGATAGCTAGGTCAAATCCTCCCCAGGTTTTTACCGGTTTGGTTTCCTGGGTGATCATATCGTGTGCTATTTATTTTCCGCTGCTTTGCATGATTTGATCTTTATTATTGTGATAACCTAGACTTGTTTAATTGGACTAAGTAACAACTTGGCTAATTACCTAGGTTTAATCAATTGTTTAAGGGGTCTAAAAACAAACAATCAAGCTTTTCACCTTCCTCTTATCGCAATCTCGATAGCTTTTCGACAGCTAGGTGAATCGATCGAGATTTCTTTTGGATCCTCGATAGCTTCTCGACAGCTGGTGGATTGATTGAGCTTCCTTTAGCCTTTTGTTGTTTTGTCCCTCAACAAATCCTTGACAGCTACATCTGTTGACATTTTGTTTTCTCGACACCTGGCTCGACAGATGTCTCGACACCTCTCGACACCTCTATCTGTTGAGATTTACTGAACCTCTATATATAGGTTCTGTGTAATCCGGTTTTCATTTCTCTTGATCTCTCTCTCGATAGCTTCATCTTTTCACCTCCCAAACCTCTCTCACTCACTCCAAACTTCTTCCTCAAGGTTTCTTCAAGCTTTTACAAGTTTTTCTTCACTTGGTAAGCTTCGAATCTCTCATTTACATGCATTTCATGTTTTGAAACCTAAGTTTTGGGGTTTTTGAAAAATTTTGGGGTTTTTCAAAATTGATGAGTTTTTGTTGAAATTTTGGGATGGGTTTTTGCTTAAGTGAGTTTAAAATCTCATACATTGCGTCACATAAGCATTATAACAGTATGGTCATGCATTTAGTTGTGTGCAAATTGATTGTGTGCTGGTAGGATTGGATTGGGCTGAGCCCATGATGCCTTTTATGTTGCATGTCACATGTTTATGCATTTCTCATACATACGTACTCTCTTTTCAATATATTTTGATATATTTGAACTGCTTGGGACTTTTCTGATTGTTTCTCTCTATCTTCCTCTCTTTTCATTTACATTAGTCGTGTCTATGACACCTAAACGTAAGTCTACTTCGTCCCAGAACCCTCTTTGTTTTGGGGCATCTACTTCCTCTGATCCTATTCCATCACATATTCGGTTCCATGATGAGGATGCTTGTAAGGCCTTCTCGGAGAACTTTTCTCGACGAAGCATTTATTTTGAACGTCAAGTCATTCTGGCGGACTTTGCCTACACTGACCTACCCGATGTCATTCACAGTTGGAGTTGGGAGTCACTGTGTGACGTCTCGGTCACATGTCCATCCGTGCTGTTCCAGGAGTTTTACTCCAACATGCATGGATTTGATTTTTCAGTACCTCTTTTTCATACTTGCATTTGAGGTATGCGTATTGCTGTCACACCGCAACTTGTTGCGGATGTGCTTTATATCCCTAGGGAGTTCCCTGACTACCCTGGTTGTGAGCGTCTGAGGACTGTGTCCAAAGATGAGCTCAAATCCGCTTTTTGTGAGTGCCTTTCTGATTGGGGTGAGTGTTAGTTCACTTACTGTTCGGACTTTGCAAAAGGTGCTCAAATTTTGTTGTCCCTTCTTGAGCATCTTACCCTAGATTTTCCTTCTCACTTTATTTTGTCTATTCTAGATGTCTATACGGATTCGGTGTCCCATGATAAGCTCATCTGTCCTTCAACTATCACGAGGATATTTCGCCATTTTTCTATTCCCTTTCCAATGTCCGACCATTTCACTTTCATGTGTGCCATAGACTACACTACCGTTAAACGTAGCGAGGTGCAGTTTAGGTTGAGGTAGGTTGGGTCAGCAGCTCCTCCTTCCCGTTTGGCTCCATCTCGATTTGCTCCATCCACATCTGCTCCCTCCTCTCCTCCTTTTCTATGAGTGATGTGTCACTCAGAGGCATCATGGCGCAGCTTCAGCGCATGGATGCTCACCTTGATACACTCTCTACTGAGTTGTATTAGGTGAACGTTTATGTCGGCCGTATAGCACGACGACAGGCGGTCATGGGTGGCTTTGCTCCTGAGGCTTCTCCTCCACCTCCTCCAATGGCTTTTGATTCTAAGGATGAGGATGATGATGATGGTGATGACGATGATGCTTCTGATGATGATAGTGATGGAGATGCTAGCTTTACCGATGAGATGTCTACTTGACACTCTTACTCTTTGTCGCTTGTTACAAAAAGGGAGAGTAGTTTTGGATATGAGAGTAGTCATTCTTAGGGGGAGAGTTAGTATAGGACATTTTTGTTAGGGGGAGTGTTGATCTCTCAGGGATGTGGTGAGAATTATTTGTATCTTCTTCTTTTCTCTACTTTAGATACATTTATTCTTGTACATGGGTATTATGACCATTATTGACATACATTGTACTTATCTTCTTTATATATGTTGATATATGTTTCTTTTACCTACCCTTACATGTGTTGTTTCTTTTCTCTCTTTATGCACATGCTTCTTATTACTTGTATGCAATCTATTATTTTTGTTTCACACAATGATGCCTTGATGAGTTTTGTTTAAAGTGTTTCGGAAATACAGGTTGTCAAAGTCTACTTGCCATAAATTCTCTTCTTGCAATATTTTCCAAGAGTTTGTGTTAGGATAGATTTTATTGTATTCAACAAGTGAATATGAGTTGAGTGATTTATGACTTCTCTCATATCTCATTTGTTTGTTGTGGTTTTGTCACGGATTATCAAAGAAGGAGATTCTTAGGACATATGTGATTCACTTGTTAGGAACATATGTCACTATTTTATGTAATTGGCTAATCCTTTGACAAAATGCACTTTACTTGTATTTGGGTAGATTTAGGATGTGTTTAATACTTCAAGAAACTGTGTTTCAAGATCAAGTGTTGAAGCCATGCAAGTCTGTCCAAGATTCAAGTTTGAAAAGTGCTTGTCATTAAAGTTTGATAGCTAGCCATCTATCAAGCTTAAGAAGCTGTTCTAGCCCCGTGGCTCGACAGCAGCTCTATAAATAGGCATCTATCGAGGTTTATGAAAAACAGAATTTCAATTCTGTTTTGACTCTAATCTGTGATTATGTGTTTGGGCTTTCTTTTCTCACAACCCTAGACATATAAAAGAATTATTTTAAGAGCCGTCAAAGAAGACACAAGTTGTACAAGTGTTGAGCAAAGTTTGTACAAGTAATTTGTGACCGGAGATATAGTTTTGCCCTAATTCATCATTCTTGTGAAGAAGTTGCTGTGTTTATATACCGTAGAGTTTTGTGACCAAGCGTCTTCTTGATCTTCATTGTTGGGATGAACTGAAAAACTTTACAGCCAACAACCTTCTCTAGTTGGTGATTGAAATCGCATACTAGGATCCGCGTAATTGGTTAGTCATGTACTGGGAGCCGTGCATCAAAAGAAGAAATTGTCATTATAGAACTAGTCCAATTGGGTATTGGGGTAAGGGCTCAACTGTAGATTGGTATAAGGTACTGGGATTCCTTTACTTGTAACCGTTGTTGTGATAATAGTGGAATTTCGAGAGTGGTGACCTTAAAATCACCCGGTAGGGTTTTTGCCGTGTTGGTTTTCTCCATTCATAAACAAATTACCGTGTCAATTTAATTTTCGTTGCACTTAGTTTAATTGGTGATTTGTTTGTGCTACTACGCATTTGCATGTTAATTTTATTAATTAATAAACTTGGTTAATTAATCAATTAATTCATCACAAGGGGTCAATTCGTTTTTGGCCTATCATAAATTATTTCATGATTTAGAATAAATACATTTATCACATTCATTTGATTTATAATCGTTCTTAATCATGTAGGAATCAAACTTTTCATGCCACTATTTTTGTGCTTGTTTTAAGCCATATAGGGATTTAGTTAGCTTACATACCTTGCTTTCCTGTCTAGGCTCTACATAGCCTTCGGGTTGATCTGTATAAATCTCTTCCTCTAGGTCCCCATTTAGAAAAGCAGTTTTTACATCCATTTGATGAATTTTCAAATAAAAAATTGCAGCAATAGCAATTAACAGTCTAATAGATGTAATTCTTGTTACCAGAGAAAATGTATCAAAGAAATCAGGATCAACTTTTTGTTTGAAGCCTTTTGCAACAAGTTTAGCTTTAAACTTATCTATTGATCCATCTGGTTTCAACTTTTTTCTAAAGACCAATTTACAACCTATGGACTTACAACCTGGTAGAAGATCTACCAATTTCCAAGTTCTATTAGAAATTAGAGATTCTATCTCATCATTTATAGCCTCTTTCCAAAATATAGCATTAGTTGACGTTAAAGCCTCTTTTAAATTTTAGGGATTTTCCTCAATGTTGAAAACATAATAATAAAAAGCAAAATCGTTTTCAACTTTGTTTAAAAAAATTAGATCAACATCTAAAGAAAATGCATATCAGTTTTTAAATAAGAAAAATTCAGATTTGTCTCTAAGAATGATACAAACAAATTTTTGTTTTTTTTAAAAAAATTTAGATCTGCATCTAATGAAGATGCAAATCAGTTATTTATTTATTTGAGAAAAATTCAAATCTGCATCTAAGGAAGATGTAAATCAGTTTTTGGTTTGAGAAAAAATCAATTCTGCATCAAAGGAAGATGCAAATCGGTTTTTGATTTGAGAAAAATTCAGATCTACATCTAAGGAAGATGCAAATTAGTTTTGATTTAAAAAAAGGATGTAGATAACATGTAGATTTTTGAAATTAAAAATAGATCACAACAATAACAAAAAGAATCAAAAACATATTTCAAAAAAATAAATCAACAATTCATGATATGAATATTTAAAACAACTAAACTGAAAGAAACATATAAACATGTATCATCACAATAAGAGAAACATAAGAAAAAGGATTAATAAGAAACAACCTCTTGCATGGAGCCCTATTCTTCTTGAGGGGATATTTTAGGGTTCAAAGAAATTAATAAAAAAAACCCTTGCTTACAAAAAAGAAATTCTTAAGACTAAAGCCTCTAGAACGTCTTTAACGTAAGAGAGAGAATTTCAGAAAAGGGGGGGGGGGGGTCAGAAATATGAGAAATTTGAGAGCGTTAAAAAGTGTCTCTTAGAGAGCATAAAAGAGTGTCTGAATTTTGAGATCCAGTCTCTATTTATAGAGGCTGGAATGCTTAAAAAATAAGTAAAGACGATTAGAATATGAACCGGGATGCATCCTTCTGCGAAAAAGTCTAAAAGGATGTGTTTTATTGTCACCCGAAGACCGTTAGGCCAAAGCCCTTATAGGTGCCATTCGGCACTTTGAAAGTGCTCTTCAACACTCCAAAAGTGCCGAATGGCACTCTTGGATGCCAATTGCGCTTTCATGTTCGGGTGCATTTTGAACTCATTTTTTAGGTTTTCTTGAGTCGGGACTTGCACTTAGATGTGTTTTCAATCCATATTCTAAGTTTTTTAACTCTTTTCTGGATAATTTAGGTCTTTTCAGCAACAATAATCTTTTAGATAAATACTCTAAAATAAATCTTGATAAAGTCTAGATTATCCAAAATTTTATTATTATCCAATTTTCCCCTTTATTCCCATGCAAGCAATCCTATTTTAGACACTAATTATCAATCAATCACAAAATTATTTAATTAATTTTAATTTTTTAGCCAATCAAAATTAATTTAAATTAATCATGCATGGTCAAATCTACCTAGACACAATGCATGCTGACCGTGCAAATATGATTATGCGATATCTTTCGATCCGACAGTCCAATTTGGAAACCAGGCATACCCTCGTGACTGTTAGAACCTCAAGATCATTTTTATGATATGCAATGAACAAATTAATGCATGTAATGCAATTATGATTTTTTTTTGGGTACATGGATGGTCATTCCATTCATTCTACTTAATTAAATTATTGGTGCAAAATCGAGTGTCTACATGCCCATATTGGCAAGTCCACTAGGGATAGAGATGAATTTTAGGCCATAATTTAATAAAGATTTTAATAATTGAACCCAATCATGTTTTACTTTGTTTTTCATACACATGTACTTTGTACCTATGTAACCCTGATTAGAGATGAGTGGGAAAGTAGAGGGTCCATTAGGGCCAAGACTTTCTGGAGTTCATCCCACCAACTCACAATCTATGCCATTGCCTATAAAGGGCTTTGAGTATGTTAAAGGTTGCCACCAATCAATGTGGGGTCCATTTAGGCCTTGTAATGTACTAATAGTTATTGTATTTCCTTTAATTAGTCAGTTAGGAATTAAGTACATGTAGCTCATTCAACACGTGGCTGAATTAATAGAGCACATGTTGAATTAATTGGCCAATTTTCTTAGGCCATGTGTACCAATGACATTAGAGCTAATCTCCTATTAATACATAGTTGTAGTTCAACATTAGACATATTGAGGAATAAGGCAATTGCTTAGTGCATTAGTAAATCTCTCTCTCTTACTCTCTTTATTTCTCTATGAAGGGTGACTACCTTGAATTAAATCAATTCCCCTACAACTCCTATTCATCCCCATTAGGAACCATTGGGTTCCTAACACATCTGAGCATGCTACTTCTCCAACCACTCATTCTTCTTCTAATGAAGATGATGGTGCTTCTTCTTCTAACAAAAAGGCCACTACTTCATGGTGATTCACTTTTGTCCATCGTGACAAAATGGAGGAGTAGTTATAAAGTAGTTGAAGGCCAGTTGCTCGGGGGAGAGTGTATATGAGGGATGTAGTGATGATTTGTTTGTACTTCTTTTATTTTTGTAAAATATCTTATTTTGATATATATATATATATATATATATATATATATATATATTAATGATGTGATTTTTTTAATCCACGTGTTATTCTCTTTTTTCTCTTGTACATTTATTGAATTTTTATATAACTTGTCTTATTTCATACTTGATACCTTGATGTGTCTTTTTTAATGCACTTCAGTTAAAGATAGGTTCCAAAGTCATATTCATGCATAAGCTCTTGTCTTGCAAAGTTTTTCATGAGTTCAAGAATTAGAGTAGGCTATTTTCTATTTAATCTTGAGTAGAATGTATTCTAGGACATTTAATGTACTCTTGTGGTTTTGTCATAGATTGTCAGAGGGGGAGATTTTAAGGCTCGTATTTGTAAATTGGCATATCTCGACACAAAATGCACTTTATATGCAATTGAGTCCAAGTTTCTAGTGTATTCAAGAAGACCAGAAATTCGACATACAAGTGGTATTATTGAAGACACAAAAATACTCAAGGAACTACTCAAGAAAAGCTGAAACTGCAGGTCCCAATACCTCCTCGACACCTATTGATCTATCAAGAATTAATGAATCTTAATACATATTCGACAACTTTTGATCTATCAAGCTTCATGTAAATTGAAATCCAAGATTTTTTTTTTGGCCCATTATGATAAGGTTTCCTAGGGATACGTATCATAGGGTTCCAGAGCATATAAAAGGCATAGTTAATAATTATACAATACACCAGACAAGGCAAGCAAGTGTGCTGACCTAGCCAGATCTGAGCCCTACATGTGGACAAGCTGTGAGGCAAAGGAAGGGGATTTTGGTAAGAGGAATAGGGCTCCTGACCCATGCCAATGGTGTGATCACCATTAAAAAGAGTAAGATGTGTAGTCTGGCATGGACATCCAACATTACCATGAAAGGGATGGTGATCTCTATTGGTCAGACTCTATGGATCACATCTCATTGGTTAGTACTAAGTTGGACCACTACTAAGGAAACATGAAGTGCTCTCAACTCCCATGGTGTCTCTTTCCTCATGCAGAGCCGTCTTTCTTCCAAATACCCTAACATTTGTGAATTTTCTCTATCCTTCAGCCACGACATAGTACAATAGCCGTATTAGGGTTTAGGGGGAGTAATGATAGCTCGACACCTGTTTCTATGTACCTAACAACATTCCTTATACTATAAGAGGAACATGTTTTTAAGCAATTTGGGTAGAGAGGCAGAAATTTGGGTAGGAAAGAAAAGAAAAATGAGAGATTTTTAGGAAGAACAACACCATGGGTAAATGTTGAACTTTCATACAATATATCGCTTTTAAGAGTGAGGGATATTTTTTCCTTCACTTTCCAAGGGTTTTCCACGTATATCACACTTGTCCTTTAATTTCTACATTCTGCCATTACATTCTTTTGATGTTTTAGTGTTAAAGTTCAAGAACATGGTAGCTCAAATAGGTTCTGGTGGAGAATAACAAGTTGAAGCGAGTGTAGACCTCATTTCCAGGCATACTAAAGATACAAAGTCCTTTAAAGAGGTTAGGCAACCTAGCAATTGAGATATTGTCATAGCCATGGAGGACCTTCAATTTTCTCAGGCTACTATATGGGCAAAAGTCCAGTCCTTATATCAGAGGACATCCACTCCTTAGACCCCACAAAGAGGCCATCTACCTCAAGGAGAGATTGAAAGGTCGAGCTTGGTTCCATCTTTGAATCAGGAGCAAGGAGCACCACATCAACCTGCTAGACCTCAGGCATCCCCTTACTTGACTGGGGAGGATATTGCATCTATTTTGCTTGAGGCTAGAAAGGGGGAGAGTTCTATCTACATTGACACAAGGCATCCCCTTATCCTACCAACTACACACCTTTTATCTTACCCAAATATGATGGCATGGTTGGAAATGCTAGAGAGCATATCAGGAGGTATGTAGATGCTCTGACTGCTGATTCGCATGACCACGAGTTGAGACTTAGGGAGTTTTCTATGTCTCTGAAAGAACAAGTTTTTACTTAGTACACCAGCCTTTCACCAAGGTCAATTTTGAGTTGGAATGACATGGACACCTAGTTCATGAAGAAGTTCTTCGCTATGGATGAGAAACTTACACTATCAGATCTGCAGCAAGAGAGGTAGATGGTTTCTGAGGGGTTGGTAGACTATATTTGTAGGTTTAAGGACCTTTTTTCAGATATTCTATAACCCCATGGAGGAAGAAAAACTTGTGGATATTTGCATTGCTAGTATGTTGTATGTATATTGCCCTTACCAAGGAGAACTTGTAGATCCCTAGCTTCACTAGGCTAGCAGAATTTGCTAGGAGAACTAGTATGTCTGTAAGGAAACCTTCCAAGGGTTTAACTTCACAGGTTGCCAGTGTTTCGAAGCAGTGTTGGAAGTGAGAGAGTAAGAAGATAAAAGCAACTATGGTGGAAGAGACAAAGATAGCAATGTAGAGCAGAAAAAGGGAGAGAAGTGGTATTCCTCCCTCTTTTTCTTTGTTAGCAGAAAAACTGTACAGCATCCTGGACACGTGGATCAAAGATCGAGTGGTGGTCTTACTTGCTTGTAAGCATAAGCCAACAGAAGAAGAAGCCGAGGTGAGCTTTAGTGTAGGTATCATAGGAGAAGTGATCATCATACCATGGATTTTTATGCTTAAGGAACATTTCCACGAGAAAGTGGTTGTAGATGCCTTGTGATGGTTGACCACCCATCGTGGTGACGCTTACGCCTCTCTAGTTGTGAAGCTCAGGTGTTGTGAAAGAGGGTTCAAAAGGGTGAACCTCAGGTGTGTGACTTAATTATGTCAATTTTAATCTATTATTGTCGAAGGCAGTGAAGTTCCCACCAATCATTGGATTTTTATCTTGTATGATTGGTCACCTGACTCTATTTGATTTTATTACTAGTCCTATACTAAGAAAAATGGTCATTTTTCCTAATTTGATGCGGATGGCAAAAAATCTTGATTCCTAAGTTTGAAAGTCTGGTTACATGTGGGGAAGTTGTTAGGCACTCCATAATGCCTGTCTAGAGACAGTCTTTTGCTTTGGTAAAATCCTAATTTTCAAACATTGGAAGTTAAAAAAAAAAAGAAAAAGCTATTAGCATTAGCCTCTAGGGCTTTAAAAGAATTGGGCTTCGAGGTTTGATTTTGGAAAAGGATGTGGCCTTTATTAATGATTTGCTAGCACATTTGGAATTGTTGCCAAATTTCCACAAAAAAAATTCGGCATCATTTCACCTTATTTTCATGGCGGAAAGCTGGCAACATTTTGGGTTAGATTTTTCATAGCACACAAAACACTATTCTCACCAAGTCTTCAGTGTGAGAATACGGCAAAAAGATGCCCCTTTTTCATGGTGAAATTCCGAAAAAGTTTTGCCTTTAGTGCACTTTTGCGCACCGCTAGTGTTTCGTACCTATGTATACAACATGTGTCTATAGGTTCATACTAAGGCAAGCTAGAGCTCACCAAAGCATTAAACACATTGGTGTGTATCGCATACACGGGGAAAACAATGTCACTAGCTGAGATGGATCGAAGGCAATCACACCACGATAATCATGAACATAATGTAGCATGAATATGCATCTACAGCAATCGCCTTGAATGCATACCCACGCTCCAAGGTCATGAGCACCCATGATCACGATGAGGGTACCCTCCTAACCATGTGAGTCCATCATACAAAGTGCATGGGCATTTTTAAATAGGCAGATATGTATATATACATGCACAATGCAAACACGCAGAGCAAGGTACAGGAAAGTAAATCAGATATTGCCTACATCCAAGAGGTATGGCCCAAGGAATGTACAGGAAAATTAAAGATCAGACATTGCCATATCCTAAGAATGTGGCCCAAGCAGAGATATAAGGAAAAAAGGCTTTTATCTAGAAAGCTATACACATGGTTCTAAAGAAAATGCTAAGAGAGAGAGAGAGAGAAATCCACACGGAGAGGCTAAGCCTCCTAATCTACTTATGATTACCCTTTTTGGGCTTGCTCCTTTTGCTTACATTTTTGCCCTTTTTTGCTTGCATTTTAGAAGTTGTGCCTGCGCTCCAAGCATGAACATGCAAATAAACAAGGAGACATATTTGGGCTAGTGTCAAGAGTTGACTGAAAAGCCCAAAACCCATTAGAGCTAGTGTCATATTTGTTCCCTTTTGCTCCCACTCCAAGCCACATATTAAAACCCAATTGGAATGGTCCAAAAGGTTAGCCCAATTAGATAATTGGTTATAAGGAGAGAACCATACATAATTTTATATAGAATGAAATGGTGTGTATGTGAGTGTAAGCCACTCTCTAATTCTCTCTTTAACACATACACATAAACTGGTTGAGAGACCACACTTCTTGGGCACAAGTGGAATTGAAGTGAAGCTTAAAAGTGTTCCTAAGTACTTATAATCTTTGGTTTTGAATTTCACTACACCAAGGTACACTCTCTTGATTTTAAATTCTGAAATTTACATAGTACATGTTATTAATTGTGAATGAAGTAGATCTGTTAATTTTCTACTGCATATGTTTTGTATGCAGTACAAACATGTATTTTTCAAACAATAACTTGGGTCAATCTATAACCCTACAAAAGCGAAGTAGGAGTGGGACTCAACGGAAGAGTGGTACAAGCCTAACTAACCCTCAAAGCATCACAAAGAGACAACCCAAAAGAATCAAGGGCAAAATTTCATTAGTATTTAATGAAAAAAGGCAATTTTAGGAACATTAACTCCTTGGACTCATTAGAAAACGACTGAGAAGATTACCCTATTGTAAAGGTAAGAATAAGTGGTTGAGCTAATGAAATAGTCACCTCTGAATTAAATGGCTACCCCTATCAATAAAGCTCTACATTAAATGCCAAATGACCTATTTGTGTAGTGAGTAACACCAACAACTCCACTTCTTCCATGAAAAGGGGGAAAAAGACCAATGATGAGATAATTATCTTCTCTAAAGTGGTACAAATATGTGGAAGAGGGGGGAAGGGTTTTAGTATAAATACCTAGGTAAAAATTTGGAGAAAAAAAAAAAAAAAAAAGTAGAATTATTTTGCTAGTTAAAACTCCTTATCCAAGGAGGCAGTTCATTAATATTGTACATAGTCAATCTTGACTTTATTACTTGGTCCTCCCATTGTGAGTTTTCTTATCATTATTCAATAAATATATTTTGAAATTTTGTTTTGTTTTAGTTTTACACCCTCACAAACCTAATTCTTGAACCTATGTGGTGCAAAATAGAGAAAAATATTTGTCCAAAAGTAACAATCGCCCCACGCAAGATATACATTGTTCAACAATGTGTCTAGGTCCACGGAGTTGCAATGATTTCACTATTATCAAATCAATTATAATATCCTCTTAATTCTATGCCTAACTCGAGATTTACACCCATTACAATTATATCTCTCTCTAGGAATTTATGTTAACTTACCTAGGATCTTCACCCACTGGAATACAATAACTCTTTTTAGTGGCAGTACCCAAAATCTTCTCTCCTAAATTAATCTTCTCATTTATGTCTCATAGTTAAAGAAAATTTTATTGTCTGCTTTGCTCTCACACACACATTTTTTCCTTTCACTGGCGACATGAATTTATTGCAGTATTTTGTCTATTTTATTTCTTTTCTCTCTCTTTTTCACATAGCTTTGCTTGGTTGTTGCAGGTGTTTTTTTTTTTTTCATCAATGGGCTAAAGCCTGTTTTGCTGGGCTAGGGCCCGTTTTGCTGTGAGTCAGAGAGCTGGGCCTGGCCCATTATTCTTTGCACAAACCTAGCCTCCAAAATAAAGACAACAATCATTAACAAATACATGTGCATTAGTTGACATATGTCAATACACGTTCATAGATTTCAGAACAAATATCTTATAGTGGGAAGCTTAATCACAGTAAGAAGCAATTAGCGCAACCAGTATGGCAGAATGTAAAATAATATAGTAGAATGTGTAGTAATACAGTAGAATGTAAAATAACTCTACAGAACGTAAAATAAAATAATAGAATGCAAAATGGTGAGTTTTCAGCAAGAAGTGAAACAGAGAGAGCCCAAACCCCAACTTGGCCACCTTGCTACTGGGCTAGGCCAACAAAGTTGTACATTTTTTAGAATGGGTCTGGATGGCTACTTCTTGTTCTGTTGAGATTTCAAAGAGTGGGTTTACTATAAGAGGGAGGGAAAAGATAGTCTATTGATGCATGCCTCTTTGCCATGCTTTCTCCCCTTCTTTCTTATTTCACTTTTTCCTTTCTCTTTGCTGCTTTTCTTTTTAATTCTCCATGTTTTTCCTTGCCTTTTTGTTGCTCCCTTTTCTATTTACGGCTACTGTTCCTATTTATACTGAGTTAACCCCATGAGATTTCTCCCTTGTACCCCTATGGCTCACCAACCATTCTTGTTTGGTTGCACAACCACCACTACCTCGGGGCATGCCCAGTACCTTCTCTCTCTTCCACTAGCCATTCAATGACAAGTCCAAATTTGTTTGGTTCTACTGGGAGCCCTTCCCTTACCTACCTCAAGCATTAGGGGTCCTAACCATTTACTACCTATTTTGGGCAAAGATGCTATGCTAGCAAAGCATCTCCCAAAAGAGGCCTACAGTTGGAAACGGGAAATAGGTCATTTTCCACCTCCACTAAACCACACCCTTTGTAAGTCCCTTGACCATAGGCCCACTTCCCTTGCATTGGCTAGGTGTAGGTTAGTGGTGCTTTGGCCATAGTGTGGTTGCTCCACTACTATATGTTTTTTGTTTTCTTTCTCTCCCATGCTGTTTTGGTCGTTGCTGTTCAACCTTATCTCGTTCTGCTCTGTGTCCTTTTTGCCTGTGCTTATCCTTTATGGAAGGAGGGTATGGGCTTCTTGAGCTTATCATACTTTTGTATCTTCATGGGCTTGTGGGCCTCCCTACTACCATTTCCTGCTGGACTGGCCCATTGCGTCTTGTTTCTTTCTTTCATTTCAGGCTTTTTTGACCGTTGATTCTTCCTTGCTTTACTTTTGTCCCTTCTAGGGCTTGGGGGCTTGCCTGCTTCCGTTTCCTACTGGGCTAGCCCATTGGGTTTGTTTCTTTCTTCTTTTCAAGCTTTTGTGGCCCATTTACTTCTGTCATGCTTGCTAATCTCTTTTCTTCATTTCTCTTTGCTCGTCACTGGCTTTTTCTTCTATTGAGCCATTTTTATCCAAAACGGGTATCAATAGTTGTCTCTCTTTGAATTCCAGGCAACACTCCAACACATAAAACTCCCCTTTTATATGCTAGGTTAATAATCTAGGTGCCTCATGTTTTCCCAAACTATCATGGTCTCCTATTTCTAATAGGCGTCATGTACAACATGTCGCTTTCTTGCCACTAAAGTGGGCTGGACCCACAACACTTCTACCAATATAAATTTTGTGCTACAATTTTAAGGTAGTTAAATGTAGTTGTTGTTTATTACTTTTACATAGATCTATTACATTTTTACTGCCACTTATAGTCGACCACATTATAATTGTGGTAACAGTTGTATCACAAATTTTCTAAGATTATAAGAGATAATTGTTGAATATCTACAAGGGTTAGCTTTATTTTTATGTTTGACAAATCAAATGAAGACGCAAGACAAATGGAAAGAACTAAAATATAAATAGTATATTTCATGGTCTCCAAAATCATCATTTAATTTTATATAGAGGATCCCTTGGGATGGTAAAAACCCGTAGGAGAAATGTCCTTTTGATTACTCATGTTGGTACTTGGTTACACACAAAAAGGCCTCCATTGGAGAGAATTCTACCATTAGAAACCCTTGGGATGTTTTTTTGGGCTCTGGCAGCATGTTTGTGAGGATTGGAAAGACCCTTGAAGCTTATATATAGGTGAGAAATTCGGTTAGGGTTTCTGCCGCCTAACCTGTGTATGCAACCTCATGCTTGCATATGCATGCATTAGTGATGCATATGTAGTCTCGAGCCTGCGCACGCACCCTTGACCATATTTGGGGATTTTTTTTTTTTAGTTATGCCCCTTTTCCTGAAATTCACTAAAGCAAGAAAATTTTCCCTAGTTCCTCGGATGATTTTGGACTCGAATCCTCATGCTAGAACATTTATTCAATAAGCAAATAAAACAAAGATTGGGGCATGTTGAAATGCATATATCATATAAATCCTATCCCAATGTTGAAAATAAGTTTTTCAAAATAAAAGCTAAAACATTAAGATATTCTTAAGTACAAGAGAAGTGCAATGAAATTGAAACAAAAGAAAAGTAAAAGAAAAAGCAAAAGAGAAAACAGCATTGTTGTTGTTGCTGCTATGCATGTACTCAATCTAACTTGAAAGGTATGGCCTCGGAGCTCTCACCTTCATCATCATCATGGCCACCCCCTATGTTGCTGCCACTAGCCCTCCAGAAATAGCCATTAGTGAGATAGATGCTCTGTGAGTAGTTGGCCACCTCTAGCTTAAGATTCCCGGCCAACAAGATCAGCTCCTCGCACTTTGCACGGGTAGGCTGCAAATTCCAAGACAAAAGTTGTGTTAGAAAAAGAGAAAGCGTGACAAGAATTGTAAGAGAGTGAATGAAGCATGAGCAGAAAGAGGAAAAGGTCAAAGGACTTACATCTCGGGCTCCCTAGCAATAGGATAGCCTATCACATTAGGGTTACGTGCAAGAGCACATTCCCCAGCAACCCCATCTAGACCACAGGCATAAACCTTGTATGAGGGGAATACTGGACTCACAAGGTTCCCGCCAGCAGGTGCAGCATTAACTGAAGGGACAGTAGGCTCCTCCTAAGATAGAAATAAGATTTTAAGGGGACAAGTATGATAAGGAATCATGTGAACAAGGAACAAGAAGAGATCAAGAGACATACCACTGGGACCGCCCTGTGGTAAGTTGGCTCTCATTGAATAGGTCGTAGTCTACCTCCTTACCCAGTAATCACTCTGAGAAGTAGATCTTATCCTCCCAATGGTATAGATCCTCACCCGTTATGCTCTCTAGGGCCAACATGAAGGGAGGAGGACTCACAGGAACTCGAGGCTCATCCATAGGCTCAAGCTGAAGAGCCACTCGCTCAAAAAGGTACACTGACCCAATCCAGCCCTTCCAAAGATTCGAGACACGCGTGCAAAGACCTAACGAGCCCTCTCCTCCTTAGTAGAGAAAATGGGATCGTTGTCCCTCCAAGGCATCTACATAACCAGATATATAAGAGATGATTTAGCAAAAATGTAAGAAAATGTCAAAGTGAGGGTCAAGAAAGAGAATCACCTGATCAGCCACAATCCCATCTAGATGAGCCCTCACAGAGCGAAAGTCCCTCAGAACACATCAGCCCCCTAGTAGATGAGTCCATAAGAGACAGCCCATTGCTGCAAGGAGAGTTCACAAATAAAGATATGGTTTGCAAGAACATTCGAATCCAAGAACATATTAAGATGCAAAAATAGATACAGTTGCAAGTTAGGAACAGTTTGCAAGAGACAGAAGGACGGGTTCAATTGCAAGTTAGGAACAATTTCAAATAGCATAATTTTGAGAATAAATATAAGTAAGCGTGCAAGGTACATGAAAGAAAGAGATCTTACTTCCCATAGCCTCTAGTGACCTACAAGCTGAAAGTAAACCTCCTGGCTCATGGCATCCATTATGGAGTACATGTAAGATAGACAAGCACTGCCCTAGTTGACCTCCTTAGCTGCATTGAAGTCCCTAAAAACTTCCAACCATCAGAGCACGATTGTCTGACCACCATTGCCAAAGAGAGTGGCCTCAATCACATAGAACAAGAAAGCCCTGGTCATTCAAGCTCGATCCTCAAGTGTCGCTTGGGACTGGGAATCAAATTCCCTAGCAAGAACATAGTATCAGCCGGTCTCGTTTTGGTAAGAACGTCCCAGTAGCTTCACAGCAAGAGCTCTCCCAAAAGCATGCCTTACCAGTAATGTGGAAGGTGGAAGTCGTTAGCCGATGGAAGTCGAAGGGAGTTAGGGTTAGCTCCCTACAAGTAATGTGGAAGGTGTGAGTAGTGTCCCACCCAAACAATCTTGAAAAAGGCCCAAAAAAGGAGTATTATTGCCAATGGTGCTAGACAATGGTGAGGTGTGAGGTTCCTATGGAAGATAAGAGGCCCATGGTTGATGCACTAGTGATGGAAAAAGCCCATTAGGCAAGGAGGAGCAAGGAAGACTTGTTTATGACCCATAGAGAGGTCTTGAACCCCACTGAGAGGCAGAGACTCATACATGAGGGGGAGATTGTTGGGTACACACGTGTGAGTGAAGTATTACATTGAATAGTGATAAGAAGAATGAGTGGTTAATATAAAATAATTTAGTACATACCCATTAGACTTAGACCTTTTAGGTTAAAGTATGTCTTTATATGTTATATTAATTAATTATTCAAGAAAGTTGTCCAAAGTGTTTATTTTCCCAACTAGTGGTATCAGAGCCTATGGTGGTAAGTTTATTAAGGTTCCTTTCACAATTGAAGTGGAAACAGGATGTGTGTACTTAAAGCCCTTTCGTAAATGGAGTAGGACAGGTCCCTTTCGCAGTGGGAGTGAGGACGATATATTGCACTAAGCAAGCCCATAATAGGCCACAAAAAGGGTCTTGGAAAATGCCTAACAAATGAGTATTATTGCCATTGGTGCTAGACAATAGTGAGGTGCGAGGTTCTCCTGGAGGATAAAAAACGTGCGGGGTTGACACATGGAGACCCATGGATAATGCAATAGTGAAGGAAAAATCCCATTAGGCAAGGGGGAGTGAGTAATACTTGCTTATGACCCATGGAGAGGTCTTGAAGCCTGCTGAGAGGCAGAGACTCACATGTGAGGGGGAGATTGTTGAGTATATGTGTGTGAGTAAAATCTCATATTGAATAATGATGAGAAGAATAAGTGGTTAATATTACATAATTGAGTATATACCCATTGAATTTAGGCCTTTTGGATTAAAGTGTATCTTTATATGTTAAATTAATTATTCAAGAAAGCTCTCCAAGATGTTTATTTTTCCAACACCCGCGATATGTAGTGGCATTGAACCAAATGACATGCACACAATTTGTAAGACTTTTCTTCCTACTTCTGTTTATGAGAATTAAACTTAAATTGCATGGTTAAAATTGGCCACTAAAACGACTTGCTAAAGAGAATTTATTCATTCCTACAAAAGTATTCTTTCTTCCTCTCACATGAGATGTGAGTCCTATAGACAATGGCCACATCTCTTATAAGAGGTGGAAGGACTCTTCCCATAAAAAATGAATAATTTTTTGTCACATGGGGTCCGCGTGAAGAAAAATGACTTCAAATCATGTCATATGCCTCTTTTAAGCCACAACTAAGAAATAAAGACCATGGAATCCTTGAAATGAGTAATTTATGCCAAACTAACCAGTACAAATTCAATCTTACAGTGGGTTCCTTTGGCACCTCAGGTTCTAAGTTTCCGATTAGTATATGGCACTAATCATATAATGTCACATCCGGTATGGAAAGTTGCTTTGAGAAAGGAAAGCATGTGAAACACTACAGTATAATTATATATGATACTAGACAAAGGGCAGGGTTTTTAGCGATCAGCTTAATCTCAACTCCACCAAGGTCCCAATAGTATCATCAGCCAGAGGGTTATGATCATAAAGTGAGAGTGCCAAAATTCTAATCTAGATTGGAAGTGGATCTGGCAATTCATTTATTCACACATTATATTGAACTTGAGGTCATGTATTCAGTTTTCATTTCAAGTGGAATATCATAAGTTGGACCATCTTATATTTAATAGACATAAGATGGTATTTTACAATAAACAATGAACATATCACCTAACCAAACGGTGTCATGAAAGCTTTACTAGGTCCAACTTATGACACTTCAAGGTACAATCTATAAGTAAAATCCCTTCTAAGATATATTAACATTTAACAACATTCAAAAAGATTTCAAGTGAGGAAAAGTTCACCAACTCCACCACAATTTATTTATTTTTATATATTTTTTATTTTCACCAAATTAAAAAATAAATATATTCTCTTTATATATATATATATATATATATTTTACTTCGATACATTACAATGAGAGAATAGAAATTTAAATTTTAGATGTATTTATTGGAAGCAGTTGAACTACAACCTACAAGGCCCTTAGCAACATATTAATGTTATTGCTATAATCACAATTAAAGGACGGTCCTATTCCTCTTCCTCTGTCTACGCATTAGGTTTCATTATAAACTTCTATAACGTAGGTCACGTAATCATCCTTATCCTGCTCAATGCCAGCTAGCTTATACCATCATATTAATCATCGTCAACCCTATTTCTTGATCACAAACGAAACACGTCAAGGTGAAATGTTCACCATTTTCATCATGTTTTGTATACAAATAAATTTTGACAAAAATCCATCATAATTAAGCGTGCCAATTATGTATGAGCTGTAACTGATACAAATCACTGAAATATAGTATTCGATTCCTTTCTCTAAGAACATAACGAAAGAGTTTGATGATACAACTAGTTGGTCAAGCTTAGTTCTTCAATCTCATCACTGATAGGTCAAGAATGTATTGACCCTTTGTGATGAATTAATTGATTAATTAGCCAAATTTATTAATTAATCAAATTAACATACAAAATGCGTGACAGCACAAACAAATCACCAATTAAACTAAATATGTAGCGGAAATTAAATTGACATGATAATTTGTTTACGAATGGGGAAAACTTACACGGAAAAAACTCCACCGGGTGATTTTAAAGTCACCACTTCGAGAATCCACTATTATCAAAACAAGTGATTACAAGTAAAGGAATCTCAATACCTTATACCAACCTACAGTTGAACCCTTATCCCAATACCCAATTGGACTTGTTCTGTAATGACAATCTCTTGAGCTTGTTCTATCTGAAAAACTGAGTTTCAAAGACCTCGATAGATAGCCATCTATCGAGCTAGCAGTCGAGCTACGGTTTTAGTAGTTTTTAAACCTTGATAGATGCTAGCTGTTGAGCTAGCTGTCGAACTTTAAAATCCAGCACTTCATTACTTGATTCTTGGATAGACTTGCATTACTTTAACACTTGAACTTGAAACCTTGTTTCTTGAAGCATTAAACACATCCTAAATCTACCAAATTACAAGTAAAGTGTGTTTTGTCAAAGGATAGCTAATTATATAAAATATTGACATATGTTCCTAACATCAAATCACATATGTCCTAACAATCTCCCCCTTTGGCAATCCATAACAAAACCACAACAAACAAATGAACATATAAGAGAAGTTATAAACCACTTAACTCATATTCACTTGTTGAATTTTGACAAAATGTATCTTAGCACAAACTCTTGAAAAACTTTGCAAGAAGAGAGTTTATAGCAAGTAAACTTTGACAACCTGTACTTTTGAAACACTTAAACAAAACTCATCATGGCATTTTAGTGTGAAACAGAAATAATAGATTACATATAATAAATAAGAAACATATGTTTAAAGAAAGAAAAGAAACAACACATAGAGAGACAGGTGAATAACATACATCAATATATATATATATATATATATATAAATCAAATATAAGTACAATGTATGTCAAAATGGTCACAAGACCCATGTACAAGAGATAATGTATCTAAAATAGAAAGAAAAGAAAAGATACAAAAATCCTCACTACATCCCTCAATACAAACACTCCCCCTATCTCCTATACTAACCCTTCCCCTATGAGTATGACTACTCTCATCTCAAAACTACTCCCATTTTTGTCACGAGTGACAAAGGGCGAGTAAATCAAGTAGACATCTCATCATCACTAGACAAGCCATCATCATCATCCTCAGCATCATCAGCACTGCCGAAGCCATCGTCATTCTCATCCTCAGATGCCTCGAGAGAGGAAGCCACTGTGTAACCACCCATCATGGCCTGTCGTCATGCGATACGATCGACATAGGTGTTCATCTAACATAACTCATTACTGAAAGTGTCAAGGCGAGCATCCATGCACACAAGCTGTACCATGATGGCCTTAAGTGTCACTCCACCCGCTGAAGATGAAGGAGCAAAGGTAAATGAAGCAGTAGACATTGGAGGAGCTGTCGTCTGTGTCTGGGGCTACCTCGGTCTCAATTGTACTGTGCTCCGTTGAACAGTAGCTGCATCTATGGCACACATATACGAGAAGTAGGAAGACTCAAGATAGAAGAAAGAAAAATGGCAAATGAGTCTCGTGATAGCGGAAGGAAAAATGAGCTTATCACGAGTCGTTGTGTCCTTATAGACATCTATAAGGGAGAGTATAAAGTGTGAAGGGAAGTCAATAGAGAGATCCTCAATGAGGGTTAACAAAAAGTGAGCACAAGTGTGATAGTGTTATAATGTGACAACGGATGAAGAACGAATGTCATCACCATGTTAAGGATTCTCGGACCTTTAGCAAAGGTCAAGCATGAGGTGTTTTGACGATCACTCCATGAAGAAGGTGTTTCAAAAAATAGAGATGCGAGCTTGTATTTGGACACTGCCTTAAATGCTTAGAACCAGGATAGTTAAGATGCACTACCCTAGGGACATGTAGTACCTTAGATACAATATCCAGAGTAACTACCATGTGTATACCCCGAACGTGAGTAGAAAACTAAGGTATAGAGTAATCAAATCCGTGTATATTGGAGTAGAACTCCTGTATCATCACGGAAGGGCATGTGACTAGGATTCCATAAGGTGACTCCCAACCCCTATTGTGGAAGATAGTGGGTAGGTCAGTGTCAGAAAAGTTTGACAGAACGACTTGGCATTCCAAATGAATGCCACATCGTGAAAAGTTCTCCAAGAAGTTTGATTTGGCCTTCTTATCACGAAACCAGACATGAGAGGGAGTGGAGCCAGATGGAGAAGAAGAAGAAGATGCCCCAGAATGAAGAGAGTTCTGGGACGGAATAGACTTACGTTTTGGTGCCATAGAGCAGACTAACGTAAGAGGGAGAGAAAGAGAGGGAGAGAGACAATCAGAAAAGTACCAAGCAGTTTTTAAAAATCAAATAATAAAAACAGGAAGGTACGTATGCATGAAAATGAATGAACATGTGACATGCTAAATTAAATGCATCATGGGCTCAACCCAATCCAAACCTACCAACACACAACATAGCAACAAAGTAAACACACATCTAAATGCATGAAACACTGTTATAATGTGAGTGTGATACAATGCATGAAGTTTAAAGTTCATTTGAACAAAAACCCATCCCAAAATTTTAACAAAAACTCAAAAGTTTTGAAAAATCTCAAACAATTTAAAAAACCCAAAAAGTTAGGTTAAAGGTCATGTAAATGCATGATAAAGAGGGGAAAGAATCATACTAGATGAAGAACAAAGATCTTGAGACTGAAACTGAAGTGAGGAAGATGAAAAGCTTAAGTTTTGGTGTTTGGGATTGAGAGAAGAGAGAAGCTATCGAGAGAGATCGAAGGAAAATGGATTTGAAATTGCGAGGCTCAAATTTATAGAAACTTCATAATCTTTGATCGATCGAAAGCTATCGAGCTTTAAAAAGGCGTGTTTTAGCTATCGAACAACTTACGAGGAGCTATCAAGGATCTGTCCAAAGGTTTCTACACAAAGGAAGCATGATGGATTGAGATAGCTGTCGATGAGCTATCGAGCAGACAAAAAGTTCCTTGATGGATTGAGATAGCTATTGAGAATGCGATAAAAAGCAGCTGAAGGGTCTCGAGAGCTATCGAGATTGCTTAAAAACAAATTTTCAAAGAGGAGAAAACACAGATATGAATGCAATCAAGCATACTACTCAACCAAAGATCAAAACAACATTTTAAACTCTCAAAATCATCTCTTAATCAAGAAAAACCTTAAGCACATAGATCCCAAAACACACACACACACACACACACACACAGAGCAAGTCTAACCAATTTTCTATTTCAAAAAAAAGTTGAGACAATTTAGTGAGCATACATTAACACAGGTATTCCTTGTGATGGCCAAATCACATTGTACCTGCACATGTATCAAAAGTAGCAAAGAATATTGCATATTGTGTGTGAAAAACATCGCAAGATTGCATAAGTGTCTACATGTTATGACGATTTGAGATATAAGAAAATCACTTTAACTCACACACAATCATAACTGTTTGATGGGGACTATCACCTTCGAGATACATCCCATAATTCCCACATCTCCTAGAATACACACTTGCAATCATATATAAAGCATTTTGACTATTTTTGCTTTTTATATTTTCTTTGCATATTTTTCTTTTAAGCAAACCATGCATGGGCATATAAGAGATAGAAAAGAAATACCCAATTATGTTAAGCATTTGGCATTCCACTTTTGCTATGCCAAAGCATACAAATGTCATTTCATGATTGGCGGGCAACAATAGTGAAATGGTTATTTGTGCCTTTCTCTAAGGATTTTCTAGTCCTTCCCCTCTAGTGTTAAGTACAAGAGATTACTTAATCTTACTCATCACAAACATAAGCCACAAAGCCACTTATTTAGTTGTGCTTAGAGATGCTCATCAAAGCTACAAAAGATACAAAATTTAGAAAATTTTGTTTCAGTGGCCATCCAAGGTACACAAGTACCAATGCACACAAACACACACTATTTTTGTATTTTTCTGATTTTTCAATTTTTTTTTATATGAAAAACAAAATGAAGCAAAACTAAAAAATGACCAAACAATAAGACAAAGCAATGCATAAAACTAGACTGACTCAAAACATGAATGCAAAATATACAAGTAATGTAAAAACAAAAGCATGAGGGGAGAGAGAAAATAAGTGACAGAATCACTTGGAGCCCTTTTCCTTCCACACCTTGGAAGAACCTATTTGTTTAGTAAACCCTTGATCCGGCGGTGAGGGGGAAGAGTTAAAACTGTTCAAGTTTGAAAGGAACATGAGGGCTTTGAGAAGATCTCTAAAAGGAGCAAAAGAGGATGGAAATTGATTCTGGTCTCTCAACGCAATCATGTTGTTGCTCTTTTCACTGGCTAACCACTTGTAGAAATTAGGTCAAGTATGTCTAACTGCACCGCAGTGATGACAGAAATACTACTTTTTCTGCTTAGGCTTTTGAGAGTTTCCCTTCTTAGCCTTAGGGTTCTTAATCTCTTTCTTATCAAGTTTAGGCGGTGCTCCTAAGATAGATTTACCTTTGTCTACATTCTCACTAGCTAATTCATTCTTAACATCATTGTTCTCAGTTTCAACATTATTAGCAGGAGGAACAAAAATAGTAGTAGTAGTAGAATCAATACTAGGAGAAGAGAAATCATACTCTAAATCGGCCTTCGATAGCCGATTTTTGAAGATTGAGCATCTCATCGAGCTTAGCGCTTGAAGTCCTTTCCAGCTAAGCTTTGACTTGGAACAATCTTACCTCAAGCTTTTTGGTCTTCTTAGCCAAAAAATTATTCTGAAATCTCAGTGCTCCAATAGTATAATTGGCTTCATCAAACTTTGTAGAGTTTTATTCTCCCTCAAGCTACACATCACTAAGCTTCTTGGTGGCCAACCTATACAACGTCTCATGCTTTTCAGAGACCTTGTATAACTTTGCATAGGCTGTGTGGATGTCATCTTGTTCATCCATCTTCTCAAACTTAGACTCCACCAATTCCTTTTCTTCATCCACATCTTCAACAATCCGCTCAGTAGGATTTACCGTGGCAGTGAAGGAATTTAGGATTCCATCATCCTCATTACCAAAGTCATCCTCAGGCTCAGTGTCACTCAAGATAGCAGCAAGTGCTTTGCTTTTTCCAATGGTCTTGAGATAAGTAGGGCACCCTTATTTCATGTGATCGAAACCTTGACACCCAAAGCACTTTGGTCCTGAGGGAACAGTGTATTGACCACCATCCTTAGCATCCTTTTTCCCTTTATCTTGGCTCTTGAACTGTGAGGAACTGGATTGCTTTCGGTCCTTGTCGAAGCCCTTCCCATTGGCATTCTTCATGAACTTCTTAAATTGCCTTGTAATGTAAGACTTCATTTTAGAATCTTCATCGTCTGAAGACTCATCAATATCAATGCTTTTGGCTTTCAAAGCCATGCTCTTACTCTTGCTTGATTTCTCTATCCTCGTCAAACCCAACTCATAGGTCTGCAGATTTCCAACTAGCTCAATCAAAGGAATTTTGTCGATGTCCTTCGATTCCTCAATGGCAGTGATCTTGGCATGGAATCTCTCGGGTAGAGATCTGAGCACCTTTCTCAAAATCTTGGGTTCAAGAATGGTTTCCCTAAGATTAAAGGCTGATTTCACTATGTCTTTGAGCATGGCATAGAGCTCATCGAACGACTCATCCTCTTCCATCTTGATCTCTTCAAAGCCGAAAGTGAGCCTCTGAAGCTTTGAGTCCTTGACAGCCTTGGTTCCTTCATAGGTTGTCTGGGGGATGGTCCACACTTCCTTAGCAGTTTCAGTAGAGGATATCTTCTTGAATTCCTCATTTGTGTCTGCACTGAATAAAGAATTCAACGCTCTGCTATTGAAGTTTGCTGCCTTGATCTTAGCATCATCCCAGTCGGTCGGTGCTTCTGGAGGCTTAGTCTAGCCTATCTCCATAGCTTGCCACACTTTCTCATCTAAAGACTGCAGGAAGGCTCTCATGCGTACTTTCCAGTATGCATAGTTAGTGCCATCAAATAAAGGAGGTATAATAACAAACTGTCCTCTATCCATGACAAACAGTGGTCAATAAATCACATAGTAAAGATTAACCCTAATTAGAGTGTGCCTACTACAATACCACTTGATAAGCCAAGAATGTATTGACCCTTTGTGATGAATTAATTGATTAATTAATCAAGTTTATTAATTAATCAAATTAACATACAAAATGCATGGCAGCACAAAAAAAATCACTAATTAAACTAAATATGTAGTGGAAATTAAATTGACACGGTGATTTGTTTACGAATGGGCAATGAGTCACTTGTTTTGAATGTAATGGACATGACCATTTCAAAAAGGAATGTCCTAATTACTTAAGATTGAAGGGCAAGGCATATGCCACCACTTTCAGTGACTCAGATTCCTTCACCTTTGATTCGGAGGATAACTGTGATGAAGAAGGGAATTTCTTAGCATTTATGACTATTGCTCATGTTGAGTCTTCGAAGGACTTGAATTTTCTTGTGTAAGAACTTGGGGAGGATAGTGATGAGGAATCCATGGGAATTGTAGAAGAATCGAATGCTGAAGAAGATGAAGATATAGTCGGTCTTCAAGAGAATTACAACTCACTCTTTGAGAAGTTGGGAGAGTATGCAAGGGTGGCCAAGGCGACTGTGAAGAAGATGAAGAAAGCAAAGGAGGACTATAGAAGTCTCCTAGTAAGATATAAGGAGTCCAAGTGTGAGATTGAGACGCTAATTGGTGAGCTAACCGAAGCTTATACCAAGTTGAAATTCCTTGAGCTTGAGGTGATTCAAGCAAATGCCAAGGTAGAGCAAGTATCCACAAAGAAGCTTGATTGTTAGGACATATGTGATTCACTTGTTAGGAACATATATCACTATTTTATGTAATTGGCTAATCCTTTGACAAAATTTTTTTTTACTTTTATTTGGGTAGATCTAGGATGTGTTTAATACTTCAAGAAACCTTGTTTCAAGTTCAAGTGTTAAAGCCATACAAGTCTGTCCAAGAATCAAGTGAGAAAGTGCTGAATTTTAAAGCTCGATAGCTACTCAACACCTCTCGACAACTAGCATATCTGTCGAGCTCTTCAGTTACTTCTTATCACAATCTCGACACTTCTCAATAGTTGGTGGATCGATCGAGAAAGATCTTTTCTCCTCGACAGCTCCTCGATAGCTTCTCGATAGCTGTATTTGTCAAAGTTTAAAGCTCGACACCTCCTTGACACCTCACGATTGATCGAGGTTACGGGAATTTAGATTTTCAGCCCATGATGACATGTATGTGTAGGGTTTCATTTCTCACAACCCTAGACCTATATAAGGCTTATTTTAGAGGCTGTCACATAGGAGAATACAAGGAGAACATATGCAAAAGGTGATCAAAGCCTTATTCTCTCTGAAAGAAGCTACTGCGTCTTTGCGCCTTAGGGTTTTGTAACCAAGTGCTTCTTGATCTTCATTGTTGATGAAGTGAAGAACTTTGCAGCCAACATTCTTCTTCCTCAAGTTGGTGAGTGAGTCACGTATTGGGATTTGTGCAAAGGAGTTAGTCACGTATTGGGATCTGTGCATAAAAAAGGGTGGCGTTCATATATTGAAGAGTTCAGAGGTTTTGAAGCGGTAAAAGGTTTTTGCTGTGAGTTCATCTACAGGGATTGTAGAGTCTAGGGACAAAGGTTTTGTACTAGATTTGAAACTTCTCTTTACTATAGTGAATTGCTTTTTGTGAAGGTTTTCCCCCAGGTTTTTTACTGTGAAACTAGTTTGTTTCATTGGTTTTCCTAGGTCATCATATCTTATCTTATTTATTTTTCCGCTACATGATTTTGACATGATATTGATGTTTGTTTGTTTTAACAAGTTTTATTGATAATAAATCTAATTAACAACTTGGATTTGAAACTTGTTAATTCTATCAACCGGGGTCTAAATTTCTCAACATTGATGACGTCCTCTCTCATCAAAAACCCTTCTAGGACAAAACCATATTAGGATACACAGGAGAAAGTAGTTTAGCTGTGAATATCTCCAAAGAAATGAAGTTTGTGAAGGCTAAAGAACCAGTTGTAGTTGCCCCTACTGTGGAGAAGGCAAAGGTTGATCAAACCTGTAACCAATCTGTGGTCAGGTCTGAAGACAAAGGGAAATCTCTCCCAAGATCACAAAGAGGTCTGGGAACGAACCATGTCTGTCACCATTGTGGACATCAAGGGCACACCAGACCGAATTGTCATAAGCTAAGAGCATTGAAGAATGCAAGTGATCAAAGGTCAAGAGGACCATGAAATGACAAAGGACTTGGGCTGTTGAGTCATCAAGAGGTCGAAATGGTGATCCGGGTGTGGTGGACATGATGAAGATGATCAGTGCATTCACCACTTGCTTGAAAAGCTTCACTAGAAGGTTTGAAAGTCCTAACTCTCGTACCCAATCCTATAGGGATATCACCCCAAACGCACATGACGTGTGAGTGAAGAGGGGTACTCATGCATAAGCATTACAACATGTCCATGCATTAATACTTCCTGTGTTTTTGTGACGATGCTTGGTGCTAGTTTGAGTTGGAAATTGTTTGTTAGTTTGCTTTTGCTTTAAATGTTTTTACAATGGTGTTTTTGATAAATATTTTCTTGTTTTTATTTCAAAAATCCTAAAACACATAAAAAGTAGAAAATCTAAAAGGTTTGATCGACATTATTGTGTCTCATCACAAGCACATTTCGCCTTGTACCTTTGTACAAATGACCTTGTGTATTTACGAGCGTAGTTTGTTCCCTATGCACTCCATATCTTTGTGGGAGAAATCTTGACATCTATGTGACTATTGTAAATAGATCTTCAAACTTGTCATAAATGATTAGTCAATGGTATTGTTGATCTTGAGACATGCATAGACTTGTGCCTATATATCTTCCCACTCATTTATTTTATTGCTTTTGCTAAAAAGAGCTCACCAAATGTAAATCTCCAAATGAAAAGAGATATTGAGCTGCAAAAGCCTATCACACATACTTGTATTTGACTAGGAAAAAGGGAAAGCGACATAAAATGAAATGTATGATGCCCAAAAAGCCAAAGGCTAACTCATCAAATTGAAATATGAAAAATTTCAGGCATCGATCTCAAAATGAGATGTAATGATTCAAAAAGATCAAATGATATGATGTATATGGAGCCAAATGAAAAGCTTCAAAGTTATGTAATCAAGTTTTGTCATATATGCATATTTTTATAATTGAGATGGGTCACTCTATCTAATGCTAATTGTGTATGCCTTGGTTGAATTGATCATTGAAGTTTCACGTTAGACTAAGGACTATCTCATTGTAGATATCCACACACATCACACATGTCTATGTTTAATGAATGCCATATTCATTTATGTGATTGTACTTGATTAAATGTGTTTTCACATGCTCAATTTTTGTTGATCAAACGCAAAAATATTTTTGAGTGTTTTTAGTTTTTTTTGGAAAGTATTTTGTTTTTGCAAAAATTGTCATAATCACCAAAACAGTGTTGCCCTGTTCTGGCGACTCAGTCGCGGGTTGGTCTAGTTGCATGCCTTAGTCGCGAGCCCACACAGAGATTTTTCGCAACTCACTGGCGGGTCAATGTCCCAGTCGCAAAAAATACTTATAATATTTTTCAAAATTTGGGTTTTTAATGTTTCTTGCGGCTCAGTTTAGCAACTTGTTCGCGGGTGGAAGGTCTAGTCGTAAGGCGTACACAGAAATTTTCGCGGCTTACCTCGCGACTTCCTCACAGGTAGAACTTCCAGTCTTGAAAAACACTTAGAAAAATTTTCAAAAATTTTGGTTTCAAAGAGTCTCGCGACTTACGCTGGCGACTTGCATGCGACTTAAATCAGTTGCAAAAATCGCGTGTTTTGCACAATAGGTCAGTTTTTAAAACCTTTTTGAGTTTTCCCTCGAAATTTTGTGATAGTTCTTTGTCTTCCCCGTGTTTACCTCTCTCAAACTCACCGAGTCACTCTTGAAAAACCTCCATTTATTCATCAATTCAACTTCAATCTTCAAGAAAAAGGTATGAGTTTTCTTATTCTCACTTTGTATTTCATGCTCTTTGCCTTGGATTTCTTGATTTGTGAGTTGTTATTGGGTATTGTGATATATGGTGTTTCTGCCATGGGTTGGTTTATATTGTTGAGTTTGTTTGATAGGGTTTTGTGGGGTTTGATTAAATGATGCTTGATATACTTGTTTCCTTGAATGTGTATCTGTTTTGAGCATGTGATTTGATTAAACCTGTGTTGTGCTGTGCATTTCATGTTTGTAGTAATTTGTCTCAAAGATAGTTACTCGAGGAAAAGACATTGTAATTGATGTTCCATCATCCCTTGTTTTAAAACGAACTCATTGTTCGTCTCAAGACTCAAACAGTGAAAGATTCAGGATTTCTCTTGATTCACAAACACATTCTAGCATTTTTCTGAAAGCTCCTACTGTGGTTGAACGAGTGGTCAAGTTTGATACCTTGGGAAATACATTTATACCTAGGATATTTGAAGCAAAATATTGGGCTGATCTGTTTGGGAACTTTGAGGACCCGATTGATGAATTGGTCAAGGAATTCTATTCAAATGCTAGATATACCAGAGTTGAGCTGAAGTGTTGGGTATGCGGAAAAGAATTCACCATCAATCCAGACTACATTGCAACGGTTCTTCACATCACTAGACCGGCAGATGTAGACCTTACTTCGTATGATGATAGACAGCCTCAGATACAAGACATTCTTCAAGTCCTCGGGCCAGATCATGAAGTCTTGAGCAAAGGCACATCCATAGGCACTACAAAGTTTGCACTTGAACTAAATACTCTCAAACTAATCATGTTCTTCAATCTGTATCCACTCTCGAACACTGCATTCATCAACCTTGGAAGAGCTCAGTTCTTATGTGATCTGATCATTGGAGCTCCAATTGACATATGTGCCCACATCTTTCAGATCATTGGGAAAACAATGGCTCGATCAGCAACACGAACATGTATTCTTTTTTGTAGTCTTGTTATGAAGATCATGGTTCATGAAGGGTAAATTCCCCCAACAGATGGGAAGAAAATGGATCGTCTTCGTCCACTGTCCATGATTTCTCTTCAAGCCAGCAAAAGTCACTCTTCTAAAGAACCTAAGAGTGAACCCTTCCTTCATACCACTTCATCCGGTCAAGGTTCAGCTACATATCGAGACTGCTTCTCCCATTCCTTCTGAGATGCAAACAACTAGCACTCCATCCGCACCTCCTAGCTTTCAAGCTGACAGGTTAAGCACTATGATTGAGAGTGTATCTCAGTGGATTTCCGGATTAGAACGACTTATCTACTCCACCAACAATCAAGTTCAAATGCATCTTACAACCATTGAGACACAGTTAGATGCTATTCAACAAAAGCTAGAGGACAACCTTTAGTTATTTATGCCAAAAAGGGGGAGAGCACAGTGAAAAGGGGAGAGCAACACAAAGGGAAGAGTGCATGGTGAAAAGGGGAGTTGTGTGCTCAAAAAGAGGAAGCTGATACATACACTCATACATACTTTTGGATAGTCTAACTTTTGGCTAGTTTAGTTTAGTTTAGTTTTTTTTTTTTTTTTTTTTTTTTTTTTTTTTTTTTTTGTGTGGTACAGTTGTCTGCTCATAGTTTATATATACTTCTGGTCACAGTTACAGTGCTTTTATGAGTTTGTTTTAAATGATGTTGGTACATTGGTTTATGTGATTAAGTTTCTAAAACTTGTGTTATTATGGTTTAATGGTTATAAGTTTTCATTCAGTTTCTATGTACTTTGGGTTTTGTACCTTTGCTTTGTAGCGTAGTACTTTTTGTTTAATGTTTTGCATTTTCTTTAAGTACATCACTCTTGTACCCTTTGTTGGATTTTTATCCTTGATGTATTTACGTAGTGTTTATGTATCGGTTAAGTGTTGGACATGCAAATGATAACTTTGCATTGAGCTTATCAGCTTGCATGTTCAGATGTTCATTCCTTGTGTGAATGAGCATTGTGGTCACTATTTATAGTGATTGTTTGTTTTTGGTCAAGTCATAGTTTATTTTTTAATTCCATTTTTGCTTGATCACATTGTGCTTGCTCCATATGCATTACAAGTTTTCTGTATACAATGATCATATTGTGTTGTTGCAGGAGATACTTGTTCTTATGGTTCAAGAGCTTCACAGATTCTAGAGTTAGGTGTGAGTGAGTTTTGTTCAGCTGTTCCCAACTCACATGTTAAGTTTAGAGTTTGTTTTAGGGTTTTATCATGGAATAGCCAAAGGGGAAGATTGTAAGGTTGAATTTAATCAACTATCTTGTTGTCTTTATTCCATGCCAAATTTGCTTGTAATTTAGCAATTAGTAACTTTGTGTTTAGGTGGGAATCATGTAAGGGTAGTGTGTGAGAGAGTGTGAAGAAATGCTCAAAACTGTGCAGTGAAGCAGGGACTCGCGGCTGGATCTCGTGGGTGGCTTGTGGCTTGCAAGCCGCCAGATGATACACACGAGTGAAGCATGCAGAGAAGCTGAACCATAATGCTAGCTGTAGCACTATAGGAAAAAAAAGTCTAGATTAGCCATTCAGTTAGCTCGCGGCTTGGACTCACAACCCAGTCAAGTCGCGAGGCCAAGTCGCCAGTCCACTCTGTTATGGAAAAATTAACTCTTTGCATTCCTTTCTCACTCCAGTATAAATACCCTTTATACCCATGAAATATAGAGAGCTTCCGAAGAGAATTTTGAGAGAGAAACCCTAGAGAAAAACAAGATTGACTCATCCACAATCTTTACATAGTGACTCTTTAAATTCCTCAACTTTCACCCTCTCCATTGTTATATCCTTGAGAGGTACATTAGCCAAACCTTTTCTTACCATACCCATATATGTGAGAAAGCTATTTGGTGCTTGAGAAACAGTTAGGAAGGGACCAATTGATATTGGTTGATGCTATGGGTTATTGCAGAATCCAGTAAGAAGACAAAGGTTTGGCGTAACCTCGTTGGAGCAAGAAGCTTGGAGGGCTTAGGTACACTGAGTAGATTAGGCTTGGAGGGTCTTTGGCTATTCATGTATCCCAACTTCATTCTTTAGCGGATTATTTATTGCTTGGAGGGCAGTGAAGAGGTTTTACATCGAAGGCTTCGGTTTCCTCTTCGATAATACATCGTTGTGTTGTCCTTGTGTTTGCATCTCTCTTCCCTTAATCTTTGCCATTTAATTTCTGCTGTGGATGTGATTTTATTTGGTTTAGATTGTTTATCAATTCTGTTATAAGCTTATGTTCATTTTCCACACATATATTGTTTGATAATAAGCTTGAATTGGTATTTTGTAAATTGGGGGTCTAAACGTTCAAGGTGTTTTATACACTATTTGAACATTTAGGTAAAAGGACCAATGTACAAAAAGGTAATGTATCTAAAAAGAAAGAAAAGAAAAAATACATGAATCCTCACTAAATCCCTCATAAACAAAAAGAACACTCCCCCTAACAAAATGTCATATGCTAACTCTCCCCCTAAATACATGACTACTCTTATACCCAAAACTACTTCCCCTTTTTGTCACGAATGACAAAGGGCAAGTCATTGAAAAGCAATCATCTCCTCGTCACTGGAAGAGCTAGCATCCTCATCCTTATCATCATCATCATCACCGGAGCCATCATTATCGTCCTCGTCCTCGGAAGCTTGTGGAGATGGAGATGCGACAAAGCCACCCATGCGAGCATGTCATCATGCGATACAACTAACACGAGTGTTCACTTGACACCACTCATCACTGAGAGTGTCAAAGCGAGCATCCATGTACTCAAGCTATGCCATGATGGCTACTAATGTCACACCACCACTCAAAGAAGAGGGAGCAAAGTTGGATGGAGTGGAAAAGGCTAGAGGAGTCGTCGTCTCGGTTCGGTCGCTTCGGTTGAAGATGGGCCTCACTCCATCTAACGAATAGCGCACTGATGGCACCCCTGATGGTGAAGTGGGGAGACTCGAGATAAGAGATAGAGGAGTGGCGAATGATCCTCGTGATAGCAGAAGGAAATATAAGCTTATTACGGGTTGTCGTAGCCTTATTAACATCTATGAGGGAGAGTATGAAATGAAAGGGAAATTCAATGGTAAGGTCCTCAATGAGGGACAGCAAAAAGCGAGCATGAGGCTCAGTAATAGAATTATAGTGAGACAAGGGATGTAGAACAAATGTTATCACCATATTCAGGAACCTTAGACCTTTTGCAAAGCCCAAGCAAAGGGTGTTTTGATGGTCACCCCAAGATGAAAGAGTTTCACAAAAGAGAGACAGTAGTTCATCCTTGGACATAATCCTCAGACGTGAACATTCGGGGTAATCGGGATGTGAATCCCTCGGAACATGTAGTACATCGGAGATAAGCTCCGGAGTAACTACTATATAAGTACCTTGAACAGAAGTAATGAAATGAGGTATGGAATAATCAAGACCGTGCATATTGAAGCAAAACTCCTGTATGATCACAGAGGGACAACTCACAGGTATTTTTCAAAGAGATTCCCAACCCTGCCTATATATGATAGTCGATATAGTAGTATCGAAGAAGTCCGATAAGATAGCGTGGCGTTCCAAATGAATGCCACATTTGGAGAAGTTCTCCGAGAAGTCCTGATGGGCTTTCTCATCACAGAGTTTGACATGTAAAGGAGTGGAATCAAAAGATGATGCCTTGAAATGAAGAGGGTTCCGGTATGGAGTAGTTTTGTGGTTGGGTGCCATGCGCAGACTATCCAAGAAAGAAAAAGAGAGAGAGAAAGAGAAGCAGAAATCACCATTAGCAGATTGTACCATAAAGGAAATGAAAAGGTATGTATGCATGGACAATGCATAATCATATGACGTACAAAGAAAAATGCATAATGAGCTCAGCCCAATCCAATCCAACTAGCATACAAGGTTCCAACATATAAAACACATATATATAATGCATGAAACATTGTGAGAATGCAAATGTAATGCAATGCATGAGCATATAACATCATTCAAGCAAAACCCAACCCAAAAATTTCACAAAATTCTCATTAATTTTCAAAAGCCCAAAAATTTCACAAAAACCCAAAACTTAGGTCTAAATGCGTGACATGCATGAAGAATGAGAGATTAGAGATCATACCAGTGAAAAAAGGATCACACTAGGTTGAAATTTAAGATGGTTTGATGTTTTGAGAGAGAAGAGAGTGTTTGGGAGAGAAAAAAGATGTTTTTTATCGAGAGAAATCGAAAAGAAATGAATCTGATTTCGCATTGGACCTATTTAGCGAAAACCCATCTTGATGCGTCGAGGATCTATCGAGATTTTGTCAAGCACTAATTCTTGACAGATGAATCTGTTGAGGTGCAGTTGAGAATCTATTGACGGTAAAATACCTTGATGGATTAAGCTTCTATCGAGAATCTATCGGCTAGACAGAAACTTTCTCAATGGATCAAAAATCTATCGAGAAGCTATTGAGACAAATTCCAGAAAGCTTTGATGGATCGAAGATGTGATAAGATCTGTCAAGAAAAGAAGTCCAAGGGGCTTGATAGATAGCTACCTATCGAGATCTATCGAGAAGCTGTCGAGCTAGATAAAAACACTTTTTCGAAGAGAAAAAAAACACAGAAATGAATGCAATCAAGCAAGTTACTTAACCAAAGATCCAATTACCATATTAAGCTCTTAGAAACATCTCTAAACAAGAAAAATGCAAAGCATTAGAGATCCAAAACACACATACACACACACACAACAAGTCTAACCAATTTTATATGTCAAAAACAAGTCAAGACAGTTTAGTAAGCATACATTTACACATGTATTCCTTGTGATGGCCAAATCACAATGTAGCTACACATGTATTAAAAGTAGCAAAGAATTTTGCGTGTTGTATGTGAAAAATATCGCAAGATTGCATAAGTGTCTCGTGTTATGACAATTTGAGACATATGAAAGTCAATTTAACTCACACACAATCATAACTGCTTAATGGGGACTATCACTTTTAAGGTACATCCTATAACTCCCACATCTTCTAGAAACACACTTGCAATCATATTTAAAAGCATTTTGATTCTTTTTTCTTTTGTTTTTCTTTGCATGTTCTTTTCTTTTGAGTATATCATGCATGGGCATATAAGAGAGAGAAGAAATTCCCAATTATGTTAAGCTTAAACATCATAATTTTGCTATACCAAAGCACACAGATGTTTTACATTATTGGCGGGTTTTAGTGGTGAGATGTTTATTTATGCATTTCTCTTAGGATTTTTTAGTCCTTTCTATCAAAAAGACTGATATGAGTGTTAAGTACAAGAGATTACTTAATCGTACTCATCACAAACACGAGCCATAAAGCTCACTTGCTTAGTTGTGCATTGAGGTGCTCATCTAAGCTAAAAAAGATACAAAGTTTAGAAACTTTGTTTCAATGGCCATCCAAGGTACACAAGTACCAATGTACACAAAATACACACTGTTTTTGTATTTTTCTGATTTTTCAAAAAACAATTATGAGAAAAAAAATAAAGCAAAACTGAAAACAAACAAACAAAAACATGTTAAACAAAGCATAGTATAAAACTAGATTGACTCAAAAACAAGAAAGCAAAACACACAATTAATGCATAAACAAAAAGAGAGGGAGAGAGAAAAAGTGACTAAATCACTTAGAGCCTTTTTCCTTCCATATCTTAGAAGAACCTTTCCGTTGAGCGAACCTTTGATCTGGTGGTGAGGGAGAAGAATTGAAACCATTCAAGTTTGAAAGGAACATGAGGACCTTAAGAAGATCTCCAAGAGGAGCAAAAGAGGATGGAAACTAATTTTGGTTTTCAGATGAGATCATACTGTTGCTTTGTTGAGTGGCTGACCACTTGTAGCAATTAGTATCTCCACAATGTTGACAGAGATGCTACTTCTTCTATTTAGACTTTTAGTTATTACCCTTCTTAGCTCTAGGGTTTTTAGTCTTTTTTTTTTCAAGTTTAGGGGGTGCTCCTAAGATAGATTTACCCTTATTTATGTTCTCACTAGCTAAAATGGTTTTAACATAATTTTCCTTAGAATCAACATTAGTAGCAGGTGAAACAAACACAGTAGTACTAGAAGAAGCAATATTAGGAGAAGAGAAATCATACCCTAAATCGGTTCTATTAGAAACAGATTTTTGAAAGCTAAGCATTTCATCAAGCTTTGCACTGGAAGTCCTCTCCAATTGAGCTTTAACTTGAAACAACTCCGCTTTAAGCTTCTTGGTCTTTTCAAGCAAGAAATTGTTCTCAAACCGTTGTGCTCCAATTGTCTGATTAGTTTCATCAAACTTTGTGGAGAGCTCTTCTCGATCAAGTTCCACATCACTCAGCTTCTTGGTGGCCAACCTATATAATTTCTCATGCTTCTCAGAAGCCTTGTACAATTTTTCATAACTATATGGATATAATCTTGATCATCCATTTTCTCAAACTTAGAGTCCACCAATTTCTCTTTATCATCTATTGTTTCTGAAACCCCATCAGTAGGATCAACTGTAGCAGTGAAGGCATCCAAGATTCCATCATCATCATTGTCATCTGAATCATCCTCAAGCTCGGTGTCACCCAAGGTAGTAGCAAGGGCCTTGCTTTTCCCAATAGTCTTAAGATAAGCTGGACATTTTTGTTTCATGTATCCAAAACCTTGACATCCGAAGCATTTTGGTCTGGAGGGAACAATGTACTGACCGCCTTCCTTAGCATCCTCCTTTCCTCTGTCTTGGTTCTTGAACTGAGATGAATTGGACTGCTTATGGTCTTTATCAAATCTCTTTGCATTGGCATTCTTCATGAACTTTTTGAATTGCCTCATGATATAGGATTTCATCTTAGAATCTTCATCATCCGAAAACTCATCAATATCACTGCTTTTGCCCTTCAAAGCCATGCTCTTGCTCTTCCTTGACCTCCATATCCTAGTCAAATCCAATTCATAGGTTTGCAAGTTGCCAACCAATTTTGTTAAAGGAATTTGGTCAATGTCCTTTGATTCCTCAATGGCAGTGATTTTGACATGAAATCTCTCCAATAGAGATCTGAGCACATTTTTTACAATCTTGGGTTCGAGAATGGTTTCCCCAAGATTAAAGGCAGAGTTCACCATGTCCTTTAGCTTGGCGTAGAACTCATCAAACGACTCATCCTCCTTCATAATAATCTCTTCAAAGCTCGTAGTAAGCCTTTAAAACTTTGAATCCTTGACAATCTTAGTTCCCTCATAGGTTGCCTGGAGGATAGTCCATGCTTCCTTAACAGTTTCAGTTGAGGATATCTTCTTGAACTCCTCATTGGTGACCGCATTGAATAAGGCATTCAATGCTCTGCTGTTAAAGTTTGCCCCTTTGATATTGGCATTAGCCTAATCGGTCGGCGCTTCCTTTGGCTTAGTCCAGCCAATCTTCATACCTTGCCACACCTTTTCATCTAAAGACTGCAAGAAAGCTCTCATGCGTACTTTCCAATATGCATAGTTAGTGCCACCAAATAAAGGAGGTATAATTAAAGATTGTCCTCTATCCATGAAAAACATGGGTCAATGGATCATACATCAAATATTAACCTTAATCAGAGTGTGCCCACTCTGATACCACTTAATAGGCCAAGAATGTATTGACCTCTTTGGTAACTTAATCAAATTAATTAGTCAAGTGAAATTAATTAGATTGAATTACATGCAATAAGCATGGTAGCACAAATAAATCACTAAATAACTAAATGCATTAGAAATTAAATTTGACACAAGTGATTTGTTTACGAATGGGGAAAACCACTGAGGCAAAACCCCATCGGGTGAATTTAAGGTCACCACTCCCGAGAATCCACTATTATCAAAACTAGTGTTTAACCCGCGCAATGCGCAGGGTCATTTTACATATTAATGAACTTTGCAACCAACATAAACTTAGTTATTATACTTCCACTGCATGCATTTAAACTTGAATAATGTAGTATATTTAAGCATATAGTGTCTCAAAAAAGAATTTGACTTAAAGCAATTACAGCTTGACTTATTTTGAGCATCTTATTAAGCTTCTACCATATAAAAAACACATTTATAAAAATTTATACTTGAATTATGGCTTTCATAGTGCACTCTGCACTACAGTGGAGTGCTCTACGATTTTGGTTTTCAATACTCTGCCGTTTACTAATTTGCTAACAATGCACAAAATCATTTTACATATTAATGATCTTTGCATCCAACATAACCTTAGTTCTCATACTTTCACTACATACATTTAAACCTAAATAATTTTGTATATTTAAACATATAGTATTTAATATTCCCTAAAATTTTTAAACATTAGTCTCTTCAAATCACTTCATGTATGTACTTCCATTCTCCAAGAGACCACTTGGACTAACTTATGATATGAGCAACCACCACTGTTATTACTTTCATTGCAATCAAATGAGTTCAAATGAGGGGAATTCTCTAGAATACCTGAATTTTGCATGCAAATATGCAATATCTTCAAAACCATCCAATATCACATAATAATAATAACAATTTATTATAGTGGAAATCATATAGAAAATAGGACAAATATATCCAACTAAATTGGTATACCATCATTGTCTAAACATTTGGGACTAAATCTTCAAAGTCGAGTCAATACATTGAGGAGGATATTAAGCTAATCCAAAATATCACTATAAGAAGTAGTTATAGCACCGAATTTGTCAGGAATTTGATGAAACCTAATACAAAAAATGAACACAATAATTACATAATGGCAAGATGATAGGCCTATGATTTAGATTATATATAGACCATCAAGAAAATATATTCAATTGCAGGTCTATTTTGTCACGGTTCTGTAATAGGAGAAATGAATATATGTTGATATTTGATAATTAATATATATATATTTAAAAGGCCTTTGCAAAAATTTTTTTTTTTTAACAAAACAATAGTGGTATTTATTAAGAACTTATAAAACTTGTACATCAGTAACTGTTAATTGAATCTGAAATACATTCAAGAGTATCATACCAAGATTTGAGTATACTGTATTGCCTCAAAAAAATGCAATGCACCTGAAAGCATGACAAAGAGTTAAAGCATATTAGGTTCACTCATCAAAAAGCATATTAAGTTCTTGAATGACGGAGCTATCTTCATACTCAACCTCCAGGTCTCATATTGACAAATGCTTGGCAAATTCCAAGGCTATACATATCCCAACAACTAGCATTTCCAATCAATCATTACCAGTATCCAACAAATCCAGTGATCCGTAAATAATGCTCATATACCAAACAAAAAATCCTTTCCATTTATTTATTTATTTTTTTTTTTGTTTTGTGGTTCTATATATCAAACAAAGCTAAGATATACAAAAATGGTCCTCCAAAAGGCCAACATCACTCGGCTAATCTAATACTCTTTTCTTTCTTCTTTTAAGCAATTTGATGGTTTTTGAACCTTGATTTCTTGAGTTATTTGGCTTAGACAATCATAAAACTATAAAGATTGCAGGAAGAGATTGGCTCGCAGATTAACTGTCTAAAGAGAATCAAAAAGAGGACAATTGAAAAAAAAAAAAAAGCGCACACACACACACGCATTTCTTAAATTTATTCCTAGATTATGGCTTGCGTAGAACACTCTATAGTGGAATGCTCTATGGTTTTGGCTTTCAAGAATCTGCCATTTACTAATCTCACTAACAATTTGCAAAGGTCATTTTATTTTTAAAACATTTACTAAAACTTACATAAAAGCTTGAAACGCACCAATCTAAAACTTACATAACAATTTCAAACACCAAATTTGCTATTCCTAGGAACCACAATGAATCGCACCGAACTAAACTTTTATGACAATATTAGTTATAGTCCTTGAGGTATGTATCATAATTTGTGTGAGGGTATGAAGGAGCATATAAAAAGTTAAAATAAAAGAAATATCTCTTAATGTTTTTGTCGATTAAACTCAATTTATCACCACTTTTAACCCCATTCCTCCCATTCTCTTTCAGGTATTACAGAAAGTATTGGAAACCTTTAGCCTACAATATTCTCATAAACTAAACATAATTTCACAAATGATGATTTAAAAATAAAATACATAGGAAATCCTTATATTGCCTAATTGTGCTAAGTGCTAACAAATCCTGGATTGTACAATCACTTAAAACAATATACGAAAGCAATCACAATATAATGCACACGCAATGAACATGATAAATCAATTCTAACATTTGTGAAATCACCCAACAGGAAAAACTCAGATTTGTGTAAAATCAAGTCTTGATAGTCACAAATTTACAATCAATATTGTGGCATCCAAATAAAACCCATGATGATAAAACTTTCAATTGTTCATTACATACTAAAAGCATATTAAAAAAAAATCAAAACAACATTGTAGCGATAGAAGTCCTAACTGCTAACTTGAAGTAAAAGAAGAGGACTGTTTCCATCAATTCTGTTTTTTCTCATTTACATTGGTAAAATAGAGAATTTGAGTACTTGAATCAGTAGACAACTTCCACAGTAAAATAAAATCATTTAAATAAAAATCCTGAGCTATTTAATATAATATATAAAGCCATAGTTGGTTCGTTTAGCAAGTACAACTTTCTAACATGAGTAATAAAAAGTTTAGCATAATGCATTCTCATCATTCCTTCTAATAATTAATTATGCTTTTCCAAAAATGAAGGAAAGCCAATGAAAGAAAAGATTCCCCACATTTTTTTTCATTCCAAGAACTTACATGTGGTTCTTAAGGAGGGAAATTCTTCTAATTCTAGGCGTGAAAGATTTGCTTCAGATGTTTCTAGTGCCTGCCTTTGGATTTGCTTGAAACAAAGATGGGTTGGCAACACTAACTCTACTTTCACCACTTCTATCTCCTTCTGCTTCATGGAAACTGGATATTACTGAAAATAGTGGCTTTTGTGAGAAATATACAATTTTAAGAAAACCGCAACACAATCCAAATTAATTAAGAAAACTACAACACATTCCAAATTAATTAAGAGAATACAACACTTTGTACAGAAGCCTCGACACAGAGTCCATTACAGAAACAAAAAACCAATAATTAAAGATGTATAACATAACCAAAAAAAAAAAAAAAAAAAACTAAACTAAAATTTTAAAAGAAAGCTTATTTGATCCAAAAGACATCTTTAAGATTTATGTTTTGAACACTTTAGGGTGAATCTTTTTTAGTAATTTCTGTAATCTATACAAATATAAGATGATGTTTTAAATAATTTTTAATGCATTTAAGCCGATTGACAACCATAATCAAACACATTCATGGCAATTCATCAAATGACAAAACACCAGACTCTTACTTTTTAATTAGCACACGTTGTTGCTTATAATAGTATAAAGATAAATTTTAATCGAGAGCCAAGCTAGTTAGCGCAATTAAATCTTCAAATTTCTTCCGAAACAAATCATGAACTTATGAAAAATATTCTATAAAAAAAATGCCAATTAGAAAATTTCATAAATGTGGTGCTTCCTGGCTTCACTTCAAACTTGTTTTTGCCAAAAATCTTCAGTTGGGCTTCAGCATTTTCTGTTAAAAATCCACTTTGTTCTTCAAAAATTTCTTCTAATGCAATGTGCTCCCATCAAACCAAAATATTTCAAAGATTTTAAAAATTAAAAACAGAACTTTACAGGTAACTATTTCGGCAATCTGACTATGTGTGAAGATTGATTTTTCTTTCTCTACTTTAAAATCTCAAATCTCTAAGTCATTATTCTAAAAGCCTTAAATTTTTCCTGTTTGATACTAAAACAGTTTTTAACAGGAACTGCAGTTCTACCTTTCAACAAAAACTGCCATAGAATGGTTGCAGACAAAAAAAAAAAAAAAGTAAGAAGAAAGAAAAGAAAAACCAAATAGAATTCAGAGAATAAGAGGAAAGAAAGAAGAGCACAATAGCATTAACAAAAAAAAAAAAGGAATATACAAATCTAAAAAATAAGAATTAGAACTGATTTTTTTTTCCTTAGAACTTTAAGTCTCTCTCATTCCGATGTGCCCCTTATGAACTGTTTCTATTTGCGATTATGGTTCTGGTGGTCTAAGTCTGGCGATGGAATGGATGGTAGAGGAAAAATTGATGGTTATGGCCAGCCTTACATATTGGCGCCCTATGAACTCTGTCTCTCATATCTCTGTATCTCAAGCCTTTTGAGTTTCAATTGTATTTTAAGTTTTTAACTCAAATAACTAAATCTAAAGCAATCCAACCGAAAAATTCAAACCTAAATCATATTCAATCCCTAGATTTGAAAAATAAAAGGAAAAAAACAAAAACTTTACTGATTATGAGTATACGGCAAAAAAACCTAAAATAAATATCAATGCAACATTCAATCCTATACTTATTTAATCCCAATGATTTGGTTAAGATTAGAAACAGAAGTACCCAAACTAAAACCAATATTTTTTTAGTGATTTCTGTAATCTAAAAAAAAATATCTCGTTTCTTTACAGTGAACCCCCCCCCCCCCAAAAAAAATCACCCTAATAAATTCAATCCAACCAATCTCATACCCAGATCTAAGAAAGAAAGGAAAAAAAACTTTATCGATGGTAGTTCCAACGATCTGATAGTAACGTGTTAATGGCACTTAGTTTTCTCTTCTTCAATCTCTACTCCTGTGCGCCTTATGGACTGTCTCTCTCTATCTCTGTATCTCTGAATCTAATGGTAATGGTGTTGATGGCTTTTTGTAGGTGTGCGTTTGAGTGAATGAAGCCACCACCTGATATTTCAAACCATGTCTCTTTGTTTCTATTATTCACTTTGTTTCTCGAACTCTCTCTGTCTTTCAATTTAATCGTGTTCTGTTTTAGACCGTGTGGGAAACACAGTAAATGTACGGATTAATTTGAGGCCCTCAAACGGTGTAACGATCGGGCATTTGGCCTTTAAAAGTGTATACGTGGCAATATTTTAAGGGACCTTTTTTCCTAACATGGCAGCACCTTCTTAAAGACTTCTGCTATTGTATATAGTATTAGACAAGCGGTTATAAGTAAAGGAATCCTAGTACCTTATACCAACCTATAGTTGAACCCTTACCCCAATACCCAATTAGACTTGTAATGTAGTGACAATCTCTCCTTTCAATGCACGACTCCCAGTACGTGACTAATCAATCGATGCATGGATCCAAGTACGTGGCTAACACACCAACTTGAGAAGGATGTTGGCTGTAAAGTTCTTTAGTTCATCCACACAATGAAGATCAGAAAGCTCCTTGGTTACAAAATCCTTGGTGCACAAACACAACAGCTTCTTTGAGAGAAAGATGAACTTGGGCAAATTGTCTCTGGTCACAATTTGAGTGAATAATCACTTTGCATCAAGTTGCATCATCTTTGATGGCCCTTAAAATAATCCTTATTTATGTCTAGGGTTGTGAGAAAAGAAACCCTACATAAATACTCATGGATATGCATGAAATTAGATCTGGAAATCTGAGTTTCGTAATTCTCGATAGATACAACTATCGAGCTATCTTTCAAGCTTCAAATATTAAATCTTGATAGATACATTTGTTGAGCTATTTGTTGAGCTTTAATGGACAACACTTCTTCACTTGATTCTTGGACAGATTTGCATGGCTTCAATACTTGGACTTGAACTCTTGTTCCTTGAAGTATTAAACACATCCTAAATTTACCCAAATACTAGTAAAATACATTTTTTTAAAGGATTTGCCAATTCTATATGACATATATTCTTAACATGTTCCATATATGTCCTAACAAACTTGACCTTTTTGATTCACTATTTCTAGTGAATCTTAGTGTTTTCCCGTGGGATTTCTGTGTGTGTTGAAAATATACCACATAAGGCTACTTATAATGCGAAAAATGGGGTTTCAATTGATCCCCAGACGATGTGGGATTTGTTCCAAACCTTAACATAAATGCAAAAATCTTTCCTTGTATAGTTTTCTGGAAATCGCTATGCGTGCACAAGATCAAGCTTAAGCACACATGCAGAAAGCTACGTGTATAGGCTGATTCTTGCGTGCACATAGCGAGGGTTTCCTTTGGCCTTATATTTCAAAAATTGATTTACTTACTCATTAAAAGTTATATTTTTCATTTTAACACTTCCCAAGTCAATTTAACTTTTGATTGTGCCTTAAACCAACCTTAGGTCTTAGAATTCAGCATCATTGGGGAACGGGTGCTCGTGTCGTAAGGGGTACAAAATGTGGTGTCTATAATGTAGTTGCTTCTACCCTCCATTGGAGACTCAAATTCATCTCTGAAAATCAATTGATCACTATTATGGCTAAAAAGCCCAGGACTATCTTCCAGGAGACATCTATCCCCTACATCAATGCCAATGCTTTTCCAGAAGCGTCTTTCCATAACTTTGAGTTAGTTTCCGTGATTCATGATGCTTCAAAGCCTGAGTCCAACAGGCCCACAGTAGTTCTAATGGACACTACGGAAATGCTCAAGTTTGGATACCAACTAGGCCAAGGCCTTAGAGCTATAGGATGTGGGAGCCTTGCTCTCGTTAAACTCTCAGATAATAAAGGAAGATTCAGTTTGGGGTACGAACCCACTCATGAAGAACTCTTTCAAGCTTCCAGAGGCAAGAAGAGGAAATGCACAACTTTAGGGATGCCTATTCCCCATATCAGAACCACTTTTCCAACTTTAGCTGAGGTCATTATGCTAGATCCTTTCAAGGAATTGCAAGATAAGGAGCCTGATCTAGCTTGCATTATTCAGTTTTGCCCTAAGAGCTCTCCATGAACGCTATCTTATCTAACGAAGATAATCCAACTTCCACTATCTGACTAGGGATGCCAGGCGAGACGGCAAACCTTTGGACCATCGAGCGTTGCTTTGTGGTTGCATTGGCTGAGTAAGGAGTATTCCATCATCGAGTGATTGGGCCTCCCAATCACTTGAGAGGGTTGGAATAGCATATCTTGTTTGTTTTGCATGCTTATGTCATTTCCTACTTTATTTGTATTCCTTGTTCATTTCCCTGGTTTGTTTTCCCACCAAAAAAAAAAAAAAAAAAAAAATAGCATTTCCCTTTTATCATTATTAGGCATGAACTTTATTTTCCCCCTACCCATAGTCCATTAATGAAATATTCAGCGTATTATTCAGGAAATTCTTGCATCTCTCTTTATTTTCTTTTCTATGAATATGTGTGTGCAAATTATCTTATGTTTCTTTGTATATGTTCCACTCTATAGTATCTATTCTAAGTCCCATGTGGGTACATCATCCCTTTGCCATGACGAGGGTACAGATGATGTGAATGAGACAATAGAGTTTGATCATGATGTTAAAGGAATGGAATAGGTCCCGAACTTACCTCGAGACATCTTAGAAGGTTTGAACAGAGAGAGCAAAGGGTCCAAGCCCAATATAGAAGAGACAGAGGTGATAAATCTAGCCGACAAAGGTGAGAAAAAAAAACCTTATCAAGATCGGGGAAAACTTTCTCAAAGACATGAAAGATGAGCTCGTAGCTTTACTGAGGGAATTCAAGGAAATCTTTGCTTGGTATTATCAAGATATGCCAAGACTGGATACTGAAATTGTTGTCCACAGGATTCTAGTTAAATTTGAATGCCCCCAGTGTGGCAAGCTCTCCAAAGGATGAAGTCAGAGATTATCCTAAAAATAAAAGAAGAAGTAGAAAAGTAATTGAAAGTTGGTTTTCTTACTGCCGTAGCCTACTTTAATTGGGTTGCCAACATTGTTCCCATGCCAAAGAAAGATGGGAAAATACATATGTGTGTCGATTATAGGGATTTGAATTAAGCCAGCCCGAAGGATAATTTTCCCCTGCCATATATCGTTACCCTGATTGATAACACAATGACCAACATGTTCTTCTCTTTTATGGATGGATTCTTGGGTTATAATTAGATCAAGATGGTTGAAAAGGACAAAGCTAAGACAATTTTCACCACTCATTAGGGAACCTATACCTCCGACATCATGCCATTCAACTTGAAGAATGCTGGGGCAACCTACCAACAAACCACGGTAACCTTGTTCCATGATATGATGTATAAGGAGATCAAGTCTATGTGGATTATATGATCGCCAAGTCACGCACTCCTAGAGATCATTTTATGGATTTGAGAAATCTATTCAAGCACTTCGTCAAGTACAGGTTGAGGCTTAACCCTAACCAGTGCGTCTTCGAAGCCAGTTTAGGGAAATTGCTTGGCTTCATAGTCAGCCATAGAGGACATGCCTGCGCCAAAAACCAAGAAACAACTTCAAAGCATCTTAGGAAGGATCAATTACATAGCTCGTTTCATAGTGCAATTAACAGCCACGTGCGATCCCTTGTTCAAGGTATATGGTTAAACAAACAAGAGATCTAAAGGGTATCATTTTTTTATAGGATCTAGTATCTCTAAGTGTAGGTAAGCTCCTTAAAGCTAAAGGGATAGATCAATGGGTCACTCATAACTAGGTGGGCCATGATTCCAACCCTAGGCTTAAAGGGACCGTAATGGATTGGTGGCAAACCGTTAACATACTCAAAACCCATTATAGGCGATTGCATGGATTGTGAGTTGGTGGGATGAATTCTGGAAGATTTTGGCCTCTACCTTCCCACTCATCACCAACCATGATAAGGGACTAAGAACCCAAGTGAAAGTGTGTGCAAACAATATTAAGAAAGCCTTTATTAAGATTAATAAATGGAACACATTGAAATCAAAATCTCTATTCCTAGTAGAGTTGCCACTGTAGGCGTGAGCACTCCCAGATGCATGGTGTCATCCTTGTGGTTTGGGGGGAGTACACCTGGGCCTAAGGTAGACCATGGTAGAGAAATGGAGTCACCACCTAGATTAGGTCTAGGAATCATAAATATAGCGCCCTTCATGGAATGAATGATCTTTTACCAGAGCATGTGTTCGGAGTTTAGGTATGGGGATGTGAAGGTGTTAGGCACCCAAACCCACCTGAGTCGTGGGTTGGCTTCCTCTCAATGTGTTCCAAGTCTTAATCTCTTTAAAGGCAGGTTCAATATGTTATTTTAACTCACACACTCTAGCATGCATCTAAGGCACACAACATGCAATCAATCATCCCAAGCCTAACATTCATCTATCATGGAATTTAAACAAACATCTCCAAGGGTAGAAACTCCACATGGCAGAATCAACAAAATATGTCAAAGCATCTAAACACCATAGACATGGTATTCAACCAAGTTGTTTGTGTTATTTAGACATATCAAGCACATACTCTAACCAATGCATGTTCATGTGAGTATATGACTTACCTTACTTACCTCATTGCATCACAACACCTATGCATCAATGCATATTTATGTTCATATGCATGTTCATGGTATCCAAGTAAATCAAAACTCTAATAAACATAAAGGCATGAAACAAAGAAAAGCGAGACAAAATAGGGTAAATAAATGTATACAAATGTGAAAACTAGGTTAAATAGAGGTTAAACATGTAGATAAAACAAAGGAAAAACAAAAAGAAGGTGTTAAGGTCTCTGGGCAAGAGTATGTGTTCGCATACATAGAGCATGTGTAAGCAGCCTATCTGTATGCATATGCATACAAGTAGCATGCGCACGCATACACGCCCTAAGAACCCTAACCCAGAAACTATAAAACAGAAACATGAAAATAAAGAAACTAACAACCTAACATGCTCAAAAATAAACACAAAGAAAACCTAAGCTTAAACAAACATATTAGAACACATAAACTCAAATAAAAACATATATGAACAAAGAAAATCAAAGGAAAGCAAAGAGCCAAAATTAAAAACTTTACCTTAACACTAGAACTCTCTAGAGCTTGATTTTGACCATTCCCCTCAGTCAATGTATTCACAACCAAATCAAAGATGAGTTAGTTAACTTAGAACTCGAAGATTAAGACCTGAAAGACCTCAATCAAACAAAATTTTATTTGTGGATGATTTGTGAAAAACCCCCTCTTTGATTTACTATTTTCTAGTGAATCTTATGAGTTTTACCACAAAAATTTGTCCTTCTTAAAAATTTACCATTTATGGCTTTATATTGTTGAAAAATAGCGATTTGAGGTGGCTCCTAGACAATGTGGGATTCGTTCCAAACCAAGTTTTAATACATAAAACCTTTCATTTCATAGTTTTTGGAACCTTAGCATGTATGCGTATGCATGCATAAAGCATGCACACGCAGAGCTTGAGCGTGCGTGCAAATATGTGTGTATATGTGCAAATATGTAGTCTTTATTTTCCAAAAATAGTTTTATTTTTTGAAAAATAATTTATATTTCTACAGATACTTTCCTCAAGTCAATTTTTATCTGACTGGGCCTTAAACTAACCTTGGGTTTTAAAATTCTAATATCATTGGGGAATAGGGACCCGAGTCTTAAGGAGTACAAAATACGGTGTCTACAAGGAGTTGCTTGGTTAAAAATCCTTTCAATTCAAACTTCAAAGGAAGCCCCAGTTTAAACATGTTTGTTGCTACTTCTTTGTTATTTCCACCGATCTTGTTATACAACTCATAGTACTAGTCAAAATAGGCACGCAAGGTCTCCCTTTCCCCCATAGACATTGACAATAGGGCGTCAATGGGTTACAAAACTCAGCTACACATTATGAACCTAGCCCCGAATGCTTGAATCAGCTCCTTGAAGTTGTGGATAGAGCCCTTCTCCAACCCATTAAACCACCATAATTTCTGGAATATAAGGCCATCAATTGACTAAAGTGACTTACGTGCTCCACTGGTTTGTTTTGCCATTGTAGACAACAAAAGCGGGCTGGATGAAATGGTGTAGGACTGTTCTTCTTTCAATCTCTTCAAAAAAAGGGAACTTGAGATTCGCCTTAGTGCCTGGCTCATTGCATCTAGAGCTGCATTGGGATGACCCGCTACTCCTCTTTTCAAGGATCTCTAATTATTGTGGGTACATTTTGGGGTTGATTGGGTAAACTTGAGGCCTTATGCTATTTTATAAACACTGAGACAAATAGATGTATAGCAAATCAACATTTCAAATATATAGACTTAAAATACAAATTAAAAGCATACATTATCTAATGTACCAAATGATTAATCATTGATATAGGAAAACAAATTAAGCTTATTATTCTTTTTTTATTTATTTTTTATTTGACATAAAAAGTCAAGTGTGCATGTATATATATATATAATACACCATATGTAGTCATTCCTAGTGCTTTCATCCACACGACAACGTAGTCCTCTTCAACCACTTTCAATTTTACAGACCAGGTACATATTAGAGTACCAAACACACTTATGCATTATACATATCAAAGAGACCAAGTGACAGAGTTTTTTCAAGCCAAGAACTTCTGAAAGAGGCTTTGAAATTTTTCCATTTCATTGCCAGGGAGAGCTACCAAAACATTGACCCCACTATTGCTTCCACCACCTTCTTTGAGATCTGGGAACAACAAAATGATGTCCTTCCTATGATACACCACTGGACAACTATACCTTGGCCTCCCCCATGGATATTCTACTTCATCAAATCCTAATCTCCACCAAGAAGAAACCAAGAACTCCCCATGTGGAAATCCTTTGTACAACTCACCCCAGTCTATCACAGACCTTGCATACTCATCTGTCATTCTCCTTGCACCTTCAGAAACCATCTCCACCAGCCTTGCAAATGGCCCTTCATTCAATTCCTTGCATGTGGCTGATGCATACGCAGTGAGGACCGCGTTTCCGGCATAAGATGGTGGCAATGGGGGGTTCAATCTTGGCCTTATGTCAACAGCGTAAAGGATGGTGGACATTCTATCCATGTTGATCCCTGTATCACATGATAATGCCTTGCACTGCCATATATGAGCCGTCACAACGTTAAAGCCCGTGATACGCGCATTCGGGTGGACGCCACTGGCAGCTTTGGCCTTTTCTTTAAGGCTGTTGATGTTGTCCGAGGTCAGCCGGAAAATATTGAAGGCAAGGTCTTCTTGGGTGGCTACAAAGACAGTAGGGTTTGAGTCTTGGCCTATGGGGATCTTGAGCTGGACCAGCTCAGGGTGTGGGAATGTCACATGTGGCGGTGATCGTGAGGCCAGGAGGTGACGGTCATGGCTGAGAGTGACAGCCAGGGGTTTGTTATGACCTAGGGCAGCCAGATTATCCAAAAAGAGTTTGAAGCTTAGGCCATCCAATGTTGTATGGTTTATAGAGAGGCCCATTGCAAAGCCACCACACTTAAATGATGTCAACTGTAACAAATGAAGGAGAATTATGAAGCTAGTTCATTTTAATTACTAGTATTTGATTTAGGAACGAAATATGTTTAGGATATTTTCTTCTTTTCTTTTCTATTAAAATACTAATATTGTAATCTTTATTATATAATCCTTATAAACTTATTTTTCACCTATCGTTAATAAGTAATTTTGACATTTTTATATTATATTATTATAAGATTATCTCTTTTTCTTTATAAGTAATAGTTGTCAAATCAAAATGATGGAGATCAACAATAGTTTCATTTATAAATTGTTCAAAATTTAAGTTTCTTTCAAAATAAAATAAAATATATTAAGTGCATGAGAATATTGATATTATAATAAATTATGTTCGATGACATGAAATTTCACATGCATATACGATAAATATGTAAAGATTATCAAATATAAAGATTAGACCAACATAAATTTGGATTTAATGTAAAATTATACATAAGCAAGCAAGAAATATTGTGGCTAGAAGCCTGGAAGGAAAGAGAGATCAGAAACAAGTACACATTTATCACTTATTTCTAAGGTAGTAATATATTGTATATTCAATCCTTTTATTGTCCACAGTCCACAATCTATAAAATGAAAGCTTGAGTAGTTAGATCCAATTAAAATAAAAAATAAAATAAAAAAACCAAAAAATTAGCACGTGTGTAGGCTAGATATGAGAAATTAGAAACCATAATTATGCAGTGATAATTCTAGTGTAAAGTTATAATTATACAGTTATAATTCTAGTATAAACCATAATGATAACTAACCATAACAGGTTATTTATCATTTTTACATTTATTTAGTACTTTTTTTTCACCACTTACAGTTTATCATGTGAATAGCAGTAGCAAAATTATAATTTATTTATTTATTTTTATTTATTTTTTTACGTGGGGTTGGAATTTTTGTTATGCAATCTAATGTCTCTTTTTCTTCTCACTGCAGATCTATTTGATCGGGATGGTAGGTTGACACCCCAACTAACTTATTAATTATGAGTTCATTACAAATTCATCTTTAAGGCATAAAGGAAATAAAAAGTAGCCAACCATCACCTGTCCACAAATAGTAAGTAGAGTATTACAGAACATGAGATCTTATCATGATGGCAGATCTAATAATTGAGGTGGAAAATTGGTTGGTCATAAATGTCTTTATGTCTCCTTCAATTAATGGCGGGAAGCCACAACAAGGCAGCAATAAGTGAAGATAAAGAAGACGTTTTAATGATTTTATTAACAAACGTTTAGGTACAGAACTACAAATCCTTCAATTTTATCAATTTTACTTGGAACTGAATAAACCTGTATTCATTGGCAAGCTAGGAATTTTGGCTTGGAGGGCCAAACTATGGTATTCATAAATTGGTTTAGATAAATTCAAAATATATTCATATACAATTAGATTAGCAAGAACTCGTTATTTTCCTTTTTTTTTTTTTTTCTAATGAACATAATCTTTCTAAATTTTAATGAATACACACAAATTGTCTACTTTACTCTAAACATGTATGGAAAATAATCCAAAGAGAAAAATAATTAAATTTTTAAATATAATGGAGTCAGAATCTTGTAACTCAATTGATTGGATGTATAAATGAAAAGATAAAAAAAGGAAAAAAATAATAATGGATGATCCTTGTGTAACTTTATTTATTTATTTATTTATTTTTATTTTGGAAAGATTAAGCTATTTATTTTTGTTTTTTCTTGGGGGAATCCAATTTTTTTTCTAATGTTATTGGAGGGCAACTCAAATTAGGGGGGCCAAATATCATTTTTCTTTGGCCCCACCTTAACCGATTTATAACATATATATATAGGATATTAAAATATTTCAAAATTTTGGGGGGCCAACCTATAATGTGGCTCCACCACTGCCTGTATTACAATTAAGATATATATTTTTTTTTTTAATGAAAAATGCTAATGAATACTTTTAAGGTATTGGTTAATAATTTATTTAAAGAAAGTTTTTATGGGAAAAGAAAAAAAAATTTAATATTTTGATATTTTTTTCATTTCTCATAAAAATGATATCAAAACTTTCCTAAAATAAATTGTTAATTAATACTCTAAAGGCACTTATTAACGTGATCATTTTTTTTTTTTTATATATCTAACAATATACAAAGTGATACATTATTTAAAATTTTAAATAATATAACACTGAATATGTTTTTAGATTTACAATATTTAATTTGAAACAAAATAAAAGAATTTCGATCTTTATTTACCACCTTGAGAGTTGATTTAAAAAGGAAGAAAGAGGAATTATTTGAAAGCTATCTGGCATTAGATTTGTACCTGAAAAATGCATAGTGGCTGATCATCTGGTTTCAAGAAATCGGAAGTCTTACAAACCAGTTGAGCAAAAGCCGGATTGGGATAAACCAAATCTCCAATCTCATCCAATGTATACTCACTAGAAGCTACCACAAAGCCAGCTCCAGCAGCATTGCAGTCAATCTCAAGACGAGATGTTTCAGAATTTAGCTTCAATCTTCCAGCAAAGAAATCATAGGGGACTAGTATTTTTGCTAGTGTGTTCTTGAGCTTGTCAGCTACAATTTTAGGGGAGAAATCTTTGTGGGATGGAAAGAAATGAACAGTTTCAACGTCAAAATTGAGAATTTGATCTATGTTGGATAAGAATAAGGTTCTTTTCTCAGTTTCTTGGGACGGAAAAACTAGAGACGATTTGTGAACAGTGACCTTGAGATCTTGGAGGAGAGACGGGGGTCCTTGGTATATGGTTCCCATGGTGTGTTATTTTTGATTGTGATATGTATGATCGATCATGTAATATATAGTAGTGTGGACCAAGGATATTGGAAGCAAAATGCTACAATAAATATGGTTCTAAGATATTGTGCAATATAGGTCCAAATCATGACACGTATGGGGGTGAAACTGGACACCATAAAATCATTAAATTTTCTCATGACTAAGCCTAGACCAGGTATTCAGTAAAAAAAAAAAATTGCTAACAAGTGCGCTTAGGGCACTGGTTAAGAATTTATTTTAAGAAAATTTTGATATCATTTTTATGGGAAATGAAAAAAACCATCAAAACATTAATTGTTTTTTTTTCTTTTCCCATAAAAACTTTCTATAACTGGATTCTTAACCAGTGCCCTAAGGGCACTCGTTAGCATGACAAAAAAAAAAAAAAAAAAAACCCTAGACTAGGTGTGACCCCTATTACTTCTACTATTTGCACTAATTTTTTTTCAAATATTTTCATGAATAAAAGGAGTATCAAGAATATTCCATTTATCTGCCCCTTGCTACATAATTACAAAAGTGGTTGAGTAGGTTTTATAGATAAAGGGAGACATGTGTATTCAACGGCTTTACATTTTGGTTGGAAAGAAAATGTGTGGTGGTGTGTGCTTACATAGGTCCTAGTAATGTTTAGCTACTTTGACATGCAATTAATCTTTTTTTTTTTCTTCCTTTAATATCATGGCCGTGCACACCACAAAAAAGTTACGTTTTTTTCAAGGGTTAAAACTCTTGAAAATTTTACAAAAAGCCTTCTAAAAAAAACATTATTTTGAGGGTCTGAATGACCCTTGATGGCCTTTGAAATAAATGCCATCGAAAAATAAATTTGAATGACCTACGTGACCCTTGAAACAAGTGATAAAGGGTCTCCCCACCTCCAAAAATTTAAAAATAAATAAAAATATAATAACCATTTTTGAGGGTATCCCAACACTCAAAATAAGATTTTTCTCTTTCAAAAAAACATCTATATATATATATATATATATATATATATATATGTATTTAAAAAATGAAAAATAATATTTATTATTATTACGTTTCTGTTTGGTCACATCAACGACGATGTCATCATTTTCTTTCCATCCTTTAAAATATATACGTGTGTGTATATACATTCATCTTTTAAACTTTTCTTCTTCCTATCTAAAAAATAAAAATAAAAATATTTTTTTTCTCCCTATTAGTCCACACCTACTGTTACACTTTCTCCAACCTTTCCTCTCCTTTTTTGCCTCTTTCTCTCCCCACTACTCTCTAGCTTACCATTAAACTTCCTTAATCTTTTTGTCTTTCTTATGTTTTGACTCTTTTTTTCCCATTTTATTTTGTATAAATTTGATATCATTTCTTCCATTCAACCCATTTTATTTCTCTCTCTCTCTCTCTCTCTCTCTCTCTCTCTCTACATTCTTTTGATGGATTTTTTGTTCGTTCTTAAAACTGTAATTAAGTTTGATGGTTTTTATTTATTTTTTAAATGTGTTTTTGTATTGTGTTTTTTTAATTTCCCATCTCAAAGTTTTATCTATCACTTTTATAGCTTTGGTTGAATTTTGGTTTCGGTTAATAGTTATTTATTTATTTATTTTTGGAAATAGGAATTTGAGTTTATATTAAAATGCAACCTACATGGCTATGAATTTAACTATGCCTACAAATTGTTTGAGTTATAAATTATTATAAAATATATCTTTTATTTGGTTGGTTTCATTTTAGTTTTGGTTAAGATAACAATGTAAATTTTGTGATGAGTTTTAATTATCATGATAATTTCCTTATTCCTCAAGTAATGAATAATTTTAATATTAAATTTGAAATTTATAAAATTTAGCTATATATAAGGAAAATATAAACACACTACAACAGAAGGTAGAAGAATATAGTTCACCTTAAAAAAATAATAATAATCAAGCACACACAAAAATAAAATTAAATGATGTATTTGTAGAGCTAAAAAGATTTTTTTTTTTTAAAAATACTTGTAGAAATCTTTGAAAAAATAGACAATACTTGAAGCAAGTATTACTTTTTTATATGTTACACCCCATTACATAATTTATATATATATATATATATATAACTGAAGTCTTTGACCTTTTTTAGAGCTCCCACATTTTAAAATATCTTTTTCTACACCAAATACAAATTACAAAACCCACACTTCTTATAAAACAAAAAAAAAAAACACGTAAAGTTTTTTTTTTAAATTCTCTCTTCTAATCTCTTACTATGTCTAACACTAACATCTCCTTCCCCCAAACCTTAAACTCACCCTTTCCTTCCCCCAAAATCAAAACCCAAAACTCAAATTCTCCCACTATTGCCGCTGCCACCATGGATCACCGCCACTGCATCAATTTCTCTCAGCCTCTTCATTGTCACCTAACCCAGCCCATCATATTCTATGTCAAAAAATTATTTTGAGGTAATTAAAACATGTTTTTGACTCTGCTCAATTTCTATATATTGCTCTCTCTATCCGCTTCATTTGTTCATGGAATTTCGTTGATTTGTGGCTGTGTGTTGCTCTGGATTTAAGTTTTTTTTTTTTTTTTTTTTTTTTTTCCTTTGCAGATTTCCACATTTTCTTCTTCTTCCTTTGTTGTCAAAGCTATGGCAAAGAAGAATCATGAAATTTTTGTTATTAGATTTTCTTTTTCCCTTTTTTTTGTATGCAATTTTTATTGGATTTTTGGTTTCTTGGGATTCTTCTATTTGGTTTCAATTCTGGGTTTGTTTTAGTTGATATACGGTTTTTTTTTTTTCTTTTCTTTTTTCTCATCTTCATTTTACATTGGTTTGGATTTTTTTTTCCCCTTTTTTTGGTTATGCAATTTTAATTTGATTTTTGGTTTCTTGGGATTCTTCTATTTGATTTCATTTCTAGGTTTGTTGTGGTTTGATATAGAGTGCTATTGTCATCTTCATTACATTGGTTTTCCCCTTTTATAAATTATTATAATCTCTGGGTTTTCTTATATGATAGTCTACGAAATGTTATGTTGGGGTTGCTACTATTTTGAATTCCGTGGGCATTTTTGTTTAAGGATGGGGTTGGTTAGTATAGTTGTTTTAGATTGCTGAACATGTGTTTGATAGAATACTTAGGTGTTTGTTATCTGATTCTTCTTTGCCAATTCATTTGTGGTATTTCTTGAACAAGTTTGGAATGCTCAGGTGTTTGTTCTCAGATTCATTTGTAATATGCATTTTGTTCTCTGTTTAAAAGAATTCAGATACAAGAAATTACAAAAGGCTATGGATAAACTTGGTCTAATAAGTTATATAACTCAATTATATATGATTATGCAAGATAACTGAAAGTTCAAAAAACGTGTACAAAACACCTTTGAACGTTTAGACCCCCAAAATACAACTTAACCAACTCAAGCAATATGTCAAACAACTAGTGTGCGGAAACTTAACACATGCTATAATATGAAATTGGTTATAAACTATCTATGCCATAACAAAATAAAACCACAGCAGATAATATAAAGGCAAAGATAGAGAGGAAGGAAGATGCAAACACAAAGACAACACGCGATGTGTTATCGAAGAGGAAACCGAAGACCTCGGTGAAAAACCTCTCCGCCGCCCTCCAAGCGGTAATCAATCCACTAGAAAATACAGTTGGGATACAAGGACAGCAATAGACCCTCCAAGCCTAATCTACCCAGTGCACCTAAGCCCTCCAAGCTTCTTGCTGCAACGAGGTTGCACCGAACCTTTTTCTTTTCTAGCTTCCCAGATTCCGCTACTAGACTGTAGCATCAACCAATGAAGATTGGCTCCTTCCTAACTGCTTCCCAGAACTCCAAACGACTGTCTCACAGAGATGATGATGGTGAGAACCAGGTTTGGTATAATGCCTCCCAAGGATTTGACAATGGAGAGGAAGAGAGTAAGGGAATTTGAAGAGACTCTAAGGTATAGATTGTGGGTGAAGCAATCTGGTTTTTCTTTAGGGTTTCTCTCTCAAAATTCTCTCTGGAAGCTCTCTTTCAATCGTGGGTTAAAGGGGTATTTATACTGGAGTGGGAGAGGAATGTGAAACGTCAGGATTTTACAAAACAGGGGTGGCTCGCGGCTTGACCTCGCGGCTTGACCAAGTCGCGAGATCCAGTCGCGAGTTAACCGTATGGCCAGTTGTCCTGTTTTGTCCTGTAGTGCTCCAGCTAGCATGATTGTTCATCGTCCAGCATGCTTGGCACGTGTGCAGCTTCTGGCGGCTTGCAGCCGCGAGTCCACCCGCGAGTCCCAGCCGCGAGTCTCTGTTTTCTTGCACACTCTTGAGCAAATTTCACTCTATCTCACTCACTACCCTTACAACAAACCCACCTAAATACAGGGTAACTAAATGCTGAATTACAAGCAAATTTGGCACGGAATAAAGCCAATTAAATGGTTGAATAAATTCAACCTTACAATCTCCCCCTTTGGCTATTCCGTGACAAAACCCTAAAACAGACTCTAGACTTAACATGTGAGTTGGGAACAGTTGAACAAAACTCACTCACACCTAACTCTAGAAGCTGTGAAGCACTTGAATCATATGAACATAATACTCCTGAAACACAACAATACACCATGATCATTGTAAGCAGAAAATTATAAATGCATATGAAACAGGCAAAATGTGATCAAGCAAAGATGGAGTTAATAAACAAACCATGGCTTGATCAACCAAGTGAACACCACAAGGTAGTGATCACAGTGCTCATTCACACTTGGAATGAACACAAGGACATACAAGTTAACAAGCACAAGGCAAGACACTTGTATGCTCAACACTCAACCAATGCATAGCACACAAGGCATATGCATCTAGGAACAATCTTACAAGGGCACAAGAGTGACAGTACATAAACCACAATGCAGAACATTAAGATTAAAGTACTGATATCAACATAGCATAAAGGCTGCACTAAGCAAGGTACATACCATAAAGCCTACAAACTATGCATAAAAATAATAACCCTAAAAGCTTACAAAAGCACATGGGTACAAACCAAAAACATCCTGAATAACATCATCAAAATATATTAAAGTTTAAACCAAGAGTATAAGTTAAGAGTTAGGAACAACTATACACCAAAACACAGTGTATCAAAACCATAACCATAAGTTTAGAAGATAAGACTAAAAACAAAAGTATGACAAAAGCATGTGTGTATGTGTGTACTCCCCCTATCACTATGCACACTTCCCTTTGAACTTTTCTCCCCCTTACTGAATGCTCTCCCCCTTTTTGTCACGAATAGCTAAAGACTCTCGTCCAACTTTCGTTGAATCTCATCAAGCTGATTCTCCATAGTCTCGAGGCGCATTTGGACATGGTTGTTTGTGGAGTAGAGGAGTGCCACAAGCTCATCAACGCGTTTCTGAATATGCTCAAGTACGCTGCCGACTCTATCAGTATGAGGAGCAGTCTGTGCTTGCGGAATACTAGCTGGTGAAGCTTCAGGAACAGCACGTGATGTAGATGTGGTATGTGCAGGTGTCTCTGAGTCAGGGGCAGAAGGAGTAACCGGAGAGAGGTGAGCACTTCTTGGTGATTTAGAGGAGTGACTTCTGCTAGCTTGAAGAGTGAACAAGGAAATGGGACGTTGACGAGTCAACATTTTTCCATCTGCAGGAGGAATAATGCCTGCACGAAGAATGAGCTTCATGATGAGACTGCAAAATGGAATAACTCCTCGAGCTGCAGATCGACACGCGGTCTTCCTCAAGGTGTAGTAGATGTGAGCACATATATCAACGGGGGCTCCTGTAATGAGGTCACATAGAAATAGAGCTCTCCCAAGATTGATGAATGTAGTGTTGGACAGTGGGTAGAGAGATTGGTGAACATGATCAACTTCAGTGTGGTCAGCTCAGGTGCAAACTTTGCGGTGCTGATGGATGTTCCTGCACTGGATACTTCATGGTCGTGTCCAAGGATTTGTAGAATTTCTCCAACCTCTGGATTTCGTTCATCATAAGGAGTTAAATTCACATTCTGAGGTCTGGTGATGCTGAGAAGATCTGCGATGGAGTCTGGGGTAACACTAAACTCTGTTCCTCTAACCCAGAAAATGAGTTGAGGTCCAAGATCAGTTGCATTGGAGAAGCATTCTTTGACCAGCTCATCCATTGGATCATCAAAGTTTCCGAACAAGTTTGCCCAGTCTCGTTTCTCAAAGATTCGAGGGATGAAAGTAGTCCCTAAGGTGTTGAACTCTACTACCCGTTCCACTATAGTGGTTGACTTGTCAAACACATTTGAGTAGGCGTGTGAGTTAAGGGGAAGTCTGAATCTATCCTCATTGGGATCTTGAGATGCCTGAGATGATAGACAAGTCCTTTTAGCAACTGGTGTTGCTGGTTCGTCAGCAACAATATCTTTACCCCTGGAAGATCGACGAGACATCTGCAAGAGAACAGGCCAACAGCAAAGAACCAAACAACAATACCCCACAAGATGATTGTCAACAAGGTTCAGTGTAAATAATATTTCAATATATAAACACAAACAGAAGACAGTGCAGACCCAACCAAAACTACCAACACTACACAGAAGCACAAACTAACATGTGCAGCAAAATTGGTGATAATGCATCAAGACATAGATAGACAGCACAACTGACAAAACTGTCATTGAGACAGGTTAACATGACCATGATATGCAATCAGATACAGCATTTGAACATTTAGAGCAGATAACAAAATTCACTCCATCAGAGACATGAACAGGGGGAAAATATTTCAACATGAAGAAACCAAACATCCACACTGGAGCACGTGGTTGAGAGACATACATTATGTTATCATAACAACTCAGTAACCAAAACCAAACACCAACATCAATACTCAAGCAAGTGTAATGAGTAAGTCAAATAGACACCAAACCCATTTCAGAAAAGATTCTCAGATTCAATAATAGGCAAAAATCAGAACAATGAAAAACACATTGTGACTGCTCAGCATGAAAACAGGTGAGAACAATATCAAACAAAACACTCCATACCCATTACACATAGAGATAAGTATAACGAATACAATACCAGTTCAAACAGTAACAGAAATATGCAGGAAAAAGAAAATGAGATTGAGAAAGCAAAACCCATACCTTTTCTTGATGATTTGGATAAGAAATGAAGCACCAAAGGGGTTCGAAAAATGGATTCAGGAAGTGTTTGGAAGGAAAAACAGTTTAAAGAGAAGATGAACAGTTACAAAAGTTCGAGGGAAAACTGAAAGAGTTTAAAAACTGCTCCTGTTTCTGCAAAACACGCGATTTTCGCGACTTGATTAAGTCGCCACACAGTCGCCAGCTCAAGCCGCCAAAACACTCAAGAACAAAATTTTGAAAAATTTTTCTAAGTGTTTTTCGCGACTGGAAGGTCTACCTGCGAGTGAGTCGCGAGCTGAGCCGCGAAAATCTCTGAGTGAACCTCGCGACTGGACCTTCCACTCGCGAACAAGTCGCCAAAAATGACTAGCGAAGATGTGACTGAGGCTCGCGACTTGACATACCCGCGACTGAGCCGCCAAAACAGGGCAAAACAGTATTTTTGAAATTTTCAGATTTTTCAAACAAAATACTTTCCAAAAACACCTAAAACATTCAAAAATCTTTTTGAGCTTGAATTAACAAAGATTGAGCATGTGAAAACACATTTTATCAAGTACAATCACACAAATGAATATGGCATTTATTGAACATAAACTTGTGTGTTGTGTGTGGATACCAACAATGAGATAGTCCTTCGTCTAATGTGAAGATTCAATGATCAATTCAATCAAGGCATACACAATTAGCACTAGATCATGTGACCAATCTCAATTATAGAAATATGTATATATGACCTCCCACACATCTTGATAACATAACTTGGAGCTTTTCATTTGACTCCACTTTCAATCATAACATTTGATCTTTTTGATCTTTTTGAGGCAATCATCTTTCATTGTGAGAGTGATATATGACATTTCACTTTAAAGAACAGGCCTTTGGCCTTTTTGAATGAACATTCACTTTTAATATAAGGTCGCTTACCCTTTTTCCTAGTCAAATACTAGAATGTGCGACAGGCTTTTGCAGCTCAATATCTCTTTTCATTTGGAGATTTACATTTGGTGAGCTCTTTTTAGCAAAAACAAAAATAAAAAGTGGGAAGATATATAGACACAAGTCTATGCATGTCTCAAGATCAACATAACCATTCACTAATCATTCATGACAAGTTTGAAGATCTATCTACAACAATCACATAGAATTCAAGATTTTTCCCACAGTGATATAAGTGCATGAAAAACAAGCAATGCTCGAAAATGCACAAAGCCACTAGCACAAAGGTACAAGGCAAAACAAGTTTTAAGACAAAACTCAACAAAGTCAATCAAGCTTTTTGATTTTCTAATTTTTATGTGATTTTTGGATTTTTGACACAAGAAACAAAAAGATTGATAAAACAAAATTAAAAATATTCACAAGAAGACAAGCAAACAACCACCATCAAAAACTGCAAACTAATCAAACAAATATTGTCACAAAACATAGGAAGTATTAATTGCATGGACATGTTGTAATGCTTATGCATGAGTACCCTTATTCACCCACACGTCACTTGCATTTGGGGTGATTTCCTTATAGGATTGGGTACGAGAGTTAGGGCTTTCAAACCTTCGTGAGAAGCTTTCCAAGCAGTTGGTGAATGCACCAATCATCTTCATCACGTTCATCATTCCGGGATCTCCATTTTGATCTCTAGATTGATCACCTGCCCAAATTCTCCTATCATTTCTGGGTCCTCCTGACCTTTGAGGAGTTGCACTGTTCTTTGCTCTCAGCTTTTGGCAATTTGGTCGAGTGTGCCCTTGAAGTCCGCAATAATGGCACACATAAGTTCCTCTAGGACCTCTTTGTGGTCGTGGACGTGACTTGGCACGAGATTCAGACCTGCCCACAGACTGATTACGATGATTCAGCATCCGTTGGTCCACCACATTCTTCTTCTCCTCCACCTCGAGCTTCACACCAGTAAGGTCAGCTACAACTGGATCTTTGGCCTTTACAAACTTCACTTCTTTAGTGACATTTCCAGATGAACTACTTCCTCCGGTATATCCCAGTCCGGATTTGTCTGAAAAGCTCTTTTGAGATGATATAACATCATCTAGCTTCTTGGTGGTGACCCTCTCTATTTTAGCATTTGCTTGCACAACCTCATTCTCAAGAAATCTCACTTTTGTGTAAGTTTCGGACAACTCACCATTCAGTGTTTCTATCTCACATTTGGCCTCCCTATATCAAATTAGGAGACTTTTGTAGTCCTCCTCAGCCTTCTTCATTTTTCTCACAGCAGCCTTGGCCACCTTTGTGTATTCACCCGACTTCTCCAAGAGTGAGTTATAATTCTCTTGAAGATTTGCTGTGCTTTCTTCTTCTTCAGCTTCTGATTCTTCAACAATTCCTAGTGATTCATCATCACTATGTTCTCCAAGGTCTCGTACAAGCAGATTCAACTCATCCGAAGACTCAACATGAGCAATAGTCATAAAAGCTGAATAGTTCCCCTCTCCATCACAGCTCTCTTCAGATTCTGAGTCAGACGAGTCTGAGTCACTCAAGGTCGTGGCATACAATTTGCCTTTCGATTTCAAATAATTCAGACATTCCTTCTTAAAGTGTCCATGACCGTTACATTCAAAACAAGTGACACCTTGTGTGGGTTGGGATTCTTTTCCATCTTTCTTTTTGAAATCCCTCTTCTCCCTTCCAGAACTTTGGAATTTTCTCTTATCATCAAATTTGCCATTATTTTTGAATTTCAAAAACTTTCTGAAATTTTTAACAAGATAGGCTACATCTTTGTCAACCACATCTTCTCCCGATGAGTCTTGATCTTCCACCTTCTCATTAATGGTCTTTAGAGCAAGGGATTTACTCTTCCGTTGATTGGGTAGCGACATCTCATAAGTCTGCAGAGAACCAACCAGCTCCTGTACTTTGATGTCGTCAAGATCCTTGCTCTCTTCAATGGCTGTCACTTTAGCACGAAAACTTTCCGGCAATGATCGAAGGATCTTCCTTACAATCTTTGAGTCCTCCGTTTTCTCCCCCAAGTTAAACTTACTGACAACCACCTCATTTAGCTTCCCATAGAAAGAGTCAAAAGACTCATCCTCACTCATTTTAAGCTCCTCAAACCGAGTGGTCAGCATTTGTAACTTGGTGTCTTTCACTTTCTTCGTGCCTTCATAAGTGGTTTCCAGAATCTCCCATGCTTCTTTGGCAATGGTAATATGAGAAATCCTGTGAAATTCATTTGGAGACACACCACAGAAAATAGCATTGAGTGCTTTACTGTTAGCATTAGATGCAGCAAGTGCTGCCTTATCCCATGTGGATTTGGCTGCCTCAGGTTTGGTCTAACCAATCTCAACAGCATCGCAAACGGATTCATCAATAGAACATAGAAAAGCTCTCATACGAACCTTCCAAAAAGCATAATTACTACCATCAAAATATGGAGGTGCATTTAGGGATTGAGACCTATCCATCTCAAAAGGGAGTCAAGGATCACACAATGGTAATGAAACCAACAGCAGTGTACCCGCTCTGATACCAATTGAAAGTTCAAAAAACGTGTACAAAACACCTTTGAACGTTTAGACCCCCAAAATACAACTTAACCAACTCAAGCAATATGTCAAACAACTAGTGTGCGGAAACTTAACACATGCTATAATATGAAATTGGTTATAAACTATCTATGCCATAAAAAAATAAAACCACAGCAGATAATATAAAGGCAAAGATAGAGAGGAAGGAAGATGCAAACACAAAGACAACACGCGATGTGTTATCGAAGAGGAAACCGAAGACCTCGGCGAAAAACCTCTCCGCCGCCCTCCAAGCGGTAATCAATCCACTAGAAAATACAGTTGGGATACAAGGACAGCAATAGACCCTCCAAGCCTAATCTACCCAGTGCACCTAAGCCCTCCAAGCTTCTTGCTCCAACGAGGTTACGCCGAACCTTTTTCTTTTCTAGCTTCCCGGATTCCGCTACTAGACCGTAGCATCAACCAATGAAGATTGGCTCCTTCCTAATTGCTTCCCAGAACTCCAAACGACTGTCTCACAGAGATGATGATGGTGAGAACCAGGTTTGGTATAATGCCTCTCAAGGATTTGACAATGGAGAGGAAGAGAGTAAGGGAATTTGAAGAGACTCTAAGGTATAGATTGTGGGTGAAGCAATCTGGTTTTTCTTTAGGGTTTCTCTCTCAAAATTCTCTCTGGAAGCTCTCTTTCAATCGTGGGTTAAAGGGGTATTTATACTGGAGTGGGAGAGGAATGTGAAACGTCAGGATTTTACAAAACAGGGGTGGCTCACGGCTTGACCTCGCGGCTTGACCAAGTCGCGGGATCCAGTCGCTAGTTAACCGTATGGCCAGTTGTCCTATTTTGTACTGTAGTGCTCCAGCTAGCATGACTGTTCATCTTCCAGCATGCTTGGCACGTGTGCAGCTTCTGGCGGCTTGCAGCCGCGAGTCCACTCGCGAGTCCCAGCCGCGAGTCTCTGTTTTCTTGCACACTCTTGAGCAAACTTCACTCTATCTCACTCACTACCCTTACAACAAACCCACCTAAATACAGGGTAACTAAATGCTGAATTATAAGCAAATTTGGCACGGAATAAAGCCAATTAGATGGTTGAATAAATTCAACCTTACAGTATTAACCTCATTCCATGTTTTCAATTTTTAGGCACAAAGGAGTTTGCACAGGCCTTAAGAGAGAAAAAATAACCCTTGGTTATATTGAGCCTGGTGTTGCTGCAACATGGTACTCTCTTTTCTTTTTAAAATTCTCACTTTTGTAGAGTCTTTTGGTAGTTTTGCAATGATTCATGATTATTGTCCTACTATTTTAAAGTAGAGTAAAAGATCATTCTTATTGATACCCGCTTTCATTAAGTGTTGTTTCTCTTACACGTACACAAGCTGTTTGATAAAATTCCTAAGTGATTTTTTGTTGTTGTTGTAGAAGTCATAATACATGGAGAGGAGTAAGGAGGAAGATAAGTAGGGAATGTGATATTTTTTTGTTAATTTAATCAGGGTGAGATGTACTTGTTAGCCTTATTTTCTCAATGTCATTTTTTGTGCGATGTAAAAACATGACTGTCATTTTTTTTTATGTAGTTTGGGTTTTTGTAGTTTTCATGTTTTCAAGCATGTTAGGATGTTAGACTTTTTTTTTTGAAGTCCTACTCTACTTTTAGTGTTGCTGTGTTCTTGGCTAGGGTTTCTGTGGCTGAACCCATGTGCACATAATCCTACCTACACAGACTAGATTATGTGCATGCAAGCTTGTTCATATGTGCACATGATCCTGCCCAGAAACCCTAACCTTAGTTTTCTAATTCTGTTTCTTATTTCCTTCCATAAATATGCTTCTGTTTTGATCCTCCTTCGTATGTGTGAGTCTCTGTTTCATTGTTTGTTTGCCTTTCACATGCTAAATTAGGGTTTATCTTGTGTTTTCTTGTTTGGATGCCATGGACATGCATTCACATGTTCATGTATTAATTCCATAGTTGCTGAGATGCAGCAAGGTAAGTAAGGTAAGTCATGCATTCATATGTACATGCGTTTTTTGTGACATAATCTTGTTTAGGGTTGATGAACATGATATGGTGGTTTGAAAACCATGATTATTGGCTGCCTATGTTCTGCCTTGATTTATTGTTTATATGCTTTTGCCTTGGATATGATATGTTTACATGATGATAGATGGATGTTAAAGTTGATATGAGCCATGTATGCTAGGTTTAGGTTGTGATATGCCATAATAGATGTATGCTTAGGCTTGGGTTGTGATATGCCATGATAGATGCATGATTAGGTTTTTGGGATGATTGATACCATATTGTATGCTTAGATATGCGCTAGTGTGTGTATGAGTTAGAATGCAATATTTAGTATGCCTTTAATAGGGTTAAGACATAATACACAATGAGAGGAAGCCAACCTTAGGGTTGGGCGGTTTTAGGTGCCCAACACCTTCCTAAAACCGTACCTAAACTTTGAACGCATATCTCTTCTAGTGAGATCAAAAAGGTCCTTCCTTGAGAGGACGCTATATATATAGTTCCTAGACCATTGTAAAAACTAGATGGCGTCTCCCTGTTGTGTCCACAATGGCGACTCCACTAAGGATGATGCGTTTAATTCCTATGTGTCCTATGTCTAAACCTTAATAAAGGCTTATTCAATACTTGTTTGCACACACGTCACTTAGTTCTATTGTCCCTTTTACCTCGATTGGTGATGAGCAGGAAGATGGAAGACTCCATTTGGGCCCAAGTCTTTCGAAGTTCATCCCACCAACTCATAATGTGTGTCATTGCCTATGATTGGCTTTGAGTACATTAACGGTTTGCCCCCAATCCACAAAGGTTCACTTAGGCCCTCGGTTGGAATCATGGCCCACCTAGATGTCAGTGACCTGCTTATCTATCCTTTTAGCTTTAAAGAGCCTACCCACACTTAGAGAGTGTAAGGGAGGTGGGCTGTGCTAGTGGTGTTGGGCTGCCTCCTACTGCACTAAGCCCAAGTTTTCTGGATAAGAGAGTTGGGATCGGCCCAGCTTCAGCTTAAGTTGGTCCGGCTTGTGCGCAAACTAGGTCAAGTCTACCAGGGATGTGTTCATGGTAGGCGAAACTGTTTCAGACAAATCGTAGCAGGCAAACATAATAACAATAAAATAAACAAAAAATCTCTAGCCACTTAATGGGGAATTGACCAAACTGCCCTTAAAAATCAATTACAGTAGCAATACCCATTGTTTTCTTTTTTGTAGAAGAGAAAAAGAAATAATAGAGGATATCAAATGTTAATACGTATGGGTTAGTCGGAATATTAGGGAAAATCGACCAGAAATCCAATCCGCAAGAGCAGAGCCACAAAGGGAAGAACGTTCTTTCTCAAAGCAGTCAATCTCTCAGGAAAGAGTCTTGCTATAGAGGTTAACCGCCCTGAGGGAAATAGATCTGAGTGGTTTTTCTACATAGATACTCTTGAGTTTTTTTTTTTTTTTTTTTTTTTTTTTTTTTTTTTTTTTTTTATAGAGGACCAGATTTCATGAGGGAGAGAAGGGATCAATCTACCGGTGCATGCCTAGCGTTCTAATTCTCACTATTTCTTTCTTTCACTCCTCACTCGTTTTCTTTGCTATTTCTTTTAAGTTTTCTATTTCTTAGTCAAAGTTCTCGTTGTTCCTCCTATCTCTGTTCACAGCAAGACCCTCCTTTTATAGTGCCTGCCGTGACCCAATTTTACTATTTTAACCCTTAACTCCCTTTGTTTAGTCTGGGTGTACTGGCTGACCATCACTGTTCCGTCTGTGTGTAGCCCTCCCATCGCCAGACAGGGAAGAGTACTTTGTTTGCTAGTCTACCGTGGCACCCTTTCCTGCTACGGTCTGGGTTATTTCTCTCTCCCTATCCCTCATGGCATGCACCTAATGGTTCCAACTTAGCTTACCTCTTTTGGGTAGTAAGCCATCCCAGCAGGACACCTCCCCGAAAGAGCTTGAGCCGAAACCTTCAAAATAGATTTTTCCCCTCTCCCCACCACCAAACCATGCCCTCTGATTCTCTGACCCCCTGACCTCACCATGCTCTATATTGGCTAGGTACAGGCTGGTGGTGCCTGAGCCTTGCGCGTGCCTTCATTCCATATGTGTCCAAAACTTGCCTGCTGCCCATTTGTCTATCGTTGTTTGGAGGTTCACCGTCCGTGTTTTTTTGACCTCTTATGTGGGCTGCTTTTTGTTTTCTCGCTCCTTTCAGGAGCTAGGCTTTATTTGATGATGGGTCTTACATTTCTTTGGCTCATTCCTTGGTTTCCCTTATTTCTTGCAATGTCGTTCTGTTATTCCTGCTGTAATAACTTAATCCTGCTAGGCCTCTTTTAGGCCAGCCGTTTATTCATTCTCTCAGTGGCTTGGCATGGCCACTGGTTTGCTTTTATTTATGGGCTCCTATGTTCCTTTTGGCCTTCCCTTGGGCATCCTTGGCCCGTTTTCTTTCTTTGGGCTTCCTCGGCTCTTTTGCTAATTCTGCATTCCCATGAGCTTTTTACTAACTTCATTGGGCTTCCCTGACCAAATAACCTTATTCTCATCCTTGGGGTTTATGGGCCTGCCATAAACCCCTTACTTTCTTAGTTTGCATTACTTTGGGCCTGCGACAGCCCTTTCTCGCTTTTCTACCTTATACACTGCACATGAGATGCTATTTCTCTCTTTCCGGGCTTCTTCGAGCCCACTTGCCACTTCAAGACCCATTTGTTTATTTCTTGGACCTGTGATCCATTATTCCTGTCGCTTGGGCCTAATGGTCTTGCTATCTTCTTTGTCAATTCTTTGTTGCCCTTGTTATTGGGCTTTCTTTCTTTCCACCTGGATTCTCACAAATGGCCCTCAACAGAGAGATCCTAGATCCTATCAAAATAAGGTACCTTTTTTATATCTCTTTTATGTTCAACCATATATCTTGTGATCACCTAATTCTAAAGGACAAATAAAAGATGTGAAAATTAGAAGGATGATCCTAAAGTTATGGCATACCCTAAGATAATTGGGATAAAAGAAAAGAAGTTCTCACATATAAGAGGCTTATCCCTAAGGCCAAAGGTATATCTTAACTTGAAAGGTTCATAAGATCATAGCCTAATTTCTATCATAAACCCAAATTAAAAAGACCTTTTAAAAAAGAGGACTTTGGGCCTATGTAGACACCGCATTTTGTACCCTTACAACTTGGGCCCCCATTCCCTAGTGATGCCTAAACTCTAAGGCCCAAGGCTAGTTTAGAGCTTAATCTGATATCAAATTGACTTGAGGAGTGTTAAAATGGAAAATATAATCTTTTAAATGAGTAAAAATCTATTTTTAGAAATAAATGACCACAGTGGCCCTCGGCCCATTTACGTGGATAGCAGCTTGCGTATGTAGCTAGGATTTCAAAAACATAAAAAAGGCAAGTTTTTTGCAATAATGGCTGAGGTTTGGAATGAATCCCACATTGTCTGGGAGTCATTCCAAACCCCATTTTGTCCACTATATATAGCCTTACATGGTACATTTTCAAAACACACAAAGAATCCTAAGGGAAAACCTAAGATTCACTAGAAAATAGCAAATTAAAAGGGATTTTTTCACAAAACATCCTCAGGTCATTTTTATTTGATTGGGACCTATTCTAGCCCCAATCCTCTGAGTTTAAAGTTTCTAGTCACTATTTTATTGAATTGTGATAGATTTGTCTGAGGGGAATTATCAAAAATCAAGCTTGAAGAGCTTTTTGTTTAAGGTATCCCTTAAACCCTTTCATTTTCTCTTTTGCCTGTTAATCTTTGTTTTAGCCCCTTTTTTGATTAGATTTTATTTATGCATGCTTGTTTGGGTTAGTTTTACAGTTCTTTCTATGTTCTGAGCATGTTTGGTGGTTAGAATCAAGGTTTTCTTTTTTGCTCTATTTTTCAGCTCCGTGTTTCTAGGTTAGGGTTTTTGAATAACCCTATGCACGCATGCCCATGGCATGTGTACATAGGACAAATCCTGTGTACAGGGGATTTGGCCTGCATACACAAGCCTCTGTTAGCATATGCAAGAATTTGCCTAGAAACTCTAATTCGGATTTTTTTTTTGTTTGGTTTGTTTGTTTCACGTATCTTTCCTCTATTTAAGCCCTTTTCATATCTACACACGTATCTGAGTCTCTGTTTCTCATGCTTTATTTGTTGTTTATCCCTTATATGCTAGATTAGGATTTTCTTTTATTTTGATGCCATAAACATGCATTCACGTGTCCATACACGATGCCATAGGTGCTGTGTTGTTGAAAAGTAAGTCATCCATTGGTATGAACATGCATTTGATGATGTATATTGTTTGAATGTTTGTTTTATGTCTTTTAATCCCAGTTGTATGCTTTATATAATTTTGTGATTGCTATGATACTCTGTTGCCTTGTTTTATATGTATGATAGGGTTTTCACATGCTAGATGTATGCTAGGGTTTATATATGTGCCTACAGGTTTGGCTCTATTTTGTTTAAGGGTAGATATGTATGTGTTTAGGGATGAATGATGTCATGTTATATGCTTAGATGTATGCTAATGTATGTGTGAGTATAGATACAAGTGTTGAACATGTTTTTAATAAGGTTAAGATGTAAGACACAATGATGGAAGGCCAACCTTAGGGTTGGGCAATCTTGGGTGCCTAACACTTTCCCAAGAAAGTACCAAAACTCCAAACCCATATCTCTGGTAATAAGATCAAAATGTCCTTCCTTAAGAGGATGCTATATATATGGTTCCTAGATCATTGCAAAAACTAGGTGGCGACTCCCCCTTGTGTCCACAGTGGCGACTCCCCCTTGTGTCCACAGTGGCGACTCCAGTAGGGATACTAAGTTTAATTCCTATGTGTCTTACTTCTCAACCTTGATAAAAACTATTTCAATACTTGTCTGCACACACATCACTTGGTTTCTTTTGTCTCTTAACCTTGGTTGGTGATGAATGGGAAGATAGAAGGCTCCATTCGGGCCTAAATCTTCCGAAGTTCATCCCACCAACTCACAATCGGTGCCATCGCCTATAAAGGGCTTTGAGTATGTTAAAGGTTTGTTACCAATCTACTATAGAGTCCACTTAGGCCCTCGGTTGGAATCATAGCCTACATAGTTGTGAGTGACCTACTTATCTATCCCTTTAGCCTTAGGGAGCCTACCCACACTAGAGAGATCCTAGACCCTATCACAAAAGATACATTTTATATCTCTTATTTGCTCAATCATATATCATGTGTTCACCTAATTCTAAAGAACAAATAAAAGATGTAAAAATGGAAGGGATGGCCCTAAAGTTATGGCATGCCCTAAAATGTTGTTGGATAAAAGAAAAAAAGTTCTCACATATAAGAGGCTTGTCCCTAAATCCAAAGGTATATCCTAAGAGGCTTGTCCCTAAAAGAAAGGTTCATAAGAGGCTTGTCCCTAATTGCCATCATAGACCTAAGTGGAAAAATCTCTTTTGAAAAAGAGGACTTTGGGCCTAAGGTAACAAATATGCTATGGTCTTAGCATCCGAAATCCTACAAAGCCAATATGAACTTCCCTAATCTTGGGCCTCCTTATTGTATGCCTCAACCCAAAATGATGAGAACTTCATGAACTTTATGAGGAAGACTACAATATATTCTAGCTAAAGGGCTATTTCAAAAAAAAATGATGAAAAATCGAAAGGTGATGAATACATTGTAAGCCCATGATTGAGACAAAGGGTTGAAAATTTCTAAGTGCATTCTAATGAAAGCCCATGAAAGTAAGAGAGAGCTTGATTGTAAATAGACCAAAGCCCAATGAAACAATAGGCAAAAATCAATGAGAGGGAAGGGAGCGATATTGTAATTAGTCCTTCATCAAAGTGAACTTAAAAAATTTCTAAGGATGTCTAAAGGGTAAAAAAAACTTTTAATTGGGACATGGACTTAATGAGAATAGGGCTTCTTTTCAGGCATCATTGCACCATCAAAGTCAAGAAAACATGTCCCCACTCCCATTTGAATTTGAGAGAAAGGAAAGCACTTGATCAAGATTGAGGATAGACACCAAGAAGAAAAAATGACTACCTCTGTGGAAGACTCAATGGTGTAAAAGATCCTTAAGGCTTTGGATGAACATGAAGAGGCCCTTAAGAAAATGGGAGGGCATCTCACTAGGTTGGAGGGATCTAGGTTCAAGAAAACTTCACATGTGGAAATCAATGACAATGAGGAGGCAGAAGAAGAATGGGATGAAAAGGATAAAGTGGAATATGAAAGGAACAAGCAATTTGAGAAACTCACCATGGAAATCATAGCTATGAGGGAAAAAATGGAGAAAATGCAACTCGCTTTCCGCAAGGCACAAGGGATGGATGATTACCTCTATAACATAGGGGGAGTGAGTTCAAAGGCTCCTATTGCATTGCCTCCCAAGTTCAAGATTTCTGATATAGAAAAGTTTTATGGGACTAGAGATTTGAAGCAAAATGTAAGAAGATACCTAAGCATTGCTGAAAATGAAGGGGCTAGATGAGAAGTAGACATTGCATGCATTTCCCCTCTCACTCATGAGAGGTGCATCAAGGTAGTACTATAGCCTTGATCCAAGCAAAACTAAGGTGTGGAATGAACTAGTGGATTTGTTTTTGGACTAATTCATCTTCAACACCATGATTGATGTGACCCTAAGGGACTTGGAGACTACCAAACAAGGTGTAGGGAAGACATTTTTCAAATACATAACTAGATGGAAGACCAAAGCATCAGGAATGGTCAATAGGCCAAATGAGAAGGACCAAATCAACATGATCATCAAGAACTTGCTTCCAACTTATAACAGTAGGCTTTTATCATTGCTTATTAGCTCATTTGGAGAACTCTGTGATTGTGGGACAAGAATTGAAGATGCTATCAACAATGGGCAATTGGAGAAAGGTGAAAGTAAGCCTCTAACCAATAAAACATATGGAGGGGGAGCAACCATCACTAAGGCACCCAATCCCATAATTGTGAGCGCCATTATACCCCAACAAACACCAGCCTACCCAAAGAAAGCTCATTAAAAATTCTCCAACCAAGGAATGACCCTTACCCAAACATATGAAAACCTATCCTCCAAAGAATTCATCAAACCTTTAGACCCTATGCCCATGCCTAATTCTATACCTTCCACTTGGAACCTCAATGAATATTGCCACTACCACGAAAAATTTGGCCATAAGACTATCAATTGCTTTCGCCTCAAACACGAGATACAAGACCCCATAGACAATGGAACCCTCCTAAATCCCAACATTATCACCAAACCCAACATTATAAAGAACCCTTTACCCAATTACCATAGGGATCCTCCTCCATATCAAAATTGAGTGCAAATAGATGAGATTGAATGAGATTGCTCAAAGTTGATAGAAGCTACAAATGTCAATATCAACGCCATAGAAGTCCAAGGAATATGAGATGAAGAAGATGAAATCTTAAAGGAAGCAGTAGTGGTGTGGGGAATACTTCCCAAAGGAGTGACATAATTAAAGAAAAGGGTCATAAAGGACAATGTAGCAAATATCACTAGAAGTACGAACCACTACAAACCATCCATTTTGGATAAGGATCATCCTGGTAGAGATTTAGGGGAAGGGTCCAAGACCACGGAACCTAAAGGAAAAGAAGACAAAGTAGAAGAAGATAGGGTCTTAATACAATTGAAGAAGACCCATGCTCATGTGTCCGTATAGGGCTTACTCATTGCCTCTCAAAAGCATTATAAGGCTCTCTTGGATGCCTTGAAAAGGAAAGAAGTACCTATAGAAACTACACCATAAGAAGTTTTATCTCTCATGGGATCGAGGGTTCCTTACACCCCCTCTTTGCCCTTTTTGATGAAGATCTCCCTCCCGAAGGAGCTACTCACACTAGACCCTTGCAAAATCACCATTGAATTCATGGGTGCCAAGGTTTTGGTGCTACTTATTAACAATGGGTCCGCCTTGAATGTTTGTCCTTTTAGGACCGCCCTCACTATTGGCCTAGATATGGAAACTATCGTCCTTTCTCCCTTGACCGTAAGGGCATATGACAACACTTTAAGGAAAGTCATGTGTATTTTCAAGGCTCCTTGCAAGATTGGGCCAATAGAAACCATTATGGAGTTTCATGTCATGGACATCACCCTAAATTACAATCTTCTCTTGGAGAGAGCTTGGCTTCACCCCAGTGGGGCAATCCCCTCCTCATTACACAAAAAGATAAAGATCCAATGGAAAGGAGGGATTGTCGTAGTGCTTGGAGATGGTGAAATTCTAGCACCATTTTGTGGACTCAAGGAAGGAGGAAGTGAGCTTCAAATGAGTGGCTTTAAGTTCGTTAACGTGGTTGACAATGGGTTGAAGGATGAAAGGTATACTACCGACTTGTTCCTATATTGTAGCCATGAGGTGATTGCAATGATGACGCACATGGGATACATGCCTGGTATGGGCCTTGGAAAAGAAGGAAAATGGGTAGTTAAGTTCCCCAATGTCAAGACTCAAGTAACTGGGGAAGGTTTAGGATTCTTTGAAGGCTGCGACGAAATCAAGAATAACCTTGGCACTCTTAATGGGAACTTTGTGAAGGAAGGGGAAAACTTCCCTTATTGTGGCTTCGCTGAACCTTGGGTAGGTAAGGATGGAAAGGTGTATCTAGGTTGGAAAATTTTCTTTAATGAAAAGCTCCCTTTGAGGAGAAGCCTACTGTGGTGATCAAAGAGGTACAAGAAGAGGTCGATTGGATGAACTACAAGGATGCTAAAGAAATGAAGACCATGATAAAGACAAGTGGGGACGTGTTTGCCATCATCAATGAAGAGCCAAGTGATCCTTCCAAATTCATCACACCTATTGTGGGTCCATTAATAATTGGTCTTGGGTTGAGTTTTTAGAAAACATGGGGAAAAAGTTTTGTATTGCAAGTTCCAATGTACTGTTCAATATTTTCAATAAGGTGAATTTTAATTTGGCTTACTTTGATGTGTCCTATAACATTGAAATTTTGCACTTAAATTATTCAAATGAATTTGAGAATGAAATTAATAAACAATTGGAAAAGAAAATTGAAACTATGGAACTAACTCTTAAAACTATTAATTTGGGCAATAATGAGAATCCACGCTTAATTAAAATTGGCTTAACTCTAAATGAAAAAGAAAAAAATGATCTTTAAGAACTCCTCATGGAATTTCAAGAGGTGTTTGCATGGTCTCATAAAGATATGCTCGGAATTGACCCCGAGATAGCTCAACACCACATTGATACTCACGATCACATGGTTCCCATCAAACAAAAATTGAGAAGAATGAGGACCGAATGGCTCTTAAAAATCAAGGAGGAAGTCATTAAGCAATTAAAGGTAGTGTTCATCAAACTCATACACCAAGCCGAATGGATAGCCAATGTCATGCTCGTACCTAAGAAGGATGAGAATGTTAGGATATCTGTGGATTTTAGGGACTTGAACAAGGCATGCCCTAAGGATGACTTTCCTCTCCCTCACATTGATCTCTTGGTGGATAACATGGCAAGAAGTGCCTTGATGTCTTTCATGGATGGCCTTTCGGGGTACAACCAAATCAAGATGGCTCCCAAAGATATGACCAAAACCACTTTTACTATCGAATGAGGAATATATTGTTACATGGTGATGCCGTTTAGCCTCAAGAATGTTAGGGCAACCTACCAAAGGATGGCTATAGCCTTGTTACATGATATGATGCATAATAAGGTGGAGGTGTATGTCAATGATATGATAGTGAAATCCAAGGATAGAAAAAGGCACACCATAAACTTGAGAAATTTCTTCGAGAGGATTAAAGAGTATAGGCTAAAATTGAACCCCCAAAAATGTACCTTTAGAGCTACCATTGGAAAATTGCTAAGCTTCCTAGTGAGAGATAGAAGAATAGAAGTCAGCTCATCAAAGATCAAAGCCTTATTGGAGAAGCCTCCACCCAAAAGTGAGAAAGAGATAAGGGGTTTATTGGGTCGATTACAATACATTAGTAGATTCATTGCCAAGCTCACCTCCACTTGTGAGCCCATTTTCATACTCATAAGGAAGAATGAACCACATACATGGAATGATGAGTGCCAAAAAGCCTTTGAACTTATCAAGGATCTCCTCCACCCACCCATCCTAGTGCCTACACAACATGGAAAACCCTTACTCCTATACCTCTTTATCGTAGGGGATGTGGTTGGAAATATGCTTGCACAAGAAGATGATGACAAGAATGAGAGGGCCATACACTATTTAAGTAAAAGGTTCCACGATTATGAGACTAGTTACACTCCTATAGATAAGTCATGTTTTGCACTTGTTTGGGCTGTACAGAAGTTGAGACATATCATCTTACCTTTCCAAATATGGGAGGTAGCAAGAATAGACCCATTGAAGTATGTCTTTAAGAAGCCTGCTTTGAGTGGAAGATTCTCAAGATGTTTGATCTTATTGGCAGAATTCAATTTGAAGTATGTGGCTAGGAAAACTATCAATGGGAGCATTGTGTCGGATTTTTGTTGCAAGAATCCTATAGAGGGGGAAGATGGTAATGAAGACTTTCTAAATGAGGACATTTTGGATGTTGAGTTAGGGACATGGAAGATTTACTTCGACAGAGTCGTAAACCAATATGGGAATGAGATAGGAATACTCTTAATCACCCCTAAGGGATCTTATATACCTTTGGCAATCAAGTTGAACTTTGAAGCAACTAATAACATGGTTGAATATGAGGCTTGTATTGTCGAAATGGAAGCTCTTCGAGAATTAAGGGTAAAGGAGGCTGTAGTCTTTGGAGATTCAACTTTGGTTATAGCCTAAGTACAAAAATTGTGGAAGGTGAATGAGGAACACTTGAAGCCTTATCAACAATACTTGAAGGACTTGAACAAGACCTTTGACAGGATTGAGTACACAATCATCCCTAGAGCTGAAAATCAATTTGCGGATGCCTTGGCTACCCTAGCCTCCATGGTTGAAATACCTGAGGGAGTATGGACATGACCATTGGAAATTGAGCAAAGTTATGAGGAAGTGCACAAAGGGAAGACCGAAGCTTCAGTAATGACCATAGAGGAAGAAGAAGTTCCATAGTACCATGACATCATAAAGTTCTTGGAGCTAGGGGCATAGTCGGATGGTGCCAGAAAGAGAGAACGTCATTCCATTAAGATGATGGTAATACAATAAATCTTATGTGGAGGGGACCTCTATAAAAGGTCCTATGATGGTATACATCTTTGTTGCTTGAAGAAGGAAAAAGCTGAGAAAGTATTGGAAGAAGTTCATCAAGGGATTTGCAGCCCTTACATGAATGAGAGAATGTTAGCCAAGAAAATCCTTAAGATGGGATACTATTGGAATATGGTGGAGACCAATTGTGTGGACTATGTGAAGAGTTGCCATGATGGCAGACATACGCCAACTTGAACCATGTATCGCCTAGTGAGTTGTATAGCATGACTTCTCCATGGCCATTCTCCTTTTGGGGCATAAATGTGATTGGAAGGATAGCTCCTAAAGGTTCAAATGGGCATGAATACTTTCTAGTGGTAATTGAATATTTCACCAAGTGGGTGGAAGCAACCTCTTACTCCATATTGAAGGCTAAGCATATGGCTCAGTTCTTAGAAAAAGAGAGAGAGAGAGAACAAAGGGAAAGAAGAACTCGCCACCTTAGTGTTTGAAGGAAAAGGATAGCCCATAACATTGGGATTACAGGGCATGGCGCACTCCTGAGCAAAGCCATCGAGGTTGTAAGCATAGACTGTCTAAGGGAGGTATGGAGGATCAATTAGCTCACTGGCAGTAGGCTCCTCTTGCTACAAGTTTCCCCCCATTATAAGCCATGATAAACAAGGTAAAGGAAAAAGAAAAGAAGAAGAAGAGATTGAGGAAATACTTGAGTAGTAAGGGAAGGCATAAGGCGGGTGATGTTGAATTCCTCATAATCCAATCCATCAAGGAGCCAGTCGGCATAAGGCATGCTACTCCCCCACGAGTTATACTTAACATCAGTCATGGAGTGTGGGCTAAGCATGAACTCAGGAGGATAGATCGAAATCTATGGGTCATCTCTACCCACCAATTGACACCGCACCCTTTCCGCCATGTAGAGTGCCCTAAACCCACTCTTTCAAAGGGTTGGGTAATCTCCGAAGCAATGATGGTAGGGGCTTCCAAGTCCGGAGAAGCAGGAAGGGGCTGGCCAACCTATGGAGTCCAGTTAACCTATAATGATATAAGGTTAGAAGAAGAGTATCATAAAGGAAATGCATGAAAGAAGCATGAAAATTGGAACTATTGGACTTACCTCATCTGAAGTCAACCTAACAAGGTGGGCCCTCACTTAAGAGAATTCGTTCGAATTTAGATCAATACCCGAAGTTATGAGACCATACCTAACAATCCATCGCTACAAAAGGAAGCATAAGCCACAGGTCAGATGCAAGATAACAGTTTGCACAATGATAGTTTGCAAGATGACAGTTTGCAAGATGATACAGTTTACAAGACTATAAGTTACAAATGGAAATACAAGGAATGTAAAGAGAACTAACCTCGAGGATCTTCCAAGGCCCCACATGCTACCGCAAGGTGCCCCAGCTAAGAGTATCGAGGGCAAGTAAAGATAGGCAAGACATGTCTATCCCTAGTTGGCCCTCTGTGCCTCTACAAAAACCTAAATTAGGGTTAGCAACCTTAAGGACACCATTTACCCACCATTAGCGAAGATATAAGCTCTCAAAAAGAGTAGAAGAAAAGCCTTAGCCATCTGGATGCGCTCTTCCGTAGTCCTTTGTAGGAGAAGCACGTAATTTGACACCAACTCAAACTAGTGAATGGTCTCTATTGACATCGAGCTACGAACGACTAGAAAACGGCCCAGCCTTCATTCGGCCACCAGCTGTGGTAATGCTCCTGCACATGCGGGGCCCGTTAGAGGCCCCTCTTGATAATTTTGTTGTTTGACTCTAGGAGTCTTGTATGGAGCATTGGGTGCTCTCTGTCTTGGTGGAGGAAGGTTGGTCTACCTTTGGAGGTATAGCAGGAATCTTGGCCAAATTTTAAAGGACTATCAAAGGTAGGTGAAGTCCTCACCAATCATTAGGTTTTTCTAAGGTGTGATTGGTCACCAGTTTCTAATTGATTTTATTACCGATCCTAGGATAATTTTGGTTATGTGTGGGGAAGGTGTTAGGCACCCCATGACGCCTATCCAAAGATAGTCCTTTTTTTTTTTTTTTTTTTTTTTTTTTTTATAAAACCTTAATTTTTGGATATTGGCAGTGAAAAACATGATTTTAACATGGGCTTTTGGGGTTTTGCATGCATGGAGCTTTGAGGTTTGGCTTTTGAATGGGTGTGGTCGCAGTCTATGCTTCCGTAAGGCATTTAGGCAAATACTAGATTTCTGATGACATGTCACCTTACATTCACGACGGAAATTAGGCATCACTTTGCCTTAGATGACATGGACTGTGACAATCACACTGGGAGGGGCGAGTAGGTATATATATACATACATCATGCACAATGCTAGCACACAGAGCAAGAATATAAATGCCTACATCCCTAGAGCATGGCCAAAAATATAAGTGCAAGAAAGTAAACAAGGTTCGCCATACTCTAGACATGAGGACGAATGGTACATGGCATGATATACCAAATACAACCTATCTAAGAGAGAAACAAGGGAGGAAGGAAGGGGGTTTAAAAGTGTACATAACCAATTGGGAGAGGCTAGACCCCTAAATTTACTGAACATAGACACTTGGCTCATATCTACATGCTTGCATCCTTTTTTCTTGCGCTTGGGAGACTATGCCCTAGCTCCATGCGTCCTCGCTCCATGTGTGTACATGCAAAGGCAAAGATAAGAAACCAACAGACAAGCAATGGAAAGAAAGAGATGCATAGATAATGCGTAATGGGTATAGAGCAAACAAGCAAAGCAAGCATAGCATGTGGCAAGAGACATAACAAGCAACAAGATAAGCAAGTGAACTAGAAGGCCAACCAACAAGGAAGCAAGCAAACAAGAAAGAAGGCAAATAAAAGATGGTGTTCACAGGGGGACAAATGTAGGTTTGGATCAGATATGTAGGACTTCATTGTGTTGAAGTATGGATGACACACTAGCAAGCAAAACTCATGCATGAACATGTAAGCAAGCATGTAAAGATGCATAGAAAGCCAATGGGTGGCACGAACAAGCATGGTAAGCATAGCATCACACGGAGCGGAAAGGGGAAGGGTATGCACGGAGCAACCGGCATTCAGAGATGCCTCTTAAATGGTTACATCTGAACAAGGCCTTATGGGCGTCGGATGTAACTACACAAGGTCAAGCCTACAGAGGGCGCCAAGCATGGCAAAGCCTAGAACTAGAGAGGCTAACATAAGCATAAAGCATAGAACCAAGCAAGCATAGACATGCAAATAAGAGTGATCCAAACCCTTTTGATAAAGGCCATGGTACATGGATGATGACAAAGACCATAGGGTCTAGATCGGGTCCGAACCATTAGGCCAAAATGCAAGAAAATGTGATAAAAGGAACAAAAGGGCCACAATAGCACATGGCATGACAAACATGGTCTAGGCCCAAGCATATAAACATGGCATACAGTATCAAAGCACATAGATCTAATATAAGAGATGGCACAAGGCATATAGGAAGGAAGATCCAAACACCAAAGCACACGGAGGCGTAGATCTAAACATATATGTGCATCTAAGCATGTGGAGGCATAGACATAGGCATGTGAGCATGTAGACCCAAACATCAACACATGGGAAAGAAAAGATCTAACACATGAACAAACATGGAAGCATATGGAAATAAACCAAAAACATGCTAGAAGCAAAATAAAGCAAACTACAGGCTAGATAAATCAATAAATCATGTTATTAAGGCAAGAGAAAGCAAGATGAAAGCTAGATGAAGCTTTAAAGAAAAACGGGTACGGATAGTAGCTAAAAAGATACATCCATACCCCTTAAAACTCAAATCCAAGTTGTGGAACCAAGGAGAGGAAGATGTGTTTTTTGTGTTTGGAAGAGAGGATAAAAGCTGAAAATTTGTCTAGCAAAGAGCAGGTAGCCAGGAAGTCTCTTCTTTTTTCTTTTGGTTTGGAGTTGCCTGGGGCCTTTTGTAGCCCCAGCACCCTTTATGCGATGGTGCACCTTGTAGGGCCGCCACTTGTGAAACTCCTCAAATTGGGTTGATCTTGACACCCCTGGAAAGATCTTGACTTCTAGTTTGTAAAAAGGTATGGAACTTAAAAATCCAATGGTCAGATAAAAAGTTATGTCTCCAGGAAGTTAGTGGTGCATCGATTTGTGCATTAACCAGTTTTCATGATATCTCGACCGTTTTAACTCCGATTTCGACCCATGAGTAATTGTTGGTGTGAGAATTTGATAATCTTTGCAATGGCGTTGGGTTCAACCCGTTCTAATGGTTGAATCAAAATTAAGATTTTTGGGGCCCATCAAGAGTCAAGTTCGGGTCAAACTTGGTCAAAGTTGCCAAAAATCTCCGAGAAGCTCGAGTTTGATGTAAAAACATGAAAAGTGATATTTTAAGGGGATTTTGACCTTGTTTGACTGTCGGCCAACCTAGGGTTGATTAGGGGCGTTTTGGTCATTTTGCTGAATGTGGCACTTTGAGTGCTTCAGTGTTTGAACGGGTTGTGCCACGTCATTCTAGATGTTCTCGCAGCCCCATGGAAAGAAGATGATATTTTTGGGGTCCGGCATGCAAATCGAGGGTGGACAAAATACGGTATCAACAGCTGCCCCTTCTTTATTTGACTTCTCGAGTGCAATGAGAGGGGTCGCATAAAGAACGTGATTTCGAATTTTGTCGCCATCAAATTGCATGCGAAGGCTACTCATAGATCAAGATCGGTTTTTACCTGGCTGGATTGACTAGCTGCAATTGCTTCTAAAATATTTTATGGACTTGTCTCTGAGCTCTAGGAAAAGGATATTTTCTTTTGGAAGTTTGACCAGGTCAACCAGTTAATTTTGACTTGGTCAACACTAACTGTCAGCCTTTTAGGGTGGGCCAGGTTGACCCAGCGGCCTAAGAAGGTGCGCCGGGTAACCCAGGTTCTATAAAAGCTCCTTTTTTTGGCTCATTTTGACCACATTCCACTCTTTCCTTTAACTTCTCACTTCTAAAAAATTCTCTAGAGTGACTACGTACTTAGCAGGTCCAACTTTTTAGCTTTAGTCTACTACTACAACCATTTTTGCACTAAAGATCAGCGTCTATATTTCCTCCTCTCTTCATGATGTGGTGGTAGTTTAGACTATTTCCTTTTAGCAATTTTTAGCAACCTTTTGATCTTGAGAATGAATGGGACGTGACAGAAATAGGGTGCATTTGACAATCTGGAAACACAACACAAAAATCAAGTTATTTAACATGCACCTACCATTTTCAGAAAAATTTGGATTTTCCACCCTTGATCGAGTATTTATTATGGTGAGTTTCTATAATGATGCAAGATTAATGCACTAGATTGGCAAGTAACCAAAACTTTCATGACATGCTCAAAAATGCGGGAAGGGCCCATCTTTTGATTACATGCTTGTACAAGATTTACTTTTACAACACTGGGTTCATTAGTTCCAACAGTGGGCCTTTTACAATATAGGTAAATGCGATTACGAGGAAAAACTTGGCTCTTGACGATGTGGACTTCTTGGGGAAGCTCTTGACAACTTAGACCTCCTAGCAATTTGAACAGCATGGATCACTTGGACCTTTGGATCTCTCGAGGGAGCCTTTGGACTCTTGACATTTTGGACATTTTGGCAACTTGCACCTCTTGGCAATTTAGACAGCATGGATCACTTGGACCTTTGGATCTCTTTGAGGACTTAGGTCTCCTATCAATCTTTTTTGGATCTACCTTGGGAGCTTTCTTAAACTCATGATATCTTGAGATTCTTGACAGTTTTTCAGTAGCATCTCCTCCTGGAATGTTTTGGTTACTTGCCACAGATTTTATCTTTGCACAATTAGGTGACAGAACCAATTAGTGTATGCATGAGCACCCTTGTAGGGTTGTAAACCCTTAGGGATGAGGTATGATCTAGCATGTACAAGCAACAGGGTTGCTTTCCCTGGGGGTTTAATCATGGATGTTGTGCAAGCAAGATAGAGAGAACCTGAAGTAGAGCACAATTTCTTTAGCGCAAGCAAAAAGGGCGCACTTGTTACAAGACACTTTCCCCTTACCTCTAGTCCTATAAGGGTATCCTTTCCTAGGCTTGGATGTTCACTCTTTGGGCTTTACCTAGTCCTCATGGGCTCTGGGCTTAATATAGTCCTCACAAGTTTGACAGAACTTGGCCAACTGTATGCAAAAGCTTAACTGGTATGTTGTTCCTTTCTTAGGGGGACTCAATCACCATATCCCTCCCTTCATGGAAGTTATGGGGTAGGAAGGATCGAGGGGGGCTTTTTAGGTACTCCTATCCACCCATGGACCCAAAAGTGCCTACAAAGTCAACCCCAAATTTAAGTATAGGTAACACTGCTGATGTTTGTGTCTGGGCATCTGCAGATGGGGTGATGAAATCCCCAAAGAAATGTGACTACGCTAACAGTGCGAAGCTCGGGTTCAACTCAAAAAGGGCGTATATGTCATGTAATCTTTAATGAAAGGGAAAGACTTTTTCCAAACATAGCAGATATATGTGTGTGTGTGTATATATATATATATATATATGAAAATAGATAAAGGAAAGCATGTGAGGAAAGAAGTAAAGCATGTAGGGAAAGCTGTGAAGCATATGAGGAAAGTTGTAAAGCCCCATGAAAATACCTCACACCCCTTTTCGGAAATCGTTTTTGCTATTTTGAAAATAGTCTACTAGGATATAGTAGAAGCCTTTTTCAAAAAGGAAAGCCCCAGAGGCTAATGCCAATTTCCGTGTTTTTGAAAGCCAATGTCCAAAGATTATGATTTTATCAAAAGATCTAAAGGCTAAACTCTCATCGATCACTAGTGGAGTCACTAGTCTGTCAATGCTAGGCCGCGAAATGGCTGGAAAACCATTGGGCCTTCATTTGACCACCCGCCGTGGCGACGCTCCAGCGCACACGGGGCTCGTTGGAGTCTCCTCTCGATAATTGTGTGGTTCGACCTTGGAAGTCTCGCGTAGAGCTTTGGGTGCTCTCTCTCTTGGTGGAGGAAGGTTGGTCTACCTTTGGAGGTATGGCGGGAATCTTGGCCAAATTTTAAGGGATGACCAAAGGTAAGTGAAGTCACCACCAATCATTGGGTTTTTCTAAGGTGTGATTGGTCACCTATTTCTAGTTGATTTTATTACCAATCCTAGGCTAAGAAAAATATCATTTTTCCTAATATAATGTGGATGGAAAAAAATCTTGATTCTTGAGTCCGAAAGTTTGATTACGTGTGGGGAAGGTGTTAGGCACCCCACAACGCCTGTCCAAGGAAAGTCCATTTTTTTCATAAAACCTTAATTTTCAGATATTGGCAGTGAAAAACATGATTTTAACATTGGCTTTCAAGTCTTTGCATGCATGGGTCTTTGAGGTTTGGCTTTTGAATGGTGTGGTCCCAATCTATACTTTCCTAAGGCATTTAGGCGAATACTAGATTTCCACGGCGAAAATCCGTCGACATTTCACCTTACTTTCGAGGAAGAAATTAGGCATCGCTTTGCCTTAGATGACATAGACTATGACAATCACACTGGGAGGGGCAAGTAGGTATATATATACATACATCATGCACATAGCTAGCACATACAGTAGGAAAGTAAATGCCTGCATCCCTAGAGCATGGCCCAAAATATAGATGCAGGAAAGTAAATAGGGGTTGTCATACTCTAGAGATGAGGATGAATGGTACATGGCATGATATACCTAATACAACCTATCTAAGAGAGAAAGGAAGGAGGAATGAATGGTGTTTAAAAGAGTACATAACCAAATGGGAGAGGCTAGACCCTTAAATCTACTGAACATAGCCAACGCCTTTTTTGGTTGTGCCTAGGAGACTATGCCGTGTCTCCATGCGTCCATGCTCCATGTGTGTACATGCAAAGGCAAAGACAAGAAACCAGCAGACAAGCAATGAAAAGAAAGAGATGCATAGATAATGCGCAATGGGTATAAAGCAAACAAGCATACAAGCGAAGCAAGCATAGCATATGGCAGGAGACATGACATGCAACTAGATAAGTAAGCGAACTAGAAGGCAAACAAACAAGGAAGCAAGCAAACAAGCAAACATGAAAGAAGGCAAAAAAAGGATGGTGTTCATGGGGGGACAAATGTAGGTTTGGATTGGATGTCCACGACTTCATTGTGTTGAAGTTTGGACGACACACTAGCAAGCAAGACTCATGCATGAACATGTAAGCAAGTGTGTAAAGATGCATAGAAATCCAACGGATGACACAAACAAGCATGGTTAGCATAGCATTGCGCGGAGTGGAAAAGGGAAGGGTACACACGGAGCAACCCGGCATTCGTAGATGCCTCCCAAATGGTTACATCCGAACAACACCTCGTGGGCATCAGATGTAACTACACAAGGTTAAGCACGTGGAGGGCGCCAAACATGGCAAGGCCTAAAACTAGAGAGGCTAACACAAGCATAAAGCATAGAAGCAAGCAAGCATATACATGCAAATTGGAATGATCCAAACCCTTTTGATATGGGCCCTGGTACATGGACAATATCAAAGACCATAGGGTCTAGATCGGGTCCGAACCATTAGGCCAAAATGCAAGAAAATGTGATGAAAGGAATAAAAGGGCTACAATAGCACATGGCATGACAAAGAAGGTCTAGGCCCAAGCACATAAACATGGCTTAGAGCATTTAATCGCATAGATCTAACATAGGAGATGGCACAAGGCATGCAGCAAGGAAGATCCAAACACCAAAGCACACAGAGGCGTAGATCTAAACATATAAGCATGTAGATGTACATCTAAGCATGTGGTGGCATAGACAAAGGATAGGAGCATAGAACATGCATACAAGCATGTAGATCTAAGCATGGAATAGCCAAAGACATGATATCAAGCATGTGAGCATGTAGACCTAAACATCAATACATAGGGAAGAAAAGATCTAAGCATCTAAAGCATGGTATAAACATGGAAGCATATGGAAATAAATGAAAAACATGCTAGAAGCAAAATAAAGCAAAGAGCATGCTAGATAAAGCAATAAATCATGTTAATAAGGTGAGAGAAAGAAAGATAAAAGCTAGATGAAGCTTTCAAGAAAAAGGGGTATGGATAGTAGCTAAAAAGCTACATCCATACCCTTTAAACCTCAAATCCAAGGTAGGGAACCAAGGAGAGGAAGATGGAGGGTACTACCTCGTATTTTTGGTGAAAAAAAGAATCAAGAGACTTTGATGTGTTTTTTGTGTTTGGAAGAGAGGAGAAAAGCTCAGAATTCGTCCAGGCAGAGAGCAGGCAATAGGAAGTCTTTTCTTTTTTTTGGTCTGGAGGTGACTAAGGCCTTTTATAGCCTCGGCACACTTTACGAGGTGGCGCACCTTGTAGGACTGCAACCTATGAAGCTCCTCAAATGGGTTTGATCTTGACACCCTTGGAAGAATCTTAACTTCTAGTTTCTTAAAGGGTATGAAACTTAAAAACCCAATGGTCAGATTAAAAGTTATGGCTCCAGGAATTTAGTAGTGCATCGATCGGTGCGTTAACTAGTTTTCATGATATCTCGACCATTTTAACTCTAATTCCAACCTATAAGTAGTCATTGGAGTGAGAATTTTATAATCTTCACAATGGCATTGAGTTCAACCCGTTCTGACAGGCGTATCAAAATTAGGATTTTTTGGGGCCCACCAAGAGTCGACTCCAAGTCAAAGTTTCCAAAAATCCTCGTGAAGCTCGAGTTTGATGTAAAACTATGAAAAGTGATATTTTGAAAGGATTTTAACCTTGTTTGACTTTCAGCCAACCTAGGGTTGACTAGGGCCGTTTTGGTCATTTTGGCTGAAAGAGGCACTTTAGGTGCTCCGATGTCCGAACGAAGATGATATTTTTGGGTTTTTCGAGGTCTGGCACATAAATCAAGGGCGGAAAAAATACGGTATCAATAGTCTTGGTGGAGTTCTTCCTCCCCAACATGTCAAGACCTAGCTGGATGCCTGACACGCTATCCAAACTGATGATGGCCCCTTCAAAGCAAGTATGAGTAGTTTCCCACCACCTCTTGATGAGGCATTGCACCAAGGTAGCACTTACAGACATTTCCGAAAGAAGGCCAATGATAGGCTCAAAGCTCACTTCTCAGATGTAAACCCTTGTTTCGGGAACGTGCTTATTGGTGCTTCCCTTGCAAGCATAAGGGGATGTAGACTGCAAAAGTAGAAGTTGGCATTAGATTCTTGATTCAAGCAAAAATAATGAAAAGTGATGTTTTCAATAAAAGAATGAATATAAAATAAGGGATACAGTGATGTTCGGATGCAAAAATGACAAAAAGGGGTATTAGGATTGCTTATAGAAGTGGAAGAGTTGAAAGGGAAAGGAAAATGGGCAGAGTAAGGCCTCTGCCAAACATCTCACGTACACAGGTCAAGGCCCACATATGAAAACAGGACCCCGCATATGCAAGCCTATCCCCATGTACATAGAACCTCAAGAACAGACGCAAGAACAGAGCTGCATATGCATCAGTACAAGCTGCATACGTAGGCTTGAGCCCATGCACACAAGAGCACAAACAGGAAAAGGTCTTCGCGATTTCCAAGTATGTATCACCCATAATCAATCCTAAACATGTTCCTACCTCTCCTAATTTGTCAAGTTTTCATATAAACCCATCCCACAACAAAACCCTAGAATTTACATGGACAAAAACACATCAAAACAGAAGATCAAAGAGAAACTTCAAAATGAGAAAAGTTTGAAAAGCTTACAAATTCAGCCATGGGATGTGATTCTTTAGCTGGTATGTCAATGTAGGAGGCTCCATCAATCTCACTGACTCACTCCAATGGGTGAGGAGAAATGCATCAGAGGAAAGAACATAGGAAGTTTTCTTGGCCTAGGGTGCCATTGGAGGAGATGAAGAGAGTTTAGAGAGAAAATGAGAGAATGAGGGAGTTTCTAAGAGAATGGAAAATTAGAGGGTGTGAGAAAAAAGAAGAAGAGGAAGGTTTTTGTAGAAAGAGAAAAAAGAGTAGTTATGAGGAATGTGAAGAGTTGAGGAAGACGAAGAGAATGAAGAAGAAAAAGAAACGGTTGGTAATTGTTGGGAAATAAAGAGGTGGAAACACACCTGATGGCTAAACTACGTGTAGTTTAGACCTCACTACTAAACTATGTGTAGTTTAGACGCGAATAGTTAAAAAAAAAATGAAAAAAAAAAATCTCAAGATTGCCCTAATTAGGCACAAAGTCACCAAGGACCCCCTAGTGAGCAATAAAGGAAGCAGAAGACTCTTCCCCTGATGAAGCAAGTACATCCCAAAACCATTTCTAGTAGAACACATAAACACAAGAACACTATCCCAAATAAAGAAGAAGAACATTTTTTCCTAGTGAATCAAGCATTTCTAGAGCATTATCCCCAAGGAGGAAGTAGAAGATTCTTCCCTGATGGACATACACACATTTAAACAATCCCTAGTGAGGAACTAGAAGATTCTTCTCCAGTGGATCAAGTACACCTAAAGTATCCCTAGTGAGGAAGCAGAAGATTCTTCCTCAAAGTCCTCAGCATACCATGAAGGAAGTAGAAGATTCTTCCCCAATGGATCACATATCTACAAGGTTACACTACTCCTCAGTGAGTCCATTTCTACTACTCCTTAGCAAGTTTCTCATCCCCAAGTAAGAGGCAGAAGATTCCTCCCTGCATATACCTACTCCTCAGCAAGTTTTCACCACCCCTAGTTGGTCCAACAATCAAGACTACTTGTGCACATATCCTCTGGGAATTGAACATGCACGCACGGTAGAAAAAGGTAGAGATAGAGACAGAGAAAGAGACCAAGGTCAAATCGAGGCAAGACCCACACTAGAAAAGGTAGAGAAAGAAGTGAAAAAGACAAGAGGAGTGAGCCACCCGGAGAAGTTTGAGGGAAGGGCCCCAGATGGACACCACAGAGACTGTATCACTTTGTTATTTGTTGGGTTAGCTCATAAGTGCACCCTTGATTGTTTTCTTTTTTTCTTTTCAGTGACTCTAGGATAGTGAGTCACTTGCCATTTGCTTGTAAGTGGCAAAACAGGTTCTGGGGTAGCGAACCTATCATTGCTCGTTTCCTGAGTAACAAAGGTGGGACTTTGGACATACAAATCCCACACAACTCTATAGAGTTGCACCTTACCCCATTTATGTGTGATGTGGGCCTGAGCTGTACGTGGAAACAAAATGTTTTGTCTCTTAGTCTTTTGATTCTATTAGCGAAGCTCACAAATCAAAAGAGGGGCATCTGTAGACACTGCATTTTATACCCTTTATGACTGGGGCCCCGTTCCCTAATGATGCCTAAACTCTAAGGCCCAAGGCCAGTTTAGAGCCCAATCAGTATCAAATTGACTTGAGGAGTTTTAGAATGGAAAATATAACCTTTTAAATGAGCAAAAATCTATTTTTAGGAATAAGTGACCAAAGTGGCCCTTAGCCCACGTACGTGGATAGCAGCCTATGTACACAGGCCAAAGCATGTGTATGTAGGCATACTCTTGCATAGGCAGCTAGCGTTTCGAAAACATAAAAAAAGCAAGTTTTTTGCAATAATGGCTAAGGTTTGGAATGAATCCCACATCATGTGGAAGCCATTCCAAACCCCATTTTGTCCATTATATAAAGCCTTACATAGTACATTTTCAAAACACACAAAAAATCCTAAGGGAAAACCTAAGATTGATTAGAAAATAGCAAATTAAAAGGGATATTTTACAAAACATCCTCAAGTCATTTTTATCTGATTAGGACCTTTTCGGGCCCCAATCCTTTGAGTTTAAAGTTTCTAATCACTATTTTATTGAATTGTGATTGATTTAATTGAAAGGAATAGTAAAAAATAAAGCTTAAAGAGCTTTTTTTTTAAGGTATTCCTTAAACCCTTTCTTTTTCTCTTTTACCTTTTAATCTTTGTTTTAGCCCCTTTTTTGCTTAGTTTATGTTTATGCATGCTTGTTTAGGTTAGTTTTATAGTTCCTTGTATGTTCTGAGCATGTTTAGTTGCTAGAATTAGGGTTTTCTTTTCTACTTTATTTTTCTTATTCGTGTTTCTAGGTTAGGGTTTTTGAACAACCTTGTGCACGCATGCCATGAGCATGCGTATGCAGGGCAAATCCTACGTACGTAGGATTTGGCCTATTTGGCCTGCATACGCAAGCCTATATTTGCGTATGCAGGCATTTGCCCAGAAACCCTAATTTAGATTTCTGTTTTGTTTGGTTTGTTTGTTTCATGTATCTTGCCTTTTTTTTTAAACCCTTTCATATGTATACAGATATCTGAGTCTCTATTTCACATGCTTTATTTGTTGTTTATCCCTCATATGCTAGATTAGGATTTTCTTTCATCTTGATGCCATAGGTGCTGTGTTATTGAAAGGAAGTAAAAGTAAGTCATGCATTGGTATGAACATGCATTTGATGATGTATATTGTGTGAATGTTTTTTTTATATCGTTTAATCCCAATTGTATGCTTTATATAATTTTGTTTTTGCATTATACTTTGTTGCCATGATTAAGTTGTCGCCTTGTTTTAGATAAGCGATAAGGTTTTCACATGCTAGATGAGTGCTAGGGTGTAACATCCTGTCATTTTAAAAAAGAAAAAGAAAAAAAAAGATCAGATATTTTTTTGGTTTCCCACGTGCCAAGCCCCACCTAACCCCATTACTCACCTCACAATCACTCTATCTTTTCATTCCTTTGGCTGGCTCACTCCCTCACTTTTCTTTTCTATCTTTTATTATTTATTTATTTATTTATTTGTAGAACACTCTCTACTCTCATCCTCTCCACTAGCACTTCCACACCACCACCATCACCATTTCGACCATCATTTTTCCGGCAAGATCACAGGAAAATTCTTAGGAACCCATAAACACCTTCACATACTTTTTTTGTGGTTAAAATTTCTCATTTTTTGGTGGGTTTTGCACTTTTGCTTGAGGTTATTTTTATCTAAGCTTTAATAATGATACCCATGTGATTATTGAGCATTGGAAGTGATATTTTTGTGTTTTTATGTATGGGTTTTGTATTGGTGGAATTATTTGATGAGTGGGTATATATTTTGTGCTATTGATGACTACTTAAGGTTTATGTACGGTGGAAAAATTTAGGGGTTTTAAGTTATAACATGTTATGGTTGGTGAATTTAATTTTTCTATTGCCATTGGGTTTATTTGGAGTTAGTTGAAGTTCTAAATTTCTTATCTTGGAGGATATATTGATTTTGCTTTCATGGGTCTCTTAATGATGTAGTGTGAATTTTATGGAAGCTGGTCATAATGTTGGAGATGATATTAAATGGGTTAACTTTATAATTGGAGTTTATGCCTTGTGAATCAATTTGTTGAGAAACTATGGAAGTGGAATATATTATTATTGATGAGGTTAGATGCTAGGTTTGCCTAATTAAGTGATTATTTGGCAATTCTTAAATTGTGGCTAGATGCAATTTCAAGCTCTATACTTATTGTGATAGGTTTACTTGATATTGTTTAGGTTCTAGCTAATCTCCTTGGAGCTTGGAGAATTAGGATTTTGCGGTTGCGAGATAAGTAGCTTTTTAATGGGATTTTGAAAAATAACCATGTTATATAAATTTTTCTGGGTTAGACACGCTTTTGGAAACTACCAATGGAAATTATATTTTCCTAAAAACTATTGTGTCGTAACCTTAATATATATATATATATATATATATATATATATATATGATTATATATGGAAATGCATCATATTTGGTATTGCATTTGGGGAAATGCATGAATTGTTGATATGGAAAAATGAGCATCTTTCATTTAATCTTTGATAAGAAAATCATTGATTTTATGGTGTATTGAAAAATTTAAGGATGCTTATCTTGTCTTGTATTCATTGGGAAATTGATAGAAAATCTCTTGACAAAAATGGAGTTGAAAACCGTACAAACTTTGTAGAAGTTAGATTATTTAAGGTTTTTTGAAACTACTTGGATATGAACTGTGTTTCAAAGTAATGTAACCTGTGAGTTTATGTGGTTTTAGCCCTATGCCATGTGTGATTTCCCGGTGACCACCCGATTTGGTTTCAGTAGTCTTTGTGACAACAGAATCAAATCCAGGTCAATGCCCTTTCACTTTGGATGACACGTTCTTCCCTACTGTCATGATCAATCACCGGTTCTTTTCCCTTACTACTACTTCCTTTCACGACTGATATCTTGAAGGGAGACATTGTCAAGCTATATCATGTAATATCAAAGAGCAAAATGAAACACAAAGGGCAACAAACTTGATTAGTAACAAGTTAGTCCCAAATCAGAAATTTTGAATTAAAACCCTAAAAACTGAATTTAAAGAGTAATTAAAAAATTGACATGTGAAGCCAAAAAATATCAAATCATGATAGAGTCATGACATTAAGCACTCAAACATGTCAAAGATAGTGTGTGTGTGCATAAAATGCAAAAGTGTGCTAACTAGGGCAAAGTGTAAAATCACATAATCATATGATGTTTCAAAATCAAGGAAACATGATTTTCCCTACAAACTTTGTATTCCATGGAATCCAAAGAAACACAAAAGCAACTAAGAGACATTTTATCATGAACATGATATGCACAACACAACACCATACATAATACAATGCAAAAAAAAAAAAAAAAATGAAGCACAAACATGTAAAACATGTAGAATAAGCATTATACTAACAAAACCAACAAAACCCATAAATGAAACTCATCAAAACATCAACAAAACCATATTCAATCATCATATTTTCATATCTCAACATATACACAAAATCCAAGAAAATTAGGGCTAGAAACTTAAAAAAACTTTAGGAATAAGAGAAAACCCATCCCTTTTCTTGAAGATTGATGAAGGATAGATGAAGAAAATAGAGGTTTTGTGAGAGAAAATGGAGGTTTTGGGAGAGGGAGAGGCAGAAAAGACAAAGTGTGTAAACGTGATGCGAGGGAAAACGAAAAGGTTTTTGAAAACTATCTTGGATTCGACCCTATTTGTGCAAAACACGCGATTTTCGAGACTAGAATGAGTCACAAGCAAGTTGCCAAAATGAGTCGCAAAAATCCCTTAACAAAATTTTTGAAAATTTTGTCTAAGTGTTTTTCGTGATTGGGAAGTCCACTCATGAGCAAGTCGCTAAGGGAGTCGTGAATCATTCTGTGTAAGCTCGTAACTAGAGCTTCCACTCACGAACAAGTCACCGAGTTAAGTCACAAAAAAGTTAAAAACCTGGAAATTTTGAAATTCTTCTAAGTATTTTTCATGACTGGTGGACTGACTCGCTAGGGAATCGCGAGAGCTTTTGATTAAGCTCGTGATCGGCTTGACCCTGTGAGAGTGAGTCACCAAAATATAGTTGCAAAAATTTTGGGTTTTCTGAAAATTTTCAAAACAAAACGCTTTCCAAAAGCAACTAAAAATACTCAAAAATATTTTTGTGTTTGATCAACATATGATTGAGTATGTAAAACACATTTAATCAAGTACAATCACACAAATGAATAAGGCATTCATTGAACGTAGACATGTGTGATGTGTGTGGGTACCAAATGTGAGATAGTCTAATGTGAAGCTTCAATGATCAATTCAACCAAGACATACACAATTAGCACTAGGAAGAGTGACCAATCTCAATTATAGAAATTTGCATATATGACCTCCCACAAAACTTTATTACATAACAATGAAGCATTTCATTTAGCTTCTTACAAGTCATAACATTTTATCATTATAGAACAATACATCTCATTTTGAGATCAATGCTTGAAATTTTTTATATTTCAATTTGATGACTAAGTCTTTGGCTTTTGTGCACCATACAATTTCATTACAAGTCGTTTTCCCTTTTTCCTAATCAAATACTAGTATGTGCAATGGCATTTACAGCTCATTATCTTTTTTTGAGATTTGACATTTGTTGAGCTATAAAGCATAAACATAAAAGAGTGGGAAGATATATAGGCACAAGTCTATGCTTGTCTCAAGATCAACAAAACCATTGGCTAGTCATTCATGACAAGTTTGAAGATTTATTTACAACGATCACATAGATGTCAAGATTTTTCCCATAATGATATGAGTGTGTAGAGAACAGGCTATGCTTGTAAATGCACAAAGCCTTTTCCAATTGTTTATTAATTTCATTTTCAAATTCATTAGAATTATTTAAATGCAGAATTTCAATAATATGGGATACATCAAAATAAGACAAATCACAACTCATCTTATTAAAAATGTTGAAAAGTACATTGGGACATGCATTACAAACTTTCTTTCCCACATTCTTAGAAAACCCAACCCAAGTCCAATTATTAAGTTGCCCTATAGTAGGCACGATGAAGGTAGAAGGATCAATTAGTTCCTCATTGGTGATGGCGAACACATCCCCCTCCATCTTTAGCATAGTCTTCATTGCTTCAGTATCCATGTAGTCCACCCAGTCGACTTCTTCTTGAACTTCCTTGATCACCACAGTAGGTTTCTCCTTGAAAGTAAACTTCTCATTGAAGAATATCTCCTAGCCAAGATACACTTTTCCATCCTTACCTACCTAAAGTTTGGGAAAGCCAAAAAAAAGGAAATTCACCCCCCCCTTCTTTCACAAAGTTTCCATTAAGGGTACCAAGGTTCGTCTTGATATCCTCATAACCTTCAAATAATCCTAAAACTTCCTTGGTTAATTGAGTCTTGAAATTGGGGAATTCAGCCACCCCTTTTCCTTTTTTACCAAGACCCATACTAGTCATGTACCCCATGTTCTTCATCATTGCAATCACCTCATAGCTACAATATGGGAGCAAATCCATAGTATACCTTTCATCCTTCAATCCATAATTAGCCACGTTCACAAACACAAAGCCACTCATTTGGAGCTCACTTCCTCCTTCCTCAAGTCCACGAACTGATGCTAGGATTTCACCGTCACCAAGCACTATGGATGACGCATGATATCCACCTCAAGGTTGGTGTAACGGATCATTTCTGCGGAATACCTCCTCCCGAGGAGCTCTAAACCAAGCCGAGTGCCCGGCTCTACCTCCAAATTTATCAAGGCCCTATCAACCTGTAGGCTAATCATGTGGTGGAAGTCATGGTGAATGATGGTCATCTCTTGATCAGCAATGTGAAAGGTGTGAGTAGAGTCCCACCACCTCTCAATTAAAGTTTGTGCCAAGATAGCACTAGTAGACCACTCAGGCAACAAACAAATGACAGGCTTGATGCCCGCAGGACAAATGTGACCCCAAGTCTCCTTGTTAAGGATGTTGTACTATACCAATGCTCTGCCGATACTCCCCATACCAGAGTACGGAGGTAAAACCTGCAAAAGGAAAGTGAGATTAGATTCATGGTTAGGTGAAGAGAATAGTGGGAAGGTGATATTGGATTCACAATGGGATGAGATATGACATGGCACATATAGTTGGATGTAAAAATGGTAGGTGTCAACGCCCCGCCTCGATTGGGGTGGAAACTGAAAAACTGTCGTCGCCATCTTGGGCCTTCGTTCGACCACCCGCCGTGGCGACAACTCTTACTCGCGTAGGACCCCGTTGGAGGGCCCCACTCAATACGATGGTGCATGTTGTTTATGCAGAGCTTCGGGTGCTCTCTCTCTCTCTCGGTGGAGGAAGGTAGGTCTACTTTTCGCGTTATGGCAGGAATTTGGGCAAAATTTTAAGGGATTACCAAAGGTAAGTGAAGTCGCCACCAATTATTGGGTTTTTCTAAGGTATGATTGGTCACCTGTTACTAGCTGATTTTATTACCGATCCTAGGTTAAGAAAAATGTCATTTTTCCTAATCTAATGTGTATGGAAAAAAATCTTGATTCTTAGGTCCGGAGGTTTGGTTATGTGTGGGGAAGTTGTTAGGCACCCCATAACGCCCATCCAAAGACAGTCCTTTGTTTTGATAAAACCTTAATTTTTGGAGACTGGTAGTAAAAACATGATTTTGGCATTGGCTTATAGGGCTTCGCATGCATGGGGGCTTTGAGGTTTGGTTTGATTCTTAGGTCCGGAAGTTTGGTTATATGTGGGGAAGGTGTTAGGCACCCCACAACACCCGTCCAAGGACAGTAATTTGCTTTGATAAAACCTTAATTTTTGGAGATTGGCAGTCAAAACATGATTTTGGCATTGGCTTATAGGGCTTCGCATGCATGAGGGCTTTGAGGTTTGGCTTTTGGAATGGGTGTAGTCCCAATCTATGCTTTCCTAAGGCATTCGAGCAAAGTACTAGATTTCCATCGCGAAAATCTGGTGAGAAGTTAGCTTACTTTCGTGGCAGGAATTAGGCATTGCTAGCCTTAAGTGACATGGATTACGACAACCACACTAGAAAGGGGCAAGTAGGTATATATATACATGCATCATACACAATGCTAGCACACAGAGCAAGAAAGTAAATGCCTACATCGCTAGAGTATGGCCCAAAATATAGGTGCAAGAAAATAAACAAGGGTCACCATACTCTAGAGATAAGGATGAATGGTATAAAGCATGATATACCTAATACAAACCATCTAAAGGAGAAAGGGAAAAGGAAGGAGGGAGTTCAAAAGAGTACATAACAGAAGGGAAAAGCTAAACTACTAAACCTACTGACTGCAGCCACTTGGCTTATATCCGCGTGCTCATATCCTTGCCCCTTTTGTTTGCACCCGAGAGACCGTGCCGTAGCTCCATGCATCCTTGCTCCATATGCGTACATGCAAAGGCAAAGACAAGAAACCGACAAAGAACCCATGGAAGGAAAAGATGCAAAGAGCACAATAAAGAGGCATAAAGCAGATAAACATGATAGACATGGCAAATATAGAAACCAGGATGCAAGCAAAAAAGGGAAACAAAGCAAGATAGCAAATAAACAAGGGTGGTGTCCGTAAGGGACAAATGTAGGTTTGGATCGGATGTCCATAGCTTCATTGTGTTGAAGCATGGACGACACACTAGTAAGCAAGACTCATGCATGGACATGTAAGCAAGCGTGTAAAGATGCGTAGAAAGCCAATGGTTGTCGCAAACAAGCATGGCAAGCATACCATCACGTGGAGCAGAAAAGGGAAGGGTGCACATGGAGCAACCCCACATCTAGAGATGCCTCCCAAGTGGTTACATTCAGACATGGCCTCCGGGGTGTCAAATGCAACCACGGGGTGTCAAATGCAACCACACAACCACATACCCACTAAGAGTGTCAAATGTGGCAAAGCCTAGAACAAGAGAGGCTAACATAAGCATGAAGCATAGAAGCAAGCAAGCACAGACATGCAAATAGGGGTGATCCAAACACTTTGATATGGGCCAAGGTGTATGGACGATGACAAGGACCATAGGGTCTAGATCGAGTCTGAACCAATAGGCCAAAACACAAGAAATAAAGGTATAGCGACAAAAGGGCTACAATAGCACATGACAAGACAAACATACCTTAGGTCTAAGCACATAAACATGGCATGGAGCGCACAAGCACATGGAAGATGGCATAAAGCAAGCAGAGCATAGATCTGAGCACACAAGCATGTGAAAGCATAGATCTAAGCACATAAACATAGATCTAGGCATAGGCATGGCAACACGTGTGTGGGCATGTGAAAGCTAGTGCATAGACATGGAAGAACATGAATCCAAGCATATAAGCCTGTACGGATGTGGATCTAAGCATAAAACGTGGCAAAAAGCATACAAACACAAGATCCAAGCAAAGCATAACCATAGACATGATATCAAGCATGTGAGCACATAACCCTAACATCAACACAAAGTAAAGAGAGGAACGAAACAAAGGAAACATGGCATAAAACCCTAAGCATGTAGATCTAAACATATAAGCATGAATGGATGTAGATCTAAGCATAAAACATGGCATAAAAACCCTAAGCATGTAGATCGGGACAAATAAACATGTGAACAATCATAAAAGAACATGGATCTAAGCTATAAGAGCATGCTGGAAACAAGACAAAGCAAGAAAAATGTCAAAGAAAGCAATAAATCATGTGCAAAAAGAGCAAGAACATGCTAGGAAAAAGATTTAAAAGGTTAGGGGTGTGGATGATAGCTAAAAAAGCTACATCCACACCCCTAAACCACAAATCCAAAGATGGAGAACCAAGGAAAGGAAGATTGGGTTCAAAAGTAATACCTTGTGTTCTTGATGAACAGGAAAGAATCAAGAGTCTTTTATGTTTGGAGGAGAGAAAAAACGTAGAGAGGAACTAGACAGAGAGAAAATTTCAGAAAAATGTGTGTCTTTTTGGTTTGGGGCATGCTTGGGGCTATTTATAGCCCCAGGTGCGAAAGTCGAGGTGATGGCCATTGTAAAGCCGCCGTCCTCAAAACTCCTCTGATCGGGCTGATCTTCATGCCCTTGGATAGATATTCATTTTAATTTTCTATAAAGGTATGGAACTCAAAAATCAACGGTCGGATCAAAAGTTATGGCTTTGGGAAGTTAGCAGACGCAGTTTTCACAACTTTTACAGTTTTCTCGATATCTCAACCGTTTTAACTCCGATTTCGAACCATGAATAGTCATTGGAACAAGAATTTGATAATCTTTGTAGTAACATTGGTTTCAACCTGTTCTGATGGCCGGATCAAAATTAGAGTTTTTGGACCCACTTGGGATCGACTTTGGGTCATACTTGGTCAAAGTTGTTTAAAAATCTTCGAGAATCTCGGGTTTGACGTAAAAATTTGAAAGAAAAAAAATTGGTGAGGATTTTGACCTTGTTTGCCCTTTGGTCAATCAAGGGCATTTTGGTCATTTTGGCCAAAAAGGCACTTGGGTGCTGTAAGGTTGAATTTATTCAACCATCTAATTGGCTTTATTCCATACCAAATTTTCTTATATTTCAGCATTTAGTAACCCTGTATTTAGGTGGGCTTGTTGTAAGGGTAGTGAGTCAGATAGAGTGAAGTTTGCTCAAGATTGTGCAAGAAAATAGAGACTCGCGGCTTGGCCTCACGGGTGACTCGCGGCTGCAAGCCGCCAGACGCAGCACACGTGCCAAGCATGCCAAAAGGTGAACAGTCATGCTAGCTGGAGTACTACAGGACAAAACAGGACAACTTTCCATACGGTTATCTCGCAACTGAATCTCGCGACTCAGTCAAGTCGCGTGGCCAAGCCGCGAGCCAGCCCTGTTTTGAAAAACCTGACGTTTCACATTCCTCTCTCACCCTAGTATATATACCCCTTATACCCACAAAAGAAAGAGAGCTTCCAGAGAGAATTTTGAGAGAGAAACCCTAGAGTAAAACAAGATTGATTCATCTACAATCTTTACATAAGTGCCTCTTCAAATTCCTCAACTCTCTTCCTCTCCATTGCCAAACCCTTGACAGGCTTTTTACCAAAACCTTGTTCTCACCATATCCATTACTGTGAGAGGGCTGTTTGGTGTTCTGGGAAGCAGTTAGGAAGGGACCAATCTTCATTGGTTGATGCTATGGTCTAGTAGCGGAATCCGGGAAGTTAGAAAAGAAAAAGGTTCGGCGCAACCTCGTTGGAGCAAGAAGCTTGGAGGGCTTAGGTGCACTGGGTAGATTAGGCTTGGAGGGTCTATTGCTGTCCATGTATCCCAACTACATTTTCTAGTGGATTGTTTACCGCTTGGAGGGCGGCGGAGAGGTTTTACGCCGAGGGCTTCGGTTTCCTCTTCGATAACAGATCGCGTGTTGTCTTTGTGTTTGCATCTTCCTTCCCTTTTATCTTTACCTTTTATTATCTGCTATGGGTTGTGATTTTAATTTGGCTCAGATAGTTTTTCCAATTCCATATTATAGTTTATGTTAATTTTCTGCACACTAGTTGTTTGACATAATGCTTGAATTGGTTAAGTTGTAATTTGGGGGTCTAAACGTTCAAGGGTTTTTTTACACTATTTGAACTTTCAGGTGCTTCGATTCCGAATAGGTTGTGCCACATCATTCTAGATATACTCGTGGCCCAATGGAGAGAAAATGACATTTTTGGATTTTTGGGGTCCGACATGCAAATCGAGGGCAAACAAAATATGATATCAACAGCTACCCTTTCTTTATCTGATATCTCGCGTGCAATGAGAGGTGTTAGATAAAGAACGTGATTTTGAATTTTTTCACCCCTAAATTGTGTGCGGAGGCTACTTCTGAAACATTTTCTGGACTTGAGGTCAGTGTCTATTTTTCTTCTTCTTCTTCTTCTTTTTTTATTTATTTATTTATTTTTTTTTTTTGGGCTATGTAGAAAAACATGCAAATTCTGGATACTATGGATGCAGAAAATAAATTGCTAGGCAAAGTAAGGGGACTTACTTGGTGATTAGGAACTTAGGATTCTTTAGGAACTTGGCGATTATGTGATGGTGAGAGGTATGACACCGCCACTAGTTAGCCTCAAAATAAGATTAGTCGAAGATGGAGAATATTTGAATAGCATGCCTAATGAATGATTCCTACGCGGTGGAAGCATGGAGAAGTTCCTACATCGTGGAAGTGTGGAAAGGGTCCAATACCATGGAAACACAGAAGATTGTGGTGATCCGTTTTTGTACCAAGCACCATAATGACTCCTAGAACAAGAGAGGAGAAGTTTCTACACCGTGGAAGTGTGGAAAGGGTCCTATACCATGGAAGCATGGATTTTGTGTTGATCCATTGTTGGGTATCGAGCACCATAATAGACTCCTAGAACAAGAGAGGAGAAGTTCCTACACTGTGGAAGTGTGGAAAGGGTCCTATACCATGGAAGCATGGATAATTGTGCTGATCCGTTGTTCGATATTGAGCACCATAATGATGCCTACACCGTGGAAGCGTGGAGAAGTTCCTACACCGTGGAAGTGCGGAAAAGGGTCCTATATCGTGGAAGCATGGATGATTGTGTTGATCCATTGTTAGGTATCAAGCCCCATAATGATTCCTGTGCCATGGAAGTGTGGAGAAGTTCCTAAATCGTGGAAAGGGTCCTATACTGTGGAAGTATAGATGATTGTGCTGATCCGTTGTTGGGTATCAAGCACCATAATGATTCGTATGCTGTGGAAGTGTGGAGAAGTTCCTACACCATGGAAGTGTGGAAAAGGCCCTATACCATGGAAGCATGGACAATTGTGCTAATTCGTTGTTCGGTATTGAGCACCATAATGATGCCTACGCCGTGGAAGCGTGGAGAAGTTCCTAAATCGTGGAAGTGTGGAAAGGGTCCTATACTGTGGAAGTATAGATGATTGTGCTGATCCGTTGTTGGGTATCGAGCACCATAATGATTCTTGTGCCATGGATGCGTGGAGAAGTTCCTACACTGTGGAAGTGTGGAAAGGGTCCTATATTGTGGAAGCATGGATGATTGCGCTGATCTGGTGTTGGGTATTGAGCACCATAATAATTCCTATGTTGTGGAAGCTTAGAGAAGTTCCTAAACCGTGGAGGTTCGGAAAGGGTCCTATATTGTGGAAGTGTGGACAATTGTGTTGATCCATTGTTGGGTATCGAGCACTATAATGATTCTTGCACCATGGAAGCGTGGAGAAGTTCCTACACCATGGAAGTGTGGAGATGTTTCCTGTAAGAGGGATGCTGATTAGATTCCTACGCCTTGGTAGCGTGGAAAAGTTCCTACACCGTGGAAGTGTGGAGATGTTGCCTTTAAGAGGGCCACTGATATATGATTCTGGAAACTGCTTTTGAGAGGGCTACTGATATATGTGAAAAGCAATGCCTCTGATTAGGACATAAATGCATAGTTCTAAGAAATTGCCTTTAAGAGGGCTGATGCTATATGCAAGAAACAATGCCTCTAGGTAGGACTTACATGTATAATTCTAGAAATTGCCTTTCAAAGGGCTACTGCTGTATGTGTGCACAAAACAATGCCTCTAGGCAGGACTTACAAGTACAACTCTAGAAATCACCTTTAAAAGGGTTGTTGATGTATGCAAGAAACAATGCCTCTAGGTAGGACTTACATGTACAGTTTTGGATGTCGCCTCTAAAAGAGCTACTGATGTGTGAAAGACACATTACCTTTGGGTAGGACTTACATGTGCAATTCTGTATGTCGCCTTTAAAAGGGTTGTTGATGTATGCAAGAAACAATGCCTCTAGGTAGGACTTACATGTACAGTTTTGGATGTCACCTTTAAAAGAGTTGCTGATGTGTGCAATAAACAATGCCTCTAGGTAGGACTTACATGTACAATTCTGGAAATTGCTTTTAAATGGGCTGTTGATGTATGAGAGAAACAATGCTGTAAGGTTGAATTTTATCAACCATCTTGTTAGCTTTATTTCATGCCAAATTTGCTTGTATTTTAGCAATTAGTAGCCCTGTATTTAGGTGGGAATCATGTAAGGGTAGTGTGTGAGTGAGTGTAAAGAAATGCTCAAGATTGTGCAAAGAAGTAGGGACTTGCGATTGGATCTTATGGGTGGCTTACGGCTTGCAAGTTGCCAGAAGTTGCACACGTGCCAAGCATGCCAGAAGTTGAAGCGTCATGCCAGCTGGAGCACTACAGGACAAAAAGTACAGACTGGCCGTTCAGTTACCTCATGGCTTGAACTCGCGACTCAGTCAAGTCACGAGGCCAAGCTGCCAGCTAGCTCTGTTTTGAAAAACTGATTCTTCGTATTCCTCTCTCACCCTAGTATATATACCCCTTATACCCACGAAATGTAGAGAGCTTCTAGAGAGAATTTTCAGAGAGAAATCCTAGAGAAAAACAAGATTGACTCATCCACAATCTTCACATAGAGACTTTTCAAATTCCTCTGCTCTCTTCCTCTCCATTGTTACATCCTTGAGAGGTACATTACCAAAACCTTTTCTCACCATACCCATATCTGTGAGAAGGCTGTTTAGTGCTTTAGGAAGCAGTTAAGAAGGGACCAATTTCATATTGGTTGATGCTATGTTTTATAATGGAATCTGGTAAGCTAAAGAAGAAATAGGTTCGGCGTAACCTCGTTGTAGTAGGAGCTTGGAGGGTTTAGGTACACTGGGTAGATTAGGCTTGGAGGATCTTTTACTGTTCATGTATCCCAACTACATTCTTTAGTGGATTGTTTATCGCTTAGAAAGCAGCGGAGAGGTTTTACACCGAGGGTTCCGGTTTCCTCTTCGATAACACATCGTTGTGTTGTCCTTGTGTTTGCATCTCTCTTCCCTTAATCTTTTCCATTTAATTTCTGCTATGGATGTGATTTTATTTGGTTTAGATTTTTTATCAATTCTGTATTAAACTTATGTTCTTATTTCGCACATTAATTGTTTGATATTAAGCTTGAATTGGTAATTTGTAAATTGGGGGTCTAAACGTTCAAGGTGTTTTATACACTAATTGAACATTCAAATGCCTCTATGTAGGACTTACATGTACAATTCTGGAAATCATCTTTAAAAGGGCTCCTGATGTATGCAAGAATGCCTCTAGTTTGGACTTACATGTACAGTTCTGGATGTCGCCTTTAAAAGGGTTGCTGATGTGTGATTTTAGTAGAACTTGAGAGTTGCAAAAATGAAATTTCCCCAATGAAGTTGATAAAATCCCCTTGAGAGTGGAATCAACATCAATCCCCAGTAAGTTATAAGAAAGAAGAAGGCAGTTTTTCCCTAATGGAAGAAAGTATTCCCCAGTGAGCTGCACATTACCAAGAAATCCCAGCAAGCTACCCCTTCCCTAATGGACCATGCATCATTAAGGCTTTTTGGTAGGTCATAAACACCACTAATACACTTCTCAGCATAATCACTCTCCTTAGTAAGTCCTTCAGCATCCTCAGTGGATCTTTCATCCAAAATAGTCGAGCAAGTCAGAATGTAGAATTCATGCACATATCCTCTGGGCATTGAACATGCAGGCACGAAACCCAATGCAAATTAGAAAGGAAGAACACAGAATCCTATGGGAATTGAATATGTAGGTATAAATCCTATACAAGCTAGAATTCATGCACATATCCTATGGGAATTGAATATGCAGGCACATGCCACAAACCAGTCAAGCAAAGTTAGAATACAAAACTTGTGCACATATCCTTTAGGAATTGGACATGCAGGCACATCATACAAAACTTGTGCACATATCGCGAGGAAATTGAATGTGCAGGCCTAGTGGAAGAGGTAGAGACAGAGATACAGACCAAGGTTACCCTAAGGCAAGAGCCTCACCAAAACAGGTAGAGATGGAGATGGAAGACAAGTACCACTTGGAGAAATTTGAGGCAAGAGCCTTAAATGGACACCATAGATATGTATCCTTTTAAGCTCATAAGAGCACCCTTGTTTGTTTGGTTGATGGTTTCAGCTATTGGCCTTATTTATTTTTCTTCTTAAGTAATTATAGGATAGTGAGTCATTCGTCTTTTGCTTGCAATTGGAAAAATAGGTTCTAAAATAGTGAACCTATCATTGCTCATTTCCCGAGCAATAAAGGTGGGAATTCAAACATACGAATCCCACACAACTCTTCGATGTTGCACACCACCTTATGTATGCGTGATGTGTGTCATGTGCATGGGTTGGGCTTAAGCTATACGTCAAAACAAATTTTTTTGTCTCTTATTCTTTTGATTCCATTAGTGGATCTCAGGAATCAAAAGAGGGGCATTTATAGACACCATATTTTGTAACCGTTACGACTTGAGCTCCTATTCCCCAATGATGCTAGAATTCTAAGACCCAAGGTTGATTTAGGGCCCAATCAGATGTTGATTTGACTTAAGAAATGTTAAAATGAAAAATATAACTTTTGATGAGCAAATAAATCTATTTTTGGAAAATTAAATCCAAGGAAGCCCTCGATATGTGCACGCAGGACTCAACCTGCGTGCACATTTAGGGTTCCAAAACTATGAAAGGTAAGTTTTCTGCATTAAAGATTGAGGTTTGGAATGAATCCCACATCATAAATAAGGAATACATGGTACCTTTTCAAAACACATAAAAATCCTAAAGGAAAACACTAAGATTCATTAAAAATAAGGAATCAAAGAGGGAGTTTTTCATAAAACATCTTCAAGTCAATTTTTTTTTTTTTTTTTTTTTTGGGCCATTTCTAGCCTTGATCTTTGAGTTTAATATTACTAATCACTTTTCTATTGATTGTGAATAGGTTTGACTGAAGGGAACGGTCAAAAATCAAGCTTGCAGAGCTTTTGTTTTGAGGTATTGAGTTCTAGACTCTTTTTTCTCTTTTCTGTTTTAATCTTATTGTTTTTCTTGTTGCTTTGCTTGTTTTGTGTTTCAATATGTTTGTGTAGTTTAGGTTTTTGTATTTTTCATGTTTTAAACCATGTTAGGATGTTAGATTTTTTGTTTTGAAGTCCTACTTTGTTTTCTGTGTTGCTGTGCTCTTGGCTAGGGTTTTTATGGCTAAACCCACGTGCACATAATCCGGCTTGCGCATGTAGGCTGGGTTATACACATGTAGGCTTGTTCATGGATAAGCATGATCCTACCTAGAAACCCGAACCTTAGTTTTCTGATTCTGTTTCTTATTTCATTCCATAAATATGCTTTTGTTTTGATCCTTCTTTGTATATGTGAGTCTTTGTTTCATTGTTTGTTTGTTTGTTTGCCATTCACATTTAAATTATGTTTTCTTGTTTTGATGCCATGAACATGCATTCACATGTTCATGCATTAATGCCATAAGTGCTGAGATGCAGCAAGGTAAGTAAAGTAAGTCATGCATTCATATGTACATGCATTTTGTTTGTGACATAATCTTGTTTAGGGAGTGTTACGTACCAGCTGCCAAACCAGATTAGTTCTAGCTTTTGAATTTGCTTAGTTTATCTTTATCTCAGCTATTATTGTTATCTAATATTTCAAGTATTTGCTATTTAATAGAATAGCAATTGCCTTTATCCTTATCAGATTAGTAGGCTAGCAATTGTAGGAATTGTTTCTATCGTTTAGGTGTTGGATTTCTTTTTATATTCAGTTGTAAGCCTATGTGCTATATAATACCTATTATGATTAATAAAGAGGTATAAGAATATTTAGTAAAAATCAAGCTTTTCTTGTTAAGGAGGTCTCGGTTATCCCTCAAAGTATAACCATAAATTTCCTCTTGTCTACTACTTTATTTCTGAAGTATTACCATAAATTTCCTCTTGTCTATTGTTTTATTTTTGAAAATCCTTAGATCTAACCATATCCCCTCGAGGGAAAAGAGGTGCTGCACACAACCATGGAGGGGGTCTTATCATATGCACTTAAGGTGTTTGCTGTTAATGCATATTCATGTCATATTGTGTACATGATCATTATGGTTGATTGTCTCATTCCATGTCAGCTAATTGACATTGATTTACCCATGTATGTGACAAGCATCAACATGTTTGATGCTTTGGTGAGCTTTGGCTCGCCCTCATACAAACATGCTGACGCACGCCGTATACACAGGCATGAAACCTTGCCAATGTGCCATATCGCTGTAAACACAATTTTTTCTCAATTGGAGAAAATCAAACAATTGAAAAGAAATAGGTTTGCAAATATAAATTTGTATTGATGTATAATGAGTACAATCTCTATTTCGATTCTTTTATAAAAGAATACCCTCTGATTTTATCTTCATTGAATTTGACTTGAACAAGAATCTTCTTGACTTTAATTGGAAGATGGATTGATCGGTCTTCACAATAAATTTCTAGCTTCGAGCTTATTAGAGATTTGTTGTCCTTCAAGTTCTTTAAGCCCTTCGAATGTTCTTCAAGTTCTTCAAATGTTCTTCAAGTTCTTCAAATATTCTTCAAGTTCTTCAAAGTTTCTTGAGACGAAATTTCTCCAGAGCTTAGGCCTCTTGAAAACTTGGTGTCGAAAATGAGAGGGGATGTCCTCTATTTATAGTGATTTCAGAGGATGAGTTCCACTATGAATTGATATGCTTGAAAGTATGTAGCAGACTTTTGATTAGTCCAAATTCTTCTTAGAGATAATTATCTCTATTTATCTATTTTGATAAAGATCATATTTTGACAAAGATAAGTAATTATCTCTATTTAATTTATTTAATAAAGATAATTATCTACCAATTTTGAATAGAAAATTTATCTTTATTTTATTTATTCATTTATTTTGATAAAGATAATTACCCATAAATTTTGAATAGGAAATTTATCTTTATCTTGTGGGCCAAATGACACATGGCAAATTTTGATATGCCAATGTGATGCCAATTTGGATGACACATGTCATTATCTAATTTAATTAATTTAATGACATTAATTTCGAATTTGCCACTAAACTTTGATGTGGCATTTTGTAATTGGCTTGACAATTTTTTGTCTCCTACAAATAACCCCTCAAGACTTGAACATGTACACAATCTTGAATGTGGAAAGTGATCAACTCTCGACAACTTCATGCTTTGATCCAATTAGTTTCAGCACCTTTCATTTATTTAGGAATTTACAAGCAGGCATTTCTCCAATAGCTTGAACATGTGCGGGAGTCTACCATCATGAGAAGAGCTTTGCTCCTAACTTGCTTTGCGAAGATAACTTTAAGAAGGAAATTTGTTTCCTAGTCAAAGTAGTAATCATATAAGGACTGAAATTCTATCCTTTGCAATGATGATCCTTCATGCCTTCCATCAGACACTAGAATTGCCCTTCATTTTGACTTCTTTTCCTAGCCACATTGGTCTTTGACTAGATAAATTTGTTTTCTAGTCAAAGTGGTCTTAGTTAGACTCCTAGTAGGAATTAAACAAATATCCCCACTATGAGAAGAGATTTACTCCTAATCAAAGTGTAGTTAAATTATGCCACGTGATAGGAAAGTTCCTATTACAATTTGGCTAATGGCTATCACAATTGCTCTTAAGATGGGATTGCGATTCTTCTGGGCCTAATCTTGACAATTTAGGATTCCATATTTGCTTCAAGTCGGCGGCCATAAGGGCTTCCACTTTTAAGAAGGAAGTTTGTTTCCTAGTCGAAGTAGTCTTGCGAAGATAACTTCAATAAGGAGAATTCGTATCCTACTTCAAGTAATATTGGCCACAGTACACCTGATATCAATAGCCAACGTCCTATAAGAATTGAAACTCTATCCTATTTAAAGTCCTTATGAGTTTAATTCCAATTAGAACGAAGGAACTCGCATTGTCTTATTCCTTCCAAGAATCCTTCTTTATTTTGACTTCTTTTCCTGGCCAATCTAGTCTTGACTAGATGAGTTTTAGTTGCAATTAAACTCTGTGACCAGCACTATAAAAGGGTAGCCTCAGCTTCATGTTTATATCTTTGTAAACTGTCTCTTTTCTTTGTATGCTTTCAAATATATTGACTTATATTTGCTGGTGCAGATTTGATCTCAACTTCACAATAACTAACACCACTAGTATTGATTACCAGCATCTCTCCCTCGGGTATAACAACCTTCTTTAAATTTATTTTGTTTTCTATAAACAAAGTTCTTCTTGCATGCTATGCGAATTTTATCCTACTCTTGACTCACGTCCATGCATGGTTGCCTCAAAGATGCAATCGTATTATTGATCATGATCATTTTTTTGTGAGTAAGATATGAACTGGCCCTGCTCTTGGTATAGCTTGCTCACCAGCAGTATGCCAAATAAGTCGGCTTATATGATTGGATGACCTTGCCCCTTTTTCATATATATATATATATATTTTTGGGTACGAAAATAACTCTTCCTTTGACAATTTCTTTTGCATGCATAAGCTGGTCCATCGTTGAAAAATTCGGCTTCAAGTTTTGCAGGAGTTCGATCATACGCAAATTAATCTTTGGAGGTACATTCTTGTACAAAACTTTTCTTACTTGTGAATTTCTCTTCCTGCATGTCTATTTTTGTTTTGTATTGTTCCACCTCCATTTAGAATAGGTAATATGATGACTTAGTGGCACTACAAAGAAATTGCAATAGTTTATTTTGTTCCTCAAGCCAAGTAGCTACCAAGACAACGATCTTGAAGACAATCTTGAAGATGAAGACAATCTTGACAATGAAGTCTATCTATGATACAAAGACTTCCTTGAAGACGAAGACAATCTTGACAACAATGTCTATCTGTGATACGAAGACTTCCTTAAAAACGAAGTCTATCTGTGATACGAAGACTTCCTTAAAGACGAAGACAATCTTGACAACGAAGTCTATCTGTGATACGAAGACTTCCTTGACAAATAAGAAACCCTAAAAACGTTTTAAACACATAAGGCTGAGTTGGACAAATCTGCAGAAAAGCAATCTGCCCGACGTTCGATCGGTCGAGCCTAAGCTTCGATCGATCGAGCCAGGCCAAAAGCCACACTGCTTTCTGCTTTACACTCGATTCCAACTTTACATTAACATACAACTTTGAGCTAGCTTTAAACACTTCTAAACACATTGTTTTGATCATGGTTTGCCAACATTACACATTAGAGTTCTAAAATACATAAAGTCCTAAACTTTAGAAACTAACACAATATATCTCAACATTTTCTTGCAATGATGCTTGAAATTTTTTATATTTTTTTCAAGAAATGCCTTTTGGTTTTGCATCATAATTTTGAATACATTTTGCTCTACCTTTTCCTAGTCTAATTAGTGTTTGAAGTAAGGTCGTTTGCAGCTCTTTCTCTTTTAAGAGATTGACATTTGAAAAGCTTTTGAGGAGATATATAAGAACAAGTCTAGGAATGTGTCAAGATCAATCAAGAATACTGGTCAAACATGCATGACAAGCTTAAAGATCTATTTAAAACAATCAAACATAGATTTCTAGATTTCACTCACATTCAATATATGTGCATACACAATGAAAGTTCGAATATGTGTGAATACACAAGAGCTTGTTTAGACACCCAATTAAAAATTACAGTTAGATTGTGTCACGCCTCGACCCCAACGACAAAGATAGGCACGTGACAACCGCTGCACGCTTATAAAGTAAGCACCCTACAAGTGTGCAAAGCCTTCTTAGATACTAAAATTTATCCTCAAAAATTAAAATCAAATAAATTCAAAATACCTCAACAATTTTTTATGAATAGATCTCCCATAATTTAATAGGAACAAAATCCAAACCTCATGTACATAATGCCAATTGGCCAATAAATATAAAACTTTTAGAAGACCATCCAATCCCAAAATCACTAACCTTCTTTTCCTGCTCACAACACAAAACTTGGTATTCTTCACGATCTGAAACTGGAGGGGAAAAAGGGGGTGTGAGTTGAAAACTCAATAAGTAACCTAAGTCCTAATAAATTCTATCAAGCAATAGATCTGTAAAGTATAAGATGTAATATGTGTTTTCAAAATAACTGAAGAAGTTTCATAGTTTTAAAATAATAAGTTGCACATAGGTCACATACTTTAATCTTACAAATATATCATAGATGGTTTAGAAAATAGTCAGTTTTCTATATATCAAAAACTATAACTTACAATAGATTCCAAATACACATAAACAGTTTTAGTAACTCAAAATAGTCCAAATACTCAAACATTTTAAAAATCATCTATGTAGTTTTGAGGACTCGAAATAGTTCAATGTTCAAATGTAATTCATATTCTTAACAATCTTATGACTATGGTCACGTTGTATCCCCGTGACTGGGCATCAAAATACCAACGAATAACCCTCATTAGTTTGGGTATCAGAATACCAACGAATAACCCTCATTGGCTGGGTATCAGAGTACCAATGAATAACCCCCATTGGCTGGGTATCAGAGTACCAATGAATAACCCCCATTGGCTAGGTATCAGAATTAATTCATAGTCAAATTATCCATAATCGTATATAAGAAATCATAGTTTGTACCAAAAATATATCTTATTCAAATACATACATACATACATATATATATATAATCATATATTCAATATTCAAATCTATTTGTGATATTTCTATATCCTTTACTTGAAATCAATATAGCTAAAAACAATTAAATAAGATACATCATATATTCAGTAATCAAATATATTTGTGATAATTCTTTACTTGAAATCAGTAATACAATAGAAATAAAATTGTAACATCTGTAAACAATTTTCAGTAGTTAAAATACGCACAATAAAACCAATTAGGATAAGGTTACTTACCTCAAAAAGCCATATCAAAAGGAACTTCTCCCTAACGCTTCCTCTAAAACTTAGATATCACCTCGAAGGTGTAATCAATCCTTCTTTACTTTAGTCTTTTGGGTAGTCTCCTCTCTCAAAATATCTCTCCATATACGTTGATTTAATAAGCTTATATAGCTAGGGTTTCAACCTTATTTTCTAAAAAACTCCCTTATAATTATTAATTATAAAATTGTCCCCATAAACAAATTTACTTAAATAACCTTCCTTTTATTTTTATTTTTTTTTCAAGGTATTACAATCTCCCCCACTTATAAGAATTCAGTCCTCTGAATTCATCACAAGCTGAACGAATTATCACGCTTCCACTGCGCTACTCTAAAGCCACAATTGTATCGATCTATACAATTTTATCACTCATCACCATAGTTCAAAACTATTTCACAACAAATGCGTAGACTTTTCCTTCCCAAGATTTGTAAGATAAGAATTTCCAAAGCAAATGGAGCCATGATGTTTCCGCTGCATAATACAATACCACTATAAAATCTCTTACTCAATTACCCATAGTTTAAGAACAACCATATTATGAAAATTATATGATTCTTTTAAAATATACATATCTCTAGTCTAAATAGATCTCTAAGTTCCTTTTAATTTAAATAAAAGTTCCAAGGCCCATTCGTGTAGATTAACCCTAATAACTGATTTTCCATCAATTATTAATTTCAACAAAATTCCAAGGCCCAAGTAGTCTCCAAAAATTACAACAAGGGAAATCCACAATTTTGAGATTTACCATAGACCATTGAATGCTAGCATCCATTTAATTCTATACCTCAAAATTAAGTAGTGCATCCAAGGCTCCAATCCTTCCTAAGTTCAGAACTAATTTACAACATATGCGTGTATCACTATATCTTTTCTTCCTCAAGTTTTGTAAGAAAAAGAAATTCCAAAATCTCCATAAATAATCAATTGAGCATTGATATAAGGTTTTTCATAGAACCTCTATCTTAACCATAAATTATCTTCTCAAATAAGCAACATTTATTCACCTTTAATCGCTAAATGATTCTTGGGCTAGAACTCATTGAAGAGCTGGGTTCCTTATAATTACGTGGCCTATTATGAAAACAAATCTCTAAGTATACATTGGCTAGAAGGGAACAGTCCATGAAGTATCTCAACCCCCTTTTTTTTTAATATACTTTGCAAATAATAGTCCCAGCAATCTAGAACTTAAGAGTACATTGCAATTTATAATCACTAAACATCTACCAATATAAAACAAAAGGTACAACAAATGACTATAATTCAAATTGTAATAGTCTTTCAAAATAAACTCTCTTGCCATCCCAACTCCTTCGATATCCAATCAAAAATATGGTTCACTAGTCCAATTCTATACTACCACATACTTGTGTTCTATCCACTTCATTTTCTATTGAGCCAATCCATTAAATTTTATCAGTTAAGTTCAAAGAATTACATTTCTGGCATCAAAACTTATTCCCCGGGATATTAAACAATCCTCCAAGTCCATAGAAAAGAAATTGCGGACCTCAAACTTCTAAGTAACAAAACATGTCTCAAAAACATTTAGCGACTACCTCACACATAAATTAGGTTATGGTAATCCATGTAGGTCAACCCTAACAAGAACAATGATCCCAAAAAGTCGGTCCTTAACATTAGAGTCCAAAGAAGTCACCGATATATTACTGAATTCTCTAAACACCCTTAGAATTTATATAATAACATATAATATAATGTGAACTACAATAACCACAAATTAATTTTTCCTTCACACTACGAACTTTTCGTTAATTTCCTTACTCCATATAAACTAAAATCAAGGAATCATAGCTCTAACATCAAACCTTAACCCCTAAATAAAGTTCTGCAATAGTCAGTTCCCTAATAATGATCAAGCACTCCAAATTCTGAATAGGACATATAGTAAACTATCATTCAATAACTAAACCTTTGAGAATCTCCTACAGATCAAACTAACCTTAGGTAGGTCAACTATATTAGGCAAAACTATCAAATGAGTTTTCAAAAGATCAGTCACAAAATAACAGGAAGATTTCCTTTGCTTCATCTTTTCTCACTCTCTTTTCCTTTTAATGAGAAGAAGAAGTTTTAATAACCAATATGATCAATTACAAAATTTTCAAGAATAAAATACACTCACTTAATACTAGTATAAGATCATAGAAGTATATCAATTAAAATCCTCCCTTTTTTTATTTATAAGTCACGTATGCATAACCACATAGACATAAATATCAAATCCTTCAAATATGACCTAACAAATCATCATATGATGGAACCTCACTTCCACCTCTCATCAAGTCATCAAAAGAACACTATCTATGACCTAATAACCTTCACAAACAATAACTGGAATTGTAATACCTAGGGTGCAGATTTCATTCTAAATCAAAACCTAGCATAAAGTCTACAAGATCATAACCTAAGCTCTGATGCCATTATAATTGTCACACCCCAAACCCAACTACAAAGATAGGCACGTGACAACCGCCGCACGTTTATAAAGTAAGCACCCTACAAGTGTGCAAGGCCTTCTTAGCAACTAAAATTTATCCTCAAAAATTAAAATCAAATAAATCCAAAATACCTCAACAATTTCTTTATGAATAGATCTCCAATAATTTAATAGGAACAAAATCCAAACCTCATGTACATAATGCCGATTGACCAATAAATATAAAACTATTAGAAGACCATCCAATCCAAAATCACTAAGCTTCTTTTCCTGCTCACAACACAACATCAAAACTCCCAAAACTTGGTATTCTTCACGATAAGAAACTGGAGGGGAAAAAGGGGGTGAGTTGACAACTCAATAAGTAACCTAAGTCCTAATAAATTCTATCAAGCAATAGATTTGTAAAGTATAAGATGTAATATGTGTTTTCAAAAGTTATAATATACTATGTGTTTTCAAAATAACTGAAGAAGTTTCATAGTTTTAAAATAATAAGTTGCACATAGGTCACATACTTTAATCTTACAAATATATCATAGATGGTTTAGAAAATAGTCAATTTTCTATATATCAAAAGTTATAACTTACAATAGATTCCAAATACACATAAACAGTTTTAGTAACTCAAAATAGTCCAAATACTCAAACATTTTAAAAATCACCTATGTAGTTTTAAGGACTCAAAATAGTTCAATGTTCAAATGTAATTCATATTCTTAACAATCTTATGACTATGGTCAAGCTGTATTCCCGTGATTGGGCATCAAAGTATCAATGAATAACCCCCATTGGTTTGGATATCAAAATACCAACGAATAACCCCTATTGGCTGGGTATCAAAGTACCAATGAATAACCCCCACTGGTTTGGGTATCAGAGTACCAATGAATAACCCCCATTGGCTGGGTATCAGAGTACCAATGAATAACCCCCATTGGTTTGGGTATCAGAGTACCAATGAATAACCCCTGTTAGCTGGGTATCAGAATTAATTCATAGTCAGATTATCCATAATCATATATAAGAAATCATAGTTTCTACCAAAAATATATCTTACTCAAATACATATATATATATATATATATAATCATATATTCAATATTCAAATCTATTTGTGATATTTTTATATCCTTTACTTTAAATCATAGCTAAAAACAATTAAATAAGATACATCATATATTCAGTAATCAGATATATTTGTGATAATTCTTTACTTGAAATCAGTAATACAATAGAAATAAAATTGTAACATCTTTAAACAATTTTTAGTAGTTAAAATACGCACAATAAAACCAATTAGGATAAGGTTACTTACCTCAAAAAGCCATATCAAAAGGAACTTCTCCCTGACGCTTCCTCTAAAACTTAGATATCACCTCAAAGGTGTAATCAATCCTTCTTTACTTTAGTCTTTTGGGTAGTCTCCTCTCTCAAAATATCTCTCCATATGCGTTGAATTAATAAGCTTATATAGCTAGGGTTTCAACCTTATTTTCTAAAAAACTCCCTTATAATTATTAATTATAAAATTGTCCCTTTTTTTTTTTTTTTTTTTTTTTCTGGGTATTACAGATTGATTTTACTCCAACTTATCTAAGTGCAGAACAAAAGTAAATGAAGCACAATAAATCGATAACTAGTCTAGTGCACAAACATGAATAACAAGCAATAAAAGTAAAGCACAAGAGTAAGGGAAGAGAGATGCAACCACAAGATAACACCAAGATGAGTTATCGAACTTTGGTTTTATATATATAGGATTAAGTACACACACATAAAATTCAAACACGTACAATCACACAAATAAAATAGATATTTATTGAACATTAGACTTGTGTGTTGTTTGTGAGTATGAAGTATGAATTAGTCTATAACCTAACATGAAACTTCAATGATCAATTCAATCAAGACATACACAAATGAACGTTTATGACCCATCAAGAAAGGAGTTTACATTGATAGAAAGCTTTTTATTTGGCTTCCTTTTTCATACTTTTAACAATATATCTCAACATTTTCTTGCAATGATGCTTGAAATTTTTTATATTTTTTTTGAAGAAAATGCCTTTTGCTTTTGCATCATAATTTTGAATACATTTTGCTTTACCTTTTCCTAGTCTAATTAGTTTTTGAAGTAAGGTTGTTTGCAGCTCTTTCTCTTTTAAGAGATTGACGTTTGAAGAGCTTTTGAGGAGATATATAAGAACAAGTCTAGGAATGTGCCAAGATCAATCAAGAATATTGGTCAAACATGCATGACAAGCTTAAAGATCTATTTAAAACAATCAAACATAGATTTCTAGATTTCACTCGCATTCAATATATGTGCATACATTAACGAAAGTTCGAATATGTGTGAATACACTAGAGCTTGTTTAGACCCCCAATTAAAAATTACAGCTAGATTGCTTTTACTCCAACTTATCTAAGTTCAGAACAAGAGTAAATGAAGCACAATAAACCGATAACTACTCTAGTGCACAAACATGAATAACAAACAATAAAAGTAAAGCACAAGAGTAAGGGAAGAGAGATGCAACCACAAGATAACACCAAGATGAGTTATTGAAGAGGAAACCGAAGAACTTGGCAAAAAACCACTTCGCCACCCTCCAAACGGTAATCGATCCACTAGACTAAAGTTGGAATACACAAATAATAAAAGACCCTCCAAGCCTAGTCTACCCAATGTACTTGAGCCTTCCAAGCTCCTGTGACCAACGGACTTCTCGGAGTCATGTCTTCTCTAGCTTTTCGAATCCCGCAATATGCCCAATTGCATCTGCCAAGCCTCATTGGCTTCTTTTGGCAAATCCCCAAAGCTTCCAAAGCTCCAAAACACTCTCTACACTTTGAAAAGGTGTGGGTTGTGTTTGGGTACAAATCTCCTCTTAAGGTATGACAATGGGAGAGGGAAGGAGAAGAGGCTACAATGATTTTTTACTAAGGATGAGTAGCTTTCTCTCTAAAAGATGGGTGTGTTGTGTTGTAGAAAGCCTATCTAGGGTTTTTCTCTCTGAATGGCCTCTCTTACTTTTGTGGGTAACAAGAAAGTCACTCTTAAAATCCTCTAGGCAGAATGTTTTGTAGGTATCTCACGAGTTAGCCCTTTTCGCGAGACACTCTTGAGACTGATAGCCTGGCATGACTCTTCAGCTTCCAGCATGTGCTTCTCATATGGCTCTTTTGCGGGTAAGCTTCTCGTGAGATACACTTGTTCATCCAATACATGCTCGATTCTTCACCAGCTTAATACTAAACCAAATACAATAAAATCCTACAAAATACAAGGAACAAAATTAAAGTAAATACAACACCTTTTGTCATGGAATAAAGCCAACATAAAACATAGTTGTAAATCACGACTTTACAATCTCTCCCTTTGGCTATTCTGTGACAAAACACCCTATAACAGACTTTAGACTTAAACGCGAGTTTGGGAACAAGGGCAAAACTCATTCACACCTAAATCTAAAACTTATAATGAACTTGGAACATGTATACTTGTAACTTGAAACAGTTGCACAAAACACATTATGTAAGGTTGAATTTATTCAACCATCTAATTGGCTTTATTCCGTGCCAAATTTGCTTGTAATTCAGCATTTAGTAACCCTGTATCTAGGTGGGTTTGTTGTAAGGGTAGTGAGTGAGATAGAGTGAAGATTGCTCAAGAGTGTGCAAGAAAATAGAGTGTCGCGGCTGGGACTCGCGGGTGGACTCGCGGCTGCAAGCCGCCAGAAGCTGCACACGTGCCAAGCATGCTGGAAGATGAACAGTCATGCTAGCTGGAGCACTACAGGACAAAACATGACAACTGGCCATACGGTTAACTCGCGACTGGATCTCGCGACTTGGTCAAGCCGCGAGGTCAAGCCGCGAGCCACCCCTGTTTTGCTAAAACCTGACGTTTCACATTCCTCTCCACTCCAGTATAAATACCCCTTTAACCCACGATTGAAAGAGAGCTTCCAGAGAGGATTTTGAGAGAGAAACCCTAAAGAAAAACCAGATTGTTTCATCTACAATCTATACCTTAGAGTCTCTTCAAATTCCCTTACTCTCTTCCTCTCCATTGTCAAATCCTTGAGAGGCATTATACCAAACCTGGTTCTCACCATTATCATCTCTGTGAGACAGTCGTTTGGAGTTCTGGGAAGCAGTTAGGAAGGAGCCAATCTTCATTGGTTGATGCTACGGTCTAGTAGCGGAATCCGGGAAGCTAGAAAAGAAAAAGTTTCGGCGCAACCTCGTTGGAGCAAGAAGCTTGGAGGGCTTAGGTGCACTGGGTAGATTAGGCTTGGAGGGTCTATTGCTGTCCTTGTATCCCAACTGTATTTTCTAGTGGATTGATTACCGCTTGGAGGGCGGCGGAGAGGTTTTTCGCCGAGGACTTCGGTTTCCTCTTCGATAACACATCGCGTGTTGTCTGTGTGTTTGCATCTTCCTTCCTCTCTATCTTTGCCTTTATATTATCTGCTGTGGATTTTATTCTGTTATAGCTTAGATAGTATTTAACCTATTTCACATTATAGCATATGTTAAGTTTCCGCACACTTGTTGTTTGACATATTGCTTGTGTTGGTTAAGCTAATTTTTGGGGGTCTAAACGTTCAAAAGTGTATTGGTACATGTTTTTGAACTTTCTGTGTGACCTCATTACAGGAGCCCCCATTGATATATGTGCTCACATCTACTACAACTTGAGGAAGACAGCGTGTCAATCTACAGCTCGAGGAATCATTCCATTTTGCAGTCTCGTCATGAAACTCATTCTTAGTGCAGGCATTATTCCTCCTGCAGATGGTAAAATGTTGACTCGTCAACGTCCCATTTCCTTGTTCACTCTTCAAGCGAGCAGAAGTCACTCCTCTAAATCACCAAGAAGTGCTCACATCTCTCCGGTTACTCCATCTGCCCCTAACTCAGAGACACCGGCACATACCACATCTGCATCACGTGCTGTTCCTGAAGCTTCACCGGCTGGTATTCCGCAAGCACAGACTGCTCCTCATACTGATAGAGTCGGCAGCGTACTTGAGCATATTCAGAAACGCGTTGATGAGCTTGTGGCACTCCTCTACTCCACAAACAACCATGTCCAAATGCGCCTCGAGACTATGGAGAATCAGCTAGATGAGATTCAACGGAAGTTGGACGAGAGTCTTTAGCTATTCGTGACAAAAAGGGGGAGAGCATTCAGTAAGGGGGAGAAAAGTTCAAATGGAAGTGTGCATAGTGATAGGGGGAGTACACACATACTTTTGTCATACTTTTGTTTTTAGTCTTATCTTCTAAACTTATGGTTATGGTTTTGATACACTGTGTTTTGGTGTATAGATGTTCCTAACTCTTATCTTATACTCTTGGTTTAAACTTTAATATATGTTGATGATGTTATTCAGGTATTTGTTGGTTTGTACCCATGTGCTTTTGTAAGCTTTTAGGGTTAATGTTTTGTGCATAGTTTGTAGGCTTTATGGTATGTACCTTGCTTAAGTGCAGCCTTTATGCTATGTTGAAATCAGTACTTTAATCTAAATGTTCTGTATTTTGGTTTATGTACTGTCACTCTTGTGCCCTTGTAGGATTGTTCCTAGATGCATATGCCTTGTGTGCTATGCATTGGTTGAGTGTTGAGCATACAAGTGTCTTGCCTTGTGCTTGTTAACTTGTATGTTCTTGTGTTCATTCCAAGTGAGAATGAGCACTGTGATCACTACCTTGTGGTGTTCACTTGGTTGATCAAGCCATGGTTTTTTTATTAACTCCATCTTTGCTTGATCTCATATTGCCTGTTTCATATGCATTTATAATTTTCTGCTTACAATGATCATGGTGTATTGTTGTGTTTCAGGAGTTTATGTTCATATGATTCAAGTGCTTCACAGCTTCTAGAGTTAGGTGTGACTGAGTTTTGTTCAATTGTTCCCAACTCACATGTTAAGTCTAGAGTCTGTTTTAGGGTTTTGTCACGGAATAGCCAAAGGGGGAGATTGTAAGGTTGAATTTATTCAACCATCTAATTGGCTTTATTCCGTGCCAAATTTGCTTGTAATTCAGCATTTAGTAATCCTGTATCTAGGTGGGTTTGTTGTAAGGGTAGTGAGTGAGATAGAGTGAAGATTGCTCAAGAGTGTGCAAGAAAACAGAGTGTCGCGGCTGGGACTCGCGGGTGGACTCGCGGCTGCAAGCCGCCAGAAGCTGCACACGTGCCAAGCATGCTGGAAGATGAACAGTCATGCTAGCTGGAGCACTACAGGGCAAAATAGGACAACTGGCCATACGGTTAACTCGCGACTGGATCTCGCGACTTGGTCAAGCCGCGAGCCACCCCTGTTTTGCTAAAACCTGACGTTTCACATTCCTCTCCACTCCAGTATAAATACCCCTTTAACCCACGATTGAAAGAGAGCTTCCAGAGAGGATTTTGAGAGAGAAACCCTAAAGAAAAACCAGATTGTTTCATCCACAATCTATACCTTAGAGTCTCTTCAAATTCCCTTACTCTCTTCCTCTCCATTGTCAAATCCTTGAGAGGCATTATACCAAACCTGGTTCTCACCATTATCATCTCTGTGAGACAGTCGTTTGGAGTTCTGGGAAGCAGTTAGGAAGGAGCCAATCTTCATTGGTTGATGCTACGGTCTAGTAGCGGAATCCGGGAAGCTAGAAAAGAAAAAGGTTCGGTGCAACCTCGTTGGAGCAAGAAGCTTGGAGGGCTTAGGTGCACTGGGTAGATTAGGCTTGGAGGGTCTATTGCTGTCCTTGTATCCCAACTGTATTTTCTAGTGGATTGATTACCGCTTGGAGGGCGGCGGAGAGGTTTTTCGCCGAGGACTTCGGTTTCCTCTTCGATAACACATCGCGTGTTGTCTGTGTGTTTGCATCTTCCTTCCTCTCTATCTTTGCCTTTATATTATCTGCTGTGGATTTTATTCTGTTATGGCTTAGATAGTATTTAACCTATTTCACATTATAGCATATGTTAAGTTTCCGCACACTTGTTGTTTGACATATTGCTTGTGTTGGTTAAGCTAATTTTTGGGGGTCTAAACGTTCAAAAGTGTATTGGTACACGTTTTTGAACTTTCACATTAAATCCTCAATGTAAATCAAGTGATTAAAGGACAAGTATAATGTAACAAGTAAACAGCAATCAAGTAAACTTGATGTGAAACATATGAGCAACTTGATCATACACCAAACAGTCATATGGAAATGACTACAATGATCATATAGCAAAGCAAATGATCATCCGAACATGCAACCAATAAAGCACAATGGCATAAGGATGTATGCATGCCCAACACATAAGTACAATGCGATGAGAGCAACAAAGCATAGATACTAAATGTAACTCAAAGTACCATAAAGCAACGAGAAAACAAGCATAAAGTAAAAGAAGACAAAACAAGGTTTTCTCATAAAAAGAATGTCTTCTCCCCCTTAGTATATGCATTTCCTCTATGGCTTTCTCCCCTTACGAATGTGCATGAGGTAGAATTTCTCCCCCTAAGAATGAGCACATGAGTCATATAGAAATAAGTATACTCTGCCCCTTTTTGTCACAAATAGATAAATGAATCAAGAGAAAGGAGGGAAAGAAAAGAAGATATGAACAAGGGTAAAAGATGATGCATGGGGGCTGCAAGTTAAATAAGAAAATGAAGCTCAAACGAAAGACAAATAAATTTAAAAAATGCTACAAAGCAAAAGTAAATATGAAATGCTAAGGATGATGGAACAAGATGTAGACCAAGGCATGATAAGGATACAAGAGCATGTTATATGTGCTAGAAGGTCTAAAAGACTTAACTAGCATCAATGAATGCAAAACATGTTAAGTGTTAAGAGTGTGTGTAGCAATAGTGCATCTAGTGTGCATGTGAGATGCATGACCAATGCATGAGTAAGAAGTCATGGGGCAAAGTGTGTAAAACATACAACCAATGATTAATACATGATAAACATGCATAATCATCATAATCCCCAAAAATTGGTACTCATCAGAGTCCAAAACAACGAGAAAATTCCATTTGGGCATTTTAACAATGCATGAACATATAAAAATCTTGCCAAAATACATATTAAAGTGCCATTTGGGGCCAACACAAACACAATCAAAGAAAATGGGACAGAGCCCAATCAAGAAATTTTGCATAAAAATAAAGTTTTCCCAACCCTTTCAAAAATATACCCAACCTAAGAAATCCTAGAATCTAAGACATAAACTAAAAGGAATCAAGGATTAAAGAATGATGAAACATACCTTAGTGAAGACTTAGAGTTGATTGAACTTGAGTTTTTGTTGGGTTTTTGAGAGAAAATAGGTTTTGGGTTGAGAGAGGCTCGAGGGAGGCAAAGGGGTTGTGTTTGAAAAACTGTCATAGTCTGCCCTTCAAAAACTGAAAACGTGCGATTTTCGCAGGTAAGCTTCTCATGAAGTTACTCGCAAAAATGCCACTGAAGCATGTAAACTATTTCGTGGGCAAATTTTTCTCACGAGACAGTCACAAAAGTTTCTATCTTAATTTTGGTGTTTTCAATTTTTGCCATCCTCATTTTTGCGAGAAGAGCAAACTCACAAAACTTCTCGCAAAAGTGCCTCTGAAAGAGTTTTTTAGGTAAAACAAGAAATAGGCAATATGTACAAAAACTCTAAACACATGAAAGCATAAAAACACTTTCAAAAACATATAGAATACTCAAAAAAAAATTTGGGTTTGATCAACAAGCAATCGAGTATACACATCACATTTGAACATGTACAATCACACAAATGGAATAAGCATTCATTGAACATTAGACTTGTGTGTTGTTTGTGTGGATCAAGTATGAACTAGTCTACAGTCTAGTATGAAGTTTCAATGATCAATTCAATCAAGTCATACACGACTAGTACGAAATCAAATGACCTATCTCACTAGTAGAAATGAACATATATGACCCCTCACCAATGTGATTACAATTGATTGAAAGCTTTTTGTTTTGCTACCATTTACATACTTTTGATCAAAACAACTCAAAATTTTGAGAAGCGATGCCGTAAACATTTCAAGATAACTTTGACAATTTGGCCATTGGCTTTTGACACCATACATTTAGTACAAAACACTTTCCCTTTTTCCTAATCAAATATTAGTATGTGTGATGGCTTTTTCAGCTCAAAATTCTCTTTTCGAGATTGACATTTATAGAGCTCTTGAAAAAGAAAAAAAAAATGTGAGGAGATATATAGACACAAGTCTACACATGTATTAATATCAATCAAGTCTATTGACCAATCATTCATGACAAACTTGAAAATCTATTTACAATAATCAAACGTAGATTTCTAGATGTTGCTCACACTTGGAAAATGTGCATACATAACAAGCTAAGCTCGTAAATGCACTACGCCATTAGTTCGAAGGTACTAGGGCAAAATCTCATGTGATACAGCTCAAGCGATCAAACTTTTTGGATATTTTTCAATTTTTATGAGTTTTTGATTTTTTCAACACACTCAAAAACAGAACATGAAAAGTAAGATCAATAAATAAAAACAAAAACAATGCATATAAAGAGATGCATGATGCGCAAATGCATGATAATGAAGTATCTAATGCATGAAGGGTCCTACAAAGATCGAAAGAATTAGATCAAGGACCAAAAGAGGAAAAGCTCAACCATAGGAACCCTTCCTCATCCAAATAGAATGATTGATTGGAATGAGTGTCTTATGAGAAGTGAGACGAAGGCTGTAAGAATAAGAACCAGAGATGCACATAGACAAGGAGGTAAGAACATCAAAAAATTTCTTCAACAACTTACCATTTTCCCTCAAATCTAGTTTTGGGAAGGGATTAGGACATTGAGGCCTTATATGACCAATTACACCACAATGGTGGCAAGTTAGAACAAACTTAGATCCATCCAAAACCTTAGGTTGAGACCTAAATGGAGGCTTTGACTTAAGATCCTTTCTCTCCACCTTTTGATTTCTTTTATGTGGAGGAATGTACACTGATTTGTCTTTTCAGGTAGAACACACAATAGGCACAAAAATCGGGTACCACAACATGATTGCAACAAATATTTTCATCCTTATTAGCAATAGGTTCAGCAATCAAACACCTGGCATGCATCTTAAGAGATTCATTTTCACATTTAAGATCATCAACTAGTTTGTTAGACAAAACAAGTTTAGCATCCAAGTCCATATTCAAAAATTTAAACTTCTTTAGTTTTTCTAGAGAATGTTTAGCAAGTTTCTTATACTTTTTAACCAGTTTATTAGATTCATTGAGCTTAACAATCAAATCATCCTTTTCACGAATAAACTTGCTCAAATTCTCATGAAACTTCTTAGCCTTTTTCTTCAAGAGTTTGACATTTGAAATATTAACAACACCTATAGATTCATGTAACATGTCATCACAAGCAAGAGGATTAATACTCACATAGGCATTTTCACAAACACATGGCATGTTATACTCAACAACGTCCAAAGCATCCATAGAAGCATACAAAGCACTACCCATGGAAAAACACAAGGGGTCAAGGATTACACCTAGGTAATGAAACCAAAACAAGTATACCCGCTTTGATACCAATTGAAAGCTCAGAATTGTGTGAATATACAAGAGCTTGTTTAGAACCTCAATTAAAAATTACAGTTAGATTGCTTTTACTCTAACTTATCTAAGTGAGGAACAAGAGTAAATGAAGCGCAATAAACCAATAGTGCACAAACATGAATAACAAATGATAAAAGTAAAGTACAAGAGTAAGGGAAGAGAGATGCAATCACAAGATAACACCAAGACAAGTTATCGAAGAGGAAATCGAAGAACTCGATGAAACCCTCCAAGTAGTAATCGATCTACTAGAGAATAAAGTTGGAGTACAAGAATAACAAAAGACCCTCCAAGCCTAGTCTAACCAATGTATTTGAGCTCTCCAAGCTCCTGCTACCAACGGACTTCTCGGAGTCATGTCTTCTCTAGCTTTTTGGATCCCACAATACGCTCGATTGCATCCGCCATGCCTCACAGGCTTCTTTTGGCAAATCCCCAAAGCTTCCCAAGCTCCATAACACTCTCTACACTCTGAAAATGTGTAAGTTGTGTTTGGGTACAAATCTCCTCTCAAGGTATGACAATGAAAGAGGGAAGGAGAAAATGCTACAATGATTTCTCATTAAGGATGAATTGTACTCTCTCTAAAAGATGGGTGTGTTGTGTTGTAGAAAACCTATCTAGGGTTTTTCTCTCTAAATGACATCTCATACTTTTGTGGGTAATAAGGGTATATATAGAATGGGTGAAGAGTAAGAAAGTCACTCTTAAAATCCTCCAGGTAGAATGTTTCGCGGGTATCTCGCAAGTTAGCCCTTCTCGCGAGACACTCGCGAAACTGACAGCCTAGCACGACTCTTCAGTTTCCAATATTTGCTTCTCACGTGGCTCTTTCGTGGGTAGGCTTCTCGTGATACACTCGCGAAATCCACTTGTTCATCTAATACATGCTCGATTCTTCACCAACTTAATACTAAACCTAGTACAATAAAATCTCACAAAATACAAGGAAAAAAACTAAAGCAAATACAACATTTTTTGTCATGGAATAAAGCCAATGTAAAATATAGTTGTAAATCACAACTTTACTCATAACAAGACTAAGCTTGTAAATACACTATGCCAATAGTATGAAGGTACAAGGCCAAACTTTAATAAGATATGTGCTCAAACTTTTTATACGATTTTGGATTATTACACACACTAAACAAATGCAAGAAAGTAAGATAAGAAACATAAAAAATGCATATAAAGAAATTCATGATGCATAAATGCATGAGAATGAAGCATCTAGTGCATGAAGAGTCCAACTAAGATTGAAAGAATTAGTTCTAGGACCAAAAGAGCACAAGCTCAACCATAAGAACCCTTCCTCACCTAAACAGAACAAGTGTTTGGAGTGAGTGTCTCATAAGAAGTGAAACGAGGATGGGAAGAAGTAGAACTAGAGGTGCACATTGTCAAGGAGTTAAGAGCATTAACCACATGCTTCAACAACATACCATTTTCACCTAAATCTAGTTTTGCTTTCTTAGCACAACTTCCAAGAAGCTCAAAATTTTCTTTTCTTTTGATTCTTTTAGGAGCTTGAAACTTAGAGCAATGAGGTCTTAAATTTCCAATAAGTTGAGGTCATAAATTTCTTTTTGTGTGTCTTTCCTCATTTCTTTACTCACACTATATAAGCCAACATTACCCATGAAATTGTAAGGAGAGTTTTAGAGAGAAAACCTTTGAAATCCATTTAAGAGTTAGAGATTGCAAACCAACAATCCTCAACAAATTTATCTTAGTTTTCTTCACACTCTTCCCTCTCTAAATTCCATATCCTTTGAGAGGTTTTTGGCCCAAACACAAACCTCACACCCATTTTGAATGTTGTGAGTTGCTTTGGAGCTTTTGGGAAGCATTGGGTCATCCCATTCTATAGTGGATGCAATTGGTGCTAATTGTGGGATCCAGAAAACTAGTCAAAACAAGGCTAAGTGAAGCTCGTTGGTAGCTGAGACTCAGAGGGTCTAAGTACAAAGGGTAGTCTAGACTTGCAAGGTCAAAATTGTAATCCTTGTACTCCAAATTATTTACTAGCTGATCGATTTGGTTGGAGGGTCATGGAGAGGTTTTTACGCTGAGCACTTCGATTTTCCTCTTTGATAACACATCCCTATGTTATCTTTTGTTTGCTTCCTCTTCCCTTACCCCTTTTGTTTTGTAATTAGTTGTCAATTATGTATGCCCATGCACTAGGTCCTGGTTAATTGCATATGATTACTCTTATTCCACATCTAGTTGAGTAGATTAAAGCCCTAATTTAAGAATTGGGGGTCTTAATTAGCTCTAGCATTTTTAATAGTGAGCTTTCATTTTCAAAAGAATGTTTAGCAAGTTTCTTATACTTTTCAACCAATTTGATGGATTAATTGAGCTTAGCAATCAAATCATCATTTTCACAAATAAACTTGCAAAATTTCTCTTGAAATTTTTAAGCCTTTTTTTGTTCAAGAGTTTGTCATTTACAATTTTAACATCACCCAAAGAGTCATGCAACATATCATCACAAGCATGGGGATTAACACTCATAGAGGCATTTTCACAAACATGTGGCATGTTACGTTCAACATCATCCAAAACATGCAAAGAATATACATAGCATTATCCACGGCAATTAACATAAAAGGTCAAGGATCACACTTAGGTAATTAAACCAGAACAAGTGTAGTCTCTTTGATACCAATTGAAAGCTCGATAGTATAATTACTAGAGCTAATTAAGGCCATCAAATTTTAATTACGGCTTGATCAATTTTAAGCTTTACACATTTAATGCAGAATATACGTGATTAGAAAATTAATTGAAGCATTCAAAAATTGCATGGATGAACAAATAGATGCAATGCTAAAAAGTATAGGGAAGTAGGGAAAAGAAATTCAAACCCAAGATAACACCACGATGTGTAATTGAAGAGAAAAATTGAAGAACTCAATGTAAAAACAACTCCATGGTCATCCAAGCCAAAATGATCTACTAGTGAATAAGTTGGAGTACAAAAATACCAAAATGACCCTCCAAGCCTAATCTAACTTAAGTACTTGAGCTTTCCAAGCTCTAGCTACCTTAAGTACTTGTCTTCATTAGCTTCCCAAATCCTACAATATCGCCTGATTGTACTGCCAAGCCTTATCAGCTTAATTTGGGAAAGACCTAATGCTCCACAAGCTCCAAAACACTCTTTACACTCTAAATGGGTGTGGGTTGTGTTTGGATAAAAATCTTTTCTCAAGATATGACAATGGGAGAGGGGAGGAGAAGTGACTATAAAGACATTCTCACTTAAGGATGAGTAGCTCTCTTTAAAAGGTGGGTCTTGTGTGAAAACCTCAATCTCTAGCATTTTTTTTCTTTGATAGCCTCCTTACCATTTTATGATAATGAGGGTACTTATAGTATGGATGAAGGATAGAAGAGTCATACTTAAAATCCAAGCATTCAAAGTGTCTCTTTAGTCACTTGTAGGTTGGCCAAGGCACGAGTTACTCGTGAGACATCTTGACTATTGAACTTCCTCATGTGCTTCTCACATAGCTTCTCACATGTTCTGCAATCCCGAGCCAATGGCGAGCTATTCATGAATTCAATTGTCTTGAGCAATTTTCACCAACTTAATACTAAACCCATTATAATTAAATCTCATAAAATACAAGGAAATAAATAATTGAAATTACAACACTTTTGTCATGAAATACAGCCAATAAAAATATTATGTAAAAAACATAACTTAACAAAATTAATGTCTAATATTGTATTTCATGCATGACACGTAAAGATATCCAACTTTAGTCATCAATCAACGTATCAGTAGATACTTTGTAGATAAAAACTTTGTAGATACTTTTTAAGGCATTTGGAGTTCAAAATTCTTTTTTATCTATTGTAACTATTGAATTTTCAATTGGGAAAAAAAAAAAAAAATCGTATGTAAATTACGTGGTAAACGAATATAGTATATAAGACTAAATTGTTATCATGTAATACGCGGTTGACGTAACTAGAATAATTAACAAAAACTTATATTGAATTTTTTGAAACTTTTAATTTTCTGGAACTATAATAATAGAGTTTTAGTTATAGAAAATTATTTTAAAAATTTTATAGATTCCTACATATATATAACAAAAGTGGGTCGTATGGCATATATCATTTACATGACATAAGCTTGTTAATTATTTACTAATTCATGTGGAGTTCAAACTTTAAATATAATCCTTTAGTTTTTTTCAATCCTTTATTGTACGATTTATATTATACTAGGGTCCCTTAGTTATTACAGTTAATACTTATTAAATATTTCTGCCTACTTTTTGTTTTTGGGTTTATTAAATGCCAACCTATTTCTTTGGTCTTGAAATATAGCACAACTTCTAAACGAACCATTGAGAAACCTTAAATCCTTCACTAGCATGCCTTGCATTGAATTTTTTTAGTTTGTCCCTACCATATTATAATTTGAACCTTTTATGGGTTGGGTGTAGCTTACCTCAAGTACTTTTTTAATTGGAATTGTATTTTATTTTAATGAGAGATTGATACGTTATCCACTAACTAAATAAAATGTGAATATTAAAACGCATTACCACTTGTCATTGTATATTTAAAATAAAGGACATATCCAATTAAAAAAGTACTGAAGGTAAGTCAAACCCTTATGGGTTCACATTAACCAAAATAATAGAAATTCACATATATTACACTAAGTGTTTATCTAACTACTAATAGTTTCATTTATAACTTGAGTTTTGGCTCTAAAAAAAAAAGTAAAAAATAGATCATTCATGTGTGAAATATCTCAATAGCTAGATAAATACAATATTATGAATAAGCATTTTCTTTTTGTAAAGTTTTTTTTTTTTTTTTTTGGTATAATTACATTAAATATCACTTAGTATTTAAATGAATAGTTTTTAATTTTTCAAATTGGTCTCAAATATTATATATTCACATAATGTGTATACGTGCGTGTATCATATATAAAATTTCTCCCCTCCCCCTCCACTCAAATCCTAACTCCGCCACTGGCTGGGGACCTAAAAGGCTGGTGGGTAAACTTGATCAATGATCAGAAAGAATATAAAACATAGGTCCAGTTTTGAAAGGGGAAAATGATAGCATGTCATCTTGAAATGGTAAGAATATAGTTTGACGAATGACAAAGGACAAGGAATACTTATTAAAGCAACATAGAAAAAGTTAGAATACAACGTCAAAGATAGATAGATACCTCCTAACAATATATAAAATTGTCATCCCGAATTTTGTCGACAGAGCTATCAAAGTATATACTTGTAATTGTGGATAGGGATAGATATTCTTTAGCTGTTAGATTCTTCGCCTTCTTCTTAAAGTTTCTACATTCATGTTGTTTTTCCATATTCCCATAAATTCTCGATCAGTAAAAGGTTCTTAATATTTTGAGTTATGATAGCTTCCAGTGAGCAGGTAAAGGTGGATCCTGACGCACCAAGTCCAAGTGATTCCAACCTCAGAGAGTACATCCATTTGTGAGTAGCCTTTCTCTCTCTCTCCGTACGCATATGCCTCTTGCAATGGTACCAACTAACTATGAATTCTTACTGAAAGTTCAAAAACGTGTACCAATACACTTTTGAACGTTTAGACCCCCAAAAATTAACCTAACCAACACAAGCAATATGTTAAACAACAAGTGTGCGGAAACTTAACATATGCTATAATGTGAAATAGGATAAAAACTATCTAAGCCATAACATAATAAAATCACAGCAGATAATATAAAGGCAGAGATAGAGAAGAAGGAAGATGCAAACACAAAGATAACACCCGATGTGTTATCGAAGAGGAAACCGAAGACCTCGGCGAAAAACCTCTCCGCCGCCCTCCAAGCGGTAATCAATCCACTAGAAAATACAGTTGGGATACAAGGACAGCAATAGACCCTCCAAGCCTAATCTACCCAGTGCACCTAAGCCCTCCAAGCTTCTTGCTCCAACGAGGTTGCGCCGAACCTTTTTCTTTTCTAGCTTCCCGGATCCCGCTACTACACCGTAGCATCAACCAATGAAGATTGGCTCCTTCCTAACTGCTTCCCAGAACTCCAAACGACTGTCTCACAGAGATGATAATGGTGAGAACCAGGTTTGGTATAATGCCTCTCAAGGATTTGACAATGGAGAGGAAGAGAGTGAGGGAGTTTGATGAGACTCTAAGGTAGGGATTGTGTGTGAAACAACCTTGTTTTTCTTTAGGGTTTCTCTCTCAAAATTCTCTCTGGAAGCTCTCTTTCAATCGTGGGTTAAAGGGGTATTTATACTAGAGTGGAGAGGAATGTGAAACGTCAGGATTTTACAAAACAGGGGTGGCTCGCGGCTTGATCTCGCGGCTTGACCAAGTCGCGAGATCCAGTCGCGAGTTAACCGTATGGCCAGTTGTCCTGTTTTGTCCTGTAGTGCTCCAGCTAGCATGACTGTTCATCTTCCAGCATGCTTGGCACGTGTGCAGCTTCTGGCGGCTTGCAGCCGCGAGTCCACCCGCGAGTCCCAGCCGCGACACTCTGTTTTCTTGCACACTCTTGAGCAAACTTCACTCTATCTCACTCACTACCCTTACAACAAACCCACCTAGATACAGGGTTACTAAATGCTGAATTACAAGCAAATTTGGCACGGAATAAAGCCAATTAGATGGTTGAATAAATTCAACCTTACAATCTCCCCCTTTGGCTATTCCGTGACAAAACCCTAAAACAGACTCTAGACTTAACATGTGAGTTGGGAACAGTTGAACAAAACTCACTCACACCTAACTCTAGAAGCTGTGAAGCATTTGAATCATATGAACATAAACTCCTGAAACACAACAATACACCATGATCATTGTAAGCAGAAAATTATAAATGCATATGAAACAGTCAATATGAGATCAAGCAAAGATGGAGTTAATAAACAAACCATGGCTTGATCAACCAAGTGAACGCCACAAGGTAGTGATCACAGTGCTCATTCACACTTGGAATGAACACAAGGACATACAAGTTAACAAGCACAAGGCAAGACACTTGTATGCTCAACACTCAACCAATGCATAGCACACAAGGCATATGCATCTAGGAACAATCCTACAAGGGCACAAGAGTGACAGTACACAAACCAAAATGCAGGACATTTAGATTAAAGTACTGATTTCAACATAGCATAAAGGCTGCACTTAAGCAAGGTACATACCATAAAGCCTACAAACTATGCATAAAACATTAACCATAAAAGCTTACAAAAGCACATGGGTACAAAACTAAAAGCATCCTGAATAACATCAACAAAATATATTAAAGTTTAAACCAAGAGTATAAGTTTAGAGTTAGAAACAGCTATACACCAAAACACAGTGTATCAAAACCATAAAAACACTAAAATACCCAAATCATAAACATATATATAAACACATTACTCCCCCTCAACTAATTACTCCCCCTTAAGAGCTGCTTTTCTGCTTCTCAATCATCAATGAACTTCTCCCCCTTTTTGACAGGAATTACCAAAGGGTCACTGGTCATGCTGAGTTGTGAAGCTGTCAAGTTTAGCAGCCAAGACATCAATCTGGTCTTGCATGGCTCTCATCCTGTCAGAGTGCTCAGTTTGGACTGCCCTGATCCCATCAAGCCTTTCCAGAATGATCTGGAAAGCATCTGGAGGTGTGTCTGCAGAAGTTGAAGCTCTGTGTCTTTTGCCACTCCTCCTAGGTGTTGAGGTTGATGCAAGCCCTGCTGCCTCTGCTTCAGTCTCCATTGGGACAGCCTCTCCTTCATCACCTTCATCTTCTTCTCCTGGAAGCCTAACACTTATCCTTTTGCAGGTAAGCTTGTTGATTGCAGAGGGTGTAGACATGGGACTGATGTCTTGAGGGATTGGAACACCCTTACTCCTAAAAATCCTCATTAGCAAACTGGGAAAGATCAATTTAGGCCTAGAGGTTGTTCTAGTCTCATCCACAATGGTGTCATAAATGTGGGAACTTATGTCTATGAAGTTCTTTTCTTTGAGATCCATCAGAAAGACTGCTCTAGCACAATTGATTGTAGTCAATTTCTTAATGGGATAGAGGTTAAACATCATAATTATTGTAAGGCACCTCATGTCCACTGGGAAGGTAGTGGTATTCAAACATTTCCCTTCTCTCTGCCCACCTATCCTTTGTTGAATTGTTTCAATAGACACACTCCTATCCTTGTAATTGATAAATTCTTCATCATCTAATCCTTCAAGCCCTAATGCATCATCTATGACATGAGCATCCCAGACAAATTTTTTACCCCTCACCCAGCAACTTAATTCATTATCCTTTATCACAGCATTGGAGTAAAATTCCCTAATTAAGGGTTCACACACAACAGGGAAACCACTCAGAAGCTTTTCCCATCCTCTTCCTTCAAAACAGCTGGGAATAAAAGTTTGCCTTAAGTCCTCCAAATCCACAAATCTCTCTTGAATGATTCCTGCATTCAAGAAGTTATCCTTGTATCTCTCAAAGTGGTGAACTGACCTAAACAATCTAGAATCCATCTTTAATCTTTTGTCAGCCTTCTTTGCAGTAGATTTCTTCTTCTGAGGTGAGGGAGCCATCTGTGAACAATCAGAAAAGGCCACAACAACATATAGCAATATATGTGCATAACCAGTCAGTACCATGTAATTAACAGAGAGAGATATCAACCATACAAATGAACTTCAAAAACTTAAACAACAAGCTATTTAGTTCAAACATATGGATAAACCAAGCCTAGGATAGGAAACACATGAACAACATGGTGAAACTATCCTAAAGGCTGATAAATGACATTGAGGCAGATAATAGAAAAATGATATGACACACAAACAATATATTGAGCCTAACAGAAGCTTCCCACAGATTAACACACTAAAACATGCAAATCTAACACAGTAAAACTCACAACCTCAAACAGAACCAATAGAAACAACTCAACAGCTCAAAGTTCAGATTGAAATAAAAGAAACACTTAGCTAAGCACAAGAGCAATAAGAAAATGACTATCATTAACACAAACTATAGCAGCAGCATCCACAAGCTAAGCAAGAACAAGGAGCAGAAACCGAAACAAAAACCCATTTCAAAAACACAATCATATGCGAAAAATCAAGGGTAAAAGCACAAAATCAAGTAGAAAAGAGTGTAAAACAGAAAACCCATACCTGTAACTTGACGATTTTGAGCTACAAGAGTGCAACACTAGAGATTGGAAAAGGGAGCACGGAGTGTTTGGGAGGGAGAGAGTTTAGAGAGAAGATGAACAGTCACAAAAATTCGAGGAAAAAACTGAAAAAGTTTAAAAACTGCTCCTGTTTTTGCAAAACACGCGATTTTCGCGACTTGATTAAGTCGCCACACAGTCGCCAGCTCAAGCCGCCAAAGCACTCAAGAACAAAATTTTGAAAAAATTTTTCTAAGTGTTTTTTGCGACTGGAAGGTCTACCCGCGAGTGAGTCGCGAGCTAAGCCGCGAAAATCTCTGAGTGAACCTCGCGACTGGACCTTCCACTCGCGAACAAGTCGCCAAAAATGACCAGCGAAGATGCGACAGAGGCTCGCGACTTGACATACCCGCGACTGAGCCGCCAAAACTGGGCAAAACTGTATTTTTGAAATTTTCAGATTTTTCCAACAAAAACTTTCCAAAAACACCTAAAACACTCAAAAATCTTTTTGTGCTTGAATTAACAAAGATTGAGCATGTGAAAACACATTTTATCAAGTACAATCACACAAATGAATATGGCATTTATTGAACATAAACTTGTGTGTTGTGTGTGGATATCAACAATGAGATAGTCCTTTGTCTAATGTGAAGCTTCAATGATCAATTCAACCAAGGCATACACAATTAGCACTAGATCATGTGACCAATCTCAATTATAGAAATATGAATATATGACCTCCCACACATCTTGATAACATAACTTGGAGCTTTTCATTTGACTCCACTATCAATCATAACATTTGATCTTTTTGATCTTTTGAGGCAATCATCTCTCATTGTGAGAGGGATAGATAACATTTCTCTTTGAAGAACAGGCCTTTGGCCTTTTTTTTTTTTTTGAATGAACATTCACTTTTAATATACGGTCGCTTACCCTTTTTCCTAGTCAAATACTAGAATGTGCGACAGGCTTTTGCAGCTCAATATCTCTTTTCATTTGAAGATTTACATTTGGTGAGCTCTTTTTAGCAAAACAAAAATAAAAAGTGGGAAGATATATAGACACAAGTCTATGCATGTCTCAAGATCAACATAACCATTCACTAATCATTCATGACAAGTTTGAAGATCTATTTACAACAATCACATAGATTTCAAGATTTTTCCCACAGAGATATAGGTGCATGAAAACAAGCAATGCTCGGAAATGCACAAAGCCATTAGCACAAAGGTACAAAGCAAAACAAGTTTTGAGACAAAACCCAACAAAGTCAATCAAGCTTTTTGATTTTCTAATTTTTATGTGATTTTTGGATTTTTGACACAAGAAACAAAAAGAATGATAAGACAAAATTAAGAAATATTCACAAGAGGATAGGCAAACAACCACGATCAAAAACAACAAGCATACCAAACAAACATAGTCACAAAGCATAGGAAGTATTAATGCATGGACATGTTGTAATGCTTATGCATGAGTACCCCTCTTCACCCACACGTCACTTGCGTTTGGGGTGATTTCCTTATAGGATTGGGTACGGGAGTTAGGGCTTTCAAACCTTCGTGAGAAGCTTTCCAAGCAGTTGGTGAATGCACCAATCATCTTCATCACGTTCATCATTCCGGGATCTCCATTTTGATCTCTAGATTGATCACCTGCCCAAGTTCTCCTATCAATTCTGGGTCCTCCTGACCTTTGAGGAGTTGCACTGTTCTTTGCTCTCAGCTTTTGGCAATTTGGTCGAGTGTGCCCTTGAAGTCCGCAATAATGGCACACATACGTTCCTCTAGGACCTCTTTGTGGTCGTGGACGTGACTTGGCACGAGATTCAGACCTGCCCACAGACTGATTACGATGATTCAGCATCCGTTGGTCCACCACATTCTTCTTCTCCTCCACCTCGAGCTTCACACCAGTAAGGTCAGTTACAACTGGATCTTTGGCCTTTACAAACTTCACTTCTTTAGTGACATTTCCAGATGAACTACTTCCTCCGGTATATCCCAGTCCGGATTTGTCTGAAAAGCTCTTTTGAGATGATATAACATCATCTAGCTTCTTGGTGGTGACCCTCTCTATTTTAGCATTTGCTTGCATCACCTCGTTCTCAAGAAATCTCACTTTAGTGTAAGCTTCGGACAGCTCACCATTCAGTGTTTCAATCTCGCATTTGGCCTCCCTAAACCGGATTAGGAGACTTTTGTAGTCCTCCTCAGCCTTCTTCATTTTTCTCACAGCAGCCTTGGCTACCCTTGTGTATTCACCCGACTTCTCCAAGAGTGAGTTGTAATTTTCTTGAAGAGTTGCTGTGCTTTCTTCTTCTTCAGCTTCTGATTCTTCAACAATTCCTAGTGAGTCATCATCACTATGTTCTCCAAGGTCTTGAACAAGCAAATTCAACTCATCCGAAGACTCAACATGAGCAATAGTCATGAAAGCTGAATAGTTCCCTTCTCCATCACAGCTCTCTTCAGATTCTGAGTCAGACGAATCTGAGTCACTCAAGGTCGTGGCATACACCTTGCCTTTCGATTTCAAATAATTAGGACATTCCTTCTTAAAGTGTCCATGCCCGTTACATTCAAAACAAGTGACACCTTGTGTGGATTGGGATTCTTTTCCATCTTTCTTTTTGAAATCCCTCTTCTCCCTTCCAGAATTTTGGAATTTTCTCTTATCATCAAATTTTCCATTATTTTTGAATTTAAAAAACTTTCTGAAATTTTTAACAAGATAGGCTACATCTTTGTCAACCACATCTTCTCCCGATGAGCCTTGATCTTCCACCTTCTCATTAATGGTCTTTAGAGCAAGGGATTTACTCTTCCGTTGATTGGGCAGCGACATCTCATAAGTCTGTAGAGAACCAACCAGCTCCTGTACCTTGATGTCGTCAAGATCCTTGCTCTCTTCAATGGCTGTCACTTTAGCACGAAAACTTTCCGGCAGTGATCGAAGGATCTTCCTTACAATCCTTGAGTCCTCCGTTTTCTCCCCCAAGTTAAACTTACTGACAACCACCTCATTTAGCTTCCCATAGAAAGAGTCAAAAGACTCATCCTCACTCATTTTAAGCTCCTCAAACTGAGTGGTCAGCATTTGTAACTTGGTGTCTTTCACTTTCTTCGTGCCTTCATAAGTTGTTTCCAGAATCTCCCATGCATCTTTGGCAATGGTAATGTGAGAAATCCTGTGAAATTCATCTAGAGACACACCACAGAAAATAGCATTTAGTGCTTTACTGTTAGCATTAGATGCAGCAAGTGCTGCCTTATCCCATGTGGATTTGGCTGCCTTAGGTTTGGTCCAACCAATCTCAACAGCATCCCACACGGATTCATCAATAGAGCATAGAAAAGCTCTCATACGAACCTTCCAAAACGCATAATTACTTCCATCAAAATATGGAGGTGCATTAAGGGATTGAGACCTATCCATCTAAAAAGGGAGTCAAGGATCACACAAATGGTAATGAAACCAAACAGCAGTGTACCCGCTCTGATACCAATTGAAAGTTCGAAAACGTGTACCAATACACTTTTGAACGTTTAGACCCCCAAAAATTAACTTAACCAACACAAGCAATATGTTAAACAACAAGTGTGCGGAAACTTAACATATGCTATAATGTGAAATAGGATAAAAACTATCTAAGCCATAACATAATAAAATCACAGCAGATAATATAAAGGCAGAGATAGAGAGGAAGGAAGATGCAAACACAAAGATAACACCCGATGTGTTATCGAAGAGGAAACCGAAGACCTCGGCGAAAAACCTCTCCGCCGCCCTCCAAGCGGTAATCAATCCACTAGAAAATACAGTTGGGATACAAGGACAGCAATAGACCCTCCAAGCGTAATCTACCCAGTGCACCTAAGCCCTCCAAGCTTCTTGCTCCAACGAGGTTGCGCCGAACCTTTTTCTTTTCTAGCTTCCCGGATTCCGCTACTACACCGTAGCATCAACCAATGAAGATTGGCTCCTTCCTAACTGCTTCCTAGAACTCCAAACGACTGTCTCACAGAGATGATAATGGTGAGAACCAGGTTTGGTATAATGCCTCTCAAGGATTTGACAATGGAGAGGAAGAGTGTGAGGGAATTTGATGAGACTCTAAGGTAGGGATTGTGTATGAAACAACCTTGTTTTTCTTTAGGGTTTCTCTCTCAAAATTCTCTCTGGAAGCTCTCTTTCAATCGTGGGTTAAAGGGGTATTTATACTAGAGTGGAGAGGAATGTGAAACGTCAGGATTTTACAAAATAGGGGTGGCTCGCGTCTTGACCTCGCGGCTTGACCAAGTCGCGAGATCCAGTCGCGAGTTAACCGTATGGCCAGTTGTCTTGTTTTGTCCTGTAGTGCTCCAGCTAGCATGACTGTTCATCTTCCAGCATGCTTGGCACGTGTGCAGCTTCTAGCGACTTGCAGCCGCGAGTCCACCCGCGAGTCCCAGCCGCGACACTCTGTTTTCTTGCACACTCTTGAGCAAACTTCACTCTATCTCACTCACTACCCTTACAACAAACCCACCTAGATACAGGGTTACTAGATGCTGAATTACAAGCAAATTTGGCACGGAATAAAGCCAATTAGATGGTTGAATAAATTCAACCTTATAATCTCCCCCTTTCACTATTCCGTGACAAAACCCTAAAACAGACTCTAGACTTAACATGTGAGTTGGGAACAGTTGAACAAACCTCACTCACACCTAACTCTAGAAGCTGTGAAGCACTTGAATCATAAGAACATGAAACTCCTGAAACACAACAATACACCATGATCATTGTATGCAGAAAAACATAAAATGCATATGAACCAAGCTTAAGGTGATCAAGCAAAGATGGAGTTAAGAAACAAACCATGGCTTGATCAACCAAGTGAACACCATAAGGTAGTAATCACAGTGCTCATTCACACTTGGAATGAACACAAGGACATACAAGTTAACAAGCACAAGGCAAGATATTTGTATGCTCAACACTCAACCAATGCATAATACACTAAGTATATGCATCTAGGAACAATCCTACAATGGCACAAGAGTGACAGTACATACATCAAAATGCAAGACATTTAGAAATAAGTACTGATTTCAACATAGCATAACAGGCTGCATTAAGCAAGGTACCATAAAGCCTACAAATATGCATAAATACATTAACCCTAAAAGCTTACATAAGCACATGGGTACAAACACCAAAAAAATCCTGAAAAACATCAATAAAATATATAAAAGATTAAACCAAGAGTATAAGTAATGAGTTAGAAACAAATATACACCAAAAACACAGTGTATCAAACCCATATAAACACTAAAAGTCCAAAAAAAATAAACCTATAAGTTTAGAGGATAAGACTTAAAACAAAAGTATGTCAAAAGTATGTGTGTACTCCCCCTATCACTATGCACACTTCCCTTTGAACTTTCTCCCCCTTACTGAATGCTCTCCCCCTTTTTGGCACGAATAGCTAAAGGCTGTCGTCCAACTTTCGTTGAATAGCGTCTAGCTAATTCTCCATAGTCTCGAGACACATTTGGACATGGTTATTTGTGGAGTAGAGAATTGTCACAATCTCATCAATGCGTTTCTGAATATGCTCAAGTAAACTGCCCACTCTATCAGTATGAGGAGCAGTCTGTGCTTGCGGAATACTAGCTTGTGAAGCTTCAGGAACAGCACGCGAAGTAGATGTGGTATGTGCAGGTGTCTCTGACTCAGGGGTAGATGGAGTAACCGGAGAGATGTGAGCACTCCTTGGTGTTTTAGAGGAGTGATTTTTGCTAGCTTGAAGAGTGGACATGGAAATAGGACGCTGACGAGTCAACATTTTTCCTTTTGTAGGAGGAACAATGCCTTCACGAAGAATGAGCTTCATGATGAGACTGGAAAATGGAAGAATTCCTCAAGCTGCAGTTCGAACCGCGGTCTTCCTCAAGGTGTAATAGATGTGAGCACATATATCAATGGGGGCTCCTGTAATAAGATCACAAAGGAATAGAGCTCTCCCAAGATTGATGAATGTAGTGTTGGACAGTGGGTAGAGATTGGTGAACATGATCAACTTCAGTGTGGTTAGCTCTGGTGCAAACTTTGCGGTGCTGATGGATGTTCCTGTATTGGATACTTCATGATCGGATCCTAGGATTTGTAGAATTTCTTCAACCTCTGGAGTTCGATCATCGTACGGAGTTAGATCCACATTCTGAGGTATAGTGATGCAGAGAAGATCTGTGATGGAGTTTGGAGAAATGCCAAACTCTTTTCCTCTGACCCAGAAAATAAATTCAGCTCCAAGATCAGTTGCATTGGAGAAGCATTCTTTGACCAGTTCATCCATTGGATCGTCAAAGTTCCCAAACAAGTTTGCCCAATCTCGTTGCTCAAAGATACGAGGGATAAAGGTGGTCCCTAATGTGTTAAACTCCACCACCCATTCCACTATAGGAGTTGACTTGTCAAAGATGTTTAAGTAGATGTGCAAGGTGCACAATGTGACAGATGCAGCAAAATGGTGATAGTGCAAAAGGCATAGAGAGACAAGTTCAAACAGAACTGTCAATGAAACAATCTACCATGACCATGATATGCATACCAAGACAGCATCCGAGCATTAAGAACAGATATCATAAAACATAGCACATAAGATATGAACATGGGAAAAAATTTCGAAATGAAGGATCAGAGCATCCAAACTAGAGCACATGGCTGTGAGACACAACATTCAGAAAAAGTTGTTTCAAAAGAATACTTTCAAGAAGCCATCAACCACACGATATATAAACATTAAAGCACAGTAAACCAATGCCGTAAGCCAACATCAACACACAAACAAGTGAAATGAGCAAGTCATATAAATACCAAACCCATTTAACAAAAGATTTTCAGAATCAACAACAAGCAATTATCAGAACAATGAAAAAGCACATTGTGACCACTCAACATGAAAACAGATGAAAACACCCTTGAACATTTAGACCCTCAAATTACAACTTACCAAGACAAGCTTTATATCAAACAATTAATGTGCGGAACATGAACAAAAGCTTAATACAGAATTGGTAAACAATCTAAGCCAATTAAAATCACATTCATAACAGAAAATAAAAGGCAAAGATAAAGGGAAGGAAGATGCAAACACAAAGACAACACGCGATGTGTTATCGAAGAGGAAACCGAAGCCCTCGGCGTAAAACCTCTCCGCCACCCTCCAAGCGGTAAACAATCCACTAGAAAATATAGTTGGGATACATGGACAGCAATAGACTCTCCAAGCCTAATTTACCCAATACACCTAAGCCCTCCAAGCTTCTTGCTCCAACGAGGTTGTGCCGAACCTTTTTCTTTTCTAGCTTCCCGGATTCCGCTACTAGACCGTAGCATCAACCAATGAAGATTGGTTCCTTCCTAACTGCTTCCCAGAAATCCAAACAGCTCTCTCACAGTAATGAAAATGGTGAGAACCAGGTTTGGTAAGATGCCTCTCAAGGATGTGACAATGGAGAGGAAGAGAGTTGAGGAATTTGAAGAGACTCTAATGTATAGATTGTGGGTGAATCAATCTTATTTTTCTTAGGGTTTCTCTCTCAAAATTCTCTCTGGAAGCTCTCTTACATTTGTGAGTAAAAGGGGTATTTATACTGGAGTGGGAGAGGAATGTGAAACGTCAGGTTTTACAAAACAGGGGTGGCTCGCGGCTTGACCTCGCGGCTTGACTAAGTCGCGAGATCCAGTCGCGAGATAACCGTATGGCCAGTTGTCCTATTTTGTCCTGTAGTGCTCCAGCTAGCATGACTATTCACCTTCTGGCATGCTTGACACGTGTGCTGCGTTTGGCGGCTTGCAGCCGCGAGTCACCCGCGAGGCCAAGCCACGAGTCTCTGTTTTCTTGCACACTCTTGAGCAAACTTCACTCTATCTCACTCACTACCCTTACAACAAACCCACCTAAATACAGGGTTACTAAATGCTGAATTACAAGCAAATTTGGTACGGAATAAAGCCAATTAGATGGTTGAATAAACTTTACTCTATCTCACTCACTACCCTTCAAATGCATTTTTGCGAGAATCTCACGACTAAGCTCTTCCTGCGAAAATGGGTTAAGGCAAAATAGTGAAAACACAAAATTCAGACAAAAACTTTTGCTACTGTCTCGCGGGTATCTCGCGACTTAACACTTTCCGCGAAAACGAGTTAAGCAAAAAATTGAAAACACATAAAATTTAAACAGAAACTTTCGCTACTATCTCGTGACTATTTTGCTAGTAAAGCTTAACCGTGAAAATTTTTGTGCTTCAGTGGCATTTTTTGTGAGTAGCCTCGTGAGAAGCTTACCCGCGAAAAACCCGTGTTTTCAGTTTTTCAAAGGTAAAACTGAATTGTTTTTAGAATTTTCAAGTAACTGTTTTTGACATCTTCATTGTTCTTCCATCAAAAACACTTTTTGATTTTATCAACAAAGATTTACAGATCAAACATTAGGGTTTTCAATATTAAGATCAAGAACCCTAATAATGCTAGAAACCTTGAAAACATAATCCTAATCTCATTAGGAATAAGTTTGATAATCCTAGCATTAACATACTATTTGATCATAAATATATATATCACTAAGCTAACATCTGTACATATTCATTATTCAATATAATAATAATTCAGGGAATTCTAGCCTTTTGCCCTTAATTTTTAAAAAATTTAGCAATATGCCCCTATTTCGAAACTATATAGGGATATGTCCCTGGTTCGATACTCGATTACCTTAAAATCGAGTTTCAATGAAATACTCTATTCGTAGAAAATCGAGTTATGCCCAATAAAACTAAAAAATAAAAAAAATGCATGAAACTCAATTTTAGGGAAGTCGAGCTCCAAAACGCTGCTATAGGGCTTTAAAACGTCACTATAGGGCTTAAAAACGCCACTATAAGGCTCCCTGAACTTGGGTATGGGGCGATCACACTTATAAAAAAAGTTTTGCAGGAAAACGCTGTTATAGGGTTTTAAAACGTCACTATAGGGCTTAAAAACGCCACTATAGGGCTCCCTGAATATGGGGCAATCACACTTATAAAAAATTTGCATGAAAACGCCGCTATAGAGCTTTAAAATGTCACTATAGGGTTTAAAAACGCCACTATAGGGCTCCCTGAATATACGGTGATTACACTTATAAATTTTTTTTTTTGCATGGAACTCGATTTCCTGAAAATCAAGTTCCATGCAATTTTTTTTTTTTTTTTAATAAGTTTGATCGGGCATAACTTGATTTTCTACGAATCGAGTATTTAATTGAACTCGATTTTAGGATAATCGAGTATCGAAACAGGGGCACGCCCCTATATAGTTTGCAAACAAAGATATATTGCCAATTTTTAAAAAAATTAAGGGTAAAATGCCAGAATCTCCTAATTATTCAATCATACATGTGCGTCCAGTGAAAAATCAAAAACAACCCACAATGTTTATTATATAGCTTTAACAAACATATAATCAAAAGCATGTTAACGGCAGATTGAATATCCCACATGGGCCCACCAAATACTTTTGTAAAACAACATATCATGCCAAGATATACGTTAATGGCAACACTAATTATTGAATAAAAACAATAACTATGCCAAGCATATCCAATCGGTGCAAAACGAAGTGCACGCACATGACGGTTATACCATTTACATTCATATTTGTAAACCTTAAGCCATAGCCTCAACTATTGAAACTACCATAGCCTTTACGAATCATGTCAGACCCATAATTAAAACAAATATCAAGCCAATGGTTTCAGAGTCAACAATCAATATATTAATCATGGCATCTGGTTTTAACGAACAGTGGTTCTAAAAGTAAATTATGCAGAAAATTTTACTGCAGAAAACTAGAATACCAAGAAAACGTTTTTTTTTTTTTTTTTTTTTTTTTAATTCTAAAACTCAATCACATGTTATACAAGCATGATATTGAAAACCGCTCTGACACCATTTGTAGGAAAATCTAGTTTTGTATCTCATACAAAATACACAGCGAAAACAACAAACACAGATCTACTTCAATCATAAAAGATAACATGTAACCTTGAATTCTAGAACAAAGAACAGGATGCGTACCTTGATGTAGTGAATTTCAAAACCTTGACTTGAGAATACCTTTAATCTTCATCTCAATTCCACATGGTGCCCAAGATGTGTGGTCTCTCAATCAGTCCTTTGTACATAAATTCTCAAAGAAAAATCTTTCTTCTCCATGTGGAGAAAAACTGATTTCTTTTCTTTTCATCATATGTACGTACAAACTACATTAGTAGTTCATTTTATTTAATAACTCTTATTAAATAAAAACTGATTATCTAATTGGGTTAGCCTTTTGGGCCTACCCAATTGGGCTTTAGTTTGTAGCTTGAAATGAGATCAAAGGGAACAAATAAGACTCTAGCTCCAATGGGTCTTGGGCTTTTCTGTCAACTCTTGATAAGTCCAAAGTTACTATTAATTATATTCAATACAACTATAAGAATATAATTGCACTCTAGGCCTTATTAATAACTTATATCCCAAGACTTTATTATATATACAACCCCTTCATTAAAATATTCGCAGTAATACAAAGTTATGAGTGTTGACTGCCACTTTGAAGATTATTACATCTTAATCTTTAAGTACCTAGTTTAATCCTTTACGTTACTCATCATATATTTATGAAATCCAATTTCATAAATATATACTTTAGTAGCTCCTTATTAAAGTGGTTGGGTCCAACAATCTGAATAATCAAATCCATTAAACTTATCTCAAGAGAATATTTTATATCTCCGTTAAGAGATTATGAATTCCATCTTGAGAATATATGTTCCATCAACACTAAATGCGGCTGTCCAACATAGTGAGGTTTTGATTGTATCTTATAGATCTCACTCCTGATATATCAAAGTAACCTACATCTCATGATCAAGTCCATTATTCCCTCAGGATTTAGAGTTGATGTAAATAGAAGTCGTGAGATTTATTATTCATTTAACAGTCGTTAGGAGAATAATAAATCTCACAGCGGCCCAGTTCAATATGTCTTAACTCTTAAGACACATCAACATATCAACTAGAAGTCTCCACTTCCATGATCAAGATAAATCATCTCAGTTGATATGTTATAGTCTTCGCAGATGAAATACCCAATTTCATCAGCGACTAAGAACTAAAATTCTGAGTATACAAAGAACTTGTGATTTATATTTTTCTGTGACTTTTCACATAAATCACATACTAAGCATCTCATGGACTAAGATAATGTCCCATTAGTTTATAAATAGTCTCATATAATTAAACAAATTAATTATTTATAACATGCCAATAAATTGTGTTTTAGGACATAAACCCCAACATGGGCGACTCCAATGACTTGGTCCATCGAACTGGTTCGCCATTCACTACACCCATCATTTCGTTCCCCTTCCACCGAAGTTTCGTATGCCATAGGTGGAAAGTTACAACGGATCCAAAGACCCCCTAGATCACTTGGAGTCTTTCAAGACCCTGATGCACCTTCAAAGAGTGGCGGACAAGATCATGTGCAGAGCCTTCCCCACCATGCTAAAGAGACCCACAAGGATTTGGTTCAACAGGTTGACGCCCAACTCTATTAGTACCTTCAAGGAGTTAAGCACCCAATTCGTCTTACACTTCATCAGGGGATACAAGTATAAGAAGTCCACTGCATGCCTAATGATCATTAGGCAACGAGAGGACGAGATGCTGAGATCTTACATAACTCGCTTAAACAAGGAGGCCTTTTCGATCGACAAAGCTGACGACAAGATACTCGTGGCTGCATTCATGAATGGGTTGTGGAAGGGTAAGTTCCTATTTTCTCTATATAAGAACGACCCAAAGTCTATGTCAGATATGCTTTACAGGGTGACCAAGTACATGAACGTAGAAGATGCACTACTGGCCCAAGAAAAAAAGCCCAAGAAAAGGAAAAGACAGGATGACATACGGCAGGATAGGGGGTGGAAGATGGCTGGGACCAAAGAACGGCAGGAGGACAAGCACTTTAAGCCCCTCACAAGGAAGTTCACGAGCTTCACCTTGCTAACTGCTCCGATCGACTAGGTCTTGATGCAAATTAAGGATGAAAAAGCCCTGACCTTTCCTAGAAAGCTAAAGGGAGATCCTAATAAGAGGTTTAGAGATAAGTACTGCCACTTCCATTGTGATTACGGTTATGACACAACTGACTGCTACGACTTGAAACAATAAATTGAAGCTCTCATCATCAAGGAGAGAGCGGATCCATCTCAAGAGCAGGTTCCCTAACGGGAGAACGAGTGTTCTAGGCCACCCATAGGAGATATAAGAATGATTGTAGGAGGCACTACGGCCTCTTATTCGTTCAGAAAGGCCTGTAAGACTTACCTCAAGATGGTTCAAAATGTCCAGCTAACAGGCTTCATCCTAAAGATGGCATGGATCGACAACCCCATCATCGAATTCTCAGAAGAAGATGCTCGACATTTCCACCACCCACATAACGATGCACTTGTTGTTAGCATCCGGGTAGGGGACTACAACACACACCGAGTCCTGGTTGACAATGGCATCTCAGCTAACATCCTTTACTACCTGGAGTTCCAGCAGATGAGGATTGATAGAGAGCAACTGGTTTCGATGAACGCTCAGCTCATTGGTTTTGAAGGAATAAGGGTATTCCCCCTTGGCGCAGTCACATTATCTGTAATGGTTAGCGATTACCCCCAACAAATCACTAAGGATATAACATTCCTTGTGGTCGACTACTCGTCCGCTTACAATGCCATCCTAGGACGACTTACCCTCAATTCGTGGAAGGCTGTAACTTTGACTTGCCATTTGATAATCAAATTCCCTACCGATTATGGAGTAGGAGAACTAGGTAAAGATCAAGTAGCTACACGCGAATGTTACATAGAAATGTTGTAGATGGACAATCATCTACAAACCATGAACATAGAAGAACAGTGGACAGTAGTAGAGCCCGTTGAAAAACTTGAAGAAATACTTCTCGAAAATTCCAGACCAGATCGAATGACTAAGGTCGGCACCCTCGCCAATCCGCATGTCCGCAAAGCACTTACGACTTTCCTCAGAGAGAACCAGGATGTCTTTTCCTAGAGTCATGAAGACATGCCTAGGATCAACCTTTCAGTCATGGAACACAGACAAGATCCAAGATATAATAGAGATGGCACTCCTAAAGAATGTGAAAGAAGTACAAAGCCTCAATGGCAAGGTAGTTGCACTGAATAGGTTTCTATCGAGGGCAACGGACAAGTGCCTACCTTTCTTCCGCACGTTGAAGAAATATTTTAAGTGGACGGTTGAGTGTTAGCAGGAATTCGAGGATCTAAAGGATTAACTCTCTTCCTCGTCATTACTAAGTCCCTCAAAACTAGGAGAAGAATTGTTCCTCTACTTGGTTGTATCCCTGACTGTCGTTAGTGCGGCCTTGATCAGAGAAGAAGACCAGGTGCAAAAGCCCATGTACTACGCCAGCCGGGCACTTCGTGGTACAGAGGAAAGGTACCCACCGATGGAGAAACTCGCCTTCTCTTTGGTTACAGTAGCACGCAATCTCAAGCCATATTTCCAAGCCCACACGGTGATCACCTGACTGACAAGCCCTTACGACGAGCAATGAGCAATCTTGAAGCCGCCAGACAAATGGCACTATGGGTCATAGAGTTGAGTGAGTTTGATGTACAGTACTGCCCGTATACTGCCACTAAGGGGCAAGTGTTCACTAACTTCATTGCGGAGTTCATTAACGTGGAAAGCTAGGGGGTAGAAGAGTATCCTTAATAGAGTATACACATAGACGGATCGTCCAACAGACAGGCTGGTAGAGCGGGCATTGTACTTTGTTCTCTAGAAGGGGACGAGATTGAATGCATGGTTCGTCTCGACTTCCTTACAACCAATAACGAAGCAGAGTACGAAGCGCTAGTTGCAGGACTAGATCTCGCTAAAGCAACAGGGGCTGTGAGAGTGGTTATTCATTGCGATTCCCAAGTCGTCACAAACCAAATAAATGGTGATTACGAATGCAAGGGCAAAAGGATGAAGAAGTACCTAAAGCAAGTAAAGAGAAGGGTGGACGATCTACAAGCTAAGATTGTTTAAATCCCCAGAGGAGAGAACAAGCAAGCTGACCGTCTTGCCAAGGCCGCATCAGCAAAACACATGATCACCCCCAGTAAGGTACTTTCCTTCATTCAGCTTTCGCCATTAATAGATCCCATCTATGTCCAGGAGATAGGTTTTGAAAGCAACTGGACGACACCATTAGTCTTCTACTTGAAAAAAGGTGCACTACTAGACGGTAAGGAAGCCACAAGGAAGCTGAAGGTCAAAGTAGCACGATTCGTCTTGATAAGTGACGTCTTGTACAAGAGAGGCTTCTCCCGCCCATACCTAAGGTGTTTAAGCCCCGAAGAAGCGGATTATGTCATGAGAGAAGTACACGAAGGGATCTGGGGGAACCACTCAAGGTCGCGGTCATTGGTACATAAACTGATTCGAACTGGATATTACTAGCCTACTATGTAGAAGGACGCCTAAACTTATGTCAAAGCCCGCGACAAATGTCAAAGGTTCAATAATGTCATCAAACAACTGACGGAAGAATTGACCCCGATGACAGCCTTGTGGCCATTCGCTCAATAGGGACTCGACATCATGGGTCCATACCCAATAGCAATGTGATAGCTGAAGTTCCTTATAGTCAGCATAGACTACTTCACTAAAGGGGTAGAAGTAGAAGCCTTGGCTACTATTATGGAGAAGAATGTGAGAAGTTTCGTTTGGAAAAACATCGTCTGCAGGTATGGGATCCCTAGAGTCTTGGTCTTAGATAACGGGAAACAGTTCGACAACGACTCCTTCAGGGATTTTTGCTTGCAGTTAGGAGTCAAGAACCATTGCTCCTCCCCTGCCTACCCTTAAGCCAACGGGCAGGTTAGGGTCACAAACTGATCCTTGTTTAAAATCATTAAGACTCAACTTAAGGGGGCAAAGGGTGTATGGCTAGAAGAGCTGTCAAGCGTACTATAAGCATATAGAACAAAAGCCAGAACACTTACAGGAAAGACACCGTTTCAACTAGCATATGGAAGCAAGGCAGTCATCCCAACAAAGGTCGGACTCACAAGCTACAAGGTGGGTAATCATGATGAAAGAAAGAATGACGAGACTATACGCCTACAGCTCGATCTACTAGACGAAGTCAGGGCAACAGCTGAACAAAGACTCACACGTTACCAGGACCTCATGGCCAAGCATTACAACTCCTGAGTCAGACATAGAGACTTCAAGGTTGGAGACCTCATCTTGAGGAAGGTAATGGGCACCACTAGAGACCCCACCCAAGGAAAGCTCTGCCCTAACTAGGAGGGACCATATAGAATTACGTCATGGCACAAGAAAGGCAACTATCACCCGGAGATACTAGACGGACAGAAGTTGTACCATCCATGGAATACTGAGCATCTCCGAAAGTACTACTAATAGATGATAGCATGAAGAGCGACACTCTTCATTTGCCAATTTATTTTAATTAATTTTTTCTACAATACTTTTTAAAGCCCAAAGGGTAGGTATTTTTCTTTTATGAACAATTTTTCTACGTATGCATGCATTTATCATAATAAGAGGAGTTTATTCAGATATGACTGGCGTATTTATCTATTTCTACATGTCTATTCTACATGTTTATCCATGATTAAGTCCATAGGTGGATGAGGTCATCCCATTAGGATGAGTTAATATTATCAAATCCACAAGTAGACGAATTCATTGTTAAGTCCATAAGTGGACGAGTTCATCCCATGAGGATGAGTTAATATTATCAAGTCCACAAGTGGACGAATTCATTATTAAAGTCCATAGGTGGAAGAGTTCATCCTATGAGGATGAATTATTATTAAGTCCACAAGTGGATGGATTCATTATTAAAGTCCATAGGTGGATGAGTTCATCCTGTGAGAATGACTTATTATTAAGTCCATAAGTGGACGGATTCATTATTGAAGTCCATAGGTGGACGAGTTCATTCTATGAGGATGAATTATTATTAAGTCCACAAGTGGACGGATTCATTATTAAAGTCCATAGGTGGACGAGTTCATCCTATGAGGATGACTTATTATTAAGTCCATAAGTGGATGGACTTATTATTAAGTCCATAAGTGGATGGATTCGTTATTAAAGACCATAGGTGGACGAGTTCATCCTATGAGGATGAATTATTATTAAGTCCACAAGTGGACGGATTCATTATTAAAGTCCATAGGTGGACGAGTTCATTCTATGAGGATGACTTATTATTAAGTCCATAAGTGGGGATTCATTATTAAAGTCCATAGGTGGACGAGTTCATCCTATAAGGATGACTTATTATTAAGTCCATAAGTGGATGGATTCATTATTAAAGTCCATAGGTGGACGAGCTCATCCTATGAGGATGACTTATTATTAAGTCCATAAGTGGACGGATTCATTATTAAAGTCCATAGGTGGACGAGTTCATCCTATGAGGATGACTTATTATTAAGTCCATAAGTGGACGGATTCATTATTAAAGTCCATAGGTGGATGAGTTCATCCTATGAGGATGACTTATTATTAAAGTGGATAGATTCATTATTAAAGTCCATAGGTGGACGAGTTCATCCTATGAGGATGGGTTAATATTATTATCAAGTCCACACACGGACGCAATAAAAGTACAAAGTCCATAAGTGGACGAGCCCATCATTAAGTCCCTAAAATGGACAAGTTCATTATTAAGTCGCTAAAAGTGGATGAGTTCATTATTAAAGTGGACGAGTTCATTACTAAGGACATGTACGTTAGAAAGGTCTTGAGAGGACGAGATTGTTATTATTAAAATCCACAAGTGGATGAGTTTGACCCATTGAGAGGCCTTGAATTTATTTAAGTCCATAAGCAAACGGATTTGTTACAATACCCATAGGAAAACGAGTTCATTCCATAAGAACACCTTGGTGTTCTTTAAGTTCATAAGTGGACGGGGCTATCACAAAAGTCTACAGGCCAACCGATTCTTCCTGATTATCAAATTCTTGAAAAGACACGCGCATAAAAATTAAACACAATTGAAAGTGACAAGTGCAAAATAATAACCATAAATAAAGCCATAATTTTACAAAAAGAGCCTAAAACAAAAGGGAGTCTAACATTGTCTGAGGCTTAGACTAAATATACAATAATTCAAGAAGTAGAAAACTAAGAGGCTAGGGTGTCCGAAAGGTTCTCGTCATCTTTGTCTTGAACGTCTTGAGCTAAAGGGTTCTCAATGTTCAAAAGCTCAGTAGACGGGACCAAAGGAATGACGGGAGGATCCACAGTGGGTTGAGCAAGGACGACGCTATCATCTTTTGGATTAGATTCTGACTCTATGGTGACCTTGGATAAATCCAAGTGAAGGTAGATGGACTTGACCTGTTTAAGGCAATCCTCAAACCTGTGACCATAGTAGACAGTGCAGGAATCAATAAATGGTTGTGAAGCCTTGAATTCCTTCACAGCATCAGCCCTGGCTGTCTCCACCTACTTGAGAAGGGCCATCAACTCTTTTTCTATCTTCACCTTAGCTTCTTGCTCTTGCTTGTCGGTCAAGGTCCCATTGCGCTTGAGCAGATAGGCACTCACCCATTCTTAGGCAACACTCCTATCTTGCAATGCCTTCATATGGACCAGCACCTACAAATAGAATAATCATCAGCTATTGAACAGTGAATAAATAAAAATAAGAAAGAAAAAAAGAAGAGACGTACCAGGGCAAGGTCAAAAAGGCCTGATGCCCCCAGCTCCTCCGTCATTTGTACAGCATAAGGGTCCATGTCCTTATCCTTGATGATTGGCTCAATCATCTCAACGACATAGTCCTTGTGAGTAAGAAGACAACGATCAGGTCCCTCACTAATGGGGCCTGATGTTGTCATTAGTCCTTTGCCTACCCCGTGGCTCAGCTTGGGAGGTGACGGCTTTTTAGGGAGTTTATCCTTGGGGGTAATAGTGACTTTCTTGGAAGGACGGTTGTCCTTCTCGTCAGCCTTCCTCTTGGGTGCCTCCTTTCTGACGACCTTAGGGGCTGACGAGGACGCCCATTCCTTCCCTTTCACTTTCTGTTCCTTTTTCCTACGTGCAACAGCTACCCTCACCTACACCCTCTGCATGGTTGCCTCCATTTCTAGAAAGGACAAATGACGAGCATTAGACCAAGAGACGATAAAAAGAAAAAACGACGGAAGAAAATAAATTACTTACGCCGACAAGAATAAGTGTTTAATCTACAAGCTGTAGGGGTCAGCTCTAGACCTCCACAACATGCGTGTAGTGTGTCGAGGGTGATCAAGTCCCTACACTTCCATTGCTTAAACGAAATTTCAAGGACCCGACAAATGAAGGCCTCCTGCTCGTCAGTTATGTTTGGACGAACACTAGCTGAAAAAGGAAAATGACGACATTAATACACTTAACAAATAAATGGGAAAATTTAAAGCAAAAATTGATGGTGCTAAACCTGTATCCTTGACAATAACCTAAGTATTTTCAAAACCATGGGGCATTGTAACCCACTCTTCTGGATGGCATACCCAATCCGTCCCCTGAACCAAGAAGTATCTACCCTTCCAGTTCCTGTTTGAGTCGGGCATGTCTGACACGAGCCTTAAATTTTTCTTCCATGCAGTGAAGTGGTATATTCCTTAGGACGAGATAATGTGTTAAGGTCTGTAGCAATAAAAGAACTCGTCCAACGAATGCTGACTGTTCCCACCACTCAGACGACCCTACAAAATCTCAACCCCTATAAAGATCCTCCAGGCATTTGAAGCAATCTGGCTGACAGATAATCCAAGAAAATTAGCCAACTGACGGTGCAACGCTGTTAGTGGCAACTTTAGTCCCGTTGCGAACATAGCATCGTACATGCCGACGTCCGCAGTCTTCCTTGAGTAGCACTTCTCGAATTTCCTAGGGAGATGGATCGAGATATGGTCAGGGATCTGGTAATGATCCCTCAAATTCTTAAATATATTGATCTTCATCGTCAGCAAGAAATCATTGACAGTCCACATTTTAGGAAGGATAAATGGACAGGCATGCCTATTCCTAGGGCTTCTTAAACTTCTAGTTTCGAGGGTTCTCACATTAGCATCACCCTCGTCCCTGTCATCCTTTTCTCCCTTATCACCTTCAACCTCTTCCTCACCTCCCCCTCCAACACAACTCTCCACTTTCTCATCAAGAGAATGGGCTGATGTTTCCCTCTCTGACGACCACGAAAGGCCCTCCTTGGGGTCATGACCTATCTGGAAGAGCTTGTCGTAGCCTGCTCCCTCATGGACTGATGACTACTCACTTGTCATAGACATATATTTACCTAGAAGTGACGCAGGTATTTTAAGTGCCAAAGTTGACGGCCTCTCTAAAAGAGGTAAATTATCAACTAAAGAAACGAAGATGAGAGATAGAATGAAGGAAAGGAAAAGGTGACTTACCAAGTATACGGTTCCTTGAAAGGTGACGGTCTCAATAAAAGAACGAAGGCAACAAAGTTGGCAAGGTGACGGGAGCAAAGTTCTCGGAATAGCAAAGCTCTCTCTATGAAGATCAACAATGATGAAATAGGATAAAATGAGGAAGGAACTGAGATATATATAGGATAAAAAGTGCACGGAAGACGAAGCGACACCCCCGTCCAAAAACGGAGCTAATCCGCTTAAGCCACGTGTCCAAGCAATTAATAAAGACTACTTGAGGAATCACCCATAAATGCCCTCTTTTTCTTTTTTTTGATAAATAAAAAAATAAACAGTGAAAAAGGGGAGAGCTACGAATTGAACTCCATAACCCATTGGCTAAAACCGACGGGGCTATGGAGTAGGGGGCAGATGATAAAGATAATTCTATGGTTTTGATGAAGTCATCCATATTAGGTTGAAGCGATGATCCAAATGAACTTCAAAGGCCATAAACTGAATGACCCCTTGTGATAGAAATTAATTAATTAATTGGCCAAGTTATTAATTAATCAATTTATCATGCAAATGTGTGGTAGCACAAACAAATTACCATTAAACTAAATATGCAGTGGAAAATAAATAATATGGTGATTTGTTTACGAATGGGGAAAATCTAACGGCAAAAACCCCACCGGGTGATTTTCAGGTCACCACTACCGAAACTCCACTATCATCACAACAAGCGGTTACAAGTAAAGGAATCCAAGTACCTTACCAACCTACAGTTAAACCCTTACCCCAATACCCAATTAGACTTCTTCTGTAGTGACAGTTCCCCTTTTAGATTCATGACTCTCAATACGTGACTAACCAATTACACGGATCCCAGTACGCGACTTCAATCACCAACTAAAATGGTTGTTGGTTGCAAAGTTCTTCAGTTCATCCACACGATGAAGATCAAAAAGATGCTTGGTCACAAAACCCTATGGTGCACATACATAGCAACTTCTTCAAGAGAAAGAGATGAACTAGGGCAAGAACTTCGTCTCCGGTCACAATTTGTTTGAACAAAGTTTGCTCAAAGCTTGTGCAACTTGTGAACACTTTGACGACCCTTAAATTGGTCCTTTTATATGTCTAGGTTTAGGAGAAAAGAAAGCCCAAAAACACATTCACGGATTCGAAGAAAATCAGATTGGAATTTTGACAATCTTAAATCTCGATAGATAGCAGGTGTCGAGAACATTGAATGAAGAACAGCTTCCTTAAACTTGATAGATGCAACAGTCAAGCTTTAAAGATATTGCACTCTGAACTTGTTTTCTTGAATAGACTTGAAAGCTTTAATACTTAATTTTGAAACAAGGTTTCTTGAAGTATTTAAAACATCCTAAATCTACCCAAATACAAGTAAAGTGCGTTTTATCAAAGGATAAGCCAATTACATAAAATCATGACTTGAAGTATTTAAAACACCCTAAATCTACCTAAATACAAGTAAAGTGTGTTTTGTCAAAAGATAAGCCAATTACATAAAATCATGAGATATGTTCTTAACATGTGAAACACATATGTCTTAACAATCTCCCCCTTTGGCAATCCGTGACAAAACCACAACAAACAAATGAACATATGAGAGAAGTCATAAATCACTCAACTCATATTCACTTGTTGAATACAATAAAATCTATCCTAACACAAACTCTTGAAAAACTTTACAAGAAGAGAGTTTATTGCAACTAGACTTTAATAACCTATATTTCTAAAACACTTTAAACAAAACTCATCAAGGTATCTTTGTGTGAAATAGAACTAATAGATTGCATACAAGTATAAGAAACATGTATAAAGGGAGAAAAGAAACAACACATGAAGGGGTAGGTGAAAGAAAAACATACATTAATACAAAGAAAGAGATAAGTACAATGTATATCTATAAATGGTCACAAGACCTCATGTACAAGAGTAATGTATCTAAAAAGAAGGAAAAGAAAAGATACATACTATCCTCAGTACATCCCTCAAAAAGTATAAACACTCCCCCTAACAAAATGGTCCTATACTAACTCTCCCCCTAAGATGGACTACTCTCATACCAAAACTACTCCCCCTTTTTGTCACGAATGACAAAGGGTAAGAGTGTCAAGTAGACATCTTTTCGGTAGAGCTAGCATCTCCATCAGCAGCATACAAAGCATCATCGTCATCACCATCATCATCATCCTCATCCTCAGAAGCAGAAGCCACGGGAGAAGGTGGTGAAGGAGTAGCCTTAGAAGCAAAACCACCCATGGACGTCTGTCGTCGTGCAATACGACCGACACGAACGTTCACCTGATACAACTCTGTAGAGAGTGTATCGAGGCAATCATCCATGTGCTGCAACTGTGCCATGATATCTCCTAAAGACACATCGCCCGAAGAAGAAGGAGAAGCCGATGTGGATGGAGCTGAACGGGATAATGTAGAACGGGAGGAAGGAGCTGCTGAATTTGACTGCCGCGACCGAAGCTAGGCCTCGCTACGTTTAATGGTAGCGCAATCTATGTCACACATGACAATAAAATGGTCAGAAGAGGGAAAAGGAACGAAAAAATGGCGCAGAATCCTCGTGATAGCTGAAGGAAAGATGAGCTTATCACGGGACGCCGAATCTAGATGAACATCTATAATAGACAAAATGAAATGAAAAGGAAAGTCTATGGTAAGATGCTCAAGAAGAGACAACAAAAATCAAGCACGAGGCTCTGTGATGGAGTTATAGTGAGAGAGGGGATGCAAAACAAAAGTCATCACCATGTTCATGAATCTAGAACCTTTAGCAAAAGGTCGACATGGTGTAAGAAGACGCTCACCCCAAGCAGTAGGGCCCTCACAGAAAGCAGACATGAGCTCATCGGTGAACACAGTCCTTAGACGGTCACAACTATGATAGTTAGGAAACTCTATCCTAGGGACCCGAATCACATCTGCAACCAACTGCGGTGTGATAGGAATGCGTATACCTCAAACGCGAGTGAAGAAAAGAGGTACTGACCGATCAATCCCGTGCATGTTGGAGTAGAACTCGTGGATAAACACGAGAGGACAGGTGACTGGGACGTCACATAGTGACTCCCATCCCCTACTGTGAATGAAAGAGGGAAGGTCGGTGTCTGCAAAATCTGTCAAAATGACTTGGCGTTCCGAATGAATGCCTCGTCTAGAAAAGTTCTTCGAAAATGCCTTAAAGGCATCATCATCACAGAACCGGATATAAGATAGTGTAGGATCAGACGACGAAGAAGCACTAGAACGAAGAGGGTTCTGGTCTGGAGTGGATTTATGCTTAGGTGCCATAGACATGACTAACGTAAACTAACAGAGAAGGAGAGAAAGAATGACAATTAGAAAAGTCCCAAAAAGTTTCAAATATATCAAATATATTGAAAAGAAGTACGTATGCATGAGAAATGCATGAACATGTGACATGTAAAGGAAATTGCATCATGGGCTCAGCCCAATCCAAACCTATCAGCACATAGACATATAGCACACATCTAAATGCATGGAAATACCATTATAATGCTAATGTGATGCAATATATGAGGTTTTAAACACATTTAAGTGAAAACCCAACCCAAAATTTCAATGAAAGCTCATCAATTTTGAAAAACCCCAAAAATTTTCAAAACCCCCAAATCCTAGGTTTCAAAACATGAAATGCATGAATGAGAAAGGATTAGAAGCTTACCAAGTGAAGAAAAAATTGAAAAACCTTGTAAAATCCTTGAGAACCAAGATTGGAGTGAGATTGGAGTGTTTTTGGGAGAGAAACAGAGAAGTATCAAGAGAGAGATCTATGGAAATGAGAACCGGATTACGCAGAGGCCTTATATAGGAAAGCCAGTAAATCTTGATAGATGTAGGTATCGAGACGTATCGAGCGATCTGTTGAGGAGGTGTCGAGGAAATGCTCGTCGACAGCTGAGGTGTCAAGAAGGTATTGAGGATCAACTCATCAAAATTAAGAATAGAAGCTTGATCGGTCCACCAGGTGTCGAGAAGCTATCGAGCATACAGACCCAATCTCAATTGATCTACCAGGTATCAAGGTGCAGGCGAGATTGCGATAAGAAAAAGTTTTAGGAAGCTCGACAGATAGCCAGCTATCGAGGAGGTATCGATGAGGTGTCGAGTCAACTATTAAAAATAGTTTTTTGAGATGTGAAAAACACAAACATGAATGCAATTCAACATGCAACTCAACCAACGATCCAATCAACATATTAAGCTTTCAAAATCATCTCTCAAATGAAAATTTAAGCACATGGATCTTCAAAAACACACACACACTAAACAAGTCTAACCATTTTTATATTTCAAAAACAAGTCAAGACAGTTTAGTGAGCATACATTAACACATGTAAAACCTCGTGATGGCCAAATCACATTGTTACCTGCACATGTATCAAGAATAGCAAAGAATATTGTGTGCTGTGTGTGAAAAACATCGCAAGATTGCATACATGTACACATGTTATGACGATTTGAGATATGAGAAAATCACTTTAATTCACACACAATCATAACTGCTTGATGGGGACTATCACCTTTGAGGTACATTCTATAACTCCCACATCTTTTAGAATACACACTTGTAATCATATTTAAAGCATTTTTTATTTTTTTGCTTTTGATTTTTCTTTGCATATTTTTCTTTTAAACATATCATGCATGGGCTTATTAGAGAGAGAAAAGAATTACCCAGTGATATTTGACATTCAAATTTTGCTATGCCTAAATACACAAATGTCATTGACACTGCACTTTTGCTATGCCGAAGCATACAGGTGTCATCTTATGATTGGCGGGCAATAGTGGTGAGATGGTTATTTATGCCTTTCTCTTTGGATTTTTTAGTCCTTCCCGTCAAAAAGAGTGATACGAGTGTTAAGTACAAAAGACAACTTAATCTTACTCATCACAAACAAGAGCCATAAAGCTCACTTGCTTAGTTGTGCATATGGATGCTCATCTAAGCTACAAATGACACAAAGTTTAGAATACTTTGTTTCAATGGCCATTTAAGGTATACAAGTACTAAAGTACACAAAACACACATTGTTTTTGTATTTTTCTGATTTTTCAATTTTTTTATTTATTTTTATATGAAAAACAAAACAAGTAAAAACTGAAAACTAACCAAACAAAAACATGTTAAACAACATGAAAGCATGAAAGAATATGCATATGCATGAAGGCATGATAGAAGGGTGCAGATGCATGAAAGCATGATAAGAAATCAAGCAAAGAGAGTCCTACTTTAGATAGAAAGAATTAAAGTAGAGGACAAACAGAAAAAAGAATTAAGTCTTAGGGTCCTTTATCACCCACACCGCACGAGTCTTTGGCCGTGAAGATGAAAAAACACGTGTCCTAGTATGACTACTATAGGACATAGAGGAATTAGAATTCCCCTGAAATTGAGTTAAAAAGCTCAAAACTTTTAATAACTCACCAAGAATAGGTACAGAGCCTTTAGACAAAGGATGAGACCTATTTGACACTCACTTATGAGGAAACAACTTGAAACAATTAGGACGAGTGAGACAGGAAGCACCACAATGGTGACAAACATGAGTAGTTTTTGAACTACTATGCTTTCTAGAAGGAGGTCTAACCTTAGAGGTTGACAAAGACCTTAATTTCGGACAATTTGGCCTAATATGACCAACAATATGACAATGATGACAAGTGGGGACAAATTCAAAATTTTTATTCAACTTAGGAGGAGTTTTAGACATAGGTTTAGAAACTTCAGCGTTAATATCAGATTGTTTACCTGTGTCTATCCTAGCAATATTAGCCTTCAACTCTTCATTATTCCTTTTAAATGGAGGAATATAAATATCTTCTTCTTTTGAGTTAGGCTTAACAACAAGTTTGGCACTGGTTAATTTTTCAACTTCAGTTTTAGATTCAACTAGTTGCTCTTCCAAACTTTTAATTTTGTCCACCTGAGATAAAATTTGATTTTTAATATTCTCATTCAAATTATTGGCTTCATTCAATTTTGCATTCAAATCATCTTTTTCAAGCTTGACCTTTTTAAATTTAGCTTTTAATTTTGTAGAACATTCAAGAGATTTCATACAAAAATTATAAAGCTTGCAATAGACATTTTGAATATCATCATCATTATTCAACATAAGATCATGCAAATCAAAACAATCAAGAGTTTCCATGACAACAGGGGTCAATGGATCACACAGCAAAGATTAAACCCTAATCAGAGTGTGTCTGCTCTGATACCACTTGATAGGCCACAAACTGAATGACCCCCAGTGATAGAAATTAATTAATTAGTTAGCCAAGTTATTAATTAATCAATTTATCATGCAAATGCGTGGTAGCACAAAAAAATCACCAATAAACTAAACATGCAGTGGAAAATAAATAACACGGTGATTTGTTTATGAATGGGGAAAACCTAAAGGCAAAAACTGCACCGGGTGATTTTCAGATCACCACTCCCAAAACTCTGCTATTATCACAACAAGCGGTTACAAGTAAAGGAATCCAAGTACCTTACCAACCTACAGTTGAACCCTTACCCCAATACCCAATTGGACTTGTTCTGTAGTGACAGTTCCCCTTTCAGATGCACGACTCCCAGTACGTGACTAACCAATTGCGCAGATCCCAGTACGCGACTTCAATCACCAACTAAGAAGGTTGTTGGTTGTAAAGTTCTTCAGTTCATCCACACGATGAAGATCAAGAAGATGCTTGGTCACAAAACCCTATGGTGCACATACACAGCAACTTCTTCAAGAGAAAGAGATGAACTAGGGCAAGAACTTCGTCTCCGGTCATAATTTTCTTGAACAGAGTTTGCTCAAAGCTTGTGCAACTTGTTAACACTTTAACGGTCCTTAAATTGGTCCTTTTATATGTCTAGGTTTAGGAGAAAAGAAAACCCAAAGACACATTCACGGATCCCAAGAAAATTAGATTGGAATTCTGACAATCTTAAATCTCGACAGATAGCAGGTGTCGAGCAGGTGTTGAGAACACCGAATGAAGAACAGCTTCCTTAAGCTCGATAGATGTAGCTATTGAGCTTTAAAGATTTTTCACTCTGAATTTGTTTTCTTGAACAGACTTGAAAGCTTCAATACTTGATCTGGAAACAAGGTTTCTTGAAGTATTTAAAACATCCTAAATCTACCCAAATATAAGTAAAGTACGTTTTGTCAAAGGATAAGTCAATTACATAAAATTATAACATATGTTCTTAACATGTGTAACACATATGTCCTAACAGAACTCGTTAGCCTCGCTTGCACTTTCACGGCCTAACAATGATAGAGTGAAAGTCGATGGTTCCACCTCAAAGTTGATGGCTGCACCCTGATGACAACAAACATTTTAATGAGACGACTAGAATATATTTGATAGGCCACAAACTGAATGATCCCTTGTGATAGAAATTAATTAATTAATTAGCCAAGTTATTAATTAATCAATTTATCATGCAAACGCATGGTAACACAAACAAATCACCAATAAACTAATTATGCAGTGAAAAATAAATAACACGATGATTTGTTTACGAATGGGGAAAACCTAACGGCAAAAACCCCACCGGGTGATTTTCAGGTCACCACTCCCGAAACTCCACTATTATCACAACAAGCGGTTACAAGTAAAGGAATCCCAAGTACCTTACCAACCTATAGTTGAACCCTTACCCCAATATCCAATTGGACTTGTTCTATAATGACAGTTCCCCTTTCTGATGCACAACTCCCAAGTACGTGACTAACCAATTGCGCGGATCCTAGTACACAACTTCAATCACCAACTAAGAAGGTTGTTGGTTGCAAAGTTCTTCAGTTCATCCACACGATGAAGATCAAGAAGATGCTTGGTCACAAAACCCTACGGTGCACATACACAACAACTTCTTCAAGAGAAAGAGATGAACTAGGGCAAGAACTTCGTCTCCTGTCACAATTTGCTTGAACAGAGTTTGCTTAAAACTTGTGCAACTTGTGAACTGTTTGACGGCCCTTAAAACAATCCTTTTATATGTCTAGGGTTAGGAGAAAAGAAGGCCCAAAGACATATTCACGGATCCCAAGAAAATCATATTTGAATTCTGAAAATCTTAAATCTTGATAGATAGGAGGTGTCGAACAGCTGTCGAGCACACTAAACGTTGAACAGTTTTCTTAAGCTCGATAGATGCAACTGTCGAACTTTAATGAATTCGCACTATTAACTTGTTTTCTTGGACAGACTTGAAGGCTTCAATACTTGATCTTGAAATATGGTTTCTTGAAGTATTTAAACACATCCTAAATCTACCCAAATACAAGTAAAGTGCGTTTTGTCAAAGGATAAGCCAATTACATAAAATCATGACATATGTTCTTAACATGTGAAACACATATATCCTAACAATCTCCTCCTTTGGCAATCCGTGACAAAACCAAAACAAACAGATGAACATATGAGAGAAGTCATAAATCACTTAACTCATATTCACTTGTTGAATACAATAAAATCTATCCTAACACAAACTCTTGAAAAAATTTGCAAGAAGAGAGTTTATGGCAAGTAGACTTTGACAACCTGTATTTTTGAAACACTTTGAAACAAAACTCATCAAGGCATCATTGTGTGAAACAGAAATAATAGATTGCGTACAAGTATAAGAAACATATGTATAAAGGGAGAAAAGAAAAAACACATGAAAGGGTAGGTGAAAGAAAAACATACATAAATATAAAGAAAGAGATAAGTACAATGTATGTCTATAAATGGTCACAAGACCTCATGTACAAGAGTAATGTATCTAAAAAGAAAGAAAATTAAGAAATACATACTATCCTCACTACATCCCTCAAAATGTGTCAACACTCCCCCTAACAAAAATGGTCTTATACTAACTCTCTCCCTAAGATAGACTACTCTCATATCAAAACTACTCCCCCTTTTTGTCACGAGTGACAAAGGGTAAGAGTGTCAAGTACACATCTCATCGGTAGAGCTAGCATCTCCATCAGCGTCATCCAAAGCATCATCGTCATCACCATTATCATCATCCTCATCCTTAGATTCAGAAGCCACGGGAGAAGGTAGTGAAGGATTAGCCTCAGGAGCAAAACCACCCATGGACGTCTGTCGCCGTGTAATACAACTGACACGAACGTTCACCTAATACAACTCCGTAGAGAGTGTATCTAGGCGAGCATCCATGCGCTACAGCTGCGCCAAGATGTCTCCTAAAGTCACATCGCCCGAAGTAGAGGGAGGAGCAGATGTGGATGGAGCAGAACGGGAGGGAGGAGCTGCTGAATTTGACTAGCGTGACCGAAGCTGGGCCTCGCTACGTTTAACGGTAGCGTAATCTATGGCACACATGACGGTAAAATGGTCGGAAGAGGGAAAAGGAATGGAAAAAATGGCATAAGATCCTCATGATAGCGGAAGGAAAGATGAGCTTATCACGTGACGCCAAATCTAGACTCACACATACACACTAGCATGCATCTGGCAAACAAACATGGCATTTCATTCCAAACCCTAACATACATTTATCATGCATCTCATATCATATCCTCGCATACCTCTATCACATATAGCATTATATTACATCCAAGGCAGAAATATGTATATATCAAATCAAGGTAGAAACATAGACGTGGTAAGATTTAAGCAAACATGTGATTTCATCTAAACATTAACCCAACAAACATATTCATACTTGTTATCAAAACATGTATTCCAAATGCATGTTTATATGGATGCATGACTTACCTCACTCCACCATAGGACCTATGCGTCAATGCATGATCATTCATATGCATGTTCATGGTAAAACAAGGAATGGATTAAAGCAACCCTAATCTAGCATGTGAAGAACAATGAAACAAACAAACAGAGAAACAAAGACTTACGAGCATAAAAAGGAGCAAGGCAGAGGCATATTATATAAGAGAAATAAAGAAACATAATTGGAGAGGGTTAGATTAGGGTTTCTAGGCATGAGTATGCGTGTGCATACATAGAGCATGCGTGCACTGGTCAGTTGTATGCGTATGCATACTTCGAGTATGCATGTGCATGTAGAAAGTATGCATACCCATACACGCTTTAAAACCCTAACCTAGAAACATAGAAATGCAGAACAGGATAGAAGTAAAACTATAAATCTAACAACCTAATATGCTTTAAAACATAAAATGGAGAAAACCTAAACTTAAACAAACATGTCATAACATAACTAAACAAGAAAAACACAAGGAAAATAAGAAACAAATCAAGAAAAGGCCAAGAAAAGAAAAAGAAAGTTTAGAACTTATACCTTAAAAATGCAAAGCTCCTTAGCCAAATCTATTCATAGTCACACAAGGAAGTGATTAGTAATCTTAAAACTCCAAGATCAAGGCCAGAAAAGGCCTCAATAAAAAAAAAAAAAAAAAAAAAAAAAAAAAAAAAAAAAAAAAAAAAAAAAAAAATTACTTGAGGATGTTTTGTGAAAAACTCCCACTTTGATTCACTATTTCTAGTGAATCTTGTGTTTTCCTTTAGGATTTTTTGTGTGTTTTGAAAAGCTACTATGTACGGCTTTATATAGTGAGAAAATAAAGGTGTGGAATGGCTCCCAAATGATATGTGATTCATTCCATAATCCATCCTTAATGTAGTAAAACTTGTCTTTCATAGTTTCTAGAACCTTAACATGCGTACGCATGCCCGTGGATGTGTGTGCATGCATGAAGCATGCATATGCAAAACTTGAGCATGCGTACAAATACACGTGTATGCGTACACATGCCCTAGAGTTTTCTAAGTCTTTATTTATATTCATAAAAAGAGTTATGTTTTTACTAAAATATTTTCCAAAAGTCAATTTCAATTTGATTGGGCCCTAAACCAACCTTGGGCTTTAGAATTTCATCCTCAATGGGGAATGGGGGGCCTACGGCCTCAAGGCAAAGAGTGGCAGAGTCGCCACCTAGTTATATCGTCTAGGAACCATGAATATAGCATCATTTTGAGGAATGACCTTTGGTTTTACTACTAGAGTATGGGTTTGGAGTTTAGGTACACTCTTGGGAAAGTGTTAGGCACCCAAGATCACCCAACCCTAAGGTTGGCCTCCCATCATTGTGTCTTAACGTCCTAACCTTATTAAAAACATGTTCAACACTTGCATCTATACTCATAAACACACTAGCATATATCCAAGCATACAATTATGGCATCATTCATCCCAAAACACATATCCATCCTTAAACCAATAAAGAGCCGAACACATATAAGAAACCTTAGCATATGAAACCCTATCATACATCTCAAGGCACGATAGCAACCCAAACATGGCAGCAAAGCAAATCACATCATAAATCAAAATAGGGCATCACCTTCATACACATATATCAAGGGAGGATTAAACAATCAACATGCATGTTCATGTGAATGCATGACTTACTGTACCTATGGCATCATGAATGGGCAGGTGAATTCATGTTCGTGTCATTAAAGTAAGAAACAAGCATGGAACCCTAATCCAAGCATATGATAACAATCAAACATGTTAAAAGACGGACAAGCGGTTATGGGGCTTAAAATATATGAAAAAGAGGCTACACAGAACAAACATATGAAAGCAGAAACAAAACAAACAAAAATTAGGGTTTCTAGGTAACTGCATCACGCATGCTAGACCAGGTCTACATACACATGAGTTCACCCTACGTGTGTAAGCTAGATCATGCGTATGAAGATCCTTACCCAAAAAACCTAATTTACATAGAAATAGAGTAGAAACCAAACAAAATAGAAAATCATAAATCTAACAACCTAACATGCTAAAAAACATAAGGAAAGCCTAAAACTAACCTAAACAAACATATATAAACATAAACTAAACAAAGAAATAGATTAAAGGCAGTAAAGGAAAAAAAAAAATTCAAAAAATACCTTAAAGAAAAAGCTCCTAGGCTTGATTTTTTACGATTCCCCTCTGTCAAATCTATCACAATTCAATAAAATAAATTATTAGTAATCTTAAACTCAAAGGATTAGGGCCAGGAAAGGTCTCAATCAAATAAAAAAGACTTGAGGGTGTTTTGTGAAAAACTTCCTTTTGACTCACTATTTTCTAGTGAATCTTAGGTCTTTCCCGTGGGATTTTTGTGTGTTTTGAAAATTTACAATGTAAGGATTTTTATTGTTGCAAAAATGGAGTTCGGAATGGCTCCTAGACGATGTGAGATTCATTCCAAACCTCAACCATTATTGTAGAAAACTTGCCTTTCATATGCTTCTGAAACCCCCACTGCGTATGCAAGAATGTGCCTGCATACACATGCTTTAGCTTGTGTACGTAGACCGCGACCCATGTACACAGGCTGAGGGCCACTTTGGTCATTTAATTTTCCAAAAATAGATTTTTGCTTATTTAAAAGGTTATTTTTTCCATTTTAACACTCCTCAAGTCAATTTAATATTTGATTAAGTTTTAAATTGGCCTTAGGCCTTAGAGTTCAAGTATTATTAGGGAACGGGGACCCGAGTCATAAGGGGTACAAAATGCGGTGTCTAGAGATACCCCTCTTTTGATTTGTGAGCTTTGCTGACAAAATCAAAAGAATAAGAGACAAAACATTTTGTTTCAGCATACGGCTCTGGCCTAACCCATGCACACAACACACATCACGCATACATGGGGCAGGGTGTAACTCTGAAGAGCTGCATTGGATTCGTATGTCCGAAGTCCCACCTTTATTGCTCGGGAAACGAGCAATGACAGTTTCACTATCCAAGAACCAATTCTGCCACTTGAAAGCAAATGGTGAGTGACTCACTATCCTAGAGTCATTTAAAAAGAAAACAAACAAGGGTGCTTTTACAAGCTAACCCAACAAACAAGAAAAGGATATAGTCTCTATGGCGTCCATCCGAGGCTCTTGCCTCAAACTTCTCCAGGTGACTTGTTCCTCTTGTCTTCTTCATTTCTTTCTCTACCTTTTGTAGTGAGGCTCTTTCCTCAAGTTGGCCTTAGCCTCTTTCTCTATCACTATCTCTACCTTTTTCTACCATGCCTGCATGTTCAATTCTTAGAGGATATGTGCATAAGTAGGACTTGCTAGGGATTGTGAAGAACTCACTGAGGAGTAGATGAGAAGGAATCTTCTGCCTCTCATGACTTGTTTGGAGATGAGAAACTCATCAAGGAGTAATATGGATGGACTCACTGAGGAGTAGTGTAGATGTGTGATCCACTAGGAAAGAATCTTTTACTTCCTATATGGTTTACTGAGGATTTTAGGAAGAATCTTCTACTTCCTCACTAGGCATATTTTTAGTGTATAGGACTCACTCGAGAAGAATCTTTTGCTTGCTTACTGGGAATATTTTGGGGAAGAATCTTCTGCTTACTTACTAGGGATTTCCTTTAATGTGCTTGGGTCCATTGAGGAAGAATATTTTGCCTTCTCCATGGAGATCCTGCTTGATTTGCTTGAACTATTGAGGAAGAGTCTTCTGCTTCCTTCATTAGGATGATATTTGATAGGTTTGATTCTTTTTGAGGAAGAACCTTCTACTTCCTTTTACCGGGGGTATTGCTTGAGATGCTTGAAATTTTAAGGAAGAATCTTTTGCTCCCTTATTGAGGATGATGTTCTTGATATGATTGATCTACTAGGGAAGGTCTTTGATGTTCTTGAACCATTGGGGATGGTTCTTGATGTGCTTGAACCACTGGAGATGCTTCCTGGTGGGCTTGAAGCACTGGGGATGGTTCTTGCTGTGCTTGAAGCACTGGGGATAGTTCTTGCTGTGCTTGAACGAAGGAAGTGTCTTCTACTTCCTTTACCACTCACTGGGGAGTCCTTTGATAATTTATGTTAAATTGGGGCAATCTTGAGATGTTCTTCTTTTTTTGAAAGAAAGATTTAAAAAATAAATAAATAAATAAATAAAACTATTCATGACTAAACTACATGTAGTTTAGTGGTGAGGTCTAAATTAAACGTAGTTTAGCCATCAGTTGTGCTCTCACCTTTTCATTTCCCAATGGTTACCAACCATTTCTTTTCTTCTTCTTCTTTCTCTTCATCTCCTTCACCTTTTCATATTCTTCATAACTCCTCTCTCTTTTCTCTCTACAAAAACCTCCCTTCCCTCTCTCTTTTTTCTTTGTTTGTCATGATCCTTAATGTGGGAAATTGTAATAGGGAGGACTTGCTGCCAGTGAGCCCATTGATCCTCCATATATCCCTTGGACGATTTATGCTTGTGGCTCAGATGGCTTTGCTAGGGAGCGTGTCGTGCCCCGTAACCGTAATGTCATGGGCTATCCTTTTCCTCCTAACACTCGAGTGGTAAGTTCTTTCCTCCCTTTGTCCTCTCTCTTTCCTAGATTCCTCTTCTTGTTTCAGTCACTAATCCTTCTTTCTTCAAATTGCAGCCCACTATCCAAGAGCATGAGAAGTCGGTTTGGCTGGCCGGGAATCTGAAGTTGGAGGTGACCAACTACTCGCTGGAGCTCTATGGTTTTGGTGGAGCGGCCCACCTAGGTGATAGCGATGATGATGGTGGCAAGGAGGAGGATCTAGAAGCGACTCCCAACTACCAGCCAAGGAAGAAGCGGCATTGTTGATCAGCTATAGTCACGACATATATACAACAAACAACACACGACTTTTTCTTTTCTTTTCTTTTCTTTTTGCTTTTAATTTTTTTTATTCCCTTTAGCAGACATTCAAGTTTGGTTTCAGACAAAGGATTGTATTTAAGAACATCTTTTTACATTTATGCTTTTGCTTGGAATTTGGCACTTAATTTACAAGATAATGATAAATTTTATGTTTCTATATAACTTTGCTTCTTTGATGCTTGCAGCCTGATGCTTGGAATATGTCTTGAATGGTTCTTTAGGTCATAGGAACCCTAGAAATGCTTGGGAGCAGAAAACTCTATTCAAAGTAGGGGAACATGGGCTTCTGCCAAGTGTCGTGCGTAGGTGGAAATGAGCTTGTGTACACAGCTTTGACTTTTCATACACAGGGTTGATTCTGCGTATGTGGGTCGCGAATCAAAAAAACCCTAGCCGACTTACTTAGGTATAAAAGTAGTCATTTGAGTCCAAAACCCTCATCAATGTATTTCCAACCAAGAGAACATTTTTTTGAGGTCTACTATTGGCAAAAAATTCTCCTCTTGATGTCTCCACTTGGATAAGTAAGCTTGGTCCCAATTTCAAAGATACTATTACTCCTTATGGCTTTTCTTGCATCTTCCCTTACCATCAAATTAGGGTGGATAAGCCTCTTCTTCATGATGCTGCCAACTATTGGATTCCTTCTCGGCATGTATTTCACTTCAACGGAATAGAATCATGCCCCACTATTGAGGAATTTGCTACCATCATGGGTGAACCAGAGATTGATGATCTTATTTTTCCTACCATGGGTGGAGATCTTCCTTCCTTGTTACGAGTTATGTTGGGCATCCTAGAAACCACAGCCAATAGGTGGTGTGTCTTCGGCAAACACAACCTTAGGCTTGTCTTTGATTACTTTTCCGGTTCAGCCCTTCTCGAGGGTAAGAGGCCACGATCGTACTACCTTCATGTCTTTTGCTTATGTGCCCTTGCAAGGTATTTCTTGGTCCAACAGTCATATTGTGTGGACCTTCAGATGTGCATGGTGGCTTATGAGCTAATGAGAGGTAATCCAGTAGGCTTGATCTTGTCGGAAACTCTTAATGGTTTGGGTGCCTTTCAGAGGAAGGAAGCAAACTTCTTTGTAGGAAATCCTCTTCTTCTTCAAGTATAATCCCAAACTTTTGCCTAGGTTCTCAACCTAGCGAGATTCCTCTAATTTTGCATGGAATGCCTTTTGGTTTTAAACCCATTGAGGTACCTTATATCGTCTTTCATCATTATTTTTTTCTATTTCTTTCTTTTTTTTCACTCATGCTCCTCACTCTTTTTTCCTTTTCTCCCTTTCTTCCCTTCTTTTATTTTTTTTAATTTTTTTTTTCCAAATATGGCTACAAGAGAGGCTTTAGTTGCTTCAACCTCCTACTGTGCCCCTCAGCACCTACCTTCTTAGGTATCTTAGAGACTGCCGACTTCAGAATGACATGGCCTTTGAAACGTACATGGAGTTTATGGGTCGCCTTAAGGAGATCGACGTTCAGTGGGTTGTGGAATGGTGGCATATCTCAAGCATGGTCCATAGTTGCTGCAAGGATCATTGTGTGACTTTAGTTGGGCTTCAATGCTATTCTTACTACTCTACTTGTCGTATCTCAAGGCATTTTGGAGAGCGTCAAGGCGCTCCTGATGATGAGGGTGCCTTCTACACCCTGGCGTACACCGATAGGATCTTGAGCCGGATTAGTGAGGCTTGGCCACATCATAGGCTAACGAAAGACATTGTTCCTCCCAAATACATCTACCCCACTGCAAGCTACAAGAAATGGTTGGAGGATGACATGAAGTGGAAGGATGAGAAGGCTTACATGAAGACTAGCAAGAAAATAAAGAGGGCTGAGTGACCACCTTAATATGCCCCATGTTTTACTTTTTTGCACTTTTGTGATTCTCATGTTTTGTTTTTGAATTTAATAAAGGATTGGAATGTTCTAAATCCCGTATGAAAAAAAACTAATTATCTTTTAATTTTAGTAATGAGAGAATTTCCCTTTTTATTATCTTTGCTTATTGTCATCTCTTTTACTATTATTTTTTTCTTTTCTTTTTCCTTTGCCATGTAATTTTTTTCTAGACGTCCTTTAAGAAATTTTCTCCATGCCCATGGTCTATTCCCCTAATTTTTGCCTAGAATGCCCTTTCGTGTTTTCAATCTAGTGGGGTTTTTTTGCCTTAATTTTTGTCTAGGCCGCCCTTTCAAGTTTTCAACCTAGTAGGTTTTTTTTCTTTCTTCATTTAAATGTGGTACTTTCGGAGCCTATCCATGTTGATGGGGTGAAGCATCTCTTCCCCATCCAAATCTATGATTCTTGTAGCACCTCTAGAAATGATCTTCTTAATGATAAAAGGCCTAGACCATCTAAACTTCATTTTTGCTCTTCGATCAAAAGTCTCATCTTTAAGCACCTTTAGGACCAAGTCCTCTTCTTTAAGGTTTCTTGGTTTCACTTTCTTGTTGAATGCTCTAACAATTCTTTTTGGTACCCTTGTGCATGGTATTGTGCCCTAGCTCTCTTCTCATCTATCAAAGCCAATTGTTTATACCTTGCCTTAGCCCAATCCTTTTCTAGGACCTTGGTTTCTACCAATACCCTCAAAAACTGTATCTCCACCTTAATAGGAAGTACTGCCTCACTACCATAGACCAAGGAGTAAGGTGTTGCCCTAGTCGATGCATGGACAGAAGTCCTATAACCCCATAAGGCAAATGGGAGCTTCTTGGCCCCATTAGCTTGTGGTCGATATGGTGAAGACTTATGATGCTCAATGTCATATTCTTCCATGACCTTCAAACTTCACCTTCAAAGTGAGAACCATTATTGGAAATGATCTCTTGGGGCACCCCAAACCGACATATGATGTTGTTTTCTAAGAATTGAGTCACATGTTTAGCCCTTAACTCAAAATAGGAGGTCGCCTCCACCCACTTAGTGAAATAGTTGATCACCACTAAAATGTATTCATGCCCATTTAAAAGCCTTAAGAGCTATCCTTCCAATCACATCTATGCCCTAGACCGAGAAATGGCCATGGAGAAGTCATGCTATATATAACTCACTAGGTGGTACATGGTTCAAGTTGGCATGTGTTTGACAATCAAGGTAACTTTTCACATAGTCCACACAATCGGTCTCCATTGTATTCTAGTAATACCCTATCCTTAGGATTTTCTTGGCTACCATTCTCTCATTCATATGAGGGCCACAAATCCCTTGATAAACTTCTTCTATTACTCTCTCGGTTTCTTCTCTCTTCAAGCAATAAAGGTGTATACCATCGCAGGACCTTTTATAAAGTTGTCCCCTACATAGGATGTATTGAGTTGCCATCATCCTAATGGAACATCATTCTCTCTCGTCAGTACTATCTGGATATGTCCCTATTTCCAAGAACTTCATGATATCATAGTACCATGGAACTTCCTCTTCCTTTATGGCCATTACTGAAGCTTCGGCCGTCCACTTGTGTACTTCATAACTTTCCTCAATCTCCAAGGTTCAATTCCATACTCCCTCGGGTATTTCAACCATGGAGGCTAAAGTAGCTAAGGCATCCACAAATTGATTCTGAGCTCCAAGGATGATTGTGTACTCAATCTTGTCAAAGGTCTTTGTATGTTTTTAGACCCCTTAAACACAACTAGATTAACCTAGTTAATTAGCCAAGTGATTACTTAGTCAAATTAATCAGATCTAGGTTAACACAAATATATCATATCATGTATAGCAATGGAAAATAAATAACACAACGATATGATAACCCAGGAAAACCAAACCGATAAAACATCTGGGGAGGATTTAACCTAGCTATCCTTAAGGTAAAACAAATCCACTATGAAAGAATTGAAGTTTACACAATAGCAACTTTGACCACTAACATCCTATTGCTACCTTAAGTAGGAAACTTACTACCATAACCACGTGACAGTTCTGAGTCCACGTACTACTTCTTTCTTGGATTCACAGCAAGCACAAGCACTTCCGCTTGTATATCTTTAAGCTTTTTATGCAGTAACCGAACTGATCATCAAGTTCTTGACATAATCTTGATTCTTGATAACCCTAAGTATATGTGAAGGCAAACACCTCTAGATCTCACAAGAGATTCACATACACAGCATAAACAACAACAACAAAATGTGGCTAGGGTTTTTCCTTTTATACTTAAGGCAAAACATAAAACCCTTTCACGTTAAACAAGCTTAGGCGGAGTTGGAAAATTCTACAAAAAAAACAATTTGCACGAGCTTCGATCGATTGAGTCTAATTCTTGATCGATCGAGCCAGGCAGATTACACAGTCTTGGTCAAGTCTAAAACAAGTCTAAACATACTTTACACATAAACATACTTTGAGCAAGTCTAAAACAAGACTAAACATTTTGATCATGCTTTGCCAACATTACAAAATGAAATTCTAATACATTTAAACCTAAAGTCTTAGAACCCAACAGTCTTGGTCAAGTCCTCTAAATATTGTTGATAAGGCCTTAAATGTTCCTCCTTCACCTTCCATAACTTTTATGTTTAGGCTATAACCAAAGTTGAGTCCCCATAGTCTTCGGCTTCCATTCTGGCAATGCAAGCCTCATATTCAACCATGTTGTTAGTTGCTTCAAAGTTCAATTTAATTGCCAAAGGCATGTGAGACCCCTTGGGAGTGATCAAAAGCATCCCTGTCCCATCCCCATATTGGTTTATGGCTCAGTCAAAGTACATTTTCCATGCCCCTAACGTAACATCCAAAATGTCCTCATCTGGAAAGTCTTCTTTATCACCTTCCCTCTCTATAGGATTCTCAACATCCAAAATGTCCTCATCTGCAAAGCATGACTTTTCTATGGGAGTTTACCTAGTCTCGTAATCATGGAATCTCTTACTCAAGTAATATATTGCCCTTTCATTCTTTTCATCATCTTCTTGTGCAAGCATACTTCCAACTACATCTCCTATGATGGAGAGGTATAGGAGTAGGGCCTTTCCATGTTGTAGAGGCACTAGGATAGGCAGGTGGAGGAGATAATCCTTAATAAGTTCAAAGGCTTTTTGGCACTCATCTTTCCATGTATGTGTTGCGGTTTATGCCCTAAAATCCAATTTATTGGCATGTCATAAATAATTAAATTGTTTAATTATATGAGACTATTTAATCATAGTCCTTAAGATGCATTGTATGTGACTTAGTCACAGAAGATATAAATCACAAGTTCCTTATAAACTCAAAATATAGTTTGTAGTCGGTGATGAAATTAGGCGTTTGAATTGGTTTGTCTTGATCATGGAAGTGGAGACTTCTAGTTGATGTGTCTTAAGTGTTCAGACATATTGAATTGGACCGCTGTAAGATTAATTATTGGATCAACAACTATCACCTGAATAATTAATCTCACGACTTCTAATTTTATAGACTCTCAATCCTGAGAGGATAGTGAACCCGCTCATGAAATGTAGGTTACTTTGATATATGAAGAGTGAGATATAATATTCACGGTCAAAACCTCAGTATGTTGGGTAACCACACGTAGTGTTAAGGGAACACATATTCTCAAGATGGAATCCATAATCTCTTTTTATAGAGACACGAAATATCCTCCTGAGATAAGTTTAATGGGAACTTGTTATTTAGGGCGCCCACTTTAGTAAGGAGTTACTAAAGTTTATATTTATTGAAATCATATTTCAATAAATATGAATAACTAAAAGATTAAATCGGGTACGCAAGGATAAAATAATTGTTTACAAAGTGATAGTTCATTATGACTTTGTTCACTATGGATATTTCATAGAGGGGTTAAATGATATCATTAGTCTTGGGATATAATTTATTTAATAAGGCTTAAAGTGCAATTATATTTATATAATGATATTAAATATAATTAATGGTAACTTTGGACTTGTCAAGAGTTGACAGATAAGCCCAAGACCCATTGGAGTTAAAGTCTTATTTGTTCCCTTTGGTCATATCTCAACCCACAAACTAAAGCCCAATTGGGCAAGCCCAAAAGGCAAACCCAATTAGATAATCAGTCTTTATTTAATAAGCATTATTAAATAAAGTAACTACCAAGGTAGTTAGTATGTACGTATGATGAAAAGAAAAGAAAACATTTTTTCTCTACAAGGAGAAGAAGAAGAACTTCCTTTGAGAATCAACGTACATAAAGGACTGATTGAGAGACCACTCTTCTCAAGCACCATGTGGAATTGAGATGTTGATTAGAGGTATTCTCAAGTCTTGTTTTTGAATTTCACTACATTAAGGTATGCTTTCTATTCTTTGTTCTAGTCTTACATGTTATCTCTCATGAATGAAGTAGATCCGTGTTTGTTGCTTCCGCTGTGTGTTTTGTATGAGATGCAAAACCAGATTTTCCATCAGTATGTGGTTCATTCTTCCTTAGGAGTTTGAAAATGGGCTCACAAGTAAAGGTGAGCTTGGCAATGATTCGACTAATGTATTGTAGTCGACCTAAGAAACCCCTTATTTCTTTCTCACTTTTGGGTGGCAGCACTCCAATATGGCTTTGATCTTGGATGGGTCAACTTCTATCCCTCTATTACTCACTAGGAAGCCGAAAGTTCAACAATTACTCCAAAGGTGCATTTTTGTGGGTTCAATCTCAATCTATATTCCTCAATCCTCTCAAAGAACTTCCTCAAGTTTATGGTGTGGCTTCCTCTATCCTTGGATTTTACTATCATATCATCAACATACACCTCTACCTCATTATACATCATATTAGGTAGCAAGGTCGTAGCCATCCTTTGGTAGGTTGCCCCATCATTCTTAAGGCCAAATGGCATTACCGTGTAACAATATATTCCCCATTTGGTAGTGAAGGTTGTTTTGGTTGTACCTCAAAAAACCATCCATGAAGGACATCAATGCACTTCCTTCCATGTTATCCATTAAGACATCAATGTGAGGTAGACGAAAGTCATCTTTAGGGCATGCTTTGTTCAAGTCCTTGAAATCTACACACATCTTCACCTTCCCATCCTTTTTAGGTACAGGCACAACATTGGCTACCCATTTGGCTTGGTGTACGAGTTTGATGAACCCTACATTTAATTGCTTAGTGACTTCCTCTTTGATTTTTAAGAGCTATTCGGTCCTTATTCTTCTCAATTTTTTCTTGACAGGTACCATGTGGTCGTGAGTATCAATGTGATGTTGAGCTATCTCGGGATCAATTCCAAACATGTTTTCATAGGACCATGCAAACAACTCTTGAAATTCCATGAGGATATCTTGAAGATCTTTCTTTTCTATTTCATATAGAGTTGAGCCAATTTCAATTAAGCATGGATTCTCATCATTGCCCAAATTAATAGTTTAAAGAATTGGTTCCATAGGTTCAATTTTCTTTTCCAATTGTTTATTAATTTCATTTTCAAATTCATTTAAATCATTTAAGTGTAGTGTAAGGTTGAATTTATTCAACCATCTAATTGGCTTTATTCCGTGCCAAATTTACTTGTAATTCAGCATTTAGTAACCCTGTATTTAGGTGGGATTGTTGTAAGGGTAGTGAGTGAGATAGTGTGAAGATTGCTCAAGAGTGTGCAAGAAAACAGAGAGTCGCGGCTGGGACTCGCGACTGGACTCGCGGCTTCAACCCGCCAGAATCTGCACACGTGCCAAGCATGCTGGAAGATGAACAGTCATGCTAGCTGGAGCACTACAGGACAAAACAGGACAACTGGCCATACGGTTAACTCGCGACTGGAACTCGCGACTTAGTCAAGCTGCGAGGTCAAGCCGCGAGCCACCCCTGTTTTGGAAAAACCTGACGTTTCGCATTCCACTCCTCTTTAGTATAAATACCCTTTTAACCCACGATTGAAAGAGAGCTTCCAGAGAGAATTTTGAGAGAGAAACCCTAAAGAAAAACCAGATTGTTTTACCCACAATCTCTACCTTAGAGTCTCATCAAAATCCCTCACTCTCTTCCTCTCCATTGTCAAATCCTTGAGAGGCCTTTATACCAAACCTGGTTCTCACCATTATCATCTCTGTGAGACAGACGTTTGGAGTTCTGGGAAGCAGTTAGGAAGGAGCCAATATTCATTGGTTGATGCTACGGTGTAGTAGCGGAATCCGGAAAGCTAGAAAAGAAAAAGGTTCGGCGCAACCTCGTTGGAGCAAGAAGCTTGGAGGGCTTAGGTGCATTGGGTAGATTAGGCTTGGAGGGTCTATTGCTGTCCTTGTATCCCAACTGTATTTTCTAGTGGATTGATTACCGCTTGGAGGGCGGCGGAGAGGTTTTTCGCCGAGGTCTTCGGTTTCCTCTTCGATAACATATCTGGTGTTATCGCTGTGTTTGCATCTTCCTTCCTCTCTATCTCTGCCTTTACATTAATCTGCTGTGGTTTATTTTGATGTGGCTTAGATAGTTGTTTAATCAATACCATGTTATAGCATATGTTAAGTTTCCGCACACTAGTTGTTTAACATATTGCGTGTGTTGATTAAATTGGTTTTTGGGGGTCTAAACGTTCAAAAGTGTTTTTGTACACGTTTTTGAACTTTCAATTGGTATCAGAGCGGGTACACTTGTTGTGGTTTAAATACCTAAGTGTGATCCTTGACCCCTTGTGTTTATTTGCCATGGATTGTGCTTTGTATGACTCTTTGCATGATTTGGTTGGTGATGAATGTAACATGCCACGTGTTTGTGAAAATGTCTCTATGAGTGTTAATCCTCATAATTGTGATGACATGTTAATTGAATCCATGGGTGTTGTTGACAAACTCTTGAAGAAAAATGCTAAGAAGTTTCAAAAGAATTTGAGCAAGTTATTTTGTGAAAAGGATGATTTGATTGCTAAGCTCAATGAATCCAACAAATTGGTTGAGAAATATAAAAAACTTGCTGAAATTTCTCTTGAAAAGCTGAAAGAGTTTGAATGTTTGAATATGGACTTGGATGCTAAACTTGTTTTGTCTAACAAACTTGTTGATGATCTTAAATGTGAAAATGAATCTCTTAAGATGCATGCCAAGTGTTTGATTGCTGAACCTATTGTTAAAAAGGATGAAAATATTTGTTGCAATCATGTTGTGATACCCGATTTTGTGCCTAGTGTGTGTTCTACCTTAAAGGACAAATCGGTGTACATTCCTCCACATAAAAGAAATCAAAAGGTGGAGAGAAAGGCTGTTAAGTCAAAGCCTCTGTTTAGGTCTCAACCTAAGGCTCTGGATGGATCTAAGTTTGTTCCAACTTGCCACCATTGTGGTGTGATTGGTCATATAAGACCTCAATGTCATAAGTTGAAGAGGGAACAAAACCATATTGCTAGATCCCTTCCCAAAAGGCCTAGTGGACCTAAACACATTGTGTGTCACCTTTGTGGTGCCTTTGGTCATCTAAGACCTCAATGCTCTAAGTTTCATGCTTTTAAAAGAATCAAAAGAAAAGAAAAACTTGAGCTTCTTGGAAGTTGTGCTAAAAAGGATAAACCGGTTTTGAGTGATAATAGCATGTTGTTAAAGAAAGTGTTTAATGCTCTTAACTCCTTGTCTATGTGCATCTCCGGTTCTCATTCTTCCAACCCTCGTCTCACTTCTCATGAGACACTCATTCCAAACAATTGTTCTGTTTGGATGAGGAAGGGTTCCTATGGTTGAGCTTTTGCTCCTTTGGTCCTTGATCTAATTCTTTCGATCTTTGTAGGACCCTTCATGCATTAGATGCTTCATTGTCATGCATTTGTGCATCATGCATATCTTTATATGCATTGTTTTGTTTTTGTTTTGATCTTACTTTTATGTCTTTGGTTTGTGTGTGTAAAAATCCAAAACCACATAAAAAGTAGAAAATCAAAAAGCTTGATCGACGTTGTTGAGTTTTGTCTCAAAACTTGTTTTGCCTTGTACCTTTGTGCTAATGGCTTTGTGCATTTTCGAGCATTGCTTGTTTCTTTGCACTCATATCACTGTGGAAGAAATTTTGAAATCTATGTGATTGTTGTAAATAGATCTTCAAACTTGTCATGAATAATTAGTGAATGGTTATGTTGATCTTGAAACTTGCATAGACTTGTGTCTATATATCTTCCCACTCTTTTTTTTGTTTTTGCTAAGAAGAGCTCACCAAATGTAAATCTCCAAATGAAAAGAGATATTGAGCTGCAAAAGCCTGTCGCACATTCTAGTATTCGACTAGGAAAAAGGGTAAGCGACCTTATATTAAAGAGAATGTTTATTCAAAAAGCCAAAGGCTTGTTCATTAAAATGAAATATCAAATATCACTCTCACAATGAGAGGCGATTGTCTCAAGAGATCAAAATGATCAAATGTTATGGAGTCAAATGTAAAGCTCCAAGATATGTTATCAAGTTTTGTGGGAGGTCATATATACATATTTCTATAATTGAGATGGATCACTTGATCTAGTGCTAATTGTGTATGCCTTGGTTGAATTGATCATTGAAGCTTCACATTAGACTAAGGACTATTTCATTGTTGATATCCACACACAACACACAAGTTTATGTTCAATAAATGCCATATTCATTTGTGTGATTGTACTTGATGAAATGTGTTTTCACATGCTCAATCTTTGTTAATTCAAACCAAAAAGATTTTTGAGTGTTTTAGGTGTTTTTGGAAAGTATTTTGTTAAAAAATCTGAAATTTTTCAAGAAACCCAGTTTTGCCCTGTTTTGGCGACTCAGTCGCGGGTAAGTCAAGTCGCGAGACTCAGTCGCGTCTTCGCGGGTCATTTTTGGCAACTTGTTCGCGAGTGGAAGGTCCAGTCGCGAGGGTTACTCAGAGATTTTGGCGGCTCAGCTCGCGACTCCCTCGCGGGTAGACCCTCCAGTCGCGAAAAACACTTAGAAAATTTTTCAAAATTTTGTCTTTGAGCGTTTTGGCGGCTTGCCCTGGCGACTTAACTCAGTCGCGAAAATCGCGTGTTTTGCATATTGAGGGTTATTTTCAAAGTTGTTTTCAAAAAAAAAAAAAAAAAAAAAAAAAAACAAAATTTTTTTTTCATTTTTCCCCTCATGCAACATTGGCATTGTTCGTACCTTCATCTCTTGCCCTTGTTTCTCCTTAACCCTTTGTCTATTCCTGACAAAAAGGGGGAGAGTATACTCTAGAGTATGTTTCGGAGTATTTTGTCATTTCTATATGACTCTTGTGCACATCCTTAGGGGGAGAAATTCTATTTCTCATGCACATTTGTAGGGGGAGAGATATTCCATAGGGGAGATGCATATACCAAGGGGGAGAAGACATTGTGTTAACTAGAAAACCTTGTTCTGTTTGTTTTCTTGTTGGCTTTATGGTGCTTTGTGTTATGCTTTGGTGTTCTCATTGCATCATGTTTGTGCTTTGGTCATGCATATATCCCTATGCTATTATGCTTCATTGAATGCATGTTCAGATAATCATTTGCTTTGCTATGTGATCATTATAGCCATTTCTATACTTGCTATATTATACTTGTTCTTTATTACTTGCTTTACCTTGAGGGTCTAATGTATTTTGTGCAAGTGTTTCAGGTTACAAGTATATATGTTCCAAGTGCATCACAGCTTCTCATCACTTTGAAGGGGAGAAATTTTAAGCACTTTTAGTTTATATTGTTTAAGTTTTTATTCAATATAATGTGTTTGTACCCATATGCTTTTGTAAGCTTTGAGGGTTTATGTTTTATGCATAGTTTGTAGGCCTTGTGGTATGTACCATGCTTAAGTGCAGCCTTTATGCTATGTGAAATCAGTATTTTAAATCTAAATGTTCTGCATTGTGGTTTATGTACTGTCACTCTTGTGCCCTTGTAGGATTGTTCCTAGATGCATATGCCATGTGAGCTATGCATTGGTTGAGTGTTGAGCATACAAGTGTCTTGCCTTGTGCTTGTTAACTTGTATGTCTTTGTGTTCATTCCAAGTGTGAATGAACACTGTGATCACTACTTTGTGGTGTTCACTTGGTTGATCAAGCCATGGTTTGTTCATTAACTCCATCTTATGCTTGATCTCTTTTTGCCTGTTTCATATGCATTAATAATTTTCTGCTTACAATGATCATGGTGTATTGTTGTGTTTCAGGAGTTTATGTTCATATGATTCAAGTGCTTCACAGCTTCTAGAATTAGGTGTGAGTGAGTTTTGATCAACTGTTCCCAACTCACATGTTAAGTCTAGAGTCTGTTTTAGGGTTTTGTCACGGAATAGCCAAAGGGGGAGATTGTAAGGTTGAATTTATTCAACCATCTAATTGGCTTTATTCCGTGCCAAATTTACTTGTAATTCAGCATTTAGTAACCCTGTATTTAGGTGGGATTGTTGTAAGGGTAGTGAGTGAGATAGTGTGAAGATTGCTCAAGAGTGTGCAAGAAAACAGAGAGTCGCGGCTGGGACTCGCGACTGGACTCGCGGCTTCAACCCGCCAGAATCTGCACACGTGCCAAGCATGCTGGAAGATGAACAGTCATGCTAGCTGGAGCACTACAGGACAAAACAGGACAACTGGCCATACGGTTAACTCGCGACTGGAACTCGCGACTTAGTCAAGCCGCGAGGTCAAGCCGCGAGCCACCCCTGTTTTGGAAAAACCTGACGTTTCGCATTCCACTCCTCTTTAGTATAAATACCCTTTTAACCCACGATTGAAAGAGAGCTTCCAGAGAGAATTTTGAGAGAGAAACCCTAAAGAAAAACCAGATTGTTTTACCCACAATCTCTACCTTAGAGTCTCATCAAAATCCCTCACTCTCTTCCTCTCCATTGTCAAATCCTTGAGAGGCCTTTATACCAAACCTGGTTCTCACCATTATCATCTCTGTGAGACAGACGTTTGGAGTTCTGGGAAGCAGTTAGGAAGGAGCCAATATTCATTGGTTGATGCTACGGTGTAGTAGCGGAATCCGGAAAGCTAGAAAAGAAAAAGGTTCGGCGCAACCTCGTTGGAGCAAGAAGCTTGGAGGGCTTAGGTGCATTGGGTAGATTAGGCTTGGAGGGTCTATTGCTGTCCTTGTATCCCAACTGTATTTTCTAGTGGATTGATTACCGCTTGGAGGGCGGCGGAGAGGTTTTTCGCCGAGGTCTTCGGTTTCCTCTTCGATAACATATCTGGTGTTATCGCTGTGTTTGCATCTTCCTTCCTCTCTATCTCTGCCTTTACATTAATCTGCTGTGGTTTATTTTGATGTGGCTTAGATAGTTGTTTAATCAATACCATGTTATAGCATATGTTAAGTTTCCGCACACTAGTTGTTTAACATATTGCGTGTGTTGATTAAATTGGTTTTTGGGGGTCTAAACGTTCAAAAGTGTTTTTGTACACGTTTTTGAACTTTCATGTAGAATTTCAATGTTATGGGACACATCAAAGTAAGCCAAATCAGAATTCATCTTATTGAAAATATTGAAAAGTACATTGGAAATTGCATTACAAAACTTTTTCACCATGTTTTTAGAAAACCCAACCTAAGTCCAATTATTAATGGGCCCTATAGTAGGCATGATGAATTTGGAAGGATCACTTAGCTCTTCATTGGTTATGGCGAACACGTCCCCACTCATCTTCATCATGCTCTTTATTGCTTCAGCATCCATGTAGTTCACCCAATTGACCTCTTCTTGCATTTCTTCAATCACCACAGTAGGCTTCTCCTTGAAAGTGAGTTTTCCATTAAAGAACATTTCCCAACCTAGATACACCCTTCCATGTTTAACTACCCAAGGTTCAGAGAAGCCATAATAAAGGAAGTCTCCTCCTTTTTTCGTGAAGTTCCCATTGAGAGTGCCATGGTTTTTCTTGATTCCGTCACAGCCTTCAAGGAATCCTAGACCTTCCTTGGTCATTTGAGTCTTGATATTGGGGAACTAAACTACTCCTTTTCCTTCCTTTCCAAGGCCCATACTAGGCATGTAGCCTAGGTTTTTCATCATTGCCATAACCTCATGGCTACAATATGGGAACAAATCGGTAGCATGCCTTTCATCTTTCAACCCATAGTCAGTCAATATACGAACTCAAAGCCACTCATTTGGAGCTCACTCACTCCTTCCTTGAGTCCATAAACTAGTGCTAGGATCTCACCATCTCCAAGCACTATGGCAATCCTTCCTTTCCATGGGATCTTCATCTTTTGGTGTAGGGAGGAGGGGATGATCCCATTAGGGTGAAGCAAAGCCCTTCTCAAGAGAATGTTGTAATTTAGGGTGATATCCCTGACATGAAAATCCCTAATGGTTTCCATTCGCTTGATCTTACAAGGGGCCTTGAAAGTGCCCATGACCTTCCTTGAAGTGTTGTCGTATGCCCTTACAGTCAAGGGAGAAGGAACGATGGTCTCCATGTTTATGCCAACAATGAGGGCGGTCCTAAAAGGACAAACATTCGAGGTGGATCCAATGTCAATAAGAACCATTAGGACCTTGGCACCCATGCATTCAATGGCGATTTGCAAGGGTCTCATGTAAGTAGCTCTTTCAGGAGGGAGATCTTCATCGGAAAAAGCAAGGAGAGGGAGTGAGGAACCTTCAACTCCCATGAGAGACAAAACCTCTTGTGGTGTAGTTTCTATAGGTACTTATTTCCTATTCAAGGTGTCCAAAAGGGCCTTACGGTATTTTTGAGAGGATATGAGCAAGCCCCATATGGACACATGAGCTTGGGTCTTCTTCCATTGCATCAAGACCTTATCTTCCTCTTCTTTATCTTCTTTTCCTCTAGGTTTCGTGGGCTTGGACCCTTCCCCTAGATCCCTACCAAGATGATCATTTTCCAAAAAGGATGGCTTGTAATGCTTCCTACTCTTAGTAATATTTGCTACATCGTCCTCCAAAACTCTTTTCTTCAATTCCATCACTCCTTTGGGAAGTATTCCCATATTGCTATTGCTTCCTTTAGGACTTCATCTTCTTCATCCCATATTCCTTGGACTTCCACGGCAATGATATTTACAATTGTAGTTTCTATCAACTTCGAGCAATCCCATTCAACTTCATCTACTTGCACCCAGTTTTGATATAGAGGGGGAGCCCTAGGATAATCGGGCAAAGGGTTCTTTCTAATGTTGGGTTTGGTAATGATGTTGGAATTTGGGAGGGTTCTATTGTCTATGAGGTCTTGTATTTTGTGTTTGAGGAGGAAGCAATTGTCGGTTTTGTGGTTGGCTTTTTGGTGGTAATGGCAATATTCATTGAGGTTCCAAGTGGGAGGTATAAGATTAGGCATGGGTGTGGGGTCTAAAGGCTCGATGAATCCTTTGGAGGATACGTTTTCATATGCTTGGGTAAGGGTCATTCCTTCGTTAGAAATTCTTGGTGAGCTTTCTTTGGGTAGGCTAGTGTTTATTGGGGTATGATGGCACTTACGTTTATGGGATTGGGTACTTTAGTGGTGGTCCCCCCTCCGTATGTCTTTTTGGTTGGAGGCTTACTTTCCCCTTTCTCTCATTGTCCATTATTGAGAGCATCTTCACTTCTTGTCCCACAATCACATAATTCTCCGAATGAGAAAATAGGTGATGACAAAAGCCTACTATTATAAATCGAAAGCAAGTTCATGATGATCATGTTGATTTGGTCTTTCTCATTTGGCCTATTAACCATTCTAGATGCCTTGGTCTTCCATCTAGTCATGTACTTGGAAAAATTCTCCCCCACACCTTGCTTGGTAGTCTCTAAATCCCTTAGCGTCACATCAATCATGGTGTTGAAGATGAATTGGTACACAAACAACTCTACTAGTTCATTCCACACCTTAGTTTTACTTAGGTCAAGGCTATAGTACTACCTTGATGCACCTCTCGTGAGTGAGAGGGGAAACGCATGCAAAATTTGCTTCTCATCTAGCCTCTTCATTTCAACAATTCTTAGGTACCTTCTTATGTGTTTCTTTGGATCCCCAGTCCCATAAAACTTTTCCGCATTAGAGATCTTGAACTTGGGAGGCAATGCAATAAGAGCCTTTAAGCTTACTCCCCCCATGTTATAGAGGTAGTCATCCATTCCTTGTGCCTTACGGAAGGAAATTGCATCCTTTCCATCTTTTCCCTCATAGCTACAGTTTTCATAGTGAGCTTCTCAAATTGCTTGTTTCTTTCATACTTCACTTTGTCTTTTTCGTCCCATTCTTCATCTTCCTCCTCATCATCACGGATTTCAACATATGTGGATTTCTTGAGCCTAGATTCTTCCGACCTAGTGATATGCCCTCCCATTTTCTTAAGGGTTTCTCCATGTTCTTCCAAAGCCTTAAGGATCTTTTGTGCCATTAGGTCTTCCATGGAAGTAGACATTGTTTCTTGGGAGATTTCCTCTTCTTGGTATGTGTCCTCAATCTTAATCAAGCGCCTTCCTTTCTCTCGAATCCAAATGGGAGTGAGGATGTGTTTTCTTGACTTTGGCGATGCAATGATGCCTGAAAAGAAGCCCAATTTTCATTAATTTCATGTCCCAATTAAAAGGTTCCTTTCAAACTTAGATGTTCTTAGAAAATTCTTAAGTTTATTTTAATGCAGGCCCAATTACAATGCCACTCCATATCCTCTCATGGACCCTTGCCCCTTGTTTCATTGGGCTTTGGACCATTTACAATAAAATCTCTCATCTTACTCTCATGGGCTTTCATTAGAATGCACTTAGGAATTTTCAACACTTTGTCTCAAACTTGGGCTTACAATGTATTCATCACTTTTGGGCTTCCCATTCTATATTCATTATTTCATCACTTTTTTCTTGGAGTAGCCCTCTAGCTAGAATACATTGTAGCCTTCCTCTCAAAGTCTATGAAATTCTCATCATTTTTGGCCTAGGCATGCAACAAAGAGGCCCAAGATTAGGGACATTCATTTTGGCTTTGAAGGATGTTGGATGCTAAGTCCATAGCGTATTTGTTATCTTAGGCCAAAAGTCCTCTTTTTCAAAAGGGCTTTCTCCACTTGGGCCTATGATAGCAATTAAGCTATGGTCTTATGAACTTTTCAAGTTAAGATATGCCTCTGGATTTAGGGACAAGCCTCTTATATGTGAGAACTTCTTTTCTTTTGTCCCACAACATGTTAGGGTATAACATAACTTTATGGCCACCCCTTCCATTTTTGTACCTTTTATTTGTCCTTTAGAATTAGATGAAAACATGATATATGGCTGAACAAAAAAAAAAAAAAAAGATATATAAAGGGTATCCTACATGGTAGGATCTACAATCTCTCTAGTGTGGGTAGGCTCTCTAAGGCTAAAGGGATAGATAAGTTGGTCACTCACAACTAAGTGGACTATGATTCCAACCGAGGGCCTAAGTGGACCCCAAAGTGGATTGGTAGCAAACCTTTAATGTATTCAAGGTCCATTATAGGTGATGGCACCAATTGTGAGTTTGTGGGATGAACTTCGGAAAATTTGGGCCCGAATGGAGCCTTCCGTCTTCCCACTCATCCCTTACCAAGGTTAAGGGACAAAAGAACCAGTGATGTGTATGCAAAACAAGTACTGAAATTTTTTTTATTTAGGTTAAGAAACAAGACACATAGGAATTAAACTCACTATCCCCAATGGAGTCGCCATTGTGGGTGCAAAAGAAAGAGTGTTGGAGTCGCCACCTAGTTATATGGTCTAGGAACCATGAATATATTGTCCTTTCGAGGAAAGACCTTTGGTTTTACTACCAGAGTATGGGTTTAGAGTTTAGGTACGCTAATCCAAACATGTAATAACAAACAAACATGTTAAAAGGTGGACAAGTGGTAATTGGGCTTAACATATATGAAAAAGAGGCTATACAGAACAAACATATGAAAGTAGAAGCAAAACAAACAAAAATTAGGGTTTCTAGGTAACAACATTACGCACGCTAGAACAGGTCTGCGTACGCATGAGTTTAGCCTGCGTGCACAAGCTAGATCATGCATATGCAGATCCTTACCCAAAAAACCCAATTGACACAGAAACAGAGTAGAAACCAAACAAAATAGAAAAACATAAATCTTACAACTTAACATGCTAAAAAACATAAAGAAAGCCTAAAACTAACCCAAACAAACATATATAAATATAAACTAAACAAAGAAACAGATTAAAGAAAAGATTTGTTAGGTTCTAAAGTTTAGGATTTTATGTATTTAGAACTCTAATGTGTGTTGTTGGCAAACCATGATCAAAACAACGTGTTTAGAAGTGTTTAAGTCTAGCTTAAAGTTGTGATTTTATGTAAAGTTGGAATCGAGTTAAAGCAGGAAGCATTGTGCCTTTCGGCCTAGCTCGATCGATCGAAAGACAGGCTAGATCGATTGAAGCTCGGGCAGAATTCTTTTCTGCAGATTTTTCCAACTCAGCCCTAGTTGTTTTAAAACGTTTTTAGGGTTTTATTATTTGTCCTAAGTATAAAAGGCAAACCCTAGCCACGTTTTAGTGTTGCTCATATTTGCGGTTTGTGTAAATCTCTTGTGAGATCTAGAGGAGCTTTCCTTTACACAAACTTAGGATTTTCAAGGAGAAGATTTATCTACCCCTTGATGATCAATTCAGTTGCTGTCATTGAAGCTTAAAGAAAACACAAGCGGGTGTGCTTGTAGTTGGTGGTGAATCCAAGAAAGAAGGAGTCCGTGGATTCGGAGTTTGCACGTGGTCGTGTCAGTAAGTTCTACTGGTGGGTAGTAATAAGAAGTCAAGCGTGGAGGCTTGTAAGTCTTATTGTATGAACTTCGATTCTTTCAAGATAGTGGATTCAAGTTTACCTTGAGGATAGCTAGGTCAAATCCTCCCCAGGTTTTTACCAGTTTGTTTTCCTGGGTGATCATATCTTGTGTTATTTGTTTTCCACTGATTTGCATGATTTGATCTTTTATATTGTGATAACCTAGACTTGTTTAATTGGACTAAGTAACAACTTGGCTAATTACCTAGGTTTAATCAATTGTTTAAGGGGTCTAAAAACTGACAAGTGGTATCAAAGCGAGTAGCTCTTTTGTTGTTGATCCTTTGATCACTGAGCTGATCCTTGACCCCTGTTGTCATGGAACACGAACACTCTCTAGTTATTCCTCCTCACTTTGATGAGAATAATTATGCTTACTAGAAAGTAAGGATGAAAGAATTCCTGAAATCCATTGATGAGAGGGTGTGGAACTCTGTTGAATACGGATGGGAGAAGCCCACTACTCCTGTTAGTGAGTGGGAAACTTCTCAAAAAGAAGTAGCTTCGTTTAATAGCAAGGTTATGAATGCAATTTTTAACGCTGTTTCTATGGAGGAATTTAAGAGAATCTCGAATGTTGAGATCGCTCATACTTCTTGGAATATCCTTCAGACTGTGCATGAAGGCACAAAGGCTGTCAAAATAAACAAATTGCAGCAATTGACTTCTAAATTTGAAAGTATTAGGATGTCTGATGATGAATCGTTTGATGAATTCTATGCTAAATTGAATGATATTGTTAATTCTGCTTTTAACTTGGGTGAAATCTATGATCAACCTAAAATTGTTAGGAAGATTCTTAGATCTTTGACTGAAGACTTTAGACCCTAGGTGACTGCCATTACTGAAAGCAAGGATGTGGACTCCATCCCTGTTGATGAACTTGTAGGATCTCTTCAATCCTATGAGTTGGATCTACCCAAAACTACCAAATCCAAATCACTGGCTCTTAAGTCATCACTTTCTCATCACTTTCTTTTTCATATTTTCTGTGTTCCTACTTCTAACCCTATGTATTGTCATAGGTCATATGGAGTCCTTGGGCCGGTGCACCTCCTATTGTAGATCTTGCCCTGGAAGCGGTTGCCCTAATTACTTCCAAGATCACCGAGCCTCTTACGGTGCTCATTTGAGAGTCCTCTACTTGGCCGAAAGGGTTTGCTTCTAGCTAGTGGGCGCAGACACACTGCAGGTTCTAATGGATCCTCCACAGTTCATGCTTGCCCCACTTCCCATGACTATGCCAAGTTCTAGCTTTGGAGGAACGACATTCCCTATGTTGGGTAGCTTATGGATGATTTGGACTATGCTGAGTTCAGCGAGACTCGTCTCATGCCTTCCCTCATCGCAATCCTCCCCTTCATCCTTATCATGTATCTTCACATGTATGGGTTTTTTGTGCTTGCTCTCCTCTAGTTTGGTGAGATGACCCCCTATTTTCTTAAGAGTATCACATTGTTCTTCTATTGCCTTGAATATCTTTTGTGCGGTTGTGTCATCAATTGGAGCAGCCATTCCTTCTTGAGATACTTCCTTTTGAAATGTCTCTTCTTTTGATAACTCTTCTTGATATGTTTCCTCTTGAAATGTGCTTAGAGATTTTCAACCCTTCAACTCAAATATAGGCTTACAACATATCCATTACCTTTGGGCTCTTTTCTTTTGCATTCATTATCATCATCTTTTTTTGAAGTAGCCCTCTAGCTAGGATATATTGTAGCCTTCCCTTTAAAGTCCATGAATTTCTCATCATTTTGGGCCTTGGCATACAACAAGGAGGCCCAAGATTAGAGAATTTCATATTGGTTTTATAGGATGATGGGTGCTAAGTCCATTGCATATTTGTTACCTTAGGTCCAAGGTTCTCCTTTTCAATAGGTATTTTGATTTGGGATTATGATAGCAACTAGGCTATGGTCTTATGAACCTTTCAAGTTAAGATAAATTTTTGGACTTTGGGATAAGCCGCTTATATGTGAGAACTTCTTTTCTTTTATCCCAACATCTTTGGGTATGCCATAACTTTTAGGTCATCCTCAATTTTTAACATCTTTTATTTGTCCTTTATAATTAGGTGAACACAAGATATATGGTTGAAGAAACAAGAGATATAAAAGGGTACCCTTTTATTGATAAGGTCTAGGATATCTCTAAGTGTGGGTAGGCTCCTTAGAGCTAAAGGGATACATCAGTAGGTCACTAATAACTAGGTGGGCCATGATTCCAACCTTGGGCCTAAATGGACTATTGTGGATTCGTAGCAAACTATTAACGTACTCAAAGCCCATCATAGGCAATGGCACAAATTATGAGTTGGAGGGATTGAAAGACTTTGGCCCGAATGGAACACACTCATCTTCCCACTCATCACCAAACGAGTGAAAGGGATAAAAGAACCAAGTGAAGTGTGTGCAAACAAATATTGAACAAGCGTTTATTAAGATTAAGAAATAAGACACATTGGAATCAAACTCTCTATCCCCAGCGGAGTCGCCACTATGGGCGCAACAGGAGGGGAGTACGCCTCGGCCGAGTGAACCGAGGTGGAAAGAAGAAAGGGAATCCCCATCTAGATTAGGTCTAAGAACCATATATATAGCGCCCTTTGTGGAAGGGTTGATCTTACTACTAGAATATGGGTTCGGAGTTTAGATACAGCTTGGGAAGGTGTTAGGCATCCAATACCACCCAACCCATAGGTCGGCTTCGACTTATTGTGTCTTACATCTTAATCTTGTTAAAGGAATATTCAGTATTGTCATTATAGACTCACACACACACACACACACACTAGTTGATATGTTGATATGTTTTAAGAGTTAAAACATATTGAATTGGACTGCCGTGAGATTTATTATTCTCCTAATGACTGTCAAATGAATAATAAATCTCACGACTTTTATTTACATAAACTCTTAATCCTAAGAGAATAATGAACCTGATCATGAATTGTAGGTTGCTTTGATATATCAGGAGTGAGATCTAAAATCACGATCAAAACCTCAGTATATTGGGCAGCCACATTTAGTATTGATGGAACATATATTCTCAAGATAAAATTCATAATCTCTTAATGGAGATATAAAGTACTCCCTGGAGATATAAAATACTCTCTTGAGATAAGTTTATTGGGTTTGGTTATTCAGAGTGTTAGGCCAACCCATTTTAGTAAGGAGTTATTAAAATATATATTTATGAAATTGGATTTCATAAATATATGAAGAATAACTTAAAGGATTAAACTGGGTACTCAAGGATTAAGATGTAGTAATCTTCAAAGTGGTAGTATATATTCATGACTTTTTATTACTATGAATATTTTATAAAAGAGTTGAATGTATAATAAAGTCTTGGGATATAATTTATTAAATATAATTAATAGTAATTTTTGGCTTGTCAAGAGTTGATAGAAAAGCCCAAAACCTAGTGAAGCTAGTGTCTTATTTGTTCCCTTTTGGTCCCACTCCAAGCCACATACTATAGCCAATTGGAATGGCCCAAAAGGCTAGCCCAATTAGATAATCAATTATAAGGAGAGAAACATACATAATTTTGTAATAGAATGAATGGTGTGTGTGAGTGTAAGCCACTCTTTTATTTCCCTTAAACACACACGTATAAACTGATTGAGAGACCACACTTCTTGGGCACAAGTGGAATTGGAGTGAAGATTAAAAGTGTTCCCGATTACTTCTAATCTTTGGTTTTGAATTTCACCACACCAAGGTACACTTTCTTGTTCTTATATTTTGAAATTTACATAGTAATTGTTGTCAATTGCAAATGAAGTAGATCCTTTGTATTTTCGCTGCATATGTTTTTGTATGCAATACAAACATGTATTTTTCCAATACATATCTATCGAGGTTTAATGCTGATGCTCGACAGCAGCTCGACAAAAGATGTATCTATCAAGAATTACGAAATTTAGATTCCCAGATCTGATTTCACGCATATCCATGTGTATTTTTGTACGGTTTCTTTTCTCACAACTCTGGGCATATATAAGGATTATTTTAAGGGTTGTCAAAGATGATGCAAAGTGATGCAAAGTGATGCAACTTAATGCAAAGTCATTGTGCATGTAAATTGTGACCGGAGACAAAATTTGCCCTAATTCATCATATTCTCTCTAGAAGCTACTTTGTCTTTGCGCCAAGGGTTTTGTGACCAAGGAGCTTCTTGGTCTTTATTGGTTAGATGAAGTGAAGAACTTTACAACCAACATCTTCATTAAGTTGGTGTGTTAGTCACATACTGGGATCCATGCATCATTGGTTAGTCACGTATTGGGATTCGTGCATTGAAAGGAGAGATTACCGCTACATCACAAGTCCAATTAGGTATTGGGGTAAGGGTACAACTGTAGGTTGGTATTAGGTACTTGGATTCCTTTTACTTGTAACCACTTTTTTTTTTTTTTTTAATAATAGTGGATTCTCAGGTGTGGTGACCTTAAATTCACCCGATGGGGTTTGCTTTAGTGGTTTTCCCTATTCGTAAATAAATCACCTGTGTCAAATTTATTTTCTGTTGCATTTAACTTAGTTGGTGATTTGTTTGTGCTACCGCACTTATTGCACGTAATTGAATCTAATTAATTTCACTTGTCTAATTAATTTGATTAAGTTACCAAATGAGTCAATATATTCTTGGCCTATCATCCTATATTAGGCTTGGACCCTTCGCTCTCTTTGTTCAGAGCTTCTAAGATGTCTCTAGGTAAGTTCGGGACCTTTTCCATTCCTTTAACATCATGATCCAACTTTGTTGTCTCATTCACATCATCTACACCCTCGTCATGGCAAAGGGACGATGTACCCACTTGGGACTCAAAATGGATCCTATAAAGCGAAACATATACCGAGAAACATAAGATAATTTGCACACACATATTCATAGGAAAGCAAATAAAGAGAGAAGTAAGAATTTCCTGAATAATATGCTGAATATTTCATCAATGGATTATGGATAGGGAGAAAATAAAGTTCATGCTTGATAACGATAAAAGGGAAATGCTTTTTTTTAGGGGGGGGGGGGGGGAACAAACTGGGGAAATGAACAGGGAATACAAATAAAGCAAGAAATGACATTAGCATGCAAAACAAACTAGATATACTATTCCAACCCTCTCGGGTGATCGGGAGGCCCAATCACTCGATGATGGAATACTCCTTACTCTACTAGTGTAACCATAAAGCAAGGCTCGATGGTCCAAAGACCTGCCATGTTGCCTGGCATCCCTAGTCGGATAGTAGAGGAGATATGATAGTGGTCACAGAGAACTCTTTAGGACAGAGCTGAATAATGCAAGCCAGATCAAGCTCCTCATCTTCTAATTCCTTGAACGGATCTAGCATAATGACCTCGGTTGGAGCCGGAAAAGTGGTTTTGATATGGGGAATAGGCATCCCTGAAAGGGTGCATTTCCTCTTCTTGCCTCTAGAAGCTTGAAAGAGTTCTTCATGAGTGGGTTCGTACCCTAAACTTAATCTTCCTTTGTTATCTAAGAGTTCAATGAGAGAAAGGAACCCACGTCCTACGGCTCCAACGCCTTGGCCTAGTTGGTATCCAAACTTGAGCATTTCCTTAGCAGCCATTAGAACTACTGCGAGCCAGCTGGACTCAGGCTCTGAAGCATCGTGAATCATGGAAACTAGCTCGAAGCTATGGATAGACACTTTTGGAAAAGCGTTGGCATTGATGTAGGGGATAGATGTCTTCTGGAAGATAGTCATGGGCTCTTTAGCCATAATAGTGATCAATTGTAGACACCGCATTTTGTATTATTTACGACACGGGCCCCTGTTCCCCAATGATGCTAAATTCTAAGACCCAAAGTTGGTTTAGGGTGAAAAATATAACTTTTGATGAGTAAATAAATCAATTTTTGAAAGATAAGGTCAAAGGAAACCCTCGCTATGCGCACGCAGCTTTCTGCATGCGTACGTAAGCCTGATCTTGTGCACACTAGAAATAGTGAATCAAAAAGGTCAAGTTAATTTTCTTTTGATTAGGGCCTTTGTTGGGCTTGATCTTTGAGTTTAATATTACTAGTCACTTTCTTATTGGTTTGTGAATAGATTAGACTGAGGGGAACAGTCAAAAATCAAGTTTGAAGAGCTTTTCTTTGAGGTATTAGTTCAAACTTTTTTTTTTCTACCTTTAATTCCTTTTGTTTGCTTTGTTTGCTTGTTATAACATGCTTTAATGTGTTTATCTAGTGTAAGTTTACGTTTTTGTATTTTTAAAATGCATGTTAGGGTTTTAGATTTTGTGTTTTAGGCTTGGTTATGTTTTTGGAGCTTTCAGGGCAAGAACTTGCGTACATATAATCTTGCCTGTGCACACAGGCTTAATTATGCGCATGCAAGCTTGTTCTTGAGTGCACAAGCCGCTGCCTAGAAACCTTAATTTTGTTTCATTTGTTTTGCTTCTGCTTTCACATGCCTGTTTTGTTTATCTTCCTTTTCCATTCTTTTATGTTCCAAAGTCTTTGTTTTACATGTTTATGTGCTTGTTTGCTATCACATGTTAGAATTAGGGTTTATTTTGTGCTTTCCTTGTTTCAATGATATGAACATTCATTCACATGCTCATGCATAATGCCATAGGTGTGGAGTTGCTGCAAGGTAAGTAAAGGTTAGTAAAGGCAAGTCATGCATCTATAATGTACATGCATTTGTGACATGATCTTGTTTAGGTTTGAGGTTATGTTTGTGATCTTGCTGCCTTTGGATGATAACATGATATGCTTGCTATATCCTTGCTTTGGTTTGATGATACATGTTCTGCCTTGTGAGAGACGATATGTTATGCCATGACCAGATGAATGCTAGGATGATGTGATGAGATGTATGTTAGGGTATGATGTAATATGATTTGTGATGAAGCATGTTTAGATGTATGATGATTAGTGTAAGGTTGAATTTATTCAACCATTTAATTGGCTTTATTCCGTGCCAAATTTGCTTGTAATTCAGCATTTAGTAACCCTGTATTTAGGTGGGTTTGTTGTAAGGGTAGTAAGTGAGATAGAGTGAAGATTGCTCAAGAGTGTGCAAGAAAACAGAGAGTCGCGGCTGGGACTCGCAGGTGGACTCGCGGTTGCAAGCCGCCAGAAGCTACACACGTGCCAAGCATGCTAGAAGATGAACAGTCATGCTAGCTGGACAACTACAGGACAAAACAGGACAACTGGCCATACGGTTAACTCGCGACTGGATCTCGCAACTTGGTCAAGCCGCGAGCCACCCCTGTTTTGCCAAAACCTGACGTTTCACATTCCTCTCCTCTCCAGTATAAATACCCCTTTAACCCACGATTGAAAGAGAGCTTCCAGAGAGAATTTTGAGAGAGAAACCCTAAAGAAAAACCAGATTGCTTCACCCACAATCTCTACCTTAGAATCTCTTCAAATTCCTCAACTCTCTTCCTCTCCATTGTCAAATCCTTGAGAGGCATTATACCAAACCTGGTTCTCACCATTATCATCTCTGTGAGACAGTTGTTTGGATTTCTGGGAAGCAGTTAGGAAGGAACCAATCTTCATTGGTTGATGCTATGGTATAGTAGCGGAATCCGGGAAGCTAGAAAAGAAAAAGGTTCGGCGCAACCTCGTTGGAGCAAGAAGCTTAGAGGGCTTAGGTGCACTGGGTAGATTAGGCTTGGAGGGTCTATTGCTGTCCTTGTATCCCAACTGTATTTTCTAGTGGATTGATTACCGCTTGGAGGGCGGCGGAGAGGTTTTTCGCCGAGGACTTCGGTTTCCTCTTCGATAACACATCGCGTGTTGTCTTTGTGTTTGCATCTTCCTTCCTCTCTATCTTTGCCTTTATTTTATCTGCTGTGGTTTTATTTTGTGATGGCTTAGATAGTTGTTTAACCAATTTCATATTATAGCATGTGTTAAGTTTCCGCACACTTGTTGTTTGACATATTGCTTGTTTTGGTTAAGTTGTATTTTGGGGGTCTAAACGTTCAAAGGTGTTTTGTACACGTTTTTGAACTTTCAATTGGTATCAGAGCGGGTACACTTGTTGTGGTTTAAATACCTAAGTGTGATCCTTGACCCCTTGTGTTTATTTGCCATGGATTGTGCTTTGTATGCCTCTTTACATGATTTGGTTGGTGATGAATGTAACATGCCACATGTTTGTGAAAATGCCTCTATGAGTGTTAATCCTCATAAGTGTGATGACATGTTATTTGAATCCATGGGTGTTGTTGACAAACTCTTAAAGAAAAATGCTAAGAAGTTTCAAAAGAATTTGAGCAAATTATTTTGTGAAAAGGATGATTTGATTGCTAAGCTCAATGAATCCAACAAATTGGTTGAAAAATATAAAAAACTTGCTGAAATTTCTCTTGAAAAGCTGAAAGAGTTTGAACGTTTGAATATGGACTTGGATGCTAAACTTGTTTTGTCTAACAAACTTGTTGATGATCTTAAATGTGAAAATGAATCTCTTAAGATGCATGCCAAGTGTTTGATTGCTGAACCTACTGTTAAAAAAGATGAAAATATGTGTTGCAATCATGTTGTGGTACCCGATTTTGTGCCTAGTGTGTGTTCTACCGTAAAGGACAAATCGGTGTACATTCCTCCACATAAAAGAAATCAAAAGGTGGAGAGAAAGGTTGTTAAGTCAAAGCCTCTGTTTAGGTCTCAACCTAAGGCTTTGGATGGATCTAAGTTTGTTCCAACTTGCCACCATTGTGGTGTGTTTGGTCACATAAGACCCCAATGCCCCAAGTTAAAAAGAGAACAAACCTTTGTTGCTAGATCTCTTCCCAAAAAGCCTAGTAGACCTAAACACATTGTGTGTCACCATTGTGGTGCCTTTGGTCATGTAAGACCTCAATGCTCTAAGTTTCATGCTTTTAAAAGAATCAAAAGAAAAGAAAAACGTGAGCTTTTTGGAAGTTGTGCTAAAAAGAGTAAACCGGTTTTAAGTGAAAATAGCATGTTGTTAAAGAAAATATTTAATGCTCTTAACTCCTTGACTATGTGCATCTCCGGTTCTCATTCTTCCAACCCTCGTCTCATTTCTCATGAGACACGCATTCCAAACAATCATTCCGTTTGGATGAGGAAGGGTTCCTATGGTTGAGCTTTTGCTCCTTTGGTCCTTGATCTAATTCTTTCGATCTTTGTAGGACCCTTCATGCATTAGATGCTTCATTGTCATGCATTTGTGCATCATACATATCTTTATATGCATTGTTTTGTTTTTGTTTTGATCTTACTTTTATGTCTTTGGTTTGTGTGTGTAAAAATCCAAAACCACATAAAAAGTAGAAAATCAAAAAGTTTGATCGACGTTGTTGAGTTTTGTCTCAAAACTTGTTTTGCCTTGTACCTTTGTGCAAATGGCTTTGTGCATTTTCGAGCATTGCTTGTTTCTTTGCACTCATATCACTGTGGGAGAATTCTTGAAATCTATGTGATTGTTGTAAATAGATCTTCAAACTTGTCATGAATGATTAGTGAATGGTTATGTTGATCTTGAAACTTGCATAGACTTGTGTCTATATATCTTCCCACTCTTTATTTTTTGTTTTTGCTAAGAAGAGCTCACCAAATGTAAATCTCCAAATGAAAAGAGATATTGAGCTGCAAAAGCCTGTCGCACATTCTAGTATTCGACTAGGAAAAAGGGTAAGCGACCTTATATTAAAGAGAATGTTTATTCAAAAAGCCAAAGGCTTGTTCATTAAAGTGAAATATCAAATATCACTCTCACAATGAGAGGTGATTGTCTCAAGAGATCAAAATGATCAAATGTTATGGAGTCAAATGTAAAGCTCCAAAATATGTTATCAAGTTTTGTGGGAGGTCATATATACATATTTCTATAATTGAGATGGGTCACATGATCTAGTGCTAATTGTGTATGCCTTGGTTGAATTGATCATTGAAGCTTCACATTAGACAAAGGACTATCTCATTGTTGATATCCACACACAACACACAAGTTTATTTTCAATAAATGCCATATTCATTTGTGTGATTGTACTTGATAAAATGTGTTTTCACATACTCAATCTTTGTTAATTCAAGCACAAAAAGATTTTTGAGTGTTTTAGGTGTTTTTGGAAAGTATTTTGTTTGAAAAATTTGAAAATTTCAAAAATACAGTTTTGCCCTGTTTTGGCGGCTCAGTCGCGGGTATGTCAAGTCGCGAGCCTCAGTCGCATCTTCGCTGGTCATTTTTGGCGACTTGTTCGCGAGTGGAAGGTCCAGTCGCGAGGTTCACTCAGAGATTTTCGCGGCTCAGCTCGCGACTCACTCGCGGGTAGACCTTCCAGTCGCGAAAAACACTTAGAAAAATTTTTCAAAATTTTGTTCTTGAGTGCTTTGGCGGCTTGAGCTGGCGACTGTGTGGCGACTTAATCAAGTCGCGAAAATCGCGTGTTTTTGCAGAAACAGGAGCAGTTTTTAAACTTTTTCAGTTTTCCCTCGAATTTTTGTGACTGTTCATCTTCTCTCTAAACTCTCTCCCTCCCAAACGCACCGTGCTCCCTTTTCCAATCTCTAGTGTTGCACTCTTGTAGCTCAAAATCGTCAAGTTACAGGTATGGGTTTTCTATTTTACACTCTTTTCTACTTGATTTTGTGCTTTTACCCTTTGATTTTTCGCATATGATTGTGTTTTTGAAATGGGTTTTTGTTTCGGTTTCTGCTCCTTGTTCTTGCTTAGCTTGTGGATGCTGTTGCTATAGTTTGTGTTAATGATAGTCATATTCTTATTGCTCTTCATCTTGTGCTTAGCTAAGTGTTTCTTTTATTTCAATCTGAACTTTGAGCTGTTGAGTTGTTTCTATTGGTTCTTTTTGAGGTTGTGAGTTTTACTGTGCTAAATTTGCATGTTTTAGTGTGTTAATCTGTGGGAAGCTTCTGTTAGGCTCAATATACTGTTTGTGTGTCATAACATTTTTCCATTATCTGTCTCAATGTCATTTATCTGCCTTTAGGATAGTTTCACCATGTTGTTCATGTGTTTCCTATCCTAGGCTTGGTTTATCCATGTGTTTGAACTAAGTAGCTTGTTGTTTAAGTTTTTAAAGTTCATTTGTATGGTTGATATCTCTTTGATAATTACATGGTACTGACTGGTTATGCACATATATTGCTCTATGTTGTTGTGGCCTTTTCTGATTGTTCACAGATGGCTCCCTCACCTCAGAAGAAGAAATCTACTGCAAAGAAGGCTGACAAAAGATTAAAGATGGATTCTAAACTGTTTAGATCAGTTCACCACTTTGAGAGATACAAGGATAACTTCTTGAATGCAGGAATCATTCAAGAGAGATTTGTAGATTTGGAGGACTTAAGGCAAACATTTATTCCCAGCTGTTTTGAAGGAAGAGGATGGGAAAAGCTTCTGGGTGGTTTCCCTGTTGTGTGTGAACCCTTAATTAGGGAATTTTACTCAAATGCTGTGATAAAGGATAATGAATTAAGTTGCTGGGTGAGGGGTAAAGAATTTGTCTTGGATGCTTATGTCATAGATGATGCATTAGGGCTTGAAGGATTAGATGATGAAGAATTTATCAATTACAAGGATAGGAGTGTTTCTATTGAAACAATTCAACAAAGGATAGGTGGGCAGAGAGAAGGGAAATGTTTGAATACCACTGCCTTTCCAGTGGACATGAGGTGCCTTACAATAATTATGATGTTTAACCTCTATCCCATTAAGAAATTGACTACAATCAATTGTGCTAGAGCAGTCTTTCTGATGGATCTCAAAGAAAAGAACTTCATAGACATAAGTTCCCACATTTATGACACCATTGTGGATGAGACTAGAACAACCTCTAGGCCTAAATTGATCTTTCCCAGTTTGCTAATGAGGATTTTTAGAAGTAAGGGTGTTCCAATCCCTCAAGACATCAGTCCCATGTCCACACCCTCTACAATCAACAAGCTTACTTGCAAAAGGATAAGTGTTAGGCTTCCAGGAGAAGAAGATGAAGGTGATGAAGGAGAGACTGTCCCAATGGAGACTGAAGCAGAGGCAGCAGGACTTGCATCAACCTCAACACCTAGGAGGAGTGGCAAAAGACACAGAGCTTCAACTTCTGCAGACACACCTCCAGATGCTTTCCAGATCATTCTGGAAAGGCTTGATGGGATTAGGGCAGTCCAAACTGAGCACTCTGACAGGATGAGAGCCATGCAAGACCAGATTGATGTCTTGGCTGCTAAACTTGACAACTTCACAACTCAGCATGACCAGTGACCCTTTGGCCATTCCTGTCAAAAAGGGGGAGAAGTTCATTGATGATTGAGAAGCAGAAAAGCAGCTCTTAAGGGGGAGTAATTAGTTGAGGGGGAGTAATGTGTTTATATATGTTTATGATTTGGGTATTTTAGTGTTTTTATGGTTTTGATACACTGTGTTTTGGTGTATAGCTGTTTCTAACTCTAAACTTATACTCTTGGTTTAAACTTTAATATATGTTGATGATGTTATTCAGGATGTTTTTGTTTTGTACCCATGTGCTTTTGTAAGCTTTTAGGGTTAATGTTTTATGCATAATTTGTAGGCTTTATGGTATGTACCTTGCTTAAGTGCAGCCTTTATGCTATGTTGAAATCAGTACTTTAATCTAAATGTTCTGCATTTTGGTTTATGTACTGTCACTCTTGTGCCCTTGTAGGATTGTTCCTAGATGCATATGCCTTGTGTGCTATGCATTGGTTGAGTGTTGAGCATACAAGTGTCTTGCCTTGTGCTTGTTAACTTGTATGTCCTTGTGTTCATTCCAAGTGTGAATGAGCACTGTGATCACTACCTTGTGGTGTTCACTTGGTTGATCAAGCCATGGTTTGTTTATTAACTCCATCTTTGCTTGATCTCATATTGCCTGTTTCATATGCATTTATAATTTTCTGCTTACAATGATCATGGTGTATTGTTGTGTTTCAGGAGTTTATGTTCATATGATTCAAGTGCTTCACAGCTTCTAGAGTTAGGTGTGAGTGAGTTTTGTTCAACTGTTCCCAACTCACATGTTAAGTCTAGAGTCTGTTTTAGGGTTTTGTCACGGAATAGCCAAAGGGGGAGATTGTAAGGTTGAATTTATTCAACCATCTAATTGGCTTTATTCCGTGCCAAATTTGCTTGTAATTCAGCATTTAGTAACCCTGTATTTAGGTGGGTTTGTTGTAAGGGTAGTGTGTGAGATAGAGTGAAGATTGCTCAAGAGTGTGCAAGAAAACAGAGAGTCGCGGCTGGGACTCGCGGCTGCAAGCCGCCAGAAGCTGCACATGTTCCAAGCATGTTGGAAGATGAACAGTCATGCTAGCTGGACCACTACAGGACAAAACAGGACAACTGGCCATACGGTTAACTCGCGACTGGATCTCGCGACTTGGTCAAGCCTTGAGGTCAAGCCGCGAGCCACCCCTGTTTTGCCAAAACCTGACGTTTCACATTCCTCTCCTCTCCAGTATAAATACCCCTTTAACCCACGATTGAAAGAGAGCTTCCAGAGAGAATTTTGAGAGAGAAACCCTAAAGAAAAACCAGATTGCTTCACCCACAATCTCTACCTTAGAATCTCTTCAAATTCCTCAACTCTCTTCCTCTCCATTGTCAAATCCTTGAGAGGCATTATACCAAACCTGGTTCTCACCATTATCATCTCTGTGAGACAGTTGTTTGGATTTCTGGGAAGCAGTTAGGAAGGAACCAATCTTCATTAGTTGATGCTATGGTATAGTAGCGGAATCCGGGAAGCTAGAAAAGAAAAAGGTTCGGCGCAACCTCGTTGGAGCAAGAAGCTTGGAGGGCTTAGGTGCACTGGGTAGATTAGGCTTGGAGGGTCTATTGCTGTCCTTGTATCCCAACTGTATTTTCTAGTGGATTGATTACCGCTTGGAGGGCGGCGGAGAGGTTTTTCGCCGAGGACTTCGGTTTCCTCTTCGATAACACATCGCGTGTTGTCTTTGTGTTTGCATCTTCCTTCCTCTCTATCTTTGCCTTTATTTTATCTGCTGTGGTTTTATTTTGTGATGGCTTAGATAGTTGTTTAACCAATTTTCATATTATAGCATGTGTTAAGTTTCCGCACACTTGTTGTTTGACATATTGCTTGTTTTGGTTAAGTTGTATTTTGGGGGTCTAAACGTTCAAAGGTGTTTTGTACACGTTTTTGAACTTTCAATTAGGGCTTGTGATATGATGAAGTATGCTAAATGAATGATAGGGGATGCCATGATTAGATGTATGGTAGGCTTTGCTTGTAAGCATGATAGGTTTATGGTTAGAGATGTTTGATGCCATGCTGATTGTTAGATGTATGTTAGTGTGTGTGTGTGTGTGATTTAGATACAAGTATTGAGTGTGCCTTTAATAGGGCTAAGACATAAGACACAATGATGGGAAGCCAACCCTAAGGTTAGGCGGTTTTGGGTACCTAACACCTTCCCAAGACCGTACCTTAACTTTGAACCCATATCTCTGATAGTAAGATCAAAAGGTCCTTCCTCAAAAGGATGCTATAGATATGGTTCCTAAGCCATTGGAAAAACTAGGTGGTGACTTCATTTTCTATTGTGTCCACAGTGGCAACTCTGCTAGGGATTGTCAGTTTAATTCCTATGTGTCCTATGTCTTAACCTTAACAAAGGCTCATTCAATATTTTATTTGCACACACTTCACATGGTTCGTTTGTCCCTTAACCTCAGTTGGTGATGAGTGGGAAGATGGAAGACTCCATTTGGGCCCAAGTCTTTCGAATTCACAATGTGTGCCATTGCCTATGATAGGCTTTGAGTACATTGAGGATTTGCCATCAATCCACAAAGGTCCACTTAGGTCCTCAGTTGGAATCATGGCTCACCTAGTTATGAGTGACCTCCTTATCTATCCCTTTAGCCTTTGGAAGCCACCTACACTTAGAGAGATCCTAGATCCTATCAAAAATAGGATACTCTTTATATATCTCTTATTTGTTCAACCATATCTTGTGATCACCTAATTCTAAAGGACAAATAAAAGATGTAAAAATGGAAGGATGACCCTAAAGTTATGGCATACCCTAAGACAAATGGGACAAGAGAAAAGAAGTTCTCACATATAAGAAGCATATCCCTAAATCTAAAGGGTATATCTTAAGACCATAGCCTAATTGCTATCATAAGCCCAAATCAAAAAGCCCTTTTGAAAAAGAGGACTTGGGTCTAAGGTAACAAGTATGATATAGGCTTAGCATCCAAGATCCTACAAAGTCAATATGAATTTCCCTAATCTTGGGCATCTTTGTTGCATGCCTAGGCCCAAAATGATGAGAACTTCATGGGCCTTGAGAGGAAGGCTACAATATATCCTAGTTAATAGGCTACTTCAAAAAAAAAAAAATTTGATGATAATGAAATGAAAAAGAGAAGAGCCTAAATGTGATGAATACATTGTAAGCCCATGTTTGAGACAAAAGGTTGAAAATCTCTAAGTACATTCTAATGGAAGCCCATGGGGGTGAGATGAGAGCATTTGTTGTAAAAGGACCAAAGCCCAATGAAACAAGAGGCAAAGTCCATGAGAGGAAAGGGAGTGATTTTGTAATTGGGCTTCATTAAAATAAACTAAAAGATTTTCTAAGAACACCTAGAAACAAAACTACTTCACAATGGCAAATCAGCATGATTTTCTAAGAACACCTAAAAACAAAATAGATTCAGCTTGTGTGTGCTTGTACAATTGACTACTTCACTAAATAGGTAGAAGCTGCCTCTTATTCTATTCTGAAGGCCAAGCATGTGGCAAGGTTCATAAAGATTAACATCATTTGTCGATTTGGAGAACCACAAGATATCATCTCCAACAATGGGTCTCACTTTGAAAAGGAAGTTCAAAGGATCATAAACTTATACAAGATTGTGCACCACAAGTCTTCACCATATAAACCACAGACTAATGGAGTCGTAGAGGAAGCCAACAAGAATGTCAAGAATAGCCAAGATGGTGGTAACATACAAGGATTGGGTTGAAAAGCTTTCATGCACTCTATGGGGCTATAGGACTTCTATTTGAGCATCAACTGGGGCACTCCACCCCTACTCTTTAACATATGGGAGTGAGCTAGTGCTTCCCATTGAGATGGAGATACAATATTTGAGAGTGTTGGCGGAGACCAAAGCCTTAGAAGGGCATTGGATAATGGGAAGATATGAATAATTGGCCTTGATAAATGAAAAGAGGATGCAAGCCCTTTACCATGCGCAAGATTATCAAAAGAGAATTTCTAAAGCATTCAACAAGAAAGTCAAGTCGAGAAATCTAAAGGTGGGAGACCTGGCTTTGAAGGAGCTTAGAGGAGAAATTTCTAACCCTGGGGGCAAGATAAAGCCTAGATGGTCTGGACCCTTTGTTATCAAGACAATCATGTCAAGAGGCGCAGTGAAAATTATTGATTTAGATGGAGAAGAAATGTTCCAACTGATCAACATGGATAGACTCTAGAAGTATAACCCTTGAAAAGAAAAGAAAAAAACCCCGCTATGTTGAAAACCCGAAAGGGCGGCCTAGGCAAAAGTTAGGGCAATGAAACCCCTCTAGGTTGAAAACCCGAAAGGCCGATCTACACAAAAATTAGGGGAAAAGACCATGGGAATGAATAAAATACCCAAAAGGATGCCATGGGAAAAAGTTACATGGCACAAAAAAAAAAAAAAAAAAAAAAAAAAAAAAGTAAAGACAACAAGCAAAGATAATAAATGACTGATTTTGTCATTGCAAAAATTGAAAGAAGATAAATTGTTTTCATTGGGGATTTAGAACATTCCAATCCTTTATTAATTCAAAAGAAAAGACATGGAATCATAAAAGTGCGAAAAAGTGAAATTTGGAGCATATCAAGGTAATCACTTAGTCCTTTTCCTTTTGTTGGACTTCTTGTGTTCATTTTCATCTACTTTGACTACTCTTATATCAATGGATAATCAATTCTTTTATCACAAAGTTGGAATACAGAACTAAGGAAAACTGATGTCCTTGTTCATTGCCCTTCAGTGCCAAGTTTTAGTAAGCGTACTCAAGAGCCTTCCAATTAGTGCCAATGCATTGTACAAGCCATTGTCACAATGTACACCTTAATGATCGCCAAATTTCCTTGCAATGCAACATGTGGGATAATGAGAGCAATGACGAAGCCTAGCTAAGATGACATAATTTTCCTTAAAACCATAGCTAGTCATGCCCTTGATGTGCCACCATTTGCCCACGCAATGGACATCCATAGGAGTGAGATGCTTCAAGAGTTTAGTGAGTGCAGCGGGTTCCATCTCTTTGTCTTTGAGCTTGCAATCTCGATAATTCTTTGGTTGGTACCATTTGAATGGAATGAGAGGAGGATGGATCAACTTGAGTTTCTTATACAACCGTGCCTAAGGGAGAGAAAAAATAAAGAGCATATGTGTTGAGTGGAAAAATGAGAGAATTTAAAAAAAAAAAAAAAAAAAAAGATGAGGAAAAAGAGAGAGATATTCAAAGATGATATAAGGAGCCTCGATGGATTGAAAATCAAAAGGCAATCCATTCAAAATTAGAGGAATCCTACTAGGTTTGAAACTTGGGCATAGATTAGGGATCAATACTTGAAGAAGGAGAGGACTACCCGCAAAGAAAGTTGCTTCCTCCCTATGAACTGCATCCAAGCTGTTGAGAGTCTTAGCCATAATAGGCACAGGACTTCCACTCCCCAAGTTCTTAACCACGTGAAGGATTATAGGATCCACTCGAGGAGTTTCATGCACTAAGGTAAAGCTCACAAGGATACAAAGACAAAATGAATTCAGATAATGGGAACGTTCCACTCCGGCTAAGGGTACAAACTTCTTGGTATAATACTTAAATACCATAGTAACATTTAGTTTCCCAGACTTGCACCACTTTTGTCCGTGGAATGATGGACTTCTAAGGCTTGATGGGCAAGTTCAGAAAGATCCTCCTCGAGAGTAGGAAGGATAATGGAACCAAAGTCTCATTCACCTATGATTGTTAAATTTTTCTCCTTCCTTGAAATCCACTCAAATAAGAAAATTTTCCCTAGTTTCTAAGATGGTTGTGAACTTAAACCCTTATGCTAAGAACATATATTCAATATGCAAGTGCGAAAGAAAGATAAATGAAGACTAGGGCATATTCAAGCATACATACACCAACACACATTTCATCTAAAAACCTAGTTTCTTTGTTATAAATAAGTACATGTTTCAAAATAAAGCTAAAATAGGAAGATGTTCTTAAGTACAACCTAATGTCCCAATGTCTCCTGAAAGGTGTGGCCTCAGAGCTCTCACTCCCATCACCATCATGGCCTCCCCTTGTGCCGCTACCATTGGCCCTTCAGAAATAGCCATCAATGCGATAAATCCTTGAATAGTTGGCCACCTCTAGCTTGAGATTCCCAACCAAAAGGATCAGTTCCTCACACTCTAGATGAGTAGGCTGCAATTCCAAGAAAATATTAGTGTTAGAAACAGAGAAAACATGACAAGAATAGTGAGGGAATAAATGAAATGAAGGATGAATAGAAAAAGGAAAAACCACATTTGAATAATAAAAAAAAAAAAGTGAAAGAAAAGCACGAACACATGATGGGTTTAAAATTGTGTTTGTAGTCCCAACATGCATACGCATGCTGGAACCTGTGTACTCAGGCTTTAAGATTAAACATGCATACACAAGCTCGGGCACACATACATTGCCTTGAGCCCGTGTACGTAGGTTTGAACCCAGAAGGGTGTTCATCATTTTTCTTTGGCCCCCTTGGATCAAAACTACTCCTAAGCATGTTTTTCCCTATTTTTAGCCTAGGGTTTTCATCTAAACCCTCCCCACAGAAAAACTTAAGCATTTTCAAGGATAAAAACATATCAAAACACAAGATTGAAGGAAAACTCAAAAAATGAGAAAGTTGAGAAAACTTACTGATCTAGCTCGTGCAATGAGAGAGAGAGAGAGAGAGAGATGTTGTCTAGGCCTGTGAAGGAATGTAGTAGACTCCCTGAGATGTTTGGCACCCGCCAACAAGTGAGATTGATGTTGTCACCAAAAGGGTGTAGGAAGGTTTTTGTGCCATGGGTTTTTTCTATTAGAGAGAAAGAGAAAGAATAGAGAAATTTTGGATTTGAGAGGCAGTAGGTTTTGTAGAGGGAGAAGAGGAGTTGAAGAGTTTGAGGAGAAAAATGAAATGAAAGAGAAGATAAACAATAAAAGAAAGAAAGAAATGGTTGGTAACCATTGGGAAGTGAAAAGGCGGGAAAGAAACCCAATGGCTTAAGTGCATGTATTGTTAAACAACATGTAGTTTACTAAATAAATAAAAAAAGAAAAGGAAAAAAAAAACCTATAGAATCCCCACGGACCCTAAGATAGGAAAAAGGATCAAAGAAAAATCGAAGTCCTCCCTAGCGGATAAAAAAAACCAGAATTCCAATATTGCCCTTTCAAAAAATTCGAAATTACAAAAATACCCTTTAGTGGTACAAGACAAATTAAAAGCCACACAAAGAGGCTTGGAGAGTCCAGAAGAAAGAAATCCCCAGAAGAAAGAAATTAAAAGCCATACCTCTCGAGTGAGCTTTTCCGTCAAAGTTATAGAAGGCTACCATGACCATAAGAAGACATCAAACTTTGTGCACATATCCTTTGGGAATTGAACATGCAGGCACAAGTCATTAGAGACTTTAGATATTAGAATAGAGAAGAAACTAGAACTTAAGTACATTTCCTTCTTGGAATTGAACACATACACCTAGAATACATAAAATATTGAGACGGAGGCACAAGCCACCCAAAATAGAAGAGATTGAGATAGATGTACAAGCCACCTAGAACAGAAGAGATTGAGATAGAGGCGAGAGCCACCAGAGGTGAAAGCTACCCAGAGAAGTTTGAGGCAAAAGCCACAGATGGACACCACAGATATGTATCCTTTTAACTCATAAGAGCAACTTGTTTGTTTGGTTGATGGTTGAGGCCATTGGCCAAGTTTGTTTTTTCTTTTTAGCAAATCTAGGATAGTGAGTCACTCGACTTTCACTTAACAATTGGCAAACCAAGTTCTTGGATAGTGAACCCGTCGTTGCTCATTTCCTATGTAACACCCGTAGGACTTCAAGCATATGAATCCTACCCAGTTCTACAGATTTGCATCCCACCCCATTTATGCGTGTTGCTTGCTATGTGTGTGAGTTGGGCCTAAGCCATACATCGAAACAAAATTTTTTTCTCTTTTTCCTTTGATTCCGTTAGCAAAGCTCACAAATCAAAAGATGAGCAATTGTAGACACCTCATTTTGTACCCCTTAAGACTTGAGACCCCATTCCCAATAATGATTAAACTAGGAGGTCTAGGGCTGATCTAGGGCCTAGCTATGGAAGCACTTTAGTGAAAAGATGCTTTTGAAAGGAAGAAAATCCTTACAGTAACCTAAGGGTGCATACATGGCCTTGAGCCTGTATACACATCCTTGACTCCTACGTTCATGACCACAAGCCTATGTATGCAACTAGGGTTCTAGAAACCCCTATAAGGCTTTTTTACAAAATCTTGGTAGAGGCAATCCCACATCACTTGGAATCCCCTCAGTCCCTTCTCTTTGAACATTATAAAAGGTCTTTTTCCAATGACATACAGAATTTACTCCAAAAAAAATTGATCAAAGGGAACGATCAAAATCAACCTCTAAAAAGCTTCTTGTTTGAGGTACTTGTTCTTGCTTTAATCTCTTTATTTGTTTGTTTTTATTCCTACTTTCTGCTTTATTGACTCTCTATGTAGTTTAGATTTGTTGTTCGATCATTTAGAAAGAATAATAGGTTGTTTAGATAAGGTTTTGATTGGTGTATGCTTGCTATGTAGGCAGGGTTGCATATGAAGGCTCGTTCATTCGTATGTAGCTTTATGTCCCTACGTACGCAAGTTTAACCCAGAAACCCAGGTTTGCTTTTTTTTTTGTTCTTATCTTGTTTATATTCATGTTTTAGCTTTTGCTAATCCTTTTTATATATGTTTAAGTCCTAGGTCAGTAGTATAACATGTTTTAAATCCTCTTTTCCTTAGATCGTGTGATTAGGGTTTATGATTGAATGAACACCATGAACATACATATGAATATGAACATGCATTAATGCATAGGTTCTGTGATGCAGTGAGGTAAATCATGGATTTGAATATGAGCATGTATTTGATTGATTAACATGAGTTGTTTGATGAACATGATGAATATGCTTGATTCATGCCATGATGCCATACTTGAGTATTTGGGTTTGATTAATATTAATATTCCATGATGTTCCTGTCTTGATGTTCTTCCTGTCCTTGAATAAATATGAATGAATACCATCATTGATGAATGCTAGGGTTTTGGGAAAATATGTCATGTTGTGTGTTTAGATGCATATTAGTGTGTGTGTGTGTGTGTGTGTGTGAGTTTAGAATAACCTGTTAAAGAACCCTTTGATAGGACTAGAATTTGGAACACAATGAGTGGAGGCCAACCTCTGGGTCAAGGGTTGGGTGCCGAACATCTTCCCATCCCTTTACCTAAACTCCAAACAAGTGCTCTAGTAAAGATTATTCCTTCACATAGGATGCTATACATATGGTTCCTAGACCTAATCTAGGTGGCAACTCCATTTATACCCTCCACCAGGTCCACTCTAGGCCAAGGTGTACTTCCCACGAGGAGACCAACTCATCGTGGACGCTTACACCCACAGGTCAGAATGACTCCATCTCATCAAGGAACTTACATGAACAAGCTCAAGGCTTGTTTGGTGTGCTACATATGGGTTAAGAAGGAACACCCATTGTTTCACAAACTAAGAAAAACTCTATTTTTGTACATGTGATGTGGCTACAATATAAGATTATATTTTTGATAAATTAGATTTTACAATATATAAGTGGGTTAGGAGATTTGAACCTGTCTATCTTATAATTATTGGGGAGATAAGGACCTTAGGGAGACTCCTTGAGTAGTTAAAATATACATATAGAGATACTATTTATCTCAAAAGGCTTAAATCCAATATAGAGACACTATTTATCTCAAAAGGCTTAAATCCAATGGATATAAGCTCACCTATGTTATATAAATCACTCACAACTCACTACTTCTTGTGTATGGCTTACTCTATCCTCACTAGGAAGGAACCCTAAGTACCTCACCACCTGAGCTCTAATACCACTCGTTGGGGGAGATAGACACTTTTGGAAGATTTCTTGAGTAGTTATTATAACATATAGAATCACCATTAACCCTATAGGTATGAACTCAACTATATTATATTAACTACTCATTCTTCTCATTAGTATCCAATGTTAGACTTCACTACTTAACCAACCACACTACTCATAGTGAATATTACAACAATAATAGTCATTAAGCCACAACTTTCGTTAGCTTATAGTAAAAATAGGAACTTTAATCAATATAAATATATTTTTTGAGAAGAACTAAGTCTAAATATGTAAAGTTGTGATTTTCAACTAGCCTTTGTTAGCTTTAATTCCATGACAAACTTGATTGTAATTTCTTCAATTATTTCCCTATATTTATATGGGTTTATTTGTAAGGGATGATGTGAGAGATTGGAGAAGAATCAAGAGTCAAAGAAGAATCAGTGCAATTCACGACAAGCTCGTGAGAAAGCAACCTGCGAAAAGGCCACATGTGAAGCACATGACTAGAAGCTGAAGAGCCATGCCAGCCTGCCATTTTGTGAGTACTTTGTGAGAGAGACCATCACATGAGGTACCCGTGAAACATTCTATTTGGCAAAAAGTTAAGTTACTTTACCGAATTATTTACCCACACTATATATACCCTTAATACTTATGAATTGTAAAGAGTGTTTTTCAGAGAGAAAAATTTAGCAAATACACTTGAGAGCTAGAGATTGTTATAACCATATTCCTCTACACATTTCCTCTTGGTTTTCCTCTACTCCTACCTCTCCATATCTAAATCCTTGAGAGGTTCTTAGCCCAAACACTTACCACACCCAATTTGAGTGTTAAGTGAAGTTTTGATGCTGTTGGGAAGCATTGGAAGGAGCCATTTAGTGGCAGATGCAATTGGGCTTAATTGTGGGATCTGAAAAGTTAGAGAAGACAAGACTCTGAGAAGTCTGTTGGTAGCAGTAGTTTGGAGGGCTCAAGTACACGGGGTAGACTAGGCTTGGAGGGTATTTTGTTATTCGTGTACTCCAACTATATTCTCTAGTGGATCAATTTTGACTTGGAGGGTCACAGAGAGGATTTTCACCGAGTTCTTTGGTTTCCTTTTCGATAACACATCTTGGTGTTATCTTGTGTTTGCATCTCTCTTCCCTACTCTTTAAGCTTTCATTTTATTGTTCATTGTGGTTGGATATGGCTTAGAGTAGTGTATCGGCATATTGTGCTTATTTACTCTTATTCTACACTTTGATAAGTTAGGGTCAAAGTAATCTAGCCGTAAATTTTTATTTTGGGGTCTAAACAAGCTCTAGTGTTTCACACTAATTTGAGCTTTCAATTGATATCAGAGCGAGTACACTTGTATTGGTTTAATTACCAAAGTGTCATCCTTGACCCTTTGTGGTCATTGCCATGGATAGTGCTTTGTATGCTTCTATGGATGTTTTGGATGCTGTTGAGTGTAACATGCCATGTGTTTGTGAAAATGCCTCTATGAATGTTTATCCTCATGCTTATGATGACATGTTACATGAAACTATGGGTGTTGTTAAAATTCCAAATGTCAAACTCTTGAAGAAAAAGGCTAAGAAGTATCATGAGAATTTGAGCAAGTTCATTTGTGAAAAGGATGATTTGATTGCTAAGCTCAATGAATCCAACAAATTGGTTCAAAAGTATAAGAAACTTGTTGAACATTCTCTTGAAAAACTGAAGGAGTTTGAATGTTTGAATGTGAACTTGGATGCTAAACTTGTTTTGTCTAACAAACTTGTTGATGATCTTAAATGTGAAAATGAATCTCCTAAGATGGATGCCAAGTGTTTGATTGCCAATTTTGTGCCTATTGTGAGTTCGACCTCTAAAGAGAAATTGGTGTAAAAGGCTCTTAAGTGGAGGAAAAGGTTGAGCTTCTTAGAAAGTGGAGGAAAAGGCTCTTAAGCCTGAGCCTTCATTTAGGTCTCATCTTAGGGATTTGAAAGGATCTAAGTTTGTTCCTACTTGCCACCATTGTGGTGTGATCGGTCAGATAAGACCTCAATGTTCCATGTTAAAGAGAGAACAAAATCATGTTGCTAGACCCCTCCTTTAAAAGCCTAGTGGACCTAAACCCATTGTTTGTCACTATTATGGTGCCTTTGGTCATCTAAGACCTCATTGCTTTAAGTTTCAAGCTCTTAAAAGAATCAAAAGAAAAGAGAAACTTGAGCTTCTTAGAAGTTGTGCTTCACAAGTTAAACCAGATTTGATTGAAAGTGGTAAGTTGTTGAAGTATGTGGTTAATGCTCTTACCTCCTTGTCTATGTGCATCTTTCTATTCTCATTCTTCCAACCTTTGTCTCACTTCTCATGAGACACTTATTCCAAACAATCATTCCGTTTGGATGAGGAAGGGTTCCTATAGTTGAGCTTATGCTCTTTTGGTCCTTGATCTAATTCTTTTGATCTTTGTAGGACTCTTCATGCATTAGATGCTTCATTATCATGCATTTGTGCATCATGCATCTCCTTATATGCATTGTTTTGTTTTGTTTGTTTGTTTTTTTTTTTTTTTTTGGTTGATCTTACTTTAATGCTTTGTTTTTTAGTGTGTCAAAAATTCAAAAACCTATAAAAAGTATAAAATCTAAAAAGTTTGATCGCTTGTGTTGTGTATATCACTTTTTGAGTTTGGCCTAGTACCTCCATACTAATGGCGTAGTGCATTTACGAGCTTAGCTTGTTATATATGTACATTTTTTAGTGTGAGTGAAATCTAGAAATCTACGTTTAATTGTTGTAAATAGATCTTCAAGCCTGTCATGAATGATTAATCAATAGTCTTGTTTGATCTTGATACATGTGTAGACTTGTGCCTATATATCTCCTCACATCATATACTATATATAATAGCTAGGGGTGGCAATTTTTATCCATATCCATGAACCCACCCATTACCCATCTTATTTGGATAAGTCTTAACCCAACCCATTTGAATATTTGGGTTAAATGGGTAAAGATCCATTTGGTTATTTAATTAGCTGGGTCTAAATGGATAATCCTACTAATACCCACTAAACCCATCTAAAATTTAAATAAACAACATAAAATCTAAATTTCTAGAAAATGAATAAAATACCCCTAAAACTTAAAAAATGACCAAAATACTACCAAAATCCAAAAAATGACCAAAATACCTCTAAAACCCAAAAAATGACCAAAATACCCCCCAAAACCTAAAAATTACCAAAATACCACCAAAACAAAAAAAATGACCAAAATATCCTTGAAACCCAAAAAGTGACCAAAATACCCCCAAAACCCAGCAAATGACCAAAAAACCCCCCCGAAACCTAAAAATTACCAAAATACCCCCAAAATCCAAAAAATGACCAAAATACCTCTGAAACCCAAAAAATGACCAAAATACCCCTAAAACCTAAAAATTACTAAAATACCACCAAAACCCAAAAACTAACCAAAATACCCCCGAAACCTAAAAATGACCAAAATACCTCCAAAACCCAAAAAACAACCAAAATACCCCTGAAACCCAAAAAAAAATGACCAAAATACTCCAAAAACCCAAAAAAATGCCCAAAATACCTCTGAAACCCAAAAAATGACTAAAATACCCTTAAGACCTAAAAATGACCAAAATACCTCCAAAACCCAAAAAATGACAAAAATATCCTCGAAACCCAAAAAATGACCAAAATTCCCCCAAAACCCAAAAAATAACTAAAATACCCCCAAAACCCACAAAATGACCAAAATACCTCCAAAATCTCTAAAATGAGCAAAATACCCCCAAAACCTCTCAAATGTCCAAAATATCCCCAAAACCCAAAAACTGACCAAAATACCCTCAAAACCCAAAAAATGACCAAAATACCCCCAAAACCCACAAAATGAGAAAAATACCTCCAAAACCTCTAAAATGAGCAAAACACCCCCCCCCCCCCCCAAACCTCTAAAATGTCCAAAATATCCCTAAAACCCAAAAATTATCAAAATACCCTAAAAACCCAAAAATGACCAAAATGCTTCCTAAACCTAAAAAATGACCGAAATACCCCCTAAACCTTAAAAATGGCCGAAATACCTTTGAAACCTTAAAATTACCAAAAATACCCCCGAAACCTAAAAAATGACCAAAATACCTTTGAAACCTGTAAAATGATTAAAATACCCCAAGACCTAAAAAATGAATAAAATAACCCCAAAACCTATTACAATGACCAAAATACCCCAAAAACCTAAAAAAATGACCAAAATACCCCCAAAACCTAACAATTACCAAAATACACCCTAAACCTAAAAAATTACCAAAATACTCCCTAAACCTAAAAAATTACCAAAATACTCCATAAACCTAAAAAATGACCGAAATACCTCTAAATCCTAAAAAATAACGGAAATACCCCAGAAACCTAAAAAAATACCCAAAAACCTAAAAAATGATCGAAATACCCCCAAAAACCTAAAAAAAATGACCAAAATAACCCCAAAACCTAAAAAAATGATCGATAAACACCCCTGAAACCCAAATTATGACCAAAATGCCCCTAAACATGTAAGATGACCAAAATACACCTGAAACATCTAAAATTACCGAAATAGAGGTTTCAGGGTATTTTGGATGTTTCAAGGATATTTTTGACAAATTAAAGGTTCTAAGAGTCTTTCATTCATTTTATAGGTTTCGAGGGAATTTCAGTAATTTTTTAGGTTTCGGGGTTATTTTGACCATCTTTTAGATTCTAAGGGTATTTTAGCCAGTTTTTAGGTTACGAGGGCATTTCTGTCATCTTTTAGTTTTAGGGTTATTTCGGTAAATTTCTAGGGTTTAGAAGTATTTTGGTAATTTTTAGGTTTTGGGGTATTTCGGTAATTTTTAAAGTTTCGGTGGTATTTTGGTCATTTTTAGGTTTCGAGGGTATTTTGGTCATTTTTCAGGTTTCAAGGGTATTTGGTATTTTTTGAGGTTTTGGGGGTATTTTGGTCATTTTTAGGTTTTGGGGGTATCTTGGTAATTTTTTGGGTTTCGAGGGTATTTTGGTAATTTTTAGGTTTTGGAGGTATTTTGGTCAGTTTTGGGTTTCGGGGGTATTTTGGTAATTTTTAGGTTTTGGGGGTATTTTGGTCAGTTTTTGGGTTTCGGGGGTATTTTGACCATTTTTTGGGTTTTGGAAGTATTTTGGTCATTTTTAGGTTTCTGGTGTATTTTGGTAATTTTTTGGGTTTCAGGGGTATTTTGGTAATTTTTAGGTTTTGGGGGTATTTTGGTCATTTTTTGGGTTTTAAGGGTACTTTGGTCATTTTTTGGGTTTTGGAGGTATTTTGGTCATTTTTAGGTTTTGATGGTATTTTGGTCATTTTTTGGGTTTTGGGGTATTTTGGTCATTTTTAGGTTTTGGAGGTATTTTGGTCATTTTTTAGGTTTTGGGGGGGTATTTTGGTAATTTTTAGGTTTCGGGGGTATTTTGGTCATTTTTTGAGTTTTTGGGGTATTTTGGTCATTTTTTGGGTTTCAGGGGGTATTTTGGTCATTTTAGTACTTTAGAGATATCAAGGGTATTTTGGTCATTTTAGAGGTTTCATGGGTATTTTGGGATAATTTTAGATGTCCAAGGGTATATTGGTAATTTTGGAAGATTAGGAGTATTTGCATCATTTTAGGTATTTATGGGTATTTTGGAGGTCAAGAGGGTATTCAAGTAGTTTTAGAGGTATTTGGGTCATATTGGGTTAAATGGGTGGGTTACTAATTAAATGGGTTGGGTTGGTAATGGATAATTAATTTATATATAAACGGGTCATAAATGGATAAATGGGTAATTATACACCCAATCCATCTATGACCCAACCCATTTATGACCCAACCCGCCCATTTGCCACCCCTAATAATAGCAGAAGTTGAGAGAAAGTGAATTCCTACAATTAAGGCCGTGCTGACAAATCGGATGACTGCCTATCTAAAATTCAAACACGTTTCACTTTAAAAAACAATACATTATATTGTTTTAAAAGCTACAACACCGTTTGACTGTTTTTTTGGTATATTAAAAAAAAACCCAAAATAAAATAAAAAACACGATGCAATTAAAAAAACCCTAGCCATCTTTTGTCATCAAACTCCGCTGGACATTTTCTCTCTTTAAAAGAAAACACCTACCGATACTGCGGCACAGAGGAAGGGAAAAACTTGCGATCCAGTGAAGATTCGTACAGCCGGCCATTGCCATCCCATGCCAGACTTAGACAATCAAGCCATATTGTGATGTAGAGAAACAGAAGGAAAAAAAAAATTAGAAACTGCGATCCAGCCGAGAATCGTGCGATTAAAGGTTTCTCTTCTTTCTTTTTTCCATTTCCTATTGGATTTTCTTTCTTCGTATGTTTGTTGGTTTGAAACACGCTATTCTGATCTGTGTGTATATGGATTTGCACCGAAGAGGTGGAATTGTGGGTGAATCTGAACTTTCGATCAGGCACTTTCTCCTTCCCTCTCTATATCGCTAGGTTTTTTTAGTTGCAAGCCATTTGTTTATTTTGCTTAAACCATTTTTAATAAAAAAAATTTAATATATATATATATATACACACACAAAGCCCATATGTTCTGTTTTTAATTTTAGATTGGGTTTTTTTTTAGAGATCCATTTGGGCATTATTTATGATTCAGGTATTTTGGTTAGATTGGTTATGATTTAGGTTTTTTGGTTAGAAGTAGTTTTGTTTAATTTATGTAAATAGACGGGTTAGAATTGGTTTAATCTCTTACTCTATTGTCTTCTTTAGGTTTGCTGTCAATTTAGGGATTTGAGATACGGAGATAGAGATCGGCATAACTCCATGACTAACATAATCGAAACTAACAACAGACTGACAAAAGGTACCTATCAATTTTCTGTGTTTGGATATGAACTTAAATTCGGATGTTCATTCTATTTCTTTAGATGTTTTTTTGTGAATATTAATTCTTACAGCATGATCTGCATTCAGAAATGCATAATAGTGAAAGCTTTTCAAACTTGATAGAACCAAATCATAAATGCATCCCATATATATCCCTATCACTTTTTTAATCTCTGTGCTTCTGAACGTTCGTTTGTTTAATTAATGACTTTTCAAGCTCTTTGAATTGCTGCCTCTCCTCTCTTTTTACAGTTTTCTCTACCATAAAATGAAAAACCCATTCCTTCTTTGATATCTAAAATTTCAAATACAATTATAAATCATTTTGTTCATTTACTCTATTCCTGTTTCAATTGGCTTTGATTTGCATGTTTTAGCTAGCTTTTGTCTTTACAAATTGATTTCTTTAGCCAATTCTCTCTTCTACTTAATTTATATCTTTACTGTTGCTTTTTGTTATTCGAATTTGAATTAAAATCCGGATGTTTATTCTGTCTCTTTCAATGTTTTGGCCTTTGATTATAATTTTAGTTTTTCCTACTTTATTAATATTATAATCTTTTCCAAATTGGAATTATTATATTCTTTGATTATTTACTACCTTTTTTGAAATTGAAAATTATAGGTAATACTAAACAAAGATGCACAATGTCATCAGAGACAATCTAAGTCATTATTTGTTCTGCATTCATAGGGATAGGTAGTTGGTAAAAGAAAAAAGGGCCAAATAAAACCTCTCCCTCCTTCCAATTGTTAATTTGACACCCATTCTGTTTTGCTTCTTTTCTGCAGCACCTATATCCAAGATCACCATTTTGTTACTTGATGTGCTATACACTTTGAAAGTTCAAATATGTGTATAAACACCCTTGAACGTTTAGACCCCCAATTTACAAATTAACCAATTCAAGCTTTATGTCAAACAATTAGTGTGCGGAAAATGAACATAAGCTATAAACAGAATTGGAAAACAATCTAAGCCAATTATAAATCACATCCACAGCAGAAAATAAAAGGCAACGATAAAGGGAAGAGAGATGCAAACACAAGGACAACACACGATGTGTTATCGAAGAGGAAACCGACTGTCTCACAGAGATGATAATGGTGAGAACTAGGTTTGGTATAATGCCTCTCAAGGTTTTAACAATGGAGAGGAAGAGAGTGAGGGAATTTGATGAGACTCTAAGGTAGGGATTGTGTGTGAAACAATCTTGTTTTTCTTTAGGGTTTCTCTCTCAAAATTCTCTCTGGAAGCTCTCTTTCAATCGTGGGTTAAAGGGGTATTTATACTTGAGTGAAGAGGAATGTGAAACGTCAGGTTTTTCCAAAACAGGGGTGGCTCGCGGCTTGACCAAGTCGCGAGATCCAGTCGCGAGTTAACCGTATGGCCAGTTGTCCTGTTTTGTCCTGTAGTGCTCCAGCTAGCATGACTGTTCATCTTCCAGCATGCTTGGCACGTGTGCAGCTTCTGGCGGCTTGCAGCCGCGAGTCCACCCGCGAGTCCCAGCCGCGACACTCTGTTTTCTTGCACACTCTTGAGCAAACTTCACTCTAACTCACTCACTACCCTTACAACAAACCCACCTAAATACAGGGTTACTAAATGCTGAATTACAAGCAAATTTGGCACGGAATAAAGCCAATTAGATGGTTGAATAAATTCAACCTTACAGGAAGCATTGGAAGATGCCAAAGATGGCGGATGCTATGGTTTAGTAGCGGAATCCGGTAAGCTAGAAAAGAAAAAGGTTCGGCGCAACCTCGTTGGAGCAAGAAGCTTGGAGGGCTTAGGTACATCGGGTAGATTAGGCTTGGAGGGTCTATTGCTGTCCTTGTATCCCAACTGTATTTTCTAGTGGATTGATTACCGCTTGGAGGGCGGCGGAGAGGTTTTTCGCCGAGGTCTTCGGTTTCCTCTTCGATAACACATCGGGTGTTATCTTTGTGTTTGCATCTTCCTTCCTCTCTATCTCTGCCTTTATATTATCTGCTGTGATTTTATTATGTTATGGCTTAGATAGTTTTTATCCTATTTCACATTATAGCATATGTTATGTTTCCGCACACTTGTTGTTTAACATATTGCTTGTGTTGGTTAAGTTAATTTTTGGGGGTCTAAACGTTCAAAAGTGTATTGGTACACGTTTTTGAACTTTCACTTCCCAAAACTCCAAGAACACTCAACACTCTAAATGGGTGTGGGTAGTGTTTGAATAGAAATCTCCTCTCAATAGGTATGACAATGAGAGAGGGAATGAGAAGAGACTACAAAGATTTCTCTCTAAGAATGAGTAGCTCTCTCTAATTGGGTGGGTGTTTTGAAGAAACCTCTCTTAGGGTTTTTCTTTCTGAATAGCCACACATATCTTGTGGGAATGAGGGGTATTTATACTGGTGTGAGAATGGAATACGAAGAGTCAGTTTTTCCAAAAACAGGGCTGGCTGGCGACTTGACCTCGCGACTTGACTGAGTCGCGAGCTCAAGTCGCGAGCTAACTTAATGGCCAATCTGGATTTTTGTCGTGTAGTGCTCCAGGTGGCGTGACTGTTCAGCTCCCCTGCATGCTCTGCACGTGAGCAACTTTTGGCGGCTTGCAAGCCGTGAGCCACCCGCGAGTCCTAGCCGCGAGCCTCTGCTTCACTACACTGTCTTGAGCATTTCTTCACACTCTCTCACACACTACCCTTACATGATTCCCACCTAAATACAAGGTTTCTAAGTGCTATATTACAAGCAAATTTGTCATGGAATAAAGCCAACACATGGTTGATTAAATTCAACCTTACAATCTCCCCCTTTGGCTATTCCATGACAAAACACCCTAAAACAGACTCTAGACTTAAACGTGAGTTTGGGAACAATGGCAAAACTCACTCACACCTAAATCTAGAAACTGTGCAGCTCTTGAATCATATGAACATGAATCTCCTGAAACACAACAATACATCATGATCATTGTATGCAGAAAAGCATGACATGCATATGAAGCAAGCAATATGTGATCAAGTAAAGATGGAGTTAAGAAACAAACCATGACTTGATCAAACAAGCAATCACTACAAGGTAGTGATCACAATGCTCATTCACACTTGGAATGAACACTTGAACATACAAGCTAACAAGAACAATGCAAGTTACTTGTATGCCCAACACTCAACCAATGCATAATACACTAAGTATATGCATCTAGGAAAAATCCTACAAGGGCACAAGAGTGACAGTACTTAAAAGAAAATGCAATACATTTATATAGAAGTACTAATTTAAACAAAGCATAAAAGGCTGCATAAAGCATGGTACAAACCATAAAGCCTACAAATATGCATAAAAACATAACCCTAAAAGCTTACAAAAGCACATGGGTACAAACACATTATATTGAATAAAAACTTAAACAATATAAACTAAAAGTGCATAAAGTTTCTCCCCTTCAAAGTGATGAGAAGCTGTGATGCACTTGGAACATATATACTTGTAACCTGAAACACTTGCACAAAACACATTAGACCCTCAAGGTAAAGCAAGTAATAAAAGGACAAGTATAATGTAACAAGCAAATTACGATCAAGTAAACATGATGTGAAACATGTGAGCAACTTGATCATACACCAAAACAGTCATATAGAAATGACTACAATGATCACATAGCAAAGCAAATGATCATACGAACATGCATTCAAAGAAGCACAATAGCATAGGGATATATGCATGTCCAAAGCACAAACATGATGCAATGAGAACAACAAAGCATAACTCAAAGCACCATAAAGCCAACAAGAAAACAAACAGAACAAAGTTTTCTAGATAACACAATGTCTTCTCCCCCTTGATATATGCATCTCCACTATGGAAAATCTCTCCCCCTACAAATGTGCACGAGAAATAGAATTTCTCCCCCTAAGGATGTGCACAAGAGTCATAACAAGAGTCATATAGAAATGACAAAACACTCCGGTATACTCTCTAGAGTATACTCTGCCCCTTTTTGTCAGGAATAGACAAAGGGTCAAGGAGAAAAAAATGCAAGAGATGAATGAACAAACAATGATAATGATGCATGAAGGGTGCAAGATGAATGAGAAAATGAAGCTCAAACCTAAGACAAAGTATCATGCTACAAAGCATAAGGTAAACATGACATGCTAGGATGAAGAAATAAGGTAAAGTCCAATGCATGACAAGGGTAGCAAAGGTGTGTGCAAGAGGTGGCTAAGTGCAATGCATGACCAATGCATGAAAAATGCACATGTGGGGCAAAGTGTACTAAATACACAACCAATGAACCAAACATGTTCCTAATGAGGAAACATGAGAAACCCCAAAGTTTGGTACTCATCGGAGTCCAAACAAGCGTGAAAATGTCTAAGAGGCATTTTATCAAATACCTAGCATGCACACTATGAACAAAAATGTGAAACAATGCATGAACATCATGAAATCCATCCTTAATACATGTTCTTTCTGCCACAAGGGGCCAACATCCAATGCATATCAACAAAAGAAACCAATCCCATAAAGAAATTTGACAAAAATTAAGTTTTCCCAACCCCAATGATAAAAATCCCAACCAAGAGCACAAAACTCTCCAAAACATAATCCAAGGATCAAAAATAATGAAAAGAATTTATAATTACCTTAGAAATGTTAATGGAATGAAAAACCATTCAAATTGGTTGGATTTTGATGTAAAAATATTGAAAGAGGGGTTTTAGAGAGGATGGGAGAGGTTTAAAACAAGTTTCCCACAAAAAGCCCTTTAAAAAGCTGTTTCTGGGCGTTTCGCGACTGGGCGAGTCGCGAGGTTCAGTCGCGAGCAAGCCGCGAGCCGCGAGTTTCAGCCGCGATCCGCGAGTTTCAGCCGCGAAAATTTTCGCGAGTCGCGAGTGAGCCGCGAGTGAGTCGCCAAAAGCTTCTGGATGAGCTCGCGACTGGCGAGTCGCCAGCTGAGCCGCGAAAAACTCTGACACCTGTTTTTCGAAACAAAACATGTTTAAACAATGAAAAACAAAGTAAACACTAAACATGAACTCAAAGAGTGATAAAAATCACTTCCAAAAACATATAAAATGATCAAAAATCTTTTTGGATTGAACCATATATGATTGAGCACACACACATCACATTTAGACAAGTACAATCTAACAAATGAATAAGACATTCATTGAACATTAGGCATGTGTGTTGTGTGTGTGTATCAAATGTGGAATAGTCCTTAGTCTAGAGTGAAGTTTCAATGATCAATTCAATCAAGTCATACACAACTAGTGCTAAGTCAAGTGGTCTATCTCAATTATAGAAATGAACATATATGACCTCCCACAAGAAAATGATTACATGTGATGAAGCTTTTCATTTAGCTTCTTTACAATTCATAACATTTGATCATTTTGAATCAAAACATCTCATTTTGAGATCGATGCCTGAAATTTGTGATATTTCAATTTGACGAACAAGCTTTTGGCTTTTTGGGCATCATACAATTTCATTTAAGTCGCTTTCCCTTTTTCCTAGTCGAATACTAGTATTTGCGACGGCTTTTACAGCTCATTATCTCTTTTCATTTTGAGATTTACATTTATTGAGCTCTTTAAGCAATAAAAATAAAAGAGTGGGAAGAGATATAAGCACAAGTCTACGCAAGTATCAAAACCAACATGACTATTGACTAATCATTCATGACAAACTTGAAGATCGATTTACAACAATCACACAAAGATGTCAAGATTTTTCCCACAAAGATATAAGTGCAAAAATAACAAGCTAAGCTCGAAAATGCACAAAGCCATTTGTACAAAGGTACAAGGCCAAACTCACATGTGATATGTGCTCAAACAAATACGATCAAACTTTTTGAATTTTTCACTTTTTATGTGGTTTTGGATTTTTTACTCACACAAAACTGAAATATAAAAGTAAGATCAAAAACAAAACAATGCATACAAATAAATGCAAGATGCACAAAATGCATGAAGATATGACATTTAATGCATGAAGGGTCCTACAAAGATCGAAAGAATTAGATCAAGGACCAAAAAAGCAAAAGCTCAACCATAGGAACCCTTCCTCATCCAAACGGAATGATTGTTTGGAATGAGTGTCTCATGAGAAATGAGATGAGGGTTGGAAGAATGAGAACCGGAGATGCACATAGTCAAGGAGTTAAGAGCATTAAACATTTTCTTTAACAACATGCTATTTTCACTTAAAACCGGTTTACTCTTTTTAGCACAACTTCCAAAAAGCTCAAGTTTTTCTTTTCTTTTGATTCTTTTAAAAGCATGAAACTTAGAGCATTGAGGTCTTACATGACCAAAGGCACCACAATGGTGACACACAATGTGTTTAGGTCTACTAGGCTTTTTGGGAAGAGATCTAGCAACAAAGGTTTGTTCTCTTTTTAACTTGGGGCATTGGGGTCTTATGTGACCAATCACACCACAATGGTGGCAAGTTGGAACAAACTTAGATCCATCCAAAGCCTTAGGTTGAGACCTAAACAGAGGCTTTGACTTAACAGCCTTTCTCTCCACCTTTTGATTTCTTTTATGTGGAGGAATGTACACCGATTTGTCCTTTATGGTAGAACACACACTAGGCACAAAATCGGGTACCACAACATGATTGCAACACATATTTTCATCCTTTTTAACAGTAGGTTCAGCAATCAAACACTTGACATACATCTTAAGAGATTCATTTTCACATTTAAGATTATCAACAAGTTTGTTAGACAAAACAAGTTTAGCATCCAAGTCCATATTCAAACGTTCAAACTCTTTCAGCTTTTCAAGAGAAATTTCAGCAAGTTTTTTATATTTCTCAACCAATTTGTTGGATTCATTGAGCTTAGCAATCAAATCATCCTTTTCACAAAATAACTTGCTCAAATTCTTTTGAAACTTCTTAGCATTTTTCTTCAAGAGTTTGTCAACAACACCCATAGAATCAAATAACATGTCATCACACTTATGAGGATTAACACTCATAGAGGCTTTTTCACAAACATGTGGCATGTTACATTCATCACCAACCAAATCATGCAAAGAGTCATACAAAGCACAATCCATGGCAAATAAACACAAGGGGTCAAGGATCACACTTAGGTATTTAAACCACAACAAGTGTACCCGCTCTGATACCAATTGAAAGTTCAAATATGTGTATAAACACCCTTGAACGTTTAGACCCCCAATTTACAAATTAACCAATTCAAGCTTTATGTCAAACAATTAGTGTGCGGAAAATGAACATAAGCTATAAACAGAATTGGAAAAAAATCTAAGCCAATTATAAATCACATCCACAGCAGAAAATAAAAGGCAAAGATAAAGGGAAGAGAGATGCAAACACAAGGACAACACACGATGTGTTATCGAAGAGGAAACCGAAGCCCTCAGCGTAAAACCTCTCCGCCGCCCTCCAAGCGGTCAATAATCCACTAGAAAATGTAGTTGGGATACATGAACAGCAATAGACCCTCCAAGCCTAATCTACCCGATGTACCTAAGCCCTCCAAGCTTCTTGCTCCAACGAGGTTGCGCCGAACCTTTTTCTTTTCTAGCTTACCGGATTCCGCTACTAAACCATAGCATCCGCCATCTTTGGCATCTTCCAATGCTTCCCAAAACTCCAAGAACACTCAACACTCTAAATGGATGTGGGTAGTGTTTGAATAGAAATCTCCTCTCAATAGGTATGACAATGAGAGAGGGAATGAGAAGAGACTACAAAGATTTCTCTCTAAGAATGAGTAGCTCTCTCTAATTGGGTGGGTGTTTTGAAGAAACCTCTCTTAGGATTTTTCTTTCTGAATCACACATATCTTGTGGGAATGAGGGGTATTTATACTGGTGTGAGAATGGAATACGAAGAGTCAGTTTTTCCAAAAACAGGGCTGGCTGGCGACTTGACCTCGCGACTTGACTGAGTCGCGAGTTCAAGTCGCGAGCTAACTTAATGGCCAGTCTGGATTTTTGTCGTGTAGTGCTCCAAGTGGCGTGACTGTTCAGCTCCCCTGCATGCTCTGCACGTGAGCAACTTTTGGCGGCTTGCAAGCCGCGAGCCACCCGCGAGTCCTAGCCGCGAGCCTCTGCTTCACTGCACTGTCTTGAGCATTTCTTCACACTCTCTCACACACTACCCTTACATGATTCCCACCTAAATACAAGGTTTCTAAGTGCTATATTACAAGCAAATTTGTCATGGAATAAAGCCAACACATGGTTGATTAAATTCAACCTTACACACTTTATTTTGATGCTTTCTTCTTGATTTATTGTAATCCTTTTTTTCTTTTGGGAGTGGCATCATGGGGTTTAGTCCTTGAATATGTGTAGGAAAAAATATGTTTGTCATTCAATAATGGTTGATTTCTTAGCATTTAATTTTTTTCAATGTTTGTAGGTTTTGCTGTTTGGGCTGCTCTGAATAAGTATATGATTCATAAAGTATTTCATGTTCACATAATTTTTCATATGTGCGTGCATACAGCCTTTGGTGTTAGTTTTTGAGTTTTTATTTAAAATTTTACTTAGCAACTCAATGAAAAGATAAAAAGAAGGTAGTGGGCTGATTTTATATTGATGAGTAAATACTGAAGATGGAAGAACTGGTCGTAAAAGAATGCCGCTCCAAATGCTTCAAAAACATCAAAAGGGTACTAAGCAAAATGCATCAAAGAAAAAAAAATCTGAACTCTAATGTATATACTACCTTACTCTATGAGTCTTTATGTATTACATTATATTGTTAAATTTTTTTTAGTTTCTTTAGAAGAGTAAACTGAATGTACTGCTAAGTTACTATGACTACCATATTTCCTTTACGAATTATCATATTAAATCTCCAATATACATATGTTTCAGTTTTAAACTGTTTAAAATTTGAAAAATTGGTAATTTTAACAAACTTTCTTATCCTGTTATTTCGATAAAATTCAAATTTGTAACATTCACCAGGTGTTCTCAAGAAACATTGCTGGATAAAGCTGATAGGTGTTAGTGATCACAATGAAAAGATGGAGAATTTTCTTTTTCATATTAATCTGTATTAGTGCTTTTTAAGTATTTTCTTTTGGTTCAAACACAAGCTTCTGATATGTGAGTGTATATTTATGTTAAAGCTCTTGCTATATATTGATCATAGATTAAGAAAGGTGAATGAAGAAAAGCACTAGCTATATTGACCTATGTTGTAAATAGATACTTTAAAAAAGAAAGGAGAAGGGTAATGATTGTTGTTTATCGATTTTTGCTGAAAAGTTTACTGAGTATAAAAGTAATTGCATTTTCTTCAATGATCAAAATGAAACTCATGTTTTCAACTTGAAAGATAGTAGCTTTAGAGATTTACAGAATATCCATCCAGCTTGGCTTTTCTCAAATTTGCTTTACGTATATGTAAGGTAGTACACTTCCAAAGTTTCTTATTGAGTTAAAATAAAGGAAAACATTATTAAAGTGTATGTAAATGATGCTGACAAAATGTGAATAGGTACAGTTTTGCTACTGACAAAATGCATCCATTCGGGTCTTCAACACCAGTTGATGGTGCCCAGTTTGTTTCACCTGCGCTGATTCAATTAAAATTTGCCATTTTAGAATCTCAAGGGAGTCTATTACCTCCACAAGCAGCATTTACTTCAGTTGAAATTGAATGTTACAGATTTTTTTTTTTTTTTTTCCTTTGAAAAGGCATGTCTGTTTTATTTCAATGTAATTTGTCAGGCTCCTAAGCAAATACCACCAAAGTTCAAAATGTGAAGTTGTATTTCTATTGTACAATTTTATTATATTTTCACTTTGACACTTGATTTGCTGTCATTTTTAACAGCATGATCAAATGATTAAAATAAATAGAGTGAGAAGTATGATGTGTTGAGATTTGAATACAAAGTAGATTTACCTGCTAAGCTGACCATTATTTTAAGTTATGTGTGTTCGGCTATCTACATAAGCTCATTAGATTATTGTATATGTAAAAAATGCTGTGTAGAGTCATTTTTGGTGAGTAGGCACAATTTTGCTACTAGCAAAATTGAAATTGAATGTTACAATTTTTCATTTTTCATTTTTTAATTTTTTTTTCTCCTGGGTTGTGATGACTAAAAGTCTTTAGAATGTATAGTGATAATAATTTCTCTTCTACTTATGAGATTTCAAATGATCCCACGCATTGCGCGGGTTAAACACTAGTTTATTTTTAATGTCGAAAGCTCTACAAACGTCAATCTCTAAAAGGAGAAAGAGTTGAAAAAGACTTTCTTCGAAAACTAGTTTGACTAGGAAATGGTGGACCAAATTGTATTCAAAATGTATGATGCCAAAGCAAAAGGCTTATTCTTTAAAGATATATCAAAAATATCATGGCATTACTGCTCAAAAATTGAGTTATACGTGATAAAAAATATGAAAAATGGAAGCCAAATCAAAAGCTTTCAATCAAATGTAAACACTTTGGTGGGGGGTCATATATGTTCATTTCTACTAGTGAGAAAGGTCATTTGACTTTGTGCTAGTTGTGTATGAATTGATTGAATTGATCATTGAAACTTCATACTAGACTATGGACTTGTTTGATTCACACACACACAACAAACAAGACTAATATTTAATGAATGCCTATTTCATTTGTGTGATTGTACTTGTACAAATGTGATATGTGTATACACAATTTCTTGATGATCAAACCCAAAAAGATTTTTGAGTATTTTATTTGTTTTTGAAAGTGTTTTTCTATATCATTTTTGTGTTGAAAGTTTTTCCAAAAAGCCAAATTTGTTTTGTTGAAAAACTCATTCAAAGGCATTTTTGAAAGTAAGTCACGAGAAAAGCTATCTCATAACCTAACCGCGAAAATAAGGAAGCTAATTTTCATTTCTTCCAAAATTTTACACAGAGACTTTCATGACTTTCTCATGACTGCTTCGTGAGAAACAACTGAAAGTTCAAAAACGTGTACCAATACACTTTTGAACGTTTAGACCCCCAAAAATTAACTTAACCAACACAAGCAATATGTTAAACAACAAGTGTGCGGAAACTTAACATATGCTATAATGTGAAATAGGATAAAAACTATCTAAGCCATAACATAATAAAATCACAGCAGATAATATAAAGGCAGAGATAGAGAGGAAGGAAGATGCAAACACAAAGATAACACCCGATGTGTTATCGAAGAGGAAACCGAAGACCTCGGCGAAAAACCACTCCGCCGCCCTCCAAGCGGTAATCAATCCACTAGAAAATATAGTTGGGATACAAGGACAGCAATAGACCCTCCAAGCCTAATCTACCCAGTGCACCTAAGCCCTCCAAGCTTCTTGCTCCAACGAGGTTGCGCCGAACCTTTTTCTTTTCTAGCTTTCCGGATTCCGCTACTACACCGTAGCATCAACCAATGAAGATTGGCTCCTTCCTAACTGCTTCCCAGAACTCCAAACGACTGTCTCACAGAGATGATAATGGTGAGAACCAGGTTTGGTATAATGCCTCTCAAGGTTTTAACAATGGAGAGGAAGAGAGTGAGGGAATTTGATGAGACTCTAAGGTAGGGATTGTGTGTGAAACAATCTTGTTTTTCTTTAGGGTTTCTCTCTCAAAATTCTCTCTGGAAGCTCTCTTTCAATCGTGGGTTAAAGGGGTATTTATACTTGAGTGAAGAGGAATGTGAAACGTCAGGTTTTTCCAAAACAGGGGTGGCTCGCGGCTTGACCAAGTCGCGAGATCCAGTCGCGAGTTAACCGTATGGCCAGTTGTCCTGTTTTGTCCTGTAGTGCTCCAGCTAGCATGACTGTTCATCTTCCAGCATGCTTGGCACGTGTGCAGCTTCTGGCGGCTTGCAGCCGCAAGTCCACCCGCGAGTCCCAGCCGCGACACTCTGTTTTCTTGCACACTCTTGAGCAAACTTCACTCTATCTCACTCACTACCCTTACAACAAACCCACCTAAATACAGGGTTACTAAATGCTGAATTACAAGCAAATTTGGCACGGAATAAAGCCAATTAGATGGTTGAATAAATTCAACCTTACAATCTCCCCCTTTGGCTATTCCGTGACAAAACCCTAAAACAGACTCTAGACTTAACATGTGAGTTGGGAACAGTTGAACAAAACTCACTCACACCTAACTCTAGAAGCTATGAAGCACTTGAATCATATGAACATAAACTCCTGAAACACAACAATACACCATGATCATTGTAAGCAGAAAAATATAAATGCATATGAAACAGGCAGAATGTGATCAAGCAAAGATGGAGTTAATAAACAAACCATGGCTTGATCAACCAAGTGAACACCACAAGGTAGTGATCACAGTGCTCATTCACACTTGGAATGAACACAAGGACATACAAGTTAACAAGCACAAGGCAAGACACTTGTATGCACAACACTCAACCAATGCATAGCACACAAGGCATATGCATCTAGGAACAATCCTACAAGGGCACAAGAGTGACAGTATATAAACCAAAATGCAGAACATTCAGATTAAAGTACTGATTTCAACATAGCATAAAGGCTGCACTTAAGCAAGGTACATACCATAAAGCCTACAAACTATGCATAAAACAATAACCCTAAAAGCTTACAAAAGCACATGGGTACAAACCAAAAACTTCCTGAATAACATCATCAAAATATATTTAAAGATTAAACCAAGAGTATATGAAATGAGTTAGAAACAGCTATACACCAAAACACAGTGTATCAAAACCATAAAAACACTAAAATACCCAAATCATAAACATATAAAAACACATTACTCCCCCTTAACTAATTACTCCCCCTTAAGAGCTGCTTTTCTGCTTCTCAATTATCAATGAACTTCTCCCCCTTTTTGACAGGAATGGCCAAAGGGTCACTGGTCATGCTGAGTTGTGAAGCTGTCAAGTGTAGCAGCCAAGACATCAATCTGGTCTTGCATGGCTCTCATCCTGTCAGAGTGCTCAGTTTGGACTACCCTGATCCCATCAAGCCTTTCCAGAATGATCTGGAAAGCATCTGGAGGTGTGTCTGCAGAAGTTGAAGCTCTGTGTCTTTTGCCACTTCTCCTAGGTGTTGAAGTTGATGCAAGCCCTGCTGCCTCTGCTTCAGTCTCCATTGGGGCAGCCTCTCCTTCATCACCTTCATCTTCTTCTCCTGGAAGCCTAACACTTATCCTTTTGCAGGTAAGCTTGTTGATTGCAGAGGGTGTAGACATGGGACTGATGTCTTGAGGGATTGGAACACCCTTACTCCTAAAGATCCTCATTAGCAAACTTGGAAAGATCAATTTAGGCCTAGAGGTTGTTCTAGTCTCATCCACAATGGTGTCATAAATGTGGGAACTTATGTCTATGAAGTTCTTTTCTTTGAGATCCATCAGAAAGACTGCTCTAGCACAGTTGATTGTAGTCAATTTCCTAATGGGATAGAGGTTAAACATCATAATTATTGTAAGGCACCTCATGTCCACTGGAAAGGCAGTGGTATTCAAACATTTCCCTTCTCTCTGCCCACCTATCCTTTGTTGAATTGTTTCAATAGACACACTCCTATCCTTGTAATTGATAAATTCTTCATCATCTAATCCTTCAAGCCCTAATGCATCATCTATGACATGAGCATCCAAGACAAATTCTTTACCCCTCACCCAGCAACTTAATTCATTATCCTTTATCACAGCATTTGAGTAAAATTCCCTAATTAAGGGTTCACACACAACAGGGAAACCACTCAGAAGCTTTTCCCATCCTCTTCCTTCAAAACAGCTGGGAATAAAAGTTTGCCTTAAGTCCTCCAAATCCACAAATCTCTCTTGAATGATTCCTGCATTCAAAAAGTTATCCTTGTATCTCTCAAAGTGGTGAACTGACCTAAACAATCTAGAATCCATCTTTAATCTTTTGTCAGCCTTCTTTGCAGTAGATTTCTTCTTCTGAGGTGAGGGAGCCATCTGTGAACAATCAGAAAAGGCCACAACAACATATAGCAATATATGTGCAAAACCAGTCAGTACCAAGTAATTAACAGAGAGAGATATCAACCAAACAAATGAACTTCAAAAAACTTAAACAACAAGCTAATTAGTTCAAACACATGGATAAACCAAGCCTAGGATAGGAAACACATGACCAACATGGTGAAACTATCCTAAAGCCAGATAAATGACATTGAGACAGATAATGGAAAAAATGATATGACACACAAACAATATATTGAGCCTAACAGAAGCTTCCCACAGATTGACACACTAGAACATGCAAATCTAGCACAGTAAAACTCACAGCCTCAAAAAGAACCAATAGAAACAACTCAACAGCTCAAAGTTCAGATTGAAATAAAAGAAAAACTTAGCTAAGCACAAGATGAAGAGCAATAAGAGTATGACTATCATTAACACATACTATAGCAACAGCATCCACAAGCAAAGCAAGAACAAAGAGCAGAAACCTAAACAAAAACCCATTTTAAAAGCACAATCATATGCGAAAAATCAAAGGGTAAAAGCACAAAATCAAGTAGAAAAGAGTGTAAAACAGAAAACCCATACCTATAACTTGACGATTTTGAGCTACAAGAGTGCAACACTAGAGATTGGAAAAGGGAGCACGGAGTGTTTGGGAGGGAGAGAGTTTAGAGAGAAGATGAACAGTCACAAAAATTCGAGGGAAAAACTGAAAAAGTTTAAAAACTGCTCCTGTTTCTGTAAAACACGCGATTTTCGCGACTGGATTAAGTCGCCACACAGTCGCCAGCTCAAGCCGCCAAAGCACTTAAGAACAAAATTTTGAAAAATTTTTCTAAGTGTTTTTCGCGACTGGAAGGTCTACCCGCGAGTAAGTCGCGAGCTAAGCCGCGAAAATCTCTGAGTGAACCTCGCGACTGGACCTTCCACTCGCGAACAAGGCGCCAAAAATGACCAGCAAAGATGCGACTGAGTCTCGCGACTTGGCATACCTGCGACTGAGCCGCCAAAACAGGGCAAAACTGTATTTTTGAAATTTTCAACAAAATACTTTCCAAAAACACCTAAAACACTCAAAAATCTTTTTGTGCTTGAATTAACAAAGATTGAGCATGTGAAAAACACATTTTATCAAGTACAATCACACAAATGAATATGGCATTTATTGAACATAAACTTATGTGTTGTGTGTGGATATCAACAATGAGATAGTCCTTTGTCTAATGTGAAGCTTCAATGATCAATTCAATCAAGGCATACACAATTAGCACTAGATCATGTGACCAATCTCAATTATAGAAATATGAATATATGACCTCCCACATAACTTGATAACATAACTTGGAGCTTTTCATTTGACTCCACTTTCAGACATAACATTTGATCTTTTTGATCTATTTGAGGCAATCATCTCTCATTGTGAGAGGGATGTATAACATTTCTCTTTGAAGAACAGGCCTTTGGCCCTTTTTGAATGAAATTTCACTTTTAATATAAGGTCGCTTACCCTTTTTCCTAGTCAAATACTAGAATGTGCGATAGGCTTTTGCAGCTCAATATCTCTTTTCATTTGGAGATTTACATTTGGTGAGCTCTTTTTAGCATAACAAAAAATAAAAAGTGGGAAGATATATAGACACAAGTCTATGCATGTCTCAAGATCAACATAACCATTCACTAATCATTCATGACAAGTTTGAAGATCTATTTACAACAATCACATAGATTTCAAGATTTTTCCCACAGTGATATGAGTGCATGAAAACAAGCAATGCTCGAAAATGCACACAGCCATTAGCACAAAGGTACAAGGCAAAACAAGTTTTGAGACAAAACTCAACAAAATCAATCAAGCTTTTTGATTTTCTAATTTTTATGTAATTTTTGGATTTTTGACACAAGAAACAAAAAGAATGATAAAACAAAATTAGGAAATATTCACAAGAGAATAATCAAACAACCAAGAACAAAAACAACAAGCATACCAAACAAACATAGTCACAAAGCATAGGAAGTATTAATGCATGGACATGTTGTAATGCTTATGCATGAGTACCCCTTTTCACCCACACGTCACTTGCGTTTGGGGTGATTTCCTTAAAGGATTGGGTACGGGAGTTAGGGCTTTCAAACCTTCGTGAGAAGCTTTCCAAGCAGTTGGTGAATGCACCAATCATCTTCATCACGTTTATCATTCCGGGATCTCCATTTTGCTCTCTAGATTGATCACCTGCCCAAGTTCTCCTATCAATTCTGGGTCCTCCTGACCTTTGAGGAGTTGCACTGTTCTTTGCTCTCAGCTTTTGGCAATTTGGTCGAGTGTGCCCTTGAAGTCCGCAATAATGGCACACATACGTTCCTCTAGGACCTCTTTGTGGTCGTGGACGTGACTTGGCACGGGATTCAGACCTGCCCACAGACTGATTACGATGATTCAGCATCCGTTGGTCCACCACATTCTTCTTCTCCTCCACCTCGAGCTTCACACCAGTAAGGTCAGCTACAACTGGATCTTTGGCCTTTACAAACTTCACTTCTTTAGTGACATTTCCAGTTGAACTACTTCCTCCGGTATATCACAGTCCGGATTTGTCTGACAAGCTCTTTTGAGAAGATATAACATCATCTAGCTTCTTGGTGGTGACCCTCTCTATTTTAGCATTTGCTTGCATCACCTCGTTCTCAAGAAATCTCACTTTAGTGTAAGCTTCGGACAGCTCACCATTCAGTGTTTCAATCTCGCATTTGGCCTCCCTATACCGGATTAGGAGACTTTTGTAGTCCTCCTCAGCCTTCTTCATTTTTCTCACAGTAGCCTTGGCTACCCTTGTGTATTCACCCGACTTCTCCAAGAGTGAGTTGTAATTTTCTTGAAGAGTTGCTGTGCTTTCTTCTTCTTCAGCTTCTGATTCTTCAACAATTCCTAGTGAGTCATCATCACTATGTTCTCCAAGGTCTTGAACAAGCAAATTCAACTCATCCGAAGACTCAACATGAGCAATAGTCATGAAAGCTGAATAGTTCCCTTCTCCATCACAGCTCTCTTCAGATTCTGAGTCAGACGAATCTGAGTCACTCAAGGTCGTGGCATACACCTTGCCTTTCGATTTCAAATAATTAGGACATTCCTTCTTAAAGTGTCCATGCCCGTTACATTCAAAACAAGTGACACCTTGTGTGGATTGGGATTCTTTTCCATCTTTCCTTTTGAAATCCCTCTTCTCCCTTCCAGAATTTTGGAATTTTCTCTTATCATCAAATTTTCCATTGTTTTTGAATTTCAAAAACTTTCTGAAATTTTTAACAAGATAGGCTACATCTTTGTCAACCACATCTTCTCCCGATGAGTCTTGATCTTCCGCCTTCTCATTAATGGTCTTTAGAGCAAGGGATTTACTCTTTCGTTGATTGGGCAGCGACATCTCATAAGTCTGCAGAGAACCAACCAGCTCCTGTACTTTGATGTCGTCAAGATCCTTGCTCTCTTCAATGGCTGTCACTTTAGCACGAAAACTTTCCGGCAATGATCGAAGGATCTTCCTTACAATCTTTGAGTCCTCCATTTTCTCCCCCAAGTTAAACTTACTGACAACCACCTTATTTAGCTTCCCATAGAAAGAGTCGAAAGACTCATCCTCACTCATCTTGAGCTCCTCAAACCGAGTGGTCAGCATTTGTAACTTGGTATCTTTCACTTTCTTCGTGCCTTCATAAGTTGTTTCCAGAATCTCCCATGCATCTTTGGCAATGGTAATGTGAGAAATCCTGTGAAATTCATCTGGAGACACACCACAGAAAATAGCATTTAGTGCTTTACTGTTAGCATTAGATGCAGCAAGTGCTGCCTTATCCCATGTGGATTTGGCTGCCTCAGGTTTGATCCAACCAATCTCAACAACATCCCACACGGATTCATCAATAGAGCATAGAAAAGCTCTCATACGAACCTTCCAAAACGCATAATTACTTCCATCAAAATATGGAGGTGCATTAAGGGATTGAGACCTATCCATCTCAAAAGGGAGTCAAGGATCACACAATGGTAATGAAACCAAACAGTAGTGTACCCGCTCTGATACCAATTGAAAGTTCAAAAACGTGTACCAATACACTTTTGAACGTTTAGACCCCCAAAAATTAACTTAACCAACACAAGCAATATGTTAAACAACAAGTGTGCGGAAACTTAACATATGCTATAATGTGAAATAGGATAAAAACTATCTAAGCCATAACATAATAAAATCACAACAGATAATATAAAGGCAGAGATAGAGAGGAAGGAAGATGCAAACACAAAGATAACACTCGATGTGTTATCGAAGAGGAAACCGAAGACCTCGGCGAAAAACCTCTCCGCCGCCCTCCAAGCGGTAATCAATCCACTAGAAAATACAGTTGGGATACAAGGACAGCAATAGACCCTCAAAGCCTAATCTACCCAGTGCACCTAAGCCCTCCAAGCTTCTTGCTCCAACGAGGTTACGCCGAACCTTTTTCTTTTCTAGCTTTCCGGATTCCGCTACTACACCGTAGCATCAACCAATGAAGATTGGCTCCTTCCTAACTGCTTCCCAGAACTCCAAACGACTGTCTCACAGAGATGATAATGGTGAGAACCAGGTTTGGTATAATGCCTCTCAAGGTTTTAACAATGGAGAGGAAGAGAGTGAGGGAATTTGATGAGACTCTAAGGTAGGGATTGTGTGTGAAACAATCTTGTTTTTCTTTAGGGTTTCTCTCTCAAAATTCTCTCTGGAAGCTCTCTTTCAATCGTGGGTTAAAGGGGTATTTATACTTGAGTGAAGAGGAATGTGAAACGTCAGGTTTTTCCAAAACAGGGGTGGCTCGCGGCTTGACCAAGTCGCGAGATCCAGTCGCGAGTTAACCGTATGGCCAGTTGTCCTGTTTTGTCCTGTAGTGCTCCAGCTAGCATGACTGTTCATCTTCCAGCATGCTTGGCACGTGTGCAGCTTCTGGCGGCTTGCAGCCGCGAGTCCACCCGCGAGTCCCAGCCGCGACACTCTATTTTCTTGCACACTCTTGAGCAAACTTCACTCTATCTCACTCACTACTCTTACAACAAACCCACCTAAATACAGGGTTACTAAATGCTGAATTACAAGCAAATTTGGCACGGAATAAAGCCAATTAGATGGTTGAATAAATTCAACCTTACAACAACTTCTTGTGAAACTTTCCCTGTGCATTTGAGGCATTTCGCGAGTATCCCGCGAGTACTTTGTGAGAAGCTGTCCCGCGAAATGAGAGGATTTTTCAGTTTTTAATAAGGCAAACAGTGACAGTTTTTCAAAAACTTTATTTTGCCTCCTTCGTGCCTCTCTCAACCCAAAACACATTTTTCACTTAAATCTCAACCAAAACTTAGAGGATTTTGACTTTAATACTTATCTTAGGTATGTTTTAACATCTTTTCAACTTTGATTCCTTAGATTAAGCCCTAGATTCTTAGATTTCTAGGGTTGGGGTAATTTTGAAAGGGGTTGGGAGAACTTAAATTTTTGCCAAATCTTTTCATTTTTGTTGATTGCGTTGTGTCCCTTTGAGTTTGTTTGTGTTTATGTTGGCCCCTAATGACATTTCAACATGTATTTAGGCAAGTTTTACATATGTTCATGCATTGTTTCATATGTTAGTGTAGTTTGTGCGCTCTAAGTGTTTGATAAAAAGCCTATATGATAGTTTTTCATTGTTTTGGACTCCATTGAGTACCAATTTTTGGGGATTACCATGATTAAGCATATTTAACATGTTTTGATCATTGGTTGTGTGTTTTACATACTTTGCCCCATGTGTGTTTGTTCATGCATTGCTCATGCATCTCACATGCACACCACAAAAACACTTGATGCACACATTCTAACACTTGACATGTTTTGCATACATTCATAATAGTTAAGTCTTTTTAGACCTTTAGCACTTGCAAAATGTCCTTGTGTCTATGTTTGCTTGTCTATTTCCATCTTAGGAAAAAATTTTCTTAATTTTGTTCTTGTTTATGGACTAACTTGTGTCTAATCAAGTTTGCTACCATGTTTGTGTATGGTTTGTGTGTTTGTTCATTTTGTAGATGTCTCCTCATAAGTCAGCTACAAAGAAATCAACAAAGCGTCCTCGCCACTCCCCTGATTCATTTAAAAACAACGAAGCTAACATGGCCTACTATGTTCATTACAAGAATGTGTCGAACGTCATGGAAAGGAATGTGGACATTGAGTCATTAGAGAACATTCATTCTGGAAGTGTTCAAGGAGAGGACATGGACCAAATTGTTGAAGCCTACTAGTGATGTGTATGAGTGAATTATCAAGGGGTTCTTTGCAAATGCATTTGTGGAACGCTACCACATCAACTGTTGGGTTAGGGAGAGAGAGTTCACAGTCTCTAGAGAGTCAATCCAAGAGCTATTGGAGATTCGTCTAATGACTCCAAATACCTCTCTACAATTTGATGAGAGAAAGAAAATCTTAAGCCTCTTGCGCAAGTACATGGAGGTCAACTCAAGAAGAAGACCTTGCACACGATTGAGTTCTCTCCGGAGTTGAGGGCATTGTCAGGGCCAAGGACCATTTTCCTCCATGATCTCTTCACTCACAAAGAGATTGATATTTGTGGTCACATCTACCATCACTTCGTCAAGTGCATCAACAAGACACAAGGATCACTCTACCATTCCCTAACCTTGTCATATCTCTAATATCAAGGGCAAGGGTGAAAATTCCAAAAGGTCTTCCGGTCATGCAAAGGGAAGAGCCTATCAATGAGCACAACATTATCCACTGTAAAGCTCACATTCTCGGTCTAGAAACTGGTGCATCTTAAATTCCAAGAGATGATGCAGAAGAAGGTGGCAACACCAAAGAGGAGATTGATCAATTCACTTCCGTACCGAAGGATACTCCATAGCCTTCTTTTCAAGCACAGGCTAGAGCACCCGACCACCTTGATTTTTTACTTGGAAGGGTAGAAGAAATGCACGCCATGCTGACTTCACACATCAACTACTCCACAAGGCAGTTCACATACCTTCAAGGCCAAATCATTTCCCTCTCTTCTCAGATCCAAGACTTGGAATGATCAGACTCAGAGTCCGATGCCTTCTAGGACCTTTGGCCATTCTGGTAAAAAATGGGGAGTAGATTAGCTTAAGGAGGAGTACAGCCTAAGGGAGAGTAGTAAAACCATTGGTTCATTGGTTTGTTTTGGTGGCTTATTTTGTTTCTATTTTATCTTTATTTAAAGTGCTTTATTTAAAGCTTTCAAGTACTTTAGTTTAAAAAAGTAGTTTTTCTTTAGTACTTTATGTACCTTGACTTTTATAGCCGTCTCTTGATGCTTTTAGTTATCTATTACTTCTCGCTTTAGTTTCTTTAATGCATCATGTGGTTTGTAGGACATGCAATTGATTTTTGCATTGCTCTTAATTGCATTGCATGTTCGCATGATCATTTACTCGTTAAATGTTCATTGTGATCATTCCTTAATGACTGTTTATGTATGATCAAGTTATGCTAATGTTCACATTTTCAATTGGTATCTTGATCACATTTTACCTGTTCTTTATACATGCCTTGTGTTTTACTTGTCTTGTGCTTAATGAAGTTTATTTGATATGTGCAATTGTTTTAGGATACAGGTGTATATAATTCAAGTGCTTCACAACTTTTAGAATTAGGTGTGAATGAGTTTTGTCTCTGTTCCCAAACTCACATTTAAGTCTAGAGTCTATTTAGGGGTTTTGTCATGGAATAACCAAAGGGGGAGATTGTAAAGCTGTGATTTTCAACTGGCCTTTGTTGGCTTTAATTCTGTGACAAATTTGATTGTAATTTCTTCAGTCATTTCCTTGTATTTACGTGGGTTTATTTGTAAGGGATGAGTGTAAGAGATTGGTGAAGAATCAAGCGTCAAAGAAGAATCAGCATAATTCGTAATTAGCTCGCGAGAAAGCAACCAGCGAAAAGGCCATGTGTAAAGCACATGACTAGAAGCTGAAGAGTCATGCCAGCTTGTCATTTTGCGAGTACTTCGCGAGAAAGGCCATCTCGCGAGGCACCAGTGAAACATTCTATTTGACAAAAAATTAAGTTACTTTACCAAATTCTTTAACTGCACTATATATATCCTCATTACCCACAAATTGTAAAGAGTGCCTTTCAGAGAGAAAACCCTAGCAAATACACTTGAGAGTTAGAGATTGTTATACCCACAATCCTCTACACATTTCCTTTTGGTTTTCCTCTACTCCTACCTCTTCATCTCTACATTCTTGAGAGGTTCTTAGCCCAAACACTTACCACACCCAATCTGAGTGTTAAGTGAAGTTTTGGTGTTGTTGGGAAGCATTGGAATGAGTCATTTAGTGGCGAATGCAATCAGGCTGAATTGCAAGATCTGGGAAGTTAGAAAAGACAAAACTCCGAGAAGTCCGTTGGTAGCAAGAGCTTGGAGGGCTCAATTACATGGAGTAGACTAGGCTTGGTGGGTTTTCTGTTATTCGTGTACTCCAACTATATTCTTTAGTGGATTGATTTCGACTTGGAGGGTTGCGGAGAGGCTTTTCGCCAAATTCTTCAGTTTTCTCTTCAATAACACATCTTGGTGTTATCTTATGTTTGCATCTCTCTTTCCTACTGTTTAAGCTTTCATTTTATTGTTCATTGTGGTTGGATATGGCTTAAAGTAGTGTATCAACATATTGTGCTTATTTACTCTTATTCCACACTTTGATAAGTTAGGGTAAAAACAATCTAGTCGTAATTTTTATTTTAGTGTCGAAACAAGCTCTAGTGTTTCACACTAATTTGAGCATTCAAAATATATGATAACAAGATAAATATATAATATATTATTTGATTCTAAAACTAGTAAATTTATGTAAAATTTATAATTATATGGTCAAACAGTACATCTATACATGTATCCAAAACATCGCTTTTTTGGATATCTCTTTTCTGTTTGCATCGATGGGCTACTTTATATTGAACTACATATTCTTTCGGGTTACAGCGATGATATACTTTTGCATTCTGATTCATTGTGTCAAAAGATTCAATCATGTATATACCTTTCGCCGAATTTATCTTCACGAATTTATTTATAATTTTAAGTCACTTTCACCGACCGAACATCATGTCGAAAATATAAAGTGAAAATCAGTATTCAAGTCACCATAAAAAAAAAACTAAGGATACAGTGAAGCTTGGAACAGCTGATGGCAATTGTAGATTCGAACAACAATCTATTAGCTACGTCGAACGATATCTTTAACCAGTGGAACAAAAGTTGTTAGAAAAGTAGAGTAAAATAAAATAAGATTGAATCATAACACAAACATCAACTATATATTCGCATTGTGATATCTTTAACTAGTAAAGCTTGATACAAGATTGATGTATATTTATATCATGATATTCATTATCGTTATCTCAACTAGCTAGAAAATGAGAGTAAGAGACAGAGAAGGTCGGTCACCAAAAAGAAGAAGAAACAAAAGCCAATCTGTCAAACCATGAATGATATAGATATACATCGAGATTTTGTTAAAAGGAAAACATCCATAGTAATAGTAATTTTGTTTAAAAAAATATATATTTTCTAAAAAAATAAATGCATAACTTTATTCTTATAAATGGTCATGCTGACGCATTACATCTAACCCCTTTGGCATCAAAAACGTAATTGTTTCTTTTGAATCATAGAATATAAAGATTAAATTTCCTTTTGCAGACACATAGATTTTACAAATGTTAAATCTTCCCTATACGCAGTCATGACTAGTACGAACTATATTGAGAGCCATATCAATCACGTAGGTGTGTGGATACATAAAGGATTACTTTAGCTCAGAAAAGAATCTTGAGCCTTAACCTGTTCAAAATGCTCGTCATGATTTTTGACAGCAAGCAATTGACTTTTCAGAAAGCACAGAAAAGTAAGGATTGAGATCTCATATATTGAAAATTAAAAGAAATTTCATTTTGGTCTCAATTCTAAGATCAAAATTTAAAAAAAAAAAATTATCATTTTAACTTCTTGACCTCAATAATTTTTTTTTTTTCATAGTTGAATAGATCCGGATCCAAAAAGTAAGATGACAAAAAGAGATTATTAATGTGTGGGGGAAAGAAAAGAAAGATAAAATAATAATAAAATAAAAAAGATTAATGCGTAGGGTATAGAAGATAAGCAGATAGGGGTAGCACTACTTTTGTGAGATGATGGTGAGTCCTAGGCCTTCTGGCTTGCCCACCAAGCTAGTTCTTTCCATTTTAGGAAGGTTCTTCTGTCACAATACTTTTTTTTTTTTTTTTTTTTTTTTAAAAAAATTCTGAGAACGTGTAAAAGAAAAGAAGACAAGAGCTACACATCCAATCAGATTCTCTCCACTGCCTAGTCCCTATCTTGCGGTAACAAATATCTCCAACCAAAGCCAATATTCAATAATTCCCCTACTAACTTTTGGGGTCCCACGATTATGAGCTTTCCACGTTTTCTTTCACTAGGTACCAAAGACAAAGAGGTCGGTTGTCCTTGTCTTTGATTTAACTCCCTTCTCTTCACTGGTCCCCCTCATCCTCTCCATGCTTGCTTGCTTCGTTCCTTGCATCTTCTCCTCACTATTACTAGAATTCATGTTTAAACTTTAAATAAAATAAATATATAACTTTCTTATTGTTTATATCGAATACTTTCTATACTCTTCAACATCATTTATAAAATATGGACACCTAATATGAAAGTATACACATTATATGAAACATTGTACATCAAAGATTTAAAAGCAATAATTTCCTATCAATTAATTTTTTTTTTTTTTTTTTTTTGAGAAAAAATTATAGTTAGGTTTTCTTTCTTTTTTTTTTCGCCTCAAAGAATTCCCAAAAATAATGAGCCAAAAGAATTCTCTCCTAGACTATTTTACTAAAACAATTTTTTATGAGTGTGTTGAATAATCATTGCGAATCAATTTTCCTTACTTATAAATGATATTTTAATAAAACCTAACTACAAAAATTTTAATTAACAATTTTATTTTATCAAAAACAATAATGGTTTTTAAACTTCTATATATATGTGTATATATATATATATATACATAACACTACTAAGACATGGGAGAATGCGTAAGTGGTTAAATCTGGACTCTACACGTGAAGTGGCTGTGAGCAAAAGGAGAGGAAGCATTGGCTAAGGGATCTTGTCTTGGTCCGTGCTAAAGGTGTGACTGCCTTTGGAAGGAAGTAAGATTTACACCTGACATGGTACTCAAGCACTCACAAAAAGGGAGATAGTGACTTTCTAAGATCAGAAACTATGAGGATACCCCTTATTGGTTGAATGCACAATGAGTCACCTTAGGAACACATGTACAAATCACAGTACTCCTGATATCCCTCTCAATGTCCAAGGGCAAAACTACCTACCTATGGGTTCCAATGCCACGTTAGCGCAATTCTTATCCCTTAGTCAACAGATAATATCATAGCTATGAAAAGATCCAAAGGAGAGAATATAATGACTTGACACCTGTCTTTGTATTCAGTCATATTTCTTAGAGTATAAAAGGAACATGTAGCTGTGCTATCAGGGCAAGAACCCAACTAGATATTTTGAGATGAAAGTAGAGACTTGGTAGGAAAGAAAGACAACTTCATTGTGAACTGATCTCTTTCCCACACGTTATACAAGCTGAGCCAAGCAAGAATGTTGTGTTCTTGCTCAAATCGTGGTTTTTTATCCCTTCTCTAGGGGTTTCCACATACATCTAGTATTGTTCGGTTAATCAGCTTCTTCTTGTTGTTTAAATATACGTCTTTTTCATGTTCTACCATTATTTTCTTTATTTCTTATTTGAGTGTCATGTCAAAGCTTGAACCTTTTCGAGTTTTCTCATGTAAATGTACTGTTAGATAACTTATTTCACTCACATAAATAAGCTTAAATCTAACTTGCAAGTACAATATAATATTAAAATTAAATAAATAATATTTAATTGATATTTAAATATTTTTTAAAATATCCACTAAAAAAGAATCTTAACCCTCAAAATGTATTGAATCGTGCAAAGTAAAACAATAAAGTAGAGAAGCTACCTGGGACTTGAGATTGTTATCCTAGATGTTAAGATATATGGCTTAACTCAACTTCTAAAGGGATAAGAAATTGAGATCTTTTTCTAGCATGTTCACATATATGTGAGTGACTTCAGAAAGGCTACGTTTCTGAGTCCAGATGAAACAAGTATAGATGGAGTTGGATCAGTGAAAAAGAAAAACCAGAGGGCAATCACGCTAATATTGGTTGTGTCCGTAAGAAGTGCCTTAAGCGGTACCAGCAATCAGGTGCTGTAGCTAGATGGCACAACTCAAAGTAGAGACTAGAACATAGGAATGCATACTAGGAAAGTAGTACACAAATCAATTACAGTGTTGCACTTTTTATAATAATAATAATAATTACAGTGTTGTACTAGGTTTTCTTGAAATGTAAAGTTGCAATAGGGTACATGAAATCTGCAAAGCAATTGCTGTACTGCCCGATGAAAATAATGAGAAGCCCTTCTTCTGGTATATCCATGCTCTCCTACATGCATGATTGGGATTCAACCTAAAAAATAGTATATTTCTATATTTGCCAAGCTAAGAAAGTTTTCTCATATTCTATCATGATAAAATTTTGCTACTTCTTTTCTCATTGAGGGTCAATATATACTTAAACTTGTTCAAGTAAGATTTTCCCCCTAGAATTAAAAGTTACCTCATATATACCTAAACTTTTTCAAGTAAGACGGTTCTTCTTTTTTTTGTTTTTTTTTTTGTTTTTGGTTGAAATACTTCATGGAATGACCTTTGTAAGTCAATCCAACGTCTAATATTGTAATCTATGTAATTCAAAGGACAAAGCATTCCTCCAAATGGGTTTGGAGGAAAATTAGTCTAACCCACTACATGATAATTCATATATCTATTCACATGTATTTTATCACATTATCTATGTAATTAGTTATATTACTTGTTTTTAATAATTTAATGAATTATGTAATTTAATTAATACACATTAATGATTTTATGAGTTTGATAGATAAACAATCGGAGGAAATTCAATCAAATCTATTTGAAGTAAATCATGCCCTAATACAAAACAAATATCTGACTTCAATCATTGCAACCAATATGCTCCAATGATATTGTGGGAAGGGTGAGATCTGAGTACAAAATAGAGCTCCATGGGCCCAGCCCAATGAGATGGAAAGGCCCATTCCCTCATTAATTCCGACCAAATACATAGATGAGAGACTAAGAATAGAGGCCGAAGAGGCCGATTGCTCAAAAAGTCCGAAGAGCGAGCGTTCCTTAGGAGGAATTGAGTAGGCCACTTGGACCAAAGACAATACAAAGGAAGGCGGTAGAGACATGCAAGCAAAGAAGAAGGGAAATATCAGGAAAAATACCATTCACCTCCGCATTCAATGCACTGCACCAACTCTGCTGACCACATTAATGGCAGAATGACCCCTAAATAGTACCCTCACAGCTCGTAACACATTCTACCACCCCTAGCAAAATCCTGATGGGACAAGCATCCAAAAGAAGATCAATGGCTATACAAGAGGAGGGCTAAGATGCAATTTAGATAGCTATATAAAGAAAGGAAACACCTCCAGGTGATAGAGACAACCAAAAAAAAAACTGGACAAAGGAACATCCTCTGTGTAACACTACCCTGTAACTGAGATTTGAACATTATATAAACTAGTGCTCCTTGGACCAACCCGAGGAAGAGTTAATATCAAAATCTACCTCTCCCTTATGAGTTATTTGATATTTTTCCATTAACTTAAAAGCTAAACCATATAGGCATACTAAGGTTAACCTTGGAAATCCATTCTTTACAAATTAATTGTATTGGACCATTATATATTAACCATGTGATGTCCCAATTTGATTGATTGTACGATGTGTGTGGGTGTGTGATGAGTCCCACATCGGGCATATACCAAGTTTAACTATACTTTATTAACAACTACAAAAAGCCTCAATTGCGACTAGTCCTCACTACAACAAAATGTATTTTCAGTGACGAAAATATTCGTCACTAAATATCCAGTTTTTTGTCACCAAGGACCTTTAGTGACAAAATCTACTAATTAGCGACGAAACGAATTTTGTCACTAAAACCCCATCACTAAAAGTCCTGGCGACGAAAAATTTCATCACTAAAAGTCCGATTTTTTTTTTTTTTTTTTTTTTTTTTTAGCGATGAAAACGTTTCATCACTAAATGTTTTCCTCGCTAAAAACACTATTCAGCGATGAAAATATTTCGTCACAAAAAACACTTTAGTTTATTAAATCGTATTTAGTGACGAGCAATTTCGTCACTAAAACTATTTTTAAGAAAATTCAGGCACATATAGCGGCAAAAATTTTCGTCACTAAAACTATATCTTACAAAATTCTGCTACATTTAGCGATGAAATATTTCGTCACTAAAACAATTTTTTTTTTTTTTTTGTTATATCTTGTGACGGGAAAATTCATCGCTAAAACTTATTTTCTATTTTTATTTTTTTCATGGCTTTGATATTAACCTGTAACTTGTCATTACATTATTAAAATCTCACATTTGAATAACACAAAGTGTAGCATAATATAATTAGAACTAACAAAAGATGTCCTCAAATGTCTTCAAGTAATGCCAAAAGTAAATGTCGTAAAAGCCACCAATAAAAAATCTGCATAAATATAAAAACAATACTACATTAAAAAAGTAAAGTAAAAACATTAACTATGTTATAAGAAACATTTCTAACAATGCATTAAGAGTAGCCACACCTATGAATTAAAATCACAACTCCTAATGTATAAGTTGTAGAGAAGCAAATATAGATTTTCAAGTGTAATATAATACAATTAGTTTCAAATAATGCATTAAATAAAGTAATCACATGATATAGTGTGGGTCAATTGCTAAAATAAAGTACTAACCAATAAGTGTTTTAACTTGAAGATGAACCACCCTCATAAGTAAGAGTGTCATCATAACCCTTGCTCCTCAAAAAGTTTAGAATATTCTTTTGGACCTCTTCTTGCTTAGCTTGCGCCTCTTGGTCCCTAGCTCTTGCCTCTTCGAGATCAATTATCTCACTTTCTAGACGTGGATATATTCCACTGAGGAACTAGATGAGGCGGTGGTTACTAGAGAAGAGGAAGGTCTCATGCCAAGTCCTTTTACAATACCAAACTTCTTCTTAAAAACCAAGTTTGAGATCTCCTCTTGTGTAAGGGGAGTTGCATTAGGATCTTGACAATGATCCTCTTACACTTTGATAATAGTTTCCTATGATTTGAAAGAGAGAAAGAAAGAAACAATTACAACATTAATACTACATATGTTATAGGCTTACAAACATGATAGGGATGGAACAATACACATATATATGTCGCTCCATCCTTATGGTGTATCCACATATTTGTCTTAGTCAGGGCCCTACGCCAAATTTCTTAGTTACCTTTCTTGAGCCATATTGAGAGGGCTAGGCTCCTTCATCACATTTCCCAACCAGCTTTTACAATATACAATGGAAGGACTCACTTGGTGGAGCATGTGAGCCATGTGTAAGGTGTTCCTTTCTAGCCTCAGGCCCATCACCATGAGGTGGTTCGACAAATTGGAGGAGGGCTCAATAAGGTCCTACGAGGAGCTTACTAGGGCGTTTGGTGCCAGATTCATGACATGTGGCAGGATCCCTAGACCTCTAGATTCTCTGCTCTCTATGGCCATTAGGGAGGGAGAAACCTTAAAACCCTATTCCAATAGGTACTAGGAGCTTTTCAACGAGATTGATAGGGATTTTGAAGATGTGGTTTGAAAGTTCAAATATGTGTATAAACACCCTTGAATGTTTAGACCCCCAAATTACAACTTAACCAATTCAAGCATTATGTCAAACAACTAGTGCGCGGAAACTTAACATAAGCTATAATATGGAATTGGTAAAACTATCTAACTCAAATTAAAATCACAACCCACAGCAGATAATAAAAATGCAAAGATAGAGAGGAAGGAAGATGCAAACACAAAGACAACACGCGATGTGTTATCGAAGAGGAAACCGAAGCCCTCGGCGTAAAACCTCTCTGCCGCCCTCCAAGCGGTAAACAATCCACTAGAAAATATAGTTGGGATATATGGACAGCAATAGACCCTCCAAGCCTAATCTACCCAGTGCACCTAAGCCCTCCAAGCTTCTTGCTCCAACGAGATTGCGCCGAACCTTTTTCTTTTCTAGCTTCCCGGATTCTGCTACTAGACCGTAGCATCAGCCAATGAAGATTGGTTCCTTCCTAACTGCTTCCCAGAAATCCAAACAGCTCTCTCACAGTAATGAAAAAGGTGATAACCAGGTTTGGTAAGATGCCTCTCAAGGATTTGACAATGGAGAGGAAGAGAGTTGAGGAATTTGAAGAGACTCTAATGTATAGATTGTGGGTGAATCAATCTTGTTTTTCTTTAGGCTTTCTCTCTCAAAATTCTCTCTGGAAGCTCTCTTATATTTGTGGGTAAAAGGGGTATTTATACTGGAGTGGGAGAGGAATGTGAAACGTCAAGATTTACAAAACAGGGGTGACTCGCGGCTTGAACTCGCGGCTTGATTAAGTCGCGAGATCCAGTCGCGAGATAACCGTATGGCCAGTTGTCCTGTTTTGTCCTGTAGTGCTCCAACTAGCATGACTGTTCACCTTCCGGCATGCTTGGCACGTGTGCTGCGTCTGGCGGCTTGTAGCCGCGAGTCACCCGCAAGACCAAGCCGCAAGTCTCTGTTTTCTTGCACACTCTTGAGCAAACTTCACTCTATCTCACTCACTACCCTGACAACAAACCCACCTAAATACAGGGTAACTAAATGCTGAAATACAAGCAAATTTGGCACGGAATAAAGCCAATTAGATGGTTGAATAAATTCAACCTTACAATCTCCCCCTTTGGCTATTCCGTGACAAAACCCTAAAACAGACTCTAGACTTAACATGTGAGTTGAGAACAGTTAAACAAAACTCACTGACACCTAACTCTAGAAGCTGTGAAGCACTTGAATCATAAGAACATAAAACTCCTGAAACACAACAATACACCATGATCATTGTATGCAGAAAAACATGAAATGCATATGAAGCAAGCTAAAGGTGATCAAGCAAAGATGGAGTTAAGAAACAAACCATGGCTTAATCAACCAAGTGATCACTGCAAGGTAGTGACCACAATGCTCATTCACACTTGGAATGAACACAAGGACATACAAGCTAACAAGCACAAGGCAAGATACTTGTATGCTCAACACTCAACCAATGCATAATACACTAAGTATATGTATCTAGGAACAATCCTACAAGGGCACAAGAGTGACAGTACATAAATCAAAATGCAAGACATTTAGATATAAGTACTGATTTCAATATAGCATAAAAGGCTGCACTAAGCAAGGTACAAACCATAAAGCCTACATAATATGCATAAAAACATTAACCCTAAAAGCTTACATAAGCATATGGGTACAAACACAAAATAACAGTTTACAAAACACAATATATCAACTTAAACTGAAGAAGAATGCAAAGACACTCCCCCTTAGGTAATATCCTCCCCCTCTGAAGAAGAATGCAAAGACACTCCCCCTTAGGTAATATCCTCCCCCTCTGATTAGGCCTAACACTCCCCCTTTTTGTCATGGAATAGACTATGCATCCTCTTCCAACTTTCTCTGAATTTGATCCAATTGAGTTTGAAGTGAAGTAAACTTCATATCCCATCGAGTGCTGTGATGGTGTAGAGTAGTTGTGAGTTCGGACATCTTTGTATTCAACTCGTGTACAGAGGATACAATGTGATCAAATTTTTAATCAAGGGAGAGAGTGCTGAAATGAGAGCCACTGTGAGATGTAGAAGTTTCTGGTTTGGCTCTCTTCCGACTATGTCCAATGCTTGCATTGAATGTACGCATGTTGATTGGACTCGGTTTCGAGAGAGGAGATTCATCTGCCGTTGGATAAATTCCCTTGAGCTTCAAGATCCTTGAAATGAGACAGCAGAAAGGAATGCATGTTCGAGACTCAATTCGTAGAACCGTTTTGCGCAGAACATGAAAGATATGAGCACAGATGTCGATTTCTACATCAGAGATTAGATCATGAAGAAACAAAGCACGTCCGAGGCTCATATACCCAGTGCTTGATAAAGGGTACAAATTGTGAAACATCACAATTGTAAGCACTCTTAGTTTTGGAGGAAGAGAGGAAACACTGATGGATTTTCCATTGGGTGAGAACTCCAAGTCTTGTCCAAGACTTTCTTTGAGAAGCTCCTCATCAGGACGAAGATCATCATAGACCGGTGAGTGTCGGAATATTGGTCTGTTGATATGAAGGATTTCTGCCAGATATGCAGGAGAGACTGAAAAGCTCTTTTTCCTAACCCAGCACTTAAGTTCATCTTCTTCCACAATCGCGTTGGCATAAAATTCCTTTACCAAATCTTCATACGCGTTATCTAGATCAGGGAGAAGGTAATTCCAGTCCTTGTGAGCAAACCATTTCGGAATGTCAGTGTCATGAAGTGATGATTGATCCACAGTTCTTTCTAGTAATGGTGTAGCATTTTGAAAATAATTCTCATGAGACTGATAGGCTGCATAGGATCTGAACTTGTTGGGATCGAATCTCTTTGATGAAGAACGAGTCTCTTTTGTTTGAGGTGGGTAATCATCAACATCAATGACGGGTTCCTTCCCTTTGGAACTACCTCCTTTCACAGTTGCTTTCTTGAAAGGTGACATGTCTAGTCTGAATCATGAATAGGGAAAATGACAGAACACAATCCAACAGACTTTATTAGTAGTGGGTTAGTGGTAATTTAGGGATTATGAAGAAACCCTAATAGCTAGATGAAAATGACCAGAAAATAGCAATGAGGGACAAAAATGGCCCAAATGTAGCTACACAGTAGAGAGGGTCAGAATGAAACCACACAATCAGCTGAGAAAAACACACATTCAACACAGGATCATTTTGTATCAACACATCAACAGCGGATCAGGCATGATGAGAAACCAACAAATAGCAAACCCTAGCTAAACACATGATGAATAACAAAACCAACAATTTAATATAGCTTAAACAGAAACAAAAGCTTCCATAAGCTAAGCATGGACAAAGAGTAATAGCCGAGCTAAAAACCCATCTCAAAATCACAAACAAATGCGAATAATCCAGAGGGAAAAACACAAAAACAAGTAGAATAGAGGTCAAGACAGAAAATCCATACCTGTTACTTGAGGATTTTGAGCTAAAAAGAGGCAAAAATGGAGATCGAAAATGGAGGCACGGTGTGAATGGGTAAGAGTAGATGAGAGAGACAATGAACAGTCACAAAAAGATCGAGGGAAAACAAAAAAATTTAAAAACTGCCCCTATTTTTGCCAAAACACGCGTTTTTCGCGACTAAAGTGAGTCGCCACAAAGTCGCCAGTTCAAGCCGCCAAAACACTCAAAGACAAGTTTGAAAAAAAAAATTTCTAAGTGTTTTTCGCGACTGAAAGGTCTACCCGCGAGTGAGTAACGAGCTGAGCCGCGAAAATCTTTGAGTAATCCTCGCGACTGGACCTTCCACTCGCGAGAACAAGTCGCCAAAAATGACCTGCGAAGAAGCGACTGAGGTCCGCGACTTGACATACCCGCGACTGAGTCGCCAAAACAGGGCAAAACTGGATTTTTGAAATTTTCAGATTTTTCAAACAAAATACTTTCCAAAAACACCTAAAACACTCAAAAATCTTTTTGTGCTTGAATTAACAAAGATTGAGCATGTGAAAACACATTTCATCAAGTACAATCACACAAATAAATATGGCATTTATTGAACATAAACTTATGTGTTGTGTGTGGATATCAACAATGAGATAGTCCTTAGTCTAATATGAAGCTTCAATGATCAATTCAATCAAGGCATACACAATTAGCACTAGATCATGTGACCTATCTCAATTATAGAAATATGTATATATGATCTCCCACAAAACTTGGTAACATAACTTGGAGCTTTACATTTGACTCCACTTTTAATCATAACATTTGATCATTTTGATCTTTTGACGCAATCACCTCTCATTGTGAGAGTGATGTTTGATATTTCACTTTAATGAACAAGCCTTTAGCTTTTTGAATAAATATTCTCTTTAATATAAGGTCGCTTACCCTTTTTCCTAGTCGAATACTAGAATGTGCGACAGGCTTTTGCAGCTCAAAATCTCTTTTCATTTGGAGATTTACATTTGGTGAGCTCTTTTTAGCAAAAACAAAAATAAAGAATGGGAAGATATATAGACACAAGTCTGTGCAAGTCTCAAGATCATCATAACCATTCACTAATCATTCATGACAAGATTGAAGATCTATTTGCAACAATCACATAGATTTCAAGATTTCTCCCACAGTGATATGAGTGCAAAGAGACAAGCAATGCTCGAAAATGCACAAAGCCATTAGCACAAAGGTACAAGACAAAACAAGTTTTGAGACAAAAGCTCAACAATGTCAATCAAACTTTTTGATTTTCTAATTTTTATGTGATTTTTGGATTTTTGACATAAGAAGAAAAAGATTGAACAAACATAAGAAGGAGCAACAGTATTCACAAAAAGACAAACAAACAATAATCAAGCTGCACAAAAAGCTAACAAAGCAGTGTGTGCCCCAACACAAACAAGCTTATCATATTATAAATATGTGAAGCACACATCACACAAGAGAGTCAAGGAATTGTACCAACACCAATGGTCTTACGGAGTGATTCAAACCGTGGACCATCGAGAGGCTTGGTGAAGATGTCCGCCTTTTGATTGTCGGTGTGTATGAACTCAAGACACACAACTCTTTCCTCTACCAGATCCCGAATGAAATGGTAACGTATCTCTATGTGTTTAGATTTTGAATGCTGGACAGGATTCTTGGAAAGATTGATGGCACTGGTGTTGTCACAGAAGACACACATCGTTTCTTGAGGAATTCCATAGTCATGAAGTAATTTCTTCATCCAAAGAAGCTGAGTGCAGCAACTTCCAGCGGCGATGTATTCTGCTTCAGCAGTAGATAGAGACACAGAATTTTGTTTCTTGCTCATCCATGAGACAAGATTGTTACCAAGGTAGAAACAACCGCCTGAAGTACTTTTCCGATCGTCTACACTGCCAGCCCAGTCAGCATCTGAATACCCGACAAGACAAGCATTTGAGTCTTTTGAATACCATAGACCATAGTTTGAAGTACCATTCACATATCGAATGATTCGCTTAGCAGCAGTCAGGTGAGATTCCTTTGGATTAGCTTCATATCTGGCACAAACTCCAACACTGAATGCAATGTCCGGTCTACTGGCTGTAAGATAGAGTAAACTCCCAATGATGCTCCTATATAAGGTAGGACTTACTTCTACTCCAGAAGAATCAACATTCAGTTTAGTGGATGAGCTCATGGGAGTGGAGGCATGTTTTTTGGAGTCTAGTCCAAACTTCTTGACAATGTTTCTAGCATACTTCTCTTGTGATACAAATATACCCTCCTTCTGTTGTTTGACTTGAAGACCCAAGAAAAATGTGAGTTCCCCCACCATACTCATCTCAAATTCCTTCTTCATCTCCTCAGAAAATTCAATAGCACGATCTTCAATGGTTGCCCCAAACACTATGTCATCAACATAAACTTGTGCCACAAGGAGATAATCTTCATCATTTTTGACAAACAGAGTTCGGTCGGCATACCCTCTTTTGAATCCTCTATCTAGAAGGAAATGTGTAAGCCGATCGTACTCGGCTCTGGGCGCTTGTTTTAAGCCATAAAGGGCTTTCTTCAATCTCAATACATGATCTGGAAAGTGAGGATCCTCAAATCCTTTTGGTTGCTCAACAAACACTTCTTCATTTAGATATCCATTCAGAAATGCACACTTTACATCCATTTGATAGAGTTTGAAATTCAAAGTGCATGCAATGGACATGAGGATTCGAATGGATTCGAGTCTTGCCACAGGAGCGAAGGATTCATCAAAGTCTACTCCTTCTACTTGTGTGTATCCTTGAGCTACTAACCGAGATTTGTTTCGAATTATCTCTCCATCTTCATCAGTTTTGTTTTTGAAAATCCATTTTGTACCTATAACATGAACGTTTTCAGGCCTTAGGGCAAGTTCCCACACATCATTCCTCACAAACTGATTCAGCTCTTCATGCATTGACTCAACCCAATTCTCATCTTGAAGGGTCTCTTCAACCTTTTTTGGCTCAAACTGCACAAGATAGAAGTGATATGTTACATGATTGGCTAACAGGATGTTTCTTTTTCTGAGGCGAAGACCTTCATCTAGAGACCCTATGATGTTGCTTTCCGGATGGTTCTTAATTACTCTTGAAGATGGCTTCTTTGATGTGGAAACTTCATCACTTCGAGAGATAGGAGGATGAACTTCTGGAGGAGTAAGAGGACTTGATGTTCTAGACATCGATCTTGTTTCCATTCTTGGGTTGATGGGAGTCGATTCTACTTCTGGTGTAGGTTCTTCACCTTCTATATCCAGAGCTTCTACCTCAACATCGGGCTCTTTGGTGCTCGGCCCTTCTCCATCATCAATCATCTCCACCTTAGATAAGGCATCATCAATCTTGTCATTTATGGACTCCATCACCGTCTTAGTTCTCTTGTTAAAAACTCTATACACTCGACTCGTAGTAGAGTACCCAAGAAAAATACCCTCATCACTTCTCGCATCAAACTTCCCAAGATTCTCCCAATCATTTAGGATATAGCATTTACTTCCAAACACCCGGAAATACTTCACTCTTGGCTTCTTTCCATTCCAAATCTCATAGGCGGTCTTCTTGGTTCCTACTCAGAAAAATATTCTATTACCAATGTGACACGAGGTGTTGACAGCTTCTCCCCAAAATTTTTGAGGTATTTGCTTGTTAAGCAACATGACTCTTGCCATTTCCTGAATCACCCGATTTTTTCTCTCTATTACTCCATTTTGTTGTGGAGTTTTGGGGGCTGAAAATTCTCTTTTGATTCCATTCTTTTCACAGAAAGACTCAAATCTTGCATTCTCAAATTCCCTCCCATGATCACTTCTGATTTTGGCAATAGGGACCCCTTTTTCATTTTGGAGTTTCTTGCACAGAATCTCCAACCTTTCACATGCTTCTGATTTTTCTCTAAGGAATTCAACCCAAGTGTATCTTGAGTAATCATCCACAATGACCATAATGTATCTCTTTCCCCCTAGGCTTTCAGTTCTGGTAGGCCCCATTAGATCAACATGAAGTAACTCCAAACACCAAGAAGTAGCAGTCACATTCACCTTGTGATGGCTTGCCTTTGTTTGCTTCCCCATTTGGCATGCACCACAAACGGTCTTCTTCACCTTTCCAAACTTAGGAAGTCTCTCAACTGCTTCAAGTTTGGACACTTTTGCTACTTGTTTGAAGTTGGCATGCCCAAATCTGTGATGCCACAGCTCCAACATATCCACACGAGCACTTCTACACGATATGGGTGCCGTGGGAACTATTCCATAATAGTTATCTGTAGTCTGATTTCCCTCCAAAACCTGAATCCCAGCTACATTGATAATCAAGCATCCCTTCTTAGAGAATTGTACCAGAAAATCATCATCACAAATTTGAGTGATGCTCAGCAGATTTGCCTTCAGCCCTTTTATGTATAACACATCTTTTAACAGCGGTAATCCAGGTATCCCAATGGTTCCTTTGCCTAGGACTTGAGCAGGGCTTCCATCACCAAAGGTCACATAGTCACCAACATTTTCTTTGAGTGTCTTAAACAGTGACTTATCCCCTATCATATGGCGAGAACACCCACTGTCAAGATACCACAAACATGCATTAAACACCTTCAATGAGGTATGCACAAATAAGCTCACATGTGACAAACATTCTTAACCTTTAAACACAAACTCATTATCAGTTTTCATGCTTCTTTCAGATTGACTTTTCATTTTCAGACTCTCAATCATCTCACACAACATTCTATTCTTTCTTTTATATTTCTTAATCAATGATTTAGATTCAAATATGCTACTGTGTAAGACATAATTCTGATTTTCAAAATATTCCAGCATGTGAACAAATACTCTAGCATGTTTCTTAATTTTTAACAACTCTACAAGATCATTAGTAAAACACCCTTCAGACATATGTATAGAGTCATTTTCACAAACACTTAAGCTACAATTCAGTATGGTATTTTCCATAACAGCTACCACAACACAGGGGTCTAGGATCACACTTAGGTAATAAAACCTCAACAAGTGTACCCACTCTGATACCAAATGAAAGTTCAAATATATGTATAAACACCCTTGAACGTTTAGACCCCCAAATTACAACTTAACCAATTCAAGCATTATGTCAAACAACTAGTGTGCGAAAACTTAACATAAGCTATAATATGGAATTGGTAAAACTATCTAAGCCAAATTAAAATCAAAACCCACAGCAGATTATAAAAAGGCAAAGATAGAGAGGAAGGAAGATGCAAACACAAAGACAACACGCGATGTGTTATCAAAGAGGAAACCGAAGCCCTCGACGTAAAACCTCTCCGCCGCTCTCCAAGCGGTAAACAATCCACTAGAAAATATAGTTGGGATACATGGACAACAATAGACTCTCCAAGCCTAATCTACCCAGTGCACCTAAGCCCTCCAAGCTTCTTGCTCCAACGAGGTTACGCCGAACCTTTTTCTTTTCTAGCTTCCCGGATTCCGCTACTAGATCGTAGCATCAATCAATGAAGATTGGTTCCTTCCTAACTACTTCCCAGAAATCCAAACAGCTCTCTCACAGTAATGAAAAAGGTGAGAACCAGGTTTGGTAAGATGCCTCTCAAGGATTTAACAATGGAGAGGAAGAGAGTTGAGGAATTGAAGAGACTCTATTGTATAGATTGTGGGTGAATCAATCTTGTTTTTCTTTAGGGTTTCTCTCTCAAAATTCTTTCTGGAAGCTCTCTTACATTTGTGGGTAAAAGGGGTATTTATACTGGAGTGGGAGAGGAATGTGAAACGTCAGGATTTACAAAAAAGGGGTGGCTCGCGGCTTGAACTCGTGGCTTGACTAAGTCGCGAGATAGAGTCACGAGATAACCGTATGGCCAGTTGTCCTGTTTTGTCCTGTAGTGCTCCAGCTAGCATGACTGTTCACCTTCCGGTATGCTTGGCACGTGTGCTGCGTCTGGCGGCTTGGAGCCGCGAGTCACCCACGAGGTCAAGCCACGAGTCTCTATTTTCTTGCACACTCTTGAGCAAACTTCACTCTATCTCACTCACTACCCTTACAACAAACCCACCTAAATACAGGGTAACTAAATGCTGAAATACAAGCAAATTTGGCACGGAATAAAGCCAATTAGATGGTTGAATAAATTCAACCTTACATGGTTGTTAGAGTCTTCAAAGTAGGGCTTCCCATGAATTCAAACCTGAGGAAATCCCTCACCATGAAGCTTGCTTAGAATATGCATCAACTTATGGATCACAAATACAAACATAAAAGGGTTGAAGATGATCTAGTGCAGGGTAAAGGGAAAGCAAAGGTTTTCACACCCGAGTGGAGCTAGTGATACCATATTTTGTCTGCCCTCGATTTGCGAGCCGAACCCCGAAAATCCAAAAATATTATTTTCTCTCCAAGGGGCCGTGAGAACATCCAGAATGATGTGGCACAACCCGTTCGGACACCGGAGCACCCAAAATGCCTTTTAAAGCTAAAATGACCAAAATGCCCCTGGTCAACCCTAGGTTCACCGAAAGTCAAACAAAGTGAAAATCCCTTCAAAACAGCACCTTTCATAGTTTTACATCAAACCCAAGCTTTTCAGAGAGATTAGGAAACTTTGACCAAGTTTGACTTGGAGTTGACTCTCGGCAGGCCCTAAAAACCCTAATTTTGATCTGGCTGTCAGAACAGGTTGAAACAAATGTCATTGCGAAGATTATTAAATTCTCAATACAACGACTATTCACGGGTTGAAATCGGAGTTAGAACTGTCGAGATATCATGAAAACCAGGCTAATGCACTAATCGATGCATCGCTAACTTCCGGGGACCATAACTTTTGATCCAACCATTGGATTTTCAAGTACCATACCTTTTTAGAAACAAGAAGTTAGGATCTTTTCAAGGCAAGATCAACCCAATTAGAGACCATTAGAAAGGGTGGCCCTTGTAGGGCTGCCACCTCGTAAAGTGTGTCAGGGCTATAAAAGGCCCTAAGCAACTCTAGAACGAAAAAAAAAAAAGACTTTTCTACACATTTTTCCTCTCTCCCAAACACATTTTTACACATAAAAACACCAAAAAAAGAAAAAAGAAAAAAACACACACACACACACACACATTCAAGCCTCTTGATTCTTCCTTCTTCACCAAAAATACAATGTATTGTTCTTATACCTAATCTTCTTCTCCATGGATCTACATCTTGGATTTGGGGTTTAGGGGTGTGGATGTAGCTCTTTAGCGGACTATCCACACCCCTGGCTCTCTAAATCTTTCCCTAGCATTTATCTTGCTTTCTGTTGCTTTAATAACATGATTTATTGCTTTATCTAGCATGTTTCTTGCTTTACCTTGCTTCTAGCATGTTCTTGGCTTGTTTCCATATGCTTCCATGTTTTTTCATGTGTTAGTTGCCTCTTCTACATGTTTTATGCTTTATGCCATGCTTTAGATGCTTAGATCTTTTTGTTCCCATATGTTGATGTTTGGGTCTACATGCTCACATGCTTGATATTATGTCTCTGGCTCTGCCTTGCTTAGATCTACATGTTTGTATGCATGTTCTATGCTTCTATACCTATGTCTATGTCTTCACGTGCTTGTATGCTTGGATTTGTGTTCTTCTATGCTTTTATGCTTATATGTATATGCTTAGATGTACATACATGCCTACATGCATATTTCTATGCTTGTATGTGTAGATTGGTGTGTTTACATGCTTAGATCGATGTTCTCTACATGATTTATGCCATCATCCATGTGCTTGTGTGCTTCACGCTACGTTTATATGCTTAGGCCTAGACCTTGTTTGTCATGCCATGTGCTATTGTAGCCCTTTTGTACCTTTTATCGCATTTCATATGTTTTGGCCTAATGGTTAGGACCTGATCTAGACCCTATGGTCTTTGTCATCGTCCATACACCAAGTTCCACATCAAAGGGATTGGATCATCCTATTTGCATGTCTATGCTTGCTTGCTTCTTTTCTTTATGCTTATGTTAGCCTTTCTAGTTCCAAGCTTTGCCATGTTTGGCGCCCTCCACGGGCTTGACCTTGTGTGGTTACATCCGACGCTTATGAGGCCTTGTTCAGATGTAACCATTTGGGAGGCATCTTCGGATGCTAGGTTGCTCAATGCATACCTTTCCCTTTTCTACTCCGCACGATGCTATGCTTACCATGCTTGTTTGTGCCATCCTTTGGCTTTCTATGCATCTTTACATGCTTGCTTACATGTCCATGCATGAGTCTTGCTTGCTAGTGTGTCATCCATGCTTTAACACATTGAAGTTATGGACTTTTGATACAAACCTACATTTTTCCCTCGTGGAAGCCACCTTTTGTTTGCTTTCTTGCTTTTTTGCCTTCTAGCTTGTTTGCTTGCTTTCTTCTTTCTTTTCTTGCCATGTCTATCATGCTTCTCTGCTTTATGCCTCTTTCATATACTCTTTGCATCATTTCCTTCCATTGCTTGTCTGTTGGATTCTCATCTTTGCCTTTACATGTACATACATGGAGCGAGGACACATGGAGCTAGGGCACGGTCTCCCATGCACAAGCAAAAGGGGTGACGATGCGAGCATGTGGATATCAGCCAAGCGGCTATGTTCAATAGATTTAGGGGTCTAGCTTCTCCTTGGACAGGCATTGTGGGGTGCCTAACACCTTTCCCACACGTAACCAAACTTCCGGACTCAAGAATCAAGATTTTTTTCCATCCATATTAGATTAGGAAAAATGTCATTTTTCTTAGCCTAGGATTGGTAATAAAATCAACTAGAAACATGTGACGAATCACACTTTACAAAAACCCAATGATTGGTAGCAACTTCACTTACCTTTGGTGATCACTTAAAATTTGGCCAAGATTCCTGCCACACCTCCAATGGTAGAAAAATACCTTCCTCCATCGAAAGAGAGAGCACTCAAAGCACTACGCGAACCACACCATTATCGAAAGGGTCCTCCAATGGGCCCCACGCGTGGGGGAGTGTCGCCATGACGAGTGGTCGAATGAAGGCCCAACAACAGTTTTTTCCAGTCGTTCGCAGCCCAGGTGTCAATAGACTGGTGACTCCATTGGGGATCAATGAGAGTTTAGCCTTTAGAGCTTTTGATAAAGCCATAATCTTTGGACATTGGCTTTCAAAAACACAAAAATTGGCATTAGCCTCCAGGGCTTTCCTTTTTGAAAAAGGCTTCTACTATATCCTAGTAGACTATTTTCAAATGAGCAAAAATGTTTTCCAAAAAAGGTTGTGAGGTATTTTCATGGGGCTTTACAGCTTTCCTCACATGCTTTACAGCTTTCAACTTTCCTTCACATGCAAACATAGGGTAGCAAAATTTAATTTCCGCTACACCTTTATTTGCTTTCATATATATAAATATATATATATATATATATATATATATATATATCTATCTATCTACTGTGTTTGGAAAAAGTCTTTCCCCCTCATTAAGGATTGCATGACGTATACACCCTTTTTGAGCCAAGCTTGGGCTTTGCATTGCTGGCGTAGTCACATCTCTTTGGGGATTTCATCACCCCATCTGCAGATGCCCAGACACAAACATCGGCAGTGTTACCCATAGTTAGATTCTAGGGCTGACTTTATAGGCACTTCTAGGTCCATGGGTGGACAGGAGTAGCTGAAAAGGCCCCTCGATCCTTCCTGCCCCACAACTTCCATAAAGGGAGGGGTATGGCAATTGAGTCCCCCTAAGATAGGAACAATCTACCAGTTAAGCCTTTGCATACAGATGGCCTAGTTATGTCAAACCCGTGAGGACTAGATTAAGCCTAGAGCCCATGAGGACTAGGTGAAGCCCAAAGAGTGAACATCCTGTTAGGATTAGTGCCCTTAAATCTTATTGTAAGATGCTATGTATGTTATAATGTATGACTTAATGTTGTGATTAATAAAGTTTCTTTATTATTATTTAAAATAATGGTAACATAAATATTCGGACATTAACATATAGTCCATGAGATGCATAGTATGTGATTTACTCACAGAAGATATAGATTACAAGTTCTTTGTAAACTCAGAATTTTGGTTCGTAGTCGGTGATAAAATTGGGCATTTCATCTACGAAGACTATAACATATCAACTAAGATGATTTGTCTTGATCATGGAAGTGGAGATTTCTAGTTGATATGTTGATATGTTTTAAGAGTTAAGACATATTGAATTGGACCGCTGTGAGATTTATTATTCTCCTAATGACTGTCAAATGAATAATAAATCTCACAACTTCTATTTGCATGAACTCTTAATCCTGAGAGAATAATGGATCTGCTCATGAGGTGTAGGTTGCTTTGATATATCAAGAGTGAGATCTAAAGTTATGATCAAAACCTCAGTATGTTGGGCAGCCACATTTAGTGTTGATGGAACATATATTCTAAGGATGGAATTCGTAGTCTCTTAACGGAGATATAAAATATACCATTGAGATAAGTTTAATGGGTTCAATTATTTAGAGAGTTAGGCCTAACCACTTTAGTAAAAAATTACTGAAGTATATATTTATGAAATTGGATTTCATAAATATATGATGAATAACTTAACGGATTTAACCGAGTACTCAAGGATTAAAATGTAGTAATCTTCAAAGTGGTAGTCTACATTCATAACTTCGAATTACTACGAATATTTTATGAAGGGGTTACATGTATAATAAAGTCTTGAGATATAATTTACTAATAAGGCCTAGAGTGCAATTATATTTATATAGTGATATTAAATATAATTAATGGTAACTTTGGACTTGTCAAGAGTTGACAGAAAAACCCAAGGCCCATTGGAGCTAGTGTCTTATTGGTCCCTTTTGGTCCCACTCCAAGCCACACACTAAAGCCCAATTGGAGAGGCCCAATAGACTAGCCCAATTAGATAATCAGTTAGTTATAAAGGGAGAAACATATAGAATTTTATTTTAAGAGAGACATCATTGTGAAATGGTGTGTATGTGTGAGTGAAGCCACTCGATTATTCTCCCTTGGAAATTGATTGAGAGACCACACTTCTTGGGCGTAAAGTGGAATTGGAGTGAAGATTGAAAGTTTTCCCAAGTACTTCTAATCTTTTGTTTTGAATTTCACCGCACCAAGGTACGTTATCTTGTTCTTAAATTCTGAAATTTACATAGCGCATGTTATCAATCATGAATGAAATAGATTCATATTTGTTGCTTCCACTGTGTGTTTTGTATGAGATACAAAAATATATTTTCCAACACATCCAAGCCTAGGAAAGGATATCCTTATAGGACTAGAGGTCAGGGGAAAGTGTTTTGTAATAGGTGCGCAATTTTTGCTTACGCTAAAGAAATTGTGCTCTACTCCAGGTTCTTTCTATCCTACTTGCATAGCATCCATGATTAAACCCCTAGAGAAAGCAACCTCATTTCTTGTACATGCTAGATCGTACCTCATCCCTAAGGGTTTACAGCCCTACAACGGTGCTCATGCATACACTAAATGGTCTTGTCACCTAATTGTGCAAAAAGAAAATTTGTGGCAAGTACTCGAAACTCCGTTGTGCAGGAAATTTTGCACAAGAGCCTAGAAAAGATCCAAAAAGATTGTCTAGAAGCTTACATAATCAAAGAGATCACAAGATGTCAAAATGGCCAAGAGGGTCCAAGATCCAAATTACCAAGAGATCAAAATTGCCAAGATGTCAAAATTGCCAAAGGTCCTAGATGTCAAGAATCCAAGGGCTCCTCCAAGAGATCCAAAGGTCCAAGAGATCCATGTTGTCCAAGTTACCAAGAGATCCAAGTGTCCAAGAGCTTCCCCAAGAAGTCCACATTGTCAAAAGTCGAGCTTTTCCTCGTAATTGCATTTCCTTGTACTGTAAAAGTCCCATTGTTGGAGCCATTGAACTCAGCATTGTAAAGGCAAACCTTGTACAAGCATTCTATTTCTATGTAATCAAAAGCAAGGCCCATCCCACATTGTCTAGCATGTCATAAAAGTTTCGGTTACTTGCCAGTCTCGTGCATTAATCTTGCACTATAGTAAAAACTCACCATGATAAATGCCCGATCAAGGGTGCAAAGCCAAAGTTTTTTGAAAATGGTAGGTGCATGTCAAATAACAAGGATGTAAACTAACTCAATTTTGGTGTTATGTTTCCACATTGTCAAATGCACCCCATTTCTATCACATCCCACTAATTCTTAGGATCAAAAGGTTGCTAAAAATTGCTAAAAGGAAATAGTCCAAGCTACCACCACATCGTGATCCCATCTGATAGGCCAAAAACGAATTGACCCCTTGTGATAAATTAACCAATTCATTTAGCTAAGTGAATTAATTAAGTTAATTAACATGTAAACGCGTGGTAGCAAAAAAAAATCACCAATAAACTAATTATGCAGTGGAAAATAAAATAATACGGTGATTTGTTTACGAACGGGGAAAACCTAGTAGCAAAAACTCCACCGGCTGATTTTCAGGTCACCACTCTCGAAACTCCACTATTATCACAATAAGTGGTTACAAGTAAAGGAATCCCAAGTACCTTACCAACCTACAGTTGAATCCTTACCCTAATACCCAATTGGACTTGTTCTGTAGTGACAGTTTCCCTTTTTGATGCACAGCTCTTAAGTACGTGACTAACCAATTGCGCGGATCCCAGTACACAACTTCAATCACCAACTAAGAAGGTTGTTGGCTGCAAAGTTCTTCATTTTATCCACACGATGAAGATCAAGAAGATGCTTGATTACAAAACCCTACAGTGCACATACACAGTAACTTCTTCAAGAGAAAGAGATGAACTACGACAAGAACTTCGTCTCCGGTCACAATTTGCTTGAATAGAGTTTGTTCAATGCTTGTGCAACTTATGAACTATTTGACGGCCCTTAAAACAATCCTTTTATATGTCTAGGGTTAGGAGAAAAGAAGGCCCAAAGACACATCTATGGATCCTAAGAAAAACATATCAAAAATTCTGTTTTTGTAAACCTCAACAGATAGAAGTTGTCGAGCATCTGTCGAGCTAACTGTCAAGCCACGAGGCTGAAATAGCTTCTTAAACCTCGACACATGCTAGCTGTCGAGCTTTAGTAACTCTGTACTTTCAGCTTGTTTTCTTGGACATACTTGAAGGCTTCAACACTTGAAGTATTTAAACACATCCTAAATCTACCCAAGTACAAGTAAAGTGTGTTTTGTCAAAGGATAAGCCAATTACATAAAATAGTGATATATGTTCCTTAGAAGTGAATCGCATATGTCCTAACAATCTCCTCCTTTGGCAATCCTTGACAAAATCACAACAAACAAATGAATATATGAAAGAAGTCATAAATTACTTAAATCATACTCACTTGTTCAGTACAATAAAATCTATCCTAACACAAACTCTTGAAAAACTTTGCAAAAAAAGAGTTTATGGCAAGTAGACTTTGACAACTTGTATTTCTAAAACACTTTAAACAAAACTCATCAAGGAATCTTTGTGTGAAACAGAAATAATAGATTGCATACAAGAATAAGAAACATGTGCATAAGGAGAGAAAATAAACAACACATGTAAGGGTAGGTGAAAGAAAACATACATCATCATATATAAGGAAGATAAGGACAATGTATGTCAAAAATGGTCACAAGACCCACGTACAAGAACAAATGTATCTAAAATAGAGAAAAGAAAAAGATACATGTAATCCTCACTACATCCCTCAGATATCAACACTCCCCCTAACAAAAATGTCCTATAACTAACTCTCCCCCTAAGAATGACTACTCTAATCTATCCTAAACTACCCCTTTTTGTCATTAGTGACAAGGGTAAGAGTGTCAAGTAGACAGCTCATCGGTAGAGCTAGCATCTCCATCATCATCATCTGAAGCATTATCATCATCCTCATCCTCAAAATTTGAAGCCACTGGAGGAAGTGGTGGAGGAGAAGCCTCAGGAGCAAAACCACCCATGGTCGCCTATCGTCATGCAATATGTCCGATACGAACGTTCACCTGATACAACTCCATAAAGAGAGTATCAAGATGAGCATCCATGTACTACAATTGCGCCATGATGTATCATAGAGTCACATCGCTCGAAGAAGAGGAGGGAGCGGATGTGGATGGAATAGAACGGGAGGGAGGAGCTACTGAATCCGACTACCAAGACCGAAACTACGCCTTGCTACGTTTAATGGTACCGTAATCTATGGCACACATGACAGGAAAATGGTCAGAAGAGGGAAAAGGAACAAAAAATGGTATAGAAACTGCGTGATAGCCGAAGGGAAAATGAGCTTATCATAGGTAGCCGTATCCCTATACACATCTAAGATAGAAAGAATAAAGTGTGAAGGAAAATCTATAGTGAGGTACTCTAACAAAGAAAGAAAAAATTGAGCATGAGGCTCTGTGATAGAGTTATAGTGAGAGAGTGGGTGCAAAACAAAAGTCATCACCATATTCATGAATCTAGGACCTTTAGCAAAAGGCCGACATGGTGTAAACTGACGATCACCCCAATTTGCGGGATGCTCACAGAAAGCGAAAATCATCTTGTCTTTGGACATAGTCCTCAGACAATCACAATCGAGGTAGTCAGGATGCTCTACACTCGAAACATGAAGCACATCCGCAACAAGTTGCGGTGTGACTACAATGCGCGTACCTCTAGTGCGAGTAGAAAAGAGAGGTACTGAAAAATTGAAACCATGCATGTTGGAGTAAAACTCCTGGATCAGCACGGTAGGACAAGTGACCGGGACGTCACATAGTGACTCCCATCCCCGACTTTGAATGACAGTGGGAAGGTCAATGTCGGCGAAGTTCGCCAAAATGACTCAGCGTTCCGAATGAACACCTCATTGAGAAAAGTTCTCCGAGATGTCCTTTTGGGCATCCTCATCACGGAACCGAATGTGAGAAGAAGTAGGATCAAACGAAGATGATGTCCTAGAATGCAAAGGGTTCTGGGATAGAGTTGACTTACGCTTAGGTGCCATAGACACAACTAACGTAAACAAGAGAGAGAGGGGGAAGAAAGAAACAATCAGAAAAGCTCCAAATAGTTCAAATATATCAAGTATATTGAAAAGAGAGTACGTATGCATGGGGAATGCATGAACATGTGATATGCAAAAGAAATTGCATCATGGGTTCAGCCCAATCCAATCCTACCAGCACACAAATAGATTGCACACATCTAAATGCATGATAATACTGTTATAATGCAAATGTGATGCAATGCATGAAGTTTATGCTCCAAATAGTTCAAATATATCAAGTTTATTGAAAAGAAAGTACGTATGCATGAGGAATGCATGAACATGTGATATGCAAAAGAAATTGCATCATGGGTTCAGCCCAATCCAATCCTACAAGCACACAAACAGATTGCACACATCAAAATGCATGATAATACTGTTATAATGCAAATGTGATGCAATGCATGAAGTTTTTAAGATCAAATCTTCAAAACCCAACCCAAAATTTCAACAAAAACTTATTAACTTTTGAAAAATCTCAAAAATTTTCAAAAACCCCAAAACCTAGATTTCAAAACATGAAATGGAGGAGATCAGAAGCTTACCAAGTGAAGAAAATCTTGAGAAAGCTTGAAGAAACCTTAAGGAAGAGGTTTTGGAGTGAGATGAGAGAGTTTGGGAGAGGGAGAGTCAGAGCAATCGAGAGGGAGATCGACAAAAATGAGAGGCGGATCGCACGAGGTGTTTAAATAGAACCTCAGTAAATCTTGACAGATGAAGGTGTCGAGAGGTGTCAAGACATTTGTCGAGGTAGGTGTCGAGAAAAAGGTCATCGATAGCTACAGGTGTCGAGCAGGTGTCGAGGAAGAAACACCAAAAGCAAGAACAGAAGCTCGATCGATCGAACTAGTTGTCGAGAAGCTATCGAGGATCCAAGAACTTTCTCGTTCGATCCACCAACTTTCAAGGATTTGTCGAGATTGCGATATGAAAAGACCTTAAGAGTTCGACAAAAGGCAAGGTGTCGAGGAGGTATCGAGGAGGTGTCGAGATTGTTTAAAAACTGTTTTTCAAGAAGGAAAAAACACAGATATGAATGCAATCAAGCATGCAACTCAACCAAAGATCCATTCAACATTTTAGGCTCTCAAAAACATCTCTCAACAAAAAATTTTAAGCACATGGATCCCAAAAACACACACACACTAAACAAATCTAACTGATTTTATTTTTCAAAAACAAGTTAAGACAGTTTAGTGAGCATACATTAACACATGTAAAACCTTGTGATAGCCAAATCATATTGTACCTGCACATGTATCAAGAGTAGCAAAAAATATTGCTTGTTGTGTGTGAAAAACATCGCAAGATTGCATAAGTGTATACATGTTATGACGATTTGAGATGTGAGAAAATCACTTTAACTCACACATAATTATAACTACTTGATGGAGACTACCACCTTCGAGGTATATCCTATAACTCCCACATCTCCTAGAATACATGCTTGCAATCATATTTAAAGCATTTTTAATCTTTTTGCTTTTTATTTTCTTTGCATATTTTTCTTTTAAGCAAATCATGCATGGGCATATAAGAGATAGAAAAGAAATACCCAATGATGGTAAGCATTTGACATTCCAATTTTGCTATGCCGAAGCACACAAATGTCATTGACACTGTACTTTTGCTACGCCAAAGCATACAGGTGTCATATTATGATTGGCGGGCAACAGTGGTGAGATGGTTATTTATACATTTCTCTTAGGATTTTTTAGTCATTCCCGTCAAAAAGAGTGATACGAGTGTTAAGTACAAGAGATAACTTAATCTTACTCATCATAAACAAGAGCCACAAAACTCACTTACTTAGTTGTGCATAGAGATGCTCATCTAAGTGACAAGAGACACAAAGTTTAGAAAATTTTGTTTCAATGGCCATCCAAGGTACACAAGTACTAATGTACACATAACACACATTGTTTTTGTATTTTTAATGATTTTTTTCAATTTTTTTATATGAAAAACAAAACAAAACAAAACTGAAAAATAACCAAACAAAAACATGTTAAACAAAGGAAAGTATAAAAATAGATTGACTCAAAACTTGAAAGCAAAATACACAAGTAATGCACACACAAAAACAAGAAGAGAGAAACAGAAAAGTGATAGAATCACTTGGAGCCCTTTTCCTTCCACACCCTGGAAGAACCTTTCCTTTGATTAAACCCTTGAACCGGCGGTGAGGGGGAAGAATTAAAACCGTTCAAGTTCGAAAGGGACATGAGGGTTTTGAGAAGATCTCCAAGGGGAGTAAGAGAGGATTGAAGCTGATTCTGGCTTCCAAATGCTATTATGTCGTTGCTTTGTTGAGTGGCAAGCCACTTGTAGCAATTTGGTCGAGTATGACCGGCAATTCCACAATGATGACAGAGATGCTACTTCTTTTGTTTAGGCTTTTGAGAGTTAGCCTTCTTAGCCCTAGGATTCTTAGCTTCCTTCTTATCTTGCTTAGGGGGTGCTCCTAAGATAGATTTACCTTTGTCTAAGTTCTCACTAGCTAAATCAGTTTTAACATCATTGTTCTCAATTTCAAAATTATTGCTAGGAGGAACAAAAACAGTAGTACTAGTAGAAGTAGTATTAGAGGAAGAGAAACCACACCCTAAACCTGTTCGATCAGAAGTAGATTTCTGAAGACTGAGCATCTCATCAAGCTTTGCACTTGAAGTCCTCTCCAATTGAGCTCTGACTTGAAACAGCTCCGCTTCAAGCTTCTTTGTTTTCTTAGCCAAGAAATTGTTCTCGAACCTCAGTACTCGAATAGTCTAATTAGCTTCATCAAACTTTATGGAAAGCTCCTCACGGTCAAGTTCCACATCACTGAGCTTCTTTTTGGTCAGCCTATTTAGTTTCTCATGCTTCTCAGAAAGCTTGTATAGTTTCTCATAGGCTGTATGGATATCACCTTAATCATCCATCTTCTCAAACTTGGATTCCACCAATTCCTCTTCTTCAACCACATCATCAACAATCCTATCAGTAGGATTAACAGTGGCAGTGAAAGCATTCAAGATTCCATCATCCTTATTGTCAGAATCATCCTCAGGTTCGGTATTGCTCAAGGTAGCAACAAGTGCCTTACACTTCAATCTTGAGATAAGTAGGACACTCTTGTTTCATGTGACCAAAGCCTTGACACCTAAAGCACTTAGGTCCTGCGGGAATAGTGTACTGACTGCCATCCCCTGCATCCTTCTTCCCTTTGTCTTGGCTCTTGAACTGAGAAGAACTGGATTGCCTACGGTCCTTGTCGAAACCCTTTCCATTGGCATTCTTCATAAACTTCTTGAATTGCCTAGTGATGTAGGACTTCATCTTAGAATCTTCATCATCTAAAGACTCATCTATCTTACTACTCTTGGCCTTCAGTGCCATGCTCTTGCCTTTACCCGTCTTGCCAATCCTTGATAACCCTAGCTCGTTTGTCTATAGATTACCAACCAGCTCTGTCAAAGGAATCTTGTCAATATCCTTTGATTCCTCAATTGCGGTGATCTTGGCATGGAATCTCTCAGGTAGAGATCTGAGCACTTTTCTCACAATCTTGGGTTCAGGAATGGTTTCCCCAAGATTGAACGCAGAGTTTACTATGTCCTTGAGCTTGGCATAGAACTCATCTAACGACTCATCCTCCTCCATCTTAATCTCTTCCAAGCTTGTAGTGAGCCTCTGTAACTTTGAATCCTTAATAGCTTTTGTTCCCTCATAGGTTGTCTGGAGGATGGTCCATGCTTCCTTAGTAGTTTTAGTGGAGGATATATTCTTGAACTCCTCATTGGTGACTGCACTAAATAAGGCATTCAACGCTCTACTATTAAAGTTTTCCGCCTTGATCTTGGCATCATCCCAGTTGGCCAGCACTTCCTTCGGCTTGGTCCAGCCTATCTCAACAACTTGCCACACTTTCTGATCTTAAGATTACAAGAAAGCTCTCATGCATACTTTCCAGTATGCATAATTAGTGCCATCAAATAAAGGAGGTATGATTAACGACTGTCCTCTATCCATGACAAACAAGGGTCAATAGATCAACACAGTAAAGATTAAACCCTAATCATAGTGTGCCTGCTTTGATACCACTTGATAGGCCAAAAACAAATTGACCCCTTGTGATAAATTAACCAATTAATTTAGCCAAGTGAATTAATTAAGTTAATTAACATGCAAACGCGTGGTAGCACAAACAAATCACCAATAAACTAATTATGCAGTGGAAAATAAATAACACGGTGATTTGTTTACAAATGGGGAAAACCTAACGGCAAAAACCTCACCGGGTGATTTTCAAGTCACCACTCCCGAAACTCTACTATTATCACAATAAGCGGTTACAAGTAAAGGAATCCCAAGTACCTTACCAACCTACAATTGAACCCTTACCCCAATACACAATTGGACTTGTTCTATAGTGACAGTTTCTCCTTTTGATGCACGGCTCCCAAGTACATGACTAACCAATTACACGGATCCCAGTACACAACTTCAATCACCAACTAAGAAGGTTGTTGGCTGCAAAGTTCTTCAGTTCATCCACACGATAAAGATCAAGAAGATGCTTGGTCACAAAACCCTAAAATGCACATACACAACAACTTCTTCAAGAGAAAGAGATGAACTAGGGCAAGAACTTCATCTCTGGCCACAATTTACTTGAACAAAGTTTGCTCAATATTTGTGCAACTTGTGAACTATTTGACTGCCCTTAAAAAAATCATTTTATATGTCTAGGGTTAAGAGAAAAGACGGCCCAAAGACACATCTGCGGATCCCATGAAAAACAGATCAAAAATTCTGTTTTTGTAAACCTTGATAGATAGAAGCTGTCGAGCAGAGCTAGCTGTCGAGTAATGGGGTTGAAATAGCTTCTTAAAATCTCAACACATGCTAGCTGTCAAGCTTTAGTAACTCTGCACTTTCAGTTTGTTTTCTTGGACAGACTTGAAGGCTTCAACACTTGAAGTATTTCAACACATCCTAAATCTACCCAAATACAAGTAAAGTGCGTTTTGTCAAACGATAAGCCAATTACATAAAATAGTGACATATGTTACTAACAAGTGAATCACATATGTCTTAACACCATCATCACTAGGTCTCGTGCAAGAGAAATGTCTACTAGTGGTACTTCTCCCTATGAGGAAAATGCTTAGGAAATTGCTTTTCTGAAGAAGCAAATGGCAAAAATGATGCGTATGATGCAATTTAAGTGGTTATGAGTTTAGTGATTTAAAACTTCTCTCATGATTCATTTGTTTATTGTGGTTTTGTCATAGATTGTCAAAGGGGGAGATTGTTAGGACATATGTGAGAATTGTTAGAAACATATGTGATGTAAATTGGCTAATCCTTTGACCAAACGCATTTTACTTGTAATTGGATAGATCTAGGATGAGTTTAGTACTTCAAGGAACAAGTATTCAAGTTTAATATTGAAGCCATGCAAGTTTGACCAAGAAACAAGTGAACTAGTGTTGTTTATTAAAGCTCAACAGAAGTCTCAATAGAATCCTTTCTATTGAGGTATAATGTTGAAGCTCAACAAAAGATTGGCAAAAGTTGAATCTGTCAAGAATTACGAAATTAGAATTTCCAGATCCTATTTCACACATATCCTTGAGTATTTGTGTAAAGTTTCTTTTCTCACAACCCTAGACGTATATAAGAATTATTTTAAAGACCGTCACAAGTGATGAAAAGTGATGCAAAGGTTGTTACAATTGTTGTTACATGCATATTGTGACCGGAGACATTTTTTCCCTAGTTCATCAAATTCTTTATCGTCTTAACACCAAGAGTTCTGCAACCAAAGAGCTTCCTGATCTTCATTGTTGGATAAACTGAAGAACTTTGTAGCCAACATCTTTCTCAAGTTGGTGTGTTAGTCATGTACTGGGATCCATGTATCATTGGTTAGTCACGTACTGGGAACCTTGCATTGAAAGGAGAGATTGCCGCTACAATCTAATTGGGTATTGGGGTAAGGGTTCAACTATAGGTTGGTATTAGGTACTGGGATTCCTTTTACTTGTAACCACTTGTTTTGATAATAGTGGATTCTTGTGAGTGGTGACCTTAAATTCACCCAATGGGTTTTGCCTCGGTGGTTTTCCCCATTCGTAAATGAATCACCTATGTCAAATTTATTTTTCACTATATTTAACTTAGTTGGTGATTTGTTTGTGCTACCACATTATTGTATGTTAAATTGACTTAATTAATTCACTTGGATAATTAATTAATTAATTTGCCAAAAGTGGTCAATATATTTTTGGCCTATCAAGTGGTATCAGAGCGGGCAAATCTATTTTAGGAACACCCCCTAGGTTGAAAAGAAAGAGACTAGAAACCCTAGGACTAAAAGGGAAAACAACAAAAAGTCTCAACAAAAGAAGCCGCATTTCTGTCATCACTATGGAGCTTCAAGGCATACTTGTCCAAATTGCTACAAGTGGTTAGCCACTCAGCAAAGCAATAGTATGCTCTCGTCCGAAAACCAAAATCAGCTTTCATCCTCTTTTGCTCCTCTTAGAGATCTTTTCAAGGCCTTCATGTTCCTTTCGAACTTGAACAATTTCAATTCTTACCCCTCACCTCTGGATCAAAGGTTCATGCAAAGGAAAGATTCTTCCAAGATGTGGAAGGAATAAGGCTCAAAGTGATTTAGTCAATTTTTTTCTCTCTCTCTCTCTCCTTATGTTTATGCATTACTTGTTTGTTTTTGCTTTTCTGTTTTGAGTCAATCTAATTTTATGCTTTGTGTGTTTCTTTATGTTTTTGTTTGGTTGTTTTTCAGTTTTTGTCTATTTTGCTTTCCATAAAAATAAAAATAAAAAAATTGAAAAATCAGAAAAATACAAAAACAGTGTATGTTTCTGTATATTGGTACTTGTGTACCTTGGATGGCCATTGAAACAAAGTTTTCTGAATTTTATATCTCTTGTAGCTTAGATGAGCATCTCAATGCACAACTTAGCAAGTGAGCTTTGTGGCTCGTGTTTGTGATGAGTACGATTAAGTAATCTCTTATACTTAATACTCATATTACTCTTTTTGACGGGAAGGACTAGAAAATCCTAAGAGAATGCCATAAATAACCATCTCACCACTAAAGCCCACCAATCATGTATAAAATCTATGTGCTTCGGCATAGCAAAATTGTGATGTTTAAGCTTACAAAAATGGGTATTTCTTTTCTCTCTCTTATATGCCCATGCATGCTATGCTCAAAAGAAAAAATATGAAAAGAAAAACAAAAGTAAAAAGAATCAAAATGCTTTTAAATATGATTGCAAGCATGTTTCTAGGAGGTGTGGGAGTTGTAGGATGTACCTCGAAGGTAATAGTCCCCATCAAGAAGTTATGATTGTGTGTGAGTGAAATTTGATTTTCTCATATCTCAAATCTTCATAATATGAGACACTTATGCATTCTTGTTATATTTTCACACACAACACGCAAATTCTTTGCTACTTTTGATACATGTGCAGGTACAATGTGATTTGGCCATCACAAGGAATACATGTGTTAATATATGCTCACTAAACTATCATAACTTGTTTTTGAAATATAAAATTGGTTAGACTTTTTCTGTGTGTGTGTGTGTGTGTTTATTTTAAATCTATGAATGCTTTGTCTTTTTGTTGAGAGATTTTTTTGAGAGCTTAATATGTTGATTGGATCTATGTTTGAGTAGCTTGCTTATTGCATTCATCTCCATGTGTTTTTCCCTTATTTGAAAACACCTTTTCTTCAAGCTTGATAGTTTCTCGACAGATCCTCGATAGATTCCTTTCTATCAAGACCCTCTTTCTTCTTTACACAATAGATCTTATCGCAATCTCTATCCATCGAGATTTATGGAGATTTAGTGCTTCTCGACAGCTTCTCGATCCATCCAGGTATTCTTTGCTGTCAACAAATCCTTGACAGCACCTTGATAGATTCACTTCTATCGAGATTTAATTCTCAACAGATCTCGATAGCTCCTTGATCCATCGAGCTGCGATTTCTATTTATATGCTGAGCGTGAAATCATATTCATTTTAACATCTCTCTCTTGAAATATTTTCTCCTCTTTTGCCCCAAACACTTCTCCCTCACTCAAATCTCTCTACCCACTTCATTTTTGGCCTATATCAAGCTCAGATTACTTGGTATGTATTTAAATCCCTTCATTTTCATGTATTCATGCATTTTAGACCTAGGTTTTTGGGTTTTTTTAAATTTTTAGGATTTTTGAGATTTTTATGAAATTTTTGGGTTGGATTGTGTTGATTTGATTCTATATGCTCATGCATTGCATATTCCTTACATTTTAACAATGTTTCATGCATTTAGATGTGTGATTGATTATTGTGAAATGTGTGCTAACAGGTTTGGATTAGGATTTTACTCATGATGCGATTTAAATTTTGCATGTCACATGTTCATGCATATTTCATGCATAGGTATCGTTTCATTCCTATATCTGGTTGTGATTGTGTTTTCTCTTTCTCTTTCTCTCTCTCTTAGAAAGACTGTGCTATGACACCTAAGCACAAATTTACTTCAGGCTAAAATCCTCTTCAAGGTTCCGGTTCTTCTTCCTCTTCTGATCCTATCTCCCCTCTTCACATTCAATTCTATGATGGGAAGGCCCAACAGGACTTCCTTGAGAACTTTCAGAAATGTGGCATTCATCCGGAGTGTCATGTTGTTCTGTCGGACTTTTCTGACACTCCTCTACCTGGTGTCATTTGGACTCAGGGTTGGGATTCTCTTATGGAGGAACCCTTAAGGTGTCCCATCATGTTTATATAGGATTTTTACATATACACGGTATTAATACCTCTGTACCTCGGTTTACCGCGACATTTGAAGGTACACATAACGTAGTTACCCCAGATCTTATATCTGAGGTACTACATGTCCCGAGGGTATCACATCCTGATTACCCCGGTTGTGAGCATCTTCGGATTGTGTTCAGAGATGAGGTTCTGTCTCACTTCTATGAGATGCCTTCCTCATAGGGTGGGAAGCAAAAAACCCCATGCTCGGGCTTTGCAAAAGGTTCGAGATTCCTTAACATGGTGATGGGATTCACTCTTACTCCATTGTCTCACTATAACCCTATCACACTCATGCTCATTTTCTCTTATCCCTCTTAGAGGATCTTTCTATAGACTTCCCTTCTCACTTCATCACTTCCATCCTTGATGTCTATTAGGATACGACGACCTGTGATAAGCTCATCTTTCCCTCAGCTATCACATGGACCCTTCGCCATTTTTCCATTCCCATTCCCATTCTTGACTCTTCTTACTACACCACCATAGGTGCCATAGATGCCGGTTCTATTCGACGGAGCGAGGCCTAGCTTCAACCGAAGTGGCCACATATAGAGTCTACCGGTCCTACAACTTCAACTGTTCCGTCCACCTCTGCTCCTTTTTCCTCGATTGGTGGTGTGACCCTCAAGGCTATCATGGCATAGCTTCAGCGCATGGATGCTCGCCTTGACACTTTGTCTGATGAGTTTTGTCAAGTGAACACCCGTGTCGTTCGTATAGCACGACGACAAGCTCGCCTTGTTGGTTTCACTGCTTCTCCATCTCCTACTCCAAAGGCTTCTGAGGATGAGGATGTCAATGATGGTGCTGATGAGGATGATGCTAGCTCTTCCAGTGATGATGAGATGTCGACCTCTTGGTGACTTACCCTTTGTCATTCGTGACAAAAAAGGGGAAAAGTTTTGGGATAAGAGTAGTCTTGTACATAGGGAGAGAATTAGCATAGGATATTTTTTGTTAGGGGGAGTGTTTATACATTTTGAGGGATGTAGTGAGGTTTACATGTATTTTCTTTCTTTTACTTTAGCCTCATGTATACTGGTCTTGTGACCATTTATTGTACTTATCTTTTGTTATATATATGATGATGTATGTTGTTCTTCACTTATCTCTCCATGTGTTTTTTCTTTTCTCTCTTTACACACATGTTTCTTTATGTATGCAATCTTTATTTCTGTTTCACACTAAGATGCCTTGATAAGATTTGTTTAAAGTGTTTTAGAAAGACAGGTTGTGAAAATCTGTCATGACATGAACTCTCTTCTTGTAAAGTTTTACAAGAGTTTATGTTAGGATTAGATTTTTTTTTTTTTTTTTTTGTTCCAACAAGTTGTTATGAGTTTAGTGATATAAGACTTCTCTCATGATTCATTTGTTTGTTGTGATTTTGTCATGGATTGCCGAAGGGGGAGATTGTTAGGACATATGTGGGAACTGTTAGAAACATATGTGATGTAAATTGGCTAATCCTTTGACAAAATGCACTTTACTTGTAATTGGGTAGATCTAGGATGGGTTTAGTCCTTCAAGAAACAAGTGTTGAAGCTATGCAAGTCTGACCAAGAAACAAGTAAAGAAGTGTTGTTTATTAAAGCTTAACAGATGTCTCGATTGAATCCTTTCTATTGAGGTTTATAGTTGAAGCTAGACAGAAGCTTGACAGAAGCTAAATCTATTGAGAATTACGAAATTAGAATTTCTAGATCTGATTTCATGTATATCCTTGAGTATTTGTGTAGGTTTTCTTTTCTTACAACCCTAGACATATATAAAGATTATTTTGAGGGCCGTTACAAGTGATGAAAAGTGATGCAAAGATTGTTGCAATTGTTGTTACATGCATATTGTGATCAGAGACATTCTTGCACTAGTTCATCTTATTCTTTGAAGAAGTTATTGCATCTTTACACCAAGGGTTTTGTAACCAAAGAGCTTTATGATCTTCATTGTTGGATGAACTGAAGAACTTTGCAGCCAACATCTTCCTCAAGTTGGTGTGTTAGTCATGTACTAGGATCTGTTCATTATTGGTTAGTCACGTACTGGGAGTTGTTCATTGAAAGGAGAGATTATCGCTACAATACAAGTCCAATTGGGTATTAGGGTAAGGGTTCAATTGTAGGTTAGTAATAGGTACTGGAATTCCTTTAACTTGGAACCACTTATTTTGATAATATTGGATTCTCAGGAGTGGTGACCTTAAATTCACCCGGTAAGATATTGTCTCGGTGGTTTTCCCCATTCGTAAACAAATCACCTATGTCAATTTTATTTTCCACTGCATTTAACTTAGTTAGTGATTTGTTGTGCTACCACGCTATTGCATATTAAATTGACTTAATTAATTCACTTGGGTAATTAATTAATTTACCAAAAGGGGTTAATACATTCTTGGCCTATCAATGTTGATCTAGACCGTCTAACCAACTTCTCTCAGGTTATTATACCTCCCAAGTTCAATGCACCAGAGTTCGTCAAGTGTGGTGGTACTGGAGACCCTTGTGCACACTTGTGCATGTTTTGTAGGAAGATGGCTCCGTATAGGTATAATCACCCTCTGCATTGCCAGATTTTCCCTAATAGTTTGACTGGCCTTGCGGCCACATGGTACGTGAGACTAGAAAAGACCTCTAGCTGGAGGGAAACGGCCAACTCTTTCCTGGAATACTACAAGTTCAACACCAAGATAGCTCCCGACCGTACAATCCTTATGAGAACAGAGAAGAAGAGTGGGGAGTCTTTTCGAGAATATGCCTAGAGGTAGCCTGAGCTAGCCGCATAACTACAAGCCCCCGTAATGGAAAATGAGATGATCAAATGGTTTATTGACAACCATAAGCCTCCTTACTAAGAGAAGATGATTAGCACCCAAGTCACTCATTTTGCTAGTCTCATCCTTATTGGGGAGTGTATTAACGAGGGTATTAGGTGCAAGAAGATCGTGGATCCCGAATCCTTGAGTTCCATGGTTGAACAACAAGTCAAGGAAATGACCTGCCGTAAGACTAAGGAAGCCGATGTGCACAAGGTCAACAATGCATCAAAAAGGCCTAAGGGTATTACTGCTGCTTATGCAACCCCAGCTGCTAGACCTTTTCAGCAATAGGCTCAATCTACTCAAGCACCTAACCAAGCCTTTAATAAAAAAGGGAGGCCAAACCCACCTCGTCCTTAGGGAAGGAAAACCGAAAGTACACTCTGTTACCCATGCCCATAATAGATCTCTATCCTTACCTACTGGAATGGAAGCTAGTGACCCTGTTGTTTGCCAGGCCTAGAAAAGGCCCTCCATCACCTGGCTTTGATCCATCCAAGAAATGTGAACACCATTTTGGGCCCGAGGGGCAAAATTTGGAAGAATCCTACTAGTTGAGAGACTATGTCCAGGATCTCATCAACAACAAGTTGATAAAATTCAATAATGCAGCCGCTCCTAACATCATCACTAACCCTTTGCCTCCCCATCAAGAAGGGAATGTCAATTCCATCATCATAGTGGAAGAAAGGGTTCCAGATTTCTCCTCACCGTCATTCCCACAGAAGGCCTTGCTTTAGAACCTTGGTCCAAGAGAGCCACCTTAATCTTAGGGGTATGGGAACCCCAGGATTTTATTGGGGAATTTGCTCATTTTGTGACAGTGGAGACCCTATTGGATTGTAGAGTGCTCCGAGCACATGTTCAAAGTCTAGCTGATCATGGTATTATCTGGATTGAAAGGGAAATTGTGCAAAGAGATGATTGCATGGCAATTAGCCTATGTCCTCTAGCTACCCAGTCAAGAACTAGCTGCAATCCTATATCCGTTGGATCAAGGAAAGATTGGGATGAATGTCTACAGAAACGCCTTTGTAAGGTTGAATTTATTCAACCATCTAATTGGCTTTATTCCGTGCCAAATTTGCTTGTAATTCAGCATTTAGTAACCCTGTATTTAGGTGGGATTGTTGTAAGGGTAGTGAGTGAGATAGTGTGAAGATTGCTCAAGAGTGTGCAAGAAAACAGAGACTCGCGGCTGGGACTCGCGGCTTCAACCCGCCAGAATCTGCACACGTGCCAAGCATGCTGGAAGATGAACAGTCATGCTAGCTGGAGCACTACAGGACAAAACAGGACAACTGGCCATACGGTTAACTCGCGACTGGAACTCGCGACTTAGTCAAGCCGCGAGGTCAAGCCGCGAGCCACCCCTGTTTTGGAAAAACCTGACGTTTCGCATTCCAATCCTCTTCAGTATAAATACCCTTTTAACCCACGATTGAAAGAGAGCTTCCAGAGAGAATTTTGAGAGAGAAACCCTAAAGAAAAACCAGATTGTTTTACCCACAATCTCTACCTTAGAGTCTCATCAAAATCCCTCACTCTCTTCCTCTCCATTGTCAAATCCTTGAGAGGCCTTTATACCAAACCTGGTTCTCACCATTATCATCTCTGTGAGACAGTCGTTTGGAGTTCTGGGAAGCAGTTAGGAAGGAGCCAATCTTTATTGGTTGATGCTACGGTGAAGTAGCGGAATCCGGAAAGCTAGAAAAGAAAAAGGTTCGGCGCAACCTCGTTGGAGCAAGAAGCTTGGAGGGCTTAGGTGCATTGGGTAGATTAGGCTTGGAGGGTCTATTGCTGTCCTTGTATCCCAACTGTATTTTCTAGTGGATTGATTACCGCTTGGAGGGCGGCGGAGAGGTTTTTCGCCGAGGTCTTCGGTTTCCTCTTCGATAACATATCTGGTGTTATCGCTGTGTTTGCATCTTCCTTCCTCTCTATCTCTGCCTTTACATTATCTGCTGTGGTTTATTTTGTTGTGGCTTAGATAGTTGTTTAATCAATACCATGTTATAGCATATGTTAAGTTTACGCACACTATTGTTTAACATATTGCGTGTGTTAATTAAATTGGTTTTTGGGGGTCTAAACGTTCAAAAGTGTTTTTGTACACGTTTTTGAACTTTCAATTGGTATCAGAGCGGGTACACATCTGTTTGGTTTTATTACCATTGTGTGATCCTTGACTCCCTTTCTTTTTGAGATGGATAGGTCTCAATCCCTTAATGCACCTCCATATTTTGATGGAAGTAACTATGCATTTTGGAAGGTTCGTATGAGAGCCTTTTTATGCTCTATTGATGAATCCGTGTGGGATGCTGTTGAGATAGGTTGGACCAAACCTGAAGCAGCCAAATCCACATGGGATAAGGCAGCACTTACTGCATCTAATGCTAACAGTAAAGCACTAAATGCTATTTTCTGTGGTGTGTCTCCAGATGAATTTCACAGGATTTCTCACATTATTATTGCCAAAGATGCATGGGAGATTCTGGAAACAACTTATGAAGGCACGAAGAAGGTGAAAGATACCAAGTTACAAATGCTGACCACTCGGTTTGAGGAGCTCAAGATGAGTGAGGATGAGTCTTTCGACTCGTTCTATGGGAAGTTAAATGAAGTAGTTGTCAGCAAGTTTAACTTGGGGGAGAAGATGGAGGATTCCAAGATTGTAAGGAAGATCCTTCGATCATTGCCGGAAAGCTTCCGTGCCAAAGTAACAGCCATTGAAGAGAGCAAGGATCTTGACGACATCAAGGTGCAGGAGCTGGTTGGTTCTCTACAGACCTATGAAATGTCGCTGCCAAATCAACGGAAGGGTAAATCCATTGCTCTAAAGACCGTTAATGAGAAGGTGGAAGATCAAGGCTCGTCAGGAGAAGATATGGTTGACAAGGATGTAGCCTATCTTGTTAAAAATTTCAAGAAGTTTTTGAAATTCAAAAACAATGGAAAATTTGATGATAAGAGAAATTTCCAAAATTCTGGAAGGGAGAAGAGGGATTTCAAGAGGAAAGATGGAAAAGAATCCCAATCCACACAAGGTGTTACTTGTTTTGAATGCAACGGGCATGGACACTTCAAGAGGGAATGCCCTAATTATTTGAAATCAAAAGGCAAGGTGTATGCCACGACCTTGAGTGATTCAGACTCATCCGACTCAGAATCTGAAGAGAGCTGTGATGGAGAAGGGAACTATTCAGCTTTCATGACTATTGCTCATGTTGAGTCTTCGGATGAATTGAATTTGCTTGTTCAAGAACTTGGAGAACATAGTGAGGATGACTCACTAGGAATTGTTGAAGAATCGGAAGCTGAAGAAGAAGAAAGCACAGCTACTCTTCAAGAAAATTACAACTCACTTTTGGAGAAATCTGGTGAATACACAAGGGTGGCCAAGGCTGCTGTAAGAAAGATGAAGAAGGCTGAGGAGGACTACAAAAGTCTCCTAATCCGATATAGGGAGGCCAAATGCGAGATTGAAACTTTGAATGGTGAGCTCTCCGAAGCTTACACTAAAGTTAGATTTCTTGAAAGTGAGGTTGTTCAAGCAAATGCAAAAATAGAGAGGGTCACCACCAAGAAGCTTGATGATGTTATATCATCTCAAAAGAGCTTCTCAGACAAATCCGGACTGGGATATACCGGAGGAAGTAGCTCAACTGGAAATATCACCAAAGAAGTGAAGTTTGTGAAGTCCAAAGATCCAGTTGTAGCTGACTCTACGAGTGTGAACCTCGAGGTGGAGAAAAAGAAGAATGTGGTGGACCAACGGATGCTGAATCATCGGAATCAGTCTATGGGCAGGTCCGAGTCTCGTGCCAAGTCACGTCCACGACCACAAAGAGGTCCTAGAGGAACGTATGTGTGCCATTACTGTGGACTTCAAGGGCACACTCGACCAAATTGCCAAAAGCTGAGAGCAAAGAACAGTGCTACTCCTCAAGGGTCAGGAGGACCAAGAGTTGATAGGAGAACGTGGGCAGGGGATCAACCTAGAGAGCAAAACGGAGATCCCGGAATGATGAACGTGATGAAGATGATTGGTGCATTCACCAACTGCTTGGAAAGCTTCTCACGAAGGTTTGAAAGCCCTAACTCCCGTACCCAATCCTTTAAGGAAATCACCCCAAACGCAAGTGACGTGTGGGTGAAAAGGGGTACTCATGCATAAGCATTACAACATGTCCATGCATTAATACTTCCTATGCTTTGTGAATATGTTTGTTTGGTATGCTTGTTGTGTTTGTTTTTGGTTGTTTGTTTGTGAATATTTCTTAATTGTGTTTTATCAGTCTTTTTGTTTCTTGAGTCAAAAATCCAAAAATTACATAAAACTTTGAAAATCAAAAAGCTTGATTGACTGTGTTGAGTTTTTGTCTTAAAACTCGTTTTGCCGTGTACCTTTGTGCTAATGGCTTTGTGCATTTTCGAACATTACTTGTTTTCATGCACTCATATCACTATGGGAAAAATCTTGAAATCTATGTGATTGTTGTAAATAGATCTTCAAACTTGTCATGAATGATTGGTGAATGGTTATGTTGATCTTGAAACATGCATAGACTTGTGTCTATATCTCTTCCCATTTTTTATTTTTTTTGCTAAAAAGAGCTCACTAAATGTAAATCTCCAAATGAAAAGAGATATTGAGCTGCAAAAGCCTGTCGCACATTCTAGTATTTGACTAGGAAAAAGGGTAAGCGACCTTATATCAAAAGTGAAATTTCTTTCAAAAAGGCCAAAGGCCTGTTCTTCAAAGAAAAAATGTTGTCTATACCTCTCACAATGAGAGATGATTGCCTCAAAAGATCAAATGTTATGGCTGAAAGTGGAGTCATATGAAAGGCTCCTAGTTATGTTATCAAGTTGTGTGGGAAGTCATATATTCATATTTCTGTAATTGAGATTGGTCACATGATCTAGTGCTAATTGTGTATGCCTTGGTTGAATTGATCATTGAAGCTTCACATTAGACAAAGGACTATTTCAATGCTGATATCCACACACAACACACAAGTTTATGTTTGATAAATGCCCTATTCATTTGTGTGATTGTACTTGATAAAATGTGTTTTCACATACTCAATCTTTGTTAATTCAAGCACAAAAAGATTTTTGAGTGTTTTAGGTGTTTTTGGAAAGTGTTTTGCTGGAAAAATCTGAAAAATTTCAAAAATACAGTTTTGCCCTGTTTTGGCGGCTCAGTCGCGGGTATGTTAAGTCGCGAGCTTCAGTCGCATCTTCGCTGGTCATTTTTGGCGACTTGTTCGCGAGTGGAAGGTCCAGTCGCGAGATTCACTCAGAGATTTTCGCGGCTCAGCTCGCGACTCACTCGCGGGTAGACCTTCCAGTCGCGAAAAACACTTAGAAAAATTTTTCAAAATTTTCCTCTTGTGTGCTTTGGCGGCTTGAGCTGGCGACTGTGTGGCGACTTGAACCAGTCGCGAAAATCGCGTGTTTTGCAGAAACAGGAGCAGTTTTTAAACCTCTTTCAGTTTTCCCTCGAACTTTTGTAACTGTTCACCTTCTCTTAAAAACTGATGTTTTCTCCCAAACCTCTTCGTGAATCCATTTCTCAAACCCTTTTGGTACTTCATTTCTTCTCCAAATCATCAAGAAAAGGTATGGGTTTTGATTTTTCAATCTCAGTTTCTTTTTCCTGCATATTTCTGTTACTGTTTGGACTGGTATTGTGTTCGTTATTCTTATCTCTATGTGTAATGGGTTTGGAGTATCCTGTTTTTGATATTGTTCTCACCCGTTTTCATGCTGAGCAGTCAATGTGTTTTTCATTGTTCTGAATTTTTGCTGATTATTGAATCTGAGAATCTTTTCTGAAATGGGTTTGGTGTTCATGTGACTTACTCATTACTCTTGTCTGAATATTGATGTGTGGATGTTAGGTTTCTTCATGATTGAAATATTTTCCCCATGTTCATGTCTCTGTTGGAGTGATGTTTGTTATCTGTTCTAAATATTCATATGCTGTTTGTTATTACATATCATGGTCATGTTAACCTGTCTCAATGACAGTTGTTGCGTCTCTCTTTGTCTTGGTGCACTTTCACCAAGTTTGATGCACGTATTGATTTGTGCTTCTGTGGTTTATTGGAAGGATTGTTTGGGTCTGCACTATATTCAGTCTGGGTTTTTATATTAAAATATTGTTTATACTGAATCTTGTTGACAATCTTTTGTGGGGTATTGTTGCTTGGTTCTTTTCTGTTGGTCTGCTCTCTTGCAGATGTCTCGTCGATCTTCCAGGGGTAAAGACATTGTTTCTGACGAACCAGCAACCCCAGTTGCTAAAAGGACTCGTCTTTCATCTCAAGCATCTCAAGATCCCAATGAGGATAGATTCAGAGTTCCCCTAAACTCACACGCCTACTCAAATGTGTTTGACAAGTCAACAACTATAGTGGAGCGGGTCGTAGAGTTCAACACCTTAGGGACTACTTTCATCCCTCGAATCTTTGAGAAACGAGACTGGGCAAACTTGTTCGGAAACTTTGATGATCCAATGGATGAGCTGGTCAAGGAATGCTTCTCCAATGCATCTGATCTTGGACCTATCCTCATTTTCTGGGTCAGAGGAACAGAGTTTAGTGTTACCCCAGACTCCATCGCAGATCTTCTCGGCATCACCAGACCTCAGAATGTGAACTTAACTCCCTATGATGAACGAAATCCAGAGGTTGGGGAAATTCTACAAATCCTAGGACACGATCATGAGGTGTCTAGTGCAGGAACTTCCATCAGCACCGCAAAGTTTGCACCTGAGTTGACCACACTGAAGTTGATCATGTTCACCAACCTCTACCCACTGTCCAACACTACATTCATCAATCTTGGGAGAGCTATATTTCTATGTGATCTCATTACCGGAGCCCCCATTGATATATGTGCTCACATCTACTACAACCTGAGGAAGACCGCTTGTCGATCTACAGCTCGAGGAATCATTCCATTTTGCAGTCTCGTCATGAAGCTCATCCTTAATGCAGGCATTACTCCTCCTGCAGATGGTAAAATGTTGACTCGTCAACGTCCCATTTCTTTGTTCACTCTTCAAGCAAGCAGAAGTCACTCCTCCAAATCACCAAGACATGCTCACATCTCTCCGGGTCCTTCATTTGCCCCTGACTCAGAGACACCTGCACATACCACCTCTACATCTCGTGATGTTCCTGAAGCTTCACAGGCTGGTATTCCGCAAGCACAAACTGCTTCTCATTCTGACAGAGTTGGCAGTGTTCTTGAGCATATTCAGAAACGAGTTGATGAGCTTGTGGCACTTCTCTATTCCACAAACAACCATGTCCAAATGCGCCTCGAGACTATGGAGACTCAGCTAGATGAGATTCAACGGAAGTTGGATGAGAGTCTTTAGCTATTCGTGACAAAAAGGGGGAGAGCATTCAGTAAGGGGGAGAAAAAGTTCAAAGGGAAGTGTGCATAGTGATAGGGGGAGCACACACACACACATATTTTTGCTTTCGTCTCATCTTCTAAACTAATGGTTATTTTGGTTTTGATACACTGTGTTTTGGTGTATAACTGTTTCTAACTTTCCTCATATACTCTTGGATAAACTTTTATATATGTTTGATGATGTTATTCAGGTATTTGTTAGTTTGTACCCATATGCTTTTGTAAGCTTTGAGGGTTTATGTTTTATGCATAGTTTGTAGGCCTTGTGGTATGTACCATGCTTAAGTGCAGCCTTTATGCTATGTGAATTCAGTATTTTAAATCTAAATGTTCAGCATTGTGGTTTATGTACTGTCACTCTTGTGCCCTTGTAGGATTGTTCCTAGATGCATATGCCTTGTGTGCTATGCATTGGTTGAGTGTTGAGCATACAAGTGTCTTGCCTTGTGCTTGTTAACTTGTATGTCTTTGTGTTCATTCCAAGTGTGAATGAACACTGTGATCACTACCTTGTGGTGTTCACTTGGTTGATCAAGCCATGGTTTGTTCATTAACTCCATCTTATGCTTGATCTCTTTTTGCCTGTTTCATATGCATTAATAATTTTCTGCTTACAATGATCATGGTGTATTGTTGTGTTTCAGGAGTTTATGTTCATATGATTCAAGTGCTTCACAGCTTCTAGAATTAGGTGTGAGTGAGTTTTGATCAACTGTTCCCAACTCACATGTTAAGTCTAGAGTCTGTTTTAGGGTTTTGTCACGGAATAGCCAAAGGGGGAGATTGTAAGGTTGAATTTATTCAACCATCTAATTGGCTTTATTCCGTGCCAAATTTGCTTGTAATTCAGCATTTAGTAACCCTGTATTTAGGTGGGATTGTTGTAAGGGTAGTGAGTGAGATAGTGTGAAGATTGCTCAAGAGTGTGCAAGAAAACAGAGAGTCGCGGCTGGGACTCGCGACTGGACTCGCGGCTTCAACCCGCCAGAATCTGCACACGTGCCAAGCATGCTGGAAGATGAACAGTCATGCTAGCTGGAGCACTACAGGACAAAACAGGACAACTGGCCATACGGTTAACTCGCGACTGGAACTCGCGACTTAGTCAAGCCGCGAGGTCAAGCCGCGAGCCACCCCTGTTTTGGAAAAACCTGACGTTTCGCATTCCACTCCTCTTCAGTATAAATACCCTTTTAACCCACGATTGAAAGAGAGCTTCCAGAGAGAATTTTGAGAGAGAAACCCTAAAGAAAAACCAGATTGTTTTACCCACAATCTCTACCTTAGAGTCTCATCAAAATCCCTCACTCTCTTCCTCTCCATTGTCAAATCCTTGAGAGGCCTTTATACCAAACCTGGTTCTCACCATTATCATCTCTGTGAGACAGTCGTTTGGAGTTCTGGGAAGCAGTTAGGAAGGAGCCAATCTTTATTGGTTGATGCTACGGTGAAGTAGCGGAATCCGGAAAGCTAGAAAAGAAAAAGGTTCGGCGCAACCTCGTTGGAGCAAGAAGCTTGGAGGGCTTAGGTGCATTGGGTAGATTAGGCTTGGAGGGTCTATTGCTGTCCTTGTATCCCAACTGTATTTTCTAGTGGATTGATTACCGCTTGGAGGGCGGCGGAGAGGTTTTTCGCCGAGGTCTTCGGTTTCCTCTTCGATAACATATCTGGTGTTATCGCTGTGTTTGCATCTTCCTTCCTCTCTATCTCTGCCTTTACATTATCTGCTGTGGTTTATTTTGTTGTGGCTTAGATAGTTGTTTAATCAATACCATGTTATAGCATATGTTAAGTTTCCGCACACTATTGTTTAACATATTGCGTGTGTTGATTAAATTGGTTTTTGGGGGTCTAAACGTTCAAAAGTGTTTTTGTACACGTTTTTGAACTTTCAGCCTTGGTAAGGTTACTTCAGTACCTCCCTCATCAGTAGTCATTGAGGAGATCATAGAATCATCTGCAGATTCAGGGTCATCAAATTCAAGAAAAGGGCAAGCCCCGCCAGCCACTGAGCGATTCACTTTTCTAGTTCTTACATTGCTTGCAGTCGCAGGGCCAACTTCATCACCAGTTCAGGAGGGCACCACCATTGTCTTTGCCATCCGAAGTTTCGATCCTCTTATTCTACCGAGGCCTACCTCAGGAATCTCTAGGGTATCCGGCTCAAAGGCCCTTAAAGCCATTCTACCAAGTCTGGTGGTCATTAATTTGAAGACGTTCTCTATAGTGTGCAATTTGCAAACTCAGGAGGGCATTATCATTCGCAAGCCAAAGCCATTCCCTTATAAAGATAGCCATCGTGTCCCATCTAAATATGATGTGTACTTGATCTCCATTTGAACCGGAAAAAAGGAGGTCTGCTTCAATATCTCTTTAGGTCTATCTGGGCTTCCTAAGAGTGGCTGCTGCTATACTCTTGAGGAGCTAGAAAAGAGAAGGAAAGAGATTAGCAAGGGTACAGCCTTGGGTCACAACCGAATAAGCCGAGGAATTCTTGAAAATTATCAGAAACTCAGAATACAGTGTGATTCAACAGCTAAACAAGTCGCCAGCTCAGATTTCTATCTTGGCGTTATTGCTATCCTCCGATGTCCACTGTAAGGCTCTCTTGAAAGTCTTGAATGAGACATGTGTTCCTACAGGTGTCACAAAATCTTCCTTTGAGGGTATGGTCTCAACGATGTTGGCCACCAACTAGATTTCTTTTATAGATGATGAGCTACCATCAAAAGGTAAAGAGCATACTTTACCCATGCACATTATGGTAAAGTGTGAAGATATGATCATTTCCAGAGTACTAATTAATAATGGATCAACCCTGAATGTTTGCCTGATGTCTATAATAGAGCACTTGAATGTGGATACCTCTCTTATCTGCCCTATCACCATGATCATCAGAGCCTTTGACGACACTCTTCAAGAAGTACAAGGTGAGATTGAATTAGCAATTGGAATTGGCACCAAATCTTTCATGGTCAACTTCCAAGTCATCAAGGTGGATTCCCCATATAATATGCTCCTTGGGAGGCCTTGGCTACATGACGTAGGTGGTTGCTTCTACCCTTCACCAGTGGCTCAAGTTCCCCTTCGAGGATCAGTTGATCACTATTATGGCTGAAGAGCCCTTAACCATCTTCAAGGAGACCTCTATCCCCTACATTAGTGCTAATGCCTTTCTGGAGGCAGCTTTCCACAGTTTCGAGCTAGTCTCCATGATTTCCAAAGCTTCAGAACTCAAGTCAGCATGGCCCACCCCTACTTTGATGGCTGCCAAGGAGGTGCTCAAATTTGGCTATCTATTAGGCCAAGGCCTCAGCGCCATAGGACATAGGAAGGCTTCTTTGATTAAACTCCTAAACAACAAAGGAGGAGTCAGTCTAGGCCATGACCCCTCCGTTGAAGAATTTTTTCAGGCTTCGAAAGGAAAGAAAAGGAAGTGCATTAGCCAAGGGATGTCTATTTCCCACATTAGGGTCACTTCTCTAGCTCCAGCTGAGGTCATCAGATCAAAAGGGGTACAGGAATCACATGAGGAGGAATCAGATCTAGCTTCTCTCATCCTTCTTTGCCCTAAAGAATTCTCAGTGAATGCCATTATATTCCTCGGGGATGATTTGACTTCTACTATTAGGCACTGTGTGCCAGGTGAGATAGTAGGCCATTGGACCAGCGAGCCTTGCTTTGTGGTTGCATCGGCTGAGTAAGGAGTATTCCATCATCGTGTGGTTGGGTCCTCCAATTGTCCAAAAGAGTTGGAATAGCATATCTAGTCTATTTTGCATGTTTATTTCCTGCTTTATGCATTCCTTGTTTACATTTCCACAGTTTATTTCCCACAAAAAAAAAAAAGGAAAAGAAAGAGTGTTTCCCTTTTAATCATTATCAGGCATGAACTTTGTTCTCCCCCTATCTATAACCCATTAATGAAATTATCCAACGTATTATTCAGGAAATTCTTGCATTTATCTCCTTATTTGCTTTCCTATGAATATGTGTGTGCAAATTATTTTATGTTTTTCTGTATATGTTCTGTTCAATAGGATTTGTTCTAATTCCTAAGCGGGTATATCGTCCAATTGCCATAACGAGGATATTGATGACGTGAATGAGATAATAGAGTTGGATCATGATATTGAAGGATTAGAGGGAATTTTGAGTTTGCCTCATGATATTTTGGAATCTCTAAACAGAGAGAGCGAAGGGTCCAAGCCCAACATAGAAGAGACAGAGTGGTTAACCTTACCGACGAAGGCGAGAATGAAAAACCCATCAAGATTGGGGTAAACTTTCTTGAAGACATGAAGCCTAAGCTTATAGCACTACTCAAGGAATTCAGAGAGATATTCGCTTGGTCCTACCAAGATATGCCAGGGTTGAATACTAAGATTGTCATGCATAGGATTCCAGTTAAGCCAGAATGCCCTTGAGTGCGACAAGCCTTTCAAAGGATGAAATCCAAGATCATTTTGAAGATTAGGGAGGAAGTAGAAAAGAAGTTGAAAACCGGTTTTCTTACCACAATAGCCTACTAAGATTGGGTCACCAACATTGTTCCTGTGCCTAAGAAAGATGGGAAAGTACACATGTGCATTGATTATAGAATTTTGAACTAGGCCAACCCCAAGGAAAATTTCCCATTGCCATATATCGATACACTGATCGATAATACTGCTACCAACATGTTCTTCTCCTTCATGGATGGATTCTCCGGCTATAATCAAATCAAAATGGTCGAAGAAGAAAAAGCCAAGACAGCAGTCACCACTTATTAGGGAACTAATGCATATGATGTCATGCCATTTGGATTAAAGAACACCGGTGCTACTTACCAACGAGCCATGGTAACCTTGTTTCATGATATGATGCATAAAGAGATTGAAGTCTACATAGAGATATGATTGCAAAATCCCACACTTCTAGGGATCATTTAATAGATTTAAGAAAGCTATTCAAGTGCCTTATCAAGAACAGATTGAGACTAAACCCTAACAAGTGTGTCTTCGGAGCTAGTTCATGGAAATTGCTTGGCTTTATAGTTAGCCAAAAAGGAATTGAAGTGGACCTAGCAAAATTCCAAGCCATCTGGGACATGCTGACACCGCAAAGCAAGAAATAGATTCGTAGCTTCTTGGGAAAGGTCAATTACATAGCTTGCTTCATAGCGCAATTGACCGCTACATATGATCCGTTGTTCAAGCTATTGAATAAGGACACAAAGATAGAATGGACAGATGAGTGCCAAGCGGCCTTTAACAAGATCAAGTAGTATTTGTTGAACCCTTCTGTTCTGGTTCCCCCGACACTGAGATATCCATTGATCCTTTACCTAGCGATACAAGAAACCTCCATGGGTTGTATGTTAGGCCAGCTAATTGAGCCTGATTAGAAAGAAAAGGGGATTTACTATTTAAATAAGAAGTTCATCGGTTGTGAGATCAACTACACCACGCGGTAGTACATGCTCTACTACACCATGTGGCTCATTTCCTGTATAGATCCCATTAAGTACATCTTTGAAAAGCCAGCTCTTACAAGGAGGATCTCCTGTTGGCAAATGTTGCTCTCAGAATTCGACATTGTGTTTATGACAAGAAAGTTCATCAAGGGCCAGGCCATAGCTGATTACCTAGCAGACCAGCCGCTAACTGATCTAGAACTTTTAGAATCTCTCTTCCCTAATAAGGATGCACTAGATCTAGAACCAGACAGTGTGGATCCATGACATTGGAAGCTTTATTTGGATGGAGTTGCCAATTCTACTGGAAATGGAGTGGGAGTAGTCTTAGTTTCCCCCAAGGGCTAGCAAATCCCTGTTTCAGTGAAGCTAAATTTTGATTGCACCAACAATGTCACAGAATATGAAAATTTGAGGTAATCTAGGCAAAATTTGAGGTAATCAAAAGTCAGTTGAGCTACATGATGACCTGATCCTTCATAGTGGAAGTACGTAGGCAGCCATCTTGGTTTGGTCATGTCTTAAAAGAAAAATCAGTTAGCTTGGCCTACTAGAATTTTAGCTCAAGATTAGAAAATTAGATGGATCTAGCATCTAAGACAAGATGTGAAGACACCTCCAAGATCGCTCTCTGTCTACAACATTGCCATGACCCGATGGTCTGTTCAAGATGTTTTGACCCATACCAATGGGAAATGTACCTCAATGGGAAAAGGAAAAGATCCATATAGAATAGGACGTATCCTTGGAAAAATAAGATATTGATATACATGGATTTTACATCTATCACTTATTTGTAAGATCTTGTATTTTCAAAGCATTTTCCTGCATATTCATTAACTTGCCTATATTGTGCCATTCTTATTCTTTCATACATTCTAGTATCAAAACATGAAATCTCATCTTATAAATCTATCCTGAATATCATCATAAACATCTCTCTCCACCATCTCTCAGTTTCTAAGCATGCCTGACAGACTAGACTATACTTTAAGAAATCAAACTAAAAGAGGAAGGCCTTACGCAATTGCCTAGCACTTTACGAAGGACCTTTCCATACATGGTGGGATACTGACTACATAGCTCATGTGCAGAAACAAAATAAGTAGAAAAGAACGCTAGCAAGTCAAACATAGCCTAAGCGATCAAACACAGCCTGGCACAATCTTCTAAAACCAGTACGAAGAATTAGGTCATCATGAGCATAAGTGTGAAGTAACCCAACTGCATCAAAGCCCAGGTCTCTGGCAACCCCTTTAAGTCTACCGTGAATGTCGAAGAGGACAAGCTCTTTCTCCATCATGGAATCAGAAGTAGGCCCCTGTCTCTTAGTCCCTAGCAAAGCCTGTAAGGTGCCCACCTCTACAATAGCGTCTCTTAAAGCCTCCTCCCTCTCAACCAGCTTAGTCTGAAGGCGACAGAAGGCCAGCTACGACTCACTAGGCTCATCACCTTCTTGCCCAAACTCCATGATCAAAGTGGAATGAATGTAGGCCTTTGCCTATACTAGCTCCAATGCTAAGCCCTGCTACTAGTCTCAGCCCTGCTGGCCTCCAATGCGGCCCTCTCCTCAACCTAAGTATGATGCAAAGTGGCAAACCTCTGAGTAAGATTCGCAAGCTCATCCTCCAAACCCATAACATGAGATCTCAGCTGAACATACTCTGTCTCTGTATGGGGAGGGGCTAGCCTTCTCCGATCAAGCTTTGCCCTAAGAGTAGCTAGCTCACTCTCATATGCATTGCTCATCTACTCAATATCCTCCATAAGGGCATCAGCCAACTCCCTACAGTAGTCTCTATCCCTAACGGCCTCCTTCAAGAACTCCCTCAGATCCATAAGGCCCCTTTTAACCTTGATCTCAAACTCTAGAGTATAGTCTCTCAAAACATCAGCCGGAAGTGGCAACTCAACTGAGACTGGTGATGATAAGTCAAACATAAAGCTGGGATCTCTGGTGTCTTGCCACACTCTAAACTGAACAGAAAACCACTCTTAGTCAACCCTAGAATAAAGAGGGAAGTTAATGCTCAACTTGCGTACCTCCCAGAAATCAGAGGCACACCCTGTCATTGCCACATCAATATCCATAAGCCCATACTCACAAGTGACAACAGAGAGATTACTAAGTCGAGAGATATGTTGCCCATAAAGTACCCCATGCACCCCCAGATACCTACCTGGGAAAAGCCAAGTACACTGACGCAATGGATTCGCCCCTGCCATCTAGTGATACCCCACTTAACTCTCCAAGTCCAGTTAGTGAGACTCAGGCTGTACAAGTACCTCAACCAACCCTCGATATCCCAAAAAAGAGAAGATCAAGAACTACAGTGGCCTAAACTCAACTCCTAGTGCCAAAGCCGTCAAGCTGATCCTTGGCAATAACACTTAGGTGTCTATAAAACCACAGCTGTAGCAGATGAACAAAACAACCTAGCCTACCCCTACCGGTCCCCCAACACAAAGATAAGGATCTAATCGTCTTAGAAATTAGAGTAGGAATGAAAGAGGTACCATGAGGTAGGGCATTCACTAGAGGAGAACGGCAAAGATGATAGTTCCTATCAATGAAGGAAACAACACCAAAGATGGCCACCAGGAAGGCCTGACACCGGTAGGATTACCCCCGCTCCCCTAAGTCCACAAAGTCATCTCGGTAGCCAACATGACACTCCAATGGGTGGAATTGATCATACAGAAAATCGAAGGACATGCTCCCTCCCATCCTGCTGCCATACCAAGTCAGCGCCTCCACAATAGGCCTCTTCCAGCCCCACAAATCAGTGAGATTCTTGCGATAGTATGGCTGAACTGGTGGAACAAAAATAGTGCTCAATCTAAGTTGCCCAGCGTACCTTCTTAGGCCGCCGAGTCAGCCTAGCCCATCCTGAAAGGCCGTTGGTCGGCATTGACCAAATCAACGTTGACCAGTTAACCCGGTCAAAATCCAAAAAAAAAAAGAGAAAAAAAATGGGGCATTTTCCTCTCCTAAAGATCAGAGATAGGTCCAGAAAATATTTCAGAAACAACTGTAGCAAATCGGTCCAGTCAAGTAAAATCCAGTCTCATCCGTGAGTAGTCTCCACACGCAATTTAAGGGCGATAAAATTCGAAATCACGTTCTTTATTCAACACCTCTCATTGCACTCGAGATGTCAGATAAAGTAGGGGCAGTTGTTGATACCATATTTTGTCTGCCTCGATTTGCGTGCCGGACCCCGAAAATCCAAAAATATTATTTTCTCTACAACAGGCCGCGAGCACATCCAGAATGACGTGGCGCAACCCGTTTGGACACTGGAGCACCCAAAGTGCCTTTTTCAGCTAAAATGACCAAATTGCCCTTGGTCAACCCTAAGTTGATTGAAATTCAAACAAAGTTAAAATCCCCTCAAAATAGCACCTTTCATAGTTTTACATCAAACCCGAGCTTTTCGGAGAGATTTGGTAAGTTTGACCAAGTTTGACCCAAAGTTGACTCCCGGCGGGCCCCAAAAACTCTAATTTTGATCTGATCGTCAAAATTGATTGAAACCAAAGCCATTGCAAATATTATCAAATTCTTAGTCCCACGTCTATTCATGGGTCAAAATTGGAGTTAGAACGGCCGAGATATCATGAAAAACGAGCTAACACACCGATAGATGCACCACTAACATCCAGGGGCCATAACTTTTGAGAAAGAGGAAGTCAAGATCTTTCTAGGGGTGTCAAGATCAACCTGATTCGAGACCATTTGAAGGTGGTGGCCTTACAAGGGCCACAACCTCATAAAGTGTACAGGGGCTATTGAAGGCCCAAGCACTTGCAAACCGAAAAAAGGACTTTTTTGGGTTTTACTCTTTACCTGGAGGTTCTGCACATTTTTTCTCTCCACCAAACATATTTTTACACATAAAAACACATTCAAGCCTCTTGATTCTTCCCTCTTCACCAAAAATACAAGGTATTGTTTTTATACCCAATCTTCTTCTCCTTGGATCTACATCTTGGATTTGGGGTTTAGGGGTGTGGATGTAGCTTTTTAGCTACTATCCACAACCCTAGGTCTCTAAATCTTTCTCTAGCATTTATCTTGTTTTCTCTTACTTTAATAACATGATTTATTGCTTTATCTAGCATGTTTCTTGCTTTACCTTGCTTCTAGCATGTTCTTGGCTTGTTTCCATATGCTTCCATGTTTGTTCATGTGTTAGTTGCCTCTTCTACATGTTTTATGCTTTATGCCATGCTTTACGATAGGCCAAAAATGTATTGACCCCTTGTGATAAATTAATTGATTAATTAGCCAAGTTTATTAATTAATCAAATTAACATGTAAAGTATGTGGTAGCACAAATAAATCACCAATTAACTAAAGTATGCAATGGAAATTAAATTGACACGGTGATTTGTTTACGGATGGGGAAAACCAACATGGTAAAAACCCCATTGGGTGATTTTAAGGTCACCACTCCCGAGAATCCACTATTATCACATCAAGCGATTACGAGTAAATGAATCCTAGTACCTTATACCAACCTAAAGTTGAACCCTTACCCCAATACCCAATTGGACTTGTTTAGTAGTGAAAATCTTTCCTTGTAATGCACGGCTCCTAGTACGTGACTAACCAATTGCGTGGATCCCAGTACGCGACTTCAATCACCAACCAGAGAAGAGAAGGTTGTTGGCTTCAAAGTTCTTCATTTCATCCAAATGATAAAGATCAAGAAGATGCTTGGTCACAAAACCCAATAGTGCACAAACACAACAACTTCTTCACAAGAATTATGAACTAGGGCAAATTCTATCTCCAGTCAAGAATGATGAACTAAGGCAAATTCTGTCTCCGGTCACAATTTACTTGAACAAACTTTGCTCAACACTTGTGCAACTTATGTCACCTTTGACGGCCCTTAAAATAATCTTTTTATATGTCTAGGGTTGTGAGAAAAGAAAGACCAAACATACAATCACAAATTGGAGTCAAAATAGTCCTGAAAAACTACACTTCATAAACCTCGACAGATGCCCTATTTGTCGAGCTGCTGTCGAGCCACAGGCTTGAACAACTCTATAGGTCTCAATAGATAGCTAGCTATTGAGCTTTAATGAATAACACTTTTCACACTTGAATCTTGAACAGACTTGCATGGCTTTAACACTTAATATTGAAATAAGGTTTCTTGAAGTATTAAACACATCCTAGATCTACCAAAATACAAGTAAAGTGTGTTTTGTCAAAGGATTAGCCAATTACATAAAATAATGACATATGTTCCTAACAAGTGAATCACATATGTCCTAACAATCTTGCCCTTTGGCAATCCGTGACAAAAACACAACAAACAAATGAGCATATGAGAAAAGTCATAAATCACTCAACTTATATTCAATTGTTGAAAACAATAAAATCTATCTTAACACAAACTCTTGAAAAACTTTACAAGAAAGACTTTGACAACATTCTGAAACACTTTAAACAAAACTCATCAAGGCATCTTTGTATGAAATAGAAATAATAGATTGCATACAAGTATAAGAAACATGTGTATAAAGAAAGAAAAGAAACAACACATAGAGAGATAGGTGAAAGAACTATAATAACAACCTCAAATGTGTATATATATAAACAAGTACAAGGTTTGCTATTACGATATGATCACAAGATATAAGGTACATGAACAATGTATCTAAAATAGAAAGAAAAGAAAAGATATATAAAATCCTCACTACATCCCTTAATGTGCACTCTCCCCCTAACAAAAATCTCCTATACTAACCCTCCCCCTAACTATGACTACTCTCATAACCAAAACTACTCCCCCTTTTTGTCACGAGTGACAAAGGGTAAGAGTGTCAAATAGACCATCTCGTCAGAGCTGGAAGAGCTAGCATCTCCAACCTCACCACCATCATTGTCGTCCGAGTCGTCAATGTCCTTGGATGCCTCGGGTGCCACGGGAGGAGGAGAGGGAGACTCCACAAAACCACCAAGGCGAGCCATAGGTGTTCACCTGATACAACTCAGTAGAGAGTGTATCAAGGCAAGCATCCATGCGCTAAAGCTGCGCCATGATAATGTCCAGAGTCACACCTTTCACTGAAGTAGTAGGAGTGGAGGTGGATGGAGTTGAAAGAGTGGGAGAAGCTGCCATACCAAACTGCCTCGATCGAAACTACGTCTCCCTTAGTTTAACGGTAGCATAGTCAATGGCACACATAACAGGGAAGTCGTTGGATGTGGGAAAAGGAACAAAAAAAATGGCATAAAATCCGCGTGATAGCTGAAGGGAAGATGTGCTTATCACAGGTCGTCGTATCCCTATACACATCAATTATAGAAAGAATAAAATATGAAGGAAAATTTATAGTGAGATGCTCAAGAAGGGAAAGCAAAAATCGAGCACGAAGCACTATGATAGAGTTATAGTGAGAAAGAGGGTGCAAAACAAAAGTCATCGCCATGTTCATGTATTTAGGACCTTTGGCAAAGGTCGAACATGGTGTAAACTGACGATCACCCCAATCAGAAGGGCACTCGCAGAAAGCAGAAGTCATCTCGTCTTTCGACACAGTCCACAGACGCTCACAACTAGGGTAGTCAAGATGTTCTACCCTTGGGACATGAAGCACATCAAATACCAACTCTGGTGTGACAACTATGCGCGTACCTCGAACACGAGTATGAAAGAGAGGTATTGAAGAATCAAGTCCATGCATATTGGAGTAAAACTCCTGGATCAGCATAAATGGACAAATAACCGGGACGTCACACAGTGACTCCCAACTTCAACTGTGAATGACAGTGGGTAGGTCAATGTCGGAGAAGTTCGACAAGATGACTCGACATTCCGAATGAACACTTCGTCGAGAAAAGTTCTCCGAGAAGTCCTTTTAGGCATCCTCATCACGGAACCGAACAGAAGAGGGGGTAGAATCAAAAGAAGACGATGCCCCAGAATGAAGAGGGTTCCGGGATGGAGCACACTTACGTTTTGGTGCCATTGATGCACTAATGTAAACAAGAGAGTGAGGGGAAAGAAAGAAACACTCAGAAAAGTCCCAAATAGTTCAAATATATAGAAACATATTGAATAGAAAGGACATATGCAGGAGCATGTGATGTGCAACAGTAATATCATCATGGGTTAAGCCCAATCCAAACCTACCAGTACATAAACAATTTAACATATATAACACACATCTAAATGCATGAAATAATAGTTATAGTGCACATGGAATGCAATGCACGAAGTTTTTAAGATCAAATCTTCAAAACCCATCCCAAAAATTTCACAAAAACCTCTTTGATTTTGAAAAACCCCAATTTTTGTAGAAAACCCAAAAACTTAGGTTACAAAGCATGAAATGCATGAAAATGAGGGATTAGAAACTTACCAAGTGAAGAAAATTTTGAATAAGCTAAAAAATCGCTTGAGGAAGAGGTTAGAAGTGAGTGAGAGAGGTTTGGGAGGTGAAAAGACATGGATAGATCGAGAAAATGAGGATCGGACCGCGTTTGAACCCTTATATAAGTGTTCAGTAATTCTCGACCGATAGAGGTGTCAAGAGGTATCGAGACAAGTGTCGAGCTTTGAAAGTTTTGGCAGATGCAGCCATCGAGAGGTGTCCAAAGGTGTCCACAGCAAAATAAGCTCGATGGATCGAGGAGCTAATGAGGAGACAAGAGATTTCTCGATTGATCCACCTAGCTATTGAGAGGTGTTGAGATTGCGATGAAAAACAACAGATGAGCTTGATAGATAAGCCAGGTATCGAGAGGTGTCGAGGAGGTGTCAAGATTGCTTAAAAACAGTTTTTCAAGAAGGGAAAAACACAAATATGAATGCAATCAAGCATGCAACTCAACCAAGAACCCAATCAACATTTTGAACTCTCAAAATCATGTCTTAACAAAAATTTTAAACACATAGATCCCAAAAACACACACACACACTAAACAAGTCTAACCAATTTTATATTTCAAAATAAGCCAAGATAATTTAGTGAACATACATTAACACATGTAAAACCTTGTGATGGCCAAATCACATTGTACTTGCACATATATCAAGAGTAGCAAAGAATATTGCGTGTTGTGTGTGAAAAACATCACAAGATTGCATAAGTGTATACATGTTATGACGATTTGAGATATGAGAAAATCACTTTAACTCACACACAATCATAACTGTTTGATGGGGATTATCACCTTCGAGGTACATCCTATAACTCCTACATCTCCTAGAATACATGCTTGCAATTTGATCTTTTTTCTTTTATTTTTCTTTGCATATTTTTCATTTTAAGCAAATCACGCATGGGCATATAAGAGATAGAAAAGAAATATCCAATGATTTTAAGCATTTGACATTCCAATTTTGCTATGCTGAAGCACACAAATGTCATTCAGGATTGGCGGGCAACAATGGTGAGATGGTTATTTATGCCTTTTTCTTAGGATTTTCTAGTCCTTCCCATAAAAAAAAGTGATACGAGTGTTAAGTACAATAGATAACTTAATGTTACTCATCACAAACACGAGCCACAAAGCTTACTTGCTTAGTTGTGCATAAAGATGCTCATCTAAGCTACAAGAGGTACAAAGTTTAGAAAACTTTGTTTCAATGGCCATCCAAGGTACACAAGTACCAATGTATACAAAACACATACTATTTTTGTATTTTTCAAAATTTTTTTATACAAAATAAATAAAACGAAAAACAAACAAAAACATGTTAAATAAAGCAAAGCATAAAAACTAGACTGACTCAAAATGGTAAAGAAAAACACACAAGTAATGCAAACAAAAACAAGAAGGGACAGAGAGAATAAATGATAGAATCACTTGAAGCCCTTTTCCTTCCACACCTTGGAAGAACCTTTTTGTCCAGCAAACTCTTGATCCAACAGTGAAGGGGAAGAATTAAAACCGTTCAAGTTCGAAAGGAACATGAGGGCTTTGAGAAGATCTCTAAGAGGAGTAAAAGAGGATGGAAACTAATTCTAGTTTCCCAATACTATCATGCTGTTGCTCTATTGAGTAGCTAACCACTTATAGCAATTAGGTCGAGTATGACTGACTGCTTCACAATGATGATAGAGATACTTCTTCTTCTGTTTAGGCTTTTGAGAGTTAGCCTTCTTAGCCCTAGGGTTTTTAACTTCTTTCTTATCCTGATTAGGGGGTGCTCCTAAGATAGATTTACCCTTGTCTATGTTCTCACTAGTTAAATCAATTTTGACATTAGTGTTCTCAATTTCAACATTATTAGTAGAAGGAACAAAAACAATAAAACTAGTAGAAGCAATAATAGGAGATGAGAAATTATACCCTAATCCGATTCAATCGGAAGCAGATTTCTGAAGACTGAGCATTTCATCAAGCTTAGCACTAGAAGTCCTTTCCAATTGCGCTCTGACTTGGAATAGTTCTACCTCGAGCTTCTTGAACTTCTCAGCCTGGAAGTTATTCTCAAACCTCAGTGCTCCAATAGTCTGATTGAATTCATCAAACTTTGTGGAAAGCTCTTCACACTCAAGTTCCACATCACTAAGCTTCTTGATGGTCAACCTATACAACCTCTCGTGCTTTTCTGAGACCTTGTATAACTTTGCATAGGCTATGTGGATGTCATCTTGTTCATCCATCTTCTCAAACTTGGACTCAACCAATTCCTCTTCTTCATCCACATCTTTAACAATCCCTTCAATAGTATTAACAGTGGCAGTAAAGGCATTCAAGATTCCGTCATCCTCATTGTCAAAATCATCTTTAGGCTCAGTGTCTGTCAATGTAGTAGCTAGTGCCTTGCTCTTCCCAAGGGTTTGGAGATATGTGGGGCATTCTTGTTTCATGTGTCCAAAGCCTTGACACCCGAAGCACTTCAGTCCTAAAGGAACAGTGTACTGACTGCCATCCTTAGCATCCTTCTTCCCTTTATCTTGGCTCTTGAACTGAGAAGAATTGGATTGCCTACAGTCCTTGTCGAAGCCCTTCCCATTGGCATTCTTCATGAACTTCTTGAATTGCCTCATAATGTAGGACTTCATCTTAGAATCCTCATCGTCTGAAGACTCTTCAGTATCACTACTCTCGGCCTTCAATGCCATGCACTTGCCCTTACCTTACTTGCCAATTCTTGTTAAACCTAACTCATAGGTCTACAGATTACCAACCAGCTCTGTCAAAGGAATCTTGTCGATGTCCTTTGATTCCTTAATAGCAGTAATCTTGGCATGGAATCTATCGAGTAGAGATCTGAGCACCTTTCTCAAAATCTTGGGTTTAGGAATGGTTTCCCTAAGATTGAAAGATGAGTTCACTATGTCCTTAAGTTTGTCATAGAACTCACCGAATGACTCATCCTCCTCTATCTTGATCTCTTCGAAGCTTGTAGTGAGCCTCTAAAGCTTCGAATCCTTGATAGCCTTAGTTTCTTCATAGGTTTCTTCAGTGGAGGATATCTTCTTCAATTCCTCATTAGTGATTGCACTGAACAAAGCATTCAATGCCCTGCTGTTGAAGTTTACCACTTTGATCTTGGCATCATCCTAATCGGCTGGCGCTTCCTTTGGCTTGGTCCAGCCAATCTCTACAGCTTGCCACACCTTATCATCTAGAAACTGTAAGAAAGCTCTCATGCGAACTTTCCAGTATGCATAATTCGTGCCATCAAATAAAGGAGGTATAATAAGAGACTATCCTCTATCCATGACAAACAGGGGTCAATGGATCACACAGCAAAGATTAAAACCTAATTAGAGTGTGTCTGCTCTGATACCACTTGATAGGCCAAAAATGTATTGACCCCTTGTGATAAATTAATTGATTAATTAGCCAAGTTTATTAATTAATCAAATTAACATGCAAAGTACATGGTAGCACAAACAAATCACCAATTAACTAAAGTATGCAGCAAAAATTAAATTGACACGGTGATTTATTTGCAAATGGGGAAAACCAACACGGCAAAAAATCCCACCGGGTGATTTTAAGGTCACCACTCCCAAGAATCCACTATTATCACAACAGGTGGTTACAAGTGAAGGAATCCTAGTACCTTATACCAACCTACAGTTGAACCCTTACCCCAAGACCCAATTGGACTTATTTTGTAGTGACAATCTCTCCTTGTAATGCACGGCTTCCAGTATGTGACTAACCAATTACGCAGATCCCAGTACACGACTTCAATCACCAACTAGAGAAGGTTGTTGGCTGCAAAGTTCTTTAGTTCATCTAAATGATAAAGATTAAGAAGATGCTTGGTCACAAAACCCAACGGTGTATAAACACAGCAATTTCTTCACAAGAATTATGAACTAGCCAATTACAAGTAAAGTGTGTTTTGTCAAAGGATTAGCCAATTACATAAAATAATGACATATGTTCCTAACAAGTGAATCACATATGTCCTAACACTTTAGATGCTTATATCTTTTCGAACCCATGCGTTAATGTTTCGGTCTACATGCTCACATGCTTGATATTATGTCTTCAACTATGCCTTGCTTAGATCTACATGTTTGTATGCATGTTCTATGCTCCTCTACCTATGTCTATGCCTTCACGTGTTTGTATGCTTGGATTTGTGTCCTTCCATGCTTTTATGCTTACATCCACTTGCTTAGATGTACACTCACATGCCTACATGCATATTTCTATGCTTATATGTGTATATCGGTGTGTTTAAATGCTTAGATCGATGCTCTCTACATGCTTTATGCCATCATCCATGTGCTTGCGTGCTTCACGCCATGTTTATGTGCTTAGGCCTAGACCTTGTTTGTCATGCCATGTGCTATTGTAGTCCTTTTGTTCCATTTATCGCATTTCTTATGTTTTAGCCTAATGGTAAGGACCCGATCTACATCAACGGGTTTGGATCATCCTATTTGCATGTCTATGCTTGTTTACTTCCATGCTTTATGCTTGTGTTAGCCTATCTAGTTCCTATCTAGTTCTAGGCTTTGCCATGTTTGGCGTCCTCCGCGGGCTTCACCTTGTGTGGTTAAATTCGATGCTCATGAGGCCTTGTTCGAATGTGACCAATTGGGAGGAACCTCCAGATGCTTGGTTACTCCATGCGTACCTTTCCCTTTTCCACTCCGCACAATGCTATGCTTACCATGTTTGTTTGTGCCACCCATTGGCTTTCTATGCATCTTTAAACACCTGCTCACATGTCCATGCATGAGTCTTGCTAGTATGTCGTCCATGCTTCAACACAATGAAGTTATGGGCATTCAATCCAAAAATACATTTGTCCCTCGCGGACAACACCTTTTGTTTGCTTTCTTGCTTGTTTGCTTGCTTTCTTGTTTCTTTGCTTGCCATGTCTATCATGTTTATCTACTTTATGTCTCTTTCATATGATCTTTGCATCTTTTCCTTCCATCGCTTGTTTGCTAGTTTCTCATCTTTGCCTTTACATGTACACATATGGAGTGAGGACGCAAGGAGCTAGGGCACGATCTCCCAGGCACAAGCAAAAAGAGCGAGGATGCGAGCAAATGGATATAAGCCAAGCGGCTATGTTCAGTAGATTTAGGGGTCTAGCGTCTCCCATTTGGTTATGTACACTTTTAAACCCCCTTCCTTCCTCCCTCCTTTCTCTCTTAGATGGGTTGTATTAGGTATATCATGTCATGTACCATTTGTCCTCATCTCTAAAGTATGGCGACCCCTATTTACTTTCCTACACCTATATTTTGGGCCATGCTCTAGGGAAGTAGGCATTTACTTTCCTGCTCTATGTGCTTGCAATGCGCATGATGTATGTATATATATACCTAATCGCCCATTTTGATGTGATTGTCACAGTCCATGTCAACTAAGGCAAAGCGATGCCTAAATTCTGACGCGAAAGTAAGGTGACATGTCGCCGAATTTTCACCGTGGAAATCTGGTACTTTGTCTGAATGCCTTAAGAAAGCATAGATTGGGACCACACCCATTCAAAAGCCAAACCTCAAAGCCCCCTATGCATGCAAAGCCCCAAAAGCCAATGCCAAAATCATGTTTTTTTACTGCCAATATCTGAAAATTAAGGTTTTATCAAAACAAAGGACTGTCCTTGGACAGGCATTGTAGGGTGCCTAACACCTTCCCCACACATAACCAAACTTCCGGACTTAAGAATCAAGATTTTTTTCCATCCACATTAGATTAGGAAAAATGCCCTCTTTCTTAGCTTGGGATTGCTAATAAAATCAACTAGAAATAGGTGACCAATCACACCTTAGAAAAACCCAATGATTGGTGGCGACTTCACTTACCTTTGGTGATAACCTAGAATTTGGCTAAGATTCTTGCCACACCTCCACAGGTAGACAAATACCTTCTTCCATAGAGAGAAAGAGCACCCGAAGCACTGCACGAACCACACCATTATCGAGAAGGGCCTCCAATAGGTCCCGTGCGTGTGGGAGTGTTGCCATAGCAGGTGGTCAAACGAAGGCCCAACGGCATTTTTTCCAACCGTTCACGGCTCAGGCGTCGACAGGAGGGATCCTTGGTCTAATAGATTTTGCCTGAAGCGACCAAGGAGAGAATTTTTCAATTAGTCTCCCTAAAGCAACACCCAGAGGTTAACTCAGTATTCAAGGAACCCATATATCGGGTGCTAGAGAAAATAAAAAATGAACTCTACTTCAAGTTGCCCAATAAGATGGGAGGGGACCCCACCAAACAAAATAAGAGTCTATTTAACTAATATCATCAGGACTGGGGCCATATGGCCGAGGAATGCAAGACCTTGTGTGACTTCTTAGATCAACTAGTCAAAGCAGGGAAGCAGATAAAATTCATGCACTAACCTTTGGCCAAGGGGGCCAAACAAGACAAGGTTACCAAAAGGAGGTCGCACCATACCCACTATTGGGAACCATTAACGTTATTTTGTAACGCTGGATAGGGAAGCTGGTCCCTCATCCAAGGTAATGGCCACTTCATCGTAGCTTGAGTTGGAAGAAGACGACAACGGGTCGAAGAGGATTAAGATAGAGCAAAAGCCAATCGTTGGCTTCTTGGATGCTGATAAGATTGGGACCTTCCAACCCAATCATGATGCTTTTATGGTTACCCTCCGAATTGGAGGGCTTGACATGAAAAGGGTAATGGTAGACCATGGAAGTAGGGCTGAAATTATGTGCCCAGACTTGTACAAATGGTTAAAGAGCATGCTGAAGGAGTAAAAGAGAAGGTTAATAAGCTCAAGCAAGCTAGGGCAATCAAAGAGGTTCTTTATCCCAAATGGTTGGCCAACACTATAGTGGTTAAGAAGAAGTTAGGGAAATAAAGGGTTTGTGTTGATTTCATCGATTTGAATAAGGCCTGCCCCAAAGACCCTTTCATGATTCCCAAAATTGATCAACTTGTCAACGCAACATTTAGCCACCCTCGAATGAGTTTTCTAGATGCCTTCCAAGGTTACCATCAAATTCCACTAACGTTGCTAGATCAGAAAAAGATAGCGTTCCTAACCCTTACTAGGAACTACCATTACCGAGTCATGCCCTTTGGCCTAAATAATGATGGCTCCACCTATCAAAGAATGGTGATGAGGATGTTTGGACCTCAGCTCAGCAAGAATGTGGAGGCTTATATAGATGACATGGTGGTGAAGAGCAAACAAGTGTCCGAGCATTTGGGAGATTTAGATGAAGTCTTTTCAATCCTAAAGAAACACAGGTTGAACCTAAATGCTTCTAAATGCTCCTTCGGTGTAGGATCAGGGAAATTCTTGGGGTACATGATCACTTATCGAGGAATTGAAGTTAACCTTGATCAAATCAGAGCCATCCATGATCTACACCCACCTTGAAATTCGAAGGTGGTAAGGCGCTTGACCGAAATGATAGCGAGTTTAAATAAATTCATCTCTCGGTTGGCTAACCGTTGTAGACCATTTTTTCAGCTACTTCATGGGTGGCAAGATTTCACCTGGCCTGAGTAGTGTGACAAGGCCTTTGAGGAGTTGAAGAAGTACTTGGCCCAGCCACCAATTCTATCCAGACCCGAGAGGGAGGAAGTCTTGTACACCTATATAGTGGTCATAGCCTATGCAGTGAGCTTAGTTCTAGTTTTAACGGAAGCAAGGATACAAAAACCTGTCTATTACGTGAGTAAATCCCTATAGGAGGAAGCTACTGGATACTTGCCCTTAGAGAAAGCCATCTTGGCCATCATACATACAACAAAGAAGCTTCCCCACTATTTTCAAGCACATACGGTCATCATCCTCATCCAACTTCCTTTACAAGCATTGCTCCGGAAGTCGGATTATACGAGAAGGGTAGCAAAGTGGGGGACCATGTTTGCAACATTTAACATTTGGTACTTACCCCGTATAGTTGTAAACGGGCAAGTTTTGGTCGACTAGGTAGATGAGTTTACTGAAGGGATGGAAAAGGATGGCATCATGGAGGGAGGTATGCCCAATAAACAGATTTTGTTTATTTCAACATCTCGTCCGCAACTTTGGGAATTATACGTGGATAGAGCCGCTAACCAGAAAGGTTCAAGGATCAAAATTGCTCTAGTTTCTCCTGAATGCATAACCATGGAGAAATCCTTGAGGTTAAGCTTTCCAGCCATGAATAATGAGGCAAAATATGAAGCTCTTTAAGTAGGCTTGAATACCATGAAGAAACATGGAGGCTAGGCCGTAGAGGTATTTTGTGGTTCAAGGCTCATCGTGGGGCAGGTGAAAGGAGAATTTGGGGCCAAGGATCAAAGGATGCAATGGTATCTAAGCCAAGTGAAACAACTGCGGTCTAACTTCGAGGTATTTTCTATAAAGCAAGTTCTCAAGAGTAGAAATTCCCACGCTAACTCATTAGCGACCTTAGCCACCTCATTAGAAGAAGGCCTACCAAGAGTTATAATGGTAGAGGACCTAGTGGCGTCTAGCTAGTACAGCTAGGTCCCTATCAGAGTAAATACAATACATGTTAGCTCGAGCTGGATGGACCCAGTGGTGTCTTTTCTAAAGGATGGAACATTGCCCGAAGATAAAATCAAGTCCAAAAAGGTTCGGAGAAAGGCACTCCAATATTGGCTTTTGGAATAGTAAAAGTTATACAAAAAGTCGTACTTCGGGCCATACTTGCAATGCTTTCATCCCGAGGCAATGGAAGTGTTGCTGGAAGAGCTCCATGAAGGAATCCGTGGTAGTCATATTAGGGGAAGGTCTTTATTGCATAGGGTTTTTACTCAAGGATATTGGTGGCCAAGCACGCAAAAGTCTGCTCAAGACTATGTCAGAAAGTGCAATCAGTGCCAAATGTATGCCCCAAATATTCATCAATGAGGAGGGGCCTTGAATCCTCTTTCTAGTCCATGGCCTTTAGCATAATAAGGCTTGGATATAGTTGGGACCTTCCCAAAGGCAACTAGAAACCGAAGATGGCTCCTCGTCTAGACCGATTACTTCACCAAATGGGTCGAGGCAGAGCCCCTTGCTAATATCTGAGATTATGATGGGAAGAAATTCGTCTGGAGGAACATCATCACAAGATTTGGAGTTCCACATACTTTTATACTGGACAACAGTCTTCAGTTTGATAGTAAGGCTTTCCAAAGGTACAATTATGAGTTGGGCATAAAAGATAGATATTCTACTCTGGACTACCCTCAAAGCAATGGGTAAGCTAAGGCCATCAACAAGGTTATAGTGGATGGGCTAATGAAGAGGTTGGATGAAGAGAAGGGAAGATGGGTGCATGAATTACCCTACGTACTATTGGCATACCACACCATGTCGAGGAGATCAACTAGGGAGACCCCATTTTCAATGACATATGGCTTTGAGGCAGTCATCCCTCTGGAGATGGGGCTCTCGACAATAAGAACCGACCAGTTCAATGGTAGCAAAAGCAAGCCTAGACTTGGTTGAGGAAAGATGGGAGATTGCTACCATTCTGCTGGCCCATTACCAACAAAAGTTCAAACAAGGGTATGATAAAGGCATCAAGACAATGTCGTTTTTACCAGGGGACCTGGTCCTAAGAAAGGTCGTAGGGAATACCAGGAATCCAACATGGGGAAAACTCGAGCCTAACTGGAAATGACCCTATCGTATCACATCAGTGGCTGGAATGGGGGCTTATCGTTTAGAAAATCTTGATGAAATCTCCATCCCACGGCTGTGGAATGTAAATAACCTATGAAGATATTACTATTAATGAGTAACATTGAAATTATTTAGATTATGTTTTTATTCTTGAAGCTTTTACTCTTACCAACATCATTATACTATTCATCCCATTTAAGCGAAGTATTAAACAGAACCTCAGCCATGTTTGAATCCTCGAGTCACAACTCTTGGGGGTAAATTAGCTCTTATAAAAAAAATGATGACTAAGTGTTAAACAGAACCTCAACCATGTTCAACTCCTCAGGTCACATGCCTTGAGTAAATTAACTCTTATAAAAAATGGTTGTGTTAAATAGAACATTGGCTATGTTTGACTCCTTGGGTCACATGCCTTGGGTAGATTAACTCTTATAAAAAAATGATGACTAAGTGTTAAACAGAACCTCAGCCATGTTTGACTCCTCCAGTCACATACCTTGGGTAAATTAACTCTTATAAAAAATGGTTAAGAGTTGAGCAAGGAAAGTAAACCCATACATATTGGATAGAAATAGAATCTATGAAAAGTAGAACAGAGCCATAAGCACAAATTTACTAAAAGAAAACTTTCTTTGATATTGATTGACAAAGGGAATACAAGTAAAGGATTACAAAGGAAAGAAGCCAAAGTAAAGTTTAAAACTAAGGATTCATATAAAAAGTAAAAAATAAAATAAAAAAAAGTGTTAGGACATATGTGTTTTACATGTTAAGAACATATGTCATGATTTTATGTAATTGGCTTATCCTTTGACAAAACGCACTTTATTTGTATTTGAATAGATTTAGGATGTGTTTAAATACTTCAAGAATCCATGTTTTAAGATCAAGTGTTGAAGCCTTCAAGTCTGTCTAAGAAAACAAGTTGAAAGTGCAGAATTACTAAAGCTCGACAGCTAGCATGTGTCGAGGTTTAAGGAAGCTGTTCAGCCCGTGTGCTCGACACCTGCTCGACACCTCCTATCTGTCGAGGTTTAAGAATTTCAAAATTCTGATATGATTTTCTTAGAATCCGTGAATGTGTCTTTGGGCTTTCTTTTTTCCTGACCCTAGACATAGAAAAGGATTGTTTTAAGGGCCATTAAAGTTTTCACAAGTTTGAGCAAACTCTGTTCAAGAAAATTGTGATCGGAGACGAAGTTCTTGCCCTAGTTCATCTCTTTCTCTTGAAAAAGTTGATGTGTATGTGCATGATAGGGTTTTGTGACTAAGCATCTCCTTGATCTTCATCATGTGGATGAACTGAAGAACTTTACAGCCAACAACCTTCTTAATTGATGATTGAAGTCGCGTACTGGATCCGCGCAATTGGTTAGTCACGTACTTGGGAGCCGCGCATTGAAAGGGGAACTGTCACTATAGAATAAGTCCAATTGGGTATTGGGGTAAGGGTTCAACTGTAGGTTGGTAAGGTACTTGGGATTCCTTTACTTGTAACCACTTGTTGTAATAATAGTGGAGTTTCGGGAGTGGTGACCTGAAAATCACTCGATGGGGTTTTGCCTCGGTGGTTTTCCCCATTCATAAACAAATTACCCATGCCAAATTTAATTTCCGCTACATTTATTTAATTGGTGATTTGTTTGTGCTACCACGCGTTTGCATGTTAATTTGATTAATTAATAAAATTGGCTAATTAATCAATTAATTTATTACAAGGGGTCAAATTGTTTTTGGCCTATCAAAAAGGGTCCATTCCACTTATTTAGTTCTTTTTTGGTAGCATCACTCCCCTTCTCACTCTCATTCGTAGGCTGAGAGGGCGAGGCAGTAGTGCTCGTCCCTTGAGCAGGAAGTTTGGCCACTTCCCTAAAAGCTGGGGGTAAGATGACCGTGTCTGGATTCCTCAGCTTTGAGGTAGAGTCTACCCCAGCAGCATTTAGAACCTCCGCCCAAACTTGAAGGCAATACTCGTGGCAAACTTTTTTTATCTAGGATTTAAGGATCTCCTCTGTCTCTTTCTGGCCCAAGTCATAAGCAGCCTATTCTGCCTAGGAAATCTCTAACCTTTTTCCCCTCCGCTCTTTCTGTTGGGTCTTGATCTTCTACCAAGCAAGAACCAACTATTCCTTGGCTTTCCAAAGTTGATCACGTTAACCTTTGGCCTATTTCATAGCACCCAGCAAGGTAGCTTTAGTACTTTTCCATCCCCTCTTGGCTTCAACTAATCTAAAGAGGGAATCCTTCAGCTTCTTCTAGATTGCTGCCTAGGCCTTGGTGGTGGTGATTCGGCGTGACTCCTCTTCTTTGGATATGGATAGGGCATGATCCACCCACTCTTCAACAACATAAGAAGCTTGAACTGCCTGTATAGAGAAAATGGAATAGAAGTCCCTCTTTAAAGTTAGGAACACTTCATGCTTCTTTAGGCTCTTGAGGTCTGCCATATCTCGAGGAGAGGTGCTCCGTCAAGCACTAATGAAGGACTCCAAGCAAAAACCCTAAAGCATTGGTCAGCTACAACCTTGGAACCAGTGCCCTCAATGGAACCTTTCATTTGCTGGGCCCTAGTAACCTTGGACTCCTTGTGGGGCTCTTGCTCCACTAGGGGCTGGATCTCACCCTTCTCAAAAATTTCCTTGCCAGGCCTTTTGTCCTTTTTTCCTTTTCTTCTCTCCGAGCTCAGAAGGAAAGGTTCGAGTTGGGAGGGGGGTAGGAGGCCTCAAATCTGCGACAACCTAGGGGGTTCTCTTTTGGATCACCATTCCTTTGGGTATGTCCATAACCTCTTGGTTAATACTGACTTGAGCTGTAGCTTAAGGTCTAGAGCTGGCTTCAAAGTCCTCCTCAAGGTCAATGAAGGCAGGCTCTTAAATTGGCTTCTCTAGTTCTTCGTCAAAAGGTATAACTTCCTCCTTGGCTTGAATAATTTCCACGACTTGCTTAGAAATTAATTTAACCTCAAGAGTCTCTTTGGGAGGAGGACCGATAAGAAACCCAGGGATGGCCACGTCAATCCTTACTATCCGTGGGTTTTTGGCCTTGATCACATGCGGATTGAAAGCATGTTGTGATCGGAGTGTACCCAAGAATGACATGGGCAACGTGGAGTTGACCGTCTTTGTAAAGGAAGATCTCGGACTTCAGAATCTTGTTAAGATCCTCGCGGTTTACCAAATTAAGATTTGCAGCGGTGAAATCTTTATCTATAGGATGTTTAAGAAGAAAAGGTTAAAGGTTAGGTATTTTCAAAAAAAAAATTATTGGTACAAGAAAGATAATAAAAAAAACAAAAAAATGCAAAGAAGGTTTGAAGTAAGGGCAAGGAATTTTCTATAGATTAAGGGTAAATGGCTTTTTCGGGCCTATGATCACCGCACTTGGCTCCCTATCCTGCACAGGATAGTGCAACCCATCATGCCAATCACCTGAAATGATCAAATAGTTTGCATCCATGCCTTTGTTGGTTTCAGGAAGGCAAGAGATTAATCTAACTACGGGTACCATAATTCTAAGGTATTATCCCGTGTCCTTGCTATTTTGACAACTGTAAACCCAGTTGACATCATGATGGGTCAAGTTGAAACCCATCCTATGGTTTAGCATATCTACACTGCCTAATATCCTAAAGAGATTTGGAGAGCACTCGGTGGGGCTAAGCCTATAGAAATCAGGAAGTCTTTTGTTACCCTACCCATAGGAATTTGCATTCCACATTCTATAAAGGCAATCATAGGAATGACAATGGCACCGGTGGGTCGCTTGGTGTACCATTTCCCTAAATGGCAGTGCTTTATCTCTACCCTGGCAAGAATGTTATACTTAGCTTTAAAGGCCTCTCTGAAAGTTCAAAAACGTGTACAAAACACCTTTGAATGTTTAGACCCCCAAAATACAACTTAACCAATTCAAGCAATATGTCAAACAACTAGTGTGCGGAAACTTAACATATGCTATAATATGAAATTGGTTAAAAACTATCTAAGCCATAACAAAATAAAATCCACAGCAGATAATAAAAAGGCAAAGATAGAGAGGAAGGAAGATGCAAACACAAAGACAACACGCGATGTGTTATCGAAGAGGAAACCGAAGCCCTCGGCGTAAAACCTCTCCGCCGCCCTCCAAGCGGTAAACAATCCACTAGAAAATACAGTTGGGATACAAGGACAGCAATAGACCCTCCAAGCCTAATCTACCCAGTGCACCTAAGCCCTCCAAGCTTCTTGCTCCAACGAGGTTGCGCCGAACCTTTTTCTTTTCTAGCTTCCCGGATTCCGCTACTAGACCGTAGCATCAACCAATGAAGATTGGTTCCTTCCTAATTGCTTCCCAGAATTCCAAACAACTGTCTCACAGTGATGATGATGGTGAGAACCAGGTTTGGTATAATGCCTCTCAAGGATTTGACAATGGAGAGGAAGAGAGTTGAGGAATTTGAAGAGACTCTAAGGTAGAGATTGTGGGTGAAACAATCTGGTTTTTCTTTAGGGTTTCTCTCTCAAAATTCTCTCTGGAAGCTCTCTTTCAATCGTGGGTAAAAGGGGTATTTATACTGGAGTGGGAGAGGAATGTGAAACGTCAGGTTTTACAAAACAGGGGTGGCTCGCGGTTTGACCTCACGGCTTGACTATGTCGCGAGATCCAGTCGCGAGTTAACCGTATGGCCAGTTGTCCTGTTTTGTCCTGTAGTGCTCCAGCTAGCATGACTGTTCATCTTCCAGCATGCTTGGCACGTGTGCTGCTTCTGGCAGCTTGCAGCCGCGAGTCACCCGCGAGTCCCAGCCGCGAGTCTCTGTTTTCTTGCACACTCTTGAGCAATCTTTACTCTATCTCACTCACTACCCTTACAACAAACCCACCTAAATACAGGGTTACTAAATGCTGAATTACAAGCAAATTTGGCACGGAATAAAGCCAATTAGATGGTTGAATAAATTCAACCTTACACTCTCTCATCTCAGGTGTGTTTACTAGACTATCGAATCTACTCATTCTAACGAATAAACAAAATAAGAAATCTAGGCTAAGTAAGGACTTAGGACACTTACAAATTTGGGAAGTGAGGCTCCTCAGATGGCTTCTTTGATGGTAAGGTAAAGACTGTTGAAATGGGGAATAGTGATTCCTTTCCCCTTTTTTATAGGGGTGAAAAAGGAGCGGTAATTTTCCCACCCAATAACTCATAAAAACTTCGATTCATCGTGTCGTAAAATGTGGGGGACATATAGCCGCATGTTGCATTAGTTGTAGCATTGCGGATGCCGAAGCGTCAGGAGTGTGTATGGACAAGTGAAAAAACACTGCTACGTGGGAATGCATCTAGAATGTGCCAACCCTCCTACCCTTTATCAAAACTCTACTCTCTCAAGTAGTAGAAGGAGTGAAGTTTTGAGGGACTATTATGGGAAGGGTGAGATCCAAGTACATAATAGATCTCTGTGGACCTAACCCAAGGAGGTGGAAGGGCCCATTCCCTCATTAGTTTTGACTTTTAATCCACTACACAAATGAGAGCTCAAGAATAAAGGCCAATTGCCTAAGGAGTCTAAAGGGTGAGCGTTCCTTAGGAGGAATTGAGCAGGCCAATTAGACCAAAAGACAAAATATCGAGGAAGGCGATAGAGACATGCAAGCAAAGAAAAAGGGAAATATCTAGGAAAACTACCTATCACCTCTACATTCAATGTACTGCACCAACTTAACTAGCCGCATTAATGGTAGAATGACCCCTACACAGTACCCTCACAGCTTGCAGCACATTCTACCATCTCCAACAAAACCTTTGGATGATCAGTGGCTGTATGAGTGGAGGGCTGTGATGCAATTCAAATAGCTATATAAAGAAAGGGAACACCTCTAGATGATGGGGACAACAACAACAACAAAAAAAGGGACAAAGGAACATCCTCTGTGTAACACTACCCTGTAACCAAGATTTGAACATTATATGAACTAACACTCCTCGGACTAACCCAAGGAAGAGTTAATATCAAAATCTACCTCTCCCTTAAAAGCTAAACCATATAGGCATACTAAGGTTGACCCTGGAAGCCCATTCTTTACAAATTAATTGTATTGGGACGTCATATATTAACCATCCATCTAACTTGAATTAAAACTAATTTTCACTCGCATACAGATATATAGATTAATTAAAAATTGGTATGTAAATTACTAGTAGAAGCATACGGACTGAAAGACCAAATCTTTATTATATAATAGGTTATTAAAATAAATAAAAAAATTCAGTTATATTTTTTTTAAATGGGTTCCAGTTAGCTCAACTAGTTAAGTCGCTGATAGTTAAATAAGAAATCTGAGATTCAATCCTCGTCTACACCAAAAATCAATTGGTGTCTTGGTCTAATGATAAAGAGTTATTAATAGGAGCGAACGTCATAGGTTGAAGCTCTCTTAAAAAAATATATATATATCTTTTTAAAACTTTTGGTAATAAAATACAATTTTACATATTCTGGAACTGAAATATTAAAGTTGCAATTAGAGTAATTTAAATAATAATAATAATTTTAATGTACTCATAAATAACCGCATAATAAAAACACGTCGAATGATGTATAATAAATGTTTACTTAATTTATATCATTTTGCAGTAGCTATCCCAAAAGTTATAAAGCATGGTTCCTGGTTTGTCTGTTTCTTTTACTCACCTTGTTGTGACTACGATTTTTCAAGATTTTTTTTTTAGATAAAAATATGAGAACGTCTAGAGACATCGTACGATGATATAGGATTCTGTGGACGAACTGGATATCAATGTACATATAGACTTGCACTCGTACATATCATGTAAACCCAATTTTTATTCCAATAAATATAATTTAGTAAATCATTTTCAGTTCAAATTTCAAGTATAATCCTTTGTAATTAAATTATAATAAGAATGTAAAAGAAACCGCACAACATATAATTTTTCAACCATCTCAAATACAAGTAAATAACCAATATATATATATATATATATGTGTGTGTGTGTGAGAGAGAGTGTGTGTAGGGAACTAGTTTCTTAGCCCAAGTAACATTGGGCTTCGGATGAAAATAGGCCCAAACTGACTGGCCCGTTTTGATGACAGGCCTCTTTGAAAGACTCAGAACACAGACCAAGCTAGGATACTCTTCTCATTAGGAATATGATGGATCAAAATCCGAGGAGGAGACACTTACCGAGATATCGGGGATGATTCACTCTCTGAACTACCGAGGATGGGTTCTAGAAAATGCAGAATTGTCCGAGGAAGCTTGCGAAGCTTTTGGATAAAGTAACAATCACCTATGCATTAATGAGGGTCACCTGTTTGGCACAATTAAATTTATTAATGAATGACTGGCCTAAACAGTGCAAAGAACTCTAAAAGTTTCCATTCATCATGAAAGTAGGGAAGCATGAGCCTGATAGTTCAAGGAGCCCTCCAATTGTGTAGGAACAACACATCCCTAAGAAGAAACTAGGGCAAGTATAAGAAAAGATAAGGGAAAAGGGAGACACACAGAAAATTAGACAAAAACTTAGAGAGAGAATTATAGATAGATAGACAAAACCTTAGAACATCTTCAAGAGCTTGTTCTTGAGAGTGAGAAGTATTATCTTTTCTTGTGCCTGAATAACACCATCTTTTTAGGTAGTTTTACATGTAAACTTGTTCTTATTCAAAATTTTCATTGTGGATTATTATCAACCCATAATACAAATTAGTTATGTCCTTAACAAGGTTGTTTATCATTTTTAACCCACACAAAATATATATATATATATATATATATATATATATATATTCTTCAATAGATATTTACACTAAAACAAGCATGCGATATCATTTTGTTCTAGCTACCCCAAAGATTAAAATGTTGTCTTTTTTCTTTTTTCTTTTTTTTCCCACCTTTATTGTGACAATGATTTTTCAATAACTTTTTTATTAGAAAATCTAGAAACATTGTACGATAATATAGGATGCTGGCCTATTCGGATAGGCTGATAAATGTAGCCAAACAACATGGACTTGCACTTTTCTTTTTCTTTTCTTTTTTTTCATTTTCTTTTTTGAATAATAATGATATATTAAGAAGAAATAGGAGAAGGGTCCAACTTATCTCCAACTTTAGGAGAAAGACCCCAAGAAGAAAGAGAGAAGATAGAAATGGGGCTATTTCAATCATAAAAGACTGTCCAACAAGCTACACTATATGGCAAAGGATTTACCTAGTTCTAGAAACAGCAATGTAGTCCTAACAAGAGAACGAATGTGATGCCTTTTTAAATTCTGAAAAGAGAGGAGCTAGAAACCAGGGAGAGGAATTAGTGTAGATGCAATAGAGCTTAAATTACTGTTTTTTGAGTCTCCTTCAAAAATAACATAGTGAAACTTGAGGAAAACAACAAGCTTAATTGCTTGGAATGCGGCTTGAGCTTCACTATGAGCTGGGGCAAATGGAGGGAAGTTGTTAGAGTGAGCAAACACCACTACACCCAGTTCATTTTGGCACACTACAGAAGTGAAGAAGGCACGAGTCATTATGGCAATATCAAAATTGATCTTCACCCATCCAGTCTGAGAAGGAATCCAAGATAGATTATTGGGAGTTGTAAGGACCAGGTTGAGATATGATCTAGATATACCATATTAATTGTTCAAGCATCTTTTCTTGGGTATGGAATGTGCCCTCCAATGATAACCCGGTTTCTAAACCTCCATTAGCGAAAACTTTCAAGTAGTGTTGGGGATAGATGACATATTTTACTATGTCACATGGTGTCATTAACCCGAGATGAGTAGTGATAATTGGCCAAGGTGAAATTGACCATATAATAGAGGTGTGGGGGCATAAGTCTAGGATGTGTTACAGAGATTCCAATGCTTGATTGCACAAAAGACAAGAGAAGTCAACTCAGGGCCATCATCTATTAAGGGTGTCTTTGGTTGGAAGAATATAAAATTTTCAGAGCAGTAGCTTTAATCTCAGGGATCTTCAAATTCCATAAATGTCTCTATTCATGTTTAAAAAGAGGGCCTGAGTCTTGGTGCTTGTATGACTTAGCTAAGAGAAGCTGAATTAAAAGTGAAGATACCATAGAATTTGGGGATTTAGTGTTGATAACATATTTTGTCCGACCCGGTTAACCTGTCAAAATGTCAGTTCAAGTCCTGAAATTAGACATGGCAAAACGGGTCAGAATTTTCTGACTCGACTCGACCCGAAAAATACCCGACCCGAGCCCGATTTTTTTGACCCGAAGCAAAAACGGGTTGACCCGTGACCCGACGTGTGTTTTGTGCAGGTCAACCCGACCCGACCTGAACCCGAACCCGAACCATTTTTTTAAAACTTTTTTTTTTTGGTAAAAAAAATAGTGAAATTAAGACAATATTGGTTTAATTGTTTATTGTGAGTTTTAAGGAAACAATTGATACATTTACATAACTGCATGCAAATTAATTGAAAAATAAATGGTTGAGCATTCTGTAATGAGTAAATATTTTTAGATATCAAATAGCAAAGTACATGCCAAGATAATCTGGTTACAGTAAAGTTAAAAACAGATTTAAAATTGTAGATATGTGTGAGACACATTCACGAGTGTGAAAATAGTAAAGCCAAAGTATCAAATTAGCATAAATTATGAATGCTTAGATCTATTTTTTAACAATTTATATTCAAAATAAACGGCTTTTCAAAATAAATTATGATATTTCCTAGAGTGTGTGCTGCTTAACAATGATATGATCTTCATAAAAGAGATTAGGTATAAATAAGTAAGCAATCAAACTTTAATGTATATCTCAAATTGAAATAGAGTGTTAACCACAATTGATAATAGATTATAAAATTAATTTTTAAAATTGTAATTTTCTTATATGTTTTTATTCTTTATCAAATGAGTTATCCAATAAGTCATTTGTAATTTTTTTTTTTTTTTGGAATGTTGATATTGTGTAAAAATAAAACTTGTATATTTGTTTTACTTATCTTTGTGTTGTTTTATTTTAGATAGCAATGTTAAGATTTGTATAATTTTAAAATTATTGAATAAATATTAATAAGTTTAACTGAGTTTATTCTTGATATAAGTAGTGAATGCAAAATAATGCATTTTACATCAAGTAATATGTTGCATAACTATCCAAATGGCAAATACATATTGTTTTCTTTATAAAAAAAATAAAAAATAAAAAATTTCATGTGAAAAATACGTGTCAACCCGACCCAACCCGCAACCCGATTGACTCGAACCTGATTTCAACCCGCTTAAAATGACCCGTTTTTGAACCGTGACCCGTTTGATCCGTGACCCGATTGACCCGACCCGAACCCAGCCCGACCCGCCCGTTTTGCCATGTCTACCTGAAAGTGAAAGTTGTGCTCTAAAATGTAAGAAAATGAGGAATTACAAGGAAAACGTTTTTTATTCCAATCCAGCATTGGATTAATCTTTCTAATGATTAAAGAGTTCAAACTTACCATTTTTAGGCAAAGTTTGACAACACTTAACCCTAACCAGAATTTCTCAAAACGTTGATTTTTTTATCCAACCATCTAGTGAGATAAATTTGTATCCATCTTAAATATCATGAAATACACTTTAAAATGATAGTTCACAGTCCAAAATCAGATTTAAAATAAATGAAATATCAAGACTATTTTAACAAAATATCAAGACTATTAGACTATTTTAACTATTAATGGTTTGGATTTTACTATTGGTTTGTTAGTGCTATGGGGTGCTTTGGGGTATATTTAAAAAAAAAGGATGAGGCAACAGGTGTGGATCTATATGGCAATGAGTGCTTTAGCTAAATTTGTTAAATTTATGTGATGTATTTTGCACATAAGCATATGCACTGAAATGATGTCATAATACTTAATTGAATATGATTAATGTAACGATTGAATGCCTAAGTTGAATATGCCAAATAATACAATGATTTCAAAATATGAAAAATAAAAAATAAAAAAAATTATAAAATTTCATGTATTTACGTGTGTTTTTTGGTAATGTCAATGTATTCAAGTTTCTTTTTATTAAAAAATTCTTAGAGCAGCCACTATGAAAAAAGGAGAAGTTGATTTTGAACCATATATTTCCCCACTGTTTTCACCACTGAGATGGGTTGACACCTATTTATATAATCCTAACTACACGTAGTTGACATCACATAAGAGTAACCCATTAGCATGTGTAAAGTCTTCTAAAATAGAAAAAGGTACCCATTTTACACATTTTGACACACACACACACAAAAAAAAAAAAAACCCACATCAGTGGGTGTAAAATTGTGCATCTATTATTTTAATATTACCTTCATATACTACAAAAAATCCTTTTTCACTCTTTTTTCTCTCTCCTCTCACCTGAACAACACCAACGCCTCTCAATAGTCTCTCCCTGTTTCATTCCTGAGCTCTTCCGCTCATCTTCTCTCTTCATCTGCTTCTCGACAACTCTTGCTCATTCTCATCACCTCAAGAAATAATGCAATCGGTTTAGGGGTTTTGCAACCCCGCAAAGAGGGTGGATCAACTTGGAGGTATCTCTATTGATCGACTTTGGGGCAAATTTCTCTAAAAATGTATGGGTTTTTATCATTGAGATTTTAGGTTTTTTTTTTTTTTTTTTTTTTTTTTTTTTTTTTTGGTTTCAAACAGGATTCTTGGGAGTTTCTCTAAACTAATTTTTTTTAGGGTTTCTTGGGAGTTTCTTGTTTCAAATTATTTTTGGTTTGGGTTTTTTTTTTTTGGGGGGGGGGGGGGGGATTCTTCAAAACACACCCAAAATTATTTTTGGAATTTATTAGTATTTCAGATTTTGTATGTATTTATATTTGATTATTTTAGAGTTCAAGTAGGGATTAAATTTCATGTCTTTTAGATAGGGATTAGTTTCCCCGTGTGTAGGGAGTCTTTGAAGAATTTCGAGTTTTTTAAACTTGTATTAAATTTCTATTTCTCTCATGTTTTCAGACTACTTGAACAAGGTATATACGTTGTATATGTTTTGGACTTATCAATAACGTTTCTATCTTTTACCTCAAAAAAGATAGGGATTAGTTTCAAGCCAAATAAATCATATACACAGTTCACAAATAATCACAATCCTTATATTTAATATGACCGCCCAGTATTTGTATGGAAGAGATTCTTCCATTTTTGAATTCATGTCTACTAGGCAGATGCAAATTGCTTGTAATCCTATAGCTTTTTCTTGTTCTCGTTACCTTTTTGTAAATACTTGTTTTTGAGATAAATTTGCCATCTTTATATATATTCCTCCAATTCTATGATACTGGATCTTAGGCACATTAGTGCGTTAAAAGATTATTTGTTGATTAATTGCTGATTCGGTAGTCTCTTATTACTTAGTTATAAACTACTTCAACCTGATGTTAAACGTTTTACATTGATTTTGGATATTTCCTTAGGATATACTTGAGAAACATATGCTGTTTGTTGGCCATGAAAGAATTGCCAAGTATGTCTCTGCCTGTGGAGCAATTTTAATTCACTTGTTATGGCATTAACCATGTCGTCTAGGGTAATTACGATGTCCATAACTCTTGTACTGTTTGACCATTATAAATTTCATAACATGAATATATACCAAAGGATAGGCATTGGATGCAAAAGGTTACAAAAAAAAAGTTACATATCTTTACTTTTTTTATTTTATTCTAGGACTAATCTTATAGGTTGCAAGCAGTATAGCTAACAAGATGATGGCCTTGAAATTAGAGTCATTATTCCTTGGATCAATCACCAATCGTGGGATTTGGCCATTAAACCCCATGTCTCCATCACTTTATATATGCTAGTCAAAAAGGAGTTAAATATTGAAGCACTATAGTTCCCTTTGAGATTATACAATTGAATGCTTATTGGCTTCAATTTAAGCTTTTCTGGCATGCCTAGCTTACCTGCCTCTGTCAATTCTTTTCCCTTGCATTATCTAGTAGATAAATTTCAACTTCAATTTTGTTGTTTATTAGTGCTACTTCTGAATTACTTTGGTATTTGTTAGGCGATGGACTCACAAAATCCCTTATTCCTTGACATTTTACAAGACAAAGAACAAGGTTTTGAGTGTTTTGATAGTAGTATTTTGATGCCCACTTCACATTTAGATGTGAATGTCCATCAATCTCCACCCCAAGTTGAAACGGGACAATCTACACCTCCCATTGCAAAAATAAATAAATGAATAAATAAAAATAAAATAAAATCAACTACTAAGAGAGGTCAATGGGGAAACAACTTCACCATAGATGAAGAAATTAAGCTAGTGTCAGCGTGGCTTAATGTTAGCTTAGATGTCGTGACATCGATGGACCAAAAACACACAACATTTTGGGATAGAATTTGGTCCACCTTCCACAATAATAAGAAATTTAACCGTTCCAAGGATTCTTTAAATAGTCGGTGGTCAACAATTCAAAGGGAGACCAACAAGTTTTGTAGATACTTGGCCCAAATTGAGAACCAGAATGAAAGTGATAAAACTAAGCACGACAAGGTATTTAGACTCAACATTTAATATGTATTGTACATCAATGCACTTTTAGTTTTATGATTCTCATTATTTTCATTTTTTTACTTTTGTAGATTAACGATGCAAAAACTATTTATAAAAGTAATAGCAAAAATGTATTTTAATTGGAACATTGTTGGAGAATTTTGAGGTATGAAGCTAAGTGGTTGAATCTAATTGATAATGTGAAGGTCCACACAAGACAGCTAGCCATACAATCTTTCCATACTTTTGCAATCTCAATAAATCTAGATGAAGATAATGATGAGATGAACTCTGGCGAAACCTTGGAGAGACCCATAGGCAAGAAGGCCGAAAAGGAGAAATTAAAGAAAAGAAAGAATTGTGATGATGTGGTCCCAATACTTTCCTCCCAATTGGATGAAATCAAGGAAGAAAAGAGGAGCATGCATGAGGAGAAAAAGGAAAGTATGCGCATTGCATTAGAAGAACGAAAAGAGTTAATGCGCATTGCATCCGAAGAACGAAGAGAGTTGATTCATATCAAGGAAGAGAAGAATGAAGTAGAAAAGAGGAAAGTAGAAGATGAAATTATGATGAAAAATACAAGAACTATGGATCCTGAGCAAAAAGAATATATTCGTCTATGTCGTTTGGAAATCTTAGAGAGGTTAAGGTCTAAATTTCTATCATAATTTGAATATTATTATTGACAATATCTAATCAAGTAATTTTTTGTATAGTGCAAAGATACTAGCACATGGTTGAGATAGATGATTTGATGTTAGACATCTTTTTGTAGTATTTAATTATGCAGGGAACATGATTATTCAATCTCTAATCATGTTAGATCTATTTTTGAAGTCTTTACTTGTGCAAGGAAAATAGCAATGTTGTAAATTTTGTATTGTGCACGGACAATAGCACTTGATTATTCAATTTAATTTGTGATTCTGTTATTGTCGTTCTATTTTGGGTGAAGCAATGTCTCTGTTTTGGGAGTGTAAGCAAAGAGTTGTCTGAAAAGCCCCTTTCCAGGTTACCATCTCAAAGATACAAACTAGTGTCATTAAAGGGAAAATGAAAATCTATTGACAAGGATGAAGAGTCAGAGTTATATAAGCTTTAGTTTTCTATCACATAGTGTTGTGCATATAACTAGAAATGTGCACACTCTACAAGTATACACCTTAAGTTGCAAGCTTGTTTCAAGGGAACATGCTTGCTTATTGCATGCTCACTTGTGTGCATAACCTTGAACCTGTTACCACTAGTCATACTTTGAAGAGCAGAATTCTGTGGCATGATTACAAACTTGGCTTGCTAGAAAAAAATAGCAAAACAGCTGTCACTGAATGACTTAATGACTTTAGGTTTTGATTTGGAAATTCACATAACTCTATGAAGTGATAATACTTTAATTTTTATTTTTTTAATTTAATTATTCAAGTATTCACACCATTCAGCATGAGTCACTACCGTTAATAGGAACAAAATTAGTACTTTCATGGTCATGTGCAAGTCATTCTTATGATGGCTATCAGATTACTAATGGTTTTCCTGAAAACTGAGTTTACTGCTAAGTGCTAATAGTTTCAAATTATTTCACACACTTCCTTTTTTCTTTTCCTTCAAAATTGATGATATTTTGCAATAAAGCTTCTGACGTGTCCATGTTTAGGTGCCCATACATTTTCGTGTCTTTGAAAATCATTAAAATCTTATTTATAATTCACGAACTTCCAATCTTTCTTGGCATTACATGAAAGCAAATGCACACATCACAGGCCTTTTCAAGCTATGAAGCATTCCTTCATTTCGCTGATTCAGATAAATAATCTCATAGAACATCAAAGGAATGCAATTTGAAAATTTTATTCTAATATTAAACTTAGTAAATTTCAAATTCCAATGAAGGTTCACGTTAAATAAAAGTTGTAATACTTAGAAATTTAGAATTCCAAATTCCTATGACTAGCCTTGTAGTTGCCATAGATGCTTGACGAGATCTGCTTGAAATTGAGAATGAATTCCTCTATCTCTAATGGAATTATGACGTTCAATGAACTGCATAAGGTTACAAGTGGAATTATGTGACACCGGTTCGGGTCCACTATCATTGATTTGATCATAATCAAAGTCATTTGCTCCTCTTCAACTATCATATTATGCATTATTATACGTGCCATCATAATGTCCTTAAGCGTTTCAAAGGTCATACAACTCTGGTTACCCAAAAAATGCATGTCATATCAAAAAGTCATACGACGCTACGATTTCCAAAATTATCGTTGGATCACGGGTATGACCAATATATTGACCTTTCCACTTACTTGGACAATTCTTCCATTTCCAATGCATGCAGTCGATGCTCCCCAGCATTCCTGGAAATCCACAGTGTTGGCCAACTGCTAACAAACTTGCAATGTCATTGTTGTTTGGTGACCTCAAGTACTCTTCAGAACATATTGAAACTTCCGCTTTAACAAATTTTTTTAAGCTTTTTATTGCAGTGCTTTCTCCAATCCTCAAGTATTCATCCATGAAATCAGCCGACACTCCATAAGCAAACATTCTGATTATGGTAGTCATCTTTTGAAGGGAAGACAACTCGAGTGTGTTAGCCGAATTTCTTTTTTGAACAAAGTATGGTTCATTAGCTTCAACTCTTGAATGGATATGTAGAGAAAGAGAACAACTCATTCGAAACCTCCTTCGAAATACATTAGGAGGATACACTAGTGTTTCAGCAAAATAATCATGGAAAAGCCTATCATGACCTTGCAAAGGATTACGCCAGATAAACCTGCGAGGTTGAACAGAACAACGACTTGATGTTGATGCTCCTTCATTGTTTAATTCTTCTATGGCAATAGCTAGAGTAAGTTCCAACTCATCGTCATCAGAAGATGAGTCATATGAAGGCTCATCATTTGGAAAAATAAAATCAATGTCATAATGGAAATCCATTAAGAGAGAACAAAAACCGAATGGAAGAGATAATTTTGTAGAAGTGGATGGAAATTAGAGAGAAAATGGTCATATTTATAGAGCAAGAATGTGACTTGAGTTTGAATTTCAAAAATTTGACCTTTAGGTTTGAATTTACCATTGGGTTTAAAGTTAAAAAAATATGACCTTTAGGTTTAAACTTACCATTGAGTTTAAATTTCAAAAATTTGACCATTAGGTTTGAATTTACCATTGGGTTTAAAGTTAAAAAATATGACCTTTAGGTTTGAATTTACCGTTGGGTTTAAATTTCAAAATTTTGACCATTAGGTTTGAATTTACCATTGGGTTTAAAGTTAAAAAATATGACATTTAGGTTTGAATTTCTCAATTATGACTTGTGGATATAAATTTCAAAATTATAATCGTTGGGTCAAAATTTATAAAAAAAAAAAAAAAAAATGACAGTTAGGTTTGAATCTACTATTGGAGTCACTATTTCAGCGGTTCGGTCACTAATTCTAGTAGTACAGTGGTCGGAGACATCGATTAGGCGGCGGACGTCGGAGTCACTATTACTACAGTCGGCCCATCGGTGATGGCGGTATGATGGTCAGAGGCACTAATCTATCGGCGGTCACCAAAGCCATTATTTGGTAGTTTGGGCACCGACGGCGTTTGTTGAAGCCACTATTTTAACAATCCACCCACCCGTGGATCACTATTCAGTGGTACAGTGGGTGGCGAGACCAATCCAGTGGCGTTCGTCGAAGCCACTATTTCGGCAGTATACTGGGTGGCGAGACCAATCCAATGACGTTCGTCAAAACCACTATTTTGACAATTCGGCCATCGGACCTCCACCACAAGCGACTCCATTGGCTGAGCCACCAGTGTTGGTAGTTTACTTATAATATAAGTTTAAATTAAAAAAGTATGACTGTTAGGGAAAATAATAAAAAATTGATGAAAAATGAATATTTTATTGAAAAGTCTTGTAAAATAGATAAACTGATGTGAGTGTTTTATAAAAATGATGGTGTAAAATAGAAAAAGTACGTTTTTTTATGTAAAATAGACAGAATCTTTTAAACATGCTGATGCAGTTGCTCTAAGCACCTGAGAGAAAGCAGTGTCATATCATATATTGTTCTAGCTACCCCAAAAGTTAGAAAGCATGGTGCTAGTTTGGTCTTCTTCTTTTTTTTTTCATTCGTGATTCTTTGATTTTTAAAGAGGCTTTTTTATTTTAAAAATTCAATAATAAGAGAAGGTCTAGAATTGTTGTACGATGATATAGTATGCTGGGGACCGAAAAGGGTCATGGATAAACTTGATCAATGATGAGAATATAAAACTTAGGTCCACTTTTGAAAGTGGAACTGATATCTGTGTTTTTTATTTTTATTGGGTAGCATCTGATATTGGAATAGTAGGAATATAATTTGACCAATAATAAAGGAATAGTAATAAAAGCAAAATAAAAGTCGAATCTATTGGTGTACAACAGTTAAAGGTAGATACCTCCGAACAATATATAAATGGGCATCCAGAATTTTGGCAAACAGAGCTATCAAAATATTTACTAGTGTCCGATCAAAAAAAAAAAAAAAAAAAAAAATTTACTAGTGAATACATTCCAAGTTGTAATTGTGTATAGGGGTTTGATAATTTTTCATATCATGCCCAGGGATAGGGATCCTCTAGTTGTTGGGCGTGTTATAGGTGATGTTTTGGACCCCTTCACAAGGTCCATTTCTCTGAGGGTCACTTATAACAACAGGGAGGTCAATAATGGTTGTGAGCTCAAACCTTCTCATGTTGTCAACCAACCAAGGGTTGATATTGGTGGTGATGATCTCAGGACCTTCTACACTCTGGTAAATACAAACCCTTTTTTTTTTTTCACTCTCTCTCTTTTGGATTCTTCCTCTTTTACTTTTTAAGTTTCAAGTTGTTTCCACTTTTTTAGATCTCAATCACTAAGGTTTGAGTTATGATCACTTTCACCAAGCAGGTAATGGTAGATCCTGATGCACCAAGTCCAAGTGATCCCAACCTAAGGGAATACTTGCATTGGTGAGTAGCCTCTCTCTCTCTTTCTCTCTCTCTCTCTCTCTCTCTCTCTCTCTCACAGAGCACGCCACTTGCAAAGGTAACTAGCACTATGAACACTCATGATATGGAAATTGGGTATGTTTATTCTAGAAGTTGATACTTGCCAAGTTGATTCTCTCTCTCATACTCTTTTTTCTCTCTCTCAAACACTTAGGAGAATGTGTCTTATACATCTTGCATATGCAAAGAATTTTTTTCGTAACACATGTTTCATACAACTAAGACTTTACAAAATGCATGATTAGTTGTGATGGTTGGAGTTCGGATTATAAGGCCAATTGGTGTGACTTATCTCCGATGCTCCTATACACCGGATGACATACAGGCAAGACACGTGTTCTAGAGTAGTTTGGAGGTTGCATTAGAGGTAATTGGGTTGGTGAAAATTATGGAAGTCATGAACGGTTATTTCATAACTGAAAAGCTTATCTTTTGGAAATTGAGATGAGGTTGTGTCCGGTGAGGATAAGGAAATTGATGATCTTCTACCACCCTCATATGGTACCTGTAAGGCCTAAAGCTGTTGTACTGTTTGTTCATGTAATTGACAAATATCTCTTTCTTTTAATTTTGTTTTCTGTTATGTATCAAAGGATAAAAATAAAATAAAAAGTTTTGTTTTCTGTTTGCATGATTGATTGATGGCATGTATGTCTCACGGTATGACGGAGGACCACTACTAAAGTTACCTTGAATTTACAAAGTTTCTTTGAAGTGTTGAATTTACAAAGTTCCTGGGATAAACAATGGGGCCCTACATGTACTAGGATAAAGCCTACAATGACCATCATGCTTTACAGTTTACCCTTTCTTCTTTCCCTACTCTCTCTCTCTTTTATTTTTTTTCGTGATTTTTTTTTTTTTTTTTTTTTTTTGGTTTTTCCTTCCATTCTTTCTATTTTTCGGATCTATAAGTTACTCCATAGGATATATACATAGCAACCAACGTATATTATTCTAGTACTGTAGACTGGTGGAAAGCCAGGAATATTCTCACAAGATGATTTGCGTATTTTCACTGTCCACCATCTACTCTCAACTCCAAATTTCAAGACCTGTGTTTCACCAATTCCTAGTTCTATATAGGAACACATTTATTCAGCCAAGAACATATATATATATATATATATATATATGAAAACATTTGAATAAATCTTTCAAAGAAAGGCGTTAATTAATATATTAAGACTCAATAATTAGGTTAAATTTTCATTTTCATGTGGCACAAGCTTAAAACGCCCATGCAATTATTTGCAGTGGGCAATTACTTTTTGGGATGAGATCATGAGAGAGTTTAGTTTTAGAAAGAAATAAAAGGGAATATTCGAATCAATTATCTACATTTCAGGATCTGCTACTCTTTTAAATATAATAAGCCAGCCTAATTGATGGCTTATCTTGTATTATTCACCTATGCTAGTTAACCAGCTTTCTCTCTACATGAACTTTGTTAGGTTGGTGACTGATATTCCAGCAACTACAGGGGCAAGCTTTGGTGAGTATTACTGCTACTATTATTTCCTACACACACATATATGCTATTTGTTATTAAGAGAGGTGCTACATCCACAATATTTTCACAACAAATTATAAGTAGTTAGTTATTATTGATTCTACAATTAAGACACCTTTTTTATTTCTTTTTTCCTTATCTTTTTTTTATAATTTAAGAGCTGTAAATTAAACATAGTCAGTTTCAACAAATGCTTGCTTTTCAACTTGGACAAAGGTAATTTGCAATGAATGAACTCAATCCTACTCTTAATTCTCTTTTTCTTGTCTCACTTTCAACATCATCTCTTTCGGAAGGTTGTCAGACTCGAACTAGACTAGCCAGTCTAACCTGAGTAACCTTGAACCGGATGGAAATTCGGTTCATTAACTAAAATATACGGTTCAATATTATTCTATTTTAAATAGAAAAAATATTCAGATAAATGGGGGGACAAGGGATGGATCCTGGGAATCCAATATTTTATATTTTATTTATTTTAAGTTTAGATTATAATTTTCAAATAAGAGATACAGTTCATTCTTGGATTTAATATTTTATTTATTTTAAGTTTAGATTGTAATTTTTAAATTTAATATATTACCCCTTCCCAATCTATTATTATTTGATAATTTTATTAAAGGTTCAAGAATTATTATTCCTTTTAGCATGTAAATATACAATTTATTAATTTATGTTGAAAATGATTTTGTTTTAGACAATTTTGTTTTTTTATTTGAAAGATTACTAAACACAGTTTTTTTACACTTTTTTATACTTTATTATTTTTCTATAAACCTTATAAAAATGGTGAAAATTAAATTGAAAGCTGTTTAATTTTTTAAAACGTATTTTTAGTACAATTTTGTCACATTTGCCAATTTAATACCTTTATTTTTATTTTAATATTATTAGATTAATAATGACATCATCAAGATTCAACCTCAGTTGAATATCGGTTCGACCTTAAAAGCCTTAAACTTTTATATTTTACTGTTCATTTGGTCCAAGTCTGAAAACTATTTTTTCGTGAACAACCTTTTGCTCTCTCAGCCAAACATAAGGGAGATGAAAGAGGCCTGTGTCATCGGAAGGCTTTGTTGACACAAAAAATAAAGTTTTTTTCTTTTTCTTTTCTGGTAAATAAACATTTCTTTTTAACTAGCATATTAGCATGAAGTCACCAATACTGTAGAAATGGTCACTAGCTGTATGTAGGTTGTTGAATTGACTAAAGTTTTCTACAATTTATGATGACAAATTTTTACTTAATACAATCGTTTCAAAAAATCATCATGTCGTCGTCATCTTCATAATAATAATAATAATAATAATAATAATAATTTATTATTGTTATTATTATTGTTGTTGTAAAATTCTATATAAAATGTTAATTACAAAGTTGTGGATTCATCCACATCAAACCAACATGCCATATTTATGACTTGACCTTTTTTTTTTGGTGAAATATATATATGACTTAACCTAAATACTTCTAACGAGAATTTTTCTGCAGGGTCATTTTTGAAATCTAATTTCGACATAATTTGTGATTTACTTCAAAAAAATTTGTTTCTCAAAAAAAAACATTTAAATAAAAATTATTTGTTTATGAGTAGTAAGTCTATATTGTTTACAAGAATTAGAATCCAAAGAAATACTTTTCTTAAAAATAAATAAATAAATAAAATATCCGATGCAATACTAACTATGTGCAATTATTCTCTTTTCTCTTATAATTTTTTTTTTTTTTACTTCTTTACCTTTTTTAATTTTTTTTACTTAATAACTGAGATTAAAAATTATAATTTTTAAGTCTTAATTTTAGTCCTAATAACTACTGCACTTGATTCAAACTTAATCTCAATCCCTGTTCATACTAAGGCATATGGTCTGCCAAATGTCACATCAAAAGGGAGACTGGGGAAGGTTGGTTCCAAGGCACCACTAGCTCCATGAATCCTACTTTTATAAATATATATATATATATATATATATATATATATATATATATATATATAAAATGAAATCTGAATCCAACTGTCTTCAATGCACCGTTTCTCACTATTGATTTTTTTTTTTTCCTTTTTCTTTCTTTAAGAAAGTTTCAATTTATGGTGTTCACTCTTAATAATTTCTCTTTATCATTAGATAAAGATACTAATCAATTTTTTATGTAGGTAGAAATTGAACCCCAAATTTTATATTCAACCATCAGAAATTTTACTAGTTAAACTAACTGAAACTCACTTATAAAAGTTGATATCATAAGTCATATCCATGAATAATGCAAATTATAATGAAATGTGTAATGTGGGGCATCAAATACTCTAGATTATTGCATATGACTTGGACATGTGTTAAAAAATGACATGTCATTTTCTAATGCATTGAGCTGGAGTTTTCTTCATAAAAATAAAGCAATTTAGATTTTATGTATGACATTGACATGAATTATCATTTTATTAAAGTTAAAATTATTATATAAATATTAAATAATAAACAAATATTATTTTAGTACAACATCAATTAAACATTTATGCGATACATATATTGAGCTAGATCAGTTTATGATTTTATTGTCATGCCATGCCACCTTATTGCCAGTAGTTGGAACAAATTATTGAATCTAGCTTCAGCCTCACCAACCTTTAATGCATCTGTCTAATATCTACGTACATTGGACTCAGTTAGAGCTAATGTGCTACTCATCCAAAAACCCAAATATTGCCATCTCATGAAAGGTGGTAATAAACAACTTCGATTTTGAAGTTCAGTTATAAGGTCTGTTCGCCTTTACAAGTTTTGAATCCTTGGACTTTTATTATTGTAATTATTTTCGTGTGTTAAAAAAAAAAAAAAAAAAAAAAAAAAAAAAAAAAAAAAAAGGAGTAACATCTAATACATGGAAGTAATTGTAGGGCAAGAGGTTGTCTGCTATGAAAGTCCACGGCCAACAGTGGGGATTCATCGGTTTGCTTTCGTGTTGTTCCGTCAATTGGGTAGGCAAACAGTGTATGCACCAGGGTGGCGCCAGAATTTCAATACCAAGGACTTTGCTGAACTTTATAATCTTGGATTGCCAGTGGCTGCTGTTTATTTCAATTGCCAGAGGGAAAGCGGCTCTGGAGGAAGAAGAAGATAGGAGAAACACTCTACTATCTTTTTTTATTTATTTAAAATAATAATCTAGCAAGTAGCATTATAAAAGTGTTTATGCATGTACTATGCATGTATGAGCTAAATTTACCTACTAACACCTTGTCACTCTTTCCTTCTCCTTACATATATAGGAGATGTTTAGGACTAAGAATTCTGGGATGTGAACATATATAATAACAATAATAATATAGATGGAAGTTTAATAGTCTATATCCTTTCTTTGATCTGATTGAGATGTGCTAGCCAAACCATTAGAGATACTAAATATGCTTACGCCATCTCCCTGCTCCCCCAATCATTTTAGTACTTAGGAGAGGTGCCACCTCGCCCAAAAAATGATGCAGTGATCATAAATTCCTTATCTCAAATGTATGTTTATTTTGCACTGCTTTAGTTCAACACTTTGTTAAATTAATTTCAATGGGATATATGTGGCCACCCCTCTCTTGTACTCTCCTCATCTATCCTCCGTCTTAACTTTAAGCCACAATGTTTTAAGCAATGATTAGAAGTTTAGAACATTCGCATTAGCTCGTGCAAAAATTTCAGTCTATTTTAACATAAGTGTAGACACTGTATTTTGTCCGCCCTCGATTTGCATGCCGAACCCCGACAATTCCAAAAGATATTATCTTTTCTCCATGGGGCCACAGAAACATCTAAATTGACATAGCACAACCTATTCAGGCATCGAAGCACTCAAATTGCCATTTTTGGTCAAATTGACCAAAATGCCCCTGGTCGACCCTGGGTTGACCAAAAGTCAAATTTGGGTCAAAATCACCCCAAAACAACAATTTTCATTTTTTTTACATCAAACCGAGCTACTCAGTGATTTTCGTCGACTTAGACCAAGTTTGACCCAAGGTTGACTCCCAATGGCACAAGAAACCTTAATTTCGATACGACCGTTAGAATGGGTTGGAACCAATGTCATTACGAAAATTATCAAATTCCTTTTCCAACAACTATTCATGGGTGGAAATTGGAGTTCAAACAGTTGAGATATCCAGAAAACCGCAAAAAGCACGTCAACACGCTATCCGATACCATAACTTTTGATCAGATCGTTTGATTTTTATTTTCTTTAGTGTTCTAAAAACTAGGCATCCATAGATTTCCAGGGACACTATTATCAGCTCAATCCAAGACCAATAAGGCCTTCAAACATGCATCCAAAGTTGAACTAGGATAAGGTCAGAATTGCTGATGTCAACAAGCTAGTCGGCAGCCCTACATGGTGCGCCAACAGCTAAAGGTTCACTTTTTCGTTATAAAACCTCCAGACCCCTCATTTAGCGCCCCCCCCCCCCCCCAAAAAAAAAAAAAAAAAAAAAAAAAAAACGAATTCTGGCAGTATTTTGGGCAGATTCTCTCTCTCTCTCTCTCTCTCTCTCTCTCAAACACATTCAAACATATCAAAACACCTTAGATTCTCACATTTTCTCTACAATCTTCAAGGTAGTGTTATTGCACCTAATCTTCCTCTCCTTGGTTCTATACCTTGGATTTGAGGTTTAGGGATGTGGATGTAGCATTTTAGCTACATTCTACACCCCTTTCTCTTTATAGCTCTTCCTAGCTTCCTTTTGGTAAAAAAATGCTTTATTTGCTTTTCCTTGCATGTTTTAGCTTCCTAGCATGTTTTATAGCTTTCCTAGCATGTCTACTTGATTTACAGCTTTGATGTTGAAAGCCTAGCCATCCTGGACTAGGATATGTCTAAATTTCATATTTTTGCTTAGACCCACATGTTTTTAGGCTCCTTGCCACGTTTATGCTTAGTACTACATGTTAGTGCTTAGATCTATGTCCTTATGTTTAGATCTATGTGTTTATGTGCTCCGTACCATGTTTGTGTGCCAGATATATGTTGGTTGCTATGCCATGTGCTACTTTAGCCCTTTTTGTCCATTGATATCTCTTTCTTGCTTTTTAGCCCTTCTGGTGGGGTGTAGATCTAGATCCTCTGGTCTAGGCCTACATCCGTACACCTAGGCCTATATCAAAGTGTTTGGATCATTTCCTTCGCATGTCTATGTTTGCTTGTTTGCTTCAATGCTTTATCTACATGTTACCTCTCTAGATCTAGGCTTTGCCATGCTCTGTGCCCTCTGTGGGCTTGTGCTTGTGTGGTTATATCCGTCCTTCCTAGGGTTTGTTTGGATGTGACCATTTCTGAGATACACCTTCGAGATGTCTGTGTGCTTGTTCTACAACTTTCTCCACTCCGTGCAATGTTGATATGCTTGCCTTGCTTGCTTTGTGCCACCCGTTTGGCTATCCTTGCTTCTATGCTTTCTTGTTGCACGCTTCCGTACTTCTTCATGCATAAGTTTGTGTGTCATTCGTCCATACTCCAATCCAATGGAACTACGGACACTCAATCTAACCCAACATTTGTCCTCCTAGGACACCCCTTCTTGTTTGATAACATGCTTGTTTGCCTCTTTCATATGCTTAGCATGCTTTGTTTGCCTTCGTTTGGCTTTCTTTGGTAGTATGTTCTTTGCATGCTCTCCTTATCTTCTTTGTTCGTTTCTTTGCTTGTCTGCTGGCTTCTTTCTTTTGTCTTTTCATGTACACACATGAAGCGGGGATACTTGAAGTAAGGGTGCGACTTCCTAAGCGCAAGCAAAGAGGGCAAGGATGCAAGCTGTACGGCACCGAACGTCCAAGTTCGTTTGGGCCTTGGGCCATGAATTAATGATATGGGTCGGGGGTCCAACCTTTTCACCAAAAAAAGCCCCGGCCTAAACCCACAACAACTACCAGTCTGAACTAAGTGTTGTCCGGATACTTAAAAAGCGGACTATGTACGCCCCGCTCACATGCTGCTCAAGAAACCATTTCTGGGCTTTATATACATGCCCGATCACATCACCCGGTCACATCGCCATTTAAGTGCTCGGCAAAACCTTAGGAAACTCCGCTGCCAAACACATTTGCTGCAGTGGGAACCGTTCCCAAAGCCACTCATACCTAAAAATCCACTTAAGTTCATCGACATTGGACCTTTCTTTGCACTAAGGGAGAAGATAATGATGATCACCTCATTAACAAAGGCTATAAATAGGAGAAATGAAGGAATAGGAGGGGGATGCAATTTTGGGAAAAGAGAGGAGAGAGAAAGAGAGGATTTGAAAAGAAGAAAACATAAAGGAAGAGAGGGAAGTGCCCCCAATTGTGTCCCTAAGCCTAGAACAACCCAAGGTAGGATACCCAGACCTACCACACAAATAAATTGTGAGCCCAAAACAGCGGTTTGGTCCAGCAAGCCCGTCCTTGGAGCCTACAATTGGCACCCACCTTAGGGCTCTCCTATGACACCGTGGTTCTAAAGGGACTCGAGCTCGGGGAAAATGTCTGAAAGACATTTGGGGGACCATGTAGAAACCGAATCCGTAGGGTCTTCTCGAGGGTAGCGCAGACAAAAAGAATGAGAAGATAGGGAGTACGACCAACGAAAAGAAATGTCCGGCATAGGAGAAGGGTCGTACCAAACCCAACGGACAGTTTCTGGTGCTACGGGACGTAGGTAGAAAGAGGAACGGGATGAAGGGCTTGAACGGCTGCGCAGACTAGTCAGGGGTTTGGAGTTGGAGGTGAGAGGTAGGCGCTGGAGAGGAGACAGAAATAACCGGCAATAGGAGGTCGGAATTGGGGGAAATAGATACGGAAAGGGGTCTAATAAGTCCGGACCTCGACTATGGTGAAGTCGATCACATTCCCGAGAATCCCATCAGTATCGAGACCGTTTGCATTCGAGAGGGTCTCAACGAAATAGGAACCGGTCTCCTTCTTGGGAATCGGGGCAACGCCGAGACTGTTCACACTCGGGAAAATCAAATTAGGGACTCGCTCTCCCCAAAAGAAAGGCGACCCTGGAATGCTGCTATGGATGCCATGAGTCGTGCTCTGCGAAAAGCAGCTCGGTCCTCATTTTCGAACGAAATCGAGCGAGCTGAGATGCCAAACAGGTTTACCCGTCCACCGTTCAACTGCTATGACGAGAAGACTGATCCGGTAGAACAAGTCAGCCATTATATTCAGATGATGTCTTTGCATGCTCATAACGATGCGTTGATGTGCAAGGTGTTTCCTTCGAGTCTGGGACCGAATGCTTTAAGGTGATTTAACGGGTTACAGAAAGGATCCATACATAGTTACTCTGAGCTAATTCAGGAGTTCAGTGTTCGGTTTATGACGTGTAGCTGAGTACCTCAGCCAGTAGACGCGCTTCTCTCAATGAAAATGAGGGCGGGAGTGACCCTCCGTAGTTATGCCAGTCGATATTGGGAGATATACAATAAGATAAGTGGGGATAACGAAAGGGTCGTAGCAAGCACTTTTAGGATGGGGTTGCCCGAGGATTCCGAGCTACGAGAGTCGTTGACCAAGAAGCCTTCCGAAGGCATGTGGCAGCTTATGGGACGCATCGAGGAATATAAACGATTAGAGGATGATCGGCTGCAGAGCAAAAGTAAAGCGCCGATGATGAATCGTCCCCGGCAGACTGGTTTCCCGTTCAGGCCTCGAGGGGGTCTGACGATTCAAAAGCCGACCGCACAAATGGGAGAAGTGAATGTAACATTTGAGGAACCGGTACACAGGATTCTTGACTGGATCAAACACGAGCCGTATTTTCGATGGCCGAATAAGATGGGAGGGGACCCATCCAGGAGGAATCAGAATTTGTACTGCATTTATCACCAGGACAAGGGTCATACTATTGAACAATGCCAAGTATTAAAGGATCACCTCGGGCAATTAGTCAAAGTCGGGCACTTAAAGGATTTCGTGCTAGACCCGGGGGACAGAGTCGTAGGGTAAGACCCTCGGCAAAGGGGGTACCCTCTCCCACCCCCTGTAGGGGTGATTGAAGTAATCCATGTTGCCCCGGAGAAGTCATTGCAGGAAGGAGGAAATGAGTGTTAACAGTAGTACCGGTATAGGGTAACCCGGATCTACAGTCACCGAGTAAGAAGATGAAGTTTGCACGGGAGCCCATCTTATTCAACAATGACGATTTGGAGGGGACGATCCAACCACATGATGATGCATTAGTGGTCACAGCCCGGATAAGCGGCTTCTTAGTAAAAAGGGTGATGATAGACCAGGGATGCAGGGCTGATGTAATGTACCCTGATCTGTTCAAGGGACTCGGGCTAAGGAAGGAGGACCTGATGAAGCACACTTCACCTTTGGTTGGGTTCGATGACAAAGTAGTGATTCCTGAGGGGAAAATATATCTTCCTGTGATTATGGGAGGGAAAGAGGAGGCAATAACTTTCACAATAGTAAGTTCATTTTCCCCATATACTGCCATTCTGGGAAGACCGTGGATCCATTCAATGAAGGTTGTCCCATCAACACTACATGTAAAGATTAAGTTCCCAACTGAGCAAGGTGTCACCATGATAAGAGGAGACCAACAAGCGGCCAAACAATGTCTTACCACCGTAGTGAATTGGAAGCGGGGGAATCAGGTCAGTCAGGGAGAAATCACCGGACAACTGGTAAGAGACGAGGGGACTGGGCGGTTCGAACAGGAGCATGTTGAACGCGAAGATGCATCCCGTAAAAACCCTTTATAGCAATCAAAGGAGCCCCGAGAAGGAATGAAGGCTGGCTGTGCTGAGGAGTTAGTAAAGGTAAAAATACTGCCGGACACTAATAAATATTTTCAGGTTGGAGCAAGCATGAATAATGAGGAAAGAGTCCAAGTATTGCTGTTTCTGATTCAAAACATGGATGTTTTCGCTTGGAACCCATATGAAGTTCTCGGGGTTGATCCCGGGTTTATCGTCCACAAGCTTAACATAGACCCCTCATATCCCCCGAAGAAGCAGAAGCCGAGAAGGTCAGCCAATGACCATGTTGAGGCGGTAAGACAAGAGGTAGAGAAGTTGAAGGAGGCAAGACCAATAAAGGAGACCTTTTTCCTAGAATGGCTAGCAAATACCATGGTTGTCCGGAAGAAGAACGACAAATGGAAGGTTTGTGTGGATTTCACGGATTTGAACCGAGCATGCCCAAAGGACCCATTCCCCATGCCAAAGATTGATCAATTAGTGGACGCCACTTATGGGCACCCGAGGATGAATTTCCTGGATGCTTTTCAAGGGTTCCATCAAATTGCCCTAGCCGGTGAAGACCAGGAGAAAACGGCGTTCATATCCCCCGATGCTAATTATCATTACATCGTGATGCCTTTTGGGCTAAAGAATGCCGGGGCGACATACTAGCGGATGATGACGAGGATGTTTTGGGATAAAATTGGGCATACAGTCGAAGTGTATATCGACGACATGGTGGTAAAAAGAAAGCAAGAGGCCCGACATGTAGAGGATCTCCGGGGGGTGTTCGAGGTGTTGCAGAAGCATAAATTGCGTCTTAAAGCAGAAAAATGTACCTTTGGAGTGGGGGCTGGCAAATTTTTAGGGTACTTGATCACCAACCGAGGGATAGAGGTCAATCCTGACCAGATAGAGGTCGTGAAGCGTCTCCGGTTGCCGAGCAACTCGAAAGAAGTATAGGTGTTGACCAGGATGCTGGCCGCTCTCAACCGGTTCATTTCAAAATTTTCAGATCACTTCTGTCCATTTTATCAGCTTTTGAAGAAATGGAAGGGATTTCGGTGGGATGATGAATGTGAAAAAGGCTTTCCAGGAACTCAAGGAGTACTTAGTACGGGCGCCGATGTTGAGTGCACCAGAGCCTGGAGAGGAACTGTTCATGTACTTCTCGGTATCCGAACATGCTGTAAGTGCTGTGCTTTTAAGGGACCGAGGAGTACAACAGCCCATGTATTATATTAACAAGACCCTAGTTGACGCCGAGACTAGGTATTTTCCCTTGGAGAAATTGGTGTTGGCCCTAGTGCATGCCACCAGGAAATTGCCTCAGTACTTTCAGGCTCATACCATATATGTGTTGACTGAACATCTCCTACAGTCATTATTGAAGAGATCTGACCTCACGGGGTGAATAGCTAAATGAGGGACACGGCTCGAGGCATTTGATGTGAGGTATAAGCCGAGAACTACAGTAAAGGGGCAGGTATTAGCTGATTTTGTAGTAGAATTCTCTCCTAAAGGGGAGATGGTCTGTCAGTTGGAGCATAGCCCGTGGAAGGTACATGTGGATGGGGCTTCTAGCGCCAAAGGGGTTGGAGCCGGGATAGTCATAATTACCCCGGAGGGAATTCTCTTGGAGCATTCGTTCAGGTTGGGATTTAACGCCTCCAACAACGAGGTAGAGTATGAAGCTTTGCTTGCCGGACTGAGGGCAATTTCAAGGTTAGAAGCCCGGGATGTAGAAGTTTATTCGGATTCAAGGCTCATAGTCAACCAGGTGCAAGGGAGTTTTGAGGCTTGAGATCCTCGGATGAAAGCATACTTAGACTTGGTAAAGCAGGTCATAGACGGCTTTTGTACGGTGAAGGTGATTCAAGTGGCCCGAGTACAGAATAGACATGTCGACTCTCTCGCCACTCTGGCATCGTTAATTGCCAAGGATATTCCCCGACTTATCAGAGTGGAACTCGTCCCTGAGCCCAGCATTAAGTTGGCAGCAAATGAGGGGGCTACAAGAGTCGAAGTCACAACAGTCGCAACACTTGGACCGAGCTGGATGGACCCTGTCATAGATTTCTTAGCCAATGACCGAATTCCGGGCGATGAGAAGGAGGCCAGCAAGGTCTGCAGGGTAGCTGCCCGGTATTGGTTGTCCAGAGACCGGAAATTCTATCGTAGGTCATTCGAAGGACTGTATCTTTTATGCTTACACCCAAAGAAAGTAGGCCAACTCCTAGCCGAGTTGCATGAAGGGGTATGCGACAGCCATGTAAAGGGACGATCATTGGCACACCGGGCAATGACTCAGGGATTCTGGTGGCCCCAGATGCAGAAGGACGCCGCAGAATACGTTTGGAAGTGTGAGCAGTGTCAGAAGCACGCCCCTCTGATACACCAGCCTGCCGGGCATTTGAACCCGATTAGCAGTGCTTGGCCCTTCGCACAATGGGGGCTGACATACTTGGGTCTTTTCCCTAAGCAACGGGCAATCGAAGATTCATGTTGGTAGCCGTCGATTACTTCACCAAATGGGCAGAGGCAGAGGCTCTGGCCAATATCCGGCACGTAGATGTGAAGAAGTTCGTATGGAAGAATATAATCACCAGGTTCGGGGTCCTGGACTCCCTTATATCGGATAACGGGCTGCAGTTTGACAGCCGAGGTTTTCGCAAATTTTGCAACAATCTCGGTACCAGGAACAGGTATTCTACTCCGGCATATCCCCAGGGCAACGGCCAGGCTGAGGTCGTGAACAAGGTAATCGTGAACGGCTTGAAGTGAAGGCTGGAAGGAGCGAAGGGCAACTAGGCCGAGGAACTACCCAATGTTTTATGGGCATACCGGACAACTCCTTGGAGGTCCACGGGTGAAACCCCATTCTCTCTCACGTACGGGGCTAAAGCCATGATACCAGCCGGGTCAACTTATGTAGCGCACGAGTTTCAAGATTCAATACGAAACAGAACGAAGGTCAATTGATGGAATGCCTAGATTGACTTGAAGAATATCGAGAAGCAGCAGCTATAAGACTAGCGGAGTATCAACAAAAGCTTGTCCGGCGCTACAACCGAGGTGAAAGGGTGAGAGAATTCAACGCCAGAAACCTGGTATTGAGAAGGGCAGTAGGAAGCATGCGAGATACAAATGCCCGAAAGCTAGCCTAAACTTGGGAAGGACCATACAGGATTACAGCCATTGCAGGTGTGGGGGCATATTATCTGGAAGACATGAACGAAATACCATTACCCCAACCTTGGAATGCTTATAATCTTAAGAAGTTTTATCATTGATCGTCATGCACGGAAAAATGTACATTGTACTAACTCATATGATAACGATGCAACTAGTTCGTACTTGCCCAGCCAATTCTTTTTATTCACTCTGTCCGATTCATAAACACGGGGGAAGCTAAGGAAATTCAAGCAGCTAAATTTTTTTTTCTAAGGACAGAAGCCTGCTTCTCAGTTCGATCCTTATCACCGAGCAAGTGGAAACCTTACTAAAACTTTTCTAAGGACAGAAGCCTGCTTCTCGATTTGATCCCTATCACCGAGTAGGTGGAAACCTTACTCAATTTTCTAAGGACAAAAGCCTGCTTCTCGGTTCGATCCCTATCATCGAGCAGGTGGAAATCTTACTCAATTTTCTAAGGACAGAAGCCTGCTTCTCGGTTCGATCCCTATCACCAAGTAGGTGGAAACCTTACTAAAAATTTTCTAAGGACAGAAGCCGGCTTCTCAGTTCGATCCCTATCACTAAGCAGGTGGTAACCTTACTAAAACATTTCTAAGGACGGAAGTCTGCTTCTCTGTTTGATCCCTATCACCGAGCAGGTGGAAAACTTAGAATTTCCAAAGAGCATAATTCGACTTCTCGGTTCAATCCCTATCACCGAACGAGGGAAAACCATACATGCATGCACGGAAACTTTGAAGCATGCACAAGAAGGCTAAAATATACATGCGTAATCACAACTGATCGGCAAATAAACACAAATCAAAACCAAGCATGATAAATCAATTATTTCATCACCAAAACCCGGTGACATTAAGTTCAAAGCCAGAAATTAAGTAAGCTGTTTAGTAAAAACCAGAAAATAACCGTTTAGTCGCCACAGCCTGGCGATATGGGCAAACCAACTTGAAATAAAAAACTGTTAAAATAAAAGCAAATAAAAGTAAAATAAAGCAGATTCAGCAGTCAGAAGGAAAGATCCACGGGTTGCGTCTCGGAGGTCGTCTCGGCGGAGTGGTGCTCGGGTACAGGAGGCTCGAGATGAACATCTTCACCATGAGGGCCTTCAGTGGGAGGGTTGCTGGTTGCTTCTTTCCTGATCATCTCCACGTGGGCATCAATCTGCTCCACTAGCTCCCTCAAGCTATCCGTCTCCTCCTCATCGTTTGGACCGGTTGGGTTCTGAGCGGCAAGGGCAGAATCTGGAATGGGAATCTGGCCAGGGTCCCTAAGAGGGGAGTCCTTGGGCACCCCTAAGGCCTGTAAAGCAGCCATCCAGCCCTCCCGAAAAGATAATTGCCGAGCTTGCATCACTACCGGCTCCACGCCCTTCTCTGCATCAACGAACCCCTCATCATACCATTTACTCACAAGCTTTAAGGGCCGCCCGTAAATCAGCAACTTCTTCAGACAGAGTAGAGTTCAAGCTTGCTGCTTCGACCAACTTCACTTCCTTTTCATTCTGCCGCGTCACCAGCTCCACCGATCTTTTCTCTGCCGAGGCCCGGGATTTCTCCGCAACAGCGGCCCTCTTCTCGACTGATTCTACAATTTTTGTTTTCTCCTTAGCTGTTTTTACGGCCTCTTCCCTACCGGCTTTCTCCCAATCAACCTCCTCGGTAAGGTCCTTCACCCTCTCGTTCAATATATGGGCTAGCTGGGCGGCCTGTTAAAGACAACATTATTCACGCACGGTAACTTGAAGTTACAACGAACACGGAAAATATAAGAACGTGAGCAGAGGAAAAAATAAGACTGCGAAGGAAGAGAACTTACTGCGATAGTGTGCCATTAGAGTCTTCTCCCCATGGACTCATCGGTCCCATCAGCAAATGCACTCACGTCCTCGGGTAAAAGGAGACCGTGGACCAAGCTTTGGGCAACACGGCCCCCTTCACCTTTCTCCCATGCTCGGATGCTTGCACTAGCCAGAAGGGGCGTGCCATCTAGCTTGTACGTTGGTTGCCACGGCTGCGCCGGTCTGGAGGATGAGGCCACATTCGTTCCAACCTGGGCCGGGGGCTACCGAATAGTGATGCCCCGAGAAGGTTGGTGGGAAATTTTGACTTGACCTTCTCCCGGGCTGGTGGAGGATAGATCGGCAATCCTTTGTCTCTTATGTTACTGCCCAGGAGGAGGAGGAGGTGAAGGATGAATGGGAGGAGTCGGGACGCGCCCTTGAGATGACTGCTGCTACTGAATGGCCTGGCTCGCCCTAGGAATGAAACGGCTGATGGTCAGGGTCTTTCTCGTCACCATGTCTTCGGGAACAGAGTGTGTCCGGGAAGAGTCACTTTCCGTGGCTTCTTGCGCGGCTACTTGAATTGGATTCTCGGGCTCGGCTGTTACAACTTCACGCTGAACAGCCTCATGAGCACGTTCCCAGAGATATTTGGATGCTGCTTCGGCTGATTCGTCCCTTATAGGGGCGAGTTCATCTGAACAGGTGTACTGCGGACCGAGGTCTCGGGCTTCGCCTACAGTAAAGTTGGGAGGAAGGAAGTTCACGTACCGAACATCTATGTAAGAAAATAGTGGACTATCAACAATAAGGGCTTGGCTGAAAGGTTGCCAAGTGGAGTACACTGGATCCACACCGAGAATAAGGTGAGACGCGTGGAGTTGTCCGTCCCGGTGCACAAAGATTTCGGACCTTAGCACAAAATTCAGGTCCCGAACGTGAACTGTTCTGATGTCCTGGGTGAACACTGAACCGTCTGCAACGAAAGAGAACAAATCAAGGTTAGAATAAATAAAGTATTTACAAATTTAGGGGATATGAAAAATTAAAGGTTAGAACGAACCAACTTCGCGCCGTGACAAAGGGGGAGGGATGTCACCGACAAACCAATTGCCGCACACCCGGATATATTCCCGGCGGAATTCCTATTAGAGTCCAGCAAACATGAAATCAGCCGTACCCTTGCATCTCTAGTCTTTAAGTAATAATTTGATTTCTTCTTTCCATAAAAGCTATACATGTGGTTTACGTCGTGGTGGTCTAGTTGCAAACCAAACGTTTGGTTTAGCCTACCCACACAACTCACTACCCGGTAAAAGTTTGGGGAAAGTTGGTCGGGACTCAATTCGTAGTATCTAAAGGTGTTAAGTAGAAGCGGGTCTATGGGAAACCTGACCCCGCCTTCTGGGACAGACATCAATGGGAAAAAGGCCATGACTGCCCCTCTGTGGAGGGCGATCTCACTTTCATGGCAATAAGCCAACTCCACATCATCGGGGACGCTAAAGGTTTGCCTAAAAGTGGCTAAGGACGCTCCGACATTCAAGAGATAAGCAAAACCCATCCTACGCCTAGAAATTTGAAAGAGCTCTGGGGAGGGAAATAAAAACAAAGGAAAGGGGAAGAAAACTTACTTCTAGCTCTAAGGGAGAGGAGGATTCTGGGTTAGTGGACTGGAACGCAGGAGAATGATCAACAGAGAGAAATTTCGGAGTAACAGAGGGTGAAAAGTGAGAAAATGGATTAAGGTGAACTATTTATAAGAGCTAAGGAAAAGCATCAGTTGGTGAGCAATAATTAACATTAATTAGCAATGATGAAGTAAAGGGGAGTGACCTTAGAAATACACAGAGCAATCCACACGCGCACCTCGGTTTGCGAACCACCAGGTAATAACGACGGCAGAACTAGAGGGTCTAAAGCAACGCGCCTTTTAAGGAGCGCATTTATGGACCACTGTAACCACCCAAAACGCATCTGTTGGATTTCTCGGGCAAATCACTGCCTCTCTAACTCCTTGATTCGTCCTCGGGAGCCGAGGATGAATCAAGGGGGGGGCTATTGTACGACACCGAAAGTCCAAGTTCATTTGGGCCTTAGGCCATGAATTAATGATATGGGCCGGGGGTCCAACCTTCTCACCAACAAAAGCCCCGGCCCAAGCTCACAATAACTACCAGTCTAAACTGAGTGTTGTCCAGATACTTAAAAAGCGGACTGCGTATGCCCCGCTCACATGCTGCTCGGGAAACCATTTCCAGGCTTTATATACATGCCCAGTCACATTGCCCGGTCACATCGCCATTTAAGTGCTTGGCAGAACCTTAGGAAACTCCGCTGCCAACACATTTGCTGCAGTGGGAACCGTTCCCAAAGCCATTCGTACCTAAAAATCCACTTAAGTTCATCGACATTGGACCTTTCTTTGCACTAAGGGAGAAGATAATGATGATCACCCCATTAACAAAGGCTATAAATAGGAGAAACAAAGGAATAGGAGGGGGATACAATTTTGGGAAAAGAGAGGAGAGAGAAAGAGAGGATTTGAAAAGAAGAAAACATAGAGGAAGAGAGGGAAGTGCCCCTAATTGGGTCCCTAAGCCTAGAACAACCTAAGGTAGGATACCCAGACCCACCACACAAATAAATTGTGAGCCCAAAACAGCGGTTTGGTCCAGCAAGCCCGTCCTTGGAGCCTACACAAGCAAAAGGATGCGAGCCCACAAAGGGTAATGATCAGTAGATTAGGGGACTTAACCCCCTTTAGAACGGTCTTCTCTTTCTCTCTTTCTAAGCCTCTTCTCTAGAGCATGGATTTGGGTTCCCCTCTATGTACCCTTTTATTTTCCTGCTCCTTGCTTGGGCCGCATTCCCTGAGTATGACAATGTCTATTTTACTTTTCCTGTACCTTGCTGGGCCATACCCTTGGAACGTTGGCAATGTCTGGTTTATTTTCCTGCTCTGTGTGATAGCATTGTGCATGATGCATGTTTATATATATATATATATATATATATATTCTTGCATGTGTGTCGGTGATTGTGCACTTTGTATGACAGACTCTCATGGCTACATGAATGACCCTCTCTTGTCATGAGAGCTCTTGACCTTGTAGCATAGGCATGTGCTCAAGGCGATTGTTGTAGGTGCATATTCACACGATATTGTGTGCACAATCAACACGGTGTGATTGTCTTGATCTATGTCACCAAGTGACATTGGTTTCCCTGTGTATGCAACATAGATCAGCATGTTCTAACACTTTAGAGGGCTTCGGCTCATCACAGTGCGAGCATGTCGATACTTGCCGTATACACAGACGCGAAACCTTGTTGGTGCGCCACAGCACACCAAACGCAAAAATTTGCCAGAGTTTTGGCATGAAAATAGGGCATCTCCATTGTCATATTCTCATGTTGAAAGCTTGGTGATAATAGCGTTTGGCATGCTATGATGCATTTAAGGCAAATACACAGACGCGAAACCTTGCCAATGCGCCATAACACACCAAACGCAAAACTCTACCAAATTTTCGGCATGAAAATGGGGCATTTGCATTTTTGTATTCTCACATCAAAAGCTTGGTGAGAATAGTGTTTGGCGTGCTATGATGCATCTAAGGCAAAGCATTGCCGAGTTTCCACCACGAAAATAAGGCGAAATGCTGCCAAATAATTGCTGTGGAAATTTGGTAGCGAATTCAAACATACTTGGAAAGCATCGATTGGGAACACACCCATTCTAAAACCAAACCTCAAAGCCCAACACAATTAAAGCCCCAAAAGCTAATGCCAACAACTTGTTTTCAAATGCCAATGTCCGAAAATTATGATTTTACTAAAACAAAGGACTGTCTTCGGACAGGCATTGTGGGGTGCCTAATACCTTCCCCACACGCAACTAGACTTCCGAACTCAAGAATCAAGATTTTTTGCCCATCCACATTAGATTAGGAAAAACAACCTTTTTCTTAACCTAGGATCGGTAATAAAATCAAATAGAGTCAAGTGACCAATCACAACTTAGAAAAAACCCAATGATTGGTGTTGACTTCACACACCAGAGGTATGACCTTCCTCCACATGTATAGCGCACGAGCCGTCACCATGATGGGTGGTCAATCAGTCGTGAGGCGTCGACAATAAGAACTTACTTTTTCTATCTTACATACTCACTTTTCAAAACACTCTACATCAAATTATCTATTTTACACTATATTTTATTAAAATATCAATTTTTCTTGATTTTTTTAATCATTTCTCTTTTTTTACACACAATAACCTCCATCCACTCCATTTCCCCATCCTCAAGATATGTAAAGAAAGAATAAATAATTAAGTACAAAATGAATAGTGTTAGTATAAATTTACATAATTACTATAGAAAACTTGTAAATTTACACAATTATACATTGACTAATATAGGTCAATTTTAGGCAAAACTGTATAAATTCTATACATTTTTCTATTACACATAGACTAATGTGAACGCTCTTAGAAAAGAGAGAAACATGCTAGAATGGGTACATTAAACAAATAGAATAAAAGGGTACATGTAAAAAGAATATAATAAAATCAAAAGGAAATATTTTCTCAACAAAAAGAAAATGAGAAGGAATATAATATATTTTATATGTTGTGTTGGGGAGATTATAAAATAGAGAAATGAAGAGAGAGAAATATATAAGCTTATTATTATACTCAACTTTTTTATTTTTCACTTTTAATAAGTATGCTTAGAAGGGAATGGAATAGGAAATCTATTTACTCCAAATTGAGAAATTATTTATTCTTATGGGAAGAGTCATCCTCTCACAAGGAATGGGGAACCTAGTGTGGGACGTATGATAGGGCCCAACTTTTGAGAGGGAGGAGGACTCTTCCTATAAGAGTGAATAATTTCTCTGACAAAAGGATACCATGTTTTTTCATTAAACTTACAAACAAGGTAATAAATAAATTATTGCTTAAAAGTATATGTTTTTTAAAAAAGGAATTTTGGAAAAAAAAATATATAAAGATAAAGAAAAAGTGTTGTTTCTAAGTTGTTTTTTTCCCTAAAGGCACCATAACCATTCGATGAAGTTAAAGATATGAACGCCGAATTATTTAGAGTGTTAAGGAAAATAATCATAATCCTATCTATTATGATATTCTTGAGAGTTTGACCTAAAATTCCATTATGCCATTTATAAATATCCTTCCATGAGTTTATTGCAATACATCGAATTTGATAGTATTATTAATATTCTATTGTGAATGTAGACCTTTAAGGTTGAACCATATTAACTCCCTTTATTCTCTCACTCTTGCTACCAGTCACTTTACAGGCTCATCATGTTTTATTCCTTGTCGTGGATAATGTCAAGGTTCACTCTAAGCCACTCTATTTGCTCATCCTCATATATTCTTTACCTTGACCGGCATCTTGACAACACCGTAAGCATCTTTCTCATATCTCATATATGTTCGGATTTTGTTTTCTAGCAGAGTTGTTTTTCACAAGACAACACTCCATAGCTTGAATTTTTGGATCAATAGTTGCTGTAAATTTCTCAAAATAATCACTTCATGGTTGGTTAAGTAGCTCAGCTTTCAGTTATGATTTTGGGCCAAGCCTATGGATCCTGTTAATCCATTTAACCTTAACTGAAGGGCCCCACGGAAGCTGTGACTATATATGCATGTAAATTTAAATATTTATTACAAAAATAAAACTATACCCATCTAAGAATATTTCTTGGATTGGCAAAAATTTTCATTATGAAAGATTTAAAACCAAACTCAATTAAATTTAACATAATTATATTTCAGTAAATTTAGGTATATCAAAGGAGATTCTCAAAAAAAAAAAAAAAAAGGTATGCCAAAGGAAAAATTCATTCATCATAATACATTTTTTAGAACGTATTTACTATGTTAGGTTCTAAAGATTTAGGATTAAATATTTAGATTTCTATTTTGTTTATGTTGGCAAACCAAGAACAAAAACATGTCTAGATTAGGTGTTAGACATAACTCAAGGTGGCACAAATCAAAGTTTCAAGAACATTCAAACTACAGAAAGAAGAGTTCAAGTTTAGGGAAGCTCAACTAATCGAGAATTAGATCCAATCGATCAAAAATCGCAGTAAATCAGTTTTTGCAGAATTTTAAATCAGGTCCAAGCCCGCGAACACGTTTAAGGTTTCAGTCCAACACTCCTAAGTATACAAGGAAAACTCTAACTACATTTCGAAGAGTCTTGGAAGACCTGTGAGTTAATCTTGTGAGATATGAGAGGTTCTGTAACCTTCTAACTCCATAAGTGTGTCTACCGGAACAAGACCTACAATCAAGTGCTGGTGGAATCTAATTGCTGCTACAAGATCAACAACTGATAATCTAAAACCTTTGAGTAGGATCTCAAAGTCATAACCGTGGGAGCTTGTGTACTGCAAATCCAAGAGAGAAGAGTTCATATAGTTGGAGCTTGTACGTGGTCGTGTCAATAAGTTCTGCTAGAGGTGGCAATAGATTTAGGATTAAATCTTTTGTAAAATATAATTCTTTCTAGTGGAATTGTTTACCTTGAGGATAGTTAGGTCAAATCCTCCCTAGGTTTTTACCTTGAAACGATTCGTTTAATTGGTTTTTTGAGTAATCATATCTATGTGTTATTTACTTTTCCATTGTGCATGATATAATCTATTACTATTTAACCTAGATCTCATAATTAACCTAAGTATACACTTGACTAATATATTAGGTTAAACAATCTGTTTTAAGGGGTCTAAACAAACAAACATACTAGAATGCATTTCGTTAAAATATATTTCTACCTGTGTAGTTACCCAAATGCCACTTTAGGGAAAGTGTTATGAAAATGAAGGTAACATAGTGAAGGGAAAGTGTTATGAAAATACATTTCTACTGTAAATGTTCCACTTTTATGCTCTACCAATCATAGTATTTCAAGGGTCTCATTTTTTTTTTTTCATATTAAATTTTGTGTATTTAATAGAAATATAAATGTATTGTGTGGAAGGTTGTAATTGATGGAATATAAATTATAGTGTACAAAGTGTGACAAAAGATTTTTGTTTTGTAAGGTAATAATGGCAAGGCAACCAAATAAAATTTTTTGTATCATTTTGAGTGTTCCATTTTATATCCACCAATCACAATATATCACATTTTTTCTTCCATTATAAAATAACCAAAGTTTAAAATGGAAACCAATCAGAGACATAACATGCTGCAGTTGGTGGCGCATAAAGTGGAACCCAAAAAGTAGAACAAAGGTTTCCATTCAATAACAAACCATATTTAAGGTATAGAAAATTTTCTATCTCACTCTAGGTGTTGAGAAATTATTCACTTCTATAAGAAGAGTCCTCCTATGATAGGGGTGGTGAGTCTTACCATGTGTCCCATACAAGGGCCCACATTTCTTGTGAGAGAAGGGAGGACTCCTTCCATAGGAGGAAATAATTTCTTGTAGGTGTTCTATTTTATTCTCTTTAAATTGCATCTTGTCACATATCCTTTTTCCTTTCATTATTAGTTGGCAAGGTTTACTGTGAAAAAAAACAAAACAAAAACGATACATGATATATTGTAGTATTTTTTTTTTATATATATTTTTTGGATTCCCATAATGTGTCATAGTTGAAATTATTCCTTTTATGGGAGGAGACCTCCTTCCTCTCTTAACAACATATAAAACTTGTCACATTTGTTGTAAATATTAGGATAATATAGTAGTAATATACTATCTTATAGCTTTAATGCTACATAGTACATATAAGTTTTTTTTTTTTTTTTTTAATTTTTCTTTATGGGATACATTAGGATGAATGTGTTCAATAAAGAATTTTTGGGTCCGTAAATTATTGAAAAAATTGAACATATATATAAAAAAAAAGGACAAGGATTTCTTGCACACTTGTGTGGAGGAATTGCTGCAAATAGAATTAGGTGGCAACAATCCATAGTGACACTTGTCCTAGTATAATGTGAAACGCACATGGTTAGTTTTAGTTTGTATTGTCCGTTAACCAACATTTTCTCTCTCTCAAACGTCAAACACGCAAAAAGGTATCCATCTCTCCTCTGAAACCATGAGTCTCATACAGCCAAAAAAAAGAAAAGAAACCATCACTCTCTCTCCTCTCTCTTCCCCTCTCTCTTTGAAATCATTAGACTCTCTATCCATCTTTCTTCCTCTCTCTTCCTCCTTCATTCCTCTCATTAGAAACCATAGCCACCTCAACCCATAATAAAAAACTCTTGCTACCAATCCCACCTAAAACCGAAGATCCAACATGCAACAAGGAATCCTCCCAAAATTTAGATCTGATCTGTGCACAGTTAGGATTTTGGCTCTGGTAAGTGCAAATATTTTGGAAATCGAGGTTTAGATCTGGTGCTAAATCATTGGGGTTTTTTTTTTTTTTTTTTTTTTTTTATGGGATTTTGGATTCTTGCTGTTTGGATGCCAAGAAAATATTCAAGACTGAAATTAATGTACCGATCTATGCACAGTGAGGATTTTGGCGCCAATATGTGCAATTTTTTTGGAAATTTAGGTTTAGATATGGTGCTAAATCAATTGGGTTTTATGGGGATTTTTTTTTTTTTGGGATTTTGGATTCTTGCTGTTTGGATGCCAAGAAAATATTCTAGATTGAAATTAATGTACTTTTTGATGAATGAAACTAATTCAAAGCTTCTTAAGATGAAGGCAGATTTATCATGCTTGAGATGGCAAAGAGAGAGAAGGGATGAACGAAGGAGGTGAAGAAAAGAGAGAAGGTATCTGATGGCTTGATGGGTGAAGAAGAAAGTGAAATTGGATTTTGAGAGAGAGAGAGAGAGAGAGAGAGAGAGTTCTGCTATAATTTTAACGGAGAAAGTTAACTAAAATCTAACCATGTGCGTTTAACATGAGACTAGGACAACTGTCATCGTAGATTGTTGCCACCTAACCTGTTTACAGCAACTCCTCCACATAAGTGTGCAGGAAATCCTTGTCCTAAAAATAATTGTGGAGGGCAGTACCTAGCTATGGTTTCATAAATTGGTTCATTTGGAAAATTTGGGGGGTATTGGAATGAATTGACGTGAGGGCCTTTTACCCTATTTACAGAGAGCATTGTGCCTCTTCATGGAGAGAGAGATCTTTGTGAAGAGTTGTTCCTCATAAAACCAATGCAACTTGGTATTGACATTTCCATATATAGCTTCGCTAATTAGATTTCTTACATTTGATTTCCATCATCGTGGGATTTCATTTTTCTGGGAGAACAACACTTATTTGCCACTGAAACTAAAAGGAAAAAAATAATATAAACAAAAAAAATTACTTTGTTTATGCAATGAGTTGCTCTCTGTATATTGGGGCCATGCATCAATCATTATATCCCTTACTCTCCTTATTTGCAGCTGAAACTAGATAGAAACAACTACTACAACAACAAAACAAACCAAAGAAGAAGAAAAGAAACAAATAAGCTGCTCTATATATAGCTCCGAGGTGCCATGCATTATATGTTTATATAAAATAAGCCCACACCATCGTACTATCCTTGCTTTCTTGTTCATCCATGGTGTTACAAAGAGCTTTACCCCTTGTCTCTGGCAAAACAATCACAAGGAACCCATACAATAATATTGTCAATCCAAAAATCCCAAAAGATAGAAACTCATTTCTCCTCCCTATTGAAATTAAAACCGCATCAAACTCTGAACCAAGCACAACAACTTGCCTAGCCAACGATGTGGCTGAGTTCCTCACACTTGTTGAAAACAACTCAATTGTGAACATAAGCAACACATTAAATGCCAAACTTTAGCAAAAGAAAGATGCTAGTTCTAGTCCAATTTGTATGCCTTTTTTACCTTTGCCGACTATGACACATGATGATGCCAAAAATTGTCAGTAAGTCGCACAGTCCTCAAGTGTTTGAGACAACACCTTTGAAACAAAAACAAAGAAGACCTTGTAGAGAGTACTGGTGTGGTACCGGCCAAATACCCTCTGAAGGTCAAGTTAGAGAACTTTCACAACTCTTAAGTGCCATAACTAGGGTAAATAATGCGTACCTTGATTTGTGAGGGTTTTGGGGTTTTTATAGTAGCGTAGAGTTGACATCCGTTCCTTGGTAGAGAGGGTCTTTCCTTGTAGGGAAGATCCTCATTAATGCGTGCATCTCACGGGATCCTTTCCTTGTAAGAATCCTCTTAATTAGGGTTAACCGCAAGGCGCAAGATGTTTCCTTATATACTCATGCATGGAGGCCAAGCAAGGCCATGTTGGGTCCGCCAAGGGCTTCTTTATCCCCTTCAGCTTCTTCCCGTCAACTTCCCATCATGTCTAGGCGTTCTAGTCGTCAGGTCCCAAATGCAATCTGCTTGGCAGTGGAGTCGTCAAGTTAAGATCAAAGTTGTTGGCTTTGAGTGCATAGACGTCAGCCTTATGAGGACGTCGTCTTCTTCATTAAATGCATAGTATGGCTGACAAGTTTCTTTAGACTGTCGGCTCCATCTAATGTAGACAAGTCTTAATACTTTTCAAAATTACCTTTATCAACTACCCCTTACTCCATGGCTCCATCGACTTGAGCTGACGGGTTATGGAGTTTGATTCATAGCCTTTTAATCTTATTTGCTCAGAGAAAGGTTGTTCATTAATGATTCCTCAGTAGCCATCATTTAATGCTAGGACACATGGCACAAGTTGGTTGGCCTCGCTTCTGAACACAAGTGTCGCTCCGTTTCCCATGTACTTTCGTCCTATAAATATCTCACCTTCCCCTCACATTTCTTCTTATTTCATCCTTGCAATCCTTAAGAGAAAGTGAGTAGTCATCCCGTCACTCCATTACCGTCAGCTTGCGGATCTCATTAACCTATGGGTCTCGTCAGCCTGTGGATCTCGTCAACTCCAGAGTTGTCATCTCTACCTGTAAGTCAATTTTCCCCTTCATTTTCCTTTTGCTTTAGCTTTTGTAGTTTAGTCGTCGCTTTTACTAGAGACCCGTCAAAAATAGGTTCTTAGATTACTCCGTCACTTGTAGGTGAATAGATGTCAGGTGATAGAGAAGCGATAAGTGAACAGTCTCAGTCCGTGAGGGAGCGAGCTATGACGAAGTTTTCCAATCAGGTCATGAGCCCGAGGAGGGCATTTCTAGGTGGTCAAAGAGGGAGCCGTCTACCCATTCTCTTGACGACAAAGTGGAGAGTTATGATGGAGAGGAAGGTGAGGAAGAAGAGGGTGAGGATGACGATGATGAGGGAGGAAAGGATGAAGAGTACGGGGGAGAAGATGACGAGGATGAGGGTGATGAGAGAGCTCCTAAGGGAGAAAGCTCAGGAAGCCCTGCTGATGGCCATACTCGCCCCTTTATTCTCCCTAAAATGTGGACCATTAATGACTTCAAGCTGACAATGACGGCCAATATTTTTAAGAATTTACAGGACCTTTTTAAACTTCGGACCATATCCCAATCCGTCTTCCCAAGAAGTTTGAAAAGTGCTACTCGGGGAGGACCTCGGACGTCGGCATGTATGACGCCATGTTCACGGCAAGACTAAGGTTGCCACTGACGGCGTTACGTCGTTAGCTAGCTAATTTCCTAGGACTATCCTTCAGCCAGATCACTCCTAACGCATGAAGGATATTCGTTGGAGCTGAAATCTTGTGGGGTTGTCTTAGCGGTGGGAACCGTCAACTTACTCTTGACGAGTTCTTTTGGTGCTACCATCCTCAACATATTGTCTCGTCTCAGGGGATATACCACTTCGCTACGAGGAAGAAAGCCTTTAGGTTGGTGTTAGACATGCCCGACTCTAATAGAAATTGGAAGGGTAGGTATTTCTTCGTCCAGGGGACAGATTGGGTATGTCATCCAAAGGAGTGGATTACAATGCCTCATGGCTTCGACAATACTTGGGGCATTGTCAAAGACTCAGGTTAAGTGCCATTAGTTTTTCTCTTTTAGCACTATTTCTGTTTATTTGTCAAGTATTTAATATCGTTTGTTTCTCCTCCTTTCAGCTAGTGTCCATCCACATATAACTGACGAGTAAGAGGCATTTATCCATCGGGTTCTTAAAATTCCATTTGAAGAACAGAAGTGCAGGGACCTGATCACTCTTGATACGCTGCACACCTACTGTGGTGGTCTAGAGCTAACGCTTGTAGCCCGTAGACTAAACAGATACTCTCATCAACGTAAGTCCTTCCTTCCTTACCCCTTTCTTCTCATCGTTTGCCTGTCGTCTTTGTATCTAACTACTGTCATTTGTCCTTTACAGAAATGGAGGCAGCTAGAATGAGGGCATCAGCTACAGCATGCAAGAAGGAGGAGAAGAGGGAGAAGGGGAAGGAAGGAGTGTCCTTGTCAGCTCCTAAGGTCATCGGGAACGGGGCACCCAAAAGGAAAGATGAAGGGAAGGACAACCGTCTTTTTAAGAAAGCACTAGTCACCCCTAAGGAGAAGCAGCCCAAGAATCTGTCACCTCCCAAGCCAGGCCATGGAACTGGCAAAGGCTTAATGACAGCATTGGGCCCCATCACCCAAGGAACTCGTTGTCTTTTTACTTATAAGGGATAGGTCATCGAGATAGTTGAATCAATCATCAGGGAGACGGACATGGATCCCTATGCCAAGCAGGAGACAGAGGACCTGGGAGCGTCAGGTCTTTTTTACCTCTCTAGGGTATGTTCTCTTAGACAATTTTACTTTATTGTTTATCTGTTAGCAGACGGTTGTAACTTATTTTCAGGCACTGGTGCGTATGAAGGCGCTCCAAGATAGGTGCGTCGCTGAAGAAGGGGTGATCAGTCGTCTTAGAAAGCACAATGAATCCTTGACCAATGAACAGGATTAGTACAAGGATGCCCTCCGTACACTCAACAAGGAGTGATAGATTTAAATGAGAAGTTAAAGGAGGAGACCCGTCAACGGGAAAAGGCGGAAGAAGCAAAGGCAAGCGTAGAGAAGGAGCTGACGGCCCTTTTTGAGCAGGCCGAGACGGCCAAGATTGACGCTATCGTGGAATACAAGGCTTCCCAGCCTTTCATTGATGCATGCACAGTTTATTATGGTGAAGGGTTCGACAACTGCCTTAAGTAGGTTGGGTCCGTCTACCCAGACCTTGACTTCTCTAAGGTCAACATGGACGAGCCACTGCCAATGACCCCTGCTGCTGCCGACGCCACTGATGAAAAGACCGACGAGTTTATTCATGCCGAGCAGGGTGTAAAGGATGACGTCGTGGTGCCTAATCAACCTGTTCAAGAAAGACCCGTCACTCTTGAAATCTTGTCAGCTAGAGACCTTCTACCTAAAGACGCCAAGAACCCTTTAGCTCCTGACGCCCAAAATCCTCCTTCTAAAGATGATGAGAACCCTCCAGTCGTTCAAAACCCTTCATTTTAATTTTCTATTTTTAAATTTTCATGTATTTCGTCTTATTTTCAAACAATATTAAGTGCCCTTTTGTTTTTGGGCTTTGTTTGTAAATACTTCACTTTATTTATGGTGTATTTTTATTATTTTACATCTGTCACTTTTAGCATGTGTGTTGATCTTTATTTTTTATATGCCTATGTCCAACCATCCTTGTGCCTACATGTTAGGATGTACTTGTCTCTTAAAGGACTTGGTAAATAGCTAGGATGAACCCATCTACTTTGGTGTACTTATCCACCTATAGAATGATTAATGAACTCGCCAGCTTGTGGATTTGATAATTTCAAGTTATCCCCTTGGGATTAACTCGTCCACTTGTGGACCTAATATTGAATTCGTCCACTTGTGGACTTGAATAATTTCAAAGCATCCCCATGGGATGAACTTGTCCACTTTGTGGATCTAATAATGAACTCGTCCACTTGTGAACTTGAATAATTTCAAGGCATCCTTATGGGATGAACTTGTCCACTTGTGGACTTAAATAATTTCAAAGCATCCCCATGGGATGAACTTGTCCACTTTGTGGACTTAATTAATGAACTCGTCCACTTGTGGACTTGAATAATTTCAAAGCATCCCCATGAGATAAACTCACTCACTTTGTGGACTTAATATTGAATTTGTCCACTTGTGGACTTAATAATGAACTCATCCCCTTGGGGACTTGAATAATTTCAAAGCATCCCCATGGGATGAACTTGTCCACTTTGTGGATCTAATAATGAACTCGTCCACTTGTGGACTTGAATAATTTCAAGGCATTCTTATGGGATGAACTCGTCCATTTGTGGACTTAAATAATTTCAAAGCATCCTCATGGGATGAACTCGTCCACTTTGTGGACTTAATTAATGAACTCGTCCACTTGTGGACTTGAATAATTTCAAAGCATCCCCATGGGATAAACTCACTTGCTTTGTGGACTTAATAATGAACTCATCCCCTCGGGGACTTGAATAATTTCAAAGCATCCCCAAGGGATGAACTCGTCCACTTGTAGACTTAAATAATTTCAAAGTATCCTCATGGGATACTTGTCTACTTTGTGAACTTAATAATGAACTCGTCCACTCATGGACTTGGCCACAAAAGTAGTTTTGTAGAGACAAATATATACACAGGTCATATCTTAATAACTCCTTTTATTATGATAAACGCGTGCTTAAGTAAAAAATTGGTCTTAAAAATTGTTCTTAAAATTGTCTGCTATGAAAGTCCACGGCCAACAGTGGGGATTCATCGGTTTGCTTTCGTGTTGTTCTGTCAATTGGGTAGGCAAACAGTGTATGCACTAGGGTGGCGCCAGAAAATCAATACCAAGGACTTTGCTGAACTTTATAATTTTGGATTGCCAGTGGCTGTTGTTTATTTCAATTGCCAGAGGGAAAGCTTTGGTGGAAGAAGCAGATAGGAGAAACACTCTACTATCTTTTATTTTTATTTTATTATTATTATTTTTTTTATTTTTTAAATAATAATCTAGCAAGTAGCATTATAAAAGTGTTTATGCATGTACTATGCATGTATGAGCTAAATTTACCTACTAACACCTTGGCACTCCTTCCTTCTCCTTACATATATAGGAGATGTTTAGGACTAAGAATTCTGGGATGTGAACATATATAATAACAATAATAATATAGATGGAAGTTTAATAGTCTATATCCTTTCTTTGATCTCATTGAGATGTGCTAGCCAAACCATTAGAGATACTAAATATGCTTACGCCATCTCCCTACTCCCCCAAACAATTTAGTGCTTTGGAGAGGTGCCACCCACCTCCCCAAAAAATGATGCAGTGATCATAAATTCCTTATCTCAAATGTTTACTTATTTTGCACTGCTTTAGTTCAACACTTTGTTAAATTAATTTCAATGGGATATATGTGGCCACCCCTCTCTTGTACTCTCCTCATCTATCCTCTGTCTTAACTTTAAGCCACAATGTTTTAAGGAATGATTAGAAATTTAGAACATCACAATGTTTTAAGGAATGATTAGAAATTTAGAACATTCGCATCAGCTTGTGCAAAAATTTCAGTCTATTTTAACATAAGTATAGACATCGTATTTTATCCGTCCTCGATTTGCATGCCGAACCCTGACAATTCCAAAAGATATTATCTTTTCTCCATGGGGCCACAGAAACATCTACATTGACGTGGCGCAACCTGTTCAGGCATCAGAGCAATCGAATTGCCATTTCAAGTCAAATTGACCAAAATGCCCTTGGTTGAATCTGGGTTGAAGAAAAGTCAAATTTGGGTCAAAATCACCCCAAAACAACATTTTTCATTTTTCTACATCAAACCCGAGCTTTCCAAGGACAGTAATATCAACTCAATCCAAGTTCAGTAAGGCCTTCAAACATGCATCCAAAATTGTACTAGGATAAGGCCAAAATTGCTGATGTCAGTAAGCTAGTTGGTGGCCCTACATAGTGGGCCGGTAGCTAAAGGTTCACTTTTTCGCAATAAAAACCTCCAGACACCTCATTTTGCACCCAAAAAAAAAAAAAAAAATATTCTAGGAAGTATTTTGGGCAGATTCTCTCTCTCTTCTCTCTCTAATTTCTCTCCTAAACAGATTCAAATGCATCGAAATACCTTAGATTCTCACATTTTCTCTATAATCTTCAAGGTAGTGTTATTGCACCTAATCTTCCTCTCCTTGGTTCCATACCTTGGATTTGAGGTTTAGGGATGTGGATGTAGCTTTTTAGCTACAATCCACACCCTTTTCTCTTTATAGCTCTTCCTAGCTTCTTTTTGCATAATAAAATGCTTTATTTGCTTTTCCTTGCATGTTTTAGCTTCCTAGCATGTTTCATAACTTTCCTAGCATGTCTACTTGCTTTTTGTCATGATTTACCGCTTTAATGTTGTTGGCCTAGCCTTCATAGACTAGGATATGTCTAAATTTCATGTTTGTGCTTAGACCCACATGTTTTTAGGCTCCTTACCACGTTTATACTTAGATCTACACGTTAGTGCTTAGATCTATGTCCCTATGTTTAGGTCTATGTGTTTATGTTCTCTGTGCCTTGTTTGTGTGCTAGATATATGTTGGTTGCTATGCCATGTACTACCTTAGCCCTTTTTGAACCTCGATATCTCTCTTTCTTACTTTTTGGCCCTTCCAGTGAGGTGTAGATCTAGATCCTCTAGTCTAGGCCTACATCTGTACACCTAGGCCTATATCAAAGTGTTTGGATCATTTCCTTCACATGCCTATGTTTGCTTGTTTGCTTCTATGCTTTATCTACATGTTACCTCTCTAGATCTAGGCTTTGCCATGCTTTGTGCCCTCCATGGGTTTGTGCTTGTGTGGTTACATCTGTCCCTCCTAGGGTTTGTTTGGATGTGACCATTTGTGAGATACACCTCCGAGTTGTTGGTGTGCTTGTTCTACAGCTTTCTCCGCTCCGTGCAATGTTGATATGCTTGCCTTGCATGCTTTGCGCCACCTGTTTCGCTATCCTCGCTTCCATGCTTTCTTGTTGCATGCTTGCCTACTTCTTCATGCATGAGTCTGTGTGTTGTCTATACTCCAATCCAATGAAACTACGGACACTCGATCTAAACCTACATTTGTCCTCCTAGGACACCCCCTCTTGTTTGATAACATGCTTGTGTGCCTCTTTCATGCTTAGCATGCTTTGTTTGCCTTCGTTTGGCTTTCTTTGTTAGTATGTTCTTTGCATGCTCTCCCTATCTCCTTTGTTCGTTTCTTTGCTTGTCTACTGGCTTCTTTATTTTGTCTTTGCATGTACACACATAGAGCGAGGATACTTGGTGCAAAGGTGCAGCTTCCTAGGCGCGAGCAAAGAGCGCAAGGATGCAAGCAAAAGGATGCGAGCCCACAAAGGGCAATGATCAGTAGATTAGAGGGCTTATCCTCCTTCAGAGTGGTCTTCTCTTTCTCTCTCTCTCTAAGCCTTTTCTCTAGAGCATGTATTAGAGTTCCCTTCCGTGTTCCCTTTTATTTTCCTACTTTTTGCTTAGGCCGCGTTCCTTGGGTATGGCAATGTCTGTTTTACTTTTCCCGTACCTTGTTGGGTCATACCCTTGGAATGTTGGCAATGTTTAGTTTATTTTCTAGCTCTGTGTGATAGCATTATGCATGATACATGTTTATATATATAAATATATATATATATATATATATATATTCCTGCGTGTGTGTGGGTGATTGTACACTTTGTATGATGGACTCTCGTGGCTATGTGAGTGACCCTCTCTAGTCATGAGAGCTCTTGACCTTGTAGCATGGGCATGTGCTCAAGGCGATTGTCATAGGTGCATATTCAAAATATATTGCGCGCACAATCAAGGCAATGTGATTGTCTTGATCCATGTCACCAAGTGACATTGGTTTCCCCGTGTATGCAACACAGATCAGCATGTTCTAACACTTTAGAGGGCTTTGGCTCATCACAGTGCGAGCATGTCGATACCCGCCATATACACAAATGTGAAACCTTGCTAGTGCGCCATAGCACACCAAGTGCAAAACTCTGCTTGATTTTTGGCATGAAAATGGGGCCTCTCCATTGCTGTATTCTCACGTCAAAAGCTTGGTGAGAATAGCATTTGGCGTGCTATGAAGCATCCTTGGCGAAGCACTGCCGGGTTTCCACCATGAAAACAAGGCGAACTGCTGTCGAATAATTGCCGTGGAAATTTCGTAGCGACTTCAAACGCACTTAGAAAGCATTGATTCGGTCCACACCTATTCTGAAACCAAACCTCAAAGCCCAACACAATTAAAGCCCCGAAAGCTAATGCCAATAGCTTGTTTTCAAATGCCAATGTCTGAAAATTATGATTTTACTAAAACAAAGAACTGTCTTTGGACAGAAATTGTGGGATGCCTAACACCTTCCCCACAAGCCACCAGACTTCTGAACTTAAGAATCAAGATTTTTTTCCCATCCACGTTAGATTAGGAAAAACAACATTTTTCTTGACCTAGGATCGGTAATAAAATCAAATAGAGTTCGGTGACCAATCACACCTTAGAAAAAACCCAATGATTGGTGGCAACTTCACACACCCAAGGTACGACCCTCCACATGTATAGTGCGCGAGCCATCACAACAATGGGTGGTCGATCAACAGCAAGGCATCCACAACAAGAACTTGCTTTTTCGATTTTACATACTCACTTTTCAAAACACCCTACATCAACTTATCTATTTTACACTATATTTCGTTAAAATATCAAATTTTCTTGATTTTTTTAATCATTTCTCTTTTTTTACACATAACAACCTCCATCCACTCTCTTCCCCCATCCTCAAGATACGTAAAAAAAGAATAAAAAATTAAATATAAAATGAATAGTGTCAGTGTAAATTTACATAGTTACTGTAGCAAACTTGTAAATTTACACAATTATACGTTGACTAATATAGGTCAATTTTTGGCAAAACTATATAAATTCTATACATTTTTCTATTATACATGGACTAATGTGAAGGCTCTTAAAAAAGGGAGAAACATACTAGAATGGGTACATTAAACAAATAGAATTGAAAGTTCAAAAACGTGTACAAAAACACTTTTGAACGTTTAGACCCCCAAAAACCAATTTAATCAACACACGCAATATGTTAAACAACTAGTGTGCGGAAACTTAACATATGCTATAACATGGAATTGATTAAACAACTATCTAAGCCACAACAAAATAAACCACAGCAGATAATGTAAAGGCAGAGATAGAGAGGAAGGAAGATGCAAACACAGCGATAACACCAGATATGTTATCGAAGAGGAAACCGAAGACCTCGGCGAAAAACCTCTCCGCCGCCCTCCAAGCGGTAATCAATCCACTAGAAAATACAGTTGGGATACAAGGACAGCAATAGACCCTCCAAGCCTAATCTACCCAATGCACCTAAGCCCTCCAAGCTTCTTGCTCCAACGAGGTTGCGCCGAACCTTTTTCTTTTCTAGCTTTCCGGATTCCGCTACTACACCGTAGCATCAACCAATGAATATTGGCTCCTTCCTAACTGCTTCCCAGAACTCCAAACGTCTGTCTCACAGAGATGATAATGGTGAGAACCAGGTTTGGTATAATGGCCTCTCAAGGATTTGACAATGGAGAGGAAGAGAGTGAGGGAATTTGATGAGACTCTAAGGTAGAGATTGTGGGTGAAACAATCTGGTTTTTCTTTAGGGTTTCTCTCTCAAAATTCTCTCTGGAAGCTCTCTTTCAATCGTGGGTTAAAAGGGTATTTATACTGAAGTGAAGTGGAATGCGAAACGTCAGGTTTTTCCAAAACAGGGGTGGCTCGCGGCTTGACCTCGCGGCTTGACTAAGTCGCGAGTTCCAGTCGCGAGTTAACCGTATGGCCAGTTGTCCTGTTTTGTCCTGTAGTGCTCCAGCTAGCATGACTGTTCATCTTCCAGCATGCTTGGCACGTGTGCATCTTCTGGCGGGTTGAAGCCGCGAGTCCAGCCGCGAGTCCCAGCCGCGACACTCTGTTTTCTTGCACACTCTTGAGCAATCTTCACACTATCTCACTCACTACCCTTACAACAATCCCACCTAAATACAGGGTTACTAAATGCTGAATTACAAGCAAATTTGGCACGGAATAAAGCCAATTAGATGGTTGAATAAATTCAACCTTACAATCTCCCCCTTTGGCTATTCCGTGACAAAACCCTAAAACAGACTCTAGACTTAACATGTGAGTTGGGAACAGTTGATCAAAACTCACTCACACCTAATTCTAGAAGCTGTGAAGCACTTGAATCATATGAACATAAACTCCTGAAACACAACAATACACCATGATCATTGTAAGCAGAAAATTATAAATGCATATGAAACAGGCAATATGAGATCAAGCAAAGATGGAGTTAATAAACAAACCATGGCTTGATCAACCAAGTGAGCACCACAAGGTAGTGATCACAGTGTTCATTCACACTTGGAATGAACACAAGGACATACAAGTTAACAAGCACAAGGCAAGACACTTGTATGCACAACACTCAACCAATGCATAGCACACAAGGCATATGCATCTAGGAACAATCCTACAAGGGCACAAGAGTGACAGTACAACAATCACAATGCAGAACATTTAGATTAAAGTACTGATTTCAACATAGCATAAAGGCTGCACTTAAGCATGGTACATACCACAAGGCCTACAAACTATGCATAAAACATAAACCCTAAAAGCTTACAAAAGCATATGGGTACAAACCAACAAATACCAGAATAACAGTTTTACAAAACATAATATATCAACTTAAAGAGAAGAAGGAAACAAAAAAATAAAGACACTCCCCCTTAAATAGTGACACTCCCCCTTAGGGTAATATCCTCCCCCTCTGATTATGCCTATCACTCCCCCTTTTTGTCATGGAATAAGCTAGTCATCCTCTTCTAGTTTTCTCTGAATTTGATCCAACTGAGTCTGAAGAGAAGTAAACTTCATATCCCATCGGTTGCTTTGATGGTGTAGAGAAGCAGTAAGTCCAGACATCTTTGTATTCAACTCGTGGACAGAGGAGACAATGCAATCAAGTTTCTCATCGAGGGAGAGATTGCTGAACTGAGAGTCACTGTGAGGTGTAGAAGTTTCTGGTTTGGCTCTCTTCCGACTATGTCCAACACTTGCATTGTATGTGCGCATGTTGATCGGACTTGGTTTGGGGATAGGAGACTCATCAGCCGTTGGATAAATTCCCTTGAGCTTCAAGATCCGTGAAATGAGACTACAGAAAGGAATGCATATCCGAGACTCACTGCGAAGAACCGTTTTGCGCAGAACATGAAAGATGTGAGCACAAATGTCAATTTCTTCATCAGAGACCAGATCATGAAGAAACAAAGCTCGTCCGAGATTCATATACCCAGTACTTGACAAAGGGTACAAATTGTGAAACATCACAATTGTAAGCACTCGCAGTTTCGGAGAAAGGGAGGAAACACTGATGGATTTTCCATTGGGTGAGAATTCCAAGTCTTGACCAAGACTTTGTTTGAGAAGCTCCTCATCAGGACATAGATCATCATAGACCGGTGAATGACGAAAAATGGGTCTGTTGATGTGAAGAATTTCTGCCAGGTATGTAGGAGAGACAGAAAAGCTCTTTTGCCGAACCCAACACTTAAGTTCATCTCCCTCCACAATTGCATTAGCATAAAATTCTTTAACCAACTCTTCATACACGATATCCGGATCCGAGAGAAGGTAATTCCAATCCTTGTGAGCAAAACATATCGGAATGTCAGTGTTATGAAGTGAAGGCAGATCCACAGCTCTCTCTAGTAGTGGTGTGGCATGAAGAAAGAAATTCTCATATGACTGATATGCTGAATAGGATCTGAACTTATTGGGATCGAATCGCTGTGATGAAGAGCGAGTCACTTTCGGGAGAGGTGTGTCTTCATCAACATCAATTACGGGTTCCTTCCCTTTGGAAGAACCTCCTTTCACAGCAGCCTTTTTGAATGGAGACATGACCAGTCTGTATTATAAACAAGGGAAATGACAGAACACAATCCAACAGACTATATCAGCAGTGGGTTAGTGAAAATGTAGGAACAATGAAGAAACCCTAACAGCGGGATGAGTATGGTCAGAAAGTAGCAATGAGGGACACCAAAGGCCCAAATTAGAACTACACAGTAGAGAGATCAAATATACCCACAAAAACAGCTGTAAAAGGACCAAAAATCAACACCACATCAACCAGATACCACACAAGATCAAAGAGAAACAAGATAGCAACATCAGATCAGACAAAAATTAGCTAACCCTAGCTAAGCACATGATGAAGAACACAGCCAACAAAATAAATTAGCTCTAAACCAGAAGCACAGGTTACCATAAGCTAAGAAAGGACAACGATGACATCAAAACCCATCACAAAACCCACACTCAAACGTGAATAATCCAGAGGACAAACCATGACAACAGGAAAATTAGAGTGCAAGACAGAGAACCATACCTGTTAGTCGACGATTTTTAGCTGAGAAGAAGCAAACAATGGAGATCGACAATGGAGGCACGGTGTGAAAGGGAAAGTGCAGAAGAAAAAAGACAATGAACAGTCACAAAAAGATCGAAGGAAAACAAAAAAATTTAAAAACTGCCCCTGTATGTCCAAAACACGCGATTTTCGCGACTGGTTCAAGTCGCCACACAGTCGCTAGCTCAAGCCGCCAAAGCACTCAAGAACAAAATTTTGAAAAATTTTTCTAAGTGTTTTTCGCGACTGGAAGGTCTACCCGCGAGTGAGTCGCGAGCTAAGCCGCGAAAATCTCTGAGTGAATCTCGTGACTGGACCTTCCACTCGCGAACAAGTCGCCAAAACTGACCAGCGAAGATGCGACTGAGGCTCGCGACTTGACATACCCGCGACTGAGCCGCCAAAACAGGGTAAAACTGTATTTTTGAAATTTTCAGATTTTTCCAGCAAAACACTTTCCAAAAACACCTAAAACACTCAAAAATCTTTTTGTGCTTGAATTAACAAAGATTGAGCATGTGAAAACACATTTTATCAAGTACAATCACACAAATGAATATGGCATTTATTGAACATAAACTTGTGTGTTGTGTGTGGATATCAACACTGAGATAGTCCTTTGTCTAATGTGAAGCTTCAATGATCAATTCAACCAAGGCATACACAATTAGCACTAGATCATGTGACCAATCTCAATTATAGAAATATGAATATATGACCTCCCACACAACTTGATAACATAACTTGGAGCTTTTCATTTGACTCCACTTTCAGCCTTAACATTTGATCTTTTGAGGCAATCACCTCTCATTGTGAGAGGGATATATAACATTTCTCTTTGAAGAACAGGCCTTTGGCCTTTTTGAATGAAATTTCACTTTTAATATAAAGTCGCTTACCCTTTTTCCTAGTCAAATACTAGAATGTGCGACAGGCTTTTGCAGCTCAATATCTCTTTTCATTTGGAGATTTACATTTTGGTGAGCTCTTTTTAGCAAAAAAATAAAAAGTGGGAAGAGATATAGACACAAAACTATGCATGTTTCAAGATCGACATAACCATTCACTAATCATTCATGACAAGCTTGAAGATCTATTTACAACAATCACATAGATTTCCAGATTTTTTTCATAGTGATATGAGTGCATGAAAACAAGCCATGCTCGAAAATGCACAAAGCCATTAGCACAAAGGTACAAGGCAAAACGAGTTTTAAGACAAAACTCAACAAAGTCAATCAAGCGTTTTGATTTTCAAATTCTTTATGTAATTTTTGGATTTTTGACTCAAGAAACAAAAAGAATGAATCAAACACAAACATAACCAGCAGCAAACACAAAAGAACAAGCAAACAAGAAACAAGTTGCAAAAAGAAGTGTGTGCTCCAACACAGACAGATATATAAACAATGAAGCACACAACACACAAGAGAGTCAAGGAATTGTACCGACACCAATGGTCTTACGGAGTGATTCAAACCGTGGACCATCGAGAGGCTTGGTGAAGATATCCGCCTTTTGATTGTCAGTGTGTATGAACTCAAGACACACAACTCTTTCCTCTACCAAATCCCGAATGAAATGGTAACGTATCTCTATGTGTTTGGATTTTGAACGCTGAACAGGATTTTTGGAAAGATTGATGGCACTGGTGTTGTCACAGAAGACACACATCGTTTCTTGAGGAATTCCATAGTCATGAAGTAATTTCTTCATCCAAAGAAGCTGAGTGCAGCAACTTCCAACAGCTATGTACTCTGCTTCTGCAGTAGATAGAGATACTGAATTCTGCTTCTTGCTCATCCACGAAACAAGATTGTTACCAAGATAAAAACAGCCGCCTGAAGTGCTTTTCCGATCGTCTACACTTCCAGCCCAGTCAGCATCCGAATACCCGGCAAGACACGTATTTGAGTCTTTTGAATACCACAGACCATAGTTTGCAGTACCACTCACATATCGAATGATTCGCTTAGCAGCAGTCAGATGAGATTCCTTCGGATTAGCTTGGTACCTGGCACAAACGCCCACACTGAAAGCAATGTCCGGTCTACTTGCTGTAAGGTAGAGCAAACTTCCAATGATGCTCCTATACAATGTGGGACTTACTTCAACTCCTGATGAATCCACATTCAGTTTAGTGGCAGAGCTCATGGGAGTGGAGGCATGTTTTTTGGAGTCTAGGCCAAACTTCTTGACAATATTTCTGGCATACTTCTCTTGAGATACAAATATACCCTCCTTCTGTTGTTTGACTTGAAGACCCAAAAAGAATGTGAGCTCCCCCACCATGCTCATCTCAAACTCCTTCTTCATCTCCTCAGAAAATTCAGTAGCACGATCTTCGATAGTTGCTCCAAACACTATGTCATCAACATAGACTTGTGCCACAAGGAGATAATCTTCATCATTTTTGACAAATAGAGTTCGATCAGCATACCCTCTCTTGAAACCTCTATCTAGAAGATAATGTGTAAGACGATCGTACCAGGCTCTAGGCGCTTGTTTTAAACCATACAGTGCTTTCTTCAATCTTAATACATGATCTGGAAAATGAGGATCCTCAAATCCTTTTGGTTGCTCAACAAAAACCTCTTCATTTAGATATCCATTCAGAAAAGCACACTTAACATCCATTTGATAAAGTTTGAACTTCAAAGTGCACGCAATGGACATGAGGATTTGAATGGATTCGAGTCTTGCCACCGGAGCAAATGATTCATCAAAATCCACCCCTTCTACTTGTGTGTAGCCTTGAGCCACCAACCGAGACTTGTTTCGAATTATCTCTCCATCTTCATCAGTTTTGTTTTTAAAAATCCACTTTGTGCCTATAACATGAACGTTCTCAGGCCGTGGAGCAAGTTCCCACACGTCATTCCTCACAAACTGATTCAGCTCGTCATGCATTGATTCAACCCAATTCTCATCTAGAAGAGCCTCTTCAACCCTCTTTGGTTCAAACTGTGCAAGATAACAGTGATATGTTACATGATTGGCTAGCAGAATATTTCCTTTCCTGAGGCGAAGACCGTCATCAAGTGATCCTATGATATTACTTTCCGAATGATTCTTGAGAATTCTTGAGGAAGGCCTTTTTGAAGTGGAAACTTCATCACTACGAGAGATAGGAGGATGAACTTCTGGAGGAGTAAGAGGACTTGAAGTTCTAGACATCGATCTCGTTTCCCTTCTTGGGTTGATGGGAGTCGATTCTACTTCTGGTATAGGTTCTTCACCTTCTATATCCAAAGCTTCTACCTCAACATCAGGCTCTTCGGTGCTCGGCCCTTCTACATCATCAATCATTTCCACCTTAGGTAAGGCATCATCAATCTTGACATTTATGGATTCCATCACAGTCTTTGTTCTCTTGTTGAACACTCTATATGCTCGACTTGTAGTAGAGTAGCCAAGAAAAATACCCTCATCACTTCTTGCATCAAACTTCCCAAGATTCTCTCGATCATTTAAGATATAACATTTACTTCCAAATACCCGGAAATACTTCACTTTAGGCTTCTTCTCATTCCATATCTCATATGCAGTCTTCTTTGTACCAGCTCGAAAGAAAATCCTATTGCTAATATGACACGAGGTGTTGACAGCTTCTCCCCAAAAATTTTGAGGTATTTGCTTATTAAGCAACATGACTCTTGCCATCTCCTGAATCACACGATTTTTTCTCTCTACCACTCCATTTTGTTGTGGAGTTTTGGGAGCTGAAAACTCTCTTTTAATACCATTCTTCTCACAGAAGGACTCGAATCTTGCATTCTCAAATTCTCTCCCATGATCACTTCTAACTTTGGCTATCGGAATCCCCTTTTCATTTTGTAGTTTCTTGCACAGAATCTCCAGCCTCTCACAAGCTTCTGATTTTTCTCTAAGGAATTCAACCCAAGTGTATCTTGAGTAGTCGTCCACAATGACCATAATATATCTTTTTCCCCCTAGGCTTTCAGTTCTGGTGGGCCCCATCAGATCAACATGAAGTAACTCCAAACAACGAGAGGTGGCTATCACATTTACCTTGTGATGACTTGCCTTAGTTTGCTTCCCCATTTGACATGCACCACAAATGGTCTTCTTTACTTTTCCAAACTTAGGAAGTCCCTCGACTGCTTCAAGTTTGGAGACTTTGGCTACTTGTTTGAAGTTGGCATGCCCAAATCTGTGATGCCACAGCTCCAACATATCCACCCGAGCACTTCTACATGATATTGGTGCCGTGGGAACTATTCCATAACAGTTATCCGTAGTCCGATTTCCTTCCAAAACCTGAATCCCCTCTTTATTGATGATCAAACATCCTTTCTTGGAAAATTGTACCAGGAAGTCGTCATCACAAATTTGAGTGATGCTCAGCAAATTCGCCTTCAGCCCTTTTATGAACAGCACATCTTTCAACAGAGGCAAACCGGGTATCTCGATGGTTCCTTTGCCTAGGACTTGAGCATGGCTTCCATCCCCAAAGGTCACATAGTCACCCACCTTTTCTTTGAGTGACTTAAACAATGACTTATCCCCTGTCATATGGCGAGAACACCCACTATCAAGATACCACAAACATGCATTAAACACCTTTAATGAGGTATGTACAAATAGGTTCACATGTGACAGACAATCTTGACCTTCAAACACAGACTCATCATCAGGTTTCATGCTACTTTTAGATTGATTTTTCATTTTCAGATTCTCAATCATCTCACACAACATTCTATTCTTTCTTTTATAATTCTTAATCAATGATTTTGATTCAGATATGCTACTGTGTAAGACAAGATTCTGATTCTCAAGAAATTTCAGCATGTGAACAAAAACTCTAGCATGTTTCTTAGTTTTTAATAACTCTACAAGGTCATCAGTAAGACACCTTTCAGTCATATGCATAGAGACATTTTCACAAACACTTGAGCTACAATTCAGCATGGTATAAACAAAAACAACAACCACAACTCAGGGGTCTAGGATCACACAAATGGTAATGAAACCAAACAGATGTGTACCCGCTCTGATACCAATTGAAAGTTCAAAAACGTGTACAAAAACACTTTTGAACGTTTAGACCCCCAAAAACCAATTTAATCAACACACGCAATATGTTAAACAACTAGTGTGCGGAAACTTAACATATGCTATAACATGGAATTGATTAAACAACTATCTAAGCCACAACAAAATAAACCACAGCAGATAATGTAAAGGCAGAGATAGAGAGGAAGGAAGATGCAAACACAGCGATAACACCATATATGTTATCGAAGAGGAAACCGAAGACCTCGGCGAAAAACCTCTCCGCCGCCCTCCAAGCGGTAATCAATCCACTAGAAAATACAGTTGGGATACAAGGACAGCAATAGACCCTCCAAGCCTAATCTACCCAATGCACCTAAGCCCTCCAAGCTTCTTGCTCCAACGAGGTTGCGCCGAACCTTTTTCTTTTCTAGCTTTCCGGATTCCGCTACTACACCGTAGCATCAACCAATGAATATTGGCTCCTTCCTAACTGCTTCCCAGAACTCCAAACGTCTGTCTCACAGAGATGATAATGGTGAGAACCAGGTTTGGTATAATGGCCTCTCAAGGATTTGACAATGGAGAGGAAGAGAGTGAGGGAATTTGATGAGACTCTAAGGTAGAGATTGTGGGTGAAACAATCTGGTTTTTCTTTAGGGTTTCTCTCTCAAAATTCTCTCTGGAAGCTCTCTTTCAATCGTGGGTTAAAAGGGTATTTATACTGAAGTGAAGTGGAATGCGAAACGTCAGGTTTTTCCAAAACAGGGGTGGCTCGCGGCTTGACCTCGCGGCTTGACTAAGTCGCGAGTTCCAGTCGCGAGTTACCGTATGGCCAGTTGTCCTGTTTTGTCCTGTAGTGCTCCAGCTAGCATGACTGTTCATCTTCCAGCATGCTTGGCACGTGTGCATCTTCTGGCGGATTGAAGCCGCGAGTCCAGCCGCGAGTCCCAGCCGCGACACTCTGTTTTCTTGTACACTCTTGAGCAATCTTCACACTATCTCACTCACTACCCTTACAACAATCCCACCTAAATACAGGGTTACTAAATGCTGAATTACAAGCAAATTTGGCACGGAATAAAGCCAATTAGATGGTTGAATAAATTCAACCTTACAAGAATAAAATGAAAAAGAAATATTTTCTCAACAAAAAGAAAATGAGAAGGAATATAATATATTTTATATGGTGTGTTGGGGAGATTATAAAATAGAGAAATAAAGAGAGAGAAATATATAGGCTTATTATTGTACTCTTCAACTTTTTTATATATTTTTTTTAGAATAAAGACAAATCGAGAAATTATTTATTCTTATGGGAAGAGTCATCCTCCCACAGGGAGTGGGAAACCTAGTGTGGGACCTATGATAGGGCTCAGCCTGTAAGAGGGAGGATGACTCTTCTTATAAGAGTGAATAATTTATGTGGCAAATCGATACCATATTTTTTCATTAAACTTACAAACAAGGAAATAAATAAATTATTGCTTAAAAGTATATGTTAATCAATCCATTTCACATTCTTTTCCTCTCCCAAATAGGTTATTAAGTAATCAATCACTTGCAACTTATTGTGTTGGTCTCAATTCTTTCATTTGAAGACGAACCTCAAAAACAAAATTTAGAGCGAGAAGTTGAGAGAAGAGTGTTTACTTCACTAATTTCTTGAAGTGTCCTTAAAAATATGTTTGGGAGTTATAAAAGAATGAATGTAATTGAATTGGTGGATAATAAAGGAATGGAATGGAGCATGGCATATTTTTGTAATATTTTTGGTAGTTTATAAAACACAGAATTGAAAAAAGAAAAAATATATAATTTTAGAGAATAAATCAATAACAACCTATTCTGAACCCTCCCTATTGCACCCTCCAATAACACCTAGTCACATCATAATCCTTCACAGATCCCTCCAATAATGCCTAGTCACATCATAATCCTTCACAGATAGAAATATTTCAACACACATATGGACACCAAGCTGTGGACGCTTGGTGTGCACGTGTTTCTAGGATGAGGTGTGAGTGTGTGTCTTTTTTTTTTTCCGATTTTATTTTTAGGAGTCGCTACCAACCATTGGTTTTGTATTAGGTGTGATTTGTCACCTATTTTTTTTATTTACCTAATTAACTAAAAACCAATTCAAGAGTATGGGTGGGGAAGATGTTAGGCACCCTACACCACCTATCCAAAGGATAGTACCCCCCCCCCCCCCAATTTTAATTTTAATTCCAACATTAACGTTTTAGAGAAAAAAATTAGATACTTGGCATTTGATTTTTAGAAATACACACACACATGTGAGTATTTATTTACATATTACATATAATGTGAATATTTATGTCAAAAAATTATTTACAAACAAAACATGTGAAATATATGTACATAACATGAGAGAGTTTACTACATTACAAAAATAATACATATAATTTAACATGTTGGTATTACTTATTACATATTTAACATGTTAATACATACATGAAAAATAAAAGAGAGAGAAAGAAATATATCACCTTTTAGAAAATTTATCCTCCAGTTTCTTATTCTCGTGCATAAACATAATGAACCAAAATATTAGTGCAAATGTATGTTAGTTTGATTGGTGTTTATTGGTTCAATGGAAGTGAACCATATACACAAACCTCAAAAAGATTGCACCTCCAAAAGATTCAAAACAATGCATATGAATGGAAACCTTAAATTTTATCTTTGGAAAGATGAGAAATTTCTTTTAGGAAAACTCGTGACTTTTGGAAAAGTTTTATTTTGCAACTAAGGTTTACACTTTTTTTAAAAAGACTTAAAAAGAGCTTCTCTTGTTTATTATGAAAGGATTTTTTCTTTAATGTAAAAAGCATAAAGAATGTGTTAATTTTAAGGGAATGAATTTGGAAAACAAAAGTATTTTTATGAACAAGATTTTATAGAAACTAAACTTTTAAAGTTAAAAAAACCTCTTGGATTTTTTTTTTTTTTTTTAAGAAAATGAATCATCAAACTTTTTAAAGAGAACTTTCCAAAAACTTGATTTTAAATATTTGAAAATGAATTTTCATAAAGACAATAATCTAAACTTTTTTAGGAAAAGAATTTTTGGAGACCAAATTTGAAACCAAAGTTATTTATGAAAAAGATTTGGGTTTTCAAGAAAAGTGATTCCATGGCTTTATTGGGAAACCACGGTTTTTGTTCACTTTTCAGGGTAGAACAACACTTTAGTTTTTAAAAAGGGTTTTAAAAGGGGAAAATTTTAGATTAAAAACCCTTGTTTTTTTCAAAAGAGGATTTCCATCGTTTTTAAAAAAAGGACACCTAAAACACAAATCAAAACTGAAAGCCCAAATAGTGTGAAACACCATAGCCAATTTAGACCCCCAATTTGAAATTACAGCTTGATAACTTTTACTCTAACTTAATTAAGTGCGGAACAAGAGTAAATGAGTCGTAATAAAACCGAAACACTACTCTGAGGAATAATCAAGTAAAATAAACAATAAATGTAAAGCTTAAAGAGTAAGGAAGAGAGATACAAATACAAGATAACACCAAGACGTGTTATCGAAGATAAAACCAAAGTACTCGGCGAAAAACCTCTCGGGCCCTCCAAGCCGAAATCGATCCACTAGTGAATAAAGTTGGAGTACATGAATAATGAAGAAACCCTCCAAGCCTAATCTACCTAATGTACTTGAACCCTCCAAGTTCCTACTACCAACGGGCTTCACGGAGCCATGTCTTCACTAGTTGTCCAGATCCCACAATTAGTTCCAAATTGCATCTGCCACTCAATGGCTTCTTCCAATGCTTCCCATATGCACCAAAACTTCTCTTAACACTTAGATTGGGTGAGGTAAGTGTTTGAGCTAAGACCCTCTCAAAGATGTGTAGATGGAGAGGTAGGAATAAAGGAAACTTTAGAGAAATGGTGTAGATGATTGTGGGTATACAATCTCTAACTCTCAAGTGTTTGGCTAGTGTTTTATCTCTCAAAAGTTTCCTGGAAAAACTCCTTGTTACAATTTCATGGGTCATGAGGGCTTATATAGTATTGGTAAAGGTATGTGAAAAGGCACACTCAAAATCATCCAGGGAAAGAGTTTCGGGGTCACTTGTGACTTAGCCTGAGTTGCCAAGTGACTCGTAAAATCTAGCCTAGCAAAGACTCTTCAAATGACAACATGTGCTTCTCATGTGGCCTTTCACGGGTTGTCACTCACAAGCCAGTCACGAGCTAGTCGCAAATTCTTCATCTTCACAAAATCTTCACCAAACTCTCACACATAGCCCTTACAATAACTCCCACAAGAATACAGGAAAATGATTGAACATAAATACAATCAAATTTGACACGGAATTAAAGTCAACATAAAAACATAGTTGTAAATTACAACTTTACAATCTCCCCCTTTGGCTATTCCATGACAAAACCCCTAAATAGGCTCTAGACTTAAAACATGAGTTTGGGAACAGAGGCAAAACTACTCACACCTAAATCTAAAACTTATGAAGCAGATGAACCATATACACATATATCTCGAAACACTTGCACATAACAAATAATTCATTAAGATCAAGACAAGTAGAATACAAGGCATGTGTATAGACCAAGTAAAATGCGATCAAGTAAAAACAAATGAGATATGAACATATAGTATAACTTGATCAAACATGAACAGTCATTAAGAAATGACCACAATGAACATTTAACGAGTAAATGAACATCTGGACATGCAAGCAATTAAGAGCAATGCAAAAATTAATTGCATGTCTAACAAGCACATGATGCATTAAAGAAACTAAAGCAAGAGGCAATAGATAACTAAAAGCATCAAGAAACAACTATAAAAACCAAGATACACAAGTACTAAAGAAAACATAGTTTTAAACTAAAGTACTTAAAGCTTTAAATAAAGTAATGTAAATAAGATATAAGATCTATAAGAGTAGTAAAAGTCTCAAAATTCTTCTCCCCCTCAAAATATACACCCCCTCAAGCTAATACTACTCCCCCTTTTTGACCGGAATGGCCAAATATACTAGTCTTCACTTCCCATATCTTGGATATGGGTAGAGAGAGTGGTGATTTGCTCTTGGAGGTAGGTGAACTAACATGTGGAGTAGATATAATGCTCATCAAAAGACCGTTGCAAGTGATCTAAACAATCGAGAATAAGATCAAGGCGATCGAGAGCATAAGCTAGTGCTTGTGGCTACACCTGAAGCTAAGCCTATGGCTACTCCTAGGGTTGAGCCTGAGTAAGTGAGGCATCCATATATTTTGGTCCAAGGGTGAAGTTGTCAATCTCATCATCAGTGTTGCTACCTTCATAAGCAGTGTCCTCACCTGGTGCTCCTTCTTCCTCTTCAAGACCACGAAGACGAGCTTTGCTCCTAGTCATGGTTAGAGCAGAAATAAGATCTTCCCTCTTCATGACTGGCAAACCTGAAGGAATCTTGACCCTCTCTTGATGCAAGATAGACAAGATCAATCCCAGGAATGGTAGAGTCATTCAGGTCTTCTTCTTGTTGACACATTTTGCAAGAAGATAGTAGATATGAGCCCAGATGTCAATGTCCTTCTTCTTGTACACATCATGAAGGAACAATGCTCATAGTTGAGAGAGAGTTGTCAGATTCCTTACTGGGTAGAGGTTGAAAAGCATAATGTAGGCCAATGTTCTCATATATGGAGAAAAGCTTATAGTATGTAGGGATTGTCGTTTCAGTTCTCCCCCAAGATCCAAAACTACTTCTGAAATTGGTGTTTTTCACTTGTCATAAGGAAGAAAATACTCAAGGATCGCTGGTCGAATCTGCAGTGAGTTCTAGATTGACATGGTTGAGATAGAGAACTCCTTTTCCTCTTACCCAATAGTTGAGGTGATCTCCTTTTATGAGGGCATTCAAGAAGAGCTCCCAAATCAAGATATCATGCACCTCTACTAAGCCTATGAGAAGAGGAGCCCAAATGTGGTCTTTGAACACATTAGGAATGAAGGTGTTCTCAAGAGACTCAAGGTCCACTTCCCTCTCCACAATAATCACAGCCTCCTTATAAAAGTCCACGAATGACTCAAATGCATCTCTATTTTTGAAGCAATGCTCTTCGTATCGTTAATGCTTAGGAGGTTTCTTGGCAGTGCTTTTCTTACAAGGAGACATCTACAAAAAGAAACAAACACAAACCATATACAAAAATGGCAACAAACTTGATTAAATGCAAGTTTGTACAAAACCCAAGTAAACAACCCTTAAAAACTAAGTAAAACAGCATAAACTAGAACACAAAGAAATGATAACAATGCTAGAAGTCTAATTATACAAAGAGCATGAAAATATGCATGACATGTCAAGTGTGATAAGGTGTGTGCATTAAGTGTGCATGTGCAATGCATGAGCAAGGCATGAACAAGCACCCATGGGGAAAAGTGTGTAAAACACACAAGCAAAGATAGAAACATGTTACAATTAAATAAACATGGCAACCCCTAAAGTTTCGTACTCATCGGAGTCCAAACGAGTGCAAAAATGCCTAAGGAGCATTTTATCAAACACTTAGCATGCATACAATTACCCTATATGAGAAAAAATGCATGAACATATGAAAATATTCCTCAAATATATGTTAAAATGCCACATGGAGCCAATACAAACAACACCAACACAAATGGTACTAAGCCCAATCAACAAAATTTAAAATTTTTTGCAAGAAATTAAGTTTTCCCAACCCAACACAAAAATAAACCCAACTCTAGGTTTTATGCATTCTAGAACAAAATCTAAGGAATTGAAAGAGTAAAAGAGATGGAAAATACCTTAGAGAAGTCTTAGAATAGAAATCCAAAGGAGTTTGGTTGAGTTTTTGAAGAAATTTTGAGTTTTGGTGGGTAGGAGTCGTGGAGTGCAAAAAGACAAGGTTTTTGAAAATTGAAATTTCAAGCCTTTCAAAACTGTCTCTTTTTGCATTTTGTGAGTCAGTGACTTATGAACCAGTTGCGAGCCTACTCACGAAATGTGTAGATGCACAGGGCAGATTTTCGCGGGTTAGGACTACGCCGCGAAGCATTCATAAGGGAGCCGCGAAACTCTCTGCCTGAAATTTTTAAGAAATTGAAATTTCTTAAAAATCTCGCAACTTGGATCCACTCATGAAAGGAGTCATGAAATGGCCAAAAACAATTTTTCAACACAAAGAATTTGACATTTTGAGAAAAACTTTCAAAACCAAAGTGACAAAAAATCACTTCTAGAAACAAATAAAATACTCAAAAATCATTTTAGGTTTGATCATCAAGCAATTGAGCATACACACATCACATTTAAATATGTACAATCACACAAATGAAATAGATATTCATTGAACATTAGACTTGTGTGTTGTGTGTGGGTATCAAGTATGAATTAGTCCATAGTCTAGTATGAAGTTTCAATGATCAATTCAATCAAGTCATACACAAATAGCACGAAGTCAAGTGACATATCTCACTAATAAAAATGAAAATATATGACTCCTCACCAAAGTGTTTACAATGATTGAAAGTTTTTCATTTGGCTTCCATTTTTCATACGTTTTGATCAATACAACACAATTTTTTTATGTAACGATGCCATGAAATATTTTACATTTCTTTGAAGAATAAGTCTTTGGCTTTGGCATCATACATTTGAATACATTTTTGCCCCACCTTTTCCTAGTTTATCTAGATTTTGAAACAAGGCTTTTTCAGCTCTTTCTCCTTTTAGAGATTGATGTTTGAAGATATTTTTGACATAAAAATAAATGTGAGGAGATATATAGGATCAAGTCTACGCATGTATCAAGATCAATCAAGATTATTGACTAGACATTCATGACAAGCTTGAAGATCTATTCACAAAAATCAAACATAGATTTCTAGATTTCACTCACATTTAATATTTGCATACATAACAAGCTAATCTTGTAAATACACTATGCCATTAGTATGAAGGTACTAGGCCAAACTCACATGTGATATGACACAACACAAGCGATCAAACTTTTTGGGATTTTTTACTTTTTATGTGTTTTGGATTTTTTACTCAAAAAAAAATTAAAGTAAAATAAAAAATAAACACAACTTTCAAACAAAAAGCACTAAAAGAAATAAGCAAGAAGAGAAGCATTGTAGCAAGAAAAGTGCACATGGTATTATGCATGATACTATGACCCTAAAACATCAGAAGTATTAATGCGTGGACATAGTAGATGAATCATGCATGAGTACCCTTCTTCACCCACACCACACAGGTGTTTTCGATGAGATCCTTAGTCGGAGGGATATGACCAACATAACTCTCAAACCTCAAGGTGAAGCTAGCTAGGCATGATGAGATGTTCTTAAGCATTTCCATGACATCTCCAATGAGTTGACCATAACTTTCTCCCTTAGCTTGCTTTCATCTTGGAATTCTTCTTTCATTTCCTCGAGCATGCAGAGAATCATCCCTTTTGAGAGCGTGAAGCTTGAAGCAATTTGGTCTTGTGTGCCCTTGAATACCACAATGGTGACAAAAATGCTTCACTTGAGGTCCCCTTTGACTCTTAGGTAGTGACTTTCCTTTTGCCTTTGATTTTGGCTCAATGTCCTTCTTCTCAAAGATAGGAATCTCAATCTTGAGCTTTTCCACAACCTTTGCCGATACGAACGTCATCTTCCTTCTTGGTTCTTCACTTGAACTTCCTTCACCAGTGTAACCTAGTTCGATTTTGGCTGAAAAGCCTTTTACGATGAAAGAACATTATCAAGCTTCTTGGTTGTGATGCACTCTACTTTAACATTAGCTTGAATCACTTCAAGTTCAATAAACTTGACCTTTGAGTAAGCATTCAGCAGCTCCTCTTTCAAGTCTTCAACTTCACATTTGTCATCCTTAAGTTGGGTAAGTGGATTTATGGTCTTCTTCAATTCTCTTCGTCTTCTTGATCATACTCTTAGCAACTTTTGCATACTTGCCACAATTCTCAAGCAATGCTTCATAAACATCTTGAAGTTTCTTATCACCTTTATTAAGGTACACTTCCTCATCATCCGAAACTTCATCTTGTTTAACATCGGTGAGTACACCGAGTTCCTTAACCAATTCTCTCAATTCTACTTTTGAATCGACCAAGGTAATTGCCATAAATGCAGAGTAGTTACCATCACCATCACATCCTTCATCAGAATCCGAATTTAAGCTATTCGAATCACTAAGGGTGGTTGTTAGCATCTTACCCTTTGCTCTCAAATAGTTCAGACACTCCGTCTTCAAATGCCCATGCCCATTACATTCATAGCAAACAATTTCTTGGGAGTGGTGATGACTCTTTTACATCCTTCTTGAAGTCTTTCTTGTCATTCCTGAAGGATGAGAATTTTCCTTTGCCAAATGACTTCCCATTGTTCTTCATCTTCAGAAATTTGCGGAAGTTTTTTGCAAGATAAGCCACCTCTTTCTTGACATCATCCTTATCTGAGGAATCACCGGTTCTCTCATTTATAGTTTTGAGAGCAAGTGATTTGCTAGACTTTTGAGAAGGCAAGCGAAGCTCATAACTTTGAAGAGAACCAACAATCTCTTGGATCTTGATCTCATCCAAGTCTTTACTCTCCTCAATGGCAGTGACTTTGGCTTGGAAGCTTTCGGGTAAGGATCTTAAGACTTTCCTTACAACTTTGGCATCCTCAATCTTTTCTCCAAGATTGAGCTTGGCAATGACAATCTCATTAAGTCTACCATAGAATGATTTGAACAACTCATCTTCACTTCCTCAAACCGGGTAGTGAGGATTTGCAATTTGGTGTCCTTGACCTTCTTGATTCCCTCATAGGTAGTCTCAAGAATTTTCCATGCCTCTTTAGTGGTCTTCACATGAGAGATCCTATGAAATTCATCAGCTGAAACACCACAAAAAAATTGCATTAATAGCTTTGCTATTGGCATTTACCAAAGCAAGGGTAGCCTTGTCCCACTTGGCCTTGGGTGTTGTTGGTCTCACTAATCCATTCTCAACAAAGTCCCAAAAAAGCACATAGAAAAGCATGCATACGTACTTTCCAAAACGCATAGTTACTCCCATAAAAGAAAGGAGGTGTGTTAGGGGATTAAGATCTATCCATCTCAAATGTGGTCTAGGATCACACAAGGATAATGAAATCCAAAAAATGCACCTGCTCTAATATCAATTAAAAGCACAAATAGTGTGAAACACTATAGCCAATTTAGATCCCCAATTTTAAATTACGGCTTGATTACTTTTGCTATAACTTAACTAAGTGTGGAACAAGAGTAAATGAGTTGTAATAAAACTAGAACACTACTCTAAGGCATAAGCAAGTACAATAAACAATAAATGTAAAGCTTAAAGAGTAGGGAAGAGAGATGCAAACACAAGATAACATCGAGATGTGTTATTGAAGGGGAAACCAAAGTACTCCGTGAAAAACTTCTCCGCAGTCCTCCAAGTTGAAATCAATCCACAAGTGAATAATGTTGGAGTACATGAATAACGAAGAGACCCTCCAAGCTCCTGCTACCAACGGGCTTCATGAAGCCATGTCTTCACTACTTGTCCGGATTGTGTAATTACCTCAAAATTGCATCCACCACTCAATGGCTTCTTCCAATGCTTCCCCTATGCACCAAAACTTCTCTCAACACTCAGATTGGGTGAGGTAAGTGTTTTGGCTTAGAACCTCTCAAAGATGTGTAGATCAAGAGGTAGGAGTAAATGAAACTTTAGAAAAATGGTGCAGATGATTATGGGTATACAATCTCTAACTCTCAATTGTCTAGCTAGGGTTTTCTCTCTCAAAAGTTTCTTGGAAAAACTCCTTGTTACAATTTTGTGGGTAATGAGGGCTTATGTAGTATTGGTAAAGGTATGTGAAAAGGCACACTCAAAATAATCCAAATAGAGAGTTTCGTGGGTCACTTGTGACTTGGCATAAGTCGCGATGTGACTTGCGAAATCCAGCCTGGCAAAGACTCTTCATATTCCAGCCTGGCAAAGACTCTTAATGCACAAACCCACCATGAAGTAAATCATTAAAAAAATTAAACCTACTTCTCAATATCCCTTAAACTTTCAAATTGATAATCTCAGAGATCATTATGATTCAATTAATCTCCTTTCTACTATATAAACCTATCTCACCATCAATACCAATCCCAATATCTAACATATGAATCATAAATAATTCAAAGCCATAGCTCAGTTTCCACTAAAATTTCAAATATACAATCTCAAAGAATTAGAATTTAAAATTCCTTATGAATTTTGAATTTTTATCCAAAAACTATACACTAAAATGAAGCTTTTAAGTGGTAGCCACATGAACCCAGATAAGAATTCACAAAATTAAATCCAAAAAAATAAAAAAAAACTAACAAAAAGTAACACTAATGATACCCAACAACAGTATTAGGAAAAGAATTAAATAGAAAATCAAAATATTACTTACACAATTTATAATCAAAATTATAAAGAGAGCAATAAAAATTTTAGAAGAGAGGAATGAAAATCTCCCTTTGGTTACCAAACAATACAAATTTTCAGCCGTGACGTGCGATTGTAACAAATAATCTCTAAAAAAAAATACTATTTATAATATAATATAAGGTTCTAGATTCCTAATCAAATTTGGTTACCTTTGCCGTTCGACATACTTGAAATACAATGGGTTGGATACTTGGAGTATGATGGGTCGGTTTCGATGGGCTGGGTTGGGTGTGACATCGAGCAAATCCATCTATGGGCTGGGTTGGGTGTGACTTCGAGCAAATCATCCATGGAGAGTAGTGATGGTGTAGTGGCATCAATACACAAAAAATGGTGAGAAGATTTAGGGGAAACACAACAATCTTCTTAGTCTTTTCTTAGCTTTCCAACAATCCAACCCCAATCTCTCTCCGTCGACTCATGGGCGATGACTATCGTCAGTGGTCAAAGGTCGAGATTGGTGCTTGGGAGTAGCAGCATGGAGAGATCGATGATGGATTCTTGTATTTTGGACATTACAATGTGGGTTGTACATATCTGAATCTGTGGTTTTGTATGGATCAAATTGAAACAATCCGACACCAATCTCTCCTCGTCATTATCCCCTCTCTTTTTAACAAATTGGAGGAAGTTGATGTAGAGAATGGCATTTGGGGGAAGGAGAAGGGTAGAGAAGAGAGAGGAGGGGGAGAAAAAGTTGATTTTCATAGTTGGGTTTTGGGGGAAGGAGAAGGGTAGAGAAAATTTTCAAAGTTGGGAGGTTATCAGGTTTGATTTTCAGAATTGTGGAAAAAAATTTGGGTTTCAATTTTTTTTAGCTGAAATTTTTTTTCTTTTCTTTTTAATAATGCTTATGTGTAAAAATGTGGGAGTTCTGAAAAAAGTCAAATATTAATCAGAGGTTTCAGTTTTATAGTATATATAGATTATCTATATATATATATATATATATATTAATAGGCAAAGCTCAAAAAAAGTTCAATTAGATTTTAGAATTGAGATTCAATTTTGTGCCATGTGTCCAGTTTTAACTTTTTAAATTTTTGAGCCAATGAGTTATTGGTTCAAAAGCTGAAGAGATTAAAATAAGTTTGCTCCATAATCCCTAGAAACCCCCCCAACTCTATCTCTCTTTCTCATAGACCCATCCATCTCCAACGGTTTTTATTCATTTATTTACTTATTTCCCTTTCTCTCCATGCTTACCTACAGTGTGCGAAATAACATGGGTTATATATTAAAGAAGCATCAAATTATCTGATATCTTCTTCCCTTTAAGCTCTTCAATGCCTGGAAATTTTCAGAATATATACTGATGGTGAATTGGGTACCAGAAGGGTACTACATCAACTTATGCTTGCGTTATTTGTAATTATATCTAGGTAATCTACTTCTTTTTGTAAGTCTAATGATTTTTAATTTCTCACGATTTTAATTTTGCCATCAGATTCTCTTTTCTTTGAATCCTTGCTTTTGTTCTAATGTCTAATGATTATTATGACTTATTTATATTAAAATAAAGCAGACAATATTTTTAAAATAGCATAATTGTTTCATGTGGTGTTTCACTTTTTTACTTTTAGTGACTGTTGCAACCAAAACTGGATCAGTATTTTATGTTCCTACCTCCTTTAAGACCTTGGAAAACAGATATCAAATGTTATTGCTTTATAATCAATCTTTTGGTCACTTTTACAGTAAAACCATGATGTGTTCCAGGAAATTTCGTTACGTTATATAGAGGTAAATCTACGTTAGCTCAAATTACCACTCAAATATCTGTGGAAAATAAAAATTTATGGTCTTCACAATGAGTTACACTCATGAATTGTATTCTCTCAATTGCAAAGGATGAAGAATCCTTTGATTTAATATGTTGTTGTAAAGAGGGAAATTCCTAACCTATCATAAGCTGACACATCATACTACCAAGTCCACAAAGTATGGCAAATTACAAAGCACCATGTACTGCTACTAGGTTCTGCAATCACTATTTAGAAACCAATAGAAATTTGCCAAGTGTCCCTTAAATAAAAGCATAAGAAGCGTGCAAAAACCAATCACACATCAGCATGTATAAGCAATGACATAAGCAGTCAGACGACGTGTGTAAGCAATGACACAAGTAGTCCAATCGAGTGCTGACATGTGTCACCTTGAAAATCAAGACATTTCGGCCAATCAAAAGATGCCACGTGTCTTGGAGAAAAAGTCTTAAAGCTCCTCCAATCAGACTGTGACACATGTCACCAATTAGACTTTGCCACGTGTTGTTCACCTTCCCCCAAACTCCAATAAATAGAAGCCTTCCTAAGGCGTTTACACACACCAAGACACATCTTGGAAGAGATCTTGGAAGACACCAACACACCAAGGCATCCATGCCACATGTAGCATCAAAGTAGATTCAGAAGTACAGAAGCTCTGCTGGAATCAAGCCCTAAAGCCTCTAGAAACTTCAAGAACTTTAACCTCAAATACGAAGAACATTCAAAGAAGAATCATCCAAACTACCTGCCTAGATCTTGAAGTTTACTGGAATCAAGCCCAAAAGCCTTTAGAAACTTCAAGAAACCACAAATCAACAAAGCTCTACAGATTCAAGCCCCAAAAGCTCCAAAGAACATCCGCCACAAACTTTCGAATACGAAGAACATTTGAAGAGAAATCATCCAAAATATCTTCATAGATCTCAAAGTTCACTGGAATCAAGCTCAAAAGCCTCTAAAAACTTCAAGAAAACACAAATTGGTGAAGTTCTATGCATTCAAGCCTCCAAAGCTCCGAAGAATTTCCACCATAAACCTTCGAACACAAAGAACACATGAAGAGCATGAAGAACAAAGAATTTCTAACGAGCTTATAGCCAAAGATTCATTGTAATTATGTTAAAGGGTCTTCAATCCATCCTTCAAACAAATTGAAGGATATTTGGTGCTTGAGTCAAAATCACACTACAAGTCCAATCGACAAGTCTTTCAAGGAGATCAAATCAAAAGATCACTCTTTTGTAATCACAAAGAATTGTACCACACTATCATCAATATAAATTCACATTTGTGAAACAATTTTACTTGTTTGACTTTATTTCAGACTCAAAATTTAATCGTCCACAGTTGTATTGCTTCTAAAATGATGGATGGTTATTGACTTGCTATGCATGTTACCTGTGTGGAGTTTTATTTACAATCTCTCTCTCTCTCTCTCTCTCTCAAATCAAATTCTCAATATTTAAATAGTCAAAAAATTTAAAAATAAAAAATAAAAATAAAAAGAGTTAAGGGTAATTGCTTTGTGTTTGTTGTTGCGGAGTAATCCAGAAAAAACATGAAAAGGTTTTTGGTTTGGTTTTAGGTGAGTCAATAAGTTTGTTTACTGAAATAAGTTGATTATCGTTCTTTTTTTATTTGATATATTCTACTGTTTTTCTTTAATTGAGGATTACATGGTTTGGTAAATTGGAGTCTCATATATCCCCCAAATTCCAAGTGCTTTTTTAGATAGTATATTACTCTACTATTTTCTATGTTTGGTTAATGGGAAATTGTGAGAAAAGAAAAGGAGAAGATTGGGCTTTTTGGGTTTTTAAGGTTATTCATGAGTCAATCATTTATGCAATTTACACTCCATTTGGCTAGATTTAGTCCTTACTTCTCAAATTTCAAGTACCTTTTTTTTTCTTTTCTCCTTGGTTGGTTGGAAGTTCAAGAAGTTAAAAGAATAGAATATTTCTAATATTGTTAATGTTAATGTCGCATTTGGCATAATTGATGTTATTTTGGGTTAGCATTAGGCGCTATCATTTGCCCAGCCAGTAGGCACAAAACCAATAATATAGGTTGATGATGGCAAAATCGTCAGTCGATATATCATTCCAGACGGAATACAATGGTGCGCCAAAGGTTTTGCTCAAGACCTAGAATCTGATTCTGCTTGAGTGGTCACCGATGTGGTTACTGCCACTAGTCCTCTTATGACAAAGTCAGATATTGATAATTATAAGAATGAGCAGAATGATAGCAAAGATTTTTTGTATGTGTGTACCTTTGATCGAGGCTTGGCGTGGTTTATATAGGGTAATACCATACTAGCCATTGGGAGCATTCAATGGTGGCTTGAATGCCACTTTGTAACGTTTTCTAATACTTTAATAAGGCAAAATGAAGGCTCTTACCAACGGTTGTATCTTCTGCATTCATTGGCATGTAATGGCTTCTTTTCAAATGTTCATTTTATGGTGCTTTTGATCATCCAATATGCTCTCTGGACAAAGGTAAATACTTGGTTCATTAGTTGCCCCCTATTCAGTGGTCGTCATTACGTGTGATGACGATCATAGGAATATGAGGGGTCATCCCTATCCAGACGTGGCTTTTGAGATTCCGTTTTCTTTGCATTTAATGTGATACGATGGCACCACATGTGTTGTGGCCACATGTCACGCTCTGATTGGCTGGAAGTGGTGCTTTTCTCGAAAAAACTCTTGGGCTTCCCGTGGTTTTGGTTTTCCAAGGATGCTTTTTAAGCATCCTATTCTCATTCTTTTCTATTGTACTTGTTTCCTCCATTTTCTATGCACTTTTCTTCCTTCGAGCTTGATTTTTTTCGCTTGTTCTTCTCCAGTATGATTCTTTCCTCTTTCCTTTGAACAAAAAGCTTTTTACTTTTTTATTTAATGGTTGATCATTCTGAAATCAGGCGTCTTTCTCCTTCTATTTCATTTTCTTTGCTCTCTTAGGGGTTTTCCTTGGGTCCTCTGGTGGTCATTGACCCCCAATTGAAGGTTTTGTCTCTAGGGATAGTAACCTAGGTTTGGTTTTGGCTAATTTTTACCCTTTGTGCATCAATCTTTAAATTGGTTTCAAGAGATGTCAATGGAAGAGAGGGTGGGGTCTAAGATAAGGTCTAATGAGTTAGAAACGGGTTTATCATCTAGTGATGACCCTGTTGACGTGGAGGAGGATACTACTTTATAGGCCAAAAACGAATTAACTCTTTGTGATGAATTAATTGATTAATTAGCCAAGTTTAATAATTAATCAAATTAACATGCAAACGTATAGTTGCACAAACAAATCATCAATTAAACTAAGTGCAGCGGAAAATAAATTGACACGGTAATTTGTTTACAAATGAGGATAACCAACACAGCAAAAACCCCCACCGAGTGATTTTAAGGTCACCACTCCCGAAATTCCACTATTATCATAACAAGCGGTTACAAGTAAAGGAATCCCAGTACCTTATACCAACCTACAGTTGAACCCTTACCCCAATACCCAATTGGACTTGTTCTGTAGTGACAATCTCTCCTTGTAATACACGATTCCCAGTACGTGACTAACCAATTGTGTGGACCCCAGTACTCGACTTCAATCACCAACTAGAGAAGGTTGTTGGCTGCAAAGTTTTTCAGTTCATCTAGACGATGAAGATTAAGAAGATGCTTGGTCACAAAACCCTACACTGCACAAACACAACAACTTCTTCACAAGAACGATGAATTAAGGCAAATTCTGTCTCCGGTCACAATTTGCTTGTACAAACTTTGCTCAACACTTGTGCAACTTGTTTTTACTTTGACGGCCCTTGAAATAATCCTTTTATATATCTAGGGTTGTGAGAAAAGAATGTCCAAACACATAATCACGGATTAGAGTCAAAACAGATGTGAAATTCTGTTTTTCATAAACCTCAACAGATGCCTATCTCTCGAGCAGCTATCGAGCCACGGGGCTGGAACAACTCTTCAAGCTTAATAGATGCTAGCTGTTGAGTTTTAATGAACTTGCACTTTTCAGCTTGAATCTTGGAAAGACTTGCATGGCTTTAACACTTGATCTTGAAACAAAGTTTCTTGAAGTATTAAACACATCCTAGATCTACCCAAATACAAATAAAGTGCGTTTTGTCAAAGGATTTTCCAATTACATAAAATAGTGACATATGTTCTTAACAAGTGAATCACATATGTCCTAACAATCTCCCCCTTTGGCAATCCGTGACAAAACCACAACAAACACATGAGATATAAGAGAAGTCATAAATCACTCAACTCATATTCACTTGTTGAATACAATAAAATATGTCCTAACACAAAGTCTTGAAAAACTTTGCAAGAAGAGAGTTTATGGCAAGAAGACTTTGACAACCTATATTTCTGAAACACTTTAAACAAAACTCATCAAGGCATCTTTGTGCAAAACAGAAATAATAGATTGCATACAAGTAATAAGAAGTATGTGCATAAAGAGAGAAAAGAAACAACACATGTAAGGGTAGGTGAAAGAAACATACATCAACATATAGAAGATAAGGACAATGTATGTCAGTAATGGTCACAAGACTTATGTACAAGAATAAATGTATCTAAAGTAGAGAAAAGAAAAAGATATAAATAATCCTCACTACATCCCTCAGATATCAACACTCCCCCTCACGAAAATGGTCTTATACTAACTCTCCCCTTAAGAATGACTACTCTCATATCCAAAACTACTCCCCCTTTTTGTCACGAGTGACAAAGGGTAAGACTGTTCAGTAGACATCTCATTGATAGAGCTAGGATCTCTATCATCATCGTCATCGGAAGTATCATCGTCATCACCATAATCATCATCCTCAGCCTCAAAATCAGAAGCCACTAGAGGAGGTGGAGGAGAAGCCTCAGGAGCAAAGCCACCCATGATTGCCTGCTCCTGTGCAATACGGCCAAAACGAACATTCACCTAATACAGCTCTGTAGAGAGTGTATCAAGGCGAGCATCCATGCGTTGAAGCTGCGCCATGATGTCTCTAAGTGACACATCGCTTGTAGAAAAGGAGGGAGTAAATGTGGATGGAGCAGATCGAGATGGAGCCGAACTAGAGGGAGGAGTTGTTGACCCAGACTGCCTCGACCTAAACTGCACCTCACTACATTTAATGGTAGCGGCGTCTATGGCACACATATAAGAAAAATAGTCGGACGTTGGAAAGAGAACAGAAAAATGGCGTAAGATCCTCGTGATAGCGAAAAGAAAGATAAGCTTATCATGGGATGCCGAATCCCTATGGACATTTATGATAGAAAGAATAAAGTGAGAAGGGAAATATATAGTAAGATGCTCAAGAAGGGACAACAAAAACCAAGCACGAGGCTCTGTGATAGAGTTATAATGAGAGAGAGAGTGGAGAACAAATGTCATGACCATGTTCAAAAACCGAGGGCCATTTGCAAAGCCTGAACAATAAGTGAACTGACGCTCACCCCAATCAGAAGGGCGCTCATAGAAAGCAGATTTGAGCTCATCTTTGGACACAGTCCTCAAACGCTCACAACTTGGGTAGTTAGGAAACTCTACCTTAGGGACACGGAGCACATCCACAACAATCTGCGGTGTGACAACATTACGCGTACCTCAAACACGAGTGAGAAAATAAGGTACTAAAAAAATCAAATCCATGCATGTTGGAGTAAAACTCCTGGATCAACATGGATGGACATGTGACCAGGACGTCACACAGTGACTCCCAACCCCGACTGTGAATGACATCGGGTAGGTCAGTGTTGGCAAACTCCACCATGATGACTTGGTGTTTAGAATGAATGCCTTGTTGAGAAAAGTTCTCTGAAAGAGCCTTTCAGGCATCTTCATCACGAAACCAGATATGAGAAGGAGTAGGATCAAAAGACGAAAATGCCCCAGAACGAAGAGGGTTCTTGGACGGAGTAGACTTACATTTAGATGCCATAGATAAAACTAACGTAAACAGAAAAGAGAGGGAGAGAGAAAGAGACAATCAGAAAAGTCCCAAGCAATTCAAATATATCAAAATATATTGAATGGAGAGTACGTATGCATGAGAATGCATGAGCATGTGACATGCAATAAAAAAACATCATGGTCTCAGCCCAATCCAATCCTACCAGCACACAATCAATTTGCACACATCAAAATGCATGATAATAATGTTATAATGCTAGTATGATGCAATGCATGAGATGTTAAACTCATTTAAGCAAAAACCCATCCCAAAATTTCAACAAAAACTCATCAGTTTTGAAAAACCCCAAAACCTAGGTTTCAAAACATGAAATGCATGTAAATGAGAGAAAAGAAACTTACCAAGTGAAGAGAAAAACTTGAAAAAGCTTGAAAAACACTTGGGAATGAGGTTTGGAGTGAGAGAGAGTGTTTTGGGAGGTAAGAAGACAAGTCTGTCTAGAGAGAGATCGAGAAAAATGAGAAGGAAATCGCGATTCGCACTTAAATAGGAGCCCAGTAAATCTCAACAAATAGAGCCAGGTGTCGAGCAAAAAGGTGTTGATAGATGTAGCTGTCGAGGATCTGTTGAGGGATAATTCAACAAAAGGCTAAAAAGAAGCTCAATTGATCCACCAGCTGTCGAGAAGCTATTGAGGATCCAAAAGAAATCTCGATCGATCCACCTAGTTATCAAGAAGCTATCGAGATTGCGATAAGAAGAAGTTGAAAAGCTTGATAGATAGCTAGGTATCGAGAAGCTATTGAGATTGCTTAAAAACAGTTTTTCAATAGGGAAAAACACAGATATGAATGCAATCGAGTATGCAACTCAACCAATTATCCAATCAACATTTTAGACTCTCAAAAACATCTCTCAACAACAATTTTAAGCACATGGATCCCAAAAACACACACACACACACTAAACAAGTCTAACCAATTTTATATTTCAAAAATAAGTCAAGACAGTTTAGTGAGCATACATTAACATATGTAAATCTTGTGATGGCTAAATCACATTGTACCTACACATGTATCAAGAGTAGCAAAGAATATTGCATGTTGGGTGTGAAAAGCATCGCAAGATTGCATAAGTGTATACATGTTATGACGATTTGAGATATGAGAAAATCACTTTAACTCATACACAATCATAACTATTTGATAGGGACTATCACCTTCAAGATACATTCTATAACTCCCACATCTCCTAGTATACACACTTGCAATCATATATAAAGAAATTTTTTATCTTTTTGCTTTTTATTTTCTTTGCATATTTTTCTTTTTAAGCAAATCATGCATGGACATATAAGAGATAGAAAAGAAATACCCAATTATGTTAAACATTTGACATTCCAATTTTGCTATGCCGAAGCACACAAATGTCATTCATGATTAGCGGGTAACAGTGGTGAGATGGTTATTTATGCCTTTCTCTTAGGATTTTCTAGTCCTTCCCGTCAAAAAGAGTGATATGAATGTTAAGTAAAAGAGATCACTTAATCTTACTCATCACAAACACGAGCCACAAAGCTCACTTGCTTAGTTGTGCATAGAGATGCTCATCTAAGCTACAAAAGATACAAAGTTTAGAAAACTTTGTTTCAATGGCCATCCAAGGTACACAAGTACCAATGTACACAAAACACACACTGCTTTTATATTTTTCTGATTTTTTCAATTTTTTTTATATGAAAAACAAAATAAATAAAACTGAAAACAAACAAAAACATGTTAAACAAAGCAAAGCATAAAACTAGACTGACTCAAAATAAAATCAAAACACACAAGTTATGCAAAAACAAAAACACGAAGAAAGAGAAGAAAGTGATAGAATCACTTGAAGCCCTATTCCTTCCACACCTTGGAAGAACCTTTCCTTTGATTAAACCCTTGAATCGGCAGTGAGGGGGAAGAATTGAAACCGTTCAAGTTCGAAAGGAACATGAGGGCTTTGAGAAGATCTCCAAGGGGAGCAAGAGAGGATTGAAGCTGATTTTGGCTTCCAAATGCTATCATACCGTTGCTCTGTTGAGTGGCTATCCACTTATAGCAATTTGGTCATGTATGACCGGCAACTCCACAATGATGACAGAGATGCTGCTTCTTTTGTTTAGGCTTTTGAGAGTTAGCCTTCTTAGCCTTAGGGTTTTTAACATCTTTCTTATCCTGTTTAGGGGGTGCTCTTAAGATAGATTTACCCTTGTCGAAGTTCTCACTAGCTAATTCATTTTTAACTACATTATTCTCAATTTCAACATTATTAGCAAGAGGAACAAAGATAGTAGTACTAGTAGAAGCAATACTAGGAGAAGAGAAATCATACTCTAAACCAGTTCGATCAGAAGCAGATTTCTGAATGCTTAGCATCTCGTCAAGCTTCACACTTGAAGCCCTCTCCAATTGAGCTCTGACTTGAAACAACGCCGCTTCAAGCTTCTTGGTCTTCTCAGCCAAGAAATTTTTCTCGAACCTCAATGCTCCAATAGTCTAATTAGCCTCATCAAACTTTGTGGAAAGCTCTTCACAATCAAGTTCCACATCACTGAGCTTCTTGGTGGTCAGCCTATAAAGTTTCTCGTGTTTCTCAGAAAGCGTGTATAGTTTCTCATAGGCTATATGGATATCATCTTGATCATCCATCTTCTCGAACTTAGAATCCACCAATTCCTTTTCTTCGTCCACATCTTCAACAATCCCCTCAATAGGATTGACAGTGGTAGTGAAGGCATTTAATATTCTGTCATCCTCATTGTCGAAATCATCCTTAGGCTTAGTGTCTCTCAAAGTAGCAGCAAGTGCCTTGCTCTTCCCAATGCTCTTGAGATATGTAGGACACTCCTGTTTCATGTGATTGAAGCCTTGACACCCAAAGCACTTAGGTCCTGAGGGAACAGTGTTTTGACCGCCATTCCTAGCATCCTTCTTCCCTTTATCTTGGCTCTTGAATTGAGAAGAATTGGATTGCTTACGGTCCTTGTCGAAGCCCTTCCCATTGGCATTCTTCATGAATTTCTTAAATTGCCTAGTGATGTATGACTTCATCTTGGAATCTTCATCTTCTGAAGACTCATCCATGTCACTGCTCTTGGCCTTCAATGCCATGCTCTTGCCTTTACCCGACTTGCCAATTCTAGTTAACCCTAGCTCGTAGGTCTGCAGATTGCCAACCAGCTCTGTTAAAGGAATCTTTTCAATATCCTTTGATTCCTCGATCGCGGTGATCTTGGCATGGAATCTCTTAGGTAGAGATCCAAGAACTTTCCTCAAATCTTGGGTTCAGGAATGGTTTCCCCAAGATTGAAGGCTGAGCTCACTATGTCTGTGAGCTTGACATAGAACTCATCGAACGACTCATCCTCCTCCATCTTGATTTCTTTAAAGCTTGTAGTGAGCCTCTGAAGCTTTAAATCTTTGACAACCTTGGTTCCCTCATAGGTTGTCTGGAGAATGGTCCATGCCCCTTTAGTAGTTTCAGTAGAGGACATCTTCTTGAACTCCTCATTCGTAACTGCACTGAATAAAGCATTCAATACCCTGCTGTTGAAGTTTGCTGTCTTGATCTTGGCATCATCCCAATCAGCTAGCGCTTCCTTTGGCTTGGTCCAGCCAATCTCGATAGATCGCCACACCTTCTCATCTAGAGACTACAAGAAAGCTCTCATGCATACTTTCCAATATGCATAGTTAGTACCATCAAATAAAGGTGGTATAATGAGAGATTGTCCAATATCCATGAAAAATAGGGGTCAATGGATCACACAGCAAAGATTAAACCCTAATCAGAGTGTGCCTGCTCTAATACCACTTGATAGGCCAAAAACGAATTGACCCCTTGTGATGAATTAATTGATTAATTAGCCAAATTTAATAATTAATCAAATTAACATGCAAACACGTGGAAGCACAAATAAATCAAAAATTAAACTAAGTGCAGCAAAAAATAAATTGACACGGTGATTTGTTTACGAATGGGGAAAACCAAACGGCAAAAACCCCATCGGGTGATTTTAAGGTCACCACTCCTAAAATTCCACTATTATCACAACAAGCGGTTACAAGTAAAGGAATCCCACTACCTTATACCAACCTGTAGTTGAATCTTTACCCCAATACTCAATTGCACTTGCTCTGTAGTGACAACCTCTCCTTGTAATGCACGGCTCCTAGTACGTGACTAACCAATTGCACGGATCCTAGTACGTGACTTCAATCACCAACTAGAGAAGGTTGTTGGCTGCAAAGTTCTTCAGTTCATCTAGACGATGAAGATCAAGAAGATGCTTGGTCACAAAAACCTACAGTACACAAACACAGCAACTTCTTCACAAGAACGATGAACTAGGGCAAATTCTATCTCCGGTCACAATTTGCTTGAACAAACTTTGCATAACACTTGTGCAACTTGTGTCTACTTCGACGGCCCTTAAAATAATCATTTTATATGTCTAGGATTGTGAGAAAAGAAGGCCCCAACACATAATCACGGATTAGAGTCGAAACAGATGTAAAATTCTGTTTTTCATAAACCTGGACAAATGCCTATCTATCAAGCTGCTATCGAGCCACGGGGCTAGAACAGCTCTTCAAGCTCGATAGATGCTAGCTGTCAAGCTTTAATGAACTTGCACTTTTCAGCTTGAATCTTGGACAGACTTGCATGGCTTCAATACTTGATCTTGAAACAAAGTTTCTTGAAGTATTAAACACATCTTAGATCTACCCAAATACAAATAAAGTGCGTTTTGTCAAAGGATTTGCCAATTACATAAAATAGTGGCATATGTTCCTACCAAGTGAATCACATATGTCCTAACACTACTGCTTTGGTGCCCTCATCTTCCCTTTCACCTTGTGGGAGAGAAACTAGATCTTTCCATGCTTTTAAGGAAGAGTGCACCCTGGATGAGGATACTCTTAATAGGTTTAGGGATAGGTTTCAGTTCCCCGATGAGACTAGGGTTTGTCTCCCTCTTTTAGGTGAAAAGTCTTGCTCCTTCGATCCTAGTGAAGTGTGTTTCTATGAGGCTGCTTTCTTGTGCAGCCTCAGGTTTCTTGTTCACCCCTTCATAATGGAGCTCCTTCATTACTTGAACATCACTCCTAGGAAACTTATGCCCAACTCATGGAGAATCGTCATTAGTTGCATGGAGATACGGATGATTGTTACTGACGGGGACATGATCAGGTTGGACAAGTTTGTTCACTTGTACTAATAAAAAAAGTCGAAGGAGTTTGGGTATTATGAGCTTCTACATTGGGACAGGAAAGCTTGGACCATCATTAATCTCCCTTTGTCATTTCGATACTAGAAGTTTAGGTACTTCTTCGTGTTTGGTGATGGGTGGGAGACACCTTCAGACGACCTCTGGGTGAGGTTCCAGGGCCACAACGTAGATGGGAGACCTTAAAATTAGGTACATCATTATTTGCAAGTGTTTCTTCAATGAATTTTTATTGTTGTCCATCCCTAACCCTATAGTATTTTTTCTTGCAACCAAGAAGAGTCCAAAGCTCAAGAGCAGGTATATGGGGCATGTCTAGGCAACCATTGAATACACAAAAACTAATGAGCATTTTGATGACCTTGTGGATCCTTGGACTTAAGCTCATCATTTCATAGGTCCAAAGCCTTCTTCTTTTGTCTTGCGGGCTATACAAAGAGAGGAGAAAAGTGAGTCGATTTGAATGGACTCATCTCAATTATGTAGGCTTTATTTTACGCTAACTTCTTTTGTGTTGTTGTTTCAAAGATGACGACTAAATTCAACTAGAAGATGTATGCTCGAATGAAGGCTAAGAAGAAAGAGCATCTTTCCAGCATCGGCCAAAGAAGGGTACGGGTCATCCAGAAGGAGGTCCCTGAAAAAGCCCTATCTACTCCCATTCCAGAAAAGACTTGAGTTGCTTCTCCAACAATTTCCCTCAAGGAGATCGCTCCTTATCCAAAGAGACACAAGATTAGAGAAAAAGGCAAGAAAGGTTGGTGCCAGCTGTGGACACCGCATTTTGTACCCCTTACGACTCAAGGCCCCGCTCCCTAAAGATGCTGAAATTCAAAGACCCAAGGTTGGTTTAAGGCCCAATTAGACGTTAAATTCACTTGAGAAATGTTTAATGAAAAATATAAATTTTAATGAGCAAAAAAAATCTATTTTTGGAAAAACAAGGCCTAGGAAGCTCTCGGCATGCGCATGCAGGAATCAACCTGTGCGCGTAGCCATGACGCATGCGCACGCGGGCACAATCCTGCGTGCGAATGTAGTGTTCTAGACACATAAAAAAGACAAGTTTTATGCATTAATGCTGAGGTTTGGAATGAATCCCACATCATCTGGGAGTCGTTCCAAACCCCCCATTTTCACAATATAAATAGCCATACATGGTACCTTTTCAAAAACAGATAGAAATCCTAAGAGAAAACACTATGATTCACTAGAAATAGTGAATCAAAGAGGAAATTTTTCACAAAACATCCTTAAGTCAATTTTCTTTTGGTTAGGGTATCTTTGAGTATGAGATTAATTATCACTGTTTTGTTGATTATGAATAGATTTGACTGAGGGCAACGGTCAAAAATCAGGCTTGAAGAGCTTCTATTTTGAGGTATTAGTTCTAAGCTTTTCTTTTATTTTATTTATTTTGATTCTATTTTTTTTTTTTTTTTTTGTTTCTTTGCTTGTTTTATGTTTTAACATGTTCATATAGTTTAGTTTTAAGTAGCTTAGCATCTTAGAGCATGTTAGGTTGTTAGATTTACTATTTTGATTGCTTCTTTATTTTTTATGCTTTTTGCATTTTTGGGCTAGGGTTTCTGAGTAAGCCTGCGCACGCATGCATTATACATGCGCACACAGGTCAAAGCTTGCGCACGCAAGCATTTGACCCTCGTGCGCAAACTTTTGCATGCGCACGTAGGTCGCTACCTAGAAACCCTAATTTAGGTTTCTACTTTGTTTTCTATACTTATTTCACATATATATATATATATATATATATATATATATATAGTTTTGAGCTTCTTTTTCACATGATTGTTGTTTGTTTGCTTTCCACATGTTTAAATTAGGGTTTATTTTCTTTTTCTTTCTTTGATGTTATGAACATGCATTCTTATGTACATTCATTGTTGCCATAGGTGCTGTGATGCAATAAGGTAAGGAGGTAAGTCATGCATTCACATGAACATGCATTTGTTTGTTCTAAAAGCCTTATCTTTCTTTGATGAACATGTATATATGTAAGTCTATACTATGCTTTGTGTAACATGATTTGCTTAAGCCTATGTTTCTACCTTGGATGTGATATGTTGCTAGATGAATGCTTGGATGATGTGATATGCCGTTATAGATGAATGCTAGGCTTGGTTTGTGATACGCCATGATAGATGAACGATTAGGTTTTGGGATGATTGATGCCATGTTGTATTCCTAGGTGTATGCTAGTGTGTGTGTGTGTGTGTGAGTTAGAATGCAATATTGAGTATGCCTTTAATAGGGTTAAGACATAAGATACAATGAGAGGAAGCCAACCCTAAGGTTCGGTAGTTTTGGGTGCCTTACACCTTCCCAAAACCATACCTAAACTCTGAACCAATATCTCTAGTAGAAAGATCAAAAGGGTCCTTCCTCGAGAGGATGCTATATTTATGGTTCCTAGACCATCACAAAAACTAGGTGGCAACTCCCCGTTGTGTCCACAGTGGTGACTCCGCTGGGGTCTAATGAGTTTAATTCCTATGTGTTCTATGTCTTGACCTTAATAAAGGTTTATTCAATACTTGTTTGCACACACATTCACTAGGTTCTATTGTCCCTTTTACCTCAATTGGTGATGAGTGGGAAGATGGAAGGCTCCATACAGGCCCAAGTCTTTCAAAGTTCATCCCACCAACTCATAATGTGTGCCATTGCCTATGATGGGCTTTGAGTATGTTAACAGTTTGCCTCCAATCCACAAAGGTCCACGTAGGTCCTTAGTTGGAATCATGGCCCACCTAGTTGTAAGTGATCTACTTATCTATCCTTTAGCTCTAAGGAGCCTGCCCACACTTAGAGAGATCCTAGATCCTATCAAAAGATGGTGCCTTTCTATATCACTTGTTTGTTCAACCATATATCTTATGATCACCTAATTCTAAAGGACAAATAAAAGATATTAAAAATGGAAGGATGACCCTAAAGTTATGCATACCCTAAGACAATTGGGATAAAAGAAAAGAAGTTCTCACATGTAAGAGGCTTATCCCGAAATCCAAAGGTATATCTTAACTTGAAAAGTTCATAAGACCATAGCCTAATTGTTATCATAAGCCCAAATCAAAAAGCCCTTTTGAAAAAGAGGACTTTGGGCCTAAGATAGCAAGTATGCTATGGACTTAGCATCCAAAATCCTACAAAGTCAATATGAATTTCCCTAATCTTGGGCCTCTTTGTTGTATGCCTAGGCCCAAAATGATGAGAACTTCATGGACCTTGAGAGGAAGCAACAATATATTCTAGCTAAAGGAATGTTGAAATGAAATAGAAAAGCCCAAAGGTGATGAATATATTGTAAGCTCATGTTTGAAACAGTGTTAAAAAGCTCTATGTACATTCTAATGAAAGCCCATGAAAGTAAGATGAGAACATTATTGTAAATGGACCAAAGCCCAATGAAATGAGGGCCAAGGTTCATGAGAGGAAAGGGAGCGATTTTGTAATTGAGCCTTCATTAAAATGGACATAAAGATTTCCTAAGAACATATAAAATTCTAAAAGGAACCTTTTAATGGGACGTGGACTTAATGAAAATAGGACTTCTTTTTAGGCACCATTGCACCACCAAGGTCAAGAAAACACGTCCCTACTCCAACTTGGATTCAAGAAAAGCACAAAAGGTGTTTGTCAAGATTGAGGACACATATCAAGAGGAAGTAAAGGAGGAAGTATCTCAAGCAACAATGGCTGCTCCAATTAGCGATGAGGTCGCACAAAAAATATTCAAGGCAATGGAAGAACAAAACGACGTTCTCAAGAAGATGGGGAGTCGCTTCACCAAGCTAGAAGAAGCCAAGTTGAAAAAGGCCGCACCTGTACAGGTTCTCGATGATAAAGATGTAGAAGATTGGGATGAAAGAGACAAGGCTGATTATGAAAGGAACAAGGAATTTGAGAAACTCACGGCAAAAGCCATAGCCATGAGGGAGAAGATGGAAAAGATGCAACTAGCCTTTCGCAAGACCCAAGGGATGGATGATTGTCTCTATAACATGGGGGGCATAAGCTTGAAAACACCCTATTGCACTACCTCCAAAGTTCAAGATTTCAGATGTAGAAAAGTTTGATGAAACTGGGGATCCAAAGCAACATGTTAGGAGGTACCTAAGCATTGTTGAAATGAAAGGGTTGGAAGAGAAGCAAACTTTTCATGCATTTCCTCTCTCACTCACGAGGGGTGCATCAAGGTGGTACTATAGCTTGGATCCTAGTAAGACTAAAGTATGGAATGAGCTAGTAGAGTTGTTTGTGGATCAATTCATCTTCAATACTATGATTGATGTAACTTTAAGAGATTTGGAGACCACTAAGCAAGGAGTGGGGGAGACATTCTCCAAATACATGACAAGTTGAAAGGGAAAAGCATCTAGGATGGTTAATAGGCCAAATGAGAAAGACCAAATCAACAAGATTATCAAGAATCTACTTCCAGCATATAATAGTAGGCTCTTGTCATCGCCTATTAGTTCTTTTAGGGAATTGTGTGATTGCTGAACTAGGATAGAGGATGCCTTCAACAATGGACAATTGGAGAAGGGTGAGAGAAAACCTCTAATGAAGAAAACATATGGAAGAGTGATTGCCTCTAAAGCACCCAATTGATAGATGAGAAAAGAGCTAGGGCACAATACCATACGTGAGGATACCAAAAGAGGATTGTCAGAGCATTTAACAAAAAGGTGAGACCTAAAAACCTTTAGGAAGGGGACTTGGTCCTAAAAGTGCTTAGAGATGAAAGTTTTGATCCAAGAGGAAAGATGAAGCCAAGATGATCTGCACCTTTTATTATCTAGAAAATCATGTCAAGAGTTGCTACAAGAATTATAGATTTGGATGTGGCAAAGATGCTTCGCCCAATCAACATGGATACACTCCAAAGGTACAACATTTGAAAGAAAAATATAATAAATAAAAAAGCCTTCTAGGTTGAAAACCCGAAAGAGCGGCCTAGGTAAAAATTAAGACAAAAGAACCCCGCTAGATTGAAAACCCAAAAGGACAGTCTAGGAAAAAGATAGGAGAAAAGACTATGGGCATGGCGAAAATTCCTCAAAGGACCTTATGGGAAAAAATTACGTGGCATGGGAAAAAGAAAAAAAAATGATGACAATAAGCAAAGATAATAAATGGATGGTTCTTTTATTGCTCAAATTAAAAGATGATAAACTATTTCTATAGAGGATTTAGAACATTCCAATCCTTTATTAATTCATAAGAAAAGAAATGAGAATCATAAATGCAAAAAAGTAAAATCTGGGGCATATCAAGGTGGTCGGTTAGTCTTTCTTTCTTTTGATTGGACTTTTGTAAGCTTTCTCACCTATGTGAACCCACTTCATGACAACCTCTGAGTCATTACTTATACCCTAAAGTTGGATGAAGCAATTGGAGCCTCTTATATGGTCATATCTAGAAAAGGTGAGAGAGAAGGAGAGAAGGTGCGAATGAAAGTATTAGAAAGAGAGAGTAAAAAAGTAAAAATAAGTTCAAAGACAATATAAGGAAACTCAATGGGTTGAAAACAGAAAGGCAATTCGTGCAGAAGTTAGAGGAATCCCGCTAGGTCGAGGACCTAGGCAAAAATTAGGGATTGAGAGAAAAGATTCATCCACTCTGACTTGATAATACGGGAAAGATGCAAGAGAGACCAAAATGAGTGAGAGCATCTTTGAAACTATGGCCAAGAAGTTTTGCCACAAAAAGGTATTGGGAACTGTTTTCTGAGATTAGAATGTGTTTGGTGAAAGTTTAGAGGCCATAGTGGTTATTTTAGACTTGAAAAGAGACAATTAGGGTTTCCAGCCTTCAGTACACGCACGCAAAGTCAAGGTTGCGCACGCAGGCCTGTGTTTATGCACGCAGGAAGGCAAGCAAAACCGATTTTTCCCCTGTTTTGAGTGTGTTTTCTCCAAATGCTTCTCCTATGAGTCTTACAACCTAAAGAAAACTACCCAAGGCACAATTCAAGCTTAGAATTTCCAAAATATCAAAGATCAAGAATAATAGAATTGCACAAAATTTCCACAAGCTTGTAATTTAAGTACATATCCCAAATAAAAGCATAAATGTGAAAGATGTTCTTAAATACAGCCCAATGTTTCAAATCAAATCCAAAGTGCATGATTGTATGCTAAAAAAAGAAAAATGATAAAAGCAACAAAAAAATGGAATATACTCTGCTGTGTTTGTGTCTATCAGTCTATCTGCAAGGTCACCGAAAACGCCTCTTCCTAAGCTGATAGCTCAAAGTTGACTCTGAATCTCCACCACCATCACCACCATCACCACCATCATCGTCATCATCACCAACATCCTCATCACCATACAACTGCCTAGATTACTTAGTGACCTCCAGCTTGAGGTTCCTCACAAGCCAAACGAGCTCCTCATACTCCTGTAGGATAAGCTAAATTGAAAGAGGGTAGTGTTAGGAATAGGGTTGAGAGATGCGAGAAAAGTAAAGGGAGAATGAAAGAAAACTTACCGCCCGTGTACCATCAGGAAAAGGGTAGCCCATGACATTTGTATTACGGCCAACGAGATGCTCCCAAGCAAAGCCATCAGGGCCATAAGCATAAACCAACCAATGCAAACAGGGAAGGCCAATGAGAGCATTAGCAGCAAGGCCAGCCTAACACAAGTGTTTCATTTGAATGTTACCTAAATGTTCAATTATTGTGTAAAACACTTATGAATTTTTAGACCCCCAATTTCAACAATACCAACACAAGCTTATACATAAACAATATATAAGCGGAATGATGAATATAAGCTATATCCAAATTGGTATAACACTCTAAACCATAATTAATCACAAACACAGTAGCATTTAAAAGGTAAAGAGTAAAGGAAGAGAGATGCAAACACAAAGATAACACCAGCACGTGTTATCAAAGAAGAAACCGAAGAACTCGGCAAAAAACCTCTCTACTGCCCTCCAAGCGGTCAAATGATCCACTAAAGAATAAAGTGTTGATACATGAATAGTAGAAGACCCTCCAAGCCTAATCTACCCAATGCACCTAAGCCCACCAAGCTTCTTGCTCCAACAGGGTTACACCTAACCATGTCTTCTTTAGCTTCCCGGATCTCGCAATAAGCCCACTGCATCAACCAAATGATTTAGTTATCTCTGAACTGCTTTCCAAGCACCAAAACACCTCCTCATTGATATAGGTATGGTGAGATGAGGATTTGGCTAATGTACCTCTCAAGGATATATCAATGGAAAAGGTGAGAGTAGAGGAATTTGCAGAATCAAATGTCAAAGATTGTGGATGAGTCAATTTTGTTTTTCTCTAGGGTTTCTTTCTCAAAATTCTCTCTGGAAGCTCTCTACATTTCGTGGGTATAAGGGTATTTATAGTAGTGTATGTGAGGAATGCGAAGAGTCAGTTTTCATCTAAACAGGGCATTCTGGCGACTCAGTCTCGCGAGTGGAACAAATCGCGAGTTTGAGTCACGAGCTAACTACCTGGCCAGACTGTACATTTTGTCCTGTAGTGCTCCAGCTATCGTGACCCTTCAATTCCCTGCATGCTTCACACATGTGCCACTTTGGCGACTTACTAGTCGCGCATCAGTCACGATATCTAGTCACGAGGCTCCTTTGTATGCACACATCTTGAGTTTTCTTCACACTCTCTCACACACAACCCTTACATAATTCCCACCTAAATACAAGGTCTCTAATTGCTAAAATACAAACAAATTTTGCACGGAATAAAGCCAACACATGATTGAATAAAATTAACCTTACATTACCATTGTACAAGAATGCAGATAACAATTGATTCAAGGGAAAGGAGGAAAGCAAGAACACATACCACAGTAATAAGGGAAGGCATGAGGCGAGTCCCACTAAAATCATCATAATCTAGCTCATCTATGGCTTGTTCAATGAAGGCGATCTCCGGCCCCCACAGATCGTACTCTACGGTTGTCGTGGAGCGAGGGGCAAGCATGAACAATAGAGGACCCATCAAAACTGGGGTGCATCCTCACCTACCAACTGGTAGCACACCCTCTCTGCCAAATAGATCACCCTCAACCCAGCGCCCTCAAAGGACTGGGAGATCCTAAAAGTGACAATAGCAGCTGCCTCCAAGTTTGGGTCCGCTATTGGATCAGCATCAGCCTAAAGACTCCGCACAATCTATGAAAACACGTGGGGTTAGAAAGAGAATCCTAAGAAGCATGCAAAAAGTGGAAAGCAATATATTCCTAACTTACATCATCTGGAAAGAGCCTATCGAGGTGGGCCCGAATCGACGTGACGCTCTTCAAGTCCACTGAAGTTCCCCAAGCAATGAGACCATACTCCAATACCTAACGCTGAAAAGATGATAGCTTGCAAGAGGTTATGGTATAATTTGCAAGAGAACATGACAGTTTGCAAGAGGTTATGGTACAGTTTGCAAGAGAACATGATAGTTTGCAAGATACAAATATAACAGTTTGTAAGGCACAGATATGGTAGTTTACAAAATGACAATTTGCAAGAAGTGGATATGAATACAGTTAGCAAGAATATGATACGTAGCCTTAACCTAAATGGCATGTGGATATATGACCATAATGGTGAGAATGCATGAGCTACAAGAGAAAAGAGAAAGAAACTACCTTAAGGATCTTTAAAGGCCTCACTAGCTAGCGCAAAGTCCCCCGGCAGAGTGTGTCCAATGAAGAGAAAAGGTAGGCCTAGCATGCTTACCCCCAATTGCCAGCCTAAGCCCCTTCAAAGTCTCAGAAAAGGGCTAGCCACCTCAAAGATACCGTCTACCCCCCTTGGCAAATAAGTATGCCCCCAACAGGTACAACAAAAAGACCTTGGCTATTCAAGCACACTACTCAGCTGTCCCCTATGGACGACACATGACGTCTGCCTTAAGATCAGTATAACGGATCGTCTCCATAGCATACCTCCTCCCGAGTAGCTCTGCACCTAATTGAGTATTCGACTCATCCTTCAAACATATCGAGACTTCATCAAACCGCAGGCTAGTCATGTGGTGGAAGTCGTGGAGAGTGATAGTCATCTCCCGATCAGCAATGTGGAAGGTATGAGTAGTATCCCACCACCTCTTAGCTTAGGACTGCACCAAGACAGCACTAGCAAACCTCTCAATACGAATGTGACCCCAAGTCTCCTCGGTAAGGATGTTGTACCATACCAACACCCGGTTGGTACTCCCTCTGCTAGAATATGGAGATAAAACCTGCAAAAATGATATTGCATTCATAATAGAGTGAGATGTGATGGTGAGGAATGATGTTAAAATTGCAAACAGATGAAAAAGGAGTCCAAATGCCTACACTAAGGTTTCTACCTGGCATCACACGCGCGCAAGAATAAGGCTTCGAGCGCAGGATGCAACACGCATGTGCAGGTTGGATCCTGTATGTACGCATGAATACAAGCTACACATGCAAGAAAATGTCTGCGCACGCAGGCCTGAACTTATGCACACCAGAACGAACACAAAAGGGTGTTTTTTGACTTTCAAGGTTTTCTCAATCAAAACTCATCCTAAACATGTTCCTACCCCCTTCTAAAATGTCAGGTTTTCATCTAAACCCATCCCACAGCAAAACCTAAGCATTTACAAGCCTAAAACTGATCAAAATGGAAGATCAAAGGAAAATCTTGAAAATGGAAAAAAAAATAGAAAAATAATAATAAAACTCACAGATCTGGCCCTTGCGCCCTCTGAAAGGTGTTGCTGTGATCTGTAGGTCAAGGGAGGAGCCTTAGCCAACCTTACCCAGTCCAGTGAATGAGATGAAATGCATCAGTGGAGAGGATGTAAGAACTCTTCTTGGAATTGGGTTCCATAGAAGGAGATGAGAGAGTTTGAGAGAGAAGTTGAGATTGAAGAAGAAGATGAGGATCAGATTGTGAAGGAATGAGAGAGAGGCAAAAGGCTTTTGTAGAGGGATTTAGAGAGAATGTGAAGAGATGAGGGAGATGAAGAGAATGAAAAAAAGAAAAGGATGGTAGACGTTGGAAAAAAAAAGGATGAAAATGTGGGAACATACCTGATTGCTAAACTATGTTTAGTTTAGCAAAAAATAAAAATTCGAAATGTCACCTTAAAGTCTCCAAGAGGCCGAAAATGCAAAGGAAAATTCAAAAATACAACCAAAAATGACAGAAATGCCCTTAGTAGGCAAAGAACACAAAGACCCCAAAAGGCATCCCTATGGATCGAAAGCATCAAAGGCATCCCCAATGGATCAAAAGCGTCAAAAACATCCCTCAGTGGATCAAAAATCATCATAAACATCCCTCAATGGATCATAAATCATCATGAAAACTCCTACTTGAATCAAGATCATCAACCAAGTCCCCAAGAAAATTTCAGTGGATCCAAGACATAGAAGCAGGCCCCTCGAGAGTTGCAAAATGAAATTTCCCCAATGGAGTTGATGAAACCCCATTATGGGTGAAGTCAATATCGATCCCTAGTGAGTCATAACAAAGAAGAAGATACTTTTTCCCTAATGGAGGAAAGTTCCCCAGCGAGCAAAACACCATCAAGAAATCCCCAGTAAGTTACCCCCTCTCTAGTAGACCGTACACCATCAAGACTTCATGGTAGGTCAGAATCATCACCGATACACTTTTCGACGACAGATCACACTCCCTAGTGAGTTCTTCAACATCCTCAGCGGAGCTTTCCTCTAAAAAATAGTCAAGCAAGTTAGAACACAGAATTCATGCACATATCCCACAGGAATTGAACATGCAGGCACAAAACCCCATACAAATCAGAAAGAAACAACCTAGAACTTATGCACATACACCGAGGGAATTGAATATGCAAGCACAGATCCTAAACAACACAGAACTTGTGCATGTATCCTACGGGAACTAAATATGCAAGAACAGGCCACACAACAGTTAAGCAAAGTCAGAATACAAAAATTGTGCACATATCCTCTGGGAATTGAACAGGCATGCACATCATATAGAATTTGTGCACATATCCCAAGGGAATTGAATATGCATGCATAGTGGAAGAGGTAAAGATAGAGATAGAGACCAAGGTCACCTCGAGGCAAGAGCCTCACCAAAGCAGGTGGAGATAAAGATGGAGAAGACAAGTATTACCTAGAGGTGCAAGCCACCCGAAGAAGTTTGAGGCAAGAGCCCTAAATGGACACCACAGATATATATCCTTTTAAGCTGGTAAGAGCACCCTTGTTTATTTGGGTATGGTTATGGCTGTTGGCCTTGTTTGTTTTTCTTTTTTAGTGACTCTAAGATAGTGAGTCACTCACCTTTTGCTTACAATTGGCAAAATAGGTTCTGGGATAGTGAACTAGTCATTGCTCATTTTCTGAGCAACAAAGGTGGGAATTTGGACATACGAATCCCACACAACTCTTCGGAGTTACACCCCGCCTCGTGTATGCATGACGTGTGTCAGTGTATGGGTTGTGCCAGAGCCGTACATCGAAACAAAATGTTTTGTCTCTTATTCTTTTGATTCTATTAGTGAAGCTCACGAATCAAAAGAAAGGCATATGTAGACACCACATTTTGTACCCCTTACGATTCAAGCCACCATTCCCTAATGATGCTGAAATTCTAAGACCCAAGATTGGTTTAAGGCACAACTAGATGTTAAATTTACTTGAGAAATGTTGAAATGAAAAATAAATCTATTTTTGGAAAAAAAAAAAAAAAAAAAAAAAGGCCAAGGAAGCCCTCAACATGCGCACACAAGAATCAACCTGCACACGCAGTCATGATGCATGTGCAGGCAGGCATGATCCTGTGCGCGCATGTAGGGTTCTAGAAACATAAAAATGTCAAGCTTTCTGCATTAATGTTGAGGTTTGGAACGAATCCCACATCATCTGGGAGTCATTCGAAACCCCCATTTTCATAATATAAAAAGCCATACATGGTAACTTTTCAAAAACAAACGGAAATCCTAAAGGAAAACACTAAGATTCACTAGAAATAGTGAATAAAAAAGGGAGTTTTTCCCAAAACATCCCCAAGTCAATTTTCTTTTGATTAGAGCCTTTCTTGGCCTTAATCTTTGAGTTTAAGATTACTAATCACTATTTTGTTGATTGTGAATCGATTTAATTGAGGGGAATAATAAAAAATCAAGCTTGAAGAGCTTCTGTTTTGAGGTATTATTTCTAAGCTTTTTCTTTTATTTTCTTTAGTTTGATTATGTTTTTGTTTGTTTCTTTGCTTGTTTTATGTTTTAACATGTTTATATTGTTTAGTTTTAAGTAACTTAGTGTCTTAGAGCATGTTAGGTTGTTAGAATTACTATTTTAAGTACTGCTCTGTTTTTTATGCTTTTTGTGTATTTGGGCTAGGGTTTCTGAGTAAGCCTGTGAACGCATGTATTATGCATGTGCACAGAGGTTAAAACTTGTGCGTACAGGTGTTTGACCATCGCAAAAACTAGGTGGCAACTCCTGGTTGTGTCCACACCAGCATTTGGGATAATGTTGGCATAGCCTTGACGAGGGCACACAACGTCATCACTCCTAAAGACCTTAAAGATCTCTCTGGGGTTCCTTCTCACGAGATAGTGAACCATCATATTCATAAGCTTGTCTAGATACTTACTCGTCTTCTAGCATCTTTCTCTTAGAAAGTGTTATCTTTGTCCTTACACTTATGGATGCCTAGTGCTGGGAGAGACGATTCATATCACCATGGAGTACTTACCCACAAAGAGAAAGCAATTATGGCTAGCTCCAAGGTGGAGCCACTGGAAGTTGAGGAGGGAACTTATAAAAGCCACAGACGAGGGCAACACTACTAGGGAGAAGGTCAAGGCTTTGACCAAGGAGCTCAGGGTAGAGAAATTATTGACGTTGCAGAAGGATGAACAGCTTTAATCAGCCAACCAGAAGATAAGGACCGTAGCTGCCAAGACTATACAAGCGTTCCAGCTTACAGAGGAATATAATACCCTCTTGTTCAACTGGTATTACAAAGGCTTCAAGCTCCTAAAAAGGTATTTGGTGAAGCATAATCTGGGAGTTGACTTGGAAAGCCTGGACTTTGAGCTAATAGATAAGGAGATGGAGGCAGACGAAGCTACTTAGGCTACTGCTGCTTCTGCTAAGCGGAGTGTGCCTGAGCCCGAGATTGATGCCTCTAGTCCCGTTGACGGAGATGATGCCCCAGCTGCTTAACCATCTTTAACTTTCCCTTTTTTTTCCTTTTTTATTTTATGTGTCTTCGTGGTGCCCTACATGGTTTTGGGCTTTTGACAATTTCAGACAATTTCATTTCTTAATATTAAGTATTTTGTTGACTTCTTCATATATATGTTTGTCTTCTTTGCATGAATGAGTTTTTTTTTTTTAATAATTTACCTCACTTCTATGATCACTACTTGATACTATTTTCTAGTTCTTCACCTAATTTATCTCCTTGGACTCGTCATGTGATTTGCATCATCCTAGGGATTTTGCTTCGTCTTGTGGTTTATATCACTTAGGTTAGTGGATTTTGACGCTTGATCTTGTCATGTGATTTACATCCCTTAGATTAGGGAATTTTATCACTGGCCTCGTCATGTAATTTACACCCCTTAGATTAGGGAATTTTGTCACCACATCCCTTAATTAGGGAATTTTATCACTAGCCTCATCACGTGATTTACATTCCTTAGATTAGGGCATTTTATCACTGGCCTCGTCATGTGGTTTACATCCCTTAATTAGGGAATTTTATCACTGGCTTCTTAGTTTCTACTTTGGAAAATACTCGTGAAGATGGCTATTGAATAATTCTTTTATTGAACTATTTAAAACAAAAACAAAGACCATTACTGGTTACAAAACTTGACATCTACTAGTGATACCTTTTGAGATGCTCTATGTTCCATGGACGAGGTAATCTTTCTCCATCTAAGAATTCCAGGTGGTAGCTCCCTTGTCTTGAGTAGTGGACGACCTTGTAAGGGCCTTCCCAAGTTGGTCCTAGCTTGCCCTGTGTTGGATCCCTAGTTGCTAGTGTGACTTTTTGTAGGACGAGGTCCCCTATGTTGAATCTTCTAAGCTTCACTCTCTAGTTGTAATAGTTGGCCATCCTCTTTTGGTACTTTGCTATTCTTTGGGATACCTCAATTCTAATTTTGTCTAGGCAATCTAATTTTATCTTTATTTGTTCATCATTACCTTCCTTGCCGAAAAATTCCCTTCTCATGCTTGTGATGCCTACCTCGACAAGGATTATTGCTTCCATGCCATAGGTGAATTTGAATGGTGTTTCTCTTGTTGGGGTTCTGGCTGTGGTTCAATAAGCCCATAAGACATTCTACAGTTCCTCGAGCCATGCACCCTTTACCCCTTCTAATCAAACTTTGATGTTCTTTAGCAACGTTTGATTAGTTACTTTCGTCTATCCGTTGGCCTAAGGATGTCCTGTTAACGAGAATTGGTTTTCAATGCTGAGGCTTGAACAAAATGATCAAAATCCTCAACTGTCGAACTGGCGACTGTTATCTGAGATGATCGTCCTTGGAATGCCGCAAACTACGTTTTTCCATACAAAGTTTTGTATCCTGGCTTCTATGATGGTTGCCAAGGCCTCCACTTCTATCCACTTTGTGAAATAGTCAATTGCAACGAGTAAGAATTTTACCTGCTTTTTGCCTTGGGGCAAAGGACCTACTATGTCGATTCCCCACTATGCAAATGGCCAAGATGACGTTATGGCCATCATCATTTCACTGGGTATTCGTTGGACATCTCCATACCTCTAGCATTTATTACTTCTCCTAACAAATTCTTTTGCTTCTTTATGCATTGTAGGCTAAAAGTAACCTGACCTTATAATCTTTCCTACTATTGACCTAGCTCTCGAGTGATCCCCACATACACCTTCGTGAACTTCTTGTAAGATTTATCTTACTTCGTCCTCTCCATCACATCTTAGGTAGGGTAAGGAGAAACCCCTTTTATAGAGTATGTCATTCAGGATCGTGAACCTAGTATCTCGCTTCTTAATCTTTTCTCGTCTCATCTGAGTTTGGTGGCAATCGTCCATCTTTGAGGTATGATAAGATCAAAGTCGCCTAGCTGGTGTCGTTTTCTATCGAGAAGAATGTGTGGAGCTCTTCGATAATGGGGAATTTTTGTATTTCTATCATCAGACCTGGTAAGCTGGTCTCGTCTTCTGATGACGTACATCTTGCTACTTCGTCTGCTTCTGAATTCTAACTTCGTGGGATTTTTATGAAATTTACCTGTTCCAACTTTCCAACTATTTTGTTTGTCAGCTTCAGGTACCTCTGCATCCTACCTTCTTTTGCCTCATATTCACTGTTGATTTGTCCTATCACCAACTTTGAATCGCTCTTCAAGAGTGCGTTTTTGGCTCCTAGGGATCTTACCACACTAAGCCCTGACTTAGTTCGATCGCCCACTGCACCATTTGTCCTGCTGCCTCTAGTTTGTGCATCACTTTCTAAATTGGTTGATTCGTCATGACCAGGATCGAGTTTGCCTAAAAGGGCCGTAACTTCCAAGAAGTGACGATCAAGGCAAAGGTAATCTTCTCCATTCGTGGGTATTTTGCCTTTGCCCCCTGGAAGGCTTGGCTGATGTAATATACTAGGTGTTGAACCTTAGACTTTTCTCAAATCAAGGCGGCACTTATAGCTATGGCTAACACTACTAGATATAGGAATAGGTCTTCACCTTCTTTGGACAGACTTAGTAGTGGTGGGTTACTTAGGTAACGCTTTAAATCCTGGAATGTTGCTTTACAATCGTCTGTCCATGCGAAGGCCTATTTGAGGGTCCCGAAGAAAGGCAGACATTTGTCAGTGGCCTTAAAGACAAACCTGTTAAGGGAGGCTACTCTTCCAGTTAGTCTTTGCACCTCCTTGACGGTTTTACGTGACGACATCTTCAGTATGGCCTTCACCTCTTCCAAATTAGCTTCGATCTCTCACTATGACACCATGAAACCAAGGAACATACCAGAGGAAACTCCAAATGCGCAATTCGTCGGATTTAACTTCATCTTTTATTGCCTTAATGTTTCAAAAGTTTCCTTGAGGTCGTCCAAATGGCTTTCTTCTACTTTGCTCTTGACGAGCATATCATCGACATAGACCTCAATGTTTCATCCAATCCACTTACTGAACATTTGGTTCACCAACCTCTGGTAAGTGGCTCCTGCATTTTTCAGTCCAAATGGCATGACATTATAGCAATAAAGTCCTTAACTGGTGATGAATGCAATATTTTCTTAGTCTTCCTCTAACATCTGGATCTGATTGTATCCCAAGAATGCATCTACAAATGTCAGGAGCTTGTGTCTCGCAATCGAGTCAACAAGTTGGTCAATCCTTGGCAATGGGAAACTATCCTTTAGGCATGCACTGTTTAAATCCGTGAAGTCTACACACATTCTCCACTTCCCATTCAAGTTCTTCACCATGATGACATTGGCTAACCACTCTGGATAATAAACTTCTTGAATCAAATTAGCCATCAGTAACTTGTCTACCTTGTCCATTATGGCTCTGTTTCATTCAAGAGCAAAAACCCTCCATCTTTGTTGAACTAGCTTCCTTTCTGGATTCACATTCAGTTGATGCTGAATAATATCTCTGGATATGCATGGCATGTCCTCATGGCTCCAAGCAAAGACATCCAAGTTCTCCTTTAGGAACTTTACAATTTCTTCTTTCGTTGAGGGGTCGAGGCTCGTACCCACTTTTGTTATCTTCGTTGGCTCCCCGTCCACCAATTGAATTGACTCCAATGCTTCCACTACTTCCGAACTCTTTTCTTCTATCATCCACGTGTGATTTTCTTTTGAGGCTAGCACCGCCTGATAGCATTCACGGCCCAAAACTTGGTCAACATTCATTACCCCTATCCTGTAATCTGTTGATAATTTTACCTTCAGGCAATATGTGGATGTTGCAGCTTTCAAACGGTTGAGTGTAGGTTGTCCTATGATTACATTATAGGACGAAGGGGAGTCAACAACTAGGAAATCAAGTTGTTTGGTTACCTAAAAAGGATATAAGTCGGCCGTGATAGTTAAAGTCACTATTCCCTTCGGGTATACCCTGTCCCCACTGAAGTCTCTTCAGATCAACCCGTAGCTATTGAAAGGCTGAAAGGTCGATGATGTCCGCAGAACTCCCGTTATCTATCAAGACTCGTCTGGTGTTGAATTCCTCTATCATAAGCATGATGACTAATGGATCATCATGTGGTTGCTTCACTCCCCTAGCATCTTCTTTGAAAAATACCATGTCCATGGTCTCTCTTCTTTTATGCTTCAATGGTGGTGCTGTGTGAACACTGTTAACTTGTCTCTGCTACAACTTTTTGAGGGACTTGAACGAGCCCCCGCTATCAGTCCCCCATTGATCATCCTGATCTCCCCTAAGGCGCTCTTTGGACAATCATGTTGATTTTCCTCATCTTTTGGCTTATCTTATGATCGTGCATATTGTTCAGGCTTGTACCAACCTAGTGCATTTTTCTTCACAAACTTTTGTCATTTTTCCTTCTAGGTCAGCTTTTCTATTTGTTCTTTTAGGTCCCTACAGTCCTCTGTGTAGTGCCCATGATCTCTGTGAAAACGACAATACTTTTTCTTGTCATGGACATTAGGTGACAAGTTAAGTGTTTTTGGCCATTTGAGGGGGTGAATCGTCCTTAATTTGCATTAAGATTTTGTCAACAGGCATTACTAGGAGTGTGAAATTTACCATCCTTCGGGTTTTGTCGTCTCTTCTCTTGATGCAATCTTGGCTGGATGAATGATCTCTCCTTTCCTTCTTCTTCCCTTTCAGGACCTCCTGAATATTTCTTCTTTCTTTCTGCATATCCCCCATTTTTATTGTAGCTAAAGCATCTTCTGCCATTGATTCGGAAGGGCTCTAAGGGCAACTAAAAATTCCTTGGATTTTAACCCAGCCTTGAACGTGGTCAATTGCACCTTGTCTTCAGCTTCGTCTACCTCTAATACTTCATGTTGAATCGTTTCACATATGACCTCAATAACTCCCCATCCTCCTGTCTGATCATGAGTAAATGATCTGCTGGCCTCTTTTGATGTTGTCCACCAACAAAATGGCACACAAACAAGTTGCTCAGTTGCTCGAAGTCGTCTATGGACGAACGGTCTAGTTTGCTGAACCACATTCATGCCGCCCCCTTAAGGGTTGTTGGGAAGGATCGAAACAAGATCTCATCAGGAGTTTGTTGCAAGCCCAAGGTCATCTTGAAGGTGGTTATGTGGTCTAACAGATCCTTCAGGCCATCAAAAGACTCAAGCTGAGGAAGGTGGAATTTAGGTGGTAAAGGACATTCCAAGACCTTTGTAGTGAAAGGGGAATCAATCCTTTTCACCATCCCATCTAGGTTCCTATCTGTTTTCTCTTTCATTGCATTTTTAAGCTCATCCATCTCCTTCTCATACTTTTAAGGAGGTCGTTACTTGCCCAATCAGAGGGATCCATCCTCCTTGAACCGTCTCTTCTGTGGTTGCTCTCCTCGTCCTCATTCATGTTGACTTAGATTCTTGTAGGTGAATGATTTTCCTCCTGCTGCAGCTGCTATCTAATCTCTTGATTTTGCCTTGTGAGCAATTCTATGTTAGCTGTGAGTGTTTGAATTTGAAGGGCTAACACCATTGGATCTTGTGGTGCACTTTATTCAATTTGAATATTGAGAAGGGTAGAGCTACGTTCTCAAACTAGGGTTTGAAAATGTCGAGTCCCCACAAACGGTGTCAAACTAATGATGCCAAAATCATTAATTGATATATCCTTCTAGACAAAATACAATGGTGCATCAAAGGTTCTACTCAAGACCTAGAATATGGTTCGACATGAGTGGTCATCAGTGTGGTGCCTACCACAGGTCCTCCAATGACAAAGTCGGATATTGATAATTATAAGAATGAGTAGAATGATAGCTAAGCTTTTCTGTATATGTGTGTACCTTTGATTGAGGCTTGGCGTGGTTTATATAGGGTAATACCCTACTAGCCATTGGGAGCATTCAATGGTGGCTTGAATGCCACTTCGTAATGTTTTCTATTACTTTAATGAGGCAACATGAAGGCTTTTCCCAACGGCCATATCTTCTGCATTCATTGGCGTGTAACAGCTTCGAATTAAATGTCTAGTTTATGGCGCTTTTGATTGTCCAGTGTGCTCTCTGGATGAAGGTAGTTACCTGGCTCATCATAGGTCATTAGATAGCTCATGTTGTAATCTTTTCAATATAATTTTTTTGTCATACCAATCTACCAATCTGAGATTCTGGATTGATTTGTTTCAATTGCATTGGTATATTCATAATATGTTTTTAACATGTGACCTTTGCTTCAAATGATTGTATGAGAAACTTATCAAATGGAGGAGGAGATGATTCTAAGAATTACAATTATATGATAATGCAAGCAATTATCTATCAAAATACGACCTGTGATTATAGAGAATAAAAGGAATTATTCGTTGAAGAAGAAGCAAATGAAGAAGAATAATGCACTTGCAATAATGGTTTTGTAATATGAATATATATAACTAGTCGTTAACCCATGCTATGCATGGGAAAGTTCAGCAAATTTATTTTAATATATTATATGTATTTGTTTTCTTTACTAAGCACTAATAAATAAAATTTCAACTAATTTCATATTAATCATGATATAATATTATATATGTTATCTCCTGAGTATATTTGAACAAATAAATCAAGGTTTATAGTAACAATTTCCACATTAAAATTGCAATAATATAACATCAAAAACTTACATACAAATAAATACAAAAATAATTTGTTTATGCTTCTATGCTTCCACTTCTCATGGTTGGAAATCTTCATTACTGTATAAAATGGTATCTTTGTATGATGTAATCTCATTTTTAACCTCAAGGCAAAGTTAAATCATGGTCCTAAAGAGCATCATAAAGTTGTTTTCAAGCCCCTAGTAGTGTTCTTTCTTTTCCATGGTACCCTAGATCTCCCAAAAGTGCAGCTTATATGCCTTGAAAAAGAAAACAACTTATTAACTTCCTTAACAATAACAAAGACCTCCACATGAAAATGACCACTTAACAGAATGAAAATCATATTATTTAGTTTCACTAATCCACAGTTGAATTTAGTAGTTCACATTATAGATAACACCAAAAACTTTAAACTATACAGTCCATCATTCCCATCATGAAAATCAAAAGATATGAGCATGTAGTTTGAAAATCATCGTCTGAAGATTTGCCATGTCAAATAAGAAAAAGAATATACTAAGCCTTGAGCACACACTTAACATGAAATGTAAAAACCTGGAATTGAATTTGTTTCCTAATATGAAGCTCTTAATCTGTTTTTTAACTTGATAAGTGCAGCTCTTGATCTAACTTCAATATTAAAATCTGCAAAATAGGAATTAAATATTTCTAAAAAGTTTTATAACCCTAAACCTATTATTTAATGGGCAAAGAGAAAGCAATGAGTTAAAAAAATGCTTTCACATCTATCTTAGACATGAATCTTTTCTACCATCCACACATAGTCAATCACTAAGCTATCATGCATGAAAATGTTTATGGAGTGATCTCACACTATTGGCATAAATGGTATGCATTTCAAAGTGTTTTGATAATTCAACCTTCCATCAAACCCCATCTGTTCTATAGATCTTCATGCACAATTCAAATTCTCATTCTCACTACTTTAAAGTAGCAGTACATCAACAATAAAGATAGTAAAAAGTTAAGTGATATGATTATGAATCTTTAGTAATCTTCTCAGATATTGCCAATATGCATGAGTATTCATTCATCTTTCTTTTTCTTTTTTTTCTTTTTTTCTTTTCTGAGAAAGGAGTATTCATTCATCTAATAAATAATTTAATATGCATATGAGTAATCAAGTCATTATGTGGAAACTTAATATGAAATTTTTAATTTGGTATGTGCAAACATGTAAATATAACATTTCAAGTTTAACTTGCATTCAGCAACATGTAATTGCAGAAACCTTAAAAGTGATGTGCACAACTTTTCTTTTTCTTTTTTCTTTTTCCAGCTAAATGTGCATTACCATTTTAGAATTTTTGCAAAGTATACTAGACTGTAAAAATGGAGGAAAAAAACAAAAAGAAATTGAAAGAAGTCGGAAACACACACCTAAAAAGAACTGTCAATTTGATAAAGCACTCATTATATATTTATAAATTCATGATCAACTATCTATTAATTGTACATATCAAGAAGCCAACTCTACCTGAAATTGAGAAGTCTGTCTTTGTGAGTTTCTATGGGGTTTAGATTAGAGATAGATTTTTCATTCTTAGATAACATATCTACTTGTTATAATTAGTACATAGCTAAAAAGAAAATCCGCTGCAAAAATTGCACAAAATAATATAAATGAATCAATAATAAAAAATGTGATTGTGCTATAGGGTTTATTAATTGTTAATTACCAAAATATCAGTCATCTTATCAGATACTACCTTAAGAACACCGTTGTTTTTTGTACATCCCTTCAAAAGAATCAATAAAAATAAGTGATTGTGCTACTAGGTTTATTAATTGTCAAGCTCACATTAATCTTCATCCACAGCTTCTTTGGGATGTTGTTGGTCTAATTTCATCATCTATTAATTTTTAGACTTGTACATGTCAATTACATTTTAGATTGTTGTCATGATACCCATTGACAAAGCATCAAACAGAGCTAAAAAAAACCCTTTCACAAACCTTTTCTTTTAAAGTCATAGATAATAGGTTATACATAATGGACTTGTGGAAAACTATAATGGAATAAGCTTCAAAGCCCCAAGATTTATAAGCTACTTAGGTCAAAAAGTAAATTCCCAAGGCCATAATCTATTTATTCTAAAGATAACCACACACAAATACATCTAAATGCTAACAATTCCATATAAACAAAATTATAACTTAAAGAAATCAATAAAGACCTATAAAGAATATATAATCCAACTTAGCTTTGAGAATTATCAATTACTGAAATATCAGTCATCTTAATCACAATATCACATAGAAAAGATTAATAAACAAATTCACAGGCTTTTTTTTTTTTTTTTAGAAAGAATTCACAGGCTTCAACTTAGAGCATAATAACATATTTCTAGTAAATTTTAGTTATAATCAAAAATTTCCAACCATCCCAAACAATATCCACTTAAAGATTTTTTTCTTCTTCTGGTAGCAAATCTAAGTCATGGATGTTTACGGGGATAGGACAATATACTACCACTTTAAAAAGACTTAGACATAGGTACTTACCCAAGAGAATTAACTTTTAATTGAATCATTGATTTGAGAACTTCTACTTTTAAGAACCCTTTCAACAAAAAGAAGAGTTCTAACATTTTGTCTTTGGAGGATAAATTGACCCAAAGCTATAATCCCTTTGAGTTTCTCTTATTGCAGGCATTTCAGTGTTGGATGATTCCTCTACCTACTGTCATCCAGTACACAAACAAATATATGAAACAAAGAGGAATAAGTTTCATATAATAAAGCTCTAACATTAATTTTCTAATTCCTATTGATCAATAGCGAGTCAGCAGCTAATATGTCTTACTTGCACATCACCGAGTCCAATTGTACCCTCATGGCCTGCACAATCTTGATGAGTAATGCCTCCTTAAATTCCAAAAAACTCAACTTCAGTTTCTTTACAATTAAACCTAATAGTAATCAAGTAATTGAATAGCTTTGAGACAAAGTATACCTGTAACATGTACGTAACAGTCTCAAAACCTGTAAAACAAAAATCACTGATAGGCCAAAAACGAATTGATCCCTTGTGATAAATTAACCAATTAATTTAGCCAAGTGAATTAATTAAGTTAATTAACATGCAAACGCATGATAGCACAAACAAATCACCAATAAACTAAGTATGCAGCGGAAAATAAATTTGACACGATGATTTGTTTACAAATGAGGAAAACTAACACAGCAAAACCCCACCGGGTGATTTTAAGGTCACCACTCCCGAAATTCCACTATTATCACAACAAGCGGTTACAAGTAAAGGAATCTCAGTACTTTATACCAACCTATAGTTGAACCCTTACCCCAATACCCAATTGGACTTGTTCTATAGTGACAATTTCTCCTTTTGATGCACGACTCCCAATACGTGACTAACCAATTACATAGATCCCAGAACACGACTTCAATCACCAACTAGAGAAGATTGTTGGCTACAAAGTTCTTCAATTCATCCATGATGAAGATCAAGAAGATGCTTGGTCACAAAACCCTACGGTACACAAGCATAGCAACTTCTTCACAAGAATGATGAACTAGGGCAAATTTTGTCTCCGGTCACAATTTTCCTGAACAAACTTTGCTCAACACTTGTGCAACTTGTGAACTCTTTGACGGCCCTTAAAATAATCCTTTTATATGTCTAAGGTTATGAGAAAAGAAAGCTCAAACTCATAATCACGGATTGGAGTCAAAACAGAACTAGAATTCTGTTTTTCATAAACCTTAACAAATACCCTATCTATCGAGATGCTGTCGAGCCACGAGCTTCAATAGCTCTACAGGTCTCAATAGATAGCTAGTTGTCGAGCTTTAATGAACAACACTTCTTTAGCTTGTTTCTTGGACAGACTTGCATGGCTTCAACATTTGATCTTGAAACACAGTTTCTTGAAGTATTAAACACATCCTAGATCCACCCAATTACAAGTAAAGTGCGTTTTGTCAAAGGATTAGCCAATTACATAAAATAGTGACATATGTTCCTAACAAGTGAATCACATATGTCCTAACAATCACATTAGAATATACCAAATTAATTATATACAATGAGCCACGATTAATATTCAACATAACATCAAAAACAACAATGAGGGCAGAACCTTTGTGTGGATGTTCTGGAAATCCACTGGGAGGAGTCACTGCAATCCTATCAATAAAAGAGAATTGAAATTTGAAAAAGATTAGATTGTAATTTTTCATACATGAAAAATAGTCCAACATCATAAAAAGATCCAAATTCTTTAGGTCAATCTCAAAAATTTAATACCCTAAAGATAGAAAGTCAATAACAAAATAACCATGAATCAAAGTTGACACCAATGAACTGATAAAACAAATAAAACAGCTATATAAAGATTCTTGAATCCCAAACACACTAAATAAAAACCCCAAATTATTTATAATTTAAATCCTACAATTTCTCACTAACCAAAAAAAAAAATCATTATTATTATTAAAAAAAAAATTAAAAAACCAAAGCAGTAACTCAAAAAGAGAGAGATGAGATGGAATCTTGTTTGAGCTACATGTTTTATGTTTATTTAAAATTTCCAAGATTCCTTGAATTTCATTTGAAAAGTAGCTAGTCTCACATCAAGGAATTTAGGATTTTGAACATAACGTTGTAAAAATGTACTAGAAAGAGAAATCATGAAAATGACGATAACCTCACCCTACACAATTAGCTAACATTACAGAAACCCTACTTTGCTTGGCTGGAATGAAATTGAATTTCCTCTAATGCTATCCTGGGAATAGAGTATAGAATATTAAAATATCAGCAACTAAAAGTTCATAGCTTTAAAATTTGGAGTTAGAAGATTGCATAGCAAAGATCACCTACTAAAACTTTGTTTGAAAATAAAATAAAAATGCCAACATTAAGAGCAAATCAAGACACAACCAATAGCCCTAATTTTTTTAGAAAACCTGAAATTATTTGCACAAAACTACCCTTTATAAAAATTCCTAAACCAATAACATCAGTATTTTGTAGAAAATGAACAGCCCAATATACTTGAAACCATATAGCAGGCGGTGTATTCCATCTACTAATACCTAGCACTGGTAATAAATTAGTTTTGCAATCTTATTGTGATAGCTACCACTACAGTAGAATCTTATAAGTTATGGGGAAACAAGGACCCTTTTTTTTTTTTTTTTTTTTTCAATAATAGGCAAATAAAATAAAATCAATCTAAGACATCATATAAGATTAACAGAAGCATTCAACTTTTATATTTGATAATTAAAATCATAATTATGTTATCACATAGCCAAAAATAAATATTTTGAGTTGATTATAGATTACACACCAGCACTGAGGGTAATGGGATTGCCTTCGTTCTCTTCTCATGTGATGAAGAACTATTAGAGCCTATTGGTTTCCATTATTTATTTCAAGCATTCCACCATCAAAAATATATCTTGAAAAGAAAAAAAAATAGAATAAACATAGTCTAAAAATTAGAAGAAGAGAAACAGAGATAGACCTGGTGAGACCAACCAAACAAAGTGTGAGATTAACGCAAATTAGGGTTTACAGATAAAAGCCAATTCTAAATCAAAACCTTAATTAAAACTGAACCTAACCCAATTAGCTAAATCAAAACCAACCAACCAATCAAAATACCCAAAACTAAATTCTATAAAACACCCAAAAAAAAATAATAAAAAAAATTTGAAGACATTTAGGGGTCTGACGCTGGCAGGAGGTTGGACAATAGTTTGGCTATGCAAAGGCTTGAATCAACCATGAAATGAATTAGTGAAAGGCCAGAGGGAGGTATGCATTTAATGAGACTAAGGAGAAAGAAGAAGATTTGTCAAACAATAGTCAGTGAGATTAAGGAATAAGTCCTAAGCAAGCTTATGTTATGTGTTGTGTGGCAGTTCTACATTCCAATGAAAGAATAAAAGAAATTAAAATGAGGTGTAAAAATTACATGCTCAAACCTAAGCCTAAATCAAAACCAATTCAGAGAGCAATGCAGAGTTTTGATTGAATTATTGAAATACAAAAGAGAGAGCAATGCAGCCAATAATTGAAGTTAACAAAACCCACTACGGGCTCTAAACCCATCAATCTAAGCTAATCATTCAAAAGAAACACTCCAAAAAAAAAACTCTAAATCATATTTAACAACCAAAATTATAGTACAAAATTAAAAACTTACGGGTAATGTTTGCGGAGAAAGTCTAGTCTGATGGTAAAGCCTCAAACTCAAAAACTTTCTGCCATTGAAGGAGTGGGAGGCTAGCACCCATGGACTATAGTTAGGGGTGGCAATTTTTTGGTTGTTTTTGGAAAATAACACTAAAAGCCAAACTATTTTGTTAGTTAGCACAGTTTTGAAACTATTTTGCTAACTAACAACTCGAGAGTGTGAGTCTAGATTTTGGGGTTATAAATCAAGTATAATGTACTCGATTGCCTATTGCGCCAGTAGCTGAGGTGGACAAACTGTCCACGTAGGCATGCAAATCGAGTCTAATGGACTCGGTTTCTGTTCACTAAAATTGAGTCTTTTGGACTCGAGTTTACTATAGGGAAATCGAGTACATTAGACTCGATTTATAGGGGGTCCCACCAGTCACACTGTTTCATGCTTTTTTCATGTTTTTTTCACGCCACGTGGATATAGAACTTGAGTCCATTAGACTCGATTTCTCTTTAATGAAAATCGAGTCTAATGAACTCGATTTTTATGAATGGCCACTAGCCCCTCCACGTTGGCATATGGGTCCCAGCTGGGACCTTTTTTCCCTCTTACCCGTCTCACACCCTCTCTTCAGCTGTCACACCCTCTCTTCACTTAGTCACAACTTCACAACTTTGCTCAGCTCTCACACCCTCTTACACAACACTTACCTCAACAACACTCACCTCAATAACACTCTCTCACAAATAATGTTTTATATATATTTGTGCTTCAGTTATGTTATATATTTATTGTGTTATGTTTTTACAATATTGGGAATATTTTTTGTTTGTTAATATTGTGATTATTTGCTAGGTTTTTTTTTTTCTTAAAAAAATTACAGAATATTAGGATTTTTTTTTTTTTTTGGTTAGTGTAAATATTGTGATTAATTTATTTGTTAGTATATTGTGATTATTTGCTAGTTTTTTTATAAAAATAATAATAATAATAATATTATGATTAATTATTGGGAATATTTAGTACTAAATATTGTGATTAATGTTATTACAACATATTGGAAATATTTTTTTTTTGTTAGTGTAAATATTGTGATTAAATTAATTGCTAAGTTTTTTTTTTTTAAATTAATATTGTGATTAATTATTGGAATAGTACCAAATATTGTGATTAATTATGTTATTACAACATATTGGGAATATTTGTTTATTTTTTGCTAGTGTAAATATTGTGATTAAATTATTTGTTAGATTTTAAAAAAAGAATTAATATTGTGATTAATTATTGTGAATATTTAGTACCAAATATTGTGATTAATTATGTTATTACAACATATCAGGAATATATATATATATATATATATATATATAATTTTTTTTTGTTAGTATAAATATTGTGATTAATAATATGCTAGTTTTTTAAAACAAAATTAATATTGTGATTAATTATTGGGAATATTTAGTACTAAATATTGTGATCAATTGTTAGGAATATTTAGTACTTTTAGGTTTTTATCATGGGTATGAAATGGATTATGAGTTTGATACCTAAGATAGAAATTGTAGTCTTTTTAACATAAATTATTTCAATGGATAACTGGTTGGTATAATTTTTTTGTTCATCATAACTTATTTGAATGAGTTTTGAAAGTCATGCCCCTAGAATGATTTGGAATTTTAAAAGAATATGAAATTGGTAATGACTATTTTTGTATGTGACCTAAGGTGAGTATATGCAAATTTGGTTGAGGTTAGTATTGTTGGTATTTCATTCGCAAAGTTTTGTGGTTGATGTTGATTGAGAGTTATAAATTTGTCACTAACACAATTACACTTGATGATCTATAGGTTGACAATGATCCATATAAATATATACTATGGTGGACCCCTTAGCAATGCCAACCCTTTTGACAGATTCCCACTTCAAGGTCTCGATATCCAGTGCTATTAAATGATGATACGCCGTAAGCTAAAGACCCTAAATGATTTAAAGATAAAAATTATGGAAGAGCTCCAAGTGAACTCTGCTTTGCATGACATACATATTACTTTCCATTCTCCACATGAAGTCCTCAATCAATGCATTAATTACAGATATATGGTGATAACAGAAGACAAACTTGTGAAGATCATGTTTAGCAAGATGCAGAAATGGGAACAAGTAGCAAATTTTGAGTTGTACGTTACTTTGGAGACACGTGCAGAAGTTAGCGTAGAGGAAATTGTACAAACAACTACATTTCTACAGTTTGCAGTCCTAGATCGATGCACCACATTGGGAGGCTATACACCCCTTTTTCAAGAGACACCAACAATAATTGAGAGCTAACTTGGTAATAGATATGAAGATCAATTTTGTACATATCGAGGTGAATCCTCTATACTTCCAGTAGTTGAAGATGAAGACAAAGACGAAGACGAAGACTGTGTTGATCTTGCTGCCATTAATGGTGAAGATCTTGACGATAGAGATGAGTACAAAGAGAGGATTGAGAGAGGCGACTTTGACAAGGGTGTTGATGACCATGAAATTACTCTCAATCCTCATGTTGATGATATGGCTAAATGTGATGAAGATGATGCGAATGCTACTATTAGAGTTCAGCATGTTACAAATACGACCCCCGTTTATAAACCTCCTGCCTTATCATTTTATGCACATACTTGGGAAAATATGGTTGATCCTAAAGTTGTTCAACAAGCATTCTTCTTGGAATGTGGACATGAATTTTAGTACAGGGTTGATTTTTATGAATAAAGAGGTGGTGAAGCCTACATTAACAATTTACACCGCAAAGCATAACAGAAACTTTATGACTAGTCGGTCAACCAAAAGTAGATTGTCTGTGAAATGTATTGATGGGTCATGCAAGTGGTACATTGGGGCAATCGTAAAGCCTAAATTTAATGGACTATGGATGATCACATCTTATAGGGGTCCTCACAATTATATACCCCTTGGCACGGCCCTTGATGGTAGAATGATGGATTCAAATTTTCTTGTAGCAGAATTTGTTCCAACGTTGCAAGAAAATCACACGGCAACAATTGGTCACCTTAGAGACATCATTAAAGCGAAGTATTATGATCATATACTTTCTTACTATAAGATGGATGCGAAACAAAAGGCTATTACAAAGATATTTGGGGATTAGGAAGAGTCTTACCAAAGGTTGAGAAAGTTGTTGTTGGCATCCTTGGATCAAGAAACTAGCATCCAGTATTGGTATAACACCATACCCAGGAGCGAGTTCGGTGATACAATATTACGCAATGTATTTTGGGCTTTCACTCCATGCATTGAAGGATTCAGACATTATAAGCCAATGATCAGTATTGATGGGACCCATTTGTATGGTAAATATCGAGGGGTGTTGTTGATTGCAATGGCCACCGATGCCAACAACAAGGTTTTGCCTCTCACCTTTGTCGTTGTGGACAAAGAGTCAGGGCCTAGTTGGGGGTGGTTTTTAGAATGCCTCAAGATTTCATTGGGGGATGTGAGTAATTTCTGACCGACATAAGGGTATTCAAAACGCAATTACAAACTGGCCTAGAGATGATGATGGACAAGTACGAGTATTTCAAAAATATTGCCTTTAACATGTTGTTAGCAACTTCAACACGCATTTTTCAAGACACCACTTTAAAGTCATTGGCCTTGAAAGCAGGGTATGCTACTTAGGAAGCTAAATTTGAGTTGTACATGCAAGCTATCAGGGAAGCCAAGATTGAGGCCCTTAGGAAGAAACTAAGAACCAGTGGCAAGAACCCAACTCATCCATCATGCCATACACATATCTAATGAAAGAAGATCTATACATATGGACCCAACTACATAATGGTGGATACCGTTATGGGGCTATGACAACCAATATCTCAAAGTGCTTAAATGGAGTACTCTAAGGTGCCTGTGGCCTGCCCATTACTGCAATGGTTGAATTCACTTGGAGCAAACTTATCGCGTATTTCCATGATCGACACAAAGAAATTACTCATAATCTCTTGGAGGGCAAGGTATAGAGTAAATATGCCCTAAAAATCTATGATGCAAATCTAAAAAACTCTACAGGACACCAATTAAGGGAATTTAATAATTTGAATGGTATATATCAAGTAATTACCACACACAACATCTATAGCTCTGGAGGGGGACACCATAGTCATGAAATAAACATATTGGTCAGAACATGTGACTGTGGAAAGTGGCAAAATCAAAAGATCCCTTGTTCATATGCAATTAGAGTTCTTCAGTTCCTAGGGCAAGATGCGACTAGATATTGACCCTCGTTATAGTTTGGAGAATGACATTTGCACCTATTCACATGCATTGTGGTGCCAAAGTCAGAGTCATTGTAGAGGGATGTAAACGGTCCAAAATGGGTGCCTGACCCAGAGCTGTTGTGGGCCAAAGGTCGACCTGTGAAGTCTAGGACACGGAATGAGATGGATGGGGTCTGGCGAGAACCGGGAAGCCAGAGGCCAGATTCTGACTTGAGGGAGATTCAACAAAAGTAAAGCTGTGGACTGTGTCATCAGCAAAGGCATAACCGTAGAAGATGTCCACTTTTCCGTGGGGCTTCGACAAGCAATAATGATCCAAACTAGGTAAGTGATGATTTTATATAAAATTCCATGATTGTATCAATTAGCCAAGTTGTGTAGATTAGTACCTTTGTTTTGGCTTTTGGTATCTAACGACAATATTTCAATTTTTGTCAAGCATGCAAATACTCGATTTTGGAATGGCATTGTAGATGTAAATTGTGGTTCTCTTTACTGTGTATTCAAACTTCCTACTGCATTGTATCGGCACAATTATTATTTTGTTCATCACTGAATGCACTTGTAATTGAAGTATTCGATATCCAATGTACCTGTTTCTAGATTGTGATATTATGAATGTTTAATTTTGTCTTTCAATTGGCTGTTAATTATTTCCATTCTTTTCCCCCTCTAAAACATGGTATTGGGTTGTGATTTATCATCAAAATTGAAGCTTAATTTTTTACTTAATCATAATATTTTAACCTGTTGGAAACTAAAGGAGAAGTTTATATTATGAAGGATTGACATTTGTTGGATATTTCTTGTATGTTCGTCATTCTTTGATATTCTTTCCTACATTATTTTCAAACATTATTATCTTGAGGCAAAATACTCTGTGCCAAATACTCTAGGTGACTGCATTTCATATGTTGTGAACTTTGAGATCCTAGAGCTTTGATACTAAAAGAACCTGCCTAATGAAGAGCTACGAAAAGGTGGGGCAAGCTGTATAACATGAGTCCACTTAAAGGGAATGTGTAATCAAGAAGCGAGATAGCTAGACTATGGAGGGAATGTGTAGTCATGAAGCAAGATCCAGTGTGGAACTATCATTTGTAATCAAAGTGTATATTTCAGTAGAAGTCTTGTCATTATGGCCTTGTAATCAAAATGTATATAGTAATAAAATTTTGTTCTTTTTTGGATTAAATCTTTTTTCTTGTCTACTTCTTCGATCAAATTCTTGCTTTTTGCCATGTAGAAATTCTCTTGTTTGCTCTGTTTCTGCTTTGCATAGGTGTTACTCTGTTTCTGTGTTTGGTTTTTCTATAGGATTGAAAAGGAAAAAAAAAAAATTCCAGTAAAACTCGAGTTTTGAGTCCTCGAGTACTGTGTAAAACTCGAATTTCTAGTCCTCAAGTACAACTATGTTTTTTTCTGGTCCTCGAGTTCTTAGGACTCGAGTTCAATGAACTCGAGTTTTGTTTTTTTTTTTGTTTTTTTTTCTTTCGTAAATCCTGGCATCAGGCCCTTCTGTAATACACCTGCCAATATTCTCTTAGGTAACAAGAAAACTGAATCTAACCATTGAGTGAATTCTATCCATTTCAAGACAAATGGAGAGAAGTTTGGATACCATTAGATTCATGAAAATTAATTTTGAACTTCACTTGGATAGTCTCCACTTAGAGACAAATTGAAAAAAATCCTAATCTGGATTAAGCATGATGTAAGAGCGTACTTGAGGATAATCTAGTTTATGACCCTATAAGTTTTATAACAAATGTTAGTTTATATCCTTGTACACAATACAAAGGATTCTGACTTTTGCAATACATATAGTGGAGACATATCTCGGTCAAGTACTACAGCTGGGGCTGCAAAAGCCAAATATTGTTCAAAAGTATCTGCTTTGGCTAAATGCTGTTTAAGTTTCATAGCTAAAGTTCTTTTATCAAAAATTATCGCTTACTCCACAGCAACCAATATACAATTAAACAAACGATTCAAACACAACATTCTCAAGAAAAGTATTTTGTCCATCAAAACATGCAAAGTAATTAAGGTGGGACCTGTTATGTTTCGCTCCACACAATAATGGTCTCTCTTCGTTTTGGTTTTGCTCTTTTGACTAAAGGTAACATTCAAAATTATGGTGCCAAGTGCACAAAAGGAAAGAATACATAGGCGGTATACGAAGTATCATTTTAAATTGATGAAATGAATATGAAAGAATAAAACTAACAAGAGATCAAGCCCCAAAGAACTAAACCTACGGCCATCAAAACCCCCAACCTCTTAAAAGACTTCCATACAACTCTGACTGAATCCGTTAAGCAATAAAGCACCCAATATCACTACTTCAAATCTTAGCTACCAACCATGCAATGTCTTCTGCAATAACGTTCATTGGATCCAATAAATGTGATAAAGAGAAGGAAGGCTACCGTCTTGACCAGTTGATGATGAACCACACAAGCTCTCGATGTCCATCTTGCACATACATTTATAGGGAACAACCCCATATCTTTGTACAATCGCCATAAATATGAAACCACTTCACTAGAAACAAAGTCTCACTTGGTGGGTTACATCCATAAAGAACAAAATGACCAACAACAAGTAGCTAGAGCTTCCCCTCCACACCACATCTTCTGCCTCTTAACATTAACCAAAGAAAACTTCACCTACAGGCTTCACATTTGTTAAATATATTATTAGCAACGTGATGTGTTATACCATGTTATGTATGCGAGAATTGATGCGAAATGGGAAGTATAAAATAGGAACATCGAGAACACGAAGATTACATGGTTCAACCTTGGCCTACATCCACAGAGGAATCCCTTAAGGGCTACATCTTTATTGTATAACAATGTAGTACAAAACCTATGTTACGATGAACCTTAACATAAGTATATATAGACAACTAAACCCTAGACTACTAGTACAAGCAGGAGTGGACTTGGGCCTATTACATTGGGCTAATATATCTATTATATCTCTAACAACATTCTTTATTTCTGTAATTTTTCAGTAAAGTGATGGTCTCTATGTACTTCGTACATTTCTAACTTCACAATAACTAAGGGGAAAAAAGAAACAAGATAGCAGATCTTGGACAACAATTTATATTTGAAATATATCAATTTTTTTATTTGAACACAACTTCCAACTCTTTGATCCCCATCTTCTCACTTCTGGGAAAATTCTCTCAAAATTTTTTGATTCCTATCTATACATATACATAATCTTTACTACTAGGGATGGGATGCTAACTTACTTTTTTGTATCATGATCCTTATATGTTTAGCGAACTCCACCGTTGCTCCCAAACTGAATATCCATGGACAAAACAAGACACAGGTGTGAAGGATCCAGTGGGCAGTCACGAGTCTGATCTGGAAGCTGTGAAGGACGAAAGAAGACCTGCAGCTTAGGCAGGTAATATATCTCCAAATGTTGACATGGCAGCTGCTGATCTATCCTTGAATATACTTACTTATCCATCTGTTAGAATGGATCCCAATTTGAATGTGCTCTCTCCAAATCTGCTTCCAGCTTGGCCATTACAAGGAAAGCATTTTAACATTGGCTTTCCAAAACTGTGACATAAATGGATAACTAACAAAACATTGAAACCATATTTACATAAAAGACAAGGCCATTAATTATATTATATATCTTCGTTCAAGAATAACAATCTACAGAATTACTTGCAAGATTTCCATCTCAATAGCTTGTTACAGAAGAGAAGTAAATCAACTAATGTATTGTTATTGCATGGAATAATCCAATGCCAATATCTAATAGCTATGAGATTTTGTATGCGAGCTCATTGCACGGAAGAAAAGTGACAATTATTAACATCTGTAGTTAGCAAAGTGAACTTCTAGTTAGAGCATCTGACCCAAAAACTTAGGAAATGGGATGAAGAGATCCAATAAGTAGATAATCCCAACTCATAACAACTGATATGGGACTCTCTAATACCTACTCTTATGCTCAGGCCCAACAGAAACAAAAAGATAAATAAAAGGGCCCAATCAGTTAAACAAATGTAATAACGGACACAAATTAGTCTAACACGTGAATTCGAAAACATACAGAAACCAACCTCTACTCCCAAATTATAGCATCCAACCCATGAGTTCAAATTACTAGGTAAAGAGGCCACACTAGCATATAAACTCAAATTATGGCCCACACCAACCTATTTGTAACTTGGAACTCTGTAACATGTATACAACGTTTTTAAACTATTTAGCTTTTTAAGCGATCTAACTCAATCCTAAAAAGACTATACCACCAACACGTGATCAACAAAGGCATTCTTTCATAAATACTACCATATACACGTACAACTTTGCTATCTCAAAATTACCACTTTTCATATGAAAGTCAAATCACCAATTTTATGGCAGTTTCTCCTTGAGACTGCCCAAGATCTCTTTTGTGCCAAGTACACCACATAAGAAATAAGGGAGAAATATTTCAAATCAAACTACTTCAGTCCCTATCAAGAGTGCCATTGGTTTCATTGTGATAGTTTACATATTTCATAACATGTTGAATTTCATGAAATAGCATATGACATCTTAAAAAGCAATTTATGTGAAAATGCAACCATAAGGTAGGTATACCTCTATCACACACACAAAAAGATAAACAGCAGCCTTACCTGCATGAAAGATTTTAGTAATGGTGTCGCTACACCAAAACTGGAGTTATCATCCAAATCCATCTTTCGGGAAAGATCACCATTTGTATAAGCTTTCCAGGATGTTCTTGAAGAGATATCATCCGAAGGTGCTGTTATAGATGTCTTAGTTGTGCCTCTTGAAGATAAAGCTGGAGCACTGGATAACCAAGACGGATTTGAAAGTCAGAAAGCGCTTTTTTAGAGTATTTATAACCCATGCAATGATTGTATTGAATTGGGAGTGGTTAGTTGAAGAGAAAGAGCGAGAGATGACAACAATGCTAAAAGCCTAAAATAGACAAGATTGATTTATCATTCAGTACAAATGAGTTTGTTTAGAACCTCGGTTCAGGTTTGGTATTTGGTACTAGTTGATAAAATAAGATAACATACAAACATTTATTTGAATATCTACCCACACACCCATGCACTCTATCTAATTATGGACAAGAAAAACTAAAAGGGTAAAACACTAACCTGATTGGAAGATATTTAAAGCGAGGAACTGTAGAACATCTCATAATATTGGACTCTGAATTAGTAGGCAGCTTCTGAACAGTATCCGTGTACATTCGATTAAGTTGCACATAGAATCCAAAGAGGATAGCATGCCGTAGGTATGATTGCCTCTCATTTTCCCAAAGATATGGCTCATACCTTTGAAAAAACAGACACTATCAAATCAAATGAAACCTTAATAGTCAAATAAAATTGATGATGCCGAAAATCGTCAATAAGTCACACAATCCTCACGTGCTCGAGACACCATCTACGAAACAAAAACAAAAAAGACTTTAGGAGAGTACCAGTGTGGTACTGGCCAAAGATCCTCCGAAGGTTAAGTTAGGGAACTCTTCATAACTCTAGAGTGCCAGAGTTGGGGGAATTATGCATATCTTAATTTGTGAGGGCCTTTGGGTTTTTATAGTAGCATGGGGTTGATATTCGTTCCTTGGCCTAGAAGATCTTTCCTTGTGGGAGAGATCTTCTTTAATTCGCGTATCTTACGGGATCCTTTCCTTATAGGACTCTCTTGTTAGAGTTAAGCGTAGGGCACAAAATATTTCCATGTCAGCCTTGTCAATGGTTCGCTTATCCTCTTCAACTTCACTCCGTCAACTTCTTATCCCATCTATATCTTCTAGTCATCTCGTTCAAGTGTTTGTTGACCTCAAGGTGTAGCGTCAGCTTTGAGGTGGAACAGTTGACTTTATCCTATCGTTGTTAGGCTATGAATGTGCAAGCGAGGTTGACGAGTTTATTAGGACCGTCGCCTTTCCCTAATATGGACGAGTTTATTAATACCACAAATTTACCCTTATCAGCTGCCCCTTATTTCATAGCCCCGTTGGCTTCAGCCAACGAGTTATGGAGTTCAATTCATAGCTCCATTTTTTTTTTTCAAAAAAGAGAGGGCATTTATAGGTGATTCCTCGAGCGGCCTTTATTAAATGCTTGAACACGTGGCTCAAGCGAGTTGGCCCTGTTTCTGGACGAGGGTGTCGCTTCGTCTTCCGTGCAGTTTTCACCCTATATATATCTCACTTCCTTCCTCATTTTCTCCTATTTCATCATTGTTGATCTTTAGAGAGAGAGCTTGTCACTTTGAGAACTTTGCGCACATCATCTTGCCTCTTTGCCTTTGTTGTCGTTCTTTTGCTAAGACCGTCACCTCTCAAGGAGCCATCTATTAACTTGGTAAGTCACCTTTTCTTTTATTTCATCCTGTCTTTGATCTTTGTTTTTCTAGTTGATCATTCAACTCTTTTAGAAAGGCAATCATCTTAGGTTTTTAGAATACCTCTGTCGCTTGTAGGTAAATAGATGTCTAGAGAAGTTACGAGTGAGCAGTCGTCAGTCCGTGAGGGAGTGGGCTACGACGAGGTCTTCCAAATAGGTCATAAGCCCAAGGAGAGCCTTTCCTGGTCGTCAGAGAGGGAAACGTCAGCTCATTCTCCTAATGAGGAAGTGGAAAGTTGTGTTGGGGAGGAAAGTGGAGGACGAGATAGATGTGGGTGAGGATGAAGGTGATGAAGGAGGAGAAAAGGGAGAGGATGACGAGGACGAGGGTGATGTTAACGAGAGAACCCTCGACGGTCGAAGTTTAGGAAGCCTTGGGGATGGGCATACTTGTCCATTTATCCTCCCCAAAACGTGGACCATCAATGACTTCTTGCAGACGATGACGGCCAACATCTTCAAGAATTTGAGGGATCGTTACAGATTCCTAACCATATCACAATCCGTCTCCCTGGGAAATTCGAGAAGTGCTACTCAAGGAAGACTGCAGACGTCGGCATGTACGACGCTATGTTCACAACAGGACTAAGGTTGCCACTGACGGTGTTGCACCATCAGTTGCCTAATTTTCTTGGATTATCCATCAGCCAAATTGCTTCACATGCTTGGAGGATCTTTATAAGGGCTGAGATTTTGTAGGGTCGTCTGAGTGGTGGGAACTGTCAGCTTTTGTTGTATGAGTTTTTTTATTACTACAGACCTTAGCACATCGTCTCGTCCCAAGGAATATACCACTTTGCTGCATGGAAGAAGGGGTTAAGGCTCATGTCAGACATGCCCGACTCTAACAGGATTTGGAAGGCTAGATACTTCTTTGTTAAGGGGACGGATTGGGTATGCTGTCTAGAAGAGTGGACTACAATGCCCTATGGTTTTGACAATACTTGGGTTATTGTCAAAGATTAAGGTTTAGCACCATTAGTTTATGCTTTAACTTTTTCCATTTATTTTTTTAAGTGTTTTAATGTCGTCGTTTTCCTTTTCAGCCAATGTTCGTCCAAACATAACTGACAAGTAGGAGGCCTTCATTCGTCAAGTTCTTGAAATCCCGTTTGTGCAATGGAAGTGTAGGGATTTGATTACCCATGACATGCTGCACCCATAATATGGTGGTCCGGAGCCAACGCCTGTAGCATGTAGATTAAATACTTACTCCCGTCAGCGTAAGTTATTACTTATTTATTTCCGTCGTTTTTTCTTTTTGTCGTCTCTTGGTCTAAGACTTGTCACTTGTCCTTTGCAGAAATGGAGGCAGCCAGACAGAGGGCCTTGGTGAGGGCTGCTGTAGTACGCAAGAAGGAGGAAGAGAAGAAGGCGAAGGGGAAGGAAAGGGTGTCCTTGTCAGCCCCAAAGACCGCCAAAAAGGGGGCGCCCAAGAGGAAGGCTGACGGGAAGGACGACCGTCCTTCCAAGAAAGTATCTATCACCCCCGGTGACAAACTGCCTAAGAAATCCTCGCCTCCCAAGTCTAGCCACAGAGCCGACAAAGGATTAATGACGACGTCAGGCCCCGTCACCTAGGGATCTATCCGTCATCTTCTTACTCACAAGGAACCCGCCGTTGAGGGATCTGTCCTTCTTTCTTACTTATTTACTGCTCAATAGCTGATGGTTGTTCTGTTTGCAAACGCTGGTCCATATGAAGGCACTTTAGGATAGGAGCATCACCCAGAAAGGGGTGATTGCCCGTCTACGCAAGCGCAACGGGATCCTGATTGACGAGCAAGATCAGTACAAGGAAGCCCTGTATGCTCTTAATAAGGAGGTGAAGAAGCTGACGGAGAAGCTAAGGTAGGAGGGTGCCAAGAGGGAAAAGGAGCAATAGGCTAAGGAGGCGATTGAGAAGGAACTAACGGCTTTTCTTGGTCAGGTTGAGATAGCAAGGGTTGACATCGTCACTGAATTCAAGGCTTCACGGCCTTTTATTGACGCTTGTGTCGCCTACTATTGTGACGGGTTTAAGGACTGCTTGAAGCAGGTTAAGTCCGTCTACCCAAACTTGGATTTATCCAAGGTCTCCATAGATGACCCGCTGCCATCAACCCTTACTGGTGACACCATCTACGAGGGTACCAACGACTCTACTGAGTCTAAACATGACCCAAAGGATGATGGTGTCATTCTTGCTCAACCTATGGTAGATAAGGCTGTCACTCCTTTGATCCCGTCAACCGAAGCTCCAAATGCTGAAAATCCTTCCACTGAGGACGCTCAAAACCCTCCTTCAAAAGACGACGAGAACCCTTCAGCTCAGCTTAGCTTAGCTTTTTATTTGTAATGACATTTTTTGTTATGTATTTTATCTAATTTCCAGGCAATGCTTAGTGCCCTTCTATTCTTTGGGCCTTGTTTGTAAAAATTTTGCTTTATTTATGGTACATTTTTATTATTTTGCACTCGTCACTTTTGAGCAATTGTGTTTGATTTTTATGCGCATGTCCCTCCATTCTTGTGCCAGTGTCAGGATATGTTTATCCTTCAAAGAACTTGATAACTAACTAGGAAGAATTCGTCGGCTTGTAGACTCCGTGATAACCCCATCCACTTATGGACTTATAGAACACAGGTATTCTTATAGGATGAACTCGTCTGCTTGTTGATATTGTAACAAATTCGTTTGCTTGTAGACTTGAATAAATTTAAGGCATCCCAATAGGTTGAACTCGTCCACTTGTGGATTTTAATAATAATAAACTTGTCCTTGTAAGACCTTACTAATGTACACGTCCACTTAGTAATGACTTAGTAATGAACTCATCCACTTTTAGGGACTTAATAATGGGTTCGTCCACTGAAGGACTTAGTAATGAGCTCATCCACTTAAGGATTTACTAATGAGCTCGTCCATTTAAGGACTTAATAATGAACTTGTCCACTTTTAGGGACATAATAGTAGGCTCATCCACTTAAGGACTTAGTAATGAGCTTGTCCATTTAAGGACTTAATAATGAACTCGTCCACTTTAGGAACTTTATAAAAGTAGTTTTGTAGAGACAAATGTATACGTAGGTCATTTCTAAATAACTCCTCTTATTATGATAAATGCGTGCATAAGTAAAAAATTGTTCTTAAAAAGGATAAAGAAATACTGCCCTTTAGGCTTAGAAAGTACTTTAAGCAAAAATTTAACTAAAAGAAATAAACTGGAAATGAGAAGTGTCACTCTTCCTATTGTCATCTACTGGTAGTATTTCCTAAGATGTTCGGTGTTCCACAAATGATGCAGCTTTTGTCTGTCTAGCGTCTCCAGGTGATAAGTGTCTTTCCTCTGCCATGAAGTGATTTTGTAGGGTCCTTCCCAGTTAGGATCGAGCTTTCCTTGGGTGGTATCTCTCTAGTGGCGCCTATTACTTTCCTCAAGACAAGGTCTCCAACTTTGAAGTCTCTGTGTCTGACTCTAGAATTGTAATGTTTGGCCATAAGGTCCTAGTATAGCGCGAGCCTTTGTTCCACTGCTGCCCTGACTTCGTCCACTAAGTCAAGCTGTAGATGCATCACCTCATCATTCTTTCTTTGATCATGATTGTCTACCCTATAGCTTGTGAGTCCGACCTTAGTTGGGATAACTGCCTTACATCCGTATGCTAGTCAGAACGATGTCTCCCCGATTGGAGTCCTTGCTATTATTCTGTATGCCCATAGTACGCTTGGCAGCTCCTCTGGCCATATACCCTTTTCCCCCTCGACCCAAGTCTTGATGATCTTAAGCAAGGATCGGTTTGTGACCTCAACCTGTCCGTTGGCTTGAGGGTGGGCGGGAGAGGAGTATTGGTTCTTGATTCCTAATTGTGAGTAAAAATCCCTGAATGAGTCATTGTCGAACTGCTTCCTGTTATCTAAGACTAAGACCCTAGGGATCCCATACCTACAGACGATGTTTCTCCATATGAAGCTTCTCATGTTCTTTTTTGTTATGGTGGCCAAGGCTTCGGCTTCCACCCATTTGGTGAAATAATCTATGCCAACTATAAGGAACTTCAACTACCGCACTACTATTGGGAATGGACCCATAAGCAAATGGCCACGGGGCCGTCATTAGGGTTAGTTCTTCCGTCAGCTGTCTGATGACGTTGCTAAACCTTTGACATTTATCATAGGCTTTGACATAAGTACAGGCCTCCTTCTGCATAGTAGACCAGTAGTATCCAGCTCGAATCAATTTCTGTACCAACAACCGTGACCTTGAGTGGTTCCCACAAATCCCTTCGTGGACTTCTCTCATGACATAGTCCACTTCTTTGAGGCTTAAACATCTCAGGTATGGGTGGGAGAAGTCTCTCTTATACAAGACGCCCTTTATCAAAATGAACCATGCTACTTGGACCTTTAGTTTCCTTGCCGCTTCCTTATCGTCTAGTAATGCGCCGTTTTTTAAGTAAGAGACTAATGGTGTGGTCTAGTTGTTTTTAAAGCTAATCTCCTGCACATCAACGAGATCTATTAATGGAAAAATCTAAACAAAAGAAAGTACCTTGTCGGGGATGATCATGTGTTCTACTGATACAGCCTTGGCAATGCAGTCGACTTGCTCATTCTCCCCTCTGGGGATTTGAACGATCTTGGCCTGTAGGTCATCTATCCTTCTCTTTACTTGCTCCAAGTACTTCTTCATCCTTTCACCCTTACATTCATAATCACCGTTTACTTGGTTTGTGACGACCTGGGAGTCGTAATAAATAACCACTCTTGTGGCCCTTGCTGCTTTAACGAGATTTAATCCTACCACTAAAGTTTCGTACTCTGCTTCATTATTGGTCGTAGGGAAGTCCAGACAAACCATGCATTCGATCTCGTCCCCTTCTAAAGAACGAAGTACAATGCCCGCTCCACCTGCCTATCTGTTAGACAACCCGTCTACGTGTACACTCCACTGAAGATACTCTTCTTCCCCCTGACCTTCCACGTTAGTGAATTCTGCAATAAAGTCAGCAACCACCTACGCCTTAATGGCAGTACGCGGGCGGTACTGTATGTCGAATTCACTCAAATCTGTTGCCCATAGAGCCATTTGTCCGACAGCTTCAGGATTACTCATTGCTCACTGCAAAGGCTTGTCAGTCAGGACGATCACCTTATGGGCTTGGAAGTATGGCTTAAGCTTGCGGGTTGCTATAACTAAAGCGAAGACGAACTTCTCCATCGGTGGGTACCTATCTTCTGCACCACGAAGTGCTTGACTGGCATATTACATAGGTTTTTGCACTTGGTCCTTTTCTCTGATCGAGGCTGCACTAACAGCGGCCGAGGATATAGCCAAGTAAAGGAACAATTCTTCCCCTGGTTTTGAGGGACTCAACAACAACGGGGAAGAGAGGTAGGCCTTCAGATCCTCGAACGCCTGCTGACACACAGCTTTTTACCAGCATGTCATCAACATAGACTTAGACATTTCTTCTAATCTGCTGTGCAAACATCTTGTTCATGAGCCTCTAATATGTCGCGCCTACGTTTTTGAGGCCGAACGGCATTATTTTATAGCAAAAGAGGCCCGGACTAGTAACGAACGAAGTCTTCTCCTGATTTGCTTCATCCATTTTGATCTGGTTATAACCTGAAAAAGCCTCCATGAAGCTCAATGACTGGTGTTGAGCCGTAGATTCAACTAGGACATCGACTTGCAGTAGGGGGTAACTATCTTTGGGCACACTTTGTTCAAGTCTGTGAAGTCCACGCATATTCTCCATTTCCCGTTGGCTTTCTTGACCATCACAACGTTTGCTAGCCAGTCAAGATAGTAAACTTTCCTAATGAAGCCTGCCTCTTGTAACTCACGGACTTCTTCTACTATAGCTTGGTCTCGTTTTAGGGCAAACACCCGCTTATTTTGACGAAGGGGTAGAAAGGAGGGTGACACATTCAACCTGTGCACCATGACCGAAGGGTCGATTCCCGACATGTCTTCATGACTCCAGGCAAATACATCCTAGTTTTCTTGGAGGAAAGTTGTGAGTGCTCGGCGAACCATCGAGCTGGCAAGGGTGCCAATCCTTATTGTTAGATCTGGCCTGGAGTTGTCGAGAGGTATCTCTTCAAGTCTTTCAACTAGCTCTGCCACCGTTCACGACTCTTCTATGTTCATTATCTACACATAGTCGTCCATCTCCAACATTGATATGTAACACTCTCGTGTAGCAGCCTGATCTCCACGTACTTCTCCTACTCCATACTCAGTGGGGAACTTAATCATCAGGTGGTAGGTCGAGGTTACGGCCTTCCACAAGTTGAAGGTAGGTCGTCCGAGGATGGCATTATAGGCTGACAAGCAGTTGACAACTAGGAATGTAACATCTTTAATGATTTGCTAAGGATAATCACCAACCGTAATGGGCAGCATGACTACGCCGAGGAGGTATACTTTAGTCCCTCCGAACCCAACGAATGGGGCATTGGTTGGGACCAGCCATTCTCTATCAATCCTCATTTGCTATAATGCTGGGTAATAAAGGATGTCAACACAACTTCCGTTGTCGACCAGGACCTAGTGTGTGTTGAAGACAACTCGTACGCTAACAACAAGTGCATTGTCATACAGGTGGTGGAGACGTTAAGCATCTTCTTCTGAGAATTCGATGATGGGGTTGTCGATCTGCGCCATCTTTGGGACAAAGCCCGTTAGCTGGACATTCTAAACCATCCTGAGGTAAGTTTTTTTAGCCTTTTTGGACGAACCAAAGGTCGCCGTGCCTCTAACAATCATTCTTATATCTCCTATAGGCGGCCTTGGACGCTCATTCTCCCGTCGGGGAGCCTGTTCTTGTTGTGGGTCCACTTTTTCTGTACTGATGAACCTTTGCAACTTTCCTTGTCTAATAAGAGCTTCTATTTATTGCTTCAGGTCGCAGCAGTCAACTGTGTCATGACCGTGGTCATGGTGGAAGCAACAGTACTTGTCTCTGGACCTCTTATTGGGATCTCACTTTAACTTGCCGAGAAATGTCACGGCTCCTTCGTCTTTGATCTGTATCAAGACTTGGTCGATCAGGGCAGTTAACGGGGTGAAGTTTGTAAACCTCCCGGTGGGGGGCTTGGAGTGCCTATCATCTCGTCGTTCTCCAGTTCTAGCCATCTTTCGCCCCCTATCTTGCCGTACATCCTCCTGTCTTTCCCTCTTCTCGGGCTTCTCTTCTTGGGCCAATAGTGTGTCTTCTGCGTTCATGTACTTTATAGCCCTATAAAATACATCCGACATGGTCTTTAGATCATTCTTATACAAAGAAAATAAGAACTTACCCTTTCGTAACCTATTCGTGAATGTGGCCATGAGTATCTTGTCATCAGCTTCATCGATTGAGAGTGCCTCTTTGTTAGAAGGGGCTATGTAAGACCTTAGCATCTCACCCCCCCGTTGCTTAATGCTTATTAGGCATGCAATGGATTTCTTATATCTGTGCCCCCCAATAAAATGCGAGGCAAACTGGGCATTTAACTCCTTAAAGGTACCAATGGAGTTGGGCGTTAACTTGTTGAACCAAATCCTTGCAAGACCCTTCAGTGTAATAGGGAAGGCCCTACACATGATCTCATCTGCCACTCCTTGAAGGTGCATTAGGGTCTTGAAAGACTCCAAGTGATCTAGGGGTCCTTGGATCCTTCGTAACTCTCCACCTACGACATACGAAACTTCGGCGGAAGGGGGAACAAAGTAACAAACACAACGAATGGCAAATTAGTTTGATGGACCAGGTCATCGAAGTTGCTAGACACCTACCCTCTAAGGGCGTTCATCATGAAGTCCATCCGTTCCTTCAACATCTGCATCTCTACGACTATGTGAGGTGGAGCCGTATCTGTGACAGATGGACGGCTCGTGTCCTGTCGCTCTGGTCTGCTTGGGGCGTTGTTACCTTCCAGCCCTTCTTGGTCCCTTTTCTCAACGCTGGTGCCTTCTTGGTCCTCCTTTTGAGTGTTAAGCCCCGCGTTCTTTTGGCACAGTTACTCTTCCAAATCATGGTTTTGCTTAGTGAGGCACTCCACGGCAGCGGCGAGAGTTTGAACCTGCCTCTCGAGGGCGGCTATGCATGGTTCATCTCCTTGAATATTGTTGGTGGTCGCCATTGAGCGAGTAAGTACCATGTAACTCTTTGTCTAGGATGCGATAGAGTGGCTTACAAGTCACCGTCCCCACAGACGGCGCCAACTGATGATGCCGAAAATCATCAGTAAGTCACACAATCCTCACGTGCTCGAGACAACATCTACGAAACAAAAACAAAGAAGACCTTAGAAGAGTACCGATGTGGTACCGGCCAAAGACCCTCCGAAGGTTAAGTTAGGGAACTTTTCACAACTCTAGAGTGCCAGAGATGGGGGAATTATGCGTGCCTTAGTTTATGAGGGCCTTTGGGTTTTTATAGTAGCATAGGATTGATATTCGTTCCTTGGCCTAGAAGATCTTTCCTTGTGGAAGAGATCTTCTCTAATTCACGTATCTTATGGGATCCTTTCCTTATAGGACTCTTGATTAGAGTTAAGCGTGGGGCACAAAATATTTCCTTATATGCTTATACATGAAGGCCAAGTAAGGTCACATCAGCCTTGTCAATGGTTCACTTATCCTTTTCAGCTTCACTCTGTCAACTTCTTATCCCGTCTATATATTCTAATCATCTCGTTCAGGTGTTTGTTGACCTCAAGGTGCAGCTGTCAGCTTTGAGGTGGAACAGTCGACTTTATCCTATCATTGTTGGGTTATGAACGTGCAAGCGAGGCTAACGAGTTTATTAGGACCGTCGCCCTTGCCTAATATGGACAAGTTTATTAATACCAAAAATTTACCCTTATCAAAAATGATATACAGAAACAAATATAAATGTAATTTTTGATTGACAGGAACACCAGCAGGACAAAAACCTCTAGGAATCTAGGTGTTGGATGGCACATTTTTAGAGGGATCTACTTTTAGGTGGTTCTACCAATGAATTTTTTTGCTGTGCACTTAATATAAGTACTCTGTTTTATCCTAAAGAAGACTCATGGCAATCTCCTTTTATTGTATCCACAAACAAAACAAATTACTCATCATATTGTTTATCATTTCTACAACTTCAAGTTTGCAATGCAACAGATAGATTTTTTATTTTTTTTATTTTAAAAAGATGTATAAAATTTTGAAACATCATGCTTCATTCAAACCTTGCCGAAATAAAGCAAAACTCAACAGACCTCATAGAATTAACCATTAAAAAGTTCCATTATCAACAAGAAGCAAGAAATTTTGATGCATTGCAACCAAACTGATCAACATATGAATTAATTAACCCATTTTGGTATCGTAATCTTAATATCTTGTTCAGTACATTGGCTACCAGTATGGACAATTCAACAGCGTTTCATCTTCACTTTGCATCAAAATGTGGTTCTCCCCACATTTTCTAGCATTCCAAACTTTTTTCACAATCAAATGCCATTTATGTCTAGGATTCGATTTTTTCCACTTTGGTACTATGGTCACACATTGAAGTTGACAATATCAACCATGACCATTTAGCCAAAAGATCTTCTTTACAGCTTCCAGGTGAATATTGATAATCCTTTGAGAGTAAACATGTGCAACACAGAAACAAGTAAAACATACTGTGTCTCCAATCCTAACTTTAGAGATGACATCTTTACGAAATTTCAACATTTAATATGAGTAAAAGAAGCTTAAAATTCAAACTTTGTATACAAGAAAAGGAACTTACGTAAGCCAGTTTATGGGATCCAATCTTTGTGAAAGACGGTTTACCAACCCATCAACACGCTCTCTAATGACAGACTTCTTCTGGCCTTGTTCTTGCTTCCGTCTAAAAGGATACTTTGGCTTTTGGCTGTCAGAGAATTCCTCAGTCATATTGGAATCAGCCCCGGAAAGAACATCAGCAGCAAATCTCATGTCAAATAGAATTTGCAAAACTCCTTTTTCTGACAGTTGAGATCCACCAGCCTCTCTAGTAGAAAGAGCGTCCCCATAAATATCAATTACCTACATGGAAACATTGCATTCAATATGCACAAACAAAAGTAATTAGGGGATGCTCTTATACCACCAGAGAATTGAAACTGACTTAGCAACATAATGGACCAACACTAGAGAAAAAGAGAAAAATTAACATTTTATAGAAGGAATCACTAGTAAACACCTAGTCTGCTGAGAGAGAGAGAGAGAGAGAGAGAGAGATTCTTATGTAGTTCAGAAAGGTTCTTGAATAATTTCAGCTTAAAGTGAATTTAAAGCACTTTCTAGAGTGAAAATATCAATTATTTGTGTATAAGATCATTAGCATGCTTAGATTTTCAGATGATGTGATGAGTTTGATCTATGAAGAAAGGAAAACTCGTTCCAGAGAAATATCAAGAAGAAATCAAATAAGAGGAAAACACTTCGATCCATAAAGAGCAAGACATTGGCAAAGGTAACAGCAGCTTATTACAGCCACCTCTTTTTCACTTTTTACTTGTGTACAGTACCCATGTCCAGTGAATTGCAGGAAAAGTAGATCCCCTATGCACGTCCATCAAAGGGAAAGCCAAATAACATGATATATCCTTCATGCCTCTTCTCATCTGATAAGACCAAACAAAACAATGATAGAAGGGTTCCTATGTCAATCAAGTGACCTGTACAAAACCAGCTGCCGGTTTGTCGAGCTAGAAACCAAATGAGCAAGAGACTAGTCAAGAAGGGACAACATTCTCTGGAGATTATTAATCCATAATGAACAGGCAAAACTAGAACATTATAAGGGTCGAACAGAAGAAGATCCAAGGAAGTTGACTCATCAAAAGGAACAAGTGACAAGGAAATGGAGGGAGAAAGTTGTCAACAAAGACGAAGTATTTAGCTTCCAGAATATAAGGGAGTCCATGAAACACCCCATAATTTTATTATTTATTTAATTCTTATACGTAAATTAAAAAGAAGGTCCACAATTAAATGGATTTAATTGATTTGGACCTAAGATATTAAAAATAAGATAAATACTATGGAATATGAAACCCAAGTAAGGTAGTATAAGTAAATATATGGGCCTTGATAAGCTTTTTTAAAATTTTAAAAAAAAAAAAAAAACCCTAGCATTTTACCTCTTAAGATACATGTATATATATAACAGATTTTCTTTTGTTTTAACCACAACACGCGGTTGAACAACCTAATTTCTTTTTTTGCTTTGTGGCTAAACGTGAGACTGCTACAGGCATAGTTTCCTTTAGCTCTAAATTTAGGATGTTGAATATTCTATGGCTAGACTTGTCCCACTTTGCAGGAAAGGCATGAGTGGTGCATGGAATTATATTAGTACCTACTAGGATAATGGACATCACTCCATGAATCTCCAGCTATGATTATTATATTAGATCAAGGGTGCTTGTGGTTAATATATATTCGTTTTGATAGTTCAAATAGTGTGTAAAACACCCTTGAACGTTTAGACCCTCAATTACAAAATAACCAATTCAAGTTTTATGTCAAACAACTAGTGTGCGGAAAATGAACAAAAACTATAAAACAAAATTGGTAAACAATCTAAGCCAATTAAAATCACAACCCACAGCAAATATTAAAAGGCAAAGATAAAAGGGAAGGAAGATGCAAACACAAGGACAACACACGATGTGTTATCGAAGAGGAAACCGAAGCCTTCGACGTGAAACCTCTCCACCGCCCTCCAAGTGGTAAGTAATTCACTAGAAAATATAGTTAGGATACATGGACAGCAATAGACCCTCCAAGCCTAATCTACCCAGTGCATCTAAGCCCTCCAAGCTTCTTGCTCCAACGAGGTTGTGCCGAACCTATTTCTTTTCTAGCTTCCCAGATTCCGCTACTTGACCATAGCATCAACCAATGTAGATTGGTTCCTTCCTAACTGCTTCCCAAAACACCAAAGAGCCCTCTCACAGTAATGGACATGGTGAGAAAAGGTTTTGGTAAAAGGCCTCTCAAGGGTTTAACAATGGAAAGGAAGAGAGTTGAGGAATTTGAAGAGACTCTTATGTAAAGATTGTAGATGAATCAATCTTGTTTTTCTCTAGAGTTTCTCTCTCAAAATTCTCTCTGGAATCTCTCTTTCTTTTGTGGGCATAGAGGGTATTTATACTGGGGTGAGAATAGAATGTGAAGAGTCAGGTTTTACAAAACAGGGGTGGCTCGCGGCTTGGCCTCGCAGCTTGACTGAGTCGCGAGATCCAGCCGCGAGATAACAGAATGGCCAGTTGACCTATTTTGTCCTGTAGTGCTCCAGCTAGCATGACGCTTCAAGATGCTTGGCACGTGTGCTGCATTTGGCGGCTTGAAACCGCGAGTCACCTGCGAGATCAAGTCGCGAGTCTCTGTTTTCTTGCACACTCTTGAGCATTTCAACACTCTATCTCACTCACTACCCTTACAACAATCCCACCTAAATACAAGGTTCCTAAATGCTGAAATACAAGCAAATTTGGCACGGAATAAAGCCAACAAGATGGTTGATTAAATTCAACCTTACACGTCTATAGCCTCACCTTTTTTACGGTCAAACTGACATGCATCACACTTTTGTTATTGCCTAAATACTAGTCCAGCGTCATCAAGTGAATAATAGGCAACTAGATTGATAATTAAGGCTATTACATGGCTTCCAATATTAGATTGAATATATATATATATATATATATATATATATATATATAAAATAAATTTTTGCTATGAAGATTTAAAGCTTTTAAATCCTTCTGTTGAAAGCAATCACAACATCCAAATATACTGGTTTGCTAGCTTTGACAGTACTTGCTGTGTTAAGTCCACCAAGTCATACCTATATGTAACGTTTCCAGCAAAATTATTTCCAGCATCAATTAGAAGTCTTAAGGCTTTGATCACGGAGAAAATGGTCAAATGCCATTTTCGCGCAAATTATGTAGCGTTTTACCCTTTTTCCCAAACTAATAATGAAAAATCCCCTCTTTTGAAACTCGATTTGAGATAAATCGAGTTAGGCCCTATAGTGGCGTTTTTAAGGAGTCTATAGTGACGTTTTAAGGACCTATAGTGGCATTTTGTAACTCGACCTCTATGAACTCGAGTTATAGGTAAAAAAATAAAATAAATAAATAAATAATTGCCTATAACTTGAGTTCATGGAGATCGAGTTACAAAACGCCACTATAGGTCCTTAAAACGTCACTATAGGCTCCTTAAAACGCCATTATAAGACTCCAAAAATTTTTTTTTTTAAACTCGATTTATCTCAAATCGAGTTACAAAAGAGGGGCATTTCCCTAATTAGTTTGGGAAATGGGGCAAAACGCTACAATTTTTGCTCAAAAAGGGCATTTGCCAAATTTTTCCCTTTGATCACCTTCTGTGTAGAATACCATAAATGTGCCTGAGGCAAAGGAGAGCTGGTATTTGATGGATCCCAATCTGGGAATTTGACTATGAAATCAGTGTTATGATCTTCTACTATATCCGTACAATTGTAAATTGTGTGATAAAGAATTTCCTAAGCTGCCTCAACTTAATGAATTGCTTTGCCATAGCGTCTATGGGAATAGGACTTAGATTGAATATATATAATATTAGAGTGAATAGATATGATAAAACATATGGCTGTTACATTTAGATTGATCAGATATTCATTATTTTTAAGTAATGAATATCTATGATTACGTTAATGGAAAATCCGATTAGGCAGCAATATTTTTAATTCCAAAAATCTTATCAAAGCTAAAAATGAATTGGATAGTTAAGTGAATAAATAGAGAATTTTGGATATATCAATATTGTCTAGGATAAAATTGTTTAAGTGTGAAAGCTGATTTTAAGGGGGAAATTGTGTGTTGATGGACCTATCTTTGGTGTTGCTAGATTCAAATTCTACTGATTTGTTGTGATTTAAGGGAGGTTGGTTTCATATTTTTGCAACTAAGAGGTAAATGGTGTTTACTAATTTTGGAGGTTTTCCCAAAACAGTGTTTATTATTAAACTATATTATATGAAAGAAATATGTTGATATTCTATATATAAATTGATATTTTATAAATGTTTAATGTGCACATTGACTATTCGTTTTATGAAAAACTTGTGGGACAATCTAAATTTATTTAAACTTGTATGTGTGTGAAAGTTCAAATAGCATATAAAACACCAATGAATGTTTAGACCTCTAATTACAAAATTACCAACACAAGCTTATAATCAAACAGTATATGTGTAGAATATGAAATACAAACTATATCCAAATTGGTAACACACTCTAAACCAAAATTAATTACAAACACAACAGCAATTAAAAGGTAAAGAGAAAGGAAAGAGAGATGCAAACACAAAGATAACACCGGCATGTGTTATTGAAAAGGAAACCGAAGAACTCAGCGAAAAACCTCTCTGCCGCCCTCCAAGCGGTCAAATGATCCACTAAAGAATATAGTTGGGATATATGAATAGCAGAAGACCCTCCAAGCCTAATCTACCCAATGCATCTAAGCCCTCCAAGCTTCTTGCTCCAACAGGGTTACGCTGAACCTTGTCTTCTTTAGCTTCCCGGATTCCGCAATACACCCATTGCATCAACCAAGTAAATTGGTTCTCTCTGAACTGCTTTCCAAGCACCAAAATACCTCCTCACTGATATAGGTAAGATGAGATAAGGATTTGGCAAAATGTACCTCTCAAGGATATGTCAATGGAGAAAGTGAGAGTAGAGGAATTTGAAAAATCAAATGATAAAGATTGTGAATGAGTCAATCTTGTTTTCTTTAAGGTTTCTCTCTCAAAATTCTCTCTGGAAGCTCTCTACATTTTGTGAGTATAAGAGTATTTATAGTAGTGTATGTAAGGAATACGAAAAGTCAGTTTTCATCCAAATAGGGCATTCTGGCAACTCAACCTTGCAACTAGAACGAGTCGCGAGTCTCAGTCACGAGCTAACTGTTTGGCCAGACTGTCTATTTTGTCCTGTAGTGCTCTAGCTGTCGTGACCCTTCAGCTCCCCTGCATGCTTCACACGTGTGCCACTTTGACGACTTGCCAGTCGCGAGTCAGTCGCAAGATCCAGTCACGAGACTCATTTGATTTCACACATCTTAAGTATTTTTCACACTCTCTCACACACAACCCTTACAAAAATCTCACCTAAATATAGGGTATCTATTTGCTAAATTACAAGCAAATTTGGCACGGAATAAAATCAACACATAATTGAATAAATTCAACCTTACAGTGTGAATATATCTTTATATTTTTTAGAATTATGAATGGATTATTTTTGTGAACAAATTGAATATGTTTTGAAAACCTATGGCAAGTTGTGATTAAAAGCTCAGTATTGTATTTAGTCTTTAATAAGAGATAATCATACTGCAACTAGTCCTTAGCAAGGGACAATCCCTAAAAATGGGACATTGCACATTTGATAGTCCCTAAAAATGGGACATTGCACATTTGATAGCTCCTTAGCAAGTGAGTATACTATTGAGAATCCAAAAGGAAAGCTCCTTAGCAAGTGAGTATACTATTGAGAATCCAAAAGGAAAGCTCCTTAGTAAGGGAGTGCACCTTTAGATTCGAAAGGAGCCACCTTTAAGAAAAGAGATGAAAAGGAGGTTCTAGTCCTAAAAGAGGACAGCACAACCCTGTCAACGGGGCGTAAACGTTGACCATAAGAAGAGCCTAGGAAGTTATTTATATGATGGTATTGATATATATATATATATATATATATATATATATTATGATGGCTCACAATATAAAGATATTTTTTTTATATGAAATATTTGATGATAAAAATATTGATGAGTTACAAGCTATGAATTTATTATAAGAATTATTTATTTGAAAGGTTTGTTCCCACACCTCAATGTTAGTGAATTCCACTTATTGAGTTATCTCACCCTCCTTTATTCCCCCTTACAGATACATTAGAGGGATCATTAGAGTAAAAATTCTTGAAGACAACACTTATGAATAATTTTGTGGAACTACGGATTTTATTATTATTTTTATGGTATTAAACATTGTACTGGAGAATTATTTTGAGGATGTTTTATCTTTAGTAGATTAGTGCTCTGACATTTGTAATAAGATTTTAGGTTGCTGGTTGCTTTTATTTAATATTTTTATGGATTATTTAGATTGAATCGACTTTTATTGCTTATGATTTTGGGGCGTTATAGTCCAAGGTACTTTACAAAGAAAAATCACAAGATGCTGAAGAAGCAAATGACCTCATTATTCAAATCTGAACAATCAACATTAGAATATTGTAATGAACCAGAGTACACTACAACAATTGTAAAGCACAAACATTTGGAGACAAAAAATAATACATATATATTGCCATAACAGTTAGGAAGATCAATCAAAATCCTCAAGCAAGTCGCATACCTTTCCCAATAATCTTAATGCAAATTTTTGCAGAATCATTTTGTCAAGGACATGAACTCCAATTCGATGAACTTCCTCACATGCTCGGAATAAAAATGAAATAATATAAAGAGAAGGCAAAGAAGGCAGCGATATTTTTCATCTCTGATTATCCCTCATCAAACTATTCTTGCTTGATTACTGTCTCTTCCCAGCCCTACCAAAATGTTCAAAAGACGGTTCAGCTTCGTTTAGTAATTAACAATGCATATCACAAACAACATAGCATTCAAACCATATTGTCAGTTTTTGGCTAAGACAAGCTTTTGGTGTTTAGTTGAGCTTCACGTCTATCCAAAGTCATTTCATATGTCTTACTGAGAAACTAAATGAACTATTTTAATTGCCTTATATATTCTACTTAACTAGTGATAATTCCAATTGAGTACTTCAAAATTTATTAGCAGGTTGATCCAAAGTTTAATCCACTTTAATTTCACATCACAAATGTCTAAATACAAAGTAAAAGAATTATCATAATTGCTTCCTTGAATAACTACTGATTCCTAATTAGTTTGCAAGAACAAAATGAAGTATAGCTTCCACCTCATTTTATATTTCAACGATGATGATCCCAGAAAATAAATTGGATCTGTTTACTCCTCATCACTCTTCATAATTTACAAGGGTTTAGCAGGCCAAACAATTAAAATCAGACCAAAACAAGAAGCTAAAATGAGTCATTTAGTTCTAACATAAGCCAACCCCAGGAGTAATCTTAACATGGACTAATAAACCTTTTCCACAACTAAGGGTGAGTTTGGTTCAGCTTTTTGTAAAAGTGCATAATAAAAAAGTAGAGTTTTCAAAAAGTACATTTTCAAAAAGCTGAGTGTTTGGTAAAAGCTGTTAAAAAGTGTTTTTTGAAAAAGCTAAGTGTATGGCTAGCACTTATAAAAATGGCCGTTTGAGGGATAAATTACCAAAAATGACAATGTATATATAAGAGCATCTCCAGCAAATTAGACAAATTTTTATGCTGTTTGGACAATTAACAGTGACATTTATCTTTTGCCTATTCACTTTTTTAATTTTTATTTTGTAATCAAATTTATTCTTTTTTAATATTTATTTTTCTTTTTCTATTCATTCTCAACAATTATATTTTTCAACAAAAAGTGTTACATCCACAATATTTTTTGCAATACTTTCACAAGAATCATAACAAAATCTTATATGAAAAGTTGTTACTAGTTCTAATTTGAACCCATTACTGAAATTATATTTTTACTCATCAATATTAGCTAATTACTTAAAATTTATTGTGAAAATATTGTGAAAATATTGTGGTAATATTTTTAAATTGTGATTTCTAATACTTTGCCTTTTTTTTCCTCCATACGTTTCCTTTTCCTTTTTTTTTTTTCTCTTGTATTTTATCCACCACACACGTGTACATTATTTTGTCCACATCCTCTCCTTTTTCCCACACCTCCACTTTCCAGAAGGCTTTCATTCTTTCATTCTTTCCTCTTTCCTTTTTCCTTTTCCGTTTGTTTCCAGAAGGCTCTCTCAATTCCAAAGCTCTCCAGCTCTCTCAATTTCTTCTCTCTCTCTTTTTTTTTTTTTTCCACTTGATTTCCAGAACTGAACATTGTTTGGTCGTGGACCTGAACTGAACATTGAGAAGCCTCACGACCTGAACTGAACACTGTGGGTTCGGTCTTTCTTCGTCTTCCTCTTCTTCTTCCTCTTCTTCTTCTTTCTTTATGTCTTTCTATGTGTTTATGGTTGTTTGGCCGTGGGTTTGTGCTATTTGATTTCTGTATTTTTGGATTGTGGTTTGTGTTTTGGGTAATGATTTTTCTGTGTGTTCTTTGGGTTGATTTCTCATGGGTATGGGTTGGTTATGATTTCTCTGTTCTTTGGGTTGATTTCTCACGGAGAGGGCAGAGCAGAGAGACTTACGGAGAGGGCAGAGCAAAGCAGAGAGAAGAGATGGAGGTGTCGTGCAAAGGGAGAGTAGAGATGAGAGATGAGGGGCGTGAGAGAACTGAATAATTGATGGGTATTTCTATAATTCTAATATTGCAACGGTAACCCATCCAAAACGCGCATTGCGCGTTTTCATTTATGGACCCTCAAGGGTCCATAAAAATTTCCGCGTTTCTCCTTATTTTTGGTCTATGCCCAAAACGCAACTTTTATCAAAAAGTTGCGTTTTGGGCTTAACCAAATGCATATTTTGGTTTGGCTTTTTTCAAAATGTCCTTTTTAGGCTCAAAATGTGGAAACAAACGAGCACTAATTAGGTTTTCTCACTATTAGAAATCAAACTTTCAAGGGTGACATTCATATCCAAACTAGCAGCCCATCTTACCTAATTAAACTTATGAAACCTTAAAAATGACAAAAGCATATGGGAAAAACAGATTAAGAAGACAGTGTGTCAAGCAAAATGCCACATACCCTCAAGGGAGTAGTTGATGATAACGCATCATCTTGTCCAAGACCCCGAGAAAGAAAAACTGAAAGTTCATCTGATAACCACAATACCCACAAGCTGTGAGCTCGAATGCAAAGATCTCGTGTAGTTCTACTAAATTCTTCAAGTTTTGGGCTTGCAGTTTCAATGGCTCCACGCAATGTAGCAGCAGCCGATGAAGTTTGTCTTTTAGAGCCAATGGGCAATTGTCTTCCAGGACTATCAGGCACAGGAGAATCAGCAACCACCCAGGATTGTCTCAACAAGAATGGTAACTTATCAAAAACCACAGATACAGATTCATTTACCCAAAACCTTGGTGAACCAAGTATCACCGGAATGTGTTTTGAGTGGTTTCAGAATGCAAACAGGAGTTTCCCGACGAAAAGAGATCTCTCAACAGTTATAGCAGGTGGAACAGGCCAACCTTCCTTGTTGGCATTTTCCATCGCTGCATATAAATTATCAATCTCACGCTTCAATTGCGTCACTATAGTCGACATACTTTCATAACACTTATTTTGTACATATGGCGCCAGATCCTTTTACCTTAGTGCTGCCTTTGGAGATTCTAAGAAACTGAATACATCCTGAAGAACACTCTGACAGCTGCTATCTACTGCATCTATAATCCGACTAACTTCAACACCAAAATAGGCATTCAGACAACTCTGGAAATCATTCTCTTCCACTGGTGCTTTAAATCCAGAAAGCACACCCACCTTCTTAACAGTCGAGTCAATAAACCAAACCCCACCGCCCGTAAAAGGTCTGTTCAAGTTCTCCTGGAAATCAATCTGCCCATGCCCACTAGAAATCTCCCCAATAGCACGAATTGTATCCACCACATTCACAATCCTGGTCAGATCCTCAAACATTGCAACAAATAAGCGGTCGACAACATCCATAACCTACACAAACTGCAACATCCATAAGCAATCTACAATAAGTAAAGGGGACTACATAGCCAGAAATGGCAATAAAAAATAGAACAGAACGCCAAATATATATAAATATATATATATATATATATATATATATATATATATATATTATTCATTATTAGCAAACCTCCTCTCATGACCTTTGCTGGTCCCCATTATCCCAGGAACCCATTTGCCTAAATCTGCCATATCCATCATCAGTCTCATCCATTTGACCTTTCCCAGCAGGTTGACCTCTACTACTAGCAAAAGAGGTTCTTTATAAAAATGAAGAATAACATGCAACAAGTCCAATACAAGCTAATGGGTTTTCAAGGAAATAATAGCTAACTTCTTGCCCATTAAACTAACCTCTATTGCCACAAACACGTGTATGAAAATGTAAGAAATTAGTAAACTTATGAGGTTTTCGAATTCTAAAGTAGGAATTGAAGTTATAAAACATGGCAAAATTCACATACAGATGAGATGCTGACCCTAATGCATTTTATGCTTATGCTGTCTCGTATAGGGTCTGGTATGTGGGGGAGGGGGTACTGCATCTCCTTGGTGAGACTCCTAGCGTTGCTACAAAGATGCAATTACAACCAAAGAATGGATTAAATGAATTTTAATATCAACCATAACAACAGTCACAAAATTATTCAATACATTAAATGACATGTCATATCGTGGGGCCAGCCTTATGTCCTGCTTTGTGACCACCTGTCCCATAAGGAGGTGTTTTTGTTGTGCGTTTAGGTCGACCTTGTGGGGGTGAGTGTAACCCAACTACTTGCTCATTCTTGACATGCACATCTAGTTGTTTTGCTTGACTCTCAACAACTAAAGATCCTACAACTACGGGGGAGGATGGTGTAGCAGATGAAATGTGAGTGAGGCACGTAGTCATGGGATTTGTATGCAATCTAGGAGTGGGCATGAATGACATGGAGTCACTATGGGCTGGTACATGGTCTATATGACCAATGCTATATGAGGGGGATTGAGTGTGCATGACAAGAGGGGTCTCATTGAAATCAATGCCGAGATCAAAGGATGGCGAAGTAAGTGAAAGATGAGCGGGGTCAAAAAATGTACATAGGGTGGGTGAAGGGATCTCGGGGTGAGAAGATGCATGAGTAATGGGTACAGGGATCTCTAGGCCAGGAAATGTAGGAGCAGTACGTGGAGGGATCTCTAGGGAAGGAGATGCATGTAGAGGTGGAGGGAACTCGAGGGCAAGAGATGCATGTGGGGGTGGAGGGGGATCCGGCCTACTGATAACTTGATGAGGTGCAGCACACTGACCATGGCTATGGCTGGCAAGAGTTGAGCACGTGCTTGGTCGTCCAGTATCTTCTAGCGCCTCTGGATTTGCCCTATCAGTATCTTCCAAAGGAAGCTGGGCTGCTAGACGGTGAAGGCGATCCATTACCTTCAACACAGCTGTAATCTGCTTGAACTCAAGACTGCCTACTACATAACGCATCAACATCTGCTTATGATTGGCAACCTGCAAGTAAATAAATACAATTAGTTCATCTAACACAAAAATGGTAATATGCAACAAAATTTGGAAAGAAAGGTCAAAGTGATTATCGTAATAAGAAGTACGGTGCTAGTGTGGTCGACAAACCTCCAAGTGACCCTATCGTACCAGCGGAAGTATGGATGAACACTCAACATAGCACCCTCTAGTCGTGCTCCATGACATAATAATTGTGCTCTCCTATTCCATACTTGGATATGGCCAAGATATTTGGCCCTTCAATCCACTTTGGTCTTACCCCTCAGGTGGCATGAAAGGAATCATCAGTATCAACACAATCTGGTGTATGTTTCTCTACTAGCCAGAGACATACAAGCGGCACTCTCGCCGTCCACATCTCCCGCCTGAGAAATAGAACGCAGGCAGGTGGCCTAATTCGGCTTCATATGGTTGCCACACCACCTGATATAGCCAAAAAAAGGATAGCACATTATGCAATGTTCCATTATTTTCAACTATGAGATATTTTACAATTATAACAGTATACACTATTCATAAACATTACAATAATACAATTTGGGTACCTGGTTAGGATGCATAGAATCTAGAAACTAACAGTACCGGACCAAGCAGATTTCGGCGGGACTATTCTTCGTGCTCACGATCCACACCCACCTACAATTAAGAAAGAAGAAGTCAATATCTACCAATTATGCAATCTAATAAAAAAGAAAAAGGATTGTATGCTGATGGAAGCTTAAAAAAATCCATACTATTTATTTTTCTTTCAAATACTACTACTATACTACATAAGCATCCTTAGTTGTAGAATAATACTTGAATAATGCTAAGTTCAAATTTTTTTTTTATCAACTTAAGTATTTGGGACAAGTAGGTCTAGACTTCTTTATCCGAAGACATAAATTTAATTGGTGAGAAAAAGGGAGAGAGAGACTATAATAAAATGTTTTTTTGTTCATCATTCAATGATTATAGATCTTTTTGGCACGTTAGCTCACAAAATAATGATTACTTCTTATAGACTAGCAAGAGTGAACAAAAAAACTTTATTTTAATTTTTTTTCCTTATAAATAGTTGTGGAATTCAATTATTGTTTTTCCTATGCTATTTATCCACAAAACTCAACAAAATTATTCCACCAAAGGATGAGTTATGAAAGAAATAAAAAAGAAGAAGAAATTGAAAAAAGAAAGAATCTAATTAGCAAAAAAATAAAACTGAGAGAGAGATACAAGCTTTGTATCATATATATGGCCCATTCTTCCTACAATATTCTAATTGAGAAATTCCCATTTATTTTTTGGCCATAACCCCACTACCTTATTTAAAAACAACAGCAATAACAGAAACAAGAAGAAGAAGAAGAAAGCCTTAGTCCAAAAAGTATGGGGCAGCTACCTTATTTTAATCTAAAAAATACATTCAGTGGATACTACATACACACATTATATCTACTGCAGAACCCAAAAGTACAGGAAAACTTTCAAAGGCAAACATCTTCTAATATTGGCATTATCAAACGGATAGCTTAAAACCAAACCAAGTCTGCACTTGCAAGTATGGAATCTGAAACTTGGACAAAATAGAGAGAATTTAAACCACAAAGCAACCAAAAACTTGACAATGGCCCTCAGGTATCCAATAGGTAGCAAAACCCACAAACCAAATTAAAATAACCAATCAAATCATGCACAAACTTACAAACACAAAATAGCACTTTCCAACATATGGCATGTACGTCTAACCACTCAATTAATATTGTGGACCAATATTTAAAGATATATGCAAAACGCTGGCCAATAAGTAAATTGTAACACCACAGATTCTAATAACGAATGAATAAAGAACACCTAATCGCATTTTATTCTAAGATTGAACATACAACTCCACATCACTACACGCCTGCCATGTGCGGAACTCATGATAGCTTAATTTATTAAATCCTTCATTGCACAAACTACAAGCAAAACACAACTGAAGAGATAAAATTGATAGGAAACCCCACAAGCCAAAGTTTCTGACCAAAATACTCGCACAAGTAAGCTTTAGTATCAAAATACCACACAAATTTACAAGCACAAATGGCAGTGTCCAAGAAATGGCCCATAAATTTAACAACTCAATAACATTGACCATTGCTCAAAGCGTACTAAGGAAAAAGGCTGGCCTGTAGGTAAGTAGTAGACACCCACATATTCTGATTATTAAGACAGCAAAAACATAGCAAACCACCATCACACACCTGCCATATAAAACATAAAATGGGTTGCCTTTTATCGCATTAACATCACTGCAAACCCATGATCATGAACAAAATGAGCCAAATATTCAGCTCTGAGATACTCAAAGCCGATAAAGATATTGAACCCACTCGCTTAATAGAAACAACAACAAAAATAGATAATCACGAGACATCCCTCACACAAGCAACAGGTCCGTAATTCAAAATGTAGCTTTTGGGCAAGTTATCAATACACTCACAAGTCACAGCCCATTAGGCATTACCTCTAACTGCCATCCATCTCTGATAGACAACCCAACTTCAGAAACATTTCACTTAGTTTTTTTTTTTTTTTTTGAGAAAGAAATCAAGTACTTTTATTAATGTAAATGAGTTACATCTAAATACAAAAACAAAACAATATGAGGTGGAATATCTTCCATCCAAACTTGGAAATTTGGTATGCATATCTAGTATGCATATAGCATGTTTCACCAAATTATGAGCTACACTATTGCTGTTTCTCTTTAAATGAGAATACAACACTCTTTGAAAATGATTCGAATAAAGTTTCACATCTCCCACTAGCAAACCCAATGGACTTAGGTTCTGCTCTTGTGACTTCAAAGCTTGAATCGAACCAAGAGCATCCCCTTCTAGTATTATCCTTTGGAACCCCAACTCATGAGCGAACATCAAGGCTTTCTGGGAAGCCAATGTTTCTGTCTCCTCTGCCTTATATGCCTGCAATAACTTTTTTGAACATGAAGCTAGAACAGCCCCATTGTTGTCCCTTATTACAACTCCAACACCTAACTTATTTAACTCACCAAAGACCATACCATCAAAGTTCACTTTCACAAAACCTGCTTGTGGAGCTTGCCATCTGTTACCTCCTGGACTGTTGCTTCTGATCTGCATACCTAAAGCTTCTGTGCTTGATCTGAAGTGCGCCAACATTGCAGCTGACTGTGCAGCAACTTGGTGCAGCGGATTAGCTTGAAGATTGAGCCTAACCTTGTTTCTCTGATTCCAAATAGTACAGGCCGTATTTGCAAACAGCTCCAGTGATTTTCCTTTCTCTACCATCCATAACAACAGCTCTTTGACACACGTAAAATCAATTTCACCTCTAAACCTCCCTTCTTCCTGATCAGCCCACACAATATCAAGCTCTGGACAAGACCATAAAGCATGCACCGAATCCTCTATTGCCCTTTTACACCTTTCACATATCGGGTCCTCCAAGATTTTCCTTCTCATCAAAGCATGTTTGGTTGGAAGTACATTACGGCAAGCTCTCCAAAGGAAGTTTTTTATCTTTGGAGGGGCTTGCATCTACCATACTTCCTTCCAAACACGCTTATGACAGATTGGAGGGGTTTGAGCATTCAATTGCAGCTCCTCTTCTTCTTTAAGGAACCTATAACCAGACTTACATGTGCAGTTTCCTGAAGTGGTATATGGCCAATACAAGGAGTCCTCTGTCACATGTTGGCTAAGGGGAATTTTCTTTATCAACTTGGCATCCTCTTCCACAAATAATCCATCCACCATCTGCTCATTCCAACTTCTTGTGCTTGGGTCAATAAGTGAGTCGATGTTATGATTTTCAAAACTCTCCAATGGGCAAATAGGCTGAACCGTTGGATGTTTTCCTGGCAGCCAACGATGCTACCAAATATTTATTTTTTCTCCACTTCCTACCATTTCACTTAGTTAATATAAAAAATTGATGTATGACATTCCACAACATTTGAAAGAACTCCTAGGTTCACCGAGATATGAAAAAACCCCACTCTTGGATATTACAATGTGATTAATTCCATTCAAATTTAACATTACATACCACTAAGTTTATACCAATAAATGATTATCTAAACAAATTTTATACCAATAAATGATTATCTAAACATATGATCAGTGCTAGAAATTAATAACACTTTTATTATACATCAATCATAATATATGACCTCAGTTGTAACGCCCCAAAATCATAAGCAATAAAAGTCTATTTAATCTAAATAATCCATAAAAATATTAAATAAAAGAAACCAGCAATCTTGAATCTCATCACAAGAGTCAGAGCTCTAATTCACCAAATACAAAACATCCTCAAAATAATTCTTCAATACAATGTTTAATGCCATAAAATGATAATAAAATCCTCAATTCCACAAAATAGTTTGTAACTGTTGTCTCCGAAGAATCTCTACTCCAATAACCCTTCTAATGTATCTGTAATGGAAAATAAAGGGGGGTGAGATAACTCAATAAGTGGAATTCACTAACATTGGAGTGTGGGAACAAACCTTCAAATAAATAATTCTTACAGCAATTTCATAACTTGTAACTCATCAATATTTATCATTAAATATTTCATGTAAAAGAAAAATATCTTTATATTGTGAGGCCATGATAATATATATATCAATACCATCACATACATAGTTTCCTAGGCTTTGCTCGTGGTCAACGTTTACGCCCCGTTGACAGTGTTATGCTGTCCCCTTTTCTGGGACTGGAACCTCCTTTTCATCCCCTTTCTTAAGGATGGCTCCTTTGGAACCTAAAGGTGCACTCCCTTGCTAAGGAACTTCCTTTTTGGATCCTCAATGGTATACTCCCTTGCTAAGGAGCTATCAAATGTGCACTGTCCCCTTTTCTGGGACCGTCCCTTGCTAAGGACTAGCTACAGTATGATTGTCCCTTGCTAAGGTCTAAAACAACATTGAGCTTTCAATCATGACTTGCCATAGGTTTTCAAAACATATACAAGATGCTCATATACATAATCCATTCAAGATGCTCACAAAAATAATCCATTCATAATTCTCGAAAATATAGGGATATATTCACACATACAAATTTAAATAAATTTAGGTTGTCCCACAAGTTTTTCATAAAACGAATAATTAATGTGCACATCAAGCATTTATAAAATATCAATTTACATATAAAATATCAACATATTTCTTTGATATAAATAGTTTAATAATCAATGCTGTTTTGGGAAAACTCCCAAAATTAGTAAACACCACTTACCTCTTAGTTGCAAAAAAAATAAAATAAAAGAAATCAACCTCCCTTGAATCACAACAATTCAATAGAATTAGAACCTAGCAACACCAAAAATAGGTTCATCAATACACAATTTTCCACTTAAAAATCTATTTTCACACTTAAACGGTTTCATCCTAGACAATATTGATATATCCAAAATTCTCCATTTATTCACCTAACTATCCAATTTACTTTCAACTTTGATCAAATTTCTGGACTTAAAAATATTGCTGCCTAATCAGATTTTTCCATTAACGTAATCATAGATATTCATGAAACTTCAATATAGCTAAAAGAAAGCTAGTGCAATAATATAGTTCTGCCAAATCAATCTTAAAGCCAATAGAGGTCCATATCACTATACATACTATTCATACATAATCAATTTCAAAGCTTGGACCATACGGCTATATAAACAATTCCTATTATAATATTGTAATTATCAACCCAAAGACCCAAAATCCAGTACACGACTGAACTAGTGTGAATGCATATTAACCGGTTGTTGATACCCATTTTCGCGACACATTTTCTACAAGCCCGATTCAACCAAACCCGACTTCCTTGTGGGCTCAATTCATGTATTACATTTTATTTTTTTAAGCATGGCCCAAGCCCATGCGACTTATTGGGGGAAATTGAGGAAGTGTGGTTTGGAGGGTATAGGTTGGTTCCTTTCGGACCTTTTGCATGAGCCTAGCCCATGCGTGCTTCCAAGTGGGCAAGGGACACTGGTAGCACCTCAGGCTCATGAAGGAGGTCTTGTATCCAAAATTTCCATCCCAAAATAGCTTTTATGCTCTAGGTGACTGTGGCCTAAAGTTTCTGCCCTAACCCACTTTTACCTTTAAAACATAGTTGGCTCCCATTGGCCAACTCCATCTGTTAGGCCTCACTTAGGTGAGCCTTTCAATGGTCTGAAATGTCTGATCAAAGGCAACCAATTAGAGCAAACCCCCTTTATTTCCAAAATTATGTACTATGGCCTAAAGTTTCTGCCCTAACCCACTTTTACCTTTAAAACATAGTTGGCTCCCATTAGCCAACTCCATCTGCTAGGCCTCACTTAGGTGAGCCTTTCAATGGTCTGAAATGTCTGATCAATGGCAACCAATTAGAGTTAACCCCCTTTATTTTCAAAATTATGTAAAAAGCATACCAAACTCTATATAAAACTCTCTCTTCAGCTCATAAAAAGGGGCAGCCACGTTCTACCTAGAGCCTTGAAACTTTAGAGCAAAAAACACATTCAGCTATTCAACAATCTTACAATTCCGAAGTTTAGGGGTGGAAATATGGGTATAGGGGAACCTTCCCTCTCTTCCTCACGACCTCCCTCAATTTCCTCTTCTGTGTGACTGTGGGTCGAAGTTTCAGATCTGTTAAACCACGTTTTCCCTATAAAGCTAAAACTTGAGAGCAAAAACCTACTAAGCCAAGAGACATTCTCACAATTCTAAACCTTAGGGGTGGAAATATGGGTACAGGGGAACCTTCCCTCTCTTCCTCACGACCTTCCTCATTTTCTTTTTCTGTGTGACTGCGGGTCGAAGTTTGAGACCTGTTATGTTTTTATGCTTTTTCTGCACTTTCATTATTAGCATTTTGATTTTCTCTTGTCAAAGCACCATTACCCTTTTGTTCATTATACATTTGGAATTTTGAGCTTGATTCTCCACAAATAAACACTTCTAAAGAACCCAAGGGGAGATTTGGGCCATTCTCGCATTTTCGGCCCTTATCGCAAAAACGTCCCCAACATTTTGGTGACTCCGCTGGGGAGTCAAGTAGCTGACACAAGAGAAATGGTGCCTCCAAAGGTGTGGAACCAGCGAAGAGATGGTGTTTTTCACACCAACTTGTTGTTCCAAGGGAAGTAGTATGATGCTTTACCGCGCAAGAAGAGCATTGTGAAGTTAAGCTTGAAAAAATTCTATCCTTAGCTCATTGAGCTGCTGGAGATGCTCCAAATCATGTGACAAAATCACTCTAACCTCCGAAAACCACCCAAGAAGTGAAGGATGAAGGGAGAATCAACTTTCTTATTCAAGGAAAAAAAAATTTCTTCCACTCATCCATATATATATATATATATATATATATATATTTTTAGCTATCATTCTTATGGATGAATCATCATTTATCTCTTGTTTTACATGATATTTGTGAAACAATTTTGTTGTAGCTTGAAAATGCAAAAATGGCGAGCCACAAATCCAACCGCGAAGGGTATGACGGTTCCAACCAATAATCAACAATGCAAAGCTCTAAACATCAATTTCAAAACCAAGAACCCCTCACGCGCTGAGCATATGGGAGCCGCAAGTGATTGACTCATTTTGGCACAACAATAATTGCCATTGTGTGTGACCCTTCGTAGTTGAATATTTTTGGCGTCGCTGCTAAATGAAGTCTTCACCAAATAGCTAAAGGCCATAGCTAAATGGCCCACCGCAAAACACTAGATATTCCATACACCAAGCCTTGAGGTAGCGACATACCATACATCAAGTTGTATTGCTACTGAGTTAGCACCGAGCATATGGGAGCTGCCGCGGGTGATTAAATTATTTTGGCACAACAATAATCGTTATTGTGTGCGACCCTTCGCAACTAAGCATTTTTGGCATCATCGCTAAATGAAGTCTTCACCAAAGAGCTAAAAGCCATAGCTAAATGGCCCACCGTAAGGTGCTAGACGTTCCATCCACCAAGCCTTGAGGTTGCACCACACCATACAACAAGTCTTTAAGAAGCGACATTTCATAAGCCAAGTTTTGAAGTCATACGAGCGACATACTACCGTTTAAAGCGCGCTTAAGCTAAGACTCTCGAGCACTCTCTTCGCTAATTCATTTTTTTATACATATCGTTTAAACCATTTTAACTTTCAAATTTTTATTCAAAATATTTTTTATAAGTCGTTTATGCTATTTCGCTTGGCCATGACTATCGCTTACTAATATAAATCACATTTGCACTTAGGGTGAAATGGAAACCTTCTCAGAGCACCTAATGACAAAGAAAATCTGAACTCAATTCCCTCTCACCGAAGCTGTGACATGCTTATGAACGCTAAGCTATGACGAGCTCACGCATCCAAAATCTTGGTTGATCCACACACGCCAAGCCATAGCATGTACATATATCTCAAGTTATGACAAGCGCATGCATTCTAAGCCATGACAACGCCTTAATCCTTCTTGAATTTGAGATTATACTTGAAAAGGGAAGTTCAAACGCTGCCATCATCAAGAAAATTGTTCTTGTCACTCAATTCTTGCAATTGAAATCCATGGCCAAGCCAACTAATAAGGAAAGTTCGCGCGCACCTTTGAAGAATGCTTCACTAGAGCTCGCTCTAAACATTGATGTCAAACAACTCAAAATTCACAAGCTAGTTGCTGGAAATCCATTCCAAAAATTTTCGAGTGGAATCTTAGTATTGATGTGAAAGCTCAGAATAAGCGGCATAGAGGCTAATGAAAAAAATTGTTGTGCTAGGGATGCAACAACCCTATACCGATGTCTCTAATGCTTAGCCCATCATTGTCCGAAAGTTAGAAGCTAAGCAAAGCAAAGTATGGAGCTGCTATTTGTGGTACCATGTATCTTCGACAAAGAGGCTAACCGAAGTGTGGGAGAAAAACTGTGGTGCTGGAAATGAAACAATCCTATACCGACATTTTCGACGCTTAGCCTATCATTGTCCCAAAATTAGAAGCCAAGTTAGCTGAGTATGGAGACGCTGTCTAAGGCACAAAAAATCTTCGACAAAGAGGAATTATATTCTGCCCTCTATATAGCAAATGAGGAACCCTATTTTTGGAATTCATCTTGGAGAAATATAGTGAGTGCTAAGGGAGGAATAAATCCTACCAACAACTCTTGGAGATGGGATACCATTGGTTTGGCATAACCAAATTCGCTAAAGTCGCCACACTTCCAAGTGCACTCCAAGCTTATACGCACACACTATATAAGCCTTCAAGATGTGAGCGCTCCATAGCCTTTTATACTCAAGGGCTTGAACTCATTGGACCTATCCATTCACCCTTGAATAAGTACATTCGGGTCTTTGCCGCCACTAGTTCACTAAGTGGGCGGAAGCAATTTGACTCAAGCAAAGCTATGGAAATGGTTGTAGCCAAACTCATCAAGAAGTATATCATTTGTTACTTTGACGTCTCGTTCATAAGCGACAACAACACGTCTCGCTTATACCAATTTTTGAAGGCAAGCCCTATGAAATACTAGGAAGCCGATGAACTATCATATTATCCAAGCATGGTGAGATCCCTACATGCAAAGGTGCAATGCCTTCAATAAGGTGGGGAAAGCCAACGCTTTCTTCTAATGAGAAACCTTGCGAAACGACAAGAAAACCAACAAATTACTCTTACGGCAAAGCCTCTACATGCGAGGGTAAAAAAAAAAATGCTCTCAATAAGGTAAGGAAAGCCAAACGCATACTCTCTCTATGGTAAGCCCTATCAAATGGCTAGGAAGCCAATGAGACGTTTTATCATGGCGATACCCCTACTTGTGAAGGCACGACTAGCCCTTAACAAGGTAGGGAAGCCAATGCGCCCTCAAAGGAAATCCCTACCGAATGATTAGGAAGCCAACGAGATGTCATATCATTCATGTGTGGCAAAACCCCTACTTGCGAGGATGCAATGCCCTCGACAAAGTAGAGAAAGTCAACATTTTCTTAACGGCAAGCCTTTCAAAGCGGTAGGGAAGCAAACATAACATCTTAAAATTCAAGCACGGTGATCCACTACATGCAGGGACATAGCCAGCCCTCAAAAGAATGAGAAAGCCGATGCATAAACCTTATAAAGCGGCAAGGAAGTCAATAAACTATTACCCCATTGCCAAATGGTAATTCGTTATATGCAAGGATACAACTCCTCAAGAGAATAGCAAAATCGTGCATTCTATAGGGCGTTATATGCAAGAATGTGATTTCTTCAAAATTGATAGTAATACAAGCTTCATTCAAGCCGCTGTCTATGAGAACACAATCAGCCTTTACGAAACGGTGACAAACAAGTGCACCATGAGCCATAGCATGCGCAAACGCAGCCCATATGTGGAGGCTTCTTGAAACTAAAGAAATAGCAACCTAATGTATGTCGACTACCAAGCGGCGAGCCAAGCTTCAATACATATAAGGTTCTATTTGTGAAACCAAATCTACCTGTCAATAGAGCGCTGAAAAATGTTGCACGGACAACAAGACGTGCACTTAGCCAAAACCTTTTTGCGAAGGCATGACAACCAAGCAACATGTCTACTAACTGGCCCTTGCAAAGGCAAAGCCATATTCACAACATATCCAATTAAGCACAAGTTATTCTCAAGAGACTACGTGCATATAATCTATCAAAATTATGCTACTTCATCGCAAGGTGCACTCGACCCTTCCAAGCAAGCTTTTCTCAATATATTCAAATGGTCACGGCCATACAAGAGTTGTTTTCACAAAAATAAACGTGTTCATAGCCTATTGAATAAAGGTAGAAACTCATTCTCAAGGTACAAAATGCAAACTATTCACATCCTTGAGGTACAAATCATTCTTTTCATTCCAAAATTCAAATTACATGTTGAGACATAGTATATGTGTTTCTTTGTACAAAATACAAATTGTACTTACTAACCATAACAGTACAAATTCAAAGTGGCACCAATATAACTAGACAGGAGCTACTCTATACATAAGTGGGTTGTCCACAAGGGTGAAATACAAGAGAAAATGTTTCCAAGGCAGCAGCCCATATTACACACTTCAACTAGTTCGAAATTTCAAAACTTGGGGCTCAATACAAGACAATCGGATAAAAAAAAAAAAAGGGGGGGGGGGGGGGGGGGAAAGCAAGAAAGGAGGCGAAGGAAAAAGTTGAAGCAATGTCGTAGTCCCTATCCAACATCACCATCTTCGGGACATTGGCTTGCAATCGCTCTCTTCTTTACTTCGAAGCCGCAAGTGAGAAACATACTAAAAATGGCCCAAAGTTATTAGCAACAGCCATAGTACCATCTATTGCAGCTCTATGTTGTTGTTCGCAGCGGCTTTAATCTCAGAAAATGATGCATTGGCAATGGGATTGGCCTCGGGAATGAAAGTCCCAACGACGGCATCACAATTGTCTAAGCCACAGTCATCCTACAAGAAATCATAGTACAACTCACTCAATATACTATTATATGCAATCAAGAAAAGAAAATGAAGAAAGATATGTGACTTACCAAGTGAGTTACAAAGTTCCCACTCAACAATGGTGTATCTCCCAAAGTATACTTATTCTATGCAGGACGGCAATACGATGCACTCAATAATCCCTATTGGCATGAAAAGGGGTTGGCAATGAGTTTTGACTTCTCACAATAGATTTTATGTTTCCAAAGAAATCCACGGCTTCATTCTCAAACAAATGGAGCTGCGACATTACCACAAGCGAAAGCATCTCGACACAACGACGTTTCATTGAACATTTTTTATAGCCACGCAACAAAGAGGAATCTCCTACTTGCTCACAAGTTACTCCATTCATCATTTTAGCGTACACAACAGCTATTTTACAAGGCGACCTCTCATGCTATCATGGTCAATCTGGTCCTATCAAGGCCCAAGACGCGAGGGCTGTTATAGATGGGCAATACCATAATCAAATAATAGACGCTCTATGGAATCATTAATAATGGTTTCGCCAACACTCTCCTCTTCATCACAACAAACATGAAGCAACAACAACTTGTGACTCTGCATTTTATTCGCATTCGCCATGATAACACAATATTGGGGGCTGCCAGTGCCAGCACATACAGCAGCTATGTCACACCTTTATACTACATCGCCAAGTGATATTTTTACTCCATTCCATCTTAAATGCGCTATACGGCTAACAATATCACTTATAGCTCGTGGTTATAGCTTCATCAAAACAAGTCTTGGCAAACGTAATCTCATCAAATTAACCAACAATCAAGCAACTCAAGAAAATTGAAGCATCCTTAATGTGGTACAATTTGCATAGAGTTTCAAGATAGCCTTTCATTCATCATCATCTTCTCCTATGGACCCAAGTCAAATTTACAGTCAAGTATGCTACTTCTACTTCCAACACCAATTCCAACTCAATATCAGGCATGGTCGCGCTACGAACTGATTTTCATGCCTTGCGACTATCGAAATCAATAAGGAGTCTACTTCGATATGAAATTCAGATTCAATTACAATGACTCAACCTTATGGGTCGATACCTCGCGGTATCTACGATCTCCTAAGGAAGAGCCAACCTACGCATCAACGACACTATTCATTCAACATGTCGCCAAATACATCCAAGAGATCGGAAAAAAAAAAAAAAAAAAAAAAAAAAAAAAAAGTTAACTCACCGAGGTGAGCATCGCATCTGACTTTATCGAGCTTGCACAAAGAACAGATTCAACATCTTGTCGCCGCTTTCGGCATCAAATCTCTTACAACAAAATCCTCGCTCCTTAGTGAAGAAGGCTCCTTCCTCTTCGCCAACAACATTGCTTAGCCAAAATTGGTATAGATGGTCTAGCGGCCATGGGTGGCAATCTATCGCAAACCTCCACTAACATCATCAATGGAACAACTCTACTCTTTGTCGATGGGTTTCCTCTTCCTTTAGCGATGGCACTTCGTCCCACCTAAATCCTGACATTTTCAACGGTGGACGGTGCTGAGCTCTTCAAGTTTATGCTTTCCACCAACAAAGATCTCCTCCAGTCCTCCGTTTTGCCATCGTCATCTCACTGCCCTTAGGTTTCAGCAAATGTGGGTTAAAACAAATATTCACAGCTCTTGAAGCGAATAACGAAGAATAGAAGAAAGTATGAAAGATGACATGTCAGTGGAGAAGAAGAAAAGGCCACCAAAGGAAGCCAAAAAAAAGTGGCATGAAACTTTGGTAAATCTAAAAAAAAAAAAAGAAAAAAAAAAAAGAAGGAAAAGCTTTCCATGATTAATAATAGGAGGATTTTGCTCCTACACTCCTACAATAACAACGAGGGGGGGAGAAGAATAGCCTAAAGCATGTGGCATGAAATTTAAAAGAAGACATGGAGTCATCTGGAGCAAACCAAGGAAAAGAAAAAGGAATGCTAAAGTTACCTGGTGGTGCATAGAAAAACCATAGAAACAATAAGAAGATACAATGGAGGCATTGACTTGAGATGTGTGGACATGAAGGCTATTGGTCAAATAGTTGGACTAAAGCTTAAAGTTGTCCCAAATAAATTTCATCAAGTTACATTCAACTTTTCCAAGCTCCACAACTCACGTTATTTCTACAATTGAGCTCCATTGACCCGTATCTTCTCAACAAAAAATAGAGCGTTTGGGGTAAATTATTTTCCAAACCCGCAACATATGCAAGTAATGGGAAACATCAACTACTCACACCGCATGCCGCAAGTGCCACGCGTGCTCGGGGGCTAATGTTGATACCCATTTTCGCAACACATTTTCTACAAGCCCGATTCAACCAAACCCGACTTCCTTGTGGGCTCAATTCATGTATTATATTTTATTTTTTTAAGCATGGCCCAAGCCCATGCGACTTATTGGGGGAAATTGAGGAAGTGTGGTTTGGAGGGTATAGGTTGGCTCCTTTCGGACCTTTTGCATGAGCCTAGCCCATGCGTGCTTCCAAGTGGACAAGGGACACTGGTAGCACCTCAGGCTCATGGAGGAGGTCTTGTATCCAAAATTTCCACCCCAAAATAGTTTTTATGCTCTGGGTGACTGTGGCCTAAAGTTTCTGCCCTAACCCACTTTTACCTTTAGAACATAGTTGGCTCCCATTGGCCAACTCCATCTGCTAGGCCTCACTTAGGTGAGCCTTTCAATGGTCTGAAATGTCTGACCAAAGGCAACCAATTAGAGCAAACCCCCTTTATTTCCAAAATTATGTAAAAAGCTTACCAAATTCTATATAAAACTCTCTCTTCAGCTCATAAAAAGGGGCAACCACGTTCTACCTAGAGCCCTGAAACTTCAGAGCAAAAAACCCATTCAGCTATTCAACAATCTTACAATTCCAAAGTTTGGGGGTGGAAATATGGGTATAGGGGAACCTTCCCTCTCTTCCTCATGACCTCCCTCAATTTCCTCTTCTGTGTGACTGTGGGTCGAAATTTCAGACCTGTTAAACCACGTTTTCCCTATGGAGCTGAAACTTGAGAGCAAAAACCCACTGAGCCAAGAGACATTCTCACAATTCTGAACCTTAGGGGTGGAAATATGGGTACAGGGGAACCTTCCCTCTCTTCCTCACGACCTTCCTCATTTTCTTTTTCTGTGTGACTGTGGGTCGAAGTTTCAGACCTGTTATGTTTTTATGCTTTTTCTGCATTTTCATTATTAGCATTTTGATTTTCTCTTGTCAAAGCACCATTAGCCTTTTGTTCATTATACATTTGGAATTTTGGGCTTGATTCTCCATAAATAAACACTTCTAAAGAACCCAAGGGGAGATTTGGGCCATTCTCGCATTTTCGGCCCTTGTCGGAAAAACGTCCCCGACACCGGTCAACAATTGAGGCTTTGTGTGAATGCATAGTAACCAGTCAACAATTGAAGCTATGAGTGAAAGCATAATAACCATAAACACTCTTTTCCCTTTAACATGATGACAAAGTGCAAGCCTATTACTCTATTTGGTTCAGTTTCAAAGTCTTCCTGACATACAGCCATATTTACCATTCTTAATCAAATATAATAACAATTCTAGGAGCCCTTTTTTCTATTAGTATAATCATAGAAACCGTACCTGAAATCTCTACTCACAACCACAGTGAAGAGAAGTGAAGTTCAGTAGTGTGATGTGGCTGAAGCAAAAGGAAGCCTCATAAGTATATGCACGTGTAGCTTAAGAGGTAAAAGACTAGGGTTTTCAAGGCCCATATATTTACTCATGTCACCTCACTTGGGCTTCATATCCCATAGTATTTTTTTTTTTTTTATATCTTAGACCCAAATCAATTTAATCCATTTAATTGTAAGCCTCCTTTATAATTTACGTATAATAATTTAATTGGTATCAAAATTATGAGGTGTTACATCAGTGGTTATAAAACAATATATAAAAATAAATAAAAATCCTATTAATTTTCAAAATTTGAAGAATATCAAGGTTAAAATTTTATTTTCTATGTCTAACAATGTGTCACATTTTTTAAAACTATGGATCCATTTCCAATAAAGAGAATCGGTCAAGGAAGAGACTTACTTAATGGACAATGGAGAAGGTGCTAATGGTGGGCCATATGCATCATCTGGTAGGAGGTCTATCATTGGGCACAAAAAAGGAAATCTGAACCATGCCCAATATTGAACCAATATCAAGACCCCACCAATCTGACTAGCACCTCTATCAGTTGCCCTGCACAACTCTCCGTACAACCATGCAAGGCAAGTGCTCCCCCAACTATACCGAGGTGGATTGTGAAGGTCCCTCAATATCTACAACCACATCGTATGCACCCTATCGCCAGACTTGTTGGCAAAAATTGTGTCCCCTAAGAGTGCTAGAATATAACACCAGGCATACTAATGCACAACAACCTCTGCTGCACCATCAGGCAACCCTTGGTCAACTTTTTCAAGTAGCTTGTTAATTTGGATCCTTTGTCCTTGAAGCACCACAGGATTAGTAACAATTCCAAGCATATTCTGACATTCAAGAGCCCACCCCAAGTCACAAGTTCCAACAATTGTCTCACCATCGATTGGAATCTCCAAAAGAACCTCCACATCCTGTAATGTGATCGTCATCTCACCGTGTGGTAGGTGGAAGGTGTGGGTTTCAGGCCACCATCGCTCAACAAAGGTCATTATCAAGTTATGATCAATCTCTCAAGATGGGGTCCTATGCAACCCCTCTAATCCAACTCTCTTGACAATGTCGAGGACATGATCATCCACCATCAGGCGTCGTTTTTGGAACTCGTCATTACGACCACGACATTTCAGTGCCCTGGATCCTGCACATGATAGAACCATGGTGATGAGATGCAATATGCCATAAACTTTGTACATATGATTGTAGCTATTGTTCCCAAAAAAATAATAATAAAGCTGTTATTAGGGGAAATTAAAATATCATCCCAAAAAAAAAATTTAAATAAAAATAAAAAGCCACAAAGGGAGAAAATAAAAGGATGCAATGCACTTGATACATTTGTTTTTAGCCGTTTATCATGCTACTTATGTCGTGCATGCTATTGTGTAAACAAAGGGAAGCAGCAACCATGAAAAGCATGGCAACAGGGGTAACATAAAACATTTCAAAGAGCATGAATATTTAGAATCAAAGAACAGAGAGAAAATTTTCTAAATGAGCTTTTCTCTCTTCATCTCTCTTCACTCACTGTATTCTTTCTTTCCCATTTTGATTTGAATTCTCATGTGAGTTTTTATACTTGTTTTCAGTGGTTTAGCCTAATACCAGGATATGAACACCAGGGCTTGAGGCAGAACAAAGCAAGGAAGAGTGGGATAAGCAACCAATAGGGAGCAAGAATCAAATGCAACGCGAAACAACCAGGCAGGGGAAATGTATAATTGTATACTAACCACCAACTAATTAATTTGTGTGTGATATTTCCTCTCTGTCGTACACATATTGTTTCTCTCCTAAATGTATATTAACACACACAAAACATAGAGCACATTGATTCACATTTGAGCGTTGACTACTACATACTAGTGTGTGCGGAGTGTGTTTGTCATGCCAGTTGATTTCAAGTATAATTTTGAAATTGTTGATTCCAAAATTATAATTTAAGGCTGTGTGTTCGTATGTGTGCAACAAACCTTTCATACAACAGAAAAAATCACTCTTCCACACACAAATTGGCAAAACACATGCACACCACACACTTTCAGACACCCTATTCAAACCAACCTAGTTGACAGCCATACCCATACTGAAATCCACACGTTCCAAGGAAAAAAAAAACAAACAAACAAACTTAGTTGCCTGGGACCTCCAATCTGAGAGAGTTGATCTAGAATAAGGTATATGGGCATTTTAGAGAAAATAGACTTAGGTTGGTTTAGTTTTTAGAGTGATGCCTGGTCTGCTAAGTCCAACTCCAACCCATTCCGAAAAGTGATGTTTAAACGCAAAATCCTATTTTAAATAAATCTCAACCCATTCACTCAACAAGCTCCTCACACTAAGTGTGCATTTGGATATCGCTTATTTTGCAGAAAACTGAAAACACTGTAGCAAAATAATTTTTAAATATGTGAATAGTACCGTGGGACCCATTTTTAATGAAAGTTTTGGTAAAAAAAAGAGATTTGTAAGTCTCATGAACAGTGCATGCAACCCACTGGAAAAGACAAAAATGTGCATCTCCCAAAAAAAAAAAAAGGTGAAATGCTAGACGCCAAACGCCAGCTGCTATCCAAACGAAGCTTAATCCTATTTTACTTTTATAAATTTTTGAAGTGGGGAATAGCCAAATGGGGACCCATAGAGCTTAATTTCAACTAGACCTTTGTGAAAATTTCTATCATGTCAGCTATTCCTTTTTTCAATCCCATCTTGGATACTTTGACAAGTAATGGCAAGAGTATAAAGTATAAAGTATATGTAATTTGCCAATTTATTTTTTTATTTTCTTCATGTCCAAGGTTTTTTTTTTTTTTTATCCCTTACTAGAAATAGAAAATGAATTGAATTCAACATGTTTTTTAATAAATTTTTTTGTTGCACTAAGCCACTAACATTGAAGAATACATGACAAGTGGGCTTTGCACCCAATATAACCCTATCTAATTTACCACTAGTTTTGATGGGCTATAGAGGCCCAATTAGTGATGGGCATGAATCTATGTAACCTTTATGTAAAGGTGTGCAACAGTTAACCAATCTAACTCAACCCAACTAATGGGCATGACTATGCATTCAAAGCTTTGTAATACCATTGACAAACTTATAATTTTAGAAATGGAAAAAAAAAAAAAAAATCAACATAATGTAAAAGGATAAGAAGAGAATATAGAAATTCAGCAGGTGATCAATTTTAATTTTATCTCGCCTTCCCAAACAGTGCACGGTCGATGTTCTTTTAGAAAACTTAACACCGAACGCTCCGTGGGACCAGGACTGAACCCATCAGGGATCTCAATAGCAACGGTAGCCATACTACACGAAGTTTTGGGAGTCAAGAGTAATATAAGCTCATGTTGAAGATAAATTGGCAAGGATCTCAATGTATAGCCTAATTTCTTGCACAAACAATAAGTATGACAATCAACCACAGGGAATAAAGATACATATAAAAAACTCAATATGCTGCCAACAATTGTAAAAGCAAAGCTTTATGTTAAGATTAAAGAAAGAAAGCTTAATTTGCAACACAATTCTGACACCAAACTCTTTTATGTTTATTATGCTTATTTGGATACATGCTTGTTTAAAATTCACACAATACAAATCATTCCAAATAAAAGTAATTTTTCATGAGCATTAACAGGAACTCAAAGCTTTGGGTTTTAGATATAGGCATATTTTGCTTTAATTTTATGATCTTCGTTCCATTTCTAGAAATTTCCATTGGTGCAGGGCAAAGCAGATTAAGGCATCACCACGTGTTAACTGTAATGAGGATAAATATTCTAAGAAGCATGAAGCTCTCTGTCCTGATAAAGATGAATCATGCAAGAGAATTCTAAATAAGGTCAGAATTATATTATGGAACTCTTTGTATGACCTGCAATAGTTGATTTTAAAAGTCTTTATATAACCCGCAATTTTTAACACAACTTCCATTCATATAGTTGAAGGCGAGTTTGGATATTGAAGATGTGAAATTGTTTGAAGAGTTGTTCATACTTGAGGGAATTATATTTGATCCATATTCAGTTGAAGAGCTGGAATCAAGTTATGAAGATGTTACTTTGCGGACCATGTCGTCATTACAAGAAGCTGTGGAAGAGCTTGTGTCTACTGTTGAGGAGGTAAGTTAAACATTCTGAAATTTCTGAAGTAATGGGTTACAAGCACCATTTGATGACTTCTGGTTCCCTATTTGATGCCATCTCAATAAAGAAAACAAAAGAGGAAAATCTAAAAAGCTACAAAAGTTCAAGGTGGGAATAAACATTAGTGTCAAACTTAATGCAAGTCAGTTCGTGGTCAGCTTCTTCAAGCAGTCTCCAAGACTAATCATTTTACTTTTTATTAAGAGAGTTTTCAGATATTGTGAATGTGAAAAATATAAAAGTATATATCAATGTTTTGGTTCTCATATAAGTTTTGGGATTTTATACTGTTACAGCTTAAGATGGAAAACTATGCTCTCAAAGCCAGAATAGTAGCTGCTGAAAGGCTTGATGTGCTCCACAAAGAGAGTTGTAAATGTTCAATCGTTCTGCATAAGATTTTAAGTGCTTTCAGTTTCTGGATGGGATCAGTCTCTTCTGTCAGGTGGCTGAAATGAAAACTTAATCGGCATTTCATGGTGGGAAGTATAAACATTTACAGGAAGTGCACAGCAGAATTCATAAATTTTACTCAAGGTAGTCAAAGGTGAAAGACGCCCTTAAGGCACCAAGGCCTTGTATCGCCCGAGGCGACGAGGCGCCAAAAAGGCGCTAGCCCGAGTGAAGCGAGGCGCCAAATTCTAAAAAATTAGTCTCCATCCGAATATCAACAGTCAACTAAGTCTAGATAATTATCAAATATCAACTAAGTCTGAATATAAACATAAATCACCATTTAAAAATTAGTCTTCATCCAAATATCAACTAAAACTGAATATTAAACCAAAATATTGTTCATAACTTCATATTAGAAAGAAGAAAACTCCTAACAAAACATTGAAGATTGAACTTCATGACTATCCATGACAAAACAAAAGCATTTGAAGATTGAACATTCTGCCTATTAGATTGAACATTCTGCCTATTAGCCTATTTAATAGCCTGAATGTGGTTGTTATTTTTAATCTAAAGGTCATCATCAAAGTCTTCACTCAAGTTTCCATCACTTTCAAAGCCACTTAAACCAGATTTATAACCATCAACATTCTCTTCCTGGGTCTCATCAGAATCAGCATCTTCCTCTTCAATATTTGGTTGTGATGTTGAGGCCTTTGAGCTTGCCCTTGATTTTGTTTGGAATCTAGGATTCTTCCTTGGTTCTCCAACACCAGTAGCTCTTGCCACTACACCCCATGTCAAACCATCATCATCATCATCAAAAACCAACTCATCTTCAACATTCATAGATGGTTCAGCACCCATTTCCCCCAACAACCATTCATTACTTTCATCTATATCATCTAAGGAGATGGGATCAGAACATCACGCTTATCATATCGTGCCTTCATGTTTTGATTATACTTCACAAAGACCAGATCATTTAGTCGTTTTTGTGCAAGTCTATTCCTTCTTCTTGTGTGAATCTACAACCATTTATGAAAACTAAGTATTAGACTATAGTGAATAATTAAACCATTGGAATTTTCTATGAAATAAAGTAGCTCATCAAAGGATAAAATCTACTTATTATACTTCAAAACTCATCTGCTCAAACACACTCCAATTGCGCTCACAGCCACATGCACTACAAGTCAAGCTCAAGATTCTAATAGCTAACTGTTGCAAATTCGGAGTTGAGCTCCCATACGAACTCCACCATTCAGCTATGTTAAAAGAATAAGTATGAGTAATGATATATGATATATCATAGAAGTCAGATTTTTTTTTTTTTTTGTAAAAAGTGTCACTGTTCTAGTCATTATAAGTTAGATATAAATGCTTTCTTACCTGGAGCCCTTGTCTTTCTTGATCTTTTAGCCAATTCAATGCCGAAGAGTCCTTCAACTTTCTTATAGATGGGTAGCTCAGCCATGATCTTGTCTTGAATTTCAGCACTAGGAACTAGTCTTTGTATACAAGCATACAATCCTGCTGTAATTTCATGATATGTTGCTATGTTATCATCAAAATAGAAGTACTTAGGATTCAAGAGATGACCCGCTGCATGCAAAAGCTGATGTAATTGACATTCCCATCTCTCATCAATGATTTTAAAAATATTTGAATACCTTTCTTCATTCTCATTAAAAGCTTTTATAATAGCTTCTTTGGCCCTATCCATTGCCTCATAATATGTAACCCATAGCTGGTTTTCTCTCATTATCAACAAGGCGAAGAACTCAAACAAGGGGGCCCATAACTTTAAGAATGTAAACTATAGTATTCCAAAAAGAAGGCATCAAAATTGTTTCTACTACTCGTTTAGCATTTGCTTCCTTTGCCCATCTACTACGAACCCACTCCTCAAAAGTAAACATGGCCCTTAGGTTATGCTTTTGCTTATAAATGGATTTTATTGTAAGATATGAAGTGCAAAACCTAGTTTTTCTAGCCCTAACTAGCTCTCTTTGTTTTGTGTATTCTCTCATCATATTTAAGACACCCCCATGGTTGTAGATATATCCAGTCAATTGAATGGCCCTTCCCAAAGCTTTTGTAATTCTAGGAATTTTCCCAATGTCCTCCAATATAAGGTCAATATAGTGTGCAGCACATGGAGTCCAATACAAATTTGGCCTTTTTGCTTCTAACAACTTCCTAGCCAACACATAATTAGATCCATTGACTACATTAGCCTCCCCAATTTTTTCTACAAATGCATCAAGTAATTCAAAAGTTTTTTCCTCAGTTTTCATAAAAAATGATGCATCAATTGACTTCACAAACATGGTTCCAGATGGACAATTCACCAAAAAGTTAATCAAGGTCCTATTAGTTCTACTAGTCCACCCATCAGACATAATAGAACAGCCATATTTCTTCCAATCTTACTTGTGATCACTCAATAACTCATTTGTGTAAGCCACCTCCTTTTTGAGAATTGGAACTCTTAACTCATGGTAACTAGGAGGCTTCATATTTGGACCATACTGCCCAATAGCTTCAACTGCCCATTTAAATTCATCTAAGCGAGCAACATTGAATGGTATATCGGCTAGATAAAATAGCCGGCCAATATACTGACAAACTTGTGCTCTTTTCTCTTTGTCAAGTTTATCATTGATGTTAGTTTGCTTCATCTTACCCTGTTTCCTAAATGCAACCACTTTTTCTGGCTTTAATCTTACAAAAGAATCCACGAGACCTTTCAACTTCTTAGACTTTGGCATTAATTTCATAGTTTTCACTTGGGTGCTACTGCCAACCCCTCTCTTACTAGAGCATATTTTTTCCCCTTTTTGGATAACTTCTACTTCCTCTACCTTATCATCATCTACATCCTCAATTTCAATCATATTATCTATATCATCAAAATCGGGCATCTTGTCATAGTTCTCCTTGTCACTCTTCTTCTTTGCCATATACTGCGCAAGCTCTTCTCTGACATGATCAGGACATTTTAAACACTTTGTACTATTTTTAAAATTCCCTACTTGATGCTGCTTTGCTCTATGTATCCCTCCCTTTGTGACTTTATTACAAAAGAGGCAAGTCACTGGATTTTTGTCTTCAACATTAGCTAAATAATTATATTTCCATCTCGGATCTTTTCTCCTCCCATTATCTGAAGCCATTTTACATATAAAAAAATAAAACCCAATACAATACATTTAATAGGATTCTATATTAAGCTAGCTACGTATCATTTACTATGGTTTAAGCTCTAAAAATTGAGTGAAGTAATGAGTTCAAGAAAAGGGAAAGTTGCTAGAGACAAAGAGTCCAATAGAGAAGAGAAAAGGGGGGGGGGGGGGAACAGAGAAAAAACAAAGAGGAGAGAGTTTTATATGCTCTAAAAAGGGGTAAAAAATAGAGAGTCCAACAGAGAAGAGAAAAGGGGGGCAAAAACAGAGAAAAAACAGAGAGGAGAGAGTTTTATATGCTCTGAAAAGGGGGAAAAAATAGAGAGTCCAACAGAGAAGAGAAAAGGGGGAAAAATAGAGAAGAAATAGAGAGGAGAGAGTTTTATATGCTTTGAAAGTGTGGACAACAACAAACTTACCAAAGCAATGTCGCGGTGAGAGAGAACTCAGGAAAAGAAAAAGTGTAAAAAAAAAACTAAAAGAATAGGAAAATATTACCTGATGTTGGTTGACTGCCGGCAGCCATTGGCCCACTCTCTTCCAAACCCTAGAAGAAGACAAAATACCTTTGCTCTGATGTTGGTTGACTGCGGCTTTGCTCTGAAAGTTGAGTGGTTCCCGAAACTTCTTTGTTTTATCTTATGTTTTATGCTTTTTTATATATATTAATTTATTTGATATAGTGGGTGACAGCTCATCCCCACTGAGGTAACAGTTTTCAAACCAACCATACACCTCTTTAAATTTACAAAACATGCCATTAGAGCCCTTAAAAACACAAATCTGCCTCAGGCACTCGCCTCTCGCCTAACAAAATACATCTGGGCAAGAGCCTAGGCTCTAGAGGCAAGCACCTCACTAAAGGCGCCTCGCCTGGGCGCCTAGGCGAGTGCCTGGAACGCCTTTGACTACACTGATTTTACTGCTATTGGCATGACTAGATGACTTTGACCATCTGATCTGCTGTATTCTCTTAAAATTAGGAAACATAGGCAGTGCCAGTATAGAAACAAAAAAATATATATATATATATATATATATATTTAAATTTAAATCACAGGTACTATGTAAAAAGTATGCACATATCCACCCAAAATTTCCTAATACACGGGGTATATATTGGATTTTATGCTATCAGTTGCAAGGAATAGAATCACTGAGCATGGTTGCCTGACGGGACTCTCTAATTCTTCATACCTTATGATATATGAACAGATATTTTGCCTATACTGGGTGGCCTGCTTGATGATCTCATAATTCTGACTGTCCTAGTTAACAATCATCAAATACAAATTATGACAATCACATCTCCAATAATAGATAGGAATCTAAAATGTTTAAACCAGACGCGTTGCTTTGTTTAAGTGACTAGGATTTTTTTTTAAGCATCCATAAGAATGTCTAGACTAATTTGCTAGTTTTTTAAGAAACCAATTTGTTAATATTATATATGAAATGTTAGGTTATTTGAGTGGTTAGTGTACCGATACTCTATAATATTGAACTGCATAAGCATGATAATCCTCTTCTACCAAAATTTTTTTGAATTTTTTGTTTTCTTGCTTGCCATGTTCACTCTGCAATGCTTAATTAGCAAATCCAAACCCTAGGCTGAATTAACTTTGCATGTGGTCTGACTAGCAAAGTTATGATTGGAGCAATATCCACTTTCACATCAGTGCACCATTGACACCATTGACACCATTTTTATTATGCTCTAATCACAACTCATCAATAGTTTATGGAAAAAAATTGTGAAAACTTTTGGTCCTAGACTTATTGGCGTAAGATGGGCCTAGTTGTGCAAATTCTTAACTCTGCCTCTCCTATGGATTCTGCTCCAAGAATCACAAATTGCAACTGTTTTTTTTTTTTTTTTTTTTTAGAGACGAAAATAAAGTGTCTTGTTTAAACATTGAGAGGTAAGACTTTGTCACTACGTCTGATGGTATTAGATTAAGCACCAAGAGGTCCCCAAATTTCTACAAGATTAATGAGCCCTAAAGTAATAGAAATATAGAATGGTATGGGGTTTGGAAAATGAGTTAAAAGGATTTTTTCTTTCAATCGTTTGAAAAGATAATAAATTAATTGGAGTTTGTCTTTTATCAGATGATCCAAAGCCAACAAAAAAAGTTGCGAAATTTTTTAAAATGATCTTGAAATGATCATAAACCGGAAACCTTCTACATCAATCTAAAACACCCAGATTCTATACTTCAACATATTTGGAATAAAAAACAGTACTAAAATAATAACCAGCAAAATCAGAAACCCAATATCATATAAAAATAATAATAATAAAACAAATTTGCCAGAAAATTTTACTTCAACCACATAAAATCACAAACAAACAAACAAATAGCACTAAGAAAACAAAAAGCTTCAAACACCAACGGAGAGAGAGAGAGAGAGTCCTTACTTGCGATAGACATGGAGTCCCTACCAGCGAAGCCACCCAAAATTAGTGTCTAAGGGAGAAAATGACGGAGTGAGGCTAAGCGACGAAGCGAGGAGGAGACGAAGCGAGGCAGAGTGACAGAGCAAAGAATCTTTGAAGAGTGAGAGGGAATGAGATTGAGAGAGATCGTGGAGACCCAGTTTGAAGAGTGAGAGGGAAAACCAAGTTTGAAGAGTGAGAGTGAGAGACTGTGAGAAGACTCGGTGTGTTTGAGTTTGAGTGATTTGTGTTTTGAGTTTTCTAGACACGTGGAGGGTTGAACTAAAATCGAGTTCAGAAGACTCGGGGGGTGTTTGGTAGAGTAGTTTAAAATGTGATTTTTTTTAGTTTTTTGAAATACGTGTGGGTGAAAAAGTATGTAGAAATGTGTGTAATATTGTTTAAAATGTAAAAATGTGAGTTTGAGAAGGGATACCAAACAGGCCCTCGGTTTCCGTTTAAACTAAATCAAGTCCTTTGGACTCGATTTCCTTTGAACCAAACCAAGTCCAATGAACTCGATTTTTGTGCCTACGTGGACCAGATGTCCACCTCCACAATGGGAAAATCGAGTATGTTATACTCGATTTATAACTCCAAAATCGAGTCCTTTGGTCTCAAGTTGTTAGATGTTAAATTAGTTTCAAAATTATGCTAACTAACCAAATAGTTTGGCTTTTAATGTTATTTTCAAAAAAAAATCCCAATTTTTATCCAAACCCATGAACCCACCCAAAGCTCACTTAATTTGGATAAGTCTTGACCCAACCCAATTAAATATTTGGGTTAAATGGATAAGACCCAATGGATAATTCAATTAAATGGGCTTTGATAGTTAAATCGTTGGGTACCCACTTACCCATTTAAAATTTAAAGTTTAATACTTAAAAAAACAAAAAGCCAAAAACCCTACCAAACAATAAGACATCACAGCAGCTATAACCTACAGCCAGCCACCTCTTCCTCTATCTAATGTAAAAAATTTCTCCTCCATTTTCTAGGCATTTTCTCAGCTTTCAAACTAGACAAAGTCTAAACACCTTTCCCCCTTTGACTTTGCCTCATAAAACACCCACAAAACCTCACTCACTCACGCATAAAGAAGAAGACCACAAAACGAAAATCGGGGGAAACATCATTGGGCTATGATTTGGATTCATGGCATCAAAAGCAACATTGGAGGGATCCAAGACGATGTGCTATGATTCGAACTCCATGGCATCAAAACCATGGATCTCATCCACTTAAATACGTCTTACCAATCTGTAATTACTCTATATTTTCCTTAATTTTTTACTAATCCTATTTTTGGCTGTCGAGAAAAGTTATAAGAAAGAGAAAAAAAGCTATCTTAGGTTCGGTTTGACGTTTGTGTATTTGCTATTTTGCTCTGTTTTAGGGCATAGTTTGTTTTAAGGGAAAATATTTTCTGGAGAAAATTTGAATTTGTTTTGGATTGAAATATCTATGTAATTTGCAATTTTTCACATTTTAGGTCAAGGTGGATAAAGACTTGAGAATGATACCTCAATTCTCATGATTTAATTAATATTTTTTTTACTTATCTTCTGTTTGGTTGCCAAGAAAAGTTGGGAGAAAAAAAAAATCTACAGGTTATTTTCAGTATTCTTATGTTTTGAGGGAAAGGTGAATTAGTTTTGCCCCCACCCCCCCCCCCCCCCAAAAAAAAAAAAAAAAAAAAAACCTCAAATGATTTGCATAGTATGGGTGTGAAAATTTTTCACGAGTAAGAGAATTTCTTGTTGAATTGCTGAATATGAATTTTATAATGGGTTAAATGGGTGGGTTGGAGATTAAATGGGTTAGTAGATAATGGGTATTTAAATTTTTTTAAAATGGGTCATAAATGGATAAGTGAATAGTTATATATCCGACTCATTCATGACCCAACCCAAATCATACCCAACCCGCCTAATTGCCACCCCTAACTATAGTTTAGGGGTTTGAGAATTGAAAGAGGCAAAGGCAAAGAAGGAGAGGGTAGTTTGTCGGGTTAGGAAGTAAAAAACTTAATAAAAAAATTTATTTATTTAAAAAATAATAGTTTATGTATCAGGTTTTACAAATATAAAATTGGATTTTGTGTTTTTTTTTTTTTAATTATTGGGTTTTAGAAATATAAAATTAGATTTTTTTTTTTTTTTAATAATTTATATAATGCTTGTAAGGACCGGATTTGAGTCCCTAGCCCAAAGAGTGGATGGACTTAGGTGCAAAAAGTCCAATACAATGAATTTGTAAAGGGTGGGTTGGAAAACTGGGCTTAATGAATCAGACGACAAACAAAGTGGATTCAGATGACAAGAAAATGAAGATAGACTGGTTCAATCTAAAGAAAAATCGTCTTCGGCACAATCTGAGGAGATCAGTTCTTATATATTTCTCTCAAGTTTGATTACAAGTTCAATTCTTGATTGCTATAGTGTTTTTCTCTTAACTTCTCGATCCCCCTCTCTCAGGATCTCTCTTCCATTTTATACTATCTTCCCCTTTCATCTCCACCTTTCACGTGCAGATCAGATCTTTGGTGTTGATCCTTGTTCCATCAACACCTTCCTGAAATCTTTAAATAGTAGCTATAAGGCTAAAAGTTACTATTCAGATATCACTTTCTCATTAATGCGGCCAGAGAGTTAGCTGCAGAGCCTTTAATGTAGTGGTAGCAGCTTTCCCTTTAGATATTTCATGTTCTCCATTTGTCTTATTCCCTCTGGATACTTATCCTCATCAATGGAATCATTCGGAACGTTGCTCTTGTCATCAGACCGCATCTTCTGACCTTGGCTTTGACCAGCCGAGGAAGCATTCATCCTCGGATCACTTCCTTGGAAAATAATGCCTAAATCTCTTTCTTTATTTATCAGTACTGACCTCTATCCCATGTCTTTCCATCCTTGGGCTTATGAGGTGTCCTCGAACTAGGCCCTCAGCCCAATACATTCTACTGGGCCTAATATCCCTACAATGCTGATGTGTAAAAATGTGGGAGTTTTAAAAAAAGTCAAACGCTAAGTCAAAGGCTTCGTTTATATATATATATATATATATATATATATATAAAGATGAAACATTCATATACATGTTCCAAAAACAAATTTGTTAAACATTGTGGTCTTTTAAAGTACTCTCTACCATAATTACAATATATGTTGGATTGTACTCTTTCAAAGGTACTTATTGAAATTTATTTTCTCCAAAACAAAGTTCTCTATACGCATGAATCTGATGTTTTGTGAAAAATATGCACACAAAAAATATGGGACCAAAATTTCTTGGAAATTTGTTATATTAACTTTAGAATTTAGCTTTAACCTTCTTCTTAAGAGTTTCTTTTTTTCCTAATGAATCAAAATCTGGAAACAGTGATGAGATGGTGCCTAATCAAAAGTCCTTAAGTTCAATGGAGTGGCATAATGGAATGGGATGAGGGGCATCTTTAAGTTTAAACCCCAAGCACTGATATATGAATATTAGAGGACAGTTATGTGCAGATTTTCCCCATGGGCTACTCTCTACCATATTTATAAGCAAAGAAATATTACCAATGATCAAAGCAAGGTTAAAATAAATGAAGACATTATGAAATTGATTAGGTGGGAAATCTAGAATAAAGTTTAGCTTAATGGTAAATTGTAATTCTATTGAACTATCTTAGCAAAAAAGAAAAACACTATTGATCTAGATAGTTTGCAATCTACGAGGGATTTGATGCTGTTTTAAGAGTGGAACAAATTCAATTTTCAAGAGAATGAGTGGGGTGTATTTTGTTGCCGTGTTTGGTGTCGTGCCGTTTAGGTCCTCTAAGGGACTATTTTTATTTATAGTTGTAGTTTTGAAAGTGTATCTCGAAAAGTCAAGTTGTGTTTCTGTTGTACAAATTTATTTTATTTTCTCTCTGGTGTCTAGATTTGTTGCCATCACTAGCTATTTCTACAGTTTGAATGGTAGCTTAATTTGATGTAAAACATTCCTTTCAAATATTCAACAAAATAAGAAAAATAAACCTAATATTTCTTTAAATCTCATTTTCAAAAGTTTTCAGTGAGTTCAATTTAGCATTTTCTTAATTTGTTAAAAGTGGACAAAAATATAGTCATATATATTATATTAAGTGGAAGTACAATTAGAACTCAAATTAAACCGAAATTATTTTTTAAGTGTAGTCAAACAATATCATGAAAATTGTTTAATAACCCAAGCTTAACATTAATAGCATCACTACAATTGACCATTCCCATACATAAGTACGAGTAACATACTAGTAGATTACAAATGGCAACTGTCATTCCTATATCAACTTGTAATATTTCTTTTAGGGGACCAATTGCCAGTTGACGTTCTTAGGGAGAAATTATTGGTTCCTCCGGGAGGACCACTAATGTGGTCTTACCTGCTCCTACCAGCCAATAGGAAAGTGCCACGTGGCTATTTTTCTGACTCAACTCCACATCATCACTTCCCATTAACTTAACTATTGTTAACAAAACCAAACCAAGGTTAAAACTCAGCTCCACTTACCCATAGCTAGAAGCCCAAAATCAAAATTTCTCTCAAACACATCTGCCTCTTTCATTCTCTCTCCCTCTAGCTCTATTTCCCCAATATCTCTCTAGAGAAGAAATTCCCCCTCTCCTTCTATATGAAATTGAAATTCAAAGAAGTGTTAAGCCATGGAAGGCCACGTGGAGGAAAAGACTAAAGAGAAAGGCAACAAAAAAGCAGAAATTAATCAAGAATATTAAATCTAAATAAAAGTGAATCGAAGAAGAAAAATTAAGAATGAAACCTATAAATTGCATCACTGACTGGGATGGGCTTGGTGTGATGGTGCAGGGGATTTAGCAGCAAATGGGATGGCGTTTGCATGTGGATGGTTTGTGGCTTGCAGTAGTGGTCTTTGTCGTGGGTCTAAGGAAGGAGATATATGTTGGTTTGTGGGAATGGTGGGTATGGTAGGTTTTGATTTTTTGGATGCTCTGTCGTGGGTTTGAGGAAGGAGATCTCTACGGTGGTTGGTGGTCTGCATTTTGGAGGAAGAAGAAGTGGTCTTTGTCGTGGGTCTGAGGAAGGAGATCTCTGTTGGTTTGTGGCTATGATGGGTTTTGATTGAGGAATCTATGGGTAGGGTGGGTATGGTGTCTTTGCTATGGGTCTGAGGAAAATTCAAAGTCATGTTTTGTTCTCTTGTTCATACATTATAATCTGAGTTTGGATATTTTGTGCTTATTCTGCGAACTAATGAATCAATAATGTTTGAAAAATTTTCGACCTTGAGAAGTTCTTGGCATGTTTAAAACATGTGCTGGATCCCTATTGAATTCCATTCATCCATCTTCCGAAAGCCAATAGAAAACAAACTTGGAAAAAGGGGGAAAGAATCTCAATTGAGAAACTATGAATTTTATTTTTTTTTACTCACCTATGAAAATTACAACCTCAAACAAACACACTTAATTTGCAGATGAAGAGGAAAATCGTTTCCCTTCTTTCATCATTCATTAATCTTAAACTACATAACATTTATATATATATATATATATATATATATATATTTTTTTTTTTTTTTTTTTTTAAATTACAAGCTTCTATTCTCAAATATTATCTTGTGAAAACGGCAGCCTTCCACGGCTTAACACTTCTTTGAATTTCAATTTCATACAGAGGGAATTTCTTCTCTAGAGAGATATTGGGGAAATAGAGCTAGAGGGAGAGAAAAAGAAAGAGTCAAATGTGTTTGAGAGAATTTTTGATTTTGGGTTTCCAACTATGGGTAAGTGGAGCTAAGTTTTAACCTTGGTTTAGTTTTGTTAACAATAGTTAAGTAAATGGAAAGTGATGATGTGGAGCTAAGTCAGAAAAAATGGCCACATGGCACTTTCCTATTGGCTGACAAGAGCAAGGAGGACCACATCAATGGTCCTCCTGGAGGAACCAATAATTTCTCATTCTTAGGGCCATATATCACATATGCATCCAATGTTCAATTTTTCTTTAGGGCCATATGAAAAGGGTTTAGTTTGCATCCAATATTCAATTGTTCTTAAGGCCATATGACAAGGGATTTGACTTGTCAACTGCATTAATGTACTTATCAATTGCATCTAGTACAAGATACGCACATCACTTATCAATTGCATCTAGTACAAGATATGCACATCACTGAAGATCTTGCACTGAGCACTAACAAGACATGATCTTCAATAATCATGTTTAGTGCTCAGTGCATGATCCCCAGTGACGTGCATATCTTGTAATGGATGCAATTGATCAGTACATTAATTCAGATGCTCAGACTAGTTCTAGGGATATTTGGACTCAGGAGTTTAGAACTTTACTTAGGCTGTGTTTGTTTTGGGTGAAAATCACTTCCGGAAATGATTTTCTGTAAATGCGGGTGTTTGGTTGGTTTTGAAAATAGAATTTTCCGGAAATTATATTCATTTGACCATAAAAAATAAGCTTTGACCACGGAAATTCATTTCCGTTCCTATTTTCACTTCAAATGGTTTCTGAAGAGAGAGAGAGAGAGAGATAGAGAGAGAAGAGGGAGCCCAGATCACGCCTTCGACGTCACCAGCCCTGAGCTCCAGTCCGACGATCGCACGCACCAGATCGCACCGGTCTCGTCGATTGCAGCACCGCGCCGATCGCACCGCACCGTTCAATCTTGCCGCTCGATCTCGCCTCCAAGCGATCTTGCCTTCAACCCACCGATCTCTCTCTGTGTGATTTTGATTTATGGTGTTGGGATTTGGCTGTGATTTGTTCTGTGGATTGGGATTTGGCTGTGATTTTGAAATTTTCTGTAATAAAATTTGTTTGGATGCCGAGAAAATAACTGAGAAAATGTGAAAAATTTGTAAGAAAATAGCATTTTCAAAATAGAACCAAACACATGAAAATATTTTCTACAACAATTTTCATAATACAACCAAACACTTGAAAATATTTTCCTTTTCGAAAAATAGCATTTCCGAAAAATAAATATTTTCTGGAAAATATTTTATAGGAACCAAACACAGCCTTAATCTCTGCAGTTGGTTTGGTCCAAATTTTGACCCATCATTAGGCTTGCTTGTGTATCTAATATCTTTTCTTTGGGGCTCCTTTCTTGACTTTTACTGCAATTAGACCACTTCATCACCTAGTAAATGCCACCCATGACCCATTCGACAAATACAAATATTTCACCACCACGCACTCTTGACGCAATAGTCACTCTACAAGTATAAGTGATTGTAATATGTGGAAAGATAAGGGTCAAAATTCAAGTCTCCAAAAAGAAGTTTCACACACATATACACTTAGATTATACTAGACTAAGATTTCTATCTTGTATTATAAAAGATTAAAATATTTCTTAGTAAAATTTATTTCAAGGAAAAACACTCTTAAAAATTAATGCAACAAATGAGAGTTGCTTTGCTAATCCAGTTTTCAGAAGCGAACGCATGCCACAACCATACTATGGCACTAATGAGAGTTGCACGGCTAATATCACCAATGAACCCCATGACCATACTATGGCACCGATCAAAGGATGCAGCTAGCTTGTAAATACTGCAAAATGGCTCGCATAAACATTTCCTGAATTCAGTCTAATTAACGTAAGCTTTTTCTGGCCCTTGGTCCACTTTGTACGTGTGCAAACAAAGCACTTGAAAAGAATGTTTTGCAAAACAAATTCCTTCTAATTCATGTGTCTAAAACAAAAATGGTCACAATTCAGTATACAAAAGGATCAGGAGATTGATAAAATACATGAACATGGGCAAGAGGGAGAAAATTGTGAGGGAAACTAAACAAAAGCAAGGATGCTACAGATGATTATATGTGCAACTGTTCTTATTGGTCAGTGAAACTTGGCTTCAAAGATGGCTGAGGTGAGGTTTCATTGGGGTTAATATTTCTACCAGCAGGCGGCAAACACCTTTTTGAGAAAAATGTAGCTATACTTTTCGTCCTCCCACCACCCTTTTCTGGGAATGAAAAAAAGAAAACTGACTTAATCTCAGAGAAATATATCCTAAGATAAATTTAAGAAAATCCAGATCAGTGTGCATATATACCTGGCGAAATCGACATGCCAAGTTTGTTGAGAATTTCTTTCTTGACCTGCATCACAAGATATCATAAATTAAGAAAACTTGTTTTCAGCAACTTTAGACTGCGTCATGGACCTATATTTTCAAAACCGGTAAGCAGCATCTTCAATGATATACCATGTAGTGACATCATGAAGAAGCATATCCTAAGGGGCAAACAAAGGAATCAGGGAGCAGACCCAAATGTGAAAGCTTAAGAATTTAAGCCCTCTCTAGGGCAGAAGGTGGTTAAATGGGTGAATTGTACTATTAGGTGTAACTAATCGGAAACCCGTGCGATGCGCAAGAAAATTTTGTCTAAAAGTATGTTGGTCTCAAGATTTGCATAAAAAGTATAATTAAATTATATTGGTCTCAAACTGAAACAATAAATACCATTGTTTTAAAAACCGGACCAAACCAGACCAACCGGTTCAACTGAGAACCAGGAGCCAATCCAGTCCGGTAAAAACCCCTAAAATTGGTGAAAACGGTCAAACCAGGTTGAACTGGGAATTTTGAAAAAAAGGGTTCAGCTCTCAGTTCAGTTTTTAAAACCATGACTTTCAAGTTTCATCAATACGTGGGGGAGGAGAGTTTGTAAGTGGGTTAGCTTTCATCTACACATGGGAAATGACCATGCTTAGGTCATAATATGTAAGGGAATAAGTGGGCTTGGGTTTTTCATAAAGTTTGGTCTGATTTGGCCTAATTTTCAACAGCAGCCCGTCTTTTAGATGATAGTAAAAATAAGTTAACCTGATCTTTTGGGTAACAGTAAAAAAATTTAATGAGAAAAGATTAAAGAGGCTAAATGCAAATTAGAGCGCCAAATAGCAAGACCTCATGCTCTCTCACATGATGTTTCTGCTTATATATATATATATATATATATATATATATGCATGTATGTATATATATATATGCATGTATGTATGTATATATATGTATATATATATTGATTAGGATGACCCGTCAAGGAGAAGCACATCAAAAAGGACATGATGCATATATTAAGAAGTTTGTATGTAATTGAATCCTTTCTTTCCCTCTTCATTTTTTTGGGCACATGTCTAGCTTTACTTTTAACATCGGATCAGTTCATCCAAATTTCCAACCATTCCCTAATGTCCATAGTGCCACAAGAAAGTCAGTTTGGAGTTTGGCCATTCCCTCTCTAATAGTGTGTATATATTTATAATCCAAATAATTTTCCAAAATCTCCATTTTCATAATTCTTTACTAATGCCTAAAGAAATGCATGCACACAGGTATCCTAGCCCTCACCATTCAGAAAGAGTCACTGACCTGCCAACGATTATCAACAAATTCCGATATTTCCCGCACTCTATTTTTTAACACAGACTTTGAGGCAGCAGGGAACTTCTGCTGCAAAGATTCTATAACCTTATTGATACCCTGTGGGGATGACTGAATTGCAGACACCTGAGGGGAATCAAAAAAGGCAGGCTACTGTTAGTAGCCAAAGATTGTATGCCATAATGCCATAACAATAAAATCAATCGCAGAAACAAAACATTGCAATAATCCTACTCCCTCCTGACATTTCATAGTATCAATAAGAGCAGGAAAAAAAAACATTTTTCTCAAGAACTTCTAGCTTTTACATCTAGAATGAAATGCCCAACTTACAACTGTAGGCAAGTCTGTGTCTGGAATGTTATTCACAGTTGAGACCAGTGTGGTACTGCTCTTGCCACTTGATAGGCAAGCTTCTTGATCCTCATCTTCCATGTTTTCAATTGATATCTCTACACTATCAGGGAAAATACACATACTCAGAGCTTGCAAACACATCTGCTCCAGTTTAGGAGGACCAATAAGATCTTCTGCCATTAAGAGAGCAGACTTCTCATGCATCAAATTTAATACAATCAAGGGCTGGTTTCTCCGAAGAGCTTGCTCTGTCAAATTGTTTAGATATTTTTGCTGTCGAAGCAATGTGCAGAACTCCCCACTCTTTGAGTCTTCCTTACAACTAGGAGAGCTTCTTGCCTCCTCAACTACGACGTCAGTTTCCATTCTGTCAACTTGTACTCCCTGCAGCACAAATCAAGCAATTTTTTGTTAAAATAATATATATACATATGGAGAGAGAGAGAGAGTATTTGAAATGACTTTGATATATTGTGAAAGGACAGATGCTAGAGATAGTCTTTTAGGTGGCTTGTGTGGAATGCGCTCAAGATTTTTGAACTTATGGCTAGATATTAGTCCCTTGGGATCAGTAAACAAAGAGTGAATTCCTAGTGACAATCCCAGACAATCCCAGTTGTGATCTATTCTTTCATTCCATTTCATCTTTCAAAATTTTAAAGCCATCAAATAGTTATATCTTTATTATCTACAAACAAACTGTCAGTCTCAGCAAAGTTACAGAAAATTTTTACTGCAAACATGCAAAGACCTTTTGAGACCCTAATAGAGTAAACTAGACAGGTTTCAAATATGTCCATGAAGCTACTACTTAAATGTACTTCAATGAGCACCACATTCTCATTACTCAAGTATCAAACAGCTAAGACATTCTATTATCTTCTTGGGACCTCATACTTAATGAAAAACATTATACAGGTTGACTATTAGTTTGCATTTCTAAAAACTATTTTGATGTCTTAGTACTTCTGCCAGGAAAACACTTTTATATTGATATTATAAGAAAGAGGTGACATTCATTTGAAATGAGCACTTAGTCAGAACAAATAGGAAAAAGGAGTTTTTCATAATGTCGTTTTAATCAATGCAGATGGTCTAAAAAGAGGTGAACTCCAATTCAACTTCTCTAAGAAGGATTAAGGAAATATGAAAACGCAAAAGATGTAGCAACTTAATTTAAAATATTTTGCAAGCCCTTTTCATCGTACTTGTAGTATGAACCAGTAAAATCACTACCAATGCATAAGGGAAAGAACTGTCATAACCTCAAAATAAGTGAGCAATTTGGGACATGAGCTTTGTCATTTTGAGTGTAAGTAAATTTTTCAACTAGTATATCATGTTAACAAAGCCACTAAAGCAATGTATGGATCATCCACAAAACTGTACATTAACTATATACCAATACAAACATTACTTTTACTTTTTTTTTCTTGGAAGGGGAAGAAGAGAGTGCCTATCATCAGGCATAAGGCGAAATCCAGCTTCTCAGCTGTCAGAAGTCATACCTCATTTTCCGAGAGATAACCATCAGGTACAAAAAAGCCATCTTCACTTTCCTCTTCATCATCAACTCTTGAACATCCTTCCTCTAAAGTTTCCTCCTCTTCATCTTTATCACAATCTGAAAGACTCTCTCCAGGATCCTCCTGGACAATGATGATGTCAGTTTTGAACTTCATATTTAGAATATTGATTAATTTAATGATTTCCATGAAAGAAAGAAAACTGGATTCACTTTTACTAAAGATAACTCAGATAATACCTCCTCCCATTCATCGTCACTATCAATGTCATACTCCACATCTGGGTCCTTCTTAAAAGGATGGCGCGGGCCAACAACATGACTGAAGATGCATTAAAGCACATAAAATCAATGCCAAATTCCAGTTAAACCTTACAGCAATAAATGTCAATTGTTCCTTCATTAGAGACCATACATTTCATAGATACAAAACAAAACTGCAAGCTAGACCACAGATACTAATATCAGACATACTCAGAAGATGCTACAATTAAATTTCCAACACTTGCATTGAAGGCAGTTAAAAATAAAAATCCAATCTGACATAAAAATTACTTAGACTAGGAGCACATGAGTAATGACTCTATTCTAGAGACAACACTAATGCACAAATTTTGGAAGAGCACAAATACTTAAGCTCATTCATTGTCTTGTTCAATCATACATTATACATGCATACACTGAAAACAGATAACGAACACCGTGACTTGAATCTCCTAACTGCATGATTAATGAATTCTTAACCACAACTTATATAATCACATTGAAAAGTTCAAATCCTTAAAATAGTTCAAAGGGCTTAGTTAAGAATTTTATGGTCCAACTCATTGAAACTTATTTAATTTGCTTTTAAAATTGATTTGTTTACAACCACTCCACATCATTCTGTGGATATAGAAATGTTGCTGAAGCTGAAGCCCCACATGTCCAATTAAACTACAAAAGGAAATCCAAACAAAAAACCAAGCATATAAAGCACAGAAGAGCTAAAAGATAGTTGGATTCTTCAAGAATGATTTTCTTAGATTTACTGCTTTAAAACACACTATGTTAAATAATCCAATAAGATCTAGCTTAGCCTCACAGAACAGACGACAAATTCAAAATCATAAGTCATAACACAGGAGCTCACCTTTTTTTATGCCAAATACCATAAAATGCAGGTCTATGGCTCTTAGCAAACTGCAACAACTGCTTCTTCTGGTTAAACTTCTTGACATCAGGGAGAGAACTATCTGTAGCTTGGGAAAATCTATCATCAGAAATCTGTTCTCCCCATCCATCTGCAAGCTTATCTATGTTCAAGTCATCATCACGAGCCACCACTCTATTAGCTGAGAGCTTAAGTTCCTTAAATAGTTCAGTCTTAGGCTTCTGACGTATTCCCCAATGTTGTTTTCTGTTTGAACGTATAGAGTGACCTAAGCAATGCCAGGAAGACAAGTGTACCCTGCACAGTGTAACAAATTTCAAATTACAAGAGTTTTGAGATAAACATGGCCTACAAAATTAAACAGTACGATAAAGGAGGAAACCTACTTCCAGACATCGTCTACACCAATCTCATCATTTGTTGAAAGAGCACAGTCCATTGACACAGTAACTGCATCAGGCATTTTTTCACTCTTTTTACTTGTTGAATCAGATGTGGCTATTTTAGTTGAAGATTGGCCATTGTTACACATAGGGCTAGTTTTGCTTTTTTTAAGAAAACGTTCCATGATTGAAGCCTGCTTTTGTATAGAAAGTTGCTTTTTCAATTCAGCTTCTTCCTTTTCTCGACGCCGCTGATCCCTCTCAGCTTCCTCTTGCTGCTTCCGTAACTGTTTCCTCATTTCAGACTCTTCCTTTTCACGGCGCTTTTCGTCTTTTTCAGCCTCCTTTTCCTGAGATATTTAAATGATTCAAAGAAACATGAATAAGAAGCAGAGAAAGTTATCAACGGTTAAGTCAGCAATATCTACCTTAATTATATATGGGGAATGATATCAGTATATTAGGAATGGGATAAACTTATACAGTTAGATTTATATATCATATTCAACTCAATCCATGAAATAGAACCTCGCATGCTCTTTGCAAACAAATGAAAATCTTGTTCTGCACATGAAATTAATATCTATGAGAAATTTTTCCTTGTTTATTTGTTTTGCAGTTTAGTAACCTTACAGGAGCAATTATATGATTTACAATACCTTATCCCAGTAAAATTCCCCTACAACAGAAGCTACAGGCCTACAGCCATGACTAAATGACATTTAACAGAACCACAAAAAAAAAAAAAAAAAAAAAAAAAAAAAAAAAACACTTACATTTTGTAATTTTTCCTTTTGAAATTCACGTTCCATTCTTTTCTTCTCTTTTTCAACATCTCTATTATTTCTCTCCATGTCTTTAATTCGCATTTTGCCTTCTCGCTTTGCTTCCTTTTCAGCCCTACAACAGCAGATTTAGCCAGGAAAAAAATCATTTAAAAATAATATTTTTTTTTTAAAAAAAACATTTAAAAAATAAATTAAAGCACCAGATCTCATAGATCCAGTGCAGATACGTACATGTCTGCCCCATTTTTCTGTAACAGCTTATCCATATATGAACGAATATCTGCTTCCTTATGCACTTTACCAAGCTTTTCGACTGCCTTTGCCAGGTCGTGTTTGTAACTCTTATTGCTTTCTGACTTTTGTAATGTTGTCATCATTGCTGAAATATGCCACAGACTACATTAGAGCACCAAACAAACTTAGGTGTGCATAAAAAATTACTAGAAAACCTTAAAAGAATACCAAAGTTTTGCTTTACATCTGCACATATCAGTAAAAACTATTGCCCTAAGCCACTATATAGGCCCCTCTCTTATAAATCAAGCCATCAAACCATTCATCTAAGGAATCATATTACCAGAAACAGCAGTAATCCTCTCATGGATCTTTTTTCGACAAGTGCGGCGAAGATTCAATTCTGCACGTATTGCTTTTGGAATCAACTTCATATCCCTTGTCTATGCAATAATATATAATATATATATATAAAAAAAAAAAAAAAAAAAAAAAAAAAAAAAATCAATTAATAGACCTGTAGAGATTACATACAGCTAATGAAAGCAAAGTGATTTACAATCAACAAAGTATAATGTGCTATATCGACATTGCAAATAGGCAAACAGTAAGAAATGCAATCTCCCATAAAATTTGCTGTAAGTGATGAGAAATAACATGGCATGTCGGAACACAAGAAAGACTCGGTACACACAAGAAAGACTCTGTACACACAAAAAAGTCAGTACATTGCAAAGAACGTAATAATTTGAATCATTAATAAGCCAACAAACTGAGCACACTGCAAAGCACGTAAAAAAAAAAAAAAATTAGAGTTATCAAGTAAGCACTGCAAATCAAAGCGAAAACAAAGCTCAGAATAGCTCGAAAAACAAAACAGCTGATAGCAAATATGTCAAATTTCCAATAAAAGTCCAGACAAATTGCTGTTCCCCATTTGATGTAATGTCTTAAAGAACAAGAACGACACAAAATGAATAAAAATCATTGATACTGAGAAGAGATTAATGAAACATTGAAACTATTCCCCTTCCAACACCAAATTAGATATACCCACATACATTAATTGAACATAACACAGTTTAAGCATATCCATAGTCTCTAAAAGATTCACATAAACATCAATAATTGAAACAGACATAAAATCTATTGCAAAAACTCAGAAAGCAAAATCAAACAAGACCCAACACCATATCCGAAATAACTAACAATCACATTAAATAAATAAAGCAAAAAATGTACCACATCCAACACATAACCATCGATAAAAAATAAACAGATTCATATTCAATTGCAAAAAAAAAAAACCCAGAATCGAGAATCAAGCACAAATGAACCTCATAAACCCATCACCCAAATAAACAAATAAAAAATAAAAACTGCAGAAACCACCCATTTCACAAAAGAAATATAGAACTTGAGAAAAAGCAATAATCAAAATCAAATTAAGATTTCAGAAAAATGGAAAACCCATTACCTCCCAACACCAAAGACAAGTCTGAGACTGATCCTCAAGCACATCAGCCTCCACATTAGGCACTCCATACATCACTCTCTGCCCAACCTTTAACACACTATTCTTCACATTCGCCGCACTCATTCCATCTTTCAACTTTTGATGAATCTCCTCCACAAGCTTCGACAAAGGAAGCTCAGACTCTTCCATCAACACCGCCACAGTGCTGGAACTACTACTACACATTCCCACGTCGAAAAAAACCTTCTTCTCCTTCATTTCCTTGTAGTACTTAAACAAGCCATCAAGCTCCAACCTTAGATCCTCCATTTGAGCCGCTTTTTCTTCTGGTTTCAGAGTCTCTGGACACACTCTCTTTCGCTTCTGGGTCTTTCTGGGGACATCAGAGCCGTCCATTTTTGGGTCTTCATCAACGTCGATTGTCATTACCATTTCCATATGATATCAGAGACAAGATTCAGACGACGGCGTTTTTGAGAAATGGGGTTTCAGGCTTCAAGTTTCAAGAAGGAGTAGTGGGAGTTTGCTTTTGCTCTCAGATTTATTTATTTTTTTAAAACCTCACACAATCTCACAAACACAAAAGACCATGTTTGGTTCACCTTTTTTTCCTTTTTCTTTTTGAGGTTAGACAGTGTGAAAAATGGTTAATACTTGATGATAGTCTTTTCTTTTCTCTTTTTTTTTTTTATGATAGTCTATTTGAAATATATAAAATAAATTTATAAAAGTTAATAAATTATTTTGTTGATGATGATTTTCCCTCAAAGATATTTGGTTTTTTTTTTTTTTTGGGGTGTGGAAAATTAAAAAGCGACATTTCTAAGTATTTGATAATAACCTGAAACTGATTTAATTATTTTTATAAAAAGAATACAATTTAATTGTTTTGTGTTTTGGGTGATTCCCGCCGAGAACCATAAGAGGCTGATTTTGGCTCCAAAATTAATTTTTTGCGCTCTTTTATGGAGCTTCGTTTCGCGCGCCTTTCTTTTTCTTTCCTTTTTTTGGGTTTGCTATCCTCACCACTCTGTTTTGGTGGAATTTGTGAAGGATACGAGATGGGACACGTGTCAATATGGGAATTGTGTTCGTTTAAGATGGGTTTCGATATGCTGATTTCACCAAGAAAATAAAAACAAAAAACTCACGCATTGATCTTTTGATCAATATGGTGTGTGACATATGTCGGTAAAGATTGCGGGGATGTGTATGTTCTAGGAGAAATGTTAGGTTTATAATATTTTTACAATATTTTTATGATAAATTTTAGGTATTATTATTAGTAGATAAAAAAAATGATGTTAGTGATGAATCCAAATTATAACTAGTAATAGCCAATGACTTAAATATTTTTGTAAAGATATTGTAGACGTACCATTATTTTTGTTTTAGTTTAACAATAAAAATATGATATTACTTTGGTTCTTCTATTATTTAAACTAGTATGTAACTCGTGCTTACAAACTACCTCAAGAGAGGGTAGGAGATTTCCTTTATTAAAACAAAAGCCTATAAAGGAGTTTAAAGCAAATCTTGCAGTCTCATGAACGGCAGAATTACAAGTCCTCTAGACCCAACAAAATTTAACAGATATAAAACAAGAAAATAAACAATGGATATTACTGATAGTTGTGCTTGTAAGCCATTCAAGGATATGCTCTGAACATGTTATGGCATCAAAGCAATTTTTTGCATCTCCTTCAAAGATGACAGAGCTCCATCGTTCTTGGATAGCTAGGTGCATTGCCCACAGTAGGGCTTCAGCTTCCGCTTGCGCAAGGGTATAGATTTGATGCCTTTTACCTATATGTAAATAACTTCACTGTGATGGTCCCTTGCTACAACAGCTAAAGCAGACCTTGAGCTATTTAGGGCAGCATCTACATTAATTTTGACCCAATCTTAAGGTGGAGGAGTCCATGTTGCTGTGATTTGCACCAATGAGGGTTGAATGGCCGGAGAAAAAACCTTTTTCTTATTTCAAGGAATTTTTCTTGGACATTTTGCCTGGCTTTGACAGGGTTTGCTTTGCCCTCCTAAAACAACATGAGATTCCTAGACTTCCATATTTCGTCAATGATTATGGCCATGTTAAGGGAGATGGTCCATTGCACCTGTGCAGGCAAGGGGGAATTTGGTGGAGACATAATCAGCTTTATAATGTCTTCATTGGAGTTTAGGAGAAAGTCATTGTGGGCGCAAAATGCTTGGAAGGGAGTACGCCTCGGCTGAGTAAACCAAGGCAGAGAAAAGAAATGGAGTCGCCACCTAGTTTAGGTTGAGGAACCACATATGTAGCGCACTTACGTGGAAGAACTAATCTTACTACCAAAGTATGGGTTCGAAGTTTAGGTATGGGGATGGGAATGTGTTAAGCACCCAACCCTACCCGACCCGTAGGTTGGCTTCCACTCATTGTGTTTTACGTTTTAATCTCATTAAAGGCATGTTCAATATTGCATTTTGAACTCACACACACTAACATTAATCTAACAATCAACATGGCATCAATCATCCCAAAAACCTTAACATACATTTATCATGGCAAATCACATCAAGCCTAACATACATCTATCATGCATATCATCATATCACAAACCCTAGCATATTCCTATCAAGACATTTCATCTCATATTTCATCTAAGGTAGCAAACAAACAAGCATACATTACAAAGGCAGAAACATAAGCATGTGGAAATCAAGCGATCATGTTATCTTATCAAAGACAAACTTAGGTTACACATCCAATGTATACCATATTCATCATATCCATAACCAAATGCATGTTCATGTGAATGCATAACTTACCTCACTTACCTTACTACACCATAGCACGTATGCATCAATGCATGGACATATGAATGCATGTTCATGACAAAGCAAAGAAAACATAAAAAGGGAACCCTAATTAAACATGTTAAAGGCAAAAAAACAAATAAACAGAGAAATAGAAACATATACATATGAAAATAAGCTAGAACAGAGACATATTAGACATAAAATAAAGAAACAGAAGCAGAAAAGGCCAAACTAGGGTTTCTGGCCTTAAGTATGCATACGCATACATAAGGCCTACGTATGTAGCCTAGCTGTATACGTATGCATACTTCAAGTATGTGTATGCATACAAGAAGCATACGTATGCATACACGCCCAAAACCCTAACCCATAAACAACAAGAACAAAAACAGTGTGGAAATTTAAAACGATAAATCTAACAACCTAACATGCTTTAACCGATAAACAAAGAAAAACTAAGCTAAGCAAACATATTATAACATAAATAAACAAGAAAAACAAAGAAAACATAAAGATTGAAACAAGAAAAGGGAAAGAAACGAAAAAGAAAGTTTAGAACTTATACCTCAAAAATGAAAGCTCTTTTGCTTGATTTTGATCGTTCCCCTAAGTCAAATCTATTCACAACTAAACAAAATTGATTAGTAAACTTCAAAAATCAAAGATCAAGACCAGAAAGGGTCTTAATTAGAAGAAAATTGTCTTGAGGATGTTTTGTGAAAAATTCCCTCTTTAATTCACTATTTCTAGTGAATCTTAGGTTTTTCCTTAGGATTTTCTGTGTGTCTTGAAAAGGTTCCATGTATGATTTTTTATATTAAGAAAATGGGGGTTTGGAACGGCTCCCAGATGATGTAAGATTCATTCCAAACCTTAGCTTTAATGTAGAAAACTTACCTTTCATAGTTTCTAGAACCTTAGCATGCATATGCATTCATGAAGTTTGCATACGCAGGTTTGGAGCATACGTATGCATACACATGTCTATGTACGCACGCCCTAGGGTTTTTGTGTCTTTAATTTTCCAAAAATAGTTTTATTTGGCTCATAAAAGAGTTATATTTTTCATACAAAATTTTCTCAAGTCAATTTTAATCTGATCGGGCCCTAAACCAACCTTGAGCTTTAGAATTTTACCATCATTGGGGAATGGGGGCCCGAGTCGTAAGGAGTACAAAATGTGGTGTCTACAAATGCCCTTCTTTTGATTCGTGAGCTCCGCTAACGGAATCAGAAGAATAAAAGATAAAACATTTTGTTTTGACGTACGGCTCGGGCTTAACCATGGCACACAACATGCATACATAGGGCAGGGTGCAACTTCAAAGAGTTGTGTGGGATTCGTATGTCCAAATTCCCACATTTGTTGCTAGGGAAACGAGCAATAGCATGTTCACTATCCCAGAACCTATTTTGCCAATTGCAAGAAAAAGGTGAATGACTCACTATCCTAGAGTTACCAAAAAAGAAAAACAAACATGGCCAACGGTTGTAACCATCAACCAAACAAATAAGGTGCTCTTATGAGCTTAAAAGGATACATATCTGTGGTATCCATTTGGGGCTCTTGCCTCAAATTTCTTCGGGTGGCTTGCACCTCTTGCCTTCCATCTCTATTTTTATTTGTTTTGGTGAGGCTCTTGCCTTAGGATGACCTTGGTCTCTATCTCTATCTCTACCTTTTCTATTGTGCCTGCATATTCAATTCCCTCAAAATATGTGCATGAATTCTGGCTTGTATAAGGTCTGTGCTTGCATATTCAATTCTCTCAAGATATGTGCACAAGTTCTATATTCTTCTATTCTGACTGGTATGGAGCTTGTGCCTGCATGTTCAATTCCCTCAGGATATGTGCACAAGTTCTATACTTTCTCTTCTGACTTGTATCGGATTTGTGCCTACATATTCAATTCCCGGAGGATATGTGCACAAATGGCATTGGTGTTCTGACTTATGAGGAAGTCCTTGGTCAAAGATCCACTGGGGAGAATGATTTGCTGAGGAGTGTATTGGTGACCCACAGGGGAGCCTTCTGGGTAATTTCGACTTACAAAAAAGTCTTTGATGGTGTGTAGTCCACTGGGGAAAGTCTCCTTGTAATGCATGGCTTCCAGTACATGACTAACTAACTACGCGGATCCCAGTACGCGACTTCAATCACCAACTAAAGAAGGTTGTTGGCTACAAAGTTCTTCAGTTCATCCAAACGATGAAGATCAAGAAGATGCTTGGTCACAAAACCCTACAATGTACAAACACAGCAACTTCTACATAAGAACGATGAACTAGGGCAAATTTTGTCTCCGATCACAATTTGCTTGAACAAAATTTGCTCAACACTTGTGCAACTTGTTCCACCTTTGATGGCCCTTAAAATAATCCTTTTATATGTCTAAGGTTGTGAGAAAAGAAAGCCTAAATACATAATCACAGATTAGAGTCAAAACAGAACTGAAAATCTGTTTTTCTTAAACCTCGACAGATACCCTATCTATCGAGCTGCTGTCGAGCCACGGGGTTAGAACAGCTCTTCAAGCTCGATAGATGGCTAAGTGTCGAGCTAGGTGTCGAGCTTTAATGACAAGCACTTTTCAGATTTGAATCTTGGACAAACTTGAATGGCTTTAACACTTGATCTTGAAAAAAAGTTTCTTGAAGTATTAAACACATCCTAGATCTATCCAAATACAAATAAAGTGTATTTTGTCAAAGGATTAGTCAATTATATAAAATAGTGACATATGTCCTAACAATCTCCCCCTTTGGCAATCCGTGACAAAACCACAACAAACAAATGAACATATGAGAAAAGTCATAAATCACTCAACTCATATTCACTTGTTAAATACAATAAAATCTATCATAACACAAACTCTTAAGAACTTTGCAAGAAGAGAGTTTATGGCAAGTAGACTTTGACAACTTGTATCTGAAACACTTTAAACAAAACTCATTAAGGCATCTTTGTGTGAAACAAAAATAATAGATTGCATATAAGTAATAAGAAGCACGTGCATAAAGAGAGAAAAGAAACAACACATTTAAGGGTAGGTAAAAGAAACATACATCAACATATAAAGAAAATAAGTACAATGTATGTCAATAATGGTCACAAGACCCATATATAAGATATAAATATATCTAAAGTAGAGAAAAGAAAAAGATACAAGTAATCCTCACTACATCCCTCAGATATCAACACTCTCCCTAACAAAAAGGTCCTGTACTAACTCTCCCCCTAAGTATGACTACTCTCATATCCAAAACTACTTCCCTTTTTTGTCATAAGTGACAAAGGGTAAAAGTGTTAAGTAGACATCTCATCTGTACCGGAAAAGCTAGCATCTCTATCATCATCATCCTCAGAAGCAGTAGCATCATCAACATCATCATCCTCATCCTCAGAAGCCGCTGGAGGAGGTGGAGGAGAAGCCTCAAGAGCAAAGCCACCCATGACCACCTATCGGCGTGCAATACGGCCGACACGAATGTTCACCTGATACAACTTAGTAAAGACTGTATCAAGGCAAGCATCCATGTGCTGAAGCTGCATCATGATGTCTCTAAGAGTCACATCACCCGTAGAAAAAGGAGGGAGTGGATGTGGATGGAGCAGATCGGGATGGAACCGAATGGGAGGGAGGAGTGGTTGACCCAGACTGCCTTGACCTAAACTACGCCCTGATCCGTTTAATGGTAGCGGCATCTATGGCACAGATATAGGAAAAGTGGTCAGATGCTGGAAAAGGAACAGAAAAATGGTGTAAGATCCTCATGATAGTGGAAGGAAAGATGAGCTTAACACAAGACGCCGTATCCCTATAGACATCTAAGATAGAAATAATAAAGTGAGAAGGAAAATCTATAGTAAGATGCTCAAGAAGGGACAGTAAAAATCGAGCACGAGGCTCTGTGATAAAGTTATAGTAAGAAAGAGGGTGAAGAACAAATGTTATGACCATGTTCAAAAACTGAGGGCCTTTTGCAAAGCCCGAACAGTAAGTGAACTAACGCTCACCCCACTCAGAAGGGCACTCACAGAAAGCAGATTTGAGCTCATCTTTAGACACAGTCCTTAGACATTCACAACCAAGGTAGTCAGGAAACTCTACCCTAGGGACACGGAGCACATCCGCAACAATTTGTGGTGTGACAGCAATGCGCGTACCTCAAGCGTGAGTGATAAAATGAGGTACTGAAAAATCAAATCAATGCATGTTGGAGTAAAACTCCTGGATCAGTACAGATGGACATGTGACCGGGACGTCATACAGTAACCCCCAACCCCGACTGTGAATGACATTGGGTAGGTCAGTGTCAGCAAAGTCCACCAAGATGACTTCATCGAGAAAAGTTCTCCGAGAAGGCCTTTCGGGCATTCTCATCACGTAACCAAATAGATGAAGGAGTAAGATTAGATGAAGTGGATGCCCTAGAACGAAGAGGGTTCTGGGACGGAGTAGACTTTTATTTAGATGCTATAGACACAGACTAACGCAAACAGAAGAGAGAGGGAGAGAGAGAGACAATCAGAAAAGTCCCAACACAGTTCAAATATAGCAAGTGTATTGAAAAGAAAGAATGTATGCATAGGAATGCATGAACATGTGACATGCAATATAAAAATCAACATGAACTCAGCCCAATCCAATCCTACCAGCACACAATCAATTGCACACATCTAAATGCATGATAATACGGTTATAATACTCATGTGATGCAATGCATGAGGTTTAAAGATCATTTAAACAAAAACCAATCCCAAAATTTCAACAAAAACTCAACAATTTTGAAAAACCCCAAAACCTAGATCTAAATGCATGAAATGCACAAAGAATGAAGAGATAAGAGAGCATACTAAGTGATTTGAAGCAAGGAGAGTTCGAAAATCACGTGGGTTGAAGGTTTTGAGAGAGAAAAGAGTGTTTAGGAGGTGAAGAGATGGATCTGTTGAGAAAGAGATTGAGAAACGTGAGAAATGGATCGCGTTGAACATATATATAGGTGTTCAATAAATCTCGACAGATAAAGATGTCGAGACAGGTGTCGAGCAAAAAAGGCTTTGACAGATGCAGCTGTTGAGGATTTGTCGAGGAACAATTCAACAGAAAAGATAATAAAGAAACTTGATCAATCGACCAGCTGTCGAGAAGCTATTGAGGGTCCAGAAAGTTTATCGATCGATCTACCTAGCTATCGAAAAGCTATCAAGATTGCGATAAAAAGAAGTTGGAAAGCTTGATAGATAGCCAGGTGTTAAGGAGGTGTCGAGAAGCTATCGAGATTGCTTAAAAACAGTTTTTCAAGAGGGGAAAAACACAGATGTGAATGCAATCAAACATGCAACTCAACCAATGATCCAATCAACATTAAAAAAAACCCTTAAAATTATCTCTCAACAACAATTTTGAGCACATAGATCCCAAAAAAAAAAAACACACACACACGCACACACTAAACAAGTCTAACCAATTTTATATTTCAAAAATAAGTTAAGACAATTTAGTGAGCATACATTAACACATGTAAACCTTATGATAGCCAAATCACATTGTACCTGCACATGTATCAAGAGTAGAAAAAGAATATTGCATGTTGTGTGTAAAAAATATCGCAAGAGTGCATAAGTGTATACATGTTATGACGATTTGAGATATGAGAAAATCACTTTAACTCATACAAAATCATAACTGTTTGATGGGGACTATCACCTTCGAGATACATCCTATAACTCTCACATTTCCTAGAATACATGCTTGCAATCATATTTAAAAGCACTTTGATCTTTTTGCTTTTTATTTTTCTTTGCATATTTTTTCTTTTAAGCAAATCATGCATGAACATATAAGAGATAGAAAAGAAATACTCAATTATGTTAAGCATTTGACATTCCAATTTTGCTATGCCGAAGCACACAAATGTCATTCATGATTGATGAGCAACAGTGGTGAGATGGTTATTTATGCCTTTCTCTTAGGATTTTCTAATCCTTCTCGTCAAAAAGAGTGATACAAGTGTTAAGTACAAAAGATTACTTAATCTTACTCATCACAAACAATAGCCACAAAGTTTACTTACTTAGTTGTGCATAGAGATGCTTATCTAAGCTACAAAAGATACAAAGTTTAGAAAACTTTATTTCAATGGCCATCCAAGGCACACAAGTACCAATGTACACAGAACACACACTGTTTTTGTATTTATTTATTTATTTTTTATTTTTATGAAAACCAAAATAAACAAAACTAAAAAATGAACAAAAAAAAACATGTTAAGCAAAGTAAAGCATAAAACTAAACTGACTCAAAATAAAAGCAAAACACACAAGTTATGCAAAAACAAAAACATGAAGAGAGAGAAGAAAGTGATAGAATCACTTGGAGCTCTTTTCCTTCCATAACTTGGAAGAACCTTTCATTTGATTAAACCTTTGAACCGGCGGTGAGGGGGAAGAATTGAAACCGTTTAAGTTCGAAAGAAACATGAGGGTTTTGAGAAGATCTCCATGGGGAGCAAGAGAGGATTGAAATAGATTCTGGCTTCCAGATGCTATCATGCCGTTGCTCTGTTAAGTGGCTAACCACTTATAGCAATTTGGTCGAGTATGATGGGCAACTCCACAATGATGACAGAGATGCTGCTTCTTCTGTTTAGGCTTTTAAGAGTTAGCCTTCTTAGCCCTAGGGTTTTTAGCTTCTTTCTTATCTTGCCTAAGAGGTGCTCCTAAGATAGATTTACCCTTGTCTAAGTTCTCACTAGCTAATTCATTTTTAACAACATTATTATGAATTTCAACATTATTAGTAGAAGGAACAAAAATAGTAGTACTAGTAGAAGCAATACTAAGAGAAGAGAAATCATACCCTAAACCGGTTCGATCAGAAGTAAATTTCTAAAAACTAAGCATCTCGTCAAGCTTTGCACTTGAAGTCCTCTCCAATTGGGCTTTGACTTGGAACTACTCCACTTCAAGCTTCTTGGTCTTCTCATCCAAGAAATTATTCCCAAATGTCAGTGCTCCAATAGTCTGATTGGTTTCATCAAACTTTGTAGAAAGCTCTTCTCGCTCAAGCTCCACATCACTAAGCTTCATGGAGGCCAACTTATACAGCTTCTCATTCTTCTTTGAGATCTTGTATAACTTTGCATAGGCTGTGTGGATGTCACCTTGTTCATCCATCTTCTCAAACTTGGACTCCACCAAATCCTCTTCTTCATCCACATCTTCAACATTGACAATGGCAGTGAAGGCATTCAGGATTTCGCCATCCTCACTGTCGGAATCATCCTCAGGCTCAATGTCGCTCAAAGTAGCAGCAAGTGCCTTACTCTTCCCAATGCTCTTCAGATATGTAAGACATTCCTGTTTCATATGTCCAAAGCCTTGACACTTCGGTCCTAAGGGAACAGTGTGCTGAACGCCATCCCTAGCATCCTTCTTCCCTTTATCTTGACTTTTGAACTGAGAAGAACTGGATTGCCTACGATCCTTGTCGAAGCCCTTCCTATTGGCATTCTTCATGAATTTCTTGAATTGCCTGGTGACGTAGGACTTCATCTTAGAATCTTCATCGTCTGATGACTCATCCGTGTCACTGCTCTTAGCCTTCAAAGTCATGCTCTTGCTCTTACCTGACTTACCAATCCTCGTTAACCTTAGCTCATAGGTCTGCAGATTATCAACCAGCTCTGTCAAAGGGATCTTGTCAATATCCTTTGATTCCTCGATTGCCATAATCTTGGCATGGAATCTCTCGGGTAGAGATTTGAGTACCTTTCTCACAATCTTGGGTTCAGAAATGGTTTTCCTAAGATTGAACGTTGAGTTCACTATGTCCCTAAGCTTGGCATAGAACTCATCGAATGACTTATCCTTCTCCATCTTGATTTCTTCAAAGTTTGTAGTGAGCCTCTGAAGTTTTGAATCTTTGATAGCCTTGGTTCCCTCATGGGTTGTCTGGAAAATGGTCCATGCCTCCTTAGCAATTTCAGTAGAAGGTATCTTCTTGAACTCCTCATTAGTGACCGCATTGAATAAAACATTCAATGTCCTGCTATTGAAATTTGCTGCCTTAATCTTAGCATCAACCCAATCGGCCGGCGCTTCCTTCGGCTTGGTCCAGCCTATCTCAACAGTTTGCCACACTTTCTCATCTAAAAACTGCAAGAAAGCTCTCATGCGTACTTTCCAGTATGCATAGTTAGTGCCATTAAATAAAAGAGGTACAATTAATGACTGTCTTCTATCCATGACAAATAGGGGTCAATGGATTAACACAGTAAAGATTAACCCTAATCAGAGTGTGTCTGCTCTGATACCACTTGATAGACCAAAAACGAATTGACCCCTTATGATGAATTAATTGATTAATTAGCCAAGTTTATTAATTAATTAAATTAACATGCAAACGCGTGGTAATACAAACAAATCACCAATTAAACTAAGTGCAGCAAAAATTAAATTGATATGGTGATTTGTTTACGAATGGAGAAAACTTACATGGCAAAAACCCCACCGGGTGATTTTAAGGTCACCATTCTCGAGAATCCACAATTATCAAAACAAGCGGTTACAAGTAAAGGAATCTCAGTCCTTATACCAACCTACAGTTGAACCCTTACTCCAATACCCAATTAGACTTGTTTTGTAGTAAAAATCTCTCCTTGTAATGCACGACTCCCAGTACGTGACTAACCAACTGCGCAGATCCCAGTACGCGACTTCAATCACCAACTAGAAAAGGTTGTTGGCTGCAAAGTTCTTCAGTTCATCCAAACGATGAAGATCAAGAAGATGCTTGGTCATAAAACCCTACGGTCATAAACACAGCAACTTCTACACAAGAACGATGAACTAGGGCAAATTCTGTCTCCAGTCACAATTTGCTTGAACAAACTTTGCTCAACACTTGTGCAACTTGTTCCACCTTTGACGGCCCTTAAAATAATCATTTTATATGTCTAGGGTTGTAAGAAAAGAAAGCTCAAACACATAATCACGGATTAGAGTCAAAACAGAATTGAAAAACTGTTTTTCTTAAACCTCGATAGATACCCTATCTGTCGAGCTGCTGTCGAGCCATGGGGCTGGAATAGCTCTTCAAGCTCGATAGATGGCTAGCTATCAAGCTAGTTGTCAAGCTTTAATGATAGATACTTTTTAGACTTGAATCTTGGACAGACTTACATGGTTTTAACACTTGATCTTGAAACAAGGTTTCTTGAAGTATTAAACACATCCTAGATCTACCAAAATACAAGTAAAGTGCGTTTTGTTAAAGGATTAGTCAATTACATAAAATAGTGACATATGTTCCTAATAAGTGAAAAACATATGTCCTAACAGTGTAAATCCAAAGGGGAAGGTGAAGTGGGTTTTCAAGACTTAGAAAAATTAAATTAGGCCATGCTTTCCAAATAGGTGTGGCGTCTGATTCAAGATACAACTTGTTCTATCTTTGAAGCTAAGTCTCTATTGGGCTCTTTAGCCTGGAAGAGCATTTTGAAGGCTAGGAAGATTATTGCAAGTGAAGCAAAATGGACGATTAGTGATGGTAGGACTACTTAGATTTATTGGGATAATTGGCTTCTAGGTGATGGATGCAGTAGAGTGACTTCCCCCAGTTCTTTTCTTGGTGAAGACACTATTGTTTCATCTTTAATTGATGGGAATTTTGGTCTATGGAATGATGATTTAATTGATAGCTTATTCTGTGTAGTTGAGGCACAAAAAATTAAAGCTATTCCTTTACAGAGCTCTCCACAAGATGGTTTGTTTTTATGGCCCATGTCTAATGATGGTGCATACTTGGTCAAGACTCTCTTGACCGAGTATACACCATTATTAGACATGGTTTAAGCATAGGATCCCCAAAAATTTTCTGGTAAAAAATGTGGAAACTCAGGGTATGTTTAGATACCGTTTATTACTGAAAACTGAAAACATATTATTGAAAATACTGTAACAAAATAATTTTTAGACTATAAATAGTGCTCATAAGACCCAGTTTTAAAATTACATTTGCTTTATTAAAAAACTTGCGGGTCCCATGAATAGTGCATGAGACCTAGAAAAAAATGCAAACGCCAGCCGCGTTTGCTATCAGAATTCACACTCAAGGTACCTAATATGGTGAAACTGCTATTGTGGAGAGCTTACACGGATTCCTTTCCTACCATGTACAATTTATTCAAGAAAAAAATTGTTCCAGACTCTACTTGTTACCTCCGCATGAAGGAATCTGAAACAATTCTGCACATGTTGTGGACTTGTGACGCAAGTTGGGCTATATGAGTTTCACGACCTGCATAATTTTGGGTAGTCAGTTACTTCGTTTGTGGAGTTGGTAGATGTTGTCCAGGTTAGACACCGAAACCTTGGTTTGTTTGCTATGATTTGTTGGTTGATTTGGAATAGAAGAAATAAATCAAGAATGTGTGAACATGTGGTTCCACTGGATCTTCTGTTTGAGTTTGCTGGGAAGTTGCTCGCTAAATTTCAGCAAGCACAAAAAGTATCTCCTAAACCTGTCCAGGTCACTAGACCAAGATGGAAGCAACCTGACCCGAGATACTGAAAACAAACTTCGATGGGGCTGTGTTTGGAAGTTCGAAGGAAGCACGTATCGGGGTAGTAGTGCGAAACTCTTAAGGGGAAATTATGGCGGCTTTGACCGAAATGATCCCCATGCCATCGTCAATTGTTTTATTGGAGACTTTGGCGGCTAGAAGAGCTATACTATTCATTCAGTAAGTTGGCTTCTGTGGGTCAATTTTTGAAGGTGATTCAGCCATCTCAATAAATGTGTTTTGCCACAGAAAGTTGTTGCATTCTTCTTTTGATCATATTATTGAAGACGCTTTGTCTTGTGCTAGCTCTTTACAGAGTTTTTCATTTTCTCATACTCTTCAACAAGGAAATAGTCTAACTCATGCCTTAACCCAGAAAGCAAGAAATTCTTTCCCTATTTTGGTTTGGATGGAGTCTATTCCTCCTGACCTTTATGACTGTTTTGTTCAAGATTTTTCTGCAATAAGCTAATAATATGGATCAGGTTATTGTCTCAAAAAAAGAAAAAAGAAAAGAAAAGAAAAAGAATTCATCTCCATCTAAACTGAAAAAATATGATTACTACACAATCATTCATTTTAAACTCTCTCTTTTTCTGCTATTTGTGCAAGTAATGTATATCTTTCATGCCCACATTTCCTATGATGAACCAAGAGCCTGTGCTACAAATAAATAAATGCTATGAACAATGTTAATGCTATTCTAGATGTAAGTAGCACAATCTAGACATAAATACTTCATTCTAATTTTATTATAGATAGATCAAATCAGTTGATGTTTGATTTGAATTACATTTATGATTTTGTAATTTTTACAGACCTAAAGTAGGAGGAGAACAACATTTAGAATTCATCTCCATCTAAACTGAACTGTTATGATTACTACACAATCATTCATTTTAAACTCTCATTTTTCTATTTTTCTGTAGGTGATTTAGCAAAATTTTCATGCCGATATTGTGGTGTCCCACTCAATTTAGGACCTTAAGTTAAACTCAATTACCCTTAATCACTAAGTGATGTGAGGTTAAGTATAAATATTCACATGCTACATTATATGTAAATAAATACTCACATGTATATATATTTATTGTTTGTACAAAACTTTTTCAAACCAAAATACCAAGTATCTTATTTTTTCACTAAAAAGATAACATTATAAATAAATTAAAATGGGGTATTATTCTTTGGATAGGCGGTGTGGGGTGCCTAACACCTTCCCCACATGTAACCGAACTTTCGAGTCAAAGATCTTCGGTTCGAGGTTTCTAGTTTACCTTAATTAATAAACCCTTAAAATTGGTTAAGTTAATTAGGTAACTTAAAATGAATTAGATAAATAGCTGACCAAGCACACCTAATGCAAAACTAATGGTTGGTGGCGACTCCTAAATAAATATAAGAAAAAGGGACTCTCACACACACACACACAGAGCGGAAATAAGGTTCATGCTTGATCTTCTCCAAGATCTTGTGTACAAGCTCCTTAAATGCTAAATTCATCCATTCTATTCGACTGGCGGGGTTTTGCCCCCCCCTGTATCTCTTCTAGGCCTTTGTCGAAAGCCCCCAGTTTGGTGATCCCTTCGGTACTAAGATGCAACTGGGGCCTTCCCTTTACTCTGTAACTTGTCGTCTTCTAGCCTCTTATGTTCCTCTATCCACCTTATCTGTTGGTGTATGTTCTCGAAAGGCTTCATAGTTGAGTCTCTTAACACAGATTCCTAGGGGAGCCCCAGTCCAAAGTTGCTCGCATTCACTTACTCGTTGCCTCCTCCAATTTCATTATACAACTCCCAATACCAGTTTGTGTAGATTAGAGAGTCTCTCCATTCCCATCTTCATAGACAACAGAGCATTAATGGGCTAAGGAACTTGGCTGCATATCCTAAAGCATGCCCTGAATGCCTGGATTAATTCCCCAAAGTTTTGGATGGAGCCCTTCCTCAGGCCGTTAAACCATCTCATCCCTGTGGGTCCAAGCCTGGAAGCGAACACTTTGCACAAAATTTCGTCATTCCGAGAAAAGAGAGCCATAAGTTAAGTGTAGTGACTTATATGCTCTATTGGGTCCGTCTTATCGATGTAGCAACTAAACGGTGAACGGGTGAAATGTCTTGGCATCTCGGTACGCTCTATTTGCTCAAAAAAATTTGATTGGGCTATCGAACTAAGCGCTTGGCTTATGGCATCCATGGTAGCATTTCGGTGCCCATCCCTTTCTCTTCTCGATGATAACGAATCTCTGTCTCTAGACTCATTTGACCTTTCCCTTGATCACCGATGGTGGTTTTCACAAGATGATCTCTTAATATGACTACTTACCGAGTCATGGTCATGAGACGATCTCTCAAGAGTCCTCCCTTGGGGCCTTCGTCGAGCCTTCAACTCCAACTCTTTAACCTACCTATGCAAACTCTCCAATTCACGGTCTCGATCACTATGATATGAACCTTCTATTTCATATGAAACCATCCTCTCTCCCTAGGGTGAAGCTACATGCGAGTCATCTCGAGTATCATTTCCATCATGGCCGCGGCGCTCTCTCGTCCGCTCTTATTCCACCAGCCTAAGAGCCTAAGAGGAGCCCCTGGACCAGTTTCGACTAGATCCCACCGAACCTTCATTTATATTTCACTTCACCATCCAGTATTCTCCGTCACCCCCTCTAGACCCTTAGTGTAGTAGGATTCCCCACAAACGGTGCCAATTGTGGTGGTCTATTCCCAAGAACCTTGGGCTTTTGGGCCTAGACTCCCAATTTACTTGTACTCTGAATTGGGCTTATCCCAGAATGGGAGGTCCAAGAAATGGCTCGAAAGGTTGCTGAAAGAGATACTAGCAAAGAAAGACAAATGGGTGGCACAAGGCAAGCGTATTAGCATCACACGGAATGGAGAAAGGTGTGTATCAAGCACACCAACACCACAGAGGTGTATCTCACAAGTGGTTACATCCAAACAAGCCCTAGGAGGGATGGATGCGACCACACAAGCAAGTGGCCCCAAGGACCGACAAGCACAAGCCCACGGAGGGTGCAAAGCAAGGCAAGGCCTAGATCTAGATAGGCAAACATTGACATAAAGCATAGAAGCAAGCAAACAAACATAGACATATAGGGAAATGATCCAAACCCTTTGATATAGGCCTAGGTGTGTAGATGTAGGCCAAGACCATGGGATCTAAATCTACACCCCACCAATAAGGGTCAAAACACAAGAAAAAGAGATATCAAGGGACAAAAGGGCTACAGAAGCATATAGCATAGCAACCAACATATAGATCTAAGCACACAAACATGGCATGAAGCACAAAAACACGAGGATCTAAGCATAGGCATGACACGGGGCCCAAAGAGACATAGATCTAAGCATAAACATGGCAAAGAACACATAGGCATGTAGATCTAAGTGCAAATATTAAATTTAGATATATCCTAGCCCAAGAAGGCTAGGCCAACAACATCAAAGCGATAAATCATGGCAAAAGCAAAGAAAAATGCTAGAAAAACCATAAAGACATGCTAGGAAGCAAGAACATGCTAGGAAAAGCAATAAAGCATATTATTAAACAAGAAAAAGCTATAAAAAGAAGAGGGTGTGGATTGTAGCTAAAAAGTTACATCCACACCCCTAAACCTCAAATTCAAGGTATGGAACCAAGGAGAGGAAGATTGGGTGCAAGATCACTACCTTGTGATTGTGGAGAAAAAAGGAGAATAAAAAGTGTTTGAATGTGTTTGGGAGAGAAATTAGAGAGAAGAGAGAGATAATCTGCCTAGAAAACAGCCCAAAATCTTTTTTTTTTTGGCAAAATGAGGGTCCTGGAAGCATTTATAGCTGAAAACTAACACTTCAGCTTCCGACAGCCATACAATGTGCGCCGGCCACCGTTGTTGACATCAGCAGTTTCGGCTTTTTCTGGTCCAGCTTTGGACGCATATTTGAAGGTCTTTCTGGACTTGGATTGAGTTGATCTTGATATCTCTGGAAAGATCTAGATGTCTAGTTTCTAGAACACTAAATAAATTGAAAATCCAATTGTTGAATCAAAAGTTATGGCCTCAAGAAGCATGCTGATGCACTTTGCACAATTATCTGGATATCTCATCCGTTTTAACTTTGATTTTGACCCATGAATAGCCATTGGAAAGAGAATCTAATAATATTCACAATGGCACTAGTTCCATCTCATTCTAACAGTTGGATCAAAATTAGGGTTTCTGGTGCCCCCGAGAGTTAACGTCGAGTCAAACTTGGCCAAAGTTAACAAAAATCTCCAAGTGGCTCGAGTTTGTTGTAAAATCATGAAAAATGTCATTTTCGGAGGAATTTGACCAAGTTTGACTCTCGGTCAACCAGTTTGACCAAAAAAGGCCCTTCGTGTGCTCTAATACTCGAACGGGTTGCATTACGTCAATCAAGATGTTTCCATGGCTCCATGGAGAAAAGATAATATTTTTGGAATTTTCAAAGTCTAGCACGCAAATCGAAGGGGGACAAAATACGATATCTACACCCACACATTATAATTATATCCCCCTCTTAATTAGATCTCTTCATTTGATGGGAATGCGTTGGATTAGTTTAGGTCCTCAACCGGCTAATGAATCCGTTTGTAAATTAGAATGTTCCATATGCATGTTATTATATAATTTTCTCCACCAAACGCTTCGATATATATAAGAAATTTTATATATTCTATTATTTAATTTAATATATTGCATATATATATATATATATATATATATACACACATATATATATATATATATATTTCACTAAATTTGAGTTATATATTTATCTACATATATATACTAGTCGCTAACCCGTGCAATGCATGGGAAAGTACATATATCTACAAAATCTATTTAACATTATAGCTACATTTAGTTAGGTTCAAATGACCCCTTCTTGAATTATCAAAAAAAAATTTAAATAAGCATGAAGAATGAAAAAAATGTTGGATCAAAGAGGATTTGTATGATAGTGGTGGTACTAAGTACTAACCATTCTTCCAAATGTTAAAAATGGTTTACTTACAAAACTAAAAAAATTATACACTTAAGAAACATATTGTTAGTTTTTCTAACAACTTATTCAAACTACATACAAAAATAATAAATCATACAGTCCGTATTCCATCATAATATATTCCATCATAATTTAACCCTCCAAAATTCCATCAAGATTTTTCCAAAACACATATTATTCATATGTTTATTGGCAAGTCATGGCAATGTGAGCCTTTAGTTAGGAGTTTGGTACTATTTGTGGTACTTGCAGGTTTCTACACATCATAAAACAAAATTATGTCATAGAGTTGCGAGGTATGCTAATCAAGCAGCTCTCCTATCATAGAAGTTAATTACAATCACATACTTTAAAAAATTACAATAAGCCATACAACTATAATTTTCTTTTGGTGTTCAAGTAAATACTTTATAATATTATTCATTATGAAAACTAAAAGGCATGGAATGAGTTTAATGACATGACGAAATAGATAAATAGTACCTAAAAGAAGCAATAAAGTGGGAAAAATTCCTTTATAATTTGAGAAAGATGCTATCTATTCCCTTGAGTAGTTCCATCTCCTCCCCACTTGAAAGTCCAAGATCAATATAACACAACTAAAATAAAAACAAAATACCATGCCCACCATCAAATTATAATAAGGCCAAGTATTAAAGTTTACTAAAGACATATAACCTGGTATTGCAGCTTCTTTAGTGTGTGAATTGTGAACCCCTCTTTTTATAAGCTTTTGCCACCCATCATTCTCTCCCAAAGAATAAGTAAAATATCCACAAAACCTAGAAAGCAATCAACTTTGTACAAAGAACAATGTACTGTTAAATTTTACAATTTAAACAAATTCCTTTATAATTTGAGAAAGATGCTATCTATTCCCTTGAGTAGCTCCATCTCCTCCCCCACTTGAAAGTCCAAGATCAATATAACACAACTAAAATAAAAACAAAATACCATGCCCACCATCAAATTATAATAAGGCCAAGTATTAAAGTTTACTAAAGACATATAACCTGGTATTGCAGCTGCTTTAGTGTGTGAATTTGAACCCCTCTTTTTATAAGCTTTTGCTGCCCATCAATCTCTTCCAAAGAATAAGTAAAATATCCACAAAACCTAGAAAGCAATCAACTTTGTACAAAGAACAATGTACTGTTAAATTTTACAATTTAAACAAACTGAACAAATCTTTCAGGTTTTTTGAAACAGAATCACTCGGGTTTATGGGGAAACAAAAACCACAGAAAATTGTATCATTAAGATAAACAAAAGAAAAAACCTAACAAAAGTAGCACTAACAGTACCCAACAAAGAAACCTTTAAAAAAAATCCAATTTTACTAAGGGAAGAAAATCTCTTTGAAAAACAAAGCAAAGAAACAAACAAACAAAGATGGCGTAAATCAAATGGACAACATTTCTTAGGAAGATATAAAGAGAGGTACTGTGCAATTGTTACTCATCAACATGTCTTATATCTATTTGATTTGGCACCTCTTGAAAGCAAGGGAAAGCTTTTAAATCACCATAGCGAACGTATTATGTTCTTATAACACAATAAACAACCAAAACAAATAGGGTGAATTGCAATTGTATTCAATTTTCAAAATTACGAATTCTGCAACCCAAAACTATGAAACTTACATAGCAATCAGGATGGCGTAAATCAAATGGACAACGTTTTTTAGGAAGATATAAAGGGAGGTATTGTGCAACTGTTACTCATCAACATGTCTTATATTTATTTGATTTGGCACCTCTTCAAAGCAAGGGAAAGCTTTTAAATCACCATAGCAAACGTATTATGTTCTTATAATGCAACAAATAACCAAAACAAATAGGGTGAATTGCAATTGTATTCAATTTTCAAAATTATGAATTCTGCAACCCAAAACTACGAAACTTACATAGCAATCAATGACTAAAATTATTTGACTTACATGAATCAACTTGTTGCTTCTACAAAATACTAACCTTGTACAAAAATAATCTGGGAGATTGACATAAATGAATTGGGAGAGAGAGAGAGAGAGAGAGAGAGAAAGAATTATATATCAAAATGGTGTATGGGTATTCATAATCTTGCAAGTTTAATAAGAATTTGGAAACTTTCCCCTACGCTCACCAAGCCAACAAAACATATAAACATCAAAAACAAATATAGAGAATGTTTGTATATTTGAGTTACAACATATTGGCTTCTTCCATTTACCTTCCACAGCCTTAGGATGCTATCTTTAGAAGCAGCAGCCACAATAATATCTTCAACACCTGAATATAGAGAACAACTTTTAACATTGATAGTGCAAGGAAGTAGAGTTACTGAAACCTTGACCATTAGAAAGAAACAAATATTGGCAAGCAAAGAATAGATGAAAAAAATATCTTCAGAAACTAAGTAGGATAAAAAAATATATAAAAATAATTACTAAATTGCTTCAGACATGCAAAGTTCTTAAAAAATTCAAATTATGGCATTTCTAGGATGTAAGCACTTTAGATTATCAATCACTGTACCTTATACCTTTTGGGTTGATGAAACCAACAAAAGCGACAATGTCACTAACAAAAATTTAGGTTATCAATATTTTGCATATTCAAACTTCCTAACAATGGGAAAAGAAATACCCTTTTCTTTATTCTAGGTTTAGGCCTCTTTTAAACTTCCTTTCCTCTTTTTGTAACAAAGACAGCACCACCTTAACAAAAACAGTTCCCATGAATCAAAATTTCTAAGCAAATCTAAATATCCCCATAAAGTAATCTCCAAAAGGATTATAAGTAGAGCACTTAGCAATAGGAAAAATTTTCCTCAAAGCGAAAGATTATCTAAAAAAACTTAGTGAAACCCTTCACATTAAAGTTAAGATTCAAAATAACTTTCAGTAAAGATGGAAAGTTTTCTAACAGATTATCCTAAATACTTCTGATACAATTTTATGTTCATTTGGAATACAGTTATTTAAAAAAGAAGAGAGAGATAGAGAGGTTTATTTGGACAATGAAAACCTCTCTATCTTGCGGTGATCAAATCAAGCCTGCTTCATTTAGTAAAAGTTGAAATTTCTGATTAGCACAGATGTTTCCACAATCCCACCCCATGATAGTTTATAATCCAACCTAGATTGCTTAATGTGCAGGTCACGCTTTTAGACTCAACCTCAATATGCTTTAATGTGGGCTTGATTCTGATGCCAAAACCCATATCCCCAAGCCACATAAGCAGCTTGCCCTTCCCTTTTTACTATTTCAATCTTGTAGTAAAATTTGATATATTGAAAGGAACCAAAATTGAGGGAGAACCTATATTAGGGTTTTGAGTATTGATAAAAACCAATTCTAAATCAAAACAAAATCTGAACCAATTTCTTAAATCAAAACCAAACAAAATAGCTGAACCTAAATCCTATTAAACACCCAAAATTAATATAAAAGATTTTACCTGTAGCCGTTCCAGCAGTCTGATGTTAGATTGGTTGTGAGGCGAAGCATTTGTGGCTTAGTTGAATTCGTTTACTGTCGCAAGGGAAGAGAGAAAGTTCTGCATCTAGGTTTTTCATTTTTAGGTTCCTGCGTATGGGTCTTGCAGTGTTTTTTGGGCTAAGTTTGTGTTTGCATTTGAAGGAGAGACAGAGACTGAGAAATAGGTTTTTGTATCAGGTTTTGTTTAGAAGTTGAAGAGAGTAAATTTTATCGGGTTTGTTTTAGGGAGAAATAGTTACGATGTTTAGGGTTTTAGTTTTTTTTTTTTTTTTCATAGTTTTGTTTTTTAAAATAATTTTTAAATAATGTTGTTGTGTAAAAATGTAGGAGCCTCAAAAGTTTAGGTTTTATATATATATATATATATAGATAAAACTGAAGCCTCTAAAGCTCCCACAATTTTCCACATCACCACTATTTTTAAAAAAAAAATTCTTTTCTTTTTATTTTAGGTTATATTTAAACCAAACCCTCTAAAGCTCCCACAATTTTCCACATCACCACTATTTTTTTTTAAAATTATTTACTTTTTATTTTAGGTTATAAATTTAAACTATAAAATTGGGTCTTCTTTTCGTTAAGCAAAGGCACTTTGTGTTTGCGTAGACCAACACAATCCCAAAGCAAAGCAAAGACTCAGAGACACAGTGAGAGAGAGAATCTAAAACACTGAAAATAACCTAAAAAGCATCAATCAGCAAAAAATGGTAGATGATGCGGCGGTGGAGGTCTCCGTACCCGAATGCACCGCCATTCCCTCCGGCGACGACTCGGTTTAGGCTGATGTGTCGCCTCTTCTTGAATTCGCATGCAAAGGTTCTTTCCTTCTTGCCCTAACTCACTTTCTCTCTCTCGCTTTCCATCTCTGTTTGTTTCCTGAGAAATTAGATTTTTCTCCATCCCCTAAACTTAAAACTCACCCTTTCCTTCCCCCAAAATCAAAACCCAAAATTCAGAGTCTCCCACTGCCGCTGCCGCCGCCACCATGGATCACCGCCACTACATCTTTTGGTTTTCCTCTTTGTATTATGCGACTCATTCTCTACCTGTTATTATTTTCAATTGAAAATCAAACTCCATACCCAAAGCCTAGGTACGCTTGCTTTCCTCTTTCTCTTCTCTCCAAATTTAAGTTTTTCAATTGAAACCAAACAGAGGAAAGGCAGCCTACTGAATGATGCAAACAGAGGAATGATTTTTTTTTTTTTTTTTTTAATTTGGAAATATGATTTAGGTTTTGGTATTGTGGTCTGATTGGTTTTGATTTAGGAAGAACAGATGCTTGACATTGATTTGTAAAGCCTTTGCTTTTTTTAATTAGGGTTATTTTAGGCAGGGTACCAATGGTCATTTTTCTTTTATTTTTTAAATTTCTCATTTTAAATCATTTAACAAATTTACCATCTTTGGCTCATATATTTGTTTCATGTTGACCTTTGGTTCTTTGTAGTTCAATTCTCTACAACTCCACCAAGTTTCTTTCTTTTTTCTTACCTTGTGCTTCTTAATGAAGTTTAGGTGAAAACCAGTTGCTTATTTTGGATTCTCAATTGTTATTCAAGTTCTTTGCGTTAGAATCAGTAAGTAGAGGTATTTCTTTGATGTGTTTGTCAACTTATAAGGTAAGCCTACTGTGGGAATTTGATTGGGCTTCTGATTTTGTTGGGTTCATTTGATTGATAATATTGGTGGATATATGCCAATATTTTGCATCATATTTCTTCTTTTTAGTGGGAAAGATACTATCTTCAAGTGCTTTTAAGCTTTATATTATGTTGGTTGTTGTATTAAGTTGGTCGGATTTTTGATAATAAACCATATTAAGAGTGGTAGTTACATGTGTTTTATGCAGTTTAGCTTCATGAAAGTATGTTTTTGGAGTTGCAATTTCAACAGAATTATTGATTTTTTATTCCAATTTTGTTTCAAGCCCTTTTGTTCTGTTATAGTTTTCAGCAATTTAATTTTGATTTCTTTTTTTTTTTCTTTTTTCTTTTCTTTTGTAATGTGTTAGGTTCTAAAAGTTTAGAACAATTGGCAAATCGTGAACACAAACTTGTCTAGATATAGATCTTAGAGTCTATAGGTATTATTAGACAATGCTCAAGGTGATTCAAGTCAAGATTCAAGAACATACAAGCTGTAGGAAGAAGATTTCATAATCTGTCTAGTTCGATTGATCGAAAGACAGGCTCGATCGATCGAAAGTCGTATCTGAAAAATTTTAATTAAGCCCAAACAGCAGTTCAAGCCTATTAAGGATTAGGGTTTTTAATCTACTTCTCTCAGTATATAAAGGAAACTCTAAGTACGTTTTTATAAAGCTTTTTAGAGAGAGAAGAGAGTGCCTCTTTTGTATTTATCGTTTTGTTCCTAAAAAACTCTCTTATATCTTCTACCGGTGTTATTACTTAAAGAATCTCAAGATCCGGCATTGTAGAAGTTGTTGCCTTCTCTAGTCATCAAAGGTGCTGATGATCTAAATCTTCAAGGGTGGTCTTGGAGTCACAAACAAGAGAGTTTGTGTTGCTAAACCTTTGAGTGGGATCTCAAAGTCACAAACGTGGGTGTTTCTGTTTTGCAAAGGCCAAAAAAAGAAGGAGTCCGTGGTCTCGGAGCTTGCACGTGGTCGTGTCAGTAAGTTTCTACTGGTGGGTAGCAATAGGGTTAGTGGTCTACGTCGCTATTGTAAAACTTCGATTCTTTCTAGTGGATTTGTTTTTTACCTTGAGGATAGCTAAGTTAAATTCTCCCCAGGTTTTTTACCGGTTTGGTTTTCCTGGGTTATCATATCGTTGTGTTTTTTTTTTTTTTTCGCTGCTATACATTGATATGATATATTTGTGTTAACCTAGTTTTGTTAATTTGACTAAGTAATCACTTGGCTAATTACCTAGATTAATCTGATTGTGGTTTAAAGGGGTCTAAAAACTATCAAGTGGTATTAGAGCGGGTAGCTCTTTTGTTTTAGATCTTTTGATCTAAGAGCTGGTCCTTGACCCCTGTTGTCATGGATAATTTGAAGTTTTTCTGATCATGTTTCTACTCATGCGTCTGTTGATTTTATTGATGCCTGTGAAACTCTTCATAAGGAATTATTGAAATCTATGAAAATTGCTAAGAAATTCAAGGAAGAGTTAAAATTGGCTAATCTTGAAAAAGAGGAATTGGTTGTTAGATTTGATGAATCTAATAAAAAGAATGAATTTTTGAGAAATCAAATTTCCTCTCAAGATGAGAAGATGAAAAGCTTGGAACAAGAGTTAGTTGAATCTAAAGCTAAAATTGAAAATTTGACTAGTACTAAGCCTGCTGTTGATAACAGTAGTGTTTCTGTTTCTCTTAAGCCTAAAATTGAGAAAGTTTATATCCCTCCTTTCAAGAGGAATAATAAAGAAAATGCTTATTTTGTTAGGTTAGACAAAGGTAAAAGTTCTGATGTAGACGCTGATGTTTCTAAATCTATGTCTAAACCTACTGTTAGAAAGTATAATAAATATGTTTTTGTGCCTACCTGTCACCTTTGTGGTGTTGTTGGTCACATTAGACCAAATTTTTCTTTGTTGAGGCAAAAACCGAAATCTGAGACTAGATTTGCTGTTAGGAATACTAATGTTTCTAAATTTATTCCTGTTTGTCACTTCTGTGGTGTCTTCGGTCACATTCGTCCTAATTGTCATAAATTGAAATTTAAGTATTCAGTGTTTCAATCTAAGATTTGTGATGATATTTCTCCTGCCATAAGTCCATATAAATTGTTTCATATTATTTTGAAAAATTTAAGCTAGTTGGCTTGTGAAAGGAATTTGCAGGATTTCAGTCTTTCTCAGAAGATTGGTGTAATCCCTCAAATACACTCTACTTCACATGGATTTTCACCTACAAAACCAAAGACTCGTGCTAGATGGGTGAGAAAAGATTCTCTAAGGTGAGTGTTGCTGACTTGTCCCTGATTTAATTATTTCAATTGTCTGTGCACTTGTTTTGTTTTTGTTTTTAAGTTTTTTTATTAAAAAAAGAAATCCAAAACATTGAAAAATTTAAAAAAGACAAAAATATTTTATTTTGTGTCTTGTTTTATTTGTTTTGAGGATTATATGAGTTATAATATCTCTCTCTTGATTTAGAACATGCTTGACATTGTAGAGAAACTTGAATAGTATGTGTTATATAAGTGCTAAGCTATTTCTAATTTTGTGTGAGTATGTACTAGTTTGTACATGTACTCATGGGTTAATTAAGAAATTGATATTTCTTATATGTGTACCCTCTATAGCTCAGTTAAGCACTGTCATGCATTGCATTTGCATTGTTCACTTATCATAATGTGTGCTTTTTGTTTTTTGTCATAAACATTTTAAAAACCAAAAAGATTTTTGTGTTTTGTATTTCACATCTTGGATTTATAATCAAGGATTGACCATTTTATCTTTACATAACAAGTTTATGTACATTGTTTAGTTTAGATGAGCTTATTTTATTACACTTTACTAGCTTGAACTTTGTAGTGCATGTTGTGTGGGAGATGTTTATAGTTTTTGATCACTTTGTCTTGATCTTGAAGTCACATGTCTTTGACTGTCAGACTTGAACCTTTTGAGAAAGCTATAAATAACCATCTCACCACTGTTTACTAGCCAATCATGAACACCTTAGTGCATATCGTAAGATTTTGTGCTCGAGAAAGTGTAGCATATGCACAAAAAGAATATAAAGTGTAGCCTCGGTTTAAATGTTAAAATTAGTGTGTATATTATTGGACTTAATGTAAAATCAAACAAATAAAATTAGTGTGTACATTATCCGGGCTCTTTTAATAAGTTTCTGATCAAATAAAAATTGGTGTGTACAATATGAGGCAAATCAAGAAACTTACATAATTGCAAGCTTGTTTTCTAAGAGATGTGGGAGTTATATGATATAACTCTTTAGGTGATAGTCTCTTTCAAATTCCAATGTGATGAATTTTGTAGAAATTGTGATTGATTTCTATTTACATATCACCTCACATGTTTTTCAAGCTTTTGCTAGTTGCACACACTACACAAGTTGCTCTTTACTAAACTTGGTACATTATATTGTGTGTGATCTTGTTATGGCTATCCAAGATTACATATTCCTGGATTTTGATGCAAAATGCCTTTAATGTTTGAGTTTTGGAGACAAATTGGTTGAAAAACTTGTTTTTGGAAGATCTAGGTTGAATTCAAGTGTTTTTGAAAAACTTTTCATCTCATACTCATGCATTTTATTCATAATACAATGTGCTTTGAGGAGTTTCTGCATTAAAATGCATTGTTTTTCAAAAAACAGATTTTTCCAGATTTTCGATCGATCAAACCTGTTACTCGATCGATCGAAGTTGCGATTAAAAATTTTGGTTTAAATCTGCCTGACTCGATTGGCATTCGATGGATGCTCAATCGATCGAAACTGAAAAATTTTAAGTTTTTAAGTATTTGACCAAATTTTTTTTCATGCATCATTTATGTTTAGGATTCACATGCATTGCATTGTTTTCTGTATCCATCTTGCAGTTTTGCAGTCATATCTCTCATTGTTTTCAGACATAACATGCATACACTTTGCTAAATTGGGTACTCAACTTGATTTAAAAATTGATTGATTAATTTTTGAGTCCTTGTACTTTTTAGTATATGCTATTTCTATGTGTGAACTGCAGAAAATATTTTTCTTAAGAGATATGATGGATAATCAATGTGCAAATATTTTCTCTACTCATGCAACTGTTTATGGGTTACATAGTGTCAAGTTTGCATTTATTGAAAGAGGGAATATTTTTCTTCATGTGTATCCTCAACTTAATTTTTTTAAAATTAGGTTTGTGTGTTTTTTATTTTTCCCCACCTCCTAAAGCTTCCCCAAAACTGTTTTTCCCAAAACTTGTTTTGTTTTTTTCCTATTTTTATAGGGGGAGAAGCTTGTTTTTACCCTTTGTTGCTCTTCATAGGGGGAGTTGTCTCTATTTTCTATAGAGTTGAATTGTTTTGTGTTCCCTTGATTCTCTATTTTCTCTTATCCTTTATTGCGTATTTTCTCTTATCTTTTATTGCGTATGTTTACTCTTTATTGAGTTATCTTTGTCAATACGTGACAAAAAGGGGGAGATTTTGTTTTAATGTGAGAATATGTGGGAATCTTGTTTGTTTTGTTTAGGGGGAGTTGAAATTGTTTTTGAAAAGGGGAGAATATAAAAACTTTTTGATGTATCTAACTTAGGGGGAGTGTTAGTTTACTTTTGTTTTTATATTTGTGTTTCATATTATTTATATGTCTTTCTTTCCACAAATGCGGTGATGTGTTTGTTGAGTGTTTTAGGAAAGATAGATACATTCTGATCAAGACCTTCTACCTCTTTTTAGCAACTTCTTGGTTAGGAAGTCTTAGATTGGGATTTGTGATGTAATTGGGCATTTTATTGTATTGGGTTGTTCTTGTATTTGAGCATTTCATTTTGAATGAAAGTTTTGTCACGAATTGCCAAAGGGGGAGTTTGTTAGGTTCTAAAAGTTTAGAACAATTGGCAAATCGTGAACACAAACTTGTCTAGATATAGATCTTAGAGTCTGTAGGTATTATTAGACAATGCTTAAGGTGATTCAAGTCAAGATTCAAGAACAAACAAGCTGCAGGAAGAAAATTTCATAATCTGTCTGGTTTGATCGATCAAAAGACAGGCTCGATCAATCGAAAGTCATATCTACAGAATTTTAATTAAGCCCAAATGGCAGTTCAAGCCTATTAAGGATTAGGGTTTCTAATCTACTTCTCCCAATATATAAAGGAAACCCTAAGTACGTTTTTATAAGGCTTTTTAGAGAGAGAAGAGAGTACCTCTTTTGTATTTATGGTTTTGTTCCTAAAAAGCTCTCTCATATCTTCTACCGATGTTATTACTTGAAGAATCTCAAGATTCGGCATTGTAGAAATTGCTGCCTTCTCTAGTCATCAAATGTGCTGATGATCTAAACCTTCAAGAGTGGTCTTGGAGTCACAAACAAGAGAGTTTGTGTTCCTAAATCTTTGAGTGGGATCTCAAAGTCACAAACGTGGGTGTTTGTATTTTGCAAAGGCCAAAAAAAGAAGGAGTCTGTGGTCTCAAAGTTTGCACGTAGTCATGTCAGTAAGTTTCTACTGGTGGGTAGCAATAGGATGTTAGTGGTCTAAGTCGCTATTGTAAACTTCGATTCTTTCTAGTGGATTTGTCTTTTACCTTGAGGATAGTTAGGTTAAATCCTCCCCAGGTTTTTTACCAATTTGGTTTTCCTAGGTTATTATATCGTTGTGTTTTTTTATTTTCCGCTGCTATACATTGATATGATATATTTGTGTTAACCTAGTTTTGTTAATTTGACTAAGTAATCATTTGGCTAATTACCTAGGTTAATCTGATTGTGGTTTTAAGGGGTCTAAAAATTATCATAATGAATATGTGTTGTGCAGAGAGAGAGAGAGAGAGAGAGAGAGAGAGATCTACGGGAGGCCCTTCACTACTGTCAGACTAGTGCCATCTAATACTGATGAAGAGATTGTTGTATTAATTGTTGATTTGACACAACCAGATGACGCATGGAGTTGAATATTATGTATATGAGATTGTTCTGGTATTGGACAGATTCTTTTTCTTCTCTTTTAGTTTTATACTCTTGCACAGATTGTTTGTTCTTCTCTTTTCCATTATTATTATTATTATTTTATCTGAATGCAACTAAATGACCAATCTTTGAAACTTTGGCATATTTTTTTTTATATGTTTTATTTAATTATTAGGTGTCAATGTGTTAGGAGGAACTGGAGCATGACTATAAGAAAAAGAATGAAAAGCCACTTCAATCTGCATATTTTATAATTTTAATGAGAACCAAAACAGTCATAATGAATCTAAGATGAGATATGAAAAACTTGAAATCTTTGACTTTCAATTCTTTTATTCGTTTCTATATTATATGACTAAACATGTACCAAACATTGGCTTTGTTATCATGTGATTGTTCATAATTGTTGGCTAATTCTAAGAAATCACAATGTGTATCACTATTGAACTCTTTTCTTTGTAAAAAAAAAGGGTATTTGGTATCGGATGTTGACTGAACTCTTTTCTCTATAAAAAAAAAATGGGTATTTGGTATCAGATGCTGATTGGTAAAAATAGGCTGAGTGGATGTGTTTTGTTTAATTAAATGATGGAGACTGCTGACAAATTGTTTCTTATGATTTAGTATTTATTTGTGTCTTATACATTACAATTAGGTGTTGGATTTTGAAAATTTTCTTGGTTTTAATAGTTGAAGGATGGGAGAGAGGAAGGTGCTAAACAAATACTACTGACCTGTCTTCAACCTAGAGGCTTTTAAGGGGTCAAGCACACATGATGCTCCCCATAAGTAGATGTTATTGGTGAAAATTATTTAGGTATTCGACGGTTCTAATTCAACTTCAAATGTACAAATGCTTTGCTGAGCTTACCATCAAGACTGACCCACAAAATTTCAACTACATTGTTGAGTTTGGTGCTACTAAAAATTTTGAACCTGTGTGAAGAGTATGAGGTAAAATAAAATAAATATAAATAAAAGTCTTGCAATCTTTTGTACATATAACATGGTTTTTGACTAAATATTTTGATTATTCTTTTAATTCATTAGGTAGCAGAGACAATAACCATAAAAGAGAAGTTGGAGAGATGGAAGATGCAATGAAATCTTTAGAGAACAAAAACCTTGGATTTGAAAAGAAAAATGGACATCATTACTACATTGGATGGGATGAAATCTATGAAGGTATTATTTGCTTTACCAATTCTATTTTTATTTATTAGGGTAGGCTATTATCTCACAGTGCCACAAATGGAATCTTTAAGTCTCAAATAGCCTCTGTAAATTTTAAGATTACATGATGATAGATCAAAGTAGAAGGCCATGAAGGTTGTCTCTGGCCTTTAAGGTATAGGTTTTTATTTTTTGTGATGCTCTTCAAAGCATATACTTGGTTATGTGATGGTAATGTTTCTTTTAAATTTTCCTTCATATTCACTCACTTTCTTAAAGTAATTTTTATTTTCTTTAGCTTATAATATTTGGGTCTTTTTTTTTCGTTCAACTTTTATGGGTTCAGTTCTTTTTCTTTTATTTCATGGACTTAATCAGCAAACAAGGTACCCCCACATGCTACTGCTCTTTCTTATCAATTTTCAGCTTCAATCTTCTTGGGTTTAATCCTTATTCAAATATGTTAAAACTTTTAAGGTTTTTGTTTTAATTGGTGGTAGTTGAGACTTGAGTGAGGATCTTGCAAAATATGCAAAAGTGTTAGTAGTAGGGGCTAATGGATTGGGCTGTGAGCTACTAAAAGACTTGGCTCAGTCAGGTTTCCAAAATCTCAAGTTATAGACATAGATAGGATTGAGGTAATCAGTCTCAAGGAAAAAAAATATCAAGTTCTGGTTTATATATATATATATATATATATATATATATATATATATCATCACACCCATGTCATAGGTAATTTAGAAGATGTTACTGTATAATAATAATATAAAATTAAAAAAAAAAAGGTTATTTGGAAGATGTTGAAGCACTTGGGCAAAGTAGGTAAATGAGATCTATCAAGTATTTATCTTCCTATTTAATGATTAATTGTAAGCATATAAAACAAGCAGTCATGAAGGTTTCAGTTGCAATACTGAAACTTGGGATAGTATTTAACATTTTATGGCTTTTTACAGAAATTATGAACTTGAAGCAGAGGAATGCATTTTGTTGCCAAGTTGTGATGGGTATGAACCCTCATCCCTCAATTTTCAGCAAAGACAACATTCTTGGTGGCTGTGATGTCAAAGTTTACTTCATGCATTTTCATTTCATTTTTTCAATTTTGTGGAAATTTATAAGGTTGTTTTGGTGTTATAGTGAAGAAGAAAGTTCTTGGGAATGATGAGTTTTTGTTGAAATTTGATGAGACGAAGCGTAGAGGGAGTTTTAAGAGTTTGGAGAGTTTAATTGAGTAAGAGGATGGTAGTTTAGGTAGTGCTTCTGAGATTGAATGGGAGAGTAATGGAATTGAAGTTGAATAAGACGAAAGAGAGAATCTTTTTTATGGCAACGGTATCTTCTGCATCGTCACAATTTCGCATTCCAACTTCTATGATTAGTGAGAGCATGTATTGGTAACCGTTTCTTCACTGTGTTGGCGTGCTTGACACAAAAATACGTGATGGAAATGTATGGTGCTGAGGACAACCCCAAATCCATGCTTCTTATTTTGAACTCATGATAGATGCTTCCAAGACACCTATACCAATTAGGCTTGAGCTTGGTGGAGAAATGCATTTAGTGTGATGTGGATCATGTATGATTCCTTCTGAAATTTGATGTTCAACTGGCTTAAGTCTGTTTGTCATATTTTCTCTTATATCTATCAATTGTTCGTGGAAACGAATAGCATGGTAGAAACATAATTAGTGTGCTTTTGTTTAGCTTACAAAAACAATACAGTATGGTTTTTTTCTCAAGATATGTATATTTTTGTTTTATCTTATTAAAAGGTTTATTCTTAAATTACATTTGAGATGAAAGTTAAAAATGACCGGCCTTTTTAATTTATCACTATCCTTTATTGAATAAAATATGTTTATAACTAAGTGTACCATTTTTTTAAAAGAAAAAGAAAAAAGAATAACTAATTGTACCAATAAAAGTAAACATATATAACTTTTGCTAATTATACCGTGCATTGCACGGGTTAGCGACTAGTTTATAATAAACACACGTTCCTACCCGTTCTCTTAAAGTTCTACATTTTTTTTTTAATGCAATTGCGTGGTCAATGCATAATAGCCTAAGTCCTAAGTCCTAATGAAAAGTAAACAACTAAACATTGGTTGTTAAGGTATCCCTGCATGACTAGAGTGGAATGCTCAACCAGTACACACTACACCACTTAAAACATAATTTTTATTTATTTATTAATTTATTTTGTTTTGTAAGGACACCAGAAATCATTTATTAAGCATCAAGATTTAAGACATTTACGATTTCTGGAATCACGCAGTCAGTTTCAAAGACTTTTGGAGATTAGATTAAGTATCCGTTTGGATACACGTCCATGTCCACATTTTTAGCCCTAGCACGGCATTTTTTTTTTTTTTTTTTCTTGTTTCAGCCGCAATTGTTGACCAATTCTCCTGTGAACAGTGCATCCATGCACGGTTTATGGGACCAAAAAAAAAAAAATTCATTTTTCAGCAACTTTTTCATTAAAAATGAGCCCCACGGTACTATTTACATATTTAAAAATTATTTTACTACAGTGTTTTCAGTTTTCAGTTTTCAATATCTACAAAATAAGTTTTATCTAAACGGACCCTAAGTCTCTATCATATATCACAGTTAACAATGATGGAGGCAGCTATAAAGGCTAGGAGCTTGGGATTCAACCACTTTTTGTTCCTATGCAGTAGCAAGAGAGCTGTAAATGTCACAAATAGTTTTTGGCCTCCCAGCTGGCAGGAAAGAGTTTTGTTGACTGACTGGGCTTCCTTAGCCCAAAATGATGTTTACTTTCACTCTATCTATGTCCCAAGAGTTGTAATTAGTTATGTCAGTAGCCTAGCTAAGTTGGCAAACACTATGCCAATTCAACACTGTATGATCAACCAAGACTTCTTGTAACTTTTCTTTCTGAATGGTATCAAAAAAAATCACAGTTAAAAAAGTGTAATTCTGAAATCATTTAATATATTTATTGAAGGTAAATTATGACAAATTCATTATTAAATTACATTTTTTTTTTCATATATCTTCTATGTCATCAATTAAATTTTTAAATTTCAACTTTTTGTAGTCTAAAATTATGTATAAAAATAAGTTTACAGATAAAAATATAAAACACATATAATCTAATAGTTATATTTTCAAGATTTATTATCATATTAACTTTTTATTTGTGGGAGTAGTAATCATTGACTACAACCAAATTTGTAGTCAACGTTCTAGAAAATCTTCTTGTGAAACTCTGTTAACATTCTCCAATTTTAAAAGAATCAGATCCAGTCTGGTGCCTTGGCCCTTGATTTGTTGAGGTTAAAGGCGGTAGAATTAATTGGCACTCGCTGGGATGTTTTTAATTTCTTTTATGCTCCAGTATTATTTTAGTCAGAAAAGACCATAATAGGCGCGCTGTTTCTTTCCCCGTATGTATATCCAAATTCCATGCAAAAAAAAAAAAAAAAACTTGTAAATCTAATTCTGCTTCTACTAACTATATAAATAGTGTGAAGGGCTCTTTCTACACTTCTTTGGATTAGTCAAGTTTTGTCTTGTTAAGTGAGCCGAAAATGGTGTGTTTTGTTGTGAAAATGCAAAAGTCGTTGTTTCAGGGAGATGTTTTAGTGAGAGACCGACACAAAGATGTCTATAATGCTTGATTTAGTCAACTTGGTGAGCAAAAGCTCACTGTTTCACGCGTGCTGGCCCATACCATTTTGCTTTGAGCTTTCCGTTTTTATTTTTTTAAAGCACGAATTGGTTTAGGAGTTTGTTATGCCGACACTAGACCTAGACCAACCACAATTGAAAATATTATGACATTTTGGTGGTGTCACAATATTTTATAATTGCTAAAATGTCAGTTTTGTTGCTTTTGCATATAGATCAAAATAAAATAAAATAATAAAATACCACACAAGGACCTAGCACAACTTAAAATAAAGGTATTGTAGAAATGTGAAATTTTGTTATTATCATAATATTTTCACAAATATTGAGGTATAAGTTTCTTAAAGTATTCATATCAGCTCGTGCAAAATAGCATAAGGGCCAAAATTTGCCCAACCAACTACAAAATCACCCACATCAACTTATGCATCCATTATGCAAAATGCATTTTAGCTATAGTACTTATGCAAATATACACAAGCACTATTGTTGTGCATTTAGTTTTTATTATCTTTTTGCATTTCTCGAGGATGAATGAATAGAATGGCTGGTGGTTTCGTTGTTGTCACAGTATTTTCACAATTGTTGAGGTATTAATAACTTATAGATTAAAATAAAATATCATACTTAGGGCCACCCCAACTCAAAACAAATGTCTTTTGAAAATGTGAAATCTTGTTATTGTCACAATATTTTTACAATTGCTGAAATATAAATTCTTTATAGGTCAAAATAAAATAATTATTAGACCAAGAGCCACCACATCTGAACATAAATGTATTGTGAAAATGTTGTGATATTTTATTATTGTCGTAATATTTTAACAACTACTACTTGCAAGTTTCTTATAGTTCAAAATAAAATAATAAACTATCATACTGGGATTGAGCACAATTAAAATTAAATTTATTGTGAAAATGTTGTAATGTTTTGCTATTTCCCTAAATGGTTTTGGTTTATACTTTATACAATTTTGATAAGCTTGTTTCACAGACAGTTTTCTTATGCTGGTCTTTTGTTTTTGTTTTTTGTTTTTTTGTTTTGTTTTTGTTTTTGTTTCTGTTTTTTACAAACTGACATAGTTTTACTAAAAGAAAAAAAACCACTTTCCCCATTTATGTTTTGAGTTAGTTCACACTTTTTCCCATGAACTTTAGATTTTTTAAGACCTACTAAACTACTAAACTACTCCCACCTTTTTTGAGTTTTATGTGGTAGTCATACTTGGAAATTTGGAATGGTAATATACATTGTTCTATTTGTTACCTAGAGAACACTAGTTTAGTAGGTTTTAATCTTCTAAATTTATATTTCGTATAATTTGATGACACATGTTTTTTGTTGTCTTATTATTATTATTATTATTATTATTATTATTATTATTATTTTTAATTTATTTTCTTGCTTAAAAGGGTGTTTATTAAAAACTAAATAAGCTTTTTTTAGGGAAAAAAAACTAAATAAGCTAAACACCATAATAGATGTATAAAATGTAAGATAATAAAGAAGTGTAAATAAAAATCTTCGTTGTGGATTGTTGCAGGTATTTGATGAAAAGCTTCAATTACACATGGTATCATTTATTGTGAAAAATCAAATGTTGTGACAATGTACTAGCAAAGCTTATCATTGGAAGATGATATTTGTTATCATTCTTAGAATTTTTTTTACTGAGTGGATATTGCATTTAGTAAACAGATTCTAAGAAATTATCAATAGTAAAATAGATATTCATATGTTAAATTGTTATGCTAAATTTGCATGTAATTAAAATTCTTATATAAATGATATTAGCATTGTATGACATACATTTTTTAATACATGGTTTCATACTTCTTCAAATAGGGTCCTTATAATAAATTTCTCAATCAAAGGGCAGTATGTACCTTGCATGAATTGCCACCCAAACTAGATTACAGTAAATAATGACAGCTTTCATCCACAGTGCTGTAAATTCCAAATAACAAATTCTTGGCTTTAAGCATTCAATGGAAAACACATGAAAATTGAATGAAAAACAATGGGAGGAAAATCCAAAATCAGATTTCGGTGGATAAGTTGGATTCAGAAAACGTTATTTGACTTTTCAATTGTCCAATATAGTGTGAATAACAATCAATAATTGTTTCACATAAAAATAAATAACAATCAGCGATTTCCACGCATCTCTTCCGCGTTGAAAATGTTTATTTTTATGGGATTGAATATTAAAAGAAATAAATAAAACCCATGTTACCATAAACTATGTGAGTGGGGAACTGGGAAATCAAAGCTGGCCAGACTCAACTGGGTTGTGCCTTACCTGACTGCAACCGACTGCATTTTATATTCTGTGACTTAATTATATAAGTGTGAAAGTTTTAATCAAATATTAGTGGAGCCTTACAATACATTTATTTCCAACAAATTAAAATATAGTTGGCCACCAACAAATGGAATGTAAGAAATCTATAGATTCAATTTCCAAAAAAAAAAAAAAATCGATAATTAATTTGCCCAAGAATTGAAATTATTATTAGATGTCATTGCCTTTTATCACTGTTGATGCACAAAAATTGTCAATGATCTAATTGTCCTCGATCACTCCAATAGGTACCTAAAGAACAAGAAACCAAGAACCAACAGAGAGCACCGGTGGGGTGCTGGTCAAAGACCCTCCAAAAGTTAAGTCAGTGAATGGAATATCTTTAAGAACTCTATAGTGAGAGAGCTAGGGATTTTCTGCGTACCTTAGAGAAGAGGAGGTCTGATGCTTATATAGTGGTGAAAAACGAACCTAGATCCTTTGAATGTAGGAGTCCTTACTTGTAGAGAAGATTTGGAGTTAAGGCTCCAAGATCTGAGGGTTCTCTTTCCATATAGGGGAGATATGAATGTGTAGTAGGGTTTTTGGGTGTGGTGCATAAGTTATTTCTATGTAGGGACACACGCATGGAGAATACGTAGAGGATTGTGGGGCCTAGCACGCTCATCCATCGGTGTGGCCATTCATTCGTCGGTATACAAAGGATAAGGTATGAATCGTTCGTTAGGCACATGCGAGAGTTACCCAACAGGTCTTCAAGGAGAATGGCTTACCAATCCATCCAAATTTTAAGGGTTCTAACAGGACTTAAAGCTGATAGGCCCGTAGTTGGTAGGTTTCATGATTTATCCGTCGGGATGATAAGGATTGGGACTGTCAATTATTGTGAGCATTTCACCAAACGGGGAGGCGGAACTTTCGGTCAGGGTACTCGTGCCTGACGGACCTCGAAGGATGGATGAAAAAATGAAACTCTTGTAGGACGAAAATAAACTTATCAGCTACCCCCTACTCTGTGATCCATCGGGTAGCTAAAGGGTTGCGGAGTATGCAAAGAATATTCCCTATCATTAATGGTTTTGTCCCGGTGATCTATGTCATAAATGAGGGGTAAAAAGGTCATTGCATTTCACGGAATGACATGTGGCATCTTTTGACTGGTTGATAGGAAGCGTGGCATTGCTTCGTTCTTTGTGTTCCTTCATTCTAAAAATATGCCCATGCCCTCCTAGATTTTTTTTTTTTTGGCTTCAAAACTTACTCACATCTCTAGCTTTAGCTTTACCCGTTCGTCGCCTATTATTTGTCCTTGTTCTCTATTGCTTCATCGAGGACATTTTTCTACTGTTGACTCACAAGGTAACATCTCGTTCCCTCTTAGTATGTGTTTTACTTTAACTTATTTGCTTCTTCCTCAATCATCAGTCTAGTATTTAGCTTGCGTATGAGTGACCGCTTAGTTCTCATTCGTCTCTTTTAAGTGAGAGGATGTCAGGTGATAGTAAAGAGACAAGCAGTCATGTCCCATTGATTCGTCTAGATGATGAAAATATCTATACATTGGGCAGTGACCCTATGACGGGAGATTAGATGGGCTTTCAAGAAAGGGAGCCGTCGGCTTAGTTTTCAGAAGAAGAGATAAAGGGAGACAAAAAAGAGGTAAAGGGAGAGGAAGAGGTGGTAGAGGGAGAGGGAAAAGAAGTAGATGAGGAAGTGGTGGACAAAGATGAGGAGACGGAGAAGAAGGAGACGGAGAGGAAGGAGATGGGGAAAGGGTAGGAGTGATGATTTCAGGCCCTTCATTCTTCGCAAGATTTGGTCGGTGAACAATTTTCTCCCAAAAATGTCGGAGAAGGTGTTCAATAAACTCCACCAACGTTTTCAAATACCTAGCCATATACCTCTAAGGCTGTCGGGTAAGTACAAGAAGTGCTACTTAAGATGAACGGCGAACGTTGGCTTTTATGAGTCCATCTTCATCATAGGGTTGAGGCTGCCCTAACTAAGCTGCACCATTGGTTGGTGAATTACCTTGGTGTGTACCTCTACTAAATCTACCCCAATGCTTGGAGGATTTTCATCGATGTCGAGGTGTTATGGGGGCAGATGAGTAGGGGTCACTGTTAGCTAACTCTAGATGAGTTCTTCTACTGCTACAAACCTCAACAAATAGCATCATCGAACGGTTTTTATAACTTTGTGACGTGCAAGCCAACACTCAAATTGGTGATGGATGTGCTCGACTCCAACCACGATTGGAAGGGCAGATACTTCTTTGTCCAAGGGGTGGACTGGGTGTGTAGACTTGAGGAATGGGTGAATGTAGTTGAGTTTGATAATACTTGGGGAGTTTTAGACACATTTGGTGAGTCGCTTGTTGCAAAATTAGTCATTTGTGGGGGCTCTTGCCATCGTCTTTTTTATTTTTTTATTTTTTTTATATATAATTCTTGCTCTTCTGTCGCTAACTCTTGCTTCTTTCTTTTGTTTTTTGCCCATCAGGCCAAGCACCTACGGTGATTAGCAAGGAGTAGAGGGATTTTCTGGGACAGATCCTTCAGATTCCTTTAGTAGAAAGGACTTGGAAAAAGTTGGTTCGCTTGACACTCTCCACACATCAATGTGGACCCATGCCGATGGAGGAAGTGAGAAGGTTGGACACTCAATCTCGTTGATGTAAGTACTTCTGTCCATCCTTATTGGTCTTTACTTTCTTTATTTTAATCAGTCCCTTCTTGTCTTATTCCCATAATTGGTGTTTCAGAGATGGAGTTAGGGACGAAGAGGGCTTTGGCGATGAAGAAAGCTATGGCCTTTCAACTCAAAGCTTGGAGTTTGTCCGCCCCCACTACCAAAATGAACCAAAAGAGGAAGAATCAAGGCGACGAGGAGTGTCCATTAAAGAAGATTGTCAGCCAGCCTATTGCTTTAGATTCGGCGGGTTCTCAAGGTACTCCCAACCCTCCCTGTCATGGTGTGGGCAAGGGTTTGATGATGGCTCGCGGCCTCGTCCTCAACGAACCAGTTCCTCCATAGGTCCCCATTCTGGTAAGGGATAAGTAGCACGCCGTCTAGACAGTTCATTCTATCGTCAAGGATGTGGACCTTAACGAGTGTTCTAAGCACAAGACGGATTCCTTGGGGGATTTTAGCTTCTTTGATTTGATGAGGGTGAGTTATTTTAAATTCTAGTTTTACTTTGTCACGTAATGCAAGTATATTGACTGTCCGTCTTTGTCAGGCTTCGGCGAGGATGCGAGCACTCCAGATTAGGTGTGTTGCCAAGGAGGCCGTTGTTAAGCACCTAAGGAGCCTTTTGGAGAAGGAGACAGATTTGCTAAAGAAGTACAAAAGGGGGTGTGCACCCTCTAAAGAGAAGTCACTGCCATGATGGATCAAGTGAAAAAGCTTGATGGTGCTTCCCGTCGAATTGGGGAGCTGCCTATTCTATCCTAACGAATACGGTGGCTTCCCTTTGAGAGAGCATGGACAAAGCGAAAGCTGATGTCATCGAGGAGTTCAAGGACATGCAGTCATTCTTCGACCTGTTAGGGCCTCAATACAGCGAAGGCTTTGAAGATTTCAGGAAGCAAGCCATCGTCCTTTTCCCAGACATGGAATTCTCCTCTGTCCAAATCTATACTACAATCCTAATGACCCCTAGAAGGGACGATGAGGTTGTTGACATTAAGGATGGAGTCAAGGATACATCTAAAAAGGCCATAGCTCCCAGGTGACCCAAGGCGACGATTCGTCACAACAAAAGGCCCGACGGAAGACAAAGCTGAGCCTGCCCCCATCGCTTGAAAGCCTTATGTTTATTTCTCCCTTTCTTTTTTGCAATTTTTATTCTAATTCAAGAACAATTTGGGTGCCCTATTTTGGCACATGTGACACTTTTCTTTAAGTTTTTATTTGGAACAACAATCAGTTTTCTTTTCTAATATAGTTGCACAAATGCTTTTACTGCCATCGTCGTTTTCGTGCAGGATTTCTCGCATCTCATTATTATTCATCAGGTGTATTTAGGATATTTTCATCGTGCTTTTAAGTGCCCATTTGTTTTTGGGCTAGGCTTATGTTAGGATAGTAGGACTAGGCTCCCATCGATGTCCTAGCGATCGGTCCATTCCGTAGGTAGGATTTAGGAGATTTTAGGAATGGACACTCGTCAGTGTCCTCAGTGATCCATCTATCCGTAGGTAGGACTTAGGATTTTTTTTTTTTTTTGACTAGTCACCCATCGGTGTCCTCGATGACCCATCCATCCCATAGGTATGACTTAGGATTTTTTGAACCTAGGCACCTATCGATGTTCTTGGTGATTCTTCCATCCTATAGGTAGGACTTACTATTTTTTGGACTAGGCACCTATCGGTGTCCTTGGTGATTCGTCCAACCCGTAGGTATGACTTAGTATTTTTTAGACCAGGCACCCACTGGTGTCCTTGGTGATCTATCCATTCCATAAGTAGGACTTAGTATTTTTTGGACTAGGCACCCGTTAGTGTCCTTGGTGATCCATCCACCCTGTAGATATGGCTTAAGGTTAAGAGGCTAGGCACCCGTCGGTGTCCTTAACCGTTTGTCCACCTACAAGCAGGATTTATGATAACTTCTTCTGAAGTCTTCATTGCTTGTAGACACATAATTTCTTGAGAATAGTCCCTTTATTAAAGATAACTTGAATACTAAATGTAGATAATCTTGCCAATCGGGCCTTAAGAATCTAGAAACTTGAAACATAACAAAATTTAAAAAAATAAAAAGAAAAAAGAAAAAAAAGAAAAGAAAAGCGGTAACATAGTTTGTAGCTCCTGGTGGTACTATTAGTAGTATTTCCTTAGGTGCTCGACATTCCAAGGGGAGTGCATTCTTTTTCCTTCTTGCGTTTCTAAGTGGCAGGTGTCTTTCCTATGGCAACCCATGATCTTGTAAGGTCTTTCCTAGTTGGGACCTAACTTGCCCTGTGTGGGGTCTTTGGTAGCTGTCGTTACTTTCCTCAGGATGAGGTCCCTCGATCTTGAGATGTCGGGGCCTAACTTTGGTGTGGTAGTGCTTTACCATAAGATCCTGGTAACACGTGATCCATTGTTCAGTCATCGCCCTAACTTCATCCAGAAGGTCCAACTGTAGGTGTATTCCTTCTTCATTCCTTCCTTTTACATGATAGGCTACCTTATAGCTAGTTAATCCAACCTCTGTTGGAATGACGGCTTCACTCCCAAATGCAAGGCAGAAGGGTGTCTTGCCTGTATGCGTATGAGCCATCATCTGGTATGCCTAACATGCTTGGTAATTCGTTCGGCCATATCTCCTTTGCCACCTCAAGCTGAGTCTTGATTATCTTTAACAAGAATCGGTTTGTAACCTTAACTTGACCATTGGCCTCTAGGTGGGGGGGGGGGGGTGATGAGTAATGGTTTTTAATTCCCAACTATTGGCAGAAGTCCCTAAATGTGTCGTTGTTGAATTGCTTTCAATTGTCAGAGATGAAGACCCTGGGGATTTCGAAGCGACAAATGATGCTTTTCCAGACGAAGCTTCGGACGTTTTTTCTTGGTGATAGTGGCCAAGGGCTCTACTTCAACCTATTTAGTGAAGTAGTCGATTCCTATGACAAGGAACTTGAGTTGCCGTATTGCCATGGGGAAAGGTCCCATTATGTTGAGTCCCCACTGAGCAAATGGCTAGGGTGCGTTCATTGGGGTGAGCTATTCTGACGGTTGTTGTATGGTGTTGCTAAAGTGTTGGCACTTGTCACATGCCTCTACATAGAACGAGGTGTCCTTCTGCATGGTGGGCCAATAGAATCCTTCTCGTATGAGTTTATGAACTAGCAACCGTGCCCCCGAATGGTTTCCACATACTCCCTCATGGATTTCTCTTATGACGTAATCTGCTTCGTCGGGGACCAAGCACCTTAGGTACAGATGAGAGAATTTTTTATTTTTTATTTTTTTTGTAAATGACATCTCCAATAAACACAAAGTGTGACGACTGTACCTTTAGCCTTCTGGAAGCGTTGTGGTCTTTTGGAAGTGTCCCATTTCAAAGGGAGGAGACGATTAGTTCCATCTAGCTAGCTCCCGTGGGCATCACTTGTACATCTATCTTGTTAATGGCAGGTGAGTGTTAAATGAAGGATAATACCTAACTATTGATGACATGTGTTCTGCGGACACTGCTTTGGCTAGACGGTCAGCTTGCTCATTCTTTTTTCTCAAGATCTGCACAAATCTAGCCAAGAATTTCTGACTTACCCTTTCTTTGACCATGCTTAGGTATACTTTCATCCATTCCCCTTTCCTTATAGTCTCCGTTGATATGTCTAACGATAAATTGAGAGTCGCTATGTATGACTACGGATGAATTCCCTGTTGCTTTGGCCAAGTTAAGACTCGTCAAGACTACTTCATACTCAAATTCGTTATTGGTCATCGGGAATTAGAGACAGACTACGTATTTTATCAAATCCACCTCTGGTGAATGTAGGACAACCCCAATTCCTCTTACGTACTGGTTGGACAATTCGTTCGCCCGTATCATCCATGGTGTCAGTCCTCCATCTTCATCCTCTTTTGTTGTGAATTCGGTGATGAAATTGGCTAAGGCCTGGACCTTGGTCGTAGTCCATAGGCGGTATAGTATGTCAAACTTGCCGAGCTTTATTACCCATAAAACCAGCCGTCCGGCTACCTTCGAATTGTTCATTGCCTTTCGCAATGGTTGTCTATCTAGACAACTATGGTGTGGGCTTGGAAGTATGGCCTGAGTTTACGGGCAGCCGTGATTAGAGTGAAAGCTAACTTTTCCATAGGAGGGCATCTCTCTTCCACCCCTCGGAGTGCTCGGCTAGTGTAGTAAATGGGTAACTACATGCAGTCCTCCTCCTAAATGAAAGTTGAGCTGACAGCAGTTGGGGACACGACCAAGTAGAGGGAGAGTTCCTCGCCAAGTTTAGATGAACAGAGTAATGGTAGGGACGCAAGGTATGCCTTTAGCTCCTCGAAGGCCTTCTGGCATTTATCTGTCCACTCAAAGGCTCTCTTCAGTGTTTTGAAGAATGGTAAGCATTTATCCATCACCCTAGAGATGAATCTATTGAGAGCCCCGCAACTCTTCCGTTCAAACTTTGCACCTCTTTGATGTGCTTTGGAGGCATCATCTCCAATATGGCCTAAATTTTGTCTAGGTTGGCCTCTACGCCTAGTTATGACACCGTGAAGCCCAGGACATTTCTCGACGATACTCCAAACACACATTTGCTGGGATTAAGTTTCATGTCGTAGAGACAGAGGGTCTCGATGGTCGTCTAGGTGACGATCCTCCTTGCTCTTTACCAGTATTCCATCCAATTTGTTGGATGAACATTCTATTCACAAGTATTTGATACGACGTTCCCGCGCGTTCTTTAGTCTGAATGACATGTCCTTATAACAAAAGAGTCCTTGGCTCGTGACGAAAGAAGTCTTTTCTTGGTTAGCTTCATCCAACCTAATCTGATTGTAGTTGGAGAACGCGTCCATGAAGCTCAATAGTTGATGTCCAGCTGTCGAGTCGACAAGGAGGTCGATACATGGGAATAGGTAATTGTCCTCTAGGTAGGCTCTATTTAGGTCGGTGAAGTCCACACACATCCTCCACTATCCATTTGCCTTTTTGACCATCACTACATTGGTCAACCAATCAGGATAATATACCTCATTGATGAAACTTATGAGATCAGACAGGACCGAATACCCATTGAATCTAAGGCCCAGAATAGCCATCCAGTCGAGGGGAAGGACTGCATACTCCCCAAAACTTAAATGAAAGGTGCTAGTCTCTGCATGAGATCGCTGCACCAAAGTCTCCTGTATTGCATGCCGCATAGAATAAGGAGGAGTCCTCAGGAACTCCTCAAAGCCCAGCTTAATCAAAAAGCCATGATAACGTGCATCCGTCTCATGGTCTAAAAGGTGGAGAAGGAATGAAGACCAAGCTCCCCAACCGTGAATCTTGTTAGGGGCCTATGCTCGAAATTAGAAAAGCTACCAATGAGCATGCATATCTACACATTTAGATTAGACAATTGAAAGAGAAAAAGGGAATGTACCTGAGCCTTTCGAGTCAGAGTGAAAGGATGCCTCTTAAGACCATGCTGAAGATAAGAGTTGGCTATACTATGATCGATCTCTCCAGTATCAACCTCAGCCCCGGACAAACTGGGTGGAAACCTTGATCTACGATCGCGGTGCCTCTGAGGACCTAGACCTATCCTGGCCCTATCATCGGCTGCCAAGTCAGCATCAACATCAAACATAAGCTCTTCCTCAAGCTCCTCACCCCTTAGGACTCCTCCCTCCTTGGTCCAAGGGAACTATGAAGAGCCGCCTCCTGAACCAGTATGGGATTGAAACGAGGACTGGCCATCTCCACAGAACACTGACTCCTAGTATGGTGTGCTATATGAATGCCTCCGAAAGGCACAGGATCATCACTGCCTTGGTTGAAGCGTCTTTGAAGAGTTTGTGCAACTTGAAGATTGGCCGAGACAATATCTTCAACATTGTTAGACGAAACAATGGCAAGAGCCTTCCCACGAGCAACGCTGGATCTTGTCCATCAAGACATAATTTGCAGAAGAAAATTCAAGATTGGTTAGTAAGCCCAAAAGTATTTGGTAATGCAAGTAAATAGGTAAGTATGTCTAACCCTACTGCCTAACACATGCCATGCATGTTCATACCAAAATATCATGTTACTTCAAGTGTCAACATTTTCAAAATACCTCTCTCTCAAGATTTTATTCGGCCATGCTCATTTAATCCTCTCTTTTTATCTCAAAATTCCAAAATTCTCAAAATACTTCTCTCTTAGGATTTGATTTGGCCATGCTCGTTTAATCTTATCTCTTTTTATCTCAAAATTCTCAAAATACCTCTCTCAGGATTTGATTCGGCCATGCTCGTTTAATCCAATCTCTTTTTATCTCAAATTGTCAAAATTTTCAAAATACCTCTCTCTCAAGATTTGATTTGGCCAAGCTTGTTTCATCATATCTCTTTTTACTTCAAGACGTCAAAATTTTCAAAATAACTCTCTCTCAAGATTTGATTCAGCCATGCTTGTTTAATCCTATATAATGTTTTCTCAAAATGTCAAAATTTTCAAAATACCTCACTCTCAAGGTTTGATTCGGCCATACTTGTTTAATCCTATCTCTTTTTACTTCAAAATGTCAAAATTTTCAAAATACCTCTCTCTCAGGATTTGATTTGTCCATGCTTGTTTAATCCTATCTCTTTTTATTTCAAGATGTCAAAATTTTCAAAATACCTCTCTCTTGGGATTTGATTTGGTCATGCTCATTTAATCCTATCTCTTTTTATCTCAAAATGTCAAAAATTTCAAAATACCTCTCTCTCAGGACTTGATTTGGCCATACTCTTTTAATCCAATCTCTTTTTATCTCAAATTGTCAAAATTTTCAAAATACCTCTCTCTCAAGATTTGATTTGGCCAAGCTTGTTTCATCATATCTCTTTTTACTTCAAGATGTCAAAATTTTCAAAATACCTCTCTCTCAAGATTTGATTCAGCCATGCTTGTTTAATCCTATATAATGTTTTCTCAAAATGTCAAAATTTTCAAAATACCTCTCTCTCAAGGTTTGATTCGGCCATACTTGTTTAATCCTATCTCTTTTTACTTCAAAATGTCAAAATTTTCAAAATACCTCTCTCTCAGGATTTGATTTGTCCATGCTTGTTTAATCCTATCTCTTTTTACTTCAAGATGTCAAAATTTTCAAAATACCTCTCTCTCGGGATTTGATTTGGTCATGCTCATTTAATCCTATCTCTTTTTATCTCAAAATGTCAAAAATTTCAAAATACCTCTCTCTCAGGACTTGATTTGGCCATACTCTTTTAATCCTATCTCTTTTTACTTCAGAATGTCAAAAATTTCAAAATACCTCTCTCTCAGGATTTGATTTTGCCATGCTCGTTTAATCCTATCTCTTTTTACTTCAAGATGTCAAAATTTTCAAACTACCTCTCTCTTAGGATTTGATTCGGCCATGCTCGTTTAATCCTATCTCTTTTTATCTCAAAGCATCAAAATTTTCAAAATACCTCTCTCTCAAGATTTGATTCAGCCATGCTCGTTTAATCCTATCTCTTTTTACTTCAAAATGTCAAAATTTTCACAATACCTCTCTCTCAGGATTTGATTTAGCCATGCTTGTTTAGTCCTATATAATGTTTTCTCAAAATGTCAAAATTTTCAAAATACCTCTCTATTAGGATTGGATTTGGCCATGCACGTTTAATCCTATCTCTTTTTATCTAAAAGTGTGAAAAGTTTCAAAATACCTCTCTCTTAGGATTCAATTCGGCCATGTTCATTTAATCCTATCTACCCTTTCGAGATTCAATTTGGCCATGCTTGTTTAATCGCATGCATATTCAATTCGGCCAAGCTCGTTTAATCCTATATACCCTTTTAAGATTCAATTTGACCATGCTTGTTAAATCTCACTCGGATTCAATCCGACCATGCTCATTTAATCCTATCTACCCTTTCGAGATTCAATTTGGCCATGCTTGTTTAATCTCACGTGGATTCAATTCAGCCATGCTCGTTTAATCTCACGCAGATTCAATTCGGTCATGCTCGTTTAATCCTATCTATCTTTTTGAGATTCAATTCGGTCATGCTCATTTAATCTCATGTGGATTCAATTCGGCCATGCTCGTTTAATCCTATCTACCCTTTCGAGATTCAATTTGGCCATGCTCGTTTAATCTCACGTAAATTCAATTCGGCCATGCTTGTTTAATCCTATCTACCTTTCCAAGATTCAATTTTGCCATGCTCGTTTAATCCTACCTCTTTCAAAAAACTACACTCATTTAAAATTGCTCTGTTTTCACATTTTCAATCCTCTCAAAATTTTTCATCCTTATCATGCATAGTTTCTCATATCTACCTAGTTTTTCTTTTAGTTTTGTTAGTGTTCCATGTGTTTTCATAGCATCCGACATATGCAAGTTTTCCTATGCTACTTAAGCATGTGAACAGAGATATATCTTCCAACATCATCATAGCATAAATGATCAAAACAAAAAAACAAAAACATATATGCAAAAATACCAAAAATAAAATAAACACTAGCATGCTTTCCTACTTACTTTGATACTAACATATTTGTAGCAAATAAAAAAAATTAAAAAGAGAGTCTTTTGCCCAGCATCAAGGACCAAGTTAGGCAATTTTTCGGGATCGGCTGTAGTAGCTCAACCTTGTCAGGTAAAACCGATCTCAATCCATGAGTAGCGTAGTTTTCGCACGCAATTTTGGGGCAACAAAATGCAAAATCACGTTCTTTATCTGACACCTCTCATTGTACTCGAAATGTCAGATAAAGATGGGGCAGCTGTAGACACCGTATTTTGTGCACCCTTGATTTGCATGCCGAACCCCGAAAATTCCAAAAATATTATCTTTTCTCCTTGGGGCCATGGAAACATCTAGATTGATGTGGAGCAACCTGTTCGAGCAACAGAGCACTCGAAGTGCCATTTCAAGCCAAATTGACCAAAATGCCCCTGGTCAACCCTGGGTTGACCAAAAGTCATGGTTCGATCAAAATCATCCCAAAACAACATTTTTCACGTTTCTACAACAAACCCAAGCTACTAAGTGATTTTCGTCAACTTTGACCAAGTTTGACCCGAAGTTGACCGCCGGGAGCATCAGAAACCCTAATTTTGATTCGACCATCAGAATGGATTGGGACTAGTTCCATTGCAATGATATCAAATTCCCTTTCCAACGACTATTCATGGGTTGAAATCAGATTTAAAATGGATGAGATATCTAGAAAACCATGAAAAGCATGTTAACACACTTCCCAAGGCCATAACTTTTGATCTGACAATAAGATTTTCAATTTCCTTAGCGTTATAAAAACTAGACATCCAGAGCTTTCCAGGGAAACCAAGATCAGCTCAATTCGAGTCCAGGAATTCCTTCAAATATGCATCCAATGTTGGAACTGGAAAAGGTCGAAACTATTGATGTCAGCAGGGTGGCCAGCGGTGCGCCAACAGTTGAAGGGTGACTTTTTCACTATAAAAGCCTCCAGAACCCTCATTTTGAAGAGAGAGAGAGAGAACTAATTTTCTAGGAAGTTTTGGGCAGATTCTCTCTCTCTTTTCTCTCTAATTTCTCTCCTAAACACATCAAAACACCTCCAAATACCTTAGATTTTCATCTTTTCTCTAGAATCTTCAAGGTAGTATTCTTGCACCCAATCTTCCTCTCTTTGGTTCCATACCTCGGATTTGAGGTTTAAGGGTGTGGATGTAGCTTTTTAGCTACAATCCACACCCTTTTCTCTTTTTGATTTTCCTAGCTTTTTTTTTGCTTAATATTTGCTTTCATCGCTTTTCCTAGCATGTTTCCTTGCTTCCTAGCATGCTTCTTTAGTTTTTATAGCATGTTTCCTTGCTTATGCCATGATTTATCACTTTGATGTGTTGGCTTAGCCTTCTTGGGCTAAGATATATCCAAATTCCATGTTTGTGCTTAGATCCACATGTTTTTAGGCTCTTTGTCATGTTCATGCTTAGATCTACATGTCTATGTGTTCTTTGCCATGTTTTTGCATAGATCTACATGTTAGTGCTTAGATCTATGTCCATACACTTAGATCTATGTGTTTATGTGCTCCGTGCCATGCTTGTGTGCTCAAATCTATGTTGGTTGCTATGCCATGTGCTACTTTAGCCCCTTTTTCCCTTGATATCTCTCTTTCTTGCTTTTTGTCCTTTCCGGTGGGTTGTAGATCTAGATCTTGTGGCCTAGGCCTACATCTGCACACCTAGGCCTATATTAAAGGGTTTGGATCATTTCCTTTTGCATGTCGATGTTGCTTGCTTGCTTCTATGCATTATCTCCATGTTAGCATCTCTAGATCTAGGCTTTGCCATGCTTTGTGCCCTCCGTGGGCTTGTGCATGTGTGGCTACATCCTTCCCTCCTAGGGTTTGTTGGGATGTAACCACCTGTGAGATACACCTCCGTGGTGTAGGTGTGCTTGATTTACACCTCCTCCGCTCCGTGCGATGTTGATATGCTTGCTTTGCGCCACCCGTTTGGCTTTCTTGTGGCCTAGGCCTACATCTGCACACCTAGGCCTATATTAAAGGGTTTGGATCATTTCCTTTTGCATGCCGATGTTGCTTGCTTGCTTCTATGCTTTATCTCCATGTTAGCCTCTCTAGATCTAGGCTTTGCCATGCTTTGTGCCCTCCGTGGGCTTGTGCATGTGTGGCTACATCCATCCCTCCTAAGGTTTGTTTGGATGTAACCACTTGTGAGATACACCTCCGTGGTGTAGGTGTGCTTGATTTACACCTCGTCCGCTCTGTGCGATGTTGATATGCTTGCTTTGCACCACCCATTTGGCTTTCTTTGCTTCTTTGCATTTTTGCACCCTTGCCTACATCTTCATGCATGAGTCTATGTGTCGTCCATATTCCAATCCAATGAAATCATGGACACTCAATCCTAACCTACATTTTTCCTCCTAAGACACCTCCTTTTGTTTGATAACATACTTCGTTCGACTCTTTACGTGTTTCACATGCTTGTTTTCCCCTATTTGGCATCTTTTCTTAGCTTATCTTTATCATGCTTCTCCTTCTATTTGTTTCTTTGCTTTTCTGCTAACTTGTTTCTTTTTTCTTTGCATGTACAAACATGGAGCGAGGATACTTCAAGCAAGGGTGCGATTTCCCAAGCACGAGAAAAAAGGGCAAGGATGCAAGCAAAAGGATGCGTGCCCACAAAAGGCAATGATCAGTAGATTAAGGGGCCTAGCCCCTCCAGAGCAGTTTTCTCTTTCTCTCTCTTTAAGCCTCTTCTCTGGAGCATGTATTAGGGTCCCCATCCATGTACCCCTTTTTTATTTTTATGCTCCTTGCTTGGGCCACATTCCCTGGGTATGGCAATGTCTGTTTTACATTTCTTATACCTTGCTGGGCCATACCCTTGGAATGCTGGCAATGTCTAATTTACTTTCTTGCTCTGTGTGATAGCATTGTGCATGATGCATGTGTATATATATCTGCTTGTGTGTATGGGTGATTGTGCACTTTGTATGATGAACTCTCGTGGTTACATGAGTGACCCTCTCTAATCATAAGAGTTCTTGACCTTTTAGTGTGGGTATGCACTCAAGGCGATTCCAAACTCAAGAATCAAGATTTATTTTGCCCAATCACATTAGATTAGGAAAAATGACCTTTTTCTTAACCTAGGATCGGTAATAAAATCAAATAGAGTCAGGTGACCAATCACACCTTAGAAAAAACCCAAAGATTGGTAGCGACTTCACTTACCCTTGGTAATTTCCTTAAAATCGACTCACATTCTAGTCACACACTTGAGGTACGACACACCTTCATATCCATGTTCTCGCACCGAGAGATATAGAAAGTGCACAAGCGTCGCCGCGATGGGTGGTCGAGCAGTCGCAAGGCGTCGAGCGGTTTTAATCACTTGTTTAGTTTTTGTTTGACTTAGCTTTACATGCTTAGACCATAAGTCTAGTACGATAACATGCTTTAGTTACTTTTGATTGTTATATTAAAAATATGGTTTACATGCCTTGGATAAACAATATGGACATGCACATGAACATGAACATGCATCGATGCATAGATGCTATGATACAGTAATGTAAGTAAGGTAAGTCATGCTTAATATGATTGCCTAACATGATTATGAGTTGGTGGTATAAAATGATGAGCATGCTTGTTTAGATGCTATGATGCCATGATTGTTTACTTGTCTAATGCTATGAAAACTTTCTTTATAAGATGTGATGACCCCATGGAAGAAAAGGCTAAGAATATAGCCAGTAGTAGTGTTGCACCTGCGCCATTGTAGAATGAAGAGATGATGTTACAAATTCAGTAGGTTGATAAAGTGCATGCCTTTCTCGAAATGATGGGCCTCATGCCATTTGCCAGAAGAGAGACAGCTCAGGTCCTAACTCGAGTGATGGAAAGGAGTCAAGGAGCAGCTTCCTCCCAGGGAAGTGAATTGCAAGTGGCATACCAAGAGACTAGGGAATCAATGACCTTCCCTCCTAGAGATTTAGCCAACAAGGCCGTGGATGGCCAGAGGCCCTTATATGTTATTGCTTTCCTAGGAGCTCCTTAGATTAAGAGGGCCTTAATAAATACTGGTGCCTCCACTAACATTTCACCCCTTCCTATGTTAAATGCATTGGGCATTCCACGAGAAAGAATCATTCGAGAGCCACTCTAAGTGGCAGGGATAGGATCATTGCAGCAGCATACCCTGGGACATGTGTCCATGGACTTGAAGGTAGGACCTATCAGAGCACGCACTCTTATGCACGTGATGGATGGTGATACTTTGTATCATGTTATTTTGGACCATCCTTGGCTCAATGCACATAGAGCAGTGGCTTCCACTGTTTAAAGGAAGGCCAATGACCATTAAAGCCACTTGGATGCCTTTTGATAGGGCAGAACTCCACTATGCAAAGGTAGCCTTGTATCAAGAGTTCGAACCTAAAGGAGAAAACAGGGTTCTTCCTTTAAATGCTACCGATTTAAAGCTAGAGGAAGATGGTGATGGGGAAGTCATAGAATCTGAAAGACCTCCTAAGATCAGTCATTCCATAAGTGCACTACATATATTGTTCCTAGACCTAATCTAGGTAGCGACTCCATTTTCACCTTCTACCCAATCCACCCTAGGCCAAGGCATACTTCCCACAAGGAAATCACTCATTTGTGGGCCTTATATTCTTGGGCCCATTTTGCTTTCCTTCTCATCTTCTTGATAAGGGCTTGCTTCTCTCCTTTGTAATGAACCCTTTCACTTGGTAACTAACTGATAGGCCAAAAACGTATTGACCCCTTGTGATAAATTAACTAATTAATTTAGCTAAGTGAAATTAATTAGATTCAATTACATGCAATGAGCATGGTAGCACAAACAAATCACCAAATAACTAAATGCAGCGGAAATTAAATTTGACACTAGTGATTTGTTTACGAATGGGGAAAATCATTGAGGCAAAACCCCACCGAGTGAATTTAAGGTCACCAATCCCGAGAATCCACTATTATCACAACAAGTGGTTACAAGTAAAGGAATCCTAATACCTTATACCAACCTACAGTTGAACCCTTACCCCAATACCCAATTGGACTTGTTCTGTAGTGACAATCTCTCTTTATAATGCACGGCTCCCAGTACGTGACTAACCAATTGCACAGATCCCAGTACGCGACTTCAATCACCAACTAGAGAAATTTGTTGGCTGCAAAGTTCTTCAATTCATCACACGATGAAGATCTAGAAGATGCTTGGTCACAAAACCCTACAGTGCACAAACACAGCAACTTCTTCAGAAGAAAGATGGACTAGGGCGAAACTCTGTCTTTGGTCACAATTTGCTTGAACAAACTTTGCTCAACACTTGTGCAACTTGTGTCCATGTTGACAGCCCTTAAAATAATCCTTTTATATGTCTAGGGTTATGAGAAAAGAAAGCCCAAACATATAATCACAGATTGAGTCAAAACAGAACTGAAATTTTTTTTTTCATAAACCTCGATAGATACCCTATCTATCAAGTTCTTGTTGAGTCATGGAGCTGAAAAACTCTTCAAGCTCAATAGATGGCTAGCTGTCGAGCTTTAATGACAAGCACTTTTCAGACTTGAATCTTGGACAGACTTGCATGGCTTCAACACTTGATCTTGAAACAAAGTTTCTTGAAGTATTAAACACATCCTAGTTTTACCCAAATACAAGTAAAGTGCGTTTTGTCAAAAAAATAGCCAATTACATAAAATAGTGACATATGTTCCTAACAAGTGAATCACATATGTCCTAACACTGACGATACGCGAGAATCAGTAGGTTTACCTTTCAATGGTTGCCTTTCATCCTTATGATCTCGTCCAAGGAAATTCTTCAACTTTCCCTGCTTAATGAGGACTTCAATTTGCTATTTCAAGTTGTAACACTTATCTGTGTCATGCTCGTGATCTCGATGGAAATGACAGTACTTGCTTTTGTTCCATTTGCTATGATCTCCTTTCATCTTCTCTGGTCATTTCAAGGACTGGTCGTCCTTGATTTGCATCAACACTTGGTTAAGTGGGGTATTCAAGGGAGTGTAGTTGGAATATCGTCCTAAGGACGATCCTGCCTTCCAGCCACCTCGATCTCTTTTTTCTCCTGTCTTGGCCTTCTTTGGACAAGGCCCTTACTCTGGATGGTGTATGTAACCAGCTTCCACTCATTCGGCCTTCTTCTTTTTCTTGGCAATAATCGCATCCTTGGAATTCATGAAACTTTAGGCTGAGTATATTAGCTCGGCCATCATTTATGGCTCTTGTTCATACAACTTGTGGATGAACAAATCCGAAGTAACTCCATTGTAGAAAGTTGCCAAAAGGATTTTGTCATCCATCTCGTCCACCAACAGGGCTTCCCTATTGAAACGACTGATGAAGGTTCAAAGACTCTCATTTTCTCCTTGCTCTATGTTCAGAAAGCTGGTTGAGGAACGCTTATGCCTTTGGCCTCCAACGAAGTTGTTGACGAACAACTTACTTAACTCCTATAATGAAGTTATAATGTTTAGTGGTAGCTTACTAAACCACACCCTGGCTGGGCCTTTCAATGTGGTAAGGAAGGCTCTGCACATGATTTCATCTGGAACGCCTTGGAGATGCATGGTCGTCTTGAATGTGGCAATGTGATCGCAAGGGTCTTGCATTCCATCATATGAGTCCAAGGTAGGCATTTTGAACTTGGAGGGTAGAGGATAACTCGTGATGGGCGCGATGAAGGGAAAGTCAATTCTATGGACGAGATCATCCACATGGTTCGCTCTCCTCATGGAGTCCTTCATCTCCTTCATGACTTTTTTCATTTGGTCCATTTCTCTCTCCAAGTGTGGCACCCTCTGAGTGATGGTACCTCTAGACTGATCTCCTCTTTCAACACCATTCTCCACCCCTCCATTCTCCGAATTTTGCCCATAATCCTCGGGGCGTTGTTGTCAACGTTGTCTATTGACTTCTCTAGTTAACTCCTAGTTTTGTTGTGTCAAGTTCGCCATTGCGGCTGTTGTTGGACGGATGCCGGTGGTGGTGCTGGTACACAATTTGGATGACTAGAGGCATTTCCACTCTCCTGGTGTTCTGGACTTATGGCCATCAACCTAGTCCAAACCATGCAGCCTTTTTGTCTTGGAAAGCAAGGCGGTTAACACTTAGAAACTTTGCTTACTTCCCCACAAATGGCGTCAACTGATGATACACGAGAATCAGTAGGCAGTGATAGCTTGAAGACCTGAAGAGAAAAAAGAGACTGTCAAGGGCGACTGGGGTGAACTAGCTAAGGACCCTCTAACGGTTAAGTCAATTTTCTCCCTAGAACACAAGGATGGTGAATTAGTGAATAGTAAAACGTACCTCGGGCTAAAGGAATCAAATCCTTTTTATAGAGAGTTTTTAGTGAGTTTACTTGTTCGAATCCATTACCATCATGGGAGATGGGTATAGTCAGTGGAGAAAATGGAGCGGATTTCAGGAAATCCTCCCCACATTCTAGAATGATGAATCGCGGTCCGATTGCTTGGTGTTTGTAGATGAATCCTCGAAAATTTGTTAAGTGTTATTTGATCGTCCATGCCCCTGTATGACATGGACAACTAGGCTGCCTTGGACATCCATGATATTCATGGACGAACCCTATTCATATCTGTGGTGCTTTTGTTGGGCTTTATTTCTTGTGAACTAGTTTGGACGTAGCCTGGTCATGGACGACCATCATGGATGAACTAAACTTAATTTAATCCACCATCAGTAACCATCTTATTACTGATTGCCTCATCCTAAGGCATTTTTTGGCAGGTCCTTTTTCTCTTACACTTGGACTTCCCCGATTGGGCCTAGGACTTCATTCTTTGGCCCAATAATGCTAAAAATATGCATCAATAAAGATGATGTTGTAACTTTCAAACTTAGTTATTAAAAAAAAAAAACTTATATCAAGTTGAGAGAGAAAGGAAAAATGGTATATGTTAGTCACCATTCCTCTCTCTTTTCTCCTTTTTTTCCCTCCACCTTTTCATCTAAACATATTAGATCTTGTTAGAACATAAATACTGCATATGCTAACTAAAACTTTAGGCTAACATGCAAATTGCACCCTCTAAATTTAATTGAAATTCGTTTCAGGCCTTTAATTTTACTTTCATTCAATTGAGTCATTTAAGTTTTAAATTTATTAAATTCAAGCATTTTGTTAAATTCCATTAAAAATTGCCGTCAAGTATGCAATTAACTAAAGAAAAAAGCTAATAAAAAAGAGTTTTTTAAAATTAAAAGAAAAAAAAAAATTTGACATAAAAAATCTATAAAATATTTTTATTAATTATTTAAAATATATTTTTTAATGGTAATTTTTTTTTATAAAATTTGACGGAATAACTGCATTGAATAAATTTGAAGTTTAAAAAACTCAATTGAACAAAAATAAAGTTAGAAAATTGAAATAAATTTTCGTTAAATTTAGAGAGTATTATTTGCATTTTAGTCAAAAATTTACTTCCTTCTTCTACCAAAGAAATACTTAACAAGAGATCTTATTTTTGGCATGAAAATATAATTTTACACCATGCGTGTTGATTGGATTAGGATGACACCCTCTTAGAAGATAATATCTTAATCAAGCACAGCTAGCTTTCAGTTTTGATTCCACAATAAAACCATCAAAAAGGTCCCACCAAATCAAACAAAAATTTCAAATACAACTAATATCATATGAACGTAAAAATATATGCTACTCAATTAAAAAGAATATCTTTCTGTATCTCTCTCCCCTCACAAGTCAACTCTCCCTTCTCTGTCTCACCAATTGTTTTTATTTTCTCCTCCCTCTACATGTTTATTTATGTTCAATGAATCACAACTACATGAAGGTAAAACATTAGAGAGACCAGTTTTCATATTTTGTCTCTCTTTCTCTCACTCATTTATTGATTCTTGTTCTTCTCGTTCATTTATGTACGTTTCATTCATCATACTTGCAAAAATACAGTCTTTAGAAGACTCCAATAGGCTGTTTTAAACGTTTAATTCACTCCACTCCGATCAAACACGTTAATTCACACTTGTATTTTTGTTTTATTTTCCTTTTGACACAAATTTGGGGAGCACATAAAAGTCTTTTCCTTGAATTAGCACCATGCACACTGGAAATAACTGGGGAGGCTCATTTGAGATAAACCATGGAGAAGTGACAACCTCCGGCGAGTACGATAGGAGCCGAACCTCGGAATGGGACAGTGCTGCCTTGTATCATCATCATCATCAAAATCTAGATGAAACACAACAAAGTTGGCTGCTGGGGCCGCAAGAGAAGAAGAAGAAGAAGTATGTGGACTTTGGGTGCATTGTTATTAGCCATAAGGCTCTCAAATGGATCTTGGGGTCCATTCTGCTGGCTTTCTGCGTCATTGGACTTCCCATCATCATTGCCAAGTCCTTGCCCAACCACAAGTCTCCTCCTATCACTCCTGACAATTACTCTGTTGCCCTCCACAAAGCACTCCTCTTCTTCAACGCCCAGAAATGTAAGTTAAAATTTAATTGGCTCTTAAAGTCTTAATAATCAATTTAATTTAATTTCTTTTCTTTCTCTATATCTTGATCTACTTGTTTCCTACAAAATGATCTTCTTCTTCTTCTTCTTCTTCTTCTTTTTTAAAAAAAAAAAAATTTAAATTAATCTATTTTATATTTTAGATTAAATGTTATAAATTTAATTACCTATGAATTCTATGTCTTTTAAAATTTTAAATGATGTAATACTTCATTCTTTCATCTACTCAAAAGCATTGAACCATCCATAAATATTATTTATCCAGAACATAGCATAAGAAATTGTGTAATTCATTGGCTTTTGGAGTATATCCCATCCGGTTCTTTTAGTAGTTCATACTTCTAATTTGCATGTCTTTCATGAAACTCCAATCTTTGTTATCAAGATCGTGATGCGGCCCCAAAACTTTGGCTTAGGTGGGGTAGGATTTGGGCAGAGTTTAACTTCCTTTGTAAGTCACAAAGCCAAAAGACAAAATGTTCCTTCTATTGACTTTCTTTTACACACATCCTAGCAATATGAGCCTAGGCATGTTGGCATGGTCTTTTATGCCTAACTTCAAAATAATAGGTAATTTTTTTTTCTTTCTTATAAAAATGTTCTAAAAATTCTTTCTAAATTAATTTAGTTAGGCATAGTTAACATTTTCCTATTATTTTAACATGTAGCTAAAACCTTAGCTGTTATCAATAAATGTGACTTTTCCTTGTGGCAATAAAACATCTCAACTTATAATTATAAATTAACAAGGATTAAAAAAAAAAATTGAAGGGTTGGTTTCAAAACTTAGCAGACAGACGCAAAACAATGACAGGTTGGAATAGACTAACACCGTGTGGGTCCCAGAACCGTAATCACGCCATGAAATTTCAACTGACCCAGGTGGCTATTGGGAATGGAAGACGTGGGGTTTGAAATATCTAGCCAGCCTTTACCAAAAAAAAAAGAAGAAAGATCTACTTTCTTTTCTTTTATTTTATTTTATTGCTTACTCTTTTTCTATCCACCTTTATATTTTCATTAAATTAGGATACTACAAATTTTAATATATAATTTTTATTAATTAATATGCTACTAATCACAAAAAATGTAATTTTAATACTCAATTATTATATTTTTCTCAAAAAAAAAAATCAATTATTATTTTATTGAGAATCACTTTTTCTGTTGTGTACTTCCCCATAGAATGAGAAATGTCAAAGGTTAGGTGATTTTTAAGAATAATTTATTGTGAAGCTTGGTTAATGAAATAACATATATTAATGAGAAGTGTTCGCTGAAATGATAAGTGGAATTCAAAATGTTAGCTCTGCTGTCTCCACACCACATATAAAGAATTTCTAATATTTTTTAACATTTTCTTATTTTTCCCGTATTATTACACTCATACCTTTACACTTAGATCTAAAAAATTAAATATAGATTTCTATCCGGTGATTATATGAATTTTTATTGATATTTTAATGTAGATGTAGAGTTTCACTTTATTATTTAATTAGACGTGGTAATCATTTTATCGGTTTCACATCTATTTGGAATTTGTCAACCTTTCAGGCTTTGAATGAGTTTATATTTTAAGAACATGGAACTAGAGGATCGTCTATAGTGAAATAAATTAATGCAATTTAATATCCCTATGACTTCGTCAACAATTGACTATATTTTTTTTTTTTTTGGAGAAAAATTGACTATACTTTTTGGCGCAATAAAAAGACTCCTAGTTATTTATTTATGTAGTATAGTATATAATTGTACTAGTTTATCAAAGTATATTATTGCCACTCTATTATAATAATGATAATAATGATTGAAGATGATGTTGTTCCAAACTTTGCATGATTAGAGTATGAGTGTAGTAATTAGTAAATATGCAAAAAAAAATTAACTAATTTTTTGATTGGTAAAAAATTGAATGATAAATATAGAGAGAGTTTAGATGAATGATAAGTGAAATGTGGTGCAGCTGGGAAATTACCCAAAAATAATGGCATTCCCTGGAGAGGAGATTCAGGTCTAAATGATGGAAATGATACTGATGTGAAGGGAGGACTGGTTGGAGGATACTATGATGCCGGAGACAATATAAAGTTTCACTTTCCCATGTCTTATTCCATGACTATGCTAAGCTGGAGTGTGATTGAATATCCTGACAAATATAAGAACATTAACGAGTACAACCATGCTAGGGATCTCATTAAGTGGGGCACTGACTACTTGCTCCTAACCTTCAATTCCTCTGCTACCAAAATTAATAAGATCTATTGCCAGGTATTCTTCATTTTATACTTATTCCCCTGTTGACATTACTTTTGTGTCATTCAGATAACGTACTCTGTGAATTATATATCAAACTTCTTCAACTTTAATACCATTTTTTGTTTCAGCAGTGATATAGTTCTGATGTATGTGCTAAAATGGCTACAATTAATGTGACACACACACACCATATACTTGGGTTGGAGGAAGACAATATATGTAACATGACTAACACCTAAAATGTCTTCATCTGCTGCTAGGTTGGTGGACATCGAAATGGCTCTCAAACACCAGATGATCACAACTGCTGGCAGAAACCAGAAGACATGGACTATCTGCGGCCTACACTAACTTGCCAATCAGGACCCGACCTTGCTGGGGAAATGGCAGCAGCCTTAGCTGCAGCCTCTATAGTTTTCAAGGATGATAACGTGTACTCCACGAAACTCATCAAAGGTGCACAAACACTCTTTGCCTTTGCCAGGGACAGTGGAAAACGGACGGCATATAGTCGTCCTTACCCTGCTGATATTGCTCCTTACTATAACTCCACCGGCTATTATGATGAGTACATGTGGGGTGCAGCATGGTTGTTCTATGCCACAGGAAATAATAGCTATCTTTCACTGGCAACCAACCCTGGGATCCCTAAGAATGCCAAAGCGTTTTACATGATTCCAGACTTTAGTGTGCCAAGTTGGAATAACAAGTTACCATCAGCCATGCTATTGTTAACAAGGCTCAGGCTGTTCTTGAACCCTGGCTACCCTTATGAGGACATGTTGCAGATGTATCATAATGTGACAGGTCTTAACATGTGCTCTTATCTTCACAACTTCCACGTCTTCAACTGGACTAATGGTATGTAGGATCTCACCTTTTTTTAATCTCGTTCAATCCAGATGTGACATAGTTTATTTCATTAAGTTTCTCAATGATTTTTTGGTAGTACTTCACAATTAGGCTTGTGCAGTTTGGACTCTTAATTACCTAAAGACATCTAGGGATAAGATTTGCACAATAATTAGTTCTAGTCCTTGCTAATGGGATTTTGACAGCATCCTGTTCCAATGAACTCTTTTAACATGTGGAAAGTCCTTTTGTTTATTCATTTTGTTTTTTCTCTTTTCTAGTAAGGGTTGGGAGGTCAATTTGCAAATGCCATCCCCCTTGGATTAGAATTGATAATTATATTTGCAAATCAGGCTTCTGATATATACCTGTGAAAGCTACACTTATGCACGTGTTCAAGAGAATGCCTAAATCAATTATGCATGCATTTTGAGTCATCAATGCATTGATGCATTTGTGCTTACAAAATTTAAACTATATTACATTTAATTCATTTAGGACATACTTCCCCAGCTAGTAACTTAAGAAGACACAAATGAGAATACAATGCTAGTTCTTTGTTGTACTTTAAAATCCTAGAATATTTTTATACATCCCATGGAAATTGGAATCACTGTCAATGTTTACATGAGAGCATTTGCGTTTGATGGTCGGTGTTTGATTTCTCCAATAAACTGGTGCATGTCATCAATGGCATGCATTGAAGCACCCCTAAGTAGAATTTAGTTGACTAAGATTAGATGCATGACCTGTGAAAACCTTTGCAGGGGGTTTGATCATGCTGAGCCGTGGAGGGCCACAAGATCTGCAGTATGTGGCTAATGCTGCTTTCCTGGCATCTCTGTTTGTTGATTATTTGAATGCCTCCGGCGTTCCAGGATGGTATTGTGGCAACAATTATATTCCATCAGATGTTCTTCGAAGTTTTGCCACCTCCCAGGTATCGTATTCCTCCCATACTTCTCATTAATCTCACAGATTCTTGCATGACATTATAGTATGTCTTTGTTCTAATCTTCATATGCACCCACTAGAATTTACCTGTCAAATTAATGTTAGAATGCTTTTTCCTTTTGCTTTTATGCAGATGGACTATATCTTGGGTAAGAACCCCATGAAAATGAGCTATGTTGTGGGGTATGGCAACAAGTTTCCTAGACATGTACATCACCGAGGTGCATCAACACCCAATGACCATAAATATTACTCCTGCAACGGGGGGTGGAAGTGGTTCAACACCAACAATGCCAATCCCAACAATATCGCAGGAGCCATGGTTGGAGGGCCTGATCAGTTTGACAAGTTCAGTGATTTGCGTGACCATTATAATAACACTGAGCCAACTATGGCCGGAAATGCTGGACTGGTTGCAGCACTTGTATCCCTGACAACCACTGCTGGCAATGGCATTGACAAAAATACCATATTTACAGCGGTTCCTCCACTCTATCCACAGACCCCACCACCCCCACCACCCTGGAAGCCATAATAGGCAGATGCAAAAATCCCAATGTTCACATTGTTATTTTATATGTTATCTGAAGTTTTGTTGTTCTTTGTACAAAAGTAACCTGTTATGTTCATTCACAAGAGATTTATATATATACACCTACTCTTTTTCATAGACAATTTAATGTTGTTCCAAGCAATCTTGACACTTTGTATCCAAATTTCCGTGATGAATGATTAAGACCATTACTTCAGTTATTTATTATTTGTTGCATGAGTGTCTTAGTAGTTGATCCCTGAACTTTCTCAATCAGTTGGATGCTATTTTTTTTGTTTGAAATACGGAATGAATAGTATTGTATTTCTCAAGCAATAACATATACAAGAGTGCCTTTATATGTGTGCTAATCAAGACAAGTAAAGTGGGCCTAAAGCCCACAAGCCTATTACATGTTAACAATCCCCTTCAAACTCAAGGTGGATGTGGGACCAACTTGAGGTTGTCAATCAAAGCATGAAAACATCCCTTAGGAAATGACTTAGTGAAGATATCTACATATTGATCTTGAGAGGAGACTAAGAGTAACTTGAGAGCACCATGGATAAGATGATAACGGATAAAATGACAATCAATCTCTATGTGTTTAGTCCATTCTTGGAAGACATCAATGTGAACAATGTGAATGGCACTCTGGTTATCACAATAAAGAGGAGTTATAGAGGACATTGACACACCTAAATCCTTGAGAAGCCATTGAAGCAAGATGAGTTCAGATATGGTATCAACAAGGGCACGATATTCTGCTTCAATGCTGGAGCAAGCCACGATGATTTGTTTCTTGCTTCGCCAAGAGATTAAAGAAGAACCAAGAAGAAAACAATAACCAGTGGTTAACGTTCTATCGGTGGGATCTCATGCCCAATCAGCATCAAAGAATGCACGGGAATAAGAGGAGACTAATTAGATTAGTAAAGGACATGAAAGAGAGTGCACTTCAGGTATTGAAGGATGCACAGGACAACAGCTTAGTGAGTCAATCATGGAGTAAACAAAACTGGTTCACCTGGTGAACATCATAAGAAATGTCTAGACAAGTGACCGTAAGATAAACTAGAGTGCCAACCAATTGTCTATAAAGAGAGGGATTAGACAATGGTTTACCAGTTGAGTTAAATGCACATTAAGTTCAATTGAAGCGCCAACCGTCTTACTATCAGTAAATCCAGCTTAAGAAAAAAAGTTCAAAAGCATACTTGGCTTGAGTAATATAAAGTCCATCAGTGGAATGAGTAATTTCAAAACCCAAAAAGTAGTTGAAATGTCCAAGATCTTTCATCTCAAACTGTTGACTAAGAAAATCCTTGAGTTCTTGAATGCCATTGAGGTCATCACTAATTATAATCACGTCATCCACATACAAGAGAAGCAAAATAGTGTATTCGTCGTTGTGACAAAGAAATAAGGCAAAATCATAAGGACTGATAGTGTAACCTAAGCGAAAGATGGTGGAGTTGAACTTGGCAAACCAAGCTCGTGGATCTTATTTAAGGCTGTAAAGTGCACGCCAAAGGCAACAAACCTTGTTCAATTCAATAAAGAGACCAAAAGTAGGTTGCATATAAACTTCTTCACTTAAATTCCCATTGAGAAAGAAATTTTTGACATCCATTTGAATAAGATCCAATTTACTGGTAATGGTAACAACTAAAAGAGGATGAACAGATGAGAATCAAGCAACTGGAGTAAAGGTCTCTTTATAATCAATTTCATACTCCTATGTAAAACATTTTGCAACAAGATGAGTTTTGTAGCGCTCAATGGATCCATCAGAGCCAGTCTTGATCCTATCGATCTGCTTACAACCAACCATAGACTTCCTAGGAAGGGGATTTGCCAAATTCCAAGTATGATTTTTGGATAATGCATCAAGTTCCTCTTTCATTGCGATTTGCCATAGAGGGTCAGTGAAAGTCTTACGATAAGTGTGAGGCTTATGTAGTGCAGTAAGGGTAGTGTAACAATGATAGTCAAGTAAATGTGTTGGAATGGATCTTGCCCAAGTTTAGTGACAAGGTGGAATGTCTTATGCAAGATCTTCAAGCGAAGTAGGAGCAGGGGACCCAAGCATAAAGTTGGGTAACTCGTCTTCAACCTGTTCATTGAAGGGTGATCCAGGAGAGTCATCAAAAATATCTAGTGGTGTAAGAGACCGGCTTTCAAAAAAGAGTTTACCTCTTTTTGGGGTTTTGTGGAGTCGTCACTTATTTTTATATTACAAAAATAAGAAAACTATAAAATACAGAATACATGAATAATACTGAGCTCTTATTGATTTGAACACTTATAATTGATAGAAAGAAACTATACGTGGCTTTGATCCCAATTTACAATCTAAGTAAAAAGATCACAAAGTTTTGTTTCCTAGTTACAATCTATCAACAAAAGAAGGACAAAACACTATCTGTGAACCTAAGATCTAGACACAGGGGCTAAGTTACAGGATGGGAAGGTGTTAGGCACCCATCCTGCCAAATAGAGTTCGGTCTTCTAGACTCTAAACAACCATCTAGGTACCCATATGCAATAGATAATGAGATGCAAAAAATGCTATGTTAATTTTCCTAGATCTAGCATTAAAGTGCTATTCTAAAATCCTAGATCTGCATATTATTTTATGCCAAAAAAGATTTAATTCATGTTGTTGTGAGAATCATGATTAGAAAGTCAAGAAGTGATTTTATGATGAAAATTGTGAATTTCTAAATAAAAAATATAGATATGGTTTTATGATGTAAAAGAATGAATCTTTCAATAAAAAAAATACAGTTCTGTTTTTGGTGAGATAAAAAATGAAGGAACTTTCTGAGAAAATTTCAGACTTGTTTTCTGTAGATGTAGAAAGGATGAATTTTTTTATGAAAAATCATTGTGTCCCCCCCCCCCCCCTCTCTTCAATTCTCGGTGCAACAGTTAGGCATCCTTAGACAAAAGAGTAGTCTTTCAGGATTGATCATTATGTGTCACCACATCCCACCTATCCTACGGTTGTCACTACAAAGCTATAGTTAAGGTGCATAGGGTCTTGTTGTCTAGCCATTTGTACTCCGCATCAGATCTTCTTTTTTTTTTTGCAAATGTAAAAAGATGTATTTATGCAAAGAATTTTAGATCTATTTTTGTAGAGATGTAAAAAGATGTATTTATGCAACAAATTTCATATCTTTTTTTTTTTTTTTTTGGTAGAGATGTAAAAAGATGCATTTACGCAAATAATTTCAAATCTAATAAAATAGAATTTCTTCTGTTTTTAATTCAAAATATAGATATATTTGCCCGGAGCCCCAACAACGTACCTGGGGTGGATCCCTACTTCATTTGCCATTTGTTAAACATAAGTCCTGAGTACACCCCCAAAAGGCAGAAACCTTGGACATCCTCTTGTATTCATATTGAGGCAGTAATAGAAGAGGTAGACAAGTTGAAACTGGCTGGGGCTATAAAGGAAGTATTTTATTCAGATTGGTTAGCCAACATAGTGGTGGTGAAAAAGAAAATGGGGAAATGGAGAGTTTGCGTTGATTTCACAAACTTGAGCAAGGTGTAGACACTCGATTTTGCACCCATGATTTAATCAAGGAGAATGACTGGAATGATCATTCATGTACCCCAAAAATCATGATTGCATTACATGCATTAACTTGTTCATTGCATAACATAAAAATGAGCTTGAGATTTAAAGGTCGCGACAATATGCCTGGTTTCCAAATCAGACCTTCGGATCAAAAAATATCACATGTGAAAGCTTCAATTTGTGTTAAAACACAAGAGCTGTTTAGACCCTCAAATTAAAGATTACGGCTCAGTTGATTTTACTCTTACTTAAACTAAGTGCTGAATAGAGTAAATGCGAGCGAACAAACAATAAAACTACTCTAAGCCATATTCAACAAATCACAGCAATAAAATGAAAGCTAAAAGAGTAGGGAAGAAGAATGCAAACACAAGATAATAGGCCAACGTGTTATCAAAGAGGAAACCGAAGTACTCGGTGTAAAACCTCTCTACCGCCCTTCAAGCGATAAATCGATCCACTAGACAATCAATTGGGATCATGAATAGCAAAAGACCCTCCAAACCTAATATACCCAATGCACCTAAGCCCTCCAAGCTCCTACTCCAACAAGGCTTCTCTGAACCGTGTCTTATCTAGCTCTCCAAATCCCGTAATATGCCCGATTGCATCCGCCAAAGCTTGGCTTCTTCCAATACTTCCCAACAACACCAAAACCTCACTTGACACTCAGAATGGGTGTGGTAAATGTTTGGGCTATCAACCTCTCAAGGATATGGAAATGGAGAGGTAGGAGTTGAGGAAAACCACAATGGATTGTGTAGAGAATTATGGGTATAACAATCTCTCACTCTCAAGGGTTGTGGCTAGGGTTTTCTCTCTGAAAGCACTCCTCAACATCTATGGGTAATGTGGGTATATATAGTATGGTTAGGGATAGGGTGTATCAGATATGACAAATCGGCAAAACAGAATGTTTCACGGGTATCTCGTGGGAAGGCCTTACCTGCAAGACACTCGCGAAAACCAACTGTCACCATCTGTCATGATTCTTTGCATTCCATTCATGTACTGATCACATGCTTTACTTCTCGGGAAGGCTTCTTGCAAGCTACCCGCAAAATCTTCTTTGCTCTGCACTTTGCCTTGAGTCTTCACACTCTCTCTTACACACACAACCCTTACAAATAAATTCCACATAAAATACATGATACATAAGATTGAACATAATTACAATCAAATTTGGCACGGAATTGATACCAACACAAAATAGTTGTAAATCACAACTTTACAATCTCCCCCTTTGGTTATTCCGTGACAAAACCCCTAAAACAGACTCTAGACTTAAACGTGAGTTTGGGAACAGTGGTAAAACTCACTCACACCTAATTACAATCAAATTTGGCACAGAATTGATGCCAACACAAAATAGTTGTAAATCACAACTTTACAATCTCCCCCTTTGGTTATTCTATGACAAAACCCCTAAAATAGACTCTAAACTTAAAGTGAGTTTGGGAACAGTGATAAAACTCACTCACACCTAATCTAGAAGCTGTGAAGCACTTGCATGTATATAACTATGACCTGAAACACTCGCACACAAACAAAACTTTCATTAAGCTTATGACAAGTTGAATACATGGTATGTATATGAGCAAGTAAAGTGCGATCAAGTTAATAAACACTATATATCATTTAAGCATATCTTGATCAAACAAGGTCAGTCATTAAAGAATGACTACAATGAACATTTAGCTAGTAAATAATCATCCGAACACGTAATGCAATAAAGACCAACACAAAGATCAATTGCATGTCCAACACGCAACCAATGCAAAATACAAGAAGTATCTGCATTAAGGATACAAGATCTAACATGGGTACAAGTGTGTAGTACTCAAGATAATCTAAAAGTACTAAAAAAATGCTACAAAGCACTGAATATTAAACTGAATATAAAACCAATGTACTTAAGCTTTAAAAGAAAGCAATAAACTATCTAAGAGTTGTAAGAGCTAATAAAGTTTAAACCAAAAAAAAAAAAAATGTTAAACCACCAACAATAAACCAATAACTATGTACTGCTCCCCCTCAAAATTTTCTCCCCCTTTTTGATCGAAATGGCCAAAGAGGCTAGAACTGGTCAGCCTCTTAGTCGGATCCCTGTGCCATCGACATATCATCAATCTGTGAAGATAGTGTAGTAATTTACCCTTGGATGTAGGCAAACTGGTCGAAGGTATGCTGCACATGAGATTCGGGCAGCCATACATCTGCTCTATCCTTGCCATAAGACGATCAAGGCAGTTGAGTCCCAGTGCTTATGTTTGGGAGGATGGCTATGTAGAACTTTCTAGAGCTGAAGTGAACCTATCAATCTCTTCTTCAGTATCTCCACCCTCTTCCTCAACATTATCCCTTGGTATTTGAGAAACGCCAGTTTTGGGTCTGGTGATATGGGCTCTGCTTCTAGTCACAATATTTGCACCAATGGGATAGTCTCTTGGTACTATGGTGAGACCGCTCGGAATCTTGAGTCTTGTCTTTGCAATGAGACCCATGATGAGAGTGGGGAAAGGAATTATTGTTCTGGTGTTCCTTTTGGTGATGCTCTTGGTTAGAAGATGGTATATGTGTCCACAAATGTCAATCTCTTTATGTGTGTAGAGATCATATAGGAAAATGGACCTCGGCCCGGACAATGTTGTCAAATTGGTGACCGGATAAAGGTTGTGGATCATGACATATGCTAATGTCCTCATCTCCGCATTGAATGGAATGGTGTTCATTGACTTCTTGTTTAGCAAGCCACCAAGAAGCTCCACCATTGGCTCAAGAGAGTCCAATCAATCATCATAGTGTACAGTAATCGGCTGAGAAGGTGGACGAACTTCGAGGAATTCTTGGATGGAGTCCCTTGTGATCACAAATTCCTTGTGTTGCACCCAGCAGTTAATGTGATCTCCATCCACAATGAAATTTGAAAAGAATTCCCGGATGATTTCCGCATAAACATTGCCACTTGGATTTAGCAGCTTCGTCCACGTCCTCTCCTTAAACACTTTAAGGATGGAAGTGTCTACAAGTGTCTCCAATCGAACAACCTTCTCCATAATGATTGTTGCTCGTTTGTAGCAATCATTATAAGCCATATCTACCTCAATGAATCTGAAGTTGTCGAAGTCCATGCATGGACGCTTGGTGGACTTCTTGGAATCAAAATGCTTGGTGGTGGGAGACATCTGCACAAGTAAACACACAACAAAAAAAAAAAAAAAAACAAAAAAAATGTGCAGAAACACAAAATATGAACACAAACTTGATTAGTGTCAAGAAAGTCCAAAACAGAAGCACAACACTTTAAACAAAACACAACAGTGTCAAATGAACATGCTTTAAGTGGTAAACACATGTAAAGATCATTAAAATGCAAAAAAATGACAACTGTGCATGTGTGTGCATCAAGTGTGTGTGTAGTGTGCATGAGGTATGCCTAGGAGATGCATGGCAAGGCATGGATAGGCACATTTGGGTCAAATTGTGTAAAACACATACCCAATGATTAAAACATGTTATGCAAGTTCAATCATGGGTAGTCCCAAAATTTGGAACTCATTGGGGTCCAAAACAACTCAAAATTGCCACTTGAGCATTTTATCAAACACGTGATATGCAACACTCTACTTAACATAAAGGCAATGCATGATCATGTGAAAATCTACCTATATACAAGTTAAAATTGTCACATAGGGAAGCAAGACAAATGGGACAAAGTCAATCAAAAATTTGAAAAAATTTTGACCAAAAACATGATTCCTAACCCCTTTTTCAAAAATCCCTAATACAAGAAAAACCTAGAAATTTTCTACATAATCTAAGGAAATAAAGAGAAAATATTGTAGAAACATACCTTAACACAGATTTGAAGAGGTTTTCTTTTGAGATTTGATTGGGTTTTTGAGTGAAATAAGGTTTTGGGTTGAGAGAGGCACAAGGAAGGTGAAGAGAGGGAACTGAAGTGTGTTTAAAAATCTGTCACATCAGCCCTTTAAAACTGAAAACATGGGTTTTTTTGCGGGTTACATATTCGCGAAGTTACTTGCAAAAAATGCATCTGAAGCACAAATCTTTTCGCGGGAAGCCTTTAGTCGTGAAACAGTCACTAAAGTCCGTCTGAATTTTGTGTTTTCAAGTTTTTGCCTTAACCTCTTTTTGCGGGAAGAGCTTAGTCGCGAGCTTCTCGCAAAAATGCCTCTGAAGAAGTTTTTGAAGAACAACACAAAAATGCATTTTGAACAAAAGCTTAAAACACGAAAGTATAAAAACACTTTCAAATACATATAAAATACTCAAAAATTATTTTGGGTTTGATCGACAAGCAATTGAGCATACACATCATATTTGATTATGTATAATCACACAAATGAAATAAGCATTTGTTGAACATAAGTCTTGTGTGTTGTGTGTGAGTATCAAATGTGGAATAGTCCTTAGTCCAGAGTGAAGCTTCAATGATCAATTCAATCAACTCATACATAACTAGTACTAAGTCAAGTGGTCTATCTCAATCATAGAAATGAACATATATGACCTCCCACAAGAAAATGATTACACATCTTTGAAGCTTTTCATTTAGCTTCTTTACAAATCATAACATTTGATCATTTTTGAACAATACATCTCATTTTGAGATCGGTGCTTGAAATTTTTGATATTTCAATATTGAGAATAAGCCTTTGGCTTTTTGAGCACCTTACATTTCAATATAAGTCGCTTTCCCTTTTTCCTAGTCAAATGCTAGTATGTGTGACGGCTTTTGCAGCTCATTATCTCTTTTCATTTTGAGATTTATATTTTTTGAGCTCTTTAAGCAAAAACATAAAAAAGTGTGGGAAGATATATAGGCACAAGTCTATGCATGTATCAAAATCAACAAAACTATTGACCAATCATTTATGACAAGCTTGAAGATCGATTTACAATAGTTACACATAGATTTCAAGATTTTTCCCACAAAGACAGATGTGCATACATAACAAGCTAAGCTCGTAAATGCACTACGCCATTAGTACAAAGGTACTAGGCCAAACTCACATGTGATATACACAACACAAGTGATCAAACTTTTGGGAGATTTTTCAATGTTTATGGGTTTTTGAATTTTTCAACACACTCAAAAAGAAAACACGTAAATTAAGATCAACCAAAAAAAAAAAAAAACAACAAGTACAAAGCAAAACTTGAAAAAGAAACATGCTATAAACCGAAAGCAATGACACAAGAGGATTATGTATGTCATGATGCATGAACCTATGACCCTAAACATTGGAAGTATTAATGCATGGACATAGGAAGTGATCATGCATAAGTACCCTTCTTCACCCACACTTTACGAGTGTTTTGGGTGAGAGCCTTAGATGGAGGGGTACGACCAAAATAACTTTTAAACCTCAAAGTGAAGCTAGCAAGGCATAGTGATATGTTCTTCAACATTTAAATAACGTCTCCAATGAGATGTCCCTCACTATCTCCCTTAGCTTGTGCTCCCTTTGGTCTTCTCTTTGAACTTTTCTGGCCACGCATAGAGTCAGTCTTCTTGAGTGCAGGGAGCTTGAAACAATTTGGCCTTGTGTGTCCTTCGTGGGTTTGCTGCTAGAGCTTCCTTCTCCGGTATATCCCAAACTGGTCTTATCATGTGACGATTTTTGTGAAGACAGCACATTGTCAAGGTTCTTGGTGGAGATACGCTAGACCTTTGACATTAGCTTGTATAATTTCCAGTTCAAGAAACTTGATCTTCGAATAAGCTTCAACCAATTCTCCCTTAAGTCCTTCTACTTCACACTTTACTTCCTTAAGTTGCACAAGTATACACTTATGTTCTTCTTCAACCTTTTTCATCTTTTTCACAGCAAGGTTCGCAACTTTGGCTTATTTGACACAATCTTCCAACAAAGAATCATATGCTTCTTGAAGGTTGTTCTCCCCTTCATTTTGGCATACTTCTTCATCTTCTGATTCTTCAACCTCTTCACCCTCGGAATGATTGCCATGTTCATCTACCAAATTGCTTAACTCATCCTTAGAATCAACGAAGGTAATTGCCATGAAAGCACTATAGTTTCCTTCACTATCACACTCTCCGTCCATGTCTGAATTTGAGCTTTCAGAATCACTAAGCGTAGTTGCAAACACTTTACCCTTCCCTCTCAGAAAGTTAGGAAACTTCTTCTTAAGATGTCCATGGCCGTTGCATTCATAACACACAATTCCTTGAGGAGATTGAGAGTCCTTCCCATCTTTCTTCTTGAACTCCTTCCTATCGCTTTTGGGAGATGAAAACTTTCCTTTGCTGAATGACTTCCCACTATTTTTCATCTTCAGAAATTTATGGAAGTTCATTTCAAGAAATGTTACCTCCTTCTTCACATCATCTTCTTCGGATGAGTCATCCATTCTCTCGTTGATGGTTTTGAGAGCAAGTGATTTGCTCGACTTGTGGGAAGGCAGTCAAAGCTCATATGTTTGGAGAGATCCAATGAGTTCTTGGATCTTGATCTCATCCAAATCTTTACTCTCTTCTATAGCTATGACCTTTGCATAGAAGCTCTCCGGTAAGGACCTCAAAATCTTTCTCACCACCTTAGTCAATCTTCTCTCCGAGATTGACCTTGGCAATTACGATTTCATTGAGCTTCCCATAGAATTAATCAAATGACTCATCATCACCCATCTTAAGCCCTTCAAATCAGGTGGTAAGCATTTGGAGCTTTGGGTCTTTGACTTTCTTGGTACCCTTATAGGTAGTCTCAAGAATTGTCCAAGATTCCTTGGCAATATCCACATGCGATATCCTATGAAATTCAACAGTAGACACACCACAGAAAATAGCATTAATTGCTTTACTATTTGCACTTACCAAAGCAAGAGCTGCCTTGTCCCATTCGGACTTGGGTGTCATGGGTCTAACATACCCATTCTCGACAAAATCCTATATCGACTCATCTATAGCACAAAGGAATGCCCTCATACGGATTTTCCAAAACGCATAGTTGCTCCCATCAAAGAATGGTGGAGCATTGAGTGATTGAAATCGATCCATCTTAAAGAAGGTCTAGGATCACACTTAGGTAATGAAACCACAGCAAGTGTACCCGCTCTGATACCAATTGAAAGTTCAGATTTGTGTTAAAACACAAGAGTTGTTTAGACTCCCAAATTAAAGATTACAGCTCGGTTGATTTTCCTCTTACTTAAACTAAGTGCAGAATAGAGTAAATGCGAGTGAGAAAAAACAATAAAACTACTCTAAGCCATAGTCAACAAATCACAGTAGTAAAATGAAAGCTAAAAGAGTAGGGAAGAAGATTGCAAACACAAGATAACATGCCGATGTGTTATTGAAGAAGAAATCGAAGTACTCGGCGTAAAACCTCTCTGCCACCCTCCAAGCGATAAATCGATCCACTAGACAATGAGTTGGGATACATGAATAGTAAGAGACTCTCCAAGCCTAATCTACCTAATGCACCTAAGCCCTCCAAGCTCCTAGTCCAACAAGGCTTCTCAGAATCGTGTCTTGTCTAACTCTCCAGATCCCGCAATACGCCCGATTACATCCTCCAAATATTGGCTTCTTCCAATGCTTCCCAGCAGTGCCAAAACCTCACTTGACACTCAAAATGGATGTGGTAAGTGTTTGGGCTATCAACCTCTCAAGGATATGGTAATGGAGAGGTAGGAATTAAGGAAAACCATAATGGATTGTGTAGAGAATTATGGGTATAACAATCTCTCACTTTCAAGGGTTGTGGCTAGGGTTTTCTCTCTGAAAGCACTCCTCAACATCTGTGGGTAATGTGGGTATATATAGTGTGGTTAGGGACAAGGTGTATCAGATATGACAAATTGGAAAAACAAAATGTTTTGCGGGTATCTCGCAGGAAGGCCTTACCCGCGAGACACTCGCGAAAACCAGTTGACACCATCTGTCATGACTCTTCGCATTCTAGTCATGTGCTGATCACATGCTTCACTTCGCGAGAAGGCTTCTCATGAGCTGCCCGCGAAATCTTCATTGCTCTGCACTTTGCCTTAAGTCTTCACACTCTCTCTCACACACACAACCCTTACAAATAAATCCCACATAAAATACAAGGTACATAAGATTGAACATAATTACAATCAAATTTGGAACAGAATTGAAGCCAACACAAAATAGTTGTAAATCACAACTTTACAGCATAATCAAGTTTGCACAGTCAACATGCATTGTGTCTAGGTGGAGTCGACCACGCACAATTAATTTAAATTAATTCTAATTGGCTAACCAATTAAAATTAATTAAATAATTTTTTGATTGGTTGATAATTAGTGTAAAAAATAGGATTGCTTGCATGGGAATAAAGGGAATGGTTGGATAATAACAAAATTGTGGATAATCTGAACTTTATCAAGATTTATTTTAGAATATTTATCTACAAGATAATCATTGTTGAAAAGACCTAAATTATCCAGGAAAGAGATAAAAATCTTAGAAAACAGATTGAAAACATGTCGAAGTGCAAGGCCCGACTCTAGAAAACCTAAAAAAGGAGTCTCAAACGCACCTGAACATGAAAGCGTGATTGGCATCCAAGAGTGCCATTTAGCACTTTTGGAGTGCCGATCGGCACTTTCAAAGCGCCGAATAGCACCTATAAGGGCTTTGGCCCAATGCTCTTCAGGTGACGATAAAATACAACCTTTTTGACTTTTTCGCAGAAGGACACGTCCTGATTCATAATCATCATTGCTTATTTTTTAAGCATTTCGGCCTCTATAAATATAGACTGGATCTCAAAATTCAAGACTCTTTTATGCGCTAGTGGAGACACTTTCTCACACTCTCAAATTTCTCATATATCTGATCTCCCTTTTTGATATTCTCTCTTAAGTTAGGGTTTTTAGGTTTCAAAGATAATTGCATAAATTTCTTTAAACCCTAAAATATCCCCTCAAGAAGAAGAGTGCTCCATGCAAGTGGTTGTTTCTTATTACCCCTTTTTTTTTTCTTATGTTTCTCTTGTTGTGATGACGCATGTTTATATATATTTTTAGTTTAGTTGTTTCAAATATTCATATCATGAATTGTTGATTTATTTTTTTGTAACATGTTCTTGATTCTTTTTAATATTGTTTGATCTATTTCTTAGTTTTAAAAATCTGCATGTTATCACTTCTTTTTCCCAAATAAAAACGGATCTGCATTTCATTAGATGCAGATCTAAATTTTTCTCAAAATAAAAACAGGTCTACATCTTCATTAGATGCAAATCTAAATTTTTCTTAAATTAAAAACGGGTCTGCATCTTCATTAGATACAGATGTGAATTTTTCTCAAAAAAAAAAAAAAAAAAAAAAAAAAACGAAAACGAATCTGCATCTTCATTAGATGCAGATCTAAATTTTTCTTAAATTAAAAATGGATCTGCATCTTCATTAGATGCAAATCTAAATTTTTCTTAAATTAAAAATGGATTTGCATCTTCCTTAGATGCAGATCTGAATTTTTTCTTAAATCAAAAAAGGGATCTACATCTTCATTAGATTCATATTTGAATTTTTCTTAAATTAAAAATGGATCTGTATCTTCATTAGATACAGATTTGAATTTTTCTCAAAATAAAAACGAATTTGCATCTTCATTAGATGTAGATTCGAATTTTTCTAAAATAAAAAACTGATCTGCATCTTCATTAGATGCAGATCTGAATTTTTCTCAAATTAAAAAACTGATCTGCATCTTCATTATATGCAGATCTAAATTTTTTTTTTTTAAATAAAAGCTGATTTGTATCTTCCTTAGATACAAATTTGATTTTTCTTAACATAGCAGATTTTGAAATAAATAAAAAAAATAAAAGATAAAAGATCATGAATGGTTGTGTTTGTTTTATTTAGTGCATATAGCACAAATTTATTTCATGAATGAAATCCTCTTCTCAAGAAATCTTTTTCACATTTTTTTTACAGATAAAAAAAAAAAAAACAGATCTTATTTTTATTTCATGAATTTTTTTTTTTTTCTATTTCCTAAGAACATATATGATTTTTCTTTCATCAAAAACCACTTTTTTTAGTTCTTAAAAACAGATCTAATTTTTCTAAACCCAATTCATTTTTTTATCACAACAACAGATCTGAATTTTGTTTAACAAAGAGGAGGATGCATTCATAAGTAAACTTGTGTGACTTAGGCTTTTTTTTTTTTTTTTTTTTTTTTTTTTTTTTTTTTTTTTTTTGTTCAACATATCGTTCATGTCATGCATAAAGAGGTACATTGGTCACAAGAGTCTAGAAGACCAAACTTTATCTGGGCGGAATGGGTATCTAACACCTTCCCATTTCATAACCTAACCTCCGAATTTAGTGTCTTTGGATAGGTAGACCTAGCTTCTCAAAAAAAAAAAAAAAAAAAAAAGGATAGGTAGACCTAGGTCTTATCTTTGTCCTATTTTTGGTAGATTGTAACTCGGACAAAACGTCATGTAATTATTTGGTAGTTTGTAACTAGGACCCAAAGCCATGTAATTTTTAATTTTTCAAATATGTATTCTTTTTTACTCAATCAATGAAATGGAACAATTCAGTCATGTAATTTTCACTTAATTTTTTCTTATTTTTTGTATAAAAAATAAGTGGCAAGTCCACACCACTTACCCAAAAAGAGAGGTGTCTTTCAAAGCACCCAAAAATCTCTCCTTTTTTTAGAGGCACTTTTGCGGTCTCTCACAGTGGCAACTCCACTGGGGTCGTCGAGGGCTAAGGTTTGTGTTAGACTTAAATGACCAAATATGTACCCTTGTTTTGCATGGTGTTGCATGATATTGTTGTTTGTTTGTCTATTTATGTTTGTTAAGATGTTGTATGATATTTTGTTGCATGCATTGTTTGTTAAAAGCTTTCCCTAACTGTCATAATGTGTGTTATCCAAACAACAATATGTATGCACCCTTGTCAACAACATGTGGCGGTAGTAACCATGGATCGCCAGTATTCATTAGATTCGGGTACCCAGTGGCGAACTCACCAACCCATAGCCTAAAGTCACTGGATCATTTCCTGTTGTCTGTAAAGGATAGACCATGCTATTTGGACCAACGTAATGTTCATTACATTATAAGTTGGGAGGTGTAACATCCTAGTTATGGGAAACAATGAAACAACAAACCCACCCTACAACGTAATGACTTAGAACCTACCCTTAGGTTGGTCCCTGTTAAAATTGCATTGCATTTTGTGTGTGTTTGTTTGGTTGATTGATTGATGTTGATGGGGACTTAGCTTTGATTAACCCAACCAAGCCTGTCATTAGGGGAGAATTTGGTCAAGATCTGAATGAAGGTTGCAAAGAGAACCTATGACCAACACTCAAGCCTGTAGTTCCAGTTCCAAGCCAATCACTCCCATTACAGTACTGAACCCATAAGCATAGAAGATACTCTGCTTTTGCAACATCACAATCCCATCTTCAACCTACAAGACAGTTCAAGCCACAAGAAGTCTGAACCTCCCAACACTATGGCAAAAGAAGGAGAACATCCAAACACCGAGGAACCCATGAACACTTAAGAGCTACTCAACACCATGGTAGCTAGTCAAATCTAGCTAAAAGAGGACATGAACCGTATGGTGCAACAATTTTAGAATCTGAAGAGTAACCAAGAGGAGGACAAAACTGATCATAATCCACCAACCATGGAGAATGAGAAGAAGATCAATGAAAGAATGAACAAAATGGAAGAGATGATTAGAAGAGATCATAAGATAGAAGACCTCATGGACTACAAATCCCTCTCACTTTTCCCTGATGTGAGACTGCCTCCCAAGTTCAAGATGCCGACCTTGGACAAGTTTGATGGGACTGGTTTCCCAACATCCCATCTGAAGATGTATATGAGGGCTATGTAGCCCTTAGGTGCGGCTAAAGAAGTACTTGCTCAAATGTTCCAAAACACTCTGATTGTAGCCGCTTTTAGGTGGTTCCTCAACTCGGTTGATGCTAGAGCAAGGAGTTGGGAGGACATCTGCCGAGAGTTTCATAAGAAATACAAGTACAACATAGAAGTGGACATAACAAGGAGAGATCTTGAGACTACGAAGTAAGAGCCGAAAGAATCCTTCTCTACTTTCATTACCATGTGGAGAGCTAAGGCAGCACAGATGATGAATAGGCCAAGTGAAGAAGAACAGTTAGCTCTAGTTGTAAAGAATTTATTACCTATATACCATAAGTACTTATTTGCACAATACTTTCCTAATTTTAAAGCTTTGATTGATGTTGGAACCCAAATTGAGGATGTTATAAACAATGGCACTATAAAGAATGATGACCCACTAAGGTTTAAAAAGAATGTCGGATCTAATTCTAAGCCAGCAAAAATTTCTAATATACATAAAAATGATCCTTGTCAATTGATTGCACCTGTACAAGTATCACAATGACCTAGATTTATAAGGGAGTTTCATAAGCTGTATATGCCTATAAGCCAAGTGTTTGACAAGCTAAAAGCAAAAGGGTTACTGAAACCCTTAGACCCAAGACCAATTCCAAACCCCTTACCCTCAAGGTTTGACGTGAATAAGAGATGTGCCTACCACCAAGGCCCCAGCCATAATATTGACAATTGTTTTGGCCTTCATCATTCAATTCAAAATTTAATAGACAACAAGGTGATTGTGCCACCTACAAGGCCTAGCATCACTAATAATCCATTGCCCAATCACAATTTTGGGAAAGGACCAAGGATTAATTGCCTGACAACAGAAAAGGATAGTAAAAAAGACTCATCTGAACTAATCTATGACCTACCCGAATGCTTTATGATGACATAGGAAGAACTAATGGGTAGGATATCCACCACCACCACCACAGGATATGATATATGGAATGAAGAAGTACCAGAAACTAAAAACTACTCAACATCCACGAACGGGGGGAGACACTTCAAACCCCAATCAAGCTATCTAACACCCACAAATGGGGGGAGACACTTCAAACTCCAATTCTATAACCAAACATCCACAAATGAGGGGAGACACTTCAAATGCCAAGATACCAACCCTAATGACCCAACAAAAATAACCCGACATTCATAAATGGGGGGAGACACTTCAAACCGAAAGATACCAATCCTAATGACCCAACAAAAATTGCCCACATCACAAGGGAGGGAGACACTTCAAAGCCCCACATTTGGAGATAGACAACCTGGTAGAAGCCTTGAATAAATCTACCCAACAAACACCTGCCGAAGAGGATGAGGTCCTCAAGCAACTACAGAAGACACAAGCCAACATATCCTTATGGGGTTTACTCATGGCCTCATACAAACACCGTCAAAACCTAGTAAATCGTCTCAACCAAATCCAAGTCCTTACCACCACAACTTCCCAAGATCTGAATGCTATGATTGGGTCCATAAATAGGGAACTCACTATTTCCTATTCTAATAAGGATCTGACCAAGAAGGGAAAGCACCACAATGACCCATTTCACATCACTGTAGATGCCAAGGGGAAAAGGATACTGATGGTCCTGATAGATGATGGAAGTGCATTAAACGTGTGTCCTTTAAAGACTGCAAGTTGCTTGGGTCTAAGCATTGAAGACTTTATGCCTACTGATCAGCATGTGAGGGCATACGACAACAGCAAAAAAGAGGTCTTGGGAACCATAACATTAGAGCTCACTATAGGACCGTTGGTCAAGAAGGTGGAATTTCAAGTACTTAACATAGCCTTATGCTTCAATATACTCCTAGGGCGACCGTGGATCCATGACATAGAGGCCATACCTTCCTCCCTATACCAAAAGGTTCAGTTTCCACATAAAGGAGCTATTGTGACCATATATGGTGATACTTTGACAGTGCTTAAGCCTATTCTTAGTATTGATTCCGAGAAAGAGCCATTGACCTTGGATGGCTTTGAGATTGAAAGGACTGGTTTTGAAAGGAGAGAAGAAGAAGTGGAGAAGATCCCGATGGACTTTGCTCCCTACAGAAACAACAATGTGGTAGCAATGATGAGAAAAATGAATTACCTTCTGGGAATGAACTGTGAAGAAGCCTACTGTTCAGATCCCGAAGATTCCTACTGCCACACCACCATTTGGGCTAGGCTATAAGCCCACTAATGATGACATGATAGAGATGGACGTGAGAATGATGGCCCAAGCCAAAGCTAAAGCAAAGGGATTTTCTTGTCCTCCAGAACCTTTAAAGCCCTATACTACTACATTGAATAGGAAGTTTGTCAAAACTAGAGAAAGTCAACACTATTGGGGATTCCCCGAACCAAGATTTGATCCTATGACAAGGACAATGGTGCCTAGGTTTGAGATATTGCTTGACTGCAACAATAAAGTTCCAAAATTGAAGAAAGAAGATACAACTTGGGTTCCTACTATTTGGGCTAATTACATGGACCCTGATTCCATGACTACACTCCTTGGAGATGCCATTTGCAATATAGAAGAAGAAGAGTATTAGGAGGCTTGCCAGCATGCATTGAAGAGCCTGTATTTACTAAGAACCAATGATGAAGAAGAGGAAGGGGGAGCAGCCCCTAGTGATGATGATGAAGGAAGTGATGCCAAGAGTGATAGTAGTAGTGACAGCAGTAGCAGTGACAGTGAACATGATGATGATGATAGCAACAGTGATAGTGAGAGCAACAATAGTGAAAATTATGATAGCCAATACAGTGGCAATGATTGGGGTGAACCCCTAGTGATAGAGAAGTTGAAGACGCAGAGCTTTACTATGAAGAATATGATGATGATGTAGACTATTATAATGAAGATATTGAAGATGATGTTGAAGCTAACAAGTGGAGTGACACTGATAGTGACCAATACATGCTAAAAAATGTATTAGAAGATGCAAGAGAGGAGGTTGGACAACCCAATGATGTGGACTATGAGGATTACCCCTATAGGCGTCCCTCAGATTGGAGCTATATCACTGATGTTAGCTCAAGGTCTAGTCCTCAATATGACAAGCATGGAAGAGAGATTCTAAAGTTAGGGTCATATTACAATTCAGAACCTGGCACACTGACCCCATATACTGAAGAAGAGGATGATATAAATGCTAGGTTGGCTGCTCTAGACTAAAAATTGATGGTCCACAATCTCAGAATCATGACACTTGAGAATGATAAACATAATAATTAAAGGATGGAAGGAGGTGAGTCAGAGCATCTCCCTCAACACACCTACTTGGGGAACAAAGGGAAGCACGATTTGTTTGATGAGTGGATGGACAACATAGAGCGCCTAGATGCTTTTATGACCAACAAGCCTACATAAATGAAGATTAACGAAGAAGCCATAGATTATATGGATGAAGATCCGGCAGTACTAATGCTGAGGGAAGAAGGAACTTACTGGGAGCCACCTGCCATTGTTGAAGCCACTACTGAGTTGAACAATTGGGCATGGGAGGGAGTTGCCCACCTGATGGAGGACTCTGTGAAGAAGATCAAGATCTTCAAGTCAGTCACTCTTGCCAAGAAGATCAAGACCGTCAAGCCAGTTACCCTTGCTAAGAACATTGTTTCTATCCCTATTGAGTCTATTTCTACTAGTATTTCTATTCCTATTAAGTCTGTTTGTGATAGTTTTCCAGTTGAGTCTGATTTAGTTTAAGTCTATTGAGTTTGTTGAGAACTCTTTTCCTTATAATATGATTTCTGAATCTGTTTATTTGTTGGCTCTGAATGTTTTTATTTCTAAAATTGGTAAAGAAACTCTTAATAATAAGGAATTAAAACAAGGACTCCTAGAACCCATAAAAGAAGAAACCCAACCCATTAACCTAGGGACTAATAATGAACCTAAAATGACACAAGTGAGCAATACCCTAACCATTTCAGAAAAGATGCATTAACGGCACTTCTAACAGAATTCAAAGAGGTCTTTACGTGGTCATACAAAGACATGCTTGGGATTGATACAAATATAGTATAGCATTGCATTCCAATAGATCCAACCATGAAGCCAGTCAAGCAGAAGTTAAGAAGGATGAAGCCAGAGTGGACTCTCAAGATCAAGGAAGAAGTTAAGAAACAATACAATGCAGGATTCCTGAGGATGGTCAACTATTTGAAGTGGTTAGCTAATGTGGTTCCGGTACCAAAGAAGGATGGAAAGGTCAGAATGTGTGTAGATTTTTGAGGTCTAAATAAGGCCAGCCCAAAAGATGACTTTCCATTGCCTCACATAGACATCCTGGTTGACAACACAGCAGGTCATGCTTTACTATCATTTATGGATGGATTTTCAGGGTACAATCAGATTAAGATGGCTCTAGAAGATATGGAGAAAACCTACTTTATTACTCCATGGGGAACATATTGCTATAAGGTCATGCCATTTGGCCTTAAAAATGTTGGTGCTACGTACCAACGTTCAGCCACCACTTTGTTACATGACTTGATCCATAAAGAAATAGAAGTTTATGTTGATGATATGATAGTCAAGTCCAAGGACCATGAAGGGCACATACCAGCTTTGAGGAAGTTCTTTGAAAGAATCCGGTTCTACAAGTTACGGTTGAATCCAAAAAAAGTGCACTTTCGGGGTCACATCCGTAAAGCTATTGGGGTTTATTGTAAGCCGAGGAATAGAAGATGATCCTAACAAAATCAAGGCAATTGTAGAGATGAAGCCTCCAAGAACTGAAAAGGAGATCCAAGTATTTCTAGGGAGGATACAGCACTTCAGCAGGTTCATAGCTTAGCTCACCATGACATGTGAACCAGTCTTCTGACTACTCAAGAAGGAAGTTCCTACAATGTGGAATGAACAATGCCAAGAAGCCTTTAAAAATATCAAGAATTATCTAATGAAACCACCAATACTTGTCCTACCGATACTTGAAAAGCCGTTGTTTTTGTATCTCACCACTACAGATACAGCAATGGGGGCTCTACTCACTCAATACCTTAAGGAGACTAGAAAGGAGAATGCTATCTACTACATCAGCAAGAAGATTTTGCCTTATGAAGAAAAGTATTCACCATTAGAGAAGACATGCGTAGCACTTGTATAGGCAACTCGTAAACTCAAACATTATATGCTTGCTTACAAGGTTTTGTTGATTGCAAGAATGGATCATTTGAATTACTTAATGGAAAAGCCTGTGCAATATGGGAAGACTGCTAAATGGTTTTTTTTTGTCAAAATTTGACATTAAGTAAGTGACTCAAAAATCAGTGAAAAGGAAAGCAATTGCTGGTCACTTAGCCCATTGTTCACCAGAAGAAGCTAAAGAGATCTAAGGAGACTTTCCAGACAAAGATATCTTGAGAATTGAAGTAGAATCATGGAAGATGCACTTCAATGGAGCAAAAAAAAAATGGAAGTGGAATTGGAGTTCTCTTAATTTCTCCAAAAGGGACACATAATCCATTTTCTAGCAAACTTAACTTTCCTGCCACCAATAATGTTACTAAATATGAAGCTTGCATCATGGGGTTACGAGCAGCCCTAGGCCTAGGGGTGAAAGAGTTGAAGGTGTATGGTGACTCAACTTTGATAATGAATGTTCAATTAGTGTATAAAACACCTTGAATGTTTAGACCCCCAATTCACAAATTACCAATTCAAGCTTATTATCAAACAATATATGTGCGGAACATGAACATAAGCTAAAACATAATTGATAAACAATCTAAACCAAATAAAATCACAACCACAGTAGAAATTAAATGGCAAAGATTAAGGGAAGAGAGATGCAAACACAAGGACAACACAACAATGTGTTATCGAAGAGGAAACCGAAGTGCTCGGCGTAAACCTCTCCGCCGCCCTCCAAGTGGTCAATAATCCACTAAAGAATGAAGTTGGGATACATGAACATCAGAAGACCCTCCAAGCCTAATCTACCCAGTGTACCTAAGCCCTCCAAGCTTCTTGCTCTAACGAGGTTACGCCAAACCTTTGTCTTCTTTAGCTTACCGGATTCCACTATAACCCATAGCATCAACCAATATCAATTGGTTCCTTCCTAACTACTTCCCAAGCACCAAAAAGCCTTCTCACATATATGGGTATGGTGAGAAAAGGTTTTGGCTAATGTACCTCTCAAGGATGTAACAATGGAGAGGGTGAAAGTTGAGGAATTTGTAGTCACTATGTAAAGATTATGGATGAGTCAATCTTGTTTTTCTCTAGGGTTTCTCTCTCAAAATTCTCTCTGGAAGCTCTCTACATTTCGTTGGTATAAGGGGTATTTATACTTGTGTGAGAATGAAATGCGAAGATTCAATTTTTCAAAACAGAGCTGGCTGGCGACTTGGCCTCGCGACTTGACTAAGTCGCAAGTTCAAGCTGCGAGCTAATTAAATGGGCAGTCTGGACTTTTTGTCCTGTAGTGCTACAGTTGGCATGACGGTTCAGCTTCTCTGCATGCTTCACTCGTGTGCATCCTCTGGGGGCTTGGCAGTCACGAGCCACCCACGAGATCCAGTCACAAGTCCCTGTTTCAGTGCACAGTCTTGAGCATTTCTTCACACTTTCTCACACACTACCTTTACATGATTCCCACCTAAATATAGGTTTTCTAAGTGCTAAATTACAAGCAAATTGGCACTGAATAAAGCCAACAAAATGGTTGATTAAGTTCAACCTTACAATCTCCCCCTTTGGCTATTCCGTGACAAAACCCTAAAACAAACTCTAGAATCTGTGAAGCTCTTGAACCATAAGAACAAGTATCTCCTGAAAACACAACAACATGATATAATCATTGTATGTAGAAAACTTGTAATACATATGGAGCAAGCACAATGCGATCAAGCAAAATAGAATTAAGCAATAAACCATAGCTTGACCAAAAACGAACAATCACTATAAATAGTGACCAGAATGCTCATTCACACAAGGAATGAACATCCGGACATGCAAGCTAATAAGCTCACTGCAAAGTATCATTTACATGTCCAACACTCAATCAATGCAACAATGCAAGGAAATTTCATTAAGGATATAAAATCCAACAAAGGGCATAAGAGTGATGTACTTAAAGAAAATGCATAACATTTAGCAACAAGTACAAAGCTACAAAGCATGGGTACAAATGCAGAACTTATAGTAAATATAAACTTATATAAATAAACCAAAGTTTTAAAAACATATTCACGTGAGTTTAAACCAAGAAATTAACCAAAATGTTTAACATAGTATGTAGCAAACCCATAATTAAAAGATTATCCAAAACACAACACCAGAAACTATAGATAACATAAACATAAAGTAAAACTGCTGAAATTAATTTTTTGGCATGCTCCCTTTCAAAATGGCACTCCCCCTCAAGAGCTACCCCTCCAAAAATCTCCACCTTTTTTACCAGAATGGCCAAAGGGTCACTATTGGGTGGTGAAGGTATCAAATTTTGCTGAAAGTGAGGTCATCTGACCTTGAAGTGCAGCCAGCCTGTCAGATTGCTCACTCTGGACATCTCTGAGCCCATCAGTCCTCTCAAGGATGATCCGGAATGCATCTAAAGGTACAGCTGATGAGGATGAAGCTTTGCTCCTCTTGCCACGACCTCTTGAGCTTGAGGGTTGTCTTGCAACCTTTGTCTCAGTCTCCATTGGTCCACCATCTGCTTGGTCACCTTCCTCTTCATCACCTGGGAGACAAACTCTTATCCTTGTAATGGTTAGAGCGTTGATGGCTGAGGGTGTAGGCGTAAGGCTGATATCTTGAGGGATTTCCACACCTTTCAATCTAAAAGGCCTCATAAGAAGGCTGGGAAAGATCAGCTTGGCCCTAGAGGTTGTTCTAGTCTCATCAACAATGGTGTAGAAGATATGAGCACTGATGTCTATGTAGGTGTTCTCCTTGAGCTCCATGAGGAAGATGGCTTTAGCATTGTTGATGGTGGTCAGCTTCCTCACTAGGTATAGATTGAACATCATGATGGTTGTTAGACACCTTATGTCAGCTGGGAAGGTAGTAATGTTGAGGCATTTCCCTTCTCTAACTCCCCCAATATGAGATTGGATAGTTTCAATGGATAGCATCATGTTCTTGTAATGGGTGAAGTCATGATCATCCAAACCTTCAAACCCGAGCACCTCATCTATGTCATCCACATCTATGGTGAACTCATGTCCTCGAATCCAACAATTTATCTCATTCACTCTTAATTTAGCATTAGCATAAAACTCCCTGATCAGAGGCTTACACACTCCAGGCAAGTCACTCAAAAACTTATCCCAAACTCTGCCCTAAAAACAACTTGGAATGAAAGTGTCCTTCAAATCCACCAAGTCTACAAATCTTTCTTGAATGATGGTTGCCTTTATGTAGAACTGAGTGTATCTCTCAAAATGTTGAAGAGACCTGAACTTGGTATTGTCCATCTTCAGCCTCTTGTCACCCTTCTTGGCAGTAGTCTTCTTCTTTGTAGGAGAAGGAGCCATCTGTAAACACAGTAGAAAAAGCCACAAAACAGAGCACAATAGATGGAAACTCAAAACATTAGTAACATGTTAGTGACATAGAGAAAGATAGAGCATTATACCAAACATTCAGTTCATGCACAGTTCAAGATCAACATGTCATGAAATAACCCAAAACAGAAGAACACAGTGCATTTTAATACCAATTTTAAAGCATAACATAGTGACAATGAGTACAGAAACTCAAGAAGAATCACCTAGGGTACACAACCAAACACATAATCCAATCATGCAAAAAAAAAAAAAAAAACATGGTGACCCAACCATACTCACAATCAGAGTGTATCACAAGAAAATCCCAAAAAAATATACATATGGCAAAAAGACAGATCACAATGGGTATGACATGCTTAAAACATTACAGATTAGTAAGCATACTCAATACTGAAATTCAATCATGATAACACTAAAATGTAGCATCTTAAAAGCAAAATCAACAAAACCCATTCATTCAAACTCAACAAAAATAACCAAACCATGTCCGAAACCCCAAGTAACACAATACACAATAAAAACTCACAAATCAAGAAAACCAAGGCAAAGAACATGAAATATATAGTGAGAATAAGAAAACCCATATCTTTTTCTTGAAGATTGAAGTTGGAATGATGAACAAATGGAGGTTTTTTGAGAGTGACTCGGTGAGTTTGAGAGAGGTAAAAATGGGGAAGACAATGAACAATCACAAAAGTTCGGGGGAAAACTCAAAAAGGTTTTTAAAAAATGACCTATTTGTGCAAAACACGTGATTTTCGTGACTGAGTTAAGTCGCGTGCAAGTCGCTAGGAAAAATCGTGAGACACCTGAGATGAAATTTTTGAAAAATTTGTCTAAGTGTTTTTCATGACTAAAAGTTCCACCCACGAGGAAGTTACGAAGGGAGCCGCGAACATTTCTGTGTAACCCTCGCGACTAGAGCTTTCACCCGCGAACAAGTCACCAGTCGGAGTCGCGAGAAACCTAAAAACCCATTTTTTTGAAAAATTTTCTAAGTATTTTTCGTGACTGAGACAATGACCCGCCAGTGAGTCGCGCAAACCTACTGTATGAGCTTGCGACTGGGGACATGCGACTAGACTGACCCACGACCAAGTCGCCAAAACAGGGCAACACTGTTTTTGAAAATTTGACATTTTTTGTAAAAACAAAATACTTTCCAAAAACAACTAAAACACTAAAAAATCTTTTTGTGTTTGATCAACAAAAATTGAGCATGTGAAAACACATTTAATCAAGTACAATGACACAAATGAATATGGCATTCGTTTAACATAGACATGTGTGATATGTGTGGATATCAACAATGAGATAGTCTTTAGTCTAAAGTGAAACTTCAATGATCAATTCAATCGAGCCATACATAATTAGCACTAGATAAAGTGACCCATCTCAATTATAGAAATATGCATATATGACCTCCCACATAACTTGATAACAAAACTATGAAGCTTTTCATTTGGCTCCATATACATCATATCATTTGATCCTTTTTGAAACAATACATCTCATTGTGAGATCAATGCCTGAAATTTTTGATATTTCAATTTGATGAGTTAGCCTTTGGCTTTTTGGGCATTGTACATTTCATTTTACGTCGCTTTCCCTTTTTCCTAGTCAAATACTAGTATGTGCGACAGGTTTTTACAGCTCAATATCTCTTTTCATTTGGAGAGTTACATTTGGTGAGCTCTTTAAGCAAAAACAATAAAATAAATGAGTGGGAAGATATATAGGCACAAGTCTATGCATGTCTCAAGATCAACAATACCATTGACTAATCATTCATGACAAGTTTGAAGATCTATTTACAACAGTCACATAGATGTCAAGATTTCTCTCACAAAGATATGAGTGCATAGGGAATAAGCTACGCTCATAAATGCACAAGGCCATTTGTACAAAGGTACAAGACAAAATATGCTTGTGACAAAACACAATAATGTCAATCAAACTTTTTGGATTTTCTACTTTTTATGTGTTTTTAGATTTTTGACACAAAAAGCAATAAAAGATTGATAAAAAACAACAATGTAAAAACATTTAAAGCTAAAGATAAACAAATACAATTTTTTTTTTTAAACTAGCAAAAAGCATACAACCAAGCATCATCACAAAAAATTGGAAGAATTTATGCATGGACATGTTGTAATGCTTATGCATGAGTACCCCTCTTCACCCACACGTCACATGTGTTTGGGGTGATATCCTTATAGGATTGGGTACGAGTGTTGTGACTTCCAAACCTTTTGTTGAAGCTTGCTAAATAGGTGGTGAATGCATCAATCATCTTCATACCATCCATCATTCCGGAATCACCATCTCAACCTCTTGATTACTCAATAGCCCAATTCCTTTTGTCATTTCTTGGTCCTCTTAACCTCTGATCACTTGCATTCTTCAATGCTCTAAGATTATGACAATTTGGTCTGGTGTGTCCTTGAAGTCCACAATGATGGTAGAAATGTTTTGTTCTAGGAACTCTTTGTGATTTTGGAAGTGATTTCCCTTTGGCTTTAGACCAGACCACTAATTGGTTACGAGGCTTATTCAACACCCGTTGGTCAGCCGTATTTTTGTTCTTCTCCACCTTTACTTTCTCAAGAGTAGTGGCAGCTACTACTAGCTCTTTGGCCTTCACAAACTTCACTTCCTTGGTGATATTGACAGCTGAACTACTTTCTCCAGTATATCCCAATCCAGTTCTGTCAGAGAAAGGTTTTTGATGAGAAATGACTTCATCAAGCTTCTTAGTGGAGACCCTCTCTATCTTGGCATTTGCTTGAACCACCTCAAGCTCAAGGAATTTTACCTTTGTGTAAGCTTCGATTAGCTCACCATTCAGCATCTCTATTTCATACTTGGCCTCCTTATAATGTACTAGAGACTTCTATAGTCCTCCTCTGCCTTTTTCATCTTTTTCACGGCTGCCTTGGCCACCTTTGCATATTCTCCTAACTTCTCAAAGAGGGAATTGTAGTTTTCTTGAAGACCCATATTACTTTCATCTTCTTCAACATCCAATTCTTCTACAACTCCCATTGATTCCTCATCACTATGCTCCCCAAGCTCTTCTACAAGCAAACTCAAGTCCTCTGAAGACTCAACATGATCAATAGTCATAAAAGTGGAGTAATTCCCTTCTCCATCACAACTTTCCTCCGAATCATAATTGGAAGAGTCTGAGTCACTAAGAGTGGTGGCATACACCTTGCCCTTCATTCTCAAATAATTAGGAAATTCCTTCTTGAAGTGGCCATGTCCATTGTACTCAAAACAGGTGACTCCTTAGTAGATTCAGACTCCTTTCCATCTTTCCTTTTGAATTCCTTTTTCTCCTTTCCGATACTTTGGAATTTCCCTTTATCACCAAATTTTTCATTGTTCTTGAATTTCAAGAATTTCTGGAAATTTTTCACAAGGTAAGCAACATCCTCTTCGACAACATCCTCATCCGATGAGTCATGAGTCTCTACCCTTTCATTAATAGTCTTAAGAGCAAGAGATTTTCTCTTCCTTTGTGTGGGCAACGACAGTTCATAAGTCTGAAGCGAGCCAATCAGCTCTTGGACTTTGATATCATCAAGGTCCTTACTCTCTTCAATCGCTGTAACCTTGGCACAGAAGCTTTCCAGTAATGACCGAAGGATCTTCCTCACTATCTTGGAATCCTCCATTTTCTCACCCAAATTAAACTTGCCAATGACCACTTCATTCAGCTTACTATAGAAGGAGTCAAAAGACTCGTCCTCACTCATTTTCAGCTCCTTAAACCAGGTGGTCAGCATCTGCAACTTAGTGTCTTTTACTTTCTTCGTTCCTTCATAAGTGGTCTCCAATATCTGTCATGCCTCCTTGGAAACAGTGGTGTGAGATATCCTATGGAACTCATCTGGAGATACACCACAAAAAATAGCGTTTAGTGCTTTACTATTCGCATTAGACACCACGAGAGCTGCCTTATCCCACATGGATTTGGTAGCCTCCGGCCTAGTCCATCCAATATCAACGGCATCCCAAACAATTTCATCTATTGAACATAAAAATGCCTTCATTCGGACTTTCCAAAAGGCATAATTGCTACCATCAAAATATGGTGGCTCATTTAAAGATTGAGATCGGTCTATCTCAAACGGGGTCAAGGATCACACTAAGGTAATTAAACCACAACAAGTGCACCCCCTCTGATACCAATTGAATGTTTAATTAGTATATAAAACACCTTGAACGTTTAGACCTCCAATTCACAAATTACCAATTCAAGCTTATTATCAAAAATATATGTGCGAAACATGAACATAAACTAAATCATAATTCATAAAACAATCTAAACCAAATAATATCACAACCACAGAAGAAATTAAATGGCAAAGATTAAGGGAAGAGAGATGCAAACACAAGGACAACACAGCGATGTGTTATCGAAGAGGAAACCGAAGTGCTCGGCGTAAAACCTCTTCGCTGCCCTCCAAGCGATCAATAATCCACTCAAGAATGAAGTTGGGATACATGAACAGTAGAAGACCCTCCAAGCCTAATTTACCCAGTGTACCTAAGTCCTCCAAGCTTCTTGCTCCAACGAGGTTACGCCAAACCTATGTCTTCTTTAGCTTACCGGATTCCGCTATAACCCATAGCATCAACCAATATCAATTGGTCCCTTCCTAACTGCTTCCCAAGCACCAAAAAGCCTTCTCACAGATATGGGTATGGTGAGAAAAGGTTTTGGTTAATGTACCTCTCAAGGATGTAACGGTGGAGAGGGTGAGAGTTGAGGAATTTGAAGAGTCACTATGTAAAGATTGTGGATGAGTCAATCTTGTTTTTCTCTAGGGTTTCTCTTTCAAGATTCTCTCTGGAAGCTCTCTACATTTCGTGGGTATAAGGGGTATTTATACTTGTGTGAGAATGGAATGCGAAGAGTCAGTTTTTCAAAACAGAGCTGGCTAGCGACTTGGCCTCACGACTTGACTGAGTCGCGAGTTCAAGCTGCAAGCTAACTGAATGGCCAGTCTGGACTTTTTGTCCTGTAGTGCTACAATTGTCATAACAGTTCAGCTTCTCTGCATGCTTCACTCGTATGCATCCTCTGGGGGCTTGCTAGTCGCGAGCCACTCACAAGATCCAGTCACGAGTCCCTGCTTCAGTGCACAGTCTTGAGCATTTCTTCACACTCTCTAACACACTACCCTTACATGATTCCCACCTAAATACAGGGTTTCTAAATGCTGAATTACAAGCAAATTGGCACAGAATAAAGCCAACAAAATGGTTGATTAAATTCAACCTTACAGATAATCTCCCAGATTTAGAATAAATGGAAGATCAAAGAAGAAAGGGTAATGCCTTATCATGAATGTCTTTAAAAGTGGGCCTCAAAATTTAGCAAGATCCAATATCAATATGTGCCAAGGATGCAAAATCAAATTGCCGATGCTTTAGCAACTATGGCATCCATGATGGATGAGCCAAAAGAAGATAAAGCCAAACCAATAGTGGTGGGACAGAAAGAAGAAACAGCTTATTGCATGACAATAGAAGAGGATGAGGAAAAGAATGGAGAAGGTGAATGGTATTCAGACACCCTACAATACCTAAAGGATGGCACATACCCACCATCTGCAGATAAGAATGACCAATTGACCATCTGGAGGTTGTCTACTAATTACATTATTTGTGGTGAAAGGCTTTACAGAAGATCATATGATGAAATTCATCACCTTTGTGTAACCAAGGAAACACACCAAATAATTGAAGAGGTTCATGAGTCAAGTTATGGGCCACATATGAATGCACACATGCTATCAAGGAAGATAATGAGACAAGACTATTATAAGACTACTATGAAAGCCGACAGTGCGGTTCATGTATGAAAATGCCATCAATGCCAAGTCCATGGAGATTTGAAGCACACGCCACCCATGCCATTACATACCATGACATCGCCCTGGCCATTCTCTACATGGGGGATAGACATTATTGGGAAAATTCACCCAACAGCATCCAATGGCCATGAATTCATACTTGTAGCCATTGATTACTTCACTAAATGGGTAGAAGCCGCCTCATACAAGGTTCTAAATTCAAAGAAAGTTGCTCAATTCATTCAGACCAATATCATCTGCAGATATGGAGTACCACATGAAATTATCTAAGAAAATGGGTAGCATTTCAAGGGAGAAACAGAGAAGCTGCTATGACAGTTCAATATTCAACACCACAAGCCTTCACTTTACCATCCTCAGACCAATGGAGTAGTTGAGGTTGCTAACAAAAATATAAGGAAAATCTTGAAGAAGAGCACAAAGAATTACAAGGACTGGCACCTACAATTACCCTATGCACTCTAAGGGTATAGAACATCAATTCAACCTTCCATCAGAGCCACTCCTTATTCATTAGTGTATGGAATGGAAGCAGTTCTTCCCATTGAAATAGGTGTCCATTCACTAAGGACAATATTGGAAAGTGAAATCTCTGAAATAGATTGGTTGCAAAGCAGATATGACCAGTTATGCATATTGGATGAAAAGAGACTAAAGGCCTTATATCATATTCAAGGTTACCAATGGAGGCTTGGGAAAGCTTTTGACAAGAAAGTAAGAATCAGAGATTTGAAGTTGGGGGATTTAGTGTTGAAAGAGATTTGAGCCCCAACTCAAGATGCAAACGGGAAATTCAAGTAAAATTGGGCAGGCCCATACATTATCAAGCAGATATACTTTGGGAAGCAGTAAGGTTTACGGATTTAGATGCAAACCCTTTCACTGAGCCAACCAACATGGATTAATTAAAGAAATACCACGTCTAAGGTGGTAGTCTGAAAGCACCACGTCTGAAGTGGTTGTAAATTATGTTATTTCCCTTCCTAGGCTTTTGAAAAAAAAAAAAAAAAAAAAAAAAAAAAAAGGGAGCTCGCTAGGTTGAAAACCCAAAAGGGCAATCGAGGCAAAAATTAGAGCAAAAAAAAAAAAGAAAGGTAGGTTGAAAACCCGAAAGGGTGATCTACGCAAAAGGAGAGTAAAAAAGAGAGTGAGAGAGCATGCTAGGTTGAAAACCCAAAAGGGCGGCCTAGGCAAAAGTTAAGGCAAATAAAAATCAATGAACTACATGATGACCTAATCCTTCTACAAAGGGGGTACATAGGCAACCATGCATTGGTCCAGTCACAATTTCCTAAAAACACCATTCGCCCATTAAACAAAATTTTTCAAAATTCAACCAGTCCATTAAGCCATGTCATTACACAAAATCCAAAAAACCAAACCTTAAGAAGCCAAACCCTAAACCAAACCAAACCTCAAGAACCCAAACCCTAAACCAAACCATAGAAAAAAAATAAATAAATAAATAAATAAAAAACCAAACCAAACCAAACCCCAAAAACCTACATCTTAAACAGTACCCTTAACCTACAAGTCCTAAATAATTCCTAAACATAAGAGTTTTTACATCAACTTCTAAATAAACATGTTCAAAGAAAAAAATAAGAAGGTCACTTTGTCTTCAGTTTTTCTCTTTAGGTTGATCATTGATTTCCTTTGTGCTAGGTACTTTGTCATCCTTGACCCTTCTTTTAAATTCATAGTTGTCATCATCATGTCTTTCCCAACTCTAAGAAACTGCTTTCTCATAGCAACCATCTCAATTTCCTTGTCAGTAATCTTGTCCACCAACCAATTAGAGTATTCTGTAGTCATCTTGTGAAAGTGAACCTTGACAAAAGACTGGTCCATTTGGTCAGCCATCTCCAAGCCCAATAGCATGTTCCTTATAGAAGTAAGATTTGTGTCCACAGGAGTGAAAGGTCTTCTTCTTTTTCTGCTAGGCATTTCTTGCTCATATTGGAGCTGCCTCAAGAATCTATCTGCCTTGTAGAAAGTTGCCCTCTGCAATCCAACAATGAAGATGTGATCTGATCCTAAAGACTGTAGTAGAGGGGGTGGGCACTTCCACCAATAACAGTTCCATCAGATTAAGGCACTGGATTTCTTGTTCAAAAATTTCACCTAGTCACTTTTAGTTTGGCACTCAGTTTTGATGACCGTCCTGCTAAGAAAACTGCTAGGACCATAATTACCAGTTGTAGGCTTGGTAATCATATCCAGTCGTTCCATCAGCCATATCTGCAAAGTCAAGGGACTCCCAAGAAAGTTTTGAGATTTTCCACCATGAAATACAGAGTCCAGTCCTAGAAGAGTTTCTGCCAAGATCAAAGAAACAGGATTATCACCATCCTTCATTTGACTCACCACACTTATGGCTCGAGCATCCATAAAACCATGTCTTCCAAAGCAAAGCAAAAATTCTCCCACAAAGCATAGGGCCAAGCCAAAAAATTTCTGCATATTATCGGTCACTCCATAAGTACGTTTGTTAATCGGCCTGGAAACAATTACACAAAGATTCACCATATGTCCTTCAACCATACTACTAGTAATGGAAGTAGGAAGACTGAGAACATGCCTGGGATCACAAGAAACCGCTATAGATTTTTTGCTTGAATCATAGTCCAAAATAGCGTAAAATTCTTCGATTGTGGGATAGAGTTCAATAGTTTTAAACCGGAACACGTGATCTTCAGGATCCCAGAATTTCACAGCATCACAAAGGGAATCCCACTTGATTTTGACTTTCCTCAGAGCCTTAATTCCCTCCAGTTTGTAGGCTGTAAAATTGGTCCTGGTACTAAAATCAATGCTACAAACCCATCTATTGATATCATGAATTGTTGAATGAGAAAAATTTTGATTGTTAGCCATAGATGACTTTTGCTTGTGATTATTGTGTTTTGCTACCCTTGATGTAGGGATTTGTTGCAGGAGAGATCATTAATATAAGCTACATCAGTTCCTAAATCAGGTTTAAATAGGTTTCAAAGAGTTTGTAGCTGAGTAGGAAAGTTTTTCATGGTCACACACGAAGGAAATAGATTTCAAAAAACTCGAAAATGCAAAGCACACATTGGAAAAGCGTGAGGAGTTGGCCCATCATGGCATAAGTGTCATGGCGTGGCCAAGTGCCATTCGGCACTGTAAAAGTGCCGAACGGCACTCCTAAAATGTAAAGTGGCACTTAGCCTTGCCATCACTCATTCGTACAATTTCATGCAATTTTGCGTTTTCAAGCTTTTTTTTTAGGACCGTAAAACACTCAAAAAAAATTTGGTTAAACTGGGGCATTTAGACATGCCTAACTCATTTGTTTTCAAAAATCATCACTTGCATCATTATTTTCAAAAATTGATCAAATAAAGATTTTTTCCAAGCTCCTAAATATATCTCTCAAACTAGGGGCATTCAGCCATGGCTCATTCATTTTCAAAAAGAAAAAAGGGAAACCACCATCATCATCTTTTCAAAAAAAAAAGTAATCATCAAGATTTTCAAAAATCATGCATTCATCTTAAACTGGGGGCATTCGGCTTCGCCTCATCCAAGTAAGTGCAAATTCCATCAGAGTTAATCAAGATAAGTTTAAATTGGTACTACAAGATCTCATCAGGTGAATTCTAAACTTGTCTCAGTTAAAGTTTCTACATGTTCAAGGGCAATTCCAAGGACAAAGAGCTAAACATGCAAGTTAATAAAAGATTGTCTAAGGAACACTTCCTTTTGTTTTGCAGGAAAAATTAAAAATACAAATCAAATATCATTGGGACTCTGGGTCCGCCTGCGAGAAGTCCTCCTCAACCCACCTCTAAAGGAGCCGCCTTCTGTATTTCCCTCTTGACTTGCATAGAATCAAGGATCATATTGATGATTCTCAAGTTCAAGATTTCTGATCCTATCCTCCAAATTTCCTCTAGCAGAATCAGCCGCTTCCATTCGACTCACCTGAAATGTCAGCAAAATAAAGTGTTATTTATCAAGAAAAATCCAAGCAAAAGCCACTTGGAAAGCATCATTGCATACCCAACTTGCCTCATTGATCACATATTGGGAAGACTGAGTATGAGCAAACAGTTGCAAACCTCCAATCATTTGCATACTTTCCTCCTCAAGATCAACATCAACCTGAAGCACAAATCTACCAAGATCAAGAGCCATTCAGTAAGCCAAGAAGAGATAAAGACAAGGAACTAAAAAAATTCAAGAACACACCGAATCAGGCCAAGGGACGTTTGGTGTGTGCTCTGGCCTATTCAAAGGCATGAAACAATATGTTCCATCAAGATTCATCACTTCATATTGCCATGCCAAAAAATGGGGATAAGTCTCCATGAAAGAACTAGAAGAGCTACCAGCATGGTAAGAGGAAGGAATTTCTTCTTCCTCTCCTTCAGAAGATGGAGTCTGAAAATCCAACATGCAAATGTTGTCACCAAGAAAAAATATGGAAAAGGGATATGCAAGATGAAAATTTGACTTCAGAAGAGAAGAGAAATATCGATATGCCAGCAAGGCAACCATGTAGATGAGTTCGAATAAATTTAAAATAAGTCCCTGCTACTCCTGAAACCACAAAGCCAACACGAGCCTGAGCAATTTCTTCATCAGTCAAAAGGTCAGCCAACTGGATGGAGGGACAAGAAGGAACTAGAATTGTTATAGAAGGATACATATGCTGAACCTAAGGCAACACCCAATTACCAAGATACCAATACCTTCCATGCCCACTCTCAAACAATATCTAACAACTACTTAGCTCCAAAGCCCACTCACACTCCGCATACTCCTCACATCCAACCCAAGGATTTAAACACATCAGAAAAATCACCAAAGAACCCAGAATGAGAAAATGACCAAACCACCACTAAGCACCAAAGATCCCCCCCCCCCTCACACACACACACACACACACACACACACACACACACAAGAAAAAAAGAAGAAGAAGGAAAGGACTCACTTCATCAGCAATCAAGTTGTCAACCACCAAGCGCCAAATTTCCAAAGAATGCCTGGAGGGCGTTGACAAACGATGTTTTGGCAACCAACGGAGAAATCTAGGAAAAATGTTATTAACCTCCTCCCGAATTTCAGGAGCCCCTCCTCATCATTCCAATCAAATGTTGGATCATATTTCTTGCCATAAAAAGTAAGAAAAGAAGATTCATTGGAAGAAGAAGACATGTTGGTGCAAAGAAAAGATGGATTTGAAAATGAGTTTCACCAAAAATGGGTGTGTGGCAAAAGTGCTCAAGAACACAAGGATCTAAAAAAATATAGAGGGAGATGAGTGAAGGAAGGTTGAGGGTGAATAGTGTTAATGGTGGGGTGAAGAAGAAAAATCAAAGTGAAGATGAGGGTGAATAGTGTTAATGGTGGAAGAAAAGATGAAGGAGGAAGAGAAAGCAACCAAAAAAAAAAGAGACAAGGAAAGTGGGGGGCCAAAATTCGGCCCCCACACTTAAACTCAGCTAAGTTGTTGAGTCAACTCAATTTGACTGAGTTAACTCAGTCGACTCCCAAAAAAAAAAAGTTTTTCCTTTTTCTTTTTTTTTTCTCCTTCTTTTTATTTTCTTTTCTCTTCCACTTCAAAAAAAATCACATCATGAAAAGAGAAGGGTCATATTGATTTCTAAAAAAAAAGAGAGAGAGAAAAGAAAAATCTTGGAGCGGATTAAGGATAAAAAATTTACTTTCAAATTCCAAATTTTTTGCAAATCCCAAATTTTCAATTCAAAATTTTCATTCCCAAGTTCCAAATTTTAATTTTCAAATTCAATCTCAAATTTAAAGTCTCCACTTTTAAAATTTCATCTTCCAAATTTCAAATTTCAAATTCCAAGTTTCAAACTTTCAAATTTCAAGTTTCAATTTTTAAATCTCAAAATTCCAAAGTCTCAAGTTTCAAAATTTCAAGTTTCAAATCTCAAGTCTCAAATTTCAAAATCTCTAGATTTCAAGTTGCGAGTTTTCAAATCTCCAGTTTCAAAATTTCAAGTTGCAAAAATTTCAAATTTCATGTTCAAAATTTCAAGTCACAAATTTTCAAAACTTCAAAGTCTCAAGTTTCAAAATTTCAAGTCTCAAAATTCCAAAGTTTCAATTTTCAAAGTTTAAAATTCAAAATTTCCAGTTTCCAATTCCAAGCTTCTAGTTTCAAAAATAAAATCTTTTTCAAAAAACCACCAAAAATCAATCAAAATTTTCTTGATAAAAATGAAATCAAGAAGGGAAAAATGAAAATCACACATTTAAAAAACAAGGGAGCAACAAAGCACTTATCATTTAAAGTCTAATCCCAAATTTTGACTTTTTGTAGGCAGTAACTCAGATCAAAGTTGAAAAGCCCTTTGATCGACATTCCAGCAACTCAAATCAAAGTTGAAAAGCTCTTTTATCGACATGCCAACAACTCAGATCAAAGTTGAAAAGCTCTTTGATCGACATTCCAGCAATCCAGATCAAAGTTAAAAAGCCCTTTGATCGATATTCCAGCAATCCAGATCGAGGTTGAAAAGCCCCTTGGTCCCCACAGCTCCAGTTCTGAGGTTGAAAAGCCCCTTGGTCATCACAGCTCTGGTTCCAAGGTTGAAAAGCCCCTTGGTTACCTTTCACCAAGATCGAGGTTGAAAATCCCCTTGGTCGCCACAACTTTGGTTCCAAGGTTGAAAAGCCCCTTGGCTACCTTTCATCAAGATCGAGGTTGAAAAGCACCTTGGTAGCCACAACTCCAGTTTTGAGGTTGAAAAGCCCCTTGGTTAACTTTCATCAAGATCAAGGTTGAAAAGCCCCTTGGTCACCACAACTCCGGTTCCAAGGTTGAAAAACCCCTTGGTTCCCTTTCATCAAGATCGAGGTTGAAAAGCCCCTTGGTCGCCACAGCTCCGATTCCAAGGCTGAAAAGTCCCTTGGTTACCTTCCATCAAGATCGAGGTTGAAAAGCCCCTTGGTCGTCACAGCTCCGCTTCCAAGGTTGAAAAGCCCTTTGGTTACCTTTTGTCAAGATCGAGGTTGAAAAGCCTCTTGGTCGCCATAGCTCCAATTTCAAGGTTGAAAAGCCCCTTGGTCACCATAGCTCCAGTTCCAAGGTTGAAAAGCCCCTTCATTCCCTTTCGTCAAGATCGAGGTTGAAAAGCCCCTTGGTCACCAAAATTCAAGATCAAGATTGAAAAGCCTCTTGGTCACCTCAACAATTCAAGATCAAGATTGAAAAGCCTCTTGGTCACCTTAATTACCATCCATTCAAGATCAGGATTGAAAAGCCACTTGGTCACCTCAATTACCATTAATTCAAGATCAGGAATTAAAAGCCTTTTGGTCACAGCAATTATCAAGAATCATTTCAAAGTTCATTAGCTATCAACTAGGTCAAGAATTTTTATTTTTTTTGTCAAAGGCAAGACACTAGTTCTATGTTCCAAAGTTTTAGGTTTGAGGGCTGGGTAATCTTTGAAAATTCAACCCCAATTAAATCACGACTGCCAAAATCAGTGTCTTTGTTTTACATTGACATTCGCTTTCCAAGCTCTATCAATGAAGGGCATTCTGTAGACACTTGATTTTCCACCCATGATTTATTCGAGGAGAATGACTGGAATGACCATTCATATACCCCAAAAATCATGATTGCATTACATGCATTAACTTGTTCATTGCATATCATAAAAATGATCTTGAGATTATAACGGTAGCAACAATATGCCTAGTTTCCAAATTGGACCATCAGATCGAAACATATCGCATGATCAAGATTGCATGGTTAGCATGCATTGTGTCTAGGTGGAGTCAACCACACATGATTAATTTAAATAAATTTTGATTGGCTAAAAAATTAAAATTAATTAAATAATTTTGTGATTGGTTGATAATTAGCGTAAAAAATAAGATTGCTTGCATGGGAATAAAGGGATGGTTGGATAATAATAAAATTGTGGATAATCTGAACTTTATCAAGATTTATTTTAGAATATTTATATACAAGATAATTGTTGCTGAAAAGACCTGAATTATCTAGAAAAGAGATAAAAATCTTAGAATACGGATTGAAAACACGTCTAAGTGCAAGGCTCGGCTCAAGAAAACCCAAAAAAGGAGTCTAAAACGCACCCAAACACGAAAGCATGATTGGCATCCAAGAGTGCCATTTGGCACTTTTGGAGTGCCGAATAGCACCTATAAGGGCTTTGGCCCGACGCTCTTCAGGTGACGATAAAACACATCCTTTTCAACTTTTTCACAGAAGGACGCGTCCTGATTCATAATCGTCATTGCTTATTTTTTAAGCATTTCGGCCTCTATAAATAGAGACTGGATCTCAAAATTCAAGATACTCTTTTACACTCTAAGGGAGACACTTTCTCACACTCTCAAATTTCTCATATATCTGATCTCCCTTTTTTTATTAGGTTTCAAAGATAATTGCATAAATTTCTTTGAACCCTAAAATATCCCCTCAAGAAGAAGAGTGCTCCATGCAAGAGGTTGTTTCTTATTACCCTTTTTTTTCTTATGTTTCTCTTGTTGTGATGATGCATGTTTATATATTCTTTTAGTTTAGTTATTTCAAATATTCATATCATGAATTGTTGATTTATTTTGTTGAAACATGTTCTTGATTCTTTTTATTATTGTTATGATCTATTTCTTAGTTTCAAAAATCTGCATGTTATCTGTACGGCACCGAGCTCCCAAAGCCCATACAGGCCTTGGGCCCAGACCCATCTAGGCCCCGGGCCCAAGCCCATACCAGCCTTGGGCGCAGGCCCAGCAGATAGTTCCAGTTACCTTATGCCCTTCTTAAAACTGCCTTAGGGCCAAAAACAAGTTTTGGTTATTAAGCGCCCGGGGTTGACCGGTTAACATTTCCCGGTAGAGCGCATGAGTCAATACCCGGGAAGGTCATGATATGCACGGGAACGTGAGTTGCCGAACACGATCGGTGAAAATGGAGCCAAGTTCCAAGATCATAAATGCTGCACCGCCCTTTCACCTAAAACAACCACTTTAACCAGATAATACTGGACCTTCAATAGCACTAACGATGAATATAATCATGGTCTCCCCACTAACCTTGGCTATAAATAGAGGAAAGTTGGGAGAAGAAGGGGTTGAGAAAAATGGAGAGAAAATAGTCAAGGAGAGAGCTTTTCAACTGAGTGTTGCTTTGAGTCTCTCTGCCGAGAACGACCCATTGTAGGAAATCCTTAAACCCACTACAGATAAATTGTGAGCCCAAGGGATCTAAGGCCCAGAGTTCTTGTACTTGGTTCTTACAATTGGCGCCCACCGTGGGGCCATCCTACGAAGCTGTGGTTCGAGTGAGACTCAAGCAAAGAAGATGTCGGAGGAGCATTCAAGAGGGCACGTTCCGAGCAATTCCGCAGGATCTTCTCGGGGATCGACGTGGAGGGAGAGAAGGCAGAAGCGGCTGGAGGATAGGGAGCATTCAAGAGGGGAGGAAAGGTCCGGATTGGGAGAAGGATCGGACCAAACGCACCGGACGATTTCAAACGTCTCAGCACATCGGCAACATGATGATAGAGACCAGGAGCTGGAGCGGTTGCGCAGATTGGTAATGGACTTGGAGCTGGAAGCAAGGGGTCGGCGCCACGAGAGGAACCGCAACCCCCAACCCAGGAGGAACCGCGGCGAGGAAGGTTCCAGCCGATCTGTTACACAACAACACCGAGACCGATCCCGTTCTCAAGAGTCACGTCGTCATTCCCGGGATATTCGTCGTAGACGGGACCGTTCCCGGTCGCATGGATATGATAACCAAGGGTCAGAGTCGCCAGAGGAGCGGCGGCACCACAACGCCGCGATGGACGCCATGAGCAGGGCCTTGCGGATGGCGGCCCGGTCTCCATTCTCTGATGAGATTGAACGGGCACCCATGCCGAGCAGATTCGCGCGCCCACCATTCAATTCCTATGAGGGGAGGACAGACCCCGTGGAGCATGTCAGTCATTACATCCACATGATGTCGTTGCATGCGCACAACGACGCATTGATGTGTAAAGTATTCCCCTCTAGTCTCGGCTCTACCGCACTGAGGTGGTTCAATGGGTTGCGGAAAGGTTCTATACACAGCTTCGCCGAGCTGATTCAGGAGTTCGGCAGCAGGTTCGTAACATGCAGCCGAGTGCAACAACCGGTCGACGCGTTGCTTTCCATGAAAATGAGGGTCGGGGAAACCCTTCGGAGTTATGCCAGCCGATACTGGGAACTCTACAATGAGATTGGTGGGGGAAACGAGAAGATTGCGGCTAGTACCTTCAGGATGGGGCTCCCCGAGGATTCTGAACTACGGGAGTCGTTGACAAGAAGACCCCCGGAGAACATGAGGCAACTGATGAGACGCATAGAGGATGACCGGCTGCAAAGCAGGGGGAAAGCCCCTTTTTCGGGGAGATCTCGGCAAAGCATCTTGCCGCTAAAGCCGAAAAGGGACTTCAGAATGCAGGAACCAGAGGTGCAGGTCGAAGGGGTTAATGTGTTGTTTAAAGAGCCCGTGCACAAGATACTGGAACGGATAAGGAACGAGCCATTCTTCAGATGGCCGAACAAAATGGGGGGCGACCCATCTCGGAGGAACCAAAGCCTATACTGCACTTATCACAGAGACAAGGGGCACACCACCGAGCAGTGTAGGGTATTGAAAGATCATCTCGGGCAGTTAGTGAAGGCAGGGCACCTGAAGGAGTTTGTAGCAGATTCCACTGACCGGGAGACCGAGCAGGGCGCCCCACAGAGAAGGAATCCCCTTCCACCACCCCGGGGAGTAATCAACGTCATTCATGCCGCACCGAGAGGGGCAGCGGCGGCTAGGATGGTGATGACAGTGGCTTGCGCGGAGGGAGAATCATCCAAGAAGCAAAAGAGGGCTGGACGGCTAGACATCTCGTTCGGAGAAGATGATTTCGAAGGAACCATCCAACCCCACGACGACGCCTTGGTGGTGACAGCCCAGATAGGCGGATTCCTGGTGAAGAGGGTGATGATTGATCAGGGTAGCGGGGCTGACGTCATGTACCCGGACCTCTTCGAAGGGCTCGGGTTAAGAACCCAGGATTTGGCGAAGTATAACACGCCATTGGTCTCGTTTGACGGGAGAATTGTGATTCCCGAGGGGAAAATCTCACTCCCAGTGGACATGGAGGGCAAGGAAGTTGTAGTTACGTTCATAGTAGTCCGATCGTTCGCACCTTACACCGCAATCCTGGGGAGGCCGTGGATTCACGCCATGGGGGCTGTTCCGTCCACCCTTCACGTGAAAGTAAAGTTTCCTACTGAGTACGGAGTTGTAGAGGTAAGGGGGAATCAGCAGGTGGCGAAGCAATGCCTCATAGCCGCGGTCCAGTGGGAAAAGGAACAGGTCGGCCAAGCTGAGCACGCCGAGAAAGAGACTGCATAGCAATTACAGATACCCCAGGAAAAGGGGGCGGACGTTGCCGAGGAGGTGCTGAAGGTAAGAATTCTCCCAGATAGTGACAAATACTTCCAGATAGGTACAAGCATGAATGACCGGGAAAGGGTAGAGATGTTGTTGTTCCTGTTGCAGAACATAGATGTCTTCGCGTGGAACCCGTATGAAGTGCCCGGCGTAGACCCCGAGTTCATTGTTCACAAACTCAATGTGGACCCATCATTTCCTCCGAAAAAGCAGAAGCCGAGAAGAACGTCAAAGGAGCACGTCGATGCAGTAAACCTGGAGGTCCAGCGGCTGAAGGAAGCCGGGGCCATAAAAGAAATATTCTTCCCGAGATGGCTAGCAAACACTGTCGTAGTAAAGAAGAAGAGCGGTAAATGGAGAGTTTGCGTGGACTTCACCGATTTAAACAGAGCGTGTCCCAAGGATCCGTTCCCGATGCCCAAGATTGATCAGTTGGTGGATGCCACGTACGGGCACCCGAGAATGAGTTTCCTGGACGCCTTCCAAGGCTACCACCAGATTGCCTTAGCACCCGAGGACCGAGAGAAGACAGCATTTATATCCCCGAACGCAAACTACCACTACGAGGTCATGCCGTTTGGATTGAAGAATGCCGGGGCTACCTACCAGCGTATGATGACAAGGATGTTCCGGGAGAAAATTGGTTGCACGGTTGAGGTTTATATCGACGACATGGTAGTAAAGAGCAGAAAAGAGTCGCTGCATACTGAAGACCTTCGGGGAGTATTCGAGATACTACGGCGACACAGGCTGCGCCTCAATGCCGAGAAGTGCACTTTCGGAGTGGGGGCTGGCAAGTTCCTGGGTTATCTGATCTCCACTCGGGGAATAGAGGCTAACCCCGACCAAATAGAGGCAATCAATCGCCTAAAACCACCGAGCAACCCTAAGGAGGTGCAGGTGCTCACCGGGATGTTGGCCGCCCTGAACCGGTTCATCTCCAAGTTTGCCGATCGCTGCCGGCCATTCTATCAACTTTTGAAGAAGTGGAAGGGGTTTCAGTGGGACGAGAGCTGCAATGAAGCTTTTCGAGAACTAAAGGAGTATTTGGCAAAGGCGCCGAGGTTGACGGCCCCGGAGCCCGGGGAGGATCTGTTTATGTACCTTGCAGTGACCAATCATGCCGTAAGTGCTGTATTACTAAGGGACCGGGGAGTGCAAATACCGGTGTATTACGTAAGCAAGACCTTGGTCGATGCCGAGACAAGGTACCTGCCTCTTGAAAAGTTGGTTTTGGCCTTGGTACACGCCACGAGGAAGTTACCACACTACTTCCAGGCACACACAGTGTTCGTCCTCACCGAATATCCATTACAATCACTGTTGAAGAGATCCGATTTCACGGGACGGATTGCTAAATGGGGGACTCGGTTGGGATCGTTTGACATAAGATACCGACCTAGAAGCTCGGTGAAAGGGCAGATTCTCGCTGATTTCATCGCGGAATTCACACCTAAGAATGAAGGCCAGGTAATCTGTAGTGCGGAGATTCGCCCATGGAGGTTATTTGTGGACGGCGCATCAAACGCCATGGGGGCCGGGGCTGGTATTGTCATAATCACCCCTGAGGGTATGCGACTGGAACATTCCTTCAGATTGGGGTTCAAAGCCTCGAACAATGAAGCCGAATATGAGGCCCTGTTGGCCGGACTAAGGGCAGTATTGCATCTGGGCGCCAGGGACGTAGAAATCTACTCAGACTCTCGGCTGGTCGTTTATCAGATCACTGGGGACTTCGAGGCTCGGGATCCTCGAATGAAAGCTTATCTGAGTACAGCAAAGCAGATTATCGGTCAGTTTGGAACGGTAAAGATATCCCAGGTGTCCCGATCGCAGAACAAGCATGCTGACTCTCTTGCTACGTTAGCCTCATCGGCTACCGAGGACACCCCGAGGCTTATCACGATTGAACTGGTAAGGGAACCAAGCATCTGTGTGGAGACTGCCCTCGGCCGGGCCGGAGTAGAAGTTGCGCAGGTGGCGGTGGCCGGACCATGCTGGATGAACCCGATCATAGACTTTCTTTCCGAAGATAAAGTTCCAGAGGATGAGGCCGAGGCCAACAAGATTCGACGAATGGCTCCCAGGTACTGGTTGTCTTCGGACCGAAAGTTGTACAGAAGGTCCTTCGCGGGCCCTTACCTCTTGTGCCTGCATCCCGAAAAAGTTAAGGAGCTTCTAACCGAGCTGCATGAAGGAGTATGCGGCGGGCATGCCGGGGGACGATCTCTAGCACACAGAGCAATGACGCAGGGGTTTTGGTGGCCACAGATGCAGAAGGACGCCGCCGAATACGTTCGGAGTTGCGAACAATGTCAAAGGCACGCCCCAATGATCCATCAGCCTGCCGGACATCTAAATCCTGTCAGCAGCCCGTGGCCATTTGCACAATGGGGGCTTGACATCCTCGGGCCATTCCCCCGAGCAACGGGGAACCGCCGTTTTGTACTGGTGGCCGTGGATTACTTCACAAAGTGGGCTGAAGCTGAAGCCTTGGCCAATATCCGGGATACCGACGTGAAAAAGTTTGTGTGGAAAAACATAGTTACAAGGTTTGGGGTGCCGAATTCACTAGTGACTGACAACGGGCTACAGTTCGACAGCAACGCCTTTCGGACCTTTTGCGGCGAGCTCGGCATCAAGAACAAGTATTCAACCCCGGCATACCCCCAGAGTAACGGCCAAGCTGAAGCAGTAAACAAGACTATTTTGAACGGGCTCAAGAGAAGGTTGGATGGAGCGAAAGGAAGGTGGGCAGAAGAACTACCCAGTGTCTTGTGGGCCTACCGCACGACCCCCAGGAGATCCACGGGGGAAACCCCATTTTCTCTGGCATACGGAGCAGAAGCAGTGATACCGACCGAGGTGAGCTTATGCAGTGCGCGGGTCGTTGGGTTTGACCCTGTACAAAACGCCGACCTTATGATGGAGCAGTTGGATTGGCTAGAAGAATGCAGGGAGGCTGCTCAACCAACTCCCTCATACTGGCCGTCTCCTCCTCGTCTAGAGCAGCCGGGGCGTTCTAGACGGCAGGTACAGGACTCGGAAATGGAATCTGGCCGGGGTCTCTCAGCGGCGAGTCTTCAGGAACTCCCATTGCTTGAAGAGCAGCAAACCACCCGGCCTCGAAACCCATATGCCGAGCCCGAGCCACCACCGGCTCTGCGGAGTTCTCGGCGTTGGCAAAGCCCACGTCGTACCACTTCTGCTCCGCGGCCGCCAAGCCCGCCTTGAGATCAGCTATCTCCTCGGCATGAGAAGTGTTGAGGCTGAGGGCTTCGGCCAGTTTAAGTTCCGTCTCATTTTGCCTAGCCAGGAGGTCAGTACACCTCTGTTCGGCCGATGCTCGGAACTTCTCCGCGGCAGCAGCCTTATTCTCAGCAGACTCAGCAATCTTGGCCTTTTCCTTAGCCGTTTTTACTGCTGCCTCCCGCGCCACCTTCTCGCGCTCATTTTCCTCATCAAGCTCCCGTGCCCGAGCAGCCACGATGTGAGCTAGTTGAGCGGCCTAGCAAGCGCAAAGGTTAGCAAAGTGGCAAAAGGAAATCTACATGGAGCAAATAGACAAAAGAATTACCGCAATGGCGTGCCACTCTAACCAGCGCCCCACGGACTCCTCGGACCCATCCTCAAAGGCGTGCACGTCCTCAGGAAGTTGGAGAGCTCCGGCCAAGGTTTGGGCAATGCGGCCGCCCTCGCCCTTATCCCATATCCGAACAGAGGCCGTTGATGGCAATGGTTTGCCATCCAGAAGGAACTTTGGCTCCCACGCTGGAGCCACTTGGGAGGAGGATGCGCCCCCCGTGCCGGCTTCGGTCTGCGGCTCGCGGATGACAATCCCCCCTGTTGGTCGGGGAGGAGTCCGGACAGCGGCGTCCCCCGGGGCTGTGGAATGTTGCTCGGCTACTTTCTGTTTTTTCCGGGCACGTCCGGACTGCGAGGTTGGAGGAGGTTGAGAAACTGGACCCCGACCCTGGGTAGGCGGGGGCTGGTTGGTCGGCCGGGCACCAGGCACGAACCTGTCTAGGGTCATTACTCGCCTTGCCACCATGCTTGCACCGGGCTGGATCGCTTCAGCTAGCAGGTTAGCCGCGTCTGTCACTTGCTGTTGATGCTCGACGGGTGGATCCTCGGGATGGGTCTGCTCTTGGGCTTGGTCCACTTGTTGTATAGCTTCGTGAGCTCTCTCTCTAAGGCGCCGGGATACTTGCTCCGCGGAATCGTCTCGAAGGGGAACTAGTTCGTCCGCGGTAGTGAACCGCCTACCAAATTCCCTCGCTTCCCCGGTTGTAAGCTTCGGCGGCAAGAAGTTCACGTACCGGACGTCTATGTACGAGAGCAGGGGGCTGTCAACTATCAACGCCTGCTTGAATGATTGCCAAGTAGAGTAAACCGGTTCCACGCCGAGGATCAGGTGTGAGGCCCGGAGTTGCCCGTCCCAGTGCACGTAGATCTCGGAACGAAGGACGAAGTTTAGGTCCCTGACGTGGACGGCTCTGAGGTCCTGAGTAAACACTTTGCCGTCTGCAAAAGAACAAATAACACGTTAGCTTTTTACAATAAAAGATTTTCTTTTACTCAAACAACTATAAGAAGGGGAAGGTACGAACCCACTTCACGCCGTGTGAGGGGGCAAGGGATCTCCCCGGCAAACCAATTGCCGCGCACCCTGACAAACTCCCCGGCGGAGTTCCTGTTCGAATCGGGTAGGCACGATATCAGCCGTACCCGAGCATCCCTTGTCTTTAAGTAGTAATTTGTGGATTTGCTCCCACAGAGGCTGTACATTTGGTTAATATCATGGTGATCTAGTTGTAAGTTAAAGGTACGGTTCAACTGGCCGACACAACTAACTACCCGGTAAAAATTGGGGGGAAGCTGGTCGGGGCACAGCCCATAGTAGGTGAGTGTGCTTGTCAGGAGGGGATCTACCGGGAACCTAACCCCACCTTCTAAGATGGACATCAAAGGAAAGAAGGCTGTACCATGCCCTCGGTGGAGTTCCATATCACTCTCATGGCAGTAAGCCACGTCCACGTCACTGGGGATACTAAATTTACTCCTAAAGGTGGCCAAAGTAGCCGGGGTATCTAGAAGGTAAGAATAACCCATCTATAAAGCCTAAAACTACAAGAATAAAATCAAAGAAACAAAGCTGAAGGAACAGGAAGGGAAAGAGAGACTTACGTTGGGTTCTAAGGAGGAAAAGAACGCTGAGCAAGCAAGCACACAGAAATGTGGTCGGCAGAGAGTAGGCACTAAAGATCAGAGGCGAAGGAAAAATGGAGTGACGTTTGGAGAAGAACTATTTATAGAGCCAGAAGAAATGGGGGAAGAAGAAACGCTTGATCAAACAATAAATGGGCACAGCGAACGAGCGACCCAGCAAATGCCAAGCGTAACTGATTTGCGCATCGCTTCGGTTCACAAACCGTCAGGCAATAATGACGACTGCGCCTGGCGCCGCGAAACGACGCGTCTTTTGAGATGGCTATTAATGAGAAATGACAGCCAGAAGTCCCAGACTAAAAGATTCCCGAGGTCAAGAAGCCCGGGCAGCTCCTTGATTCTCCTCGGCTACCGAGTATGAATCAAGGGGGGGCTATTGTACGGCACCGAGCTCCCAAAGCCCATACAGGCCTTGGGCCCAGACCCATCTAGGCCCCGGGCCCAAGCCCATACCAGCCTTGGGCGCAGGCCCAGCAAATAGTTCCAGTTACCTTATGCCCTTCTTAAAACTGCCTTAGGGCCAAAAACAAGTTTTGGTTATTAAGCGCCCGGGGTTGACCGGTTAACATTTCCCGGTAGAGCGCATGAGTCAATACCCGGGAAGGTCATGATATGCACGGGAACGTGAGTTGCCGAACACGATCGGTGAAAATGGAGCCAAGTTCCAAGATCATAAATGCTGCATCGCCCTTTCACCTAAAACAACCACTTTAACCAGATAATACTGGACCTTCAATAGCACTAACGATGAATATAATCATGGTCTCCCCACTAACCTTGGCTATAAATAGAGGAAAGTTGGGAGAAGAAGGGGTTGAGAAAAATGGAGAGAAAATAGTCAAGGAGAGAGCTTTTCAACTGAGTGTTGCTTTGAGTCTCTCTGCCGAGAACGACCCATTGTAGGAAATCCTTAAACCCACTACAAATAAATTGTGAGCCCAAGGGATCTAAGGCCCAGAGTTCTTGTACTTGGTTCTTACATTATCACTTCTTTTTCTCAAATAAAAACGAATCTGCATCTTCATTAGATGCAAATTTGAATTTTTCTCAAAATAAAAATGGATCTACATCTTCATTAGATGCAGATCTGAATTTTTCTTAGATTAAAAATGGATCTGCATCTTCATTAGATACAGATCTGAATTTTCTCAAAATAAAAACATATATGCATCTTCATTAGATGCAGATTTGAATTTTTTCTTAAATCAAAAACGGATCTGCGTCTTCATTAGATGCAGATCTGAATTTTTCTCAAATCAAAAAGCTGATCTGCATCTTCATTAGATGCAGATCTTAATTTTTTTTTTTTAAATAAAAACTTATTTGTATCTTCCTTAAATACAGATTTGATTTTTCTTAACATAACAGATTTTGAAATATAAAAAATAAAAAAATAATAATAATAAAGATCATGAATGGTTGTGTTTGTTGTGTTTGTTCTATTTAGTGCATGTAGCACAAATTTATTTCATGAATGAAATCCTCTTCTCAAGAAATCTTTTTCATATTTTTTGTACATATATAAAAAAATAAAAATAAAAACAGATCTTATTTTTCTTTCATGAAAAAAACAATTTTTCTATTTCCTAAAAACAGATCTGATTTTCTTTCATCAAAAAACCTCTTTTTTTAGTTCTCAAAAACAGATCTGATTTTTCTAAACTCAATTCAATATTTTATCCCAACAATAGATCTGAATTTTGTTTAACAAAGAGGAGGGTGCATTCATAAGTAAACTTGTGTGATTTAGTTTTTTTTATTTTTTATTTTTTTTATGTGTGCAACATATCATTCATGTCATGCATAAAGGGGTACATTGGTCACAAGAGTCTAGAGGACCAGACTCTGTCTAAGCGAAATGGGTGTCTAACACCTTCCCATTTCGTAACCTAGCCTCCAAATTGAGTGTCTTTGGATAGGTAGACCTAGGTCTTTTCTTTGTCCTATTTTTGGTAGATTGTAACTAGGACAAAAAGCCATGTAATTATTTGGCAATTTATAACTAGGACCCAAAGCCATGTAATTTTCAATTTTTCAAATATGTATTCTTTTTTACTCAATCAATGAAATGGAAAAATTCAGTCATGTAATTTGTACTTAATTTTTTCTTTTTTTTTTGTATAAAAAATAAGTGGCGACTCCACATCACTTACCCAAAAAGAGAGGTGTCTTTCAAAGCACCCAAAAATCTCTCTTTTTTTGAGAGGCACTTTTGCAATCTCTGACACAAGGTGTGCCCAAAAGATCCTTTCCCGGTTCCAAAGATATACCAATTAGTTGATGCGATGTTCAGACATTCGAGGATGAGTTTCCTAGATGCATTTTAGGGGTATCACCAGATCGCCTTAGCTCCCAAGGACCAAGAAAAAACTTCATTTATTTCCCCTAAAGGAAATTACCACTACAAAGTAATGTCTTTCAGACTAAAGAATGCAGGATCGATCTACCAGAGAATGGTTACGAGGATGTTTAAGGATCAACTAAGGAGAAATATGGAGGCATACATTGATGATATGGTAGTCAAAAGCAAACAAACTCAAAAACATCTGAAAATCTATCCAAAGTATTCAGAGTTTTGAGGAAATATCATCTCAGGCTAAATGCCTTAAAGTGTGCATTTGGAGTTAGGTTGGGAAAATTCCTCGATTACATGATCACTCACTAAGCAATAGAGGTAAATCCCGGTCAAATTATGACCATACAATGTTTGCAATCCTCAAGGAATCCCAAGGAAGTACAACATCTCACGGGAATGGCAGCAGCCTTTAACCGATTCATCTCCAAATCAGCTGAACGGTGCAAACCTTTCTTCTAGCTCTTGAAGAAATGGAAAGACTTTAAATGGACACCTGAATGCGAAAAGGCATTCCACGGGCTAAAGGAGTATTTGGCAAGAGCTCCAATACTCTCATGGCCTGAGAAAGGAGAAAATTTATACATGTACCTATCGGTGTCCGACCACGCTGTCAGCGTGGTTCTTGTTAGAATAGATGGAGGTCTTAAAAAACCAGTGTATTATGTAAGCAAGACACTGCTTGAGGCCGAGGATAGATACCTTCTCTTTGAAAAGGTTGCTTTAGCCTTGGTGCATGCCACCAGGCAACTACCACTACTTTTCAGGCCCACATGGTAATTGTCTTAACTGAACACCAATTACAAGTAGTTTTGAGAAGAACTGACTTTTCGGGGGGAGTAGAAAATTGGGGGACTGCTTTAGGAGCCTATGACATTAAATACCAGCCTCGTACATTAATATAAGGAGAGGTTTTGGTAGATTTTATGGATGGATTTACCCAAGGAGGTATTGAGGGGAATTCCAATTTGAATTAAGTACATAATGTAGGCCTAACTCCAACTCCACCATGGAAAGTTTATGTTAATGGAGCATCCAACTTGCAAGGATTTGGACTGGGAGTGGTCCTTATTTCCCTAGAAGGAATTTCCCTCGAACAGTCAATAATATTGGAGTTCTAGACCTCCAACTATGAAACTAAATATGAAGCATTATTGTTTGGCTTGCAAATGGCCAAACAAGTTAAAGCATCCAAGGTAAAGATATACTGCGACTCTCTGTTGGTTACCAACTAGGTTAACGAAGAATTTGAAGCTTGGAATGAAAAAATTGTTAAATACTGGGGGAGAGGTAAAAATGTTGCAGAAATAATTTGATCAAATCTCCATAGTTCAAATACCTCAGGGAAACAACAGTCATGCAAGCCCTCTAACGACTTTGGCCTTCTCGGTTGCAAGTCCTACCCTCTGATAATCACCATGGAATCTTTATCTCAACTGAGCATACATCACTCGGATGGTACATAGATGGTAAGAATCCACCCTGGCCTTAGTTGGATGTGTTAGGACATATGTGAATCAGGTTAGGAACATATGTCAATATAGAATTGGCTAATCCTTTGACAAAACGCACTTTACTTGTAATTGGGTAGATCTAGGATGTGTTTAATGCTTCAAGGAACAAGAGTTCAAGTCCAATTGTTAAAACCATGCAAGTTTGTCCAAGAAATAAGTGAAGAAATGCTGGATTTTAAAGCTCGACAGCTAACTCGACAAATTGCATCTATCGAGGTTTAAAAGGCAATTTAGCCCGATGCTCGACAGTTGCTCAATAGATACCCTATTTTTTTGAGATTTATGAAAATCAAATTTGCAATTCTGATTTTCATCCAATCCATGTATACATGTTTGGGCTTTCTTTTCTCACAACCCTAAACATATATAAGGATTATTTTAAGGGCCGTCACAGCTGATGCAAGTGAGTGCAACTTGATGCAAAGGTTTTTCACAAGCATATTGTGACCAAAGACAATTTGCCCTAGTTCATCTTTCTCTTCAAGAAGCTACTGCGTTTGTACACAGTAGGGTTTTGTAACCAAGGAGTTTCGTGATCTTCATCGTGTTGATGAACTGAAGAATTTTGTAGCCAACATCCTTCTCAAGTTGGTGATTAGTCACGTACTTGGGTCCATGCATTGATTGGTTAGTCACGTACTGGGAGCCATGCATTGAAAATGAAAGATTGTCACTACAGAACAAGTCCAATTGGATATTGGGATAAGGGTTCAACTGTAGGTTGGTATAAGGTACTAGGATTTCTTTACTTGTAACCGCTTGTTGTGATAATAGTAGATTCTCAGAAGTGGTAACCTTAAAATCACTCGGTGGGGTTTTTGCCGTGTAAGTTTTCCCCATTTATAAATAAATCACTGTGTCAATTTATTTTCCGCTGCATTTTAACTTATTTGGTGATTTGTTTGTGATACCACGCTTATTGCATGTTAATTGGATTAATTAATTAACTTGGCTAATTAATTGGTTAATTCATCACAAGGGGTCAATACATTTTTGGTCTATCAGGATGGACCCCATTATGGCATACATTAAAGATGGAACACTTCTTGAGGGTGATTTTGAGGCAAAAAAAGTCAAGCAAAAAGCTCCAAGATATTGGCTGTTAAGGAAGGCAAGCTTTACAAACACTTATATACCAGTCCATACCTACTATGTGTTCATCCTAAGGCAATAAAGCTACTCTTGGAGGAGTTACACGACGAAACTTGTGGCAGTCACACTGGAGGACGAACTCTAGCACATTGGGCGATCATCCAAGGATACTGATGGCCAAGTATGCAAAAGAGTTCTCAGGAATACACCAAGAAATGTGATCAATGCCAGAGATATGTCCCCATCATACACCAACCAGGTGGAACTCTGAATCTATTGGCAAGTCCTTGGTCGTTCGCCCAATGGAATTTAGATATAGTAGGACCATTTCCTAAAGTCATAGGAAATCTAAGATGGCTATTGGTGGCAACTAATTACTTCACCAAATAGGTTAAAGCCAAGCACTGGCAAACATCCGAGACTCTGATGTAAAGTGCTTTGTATGGAAGAACATAGTAACCAAATTCAGAGTTCCTCGGACCTTGGTATTAAACAACAGCGTACAGTTTGATAGCAAGGTCTTTTGCAGATATTGTAGTGAATTAGGGATCACTAACCGATACTCAACTCTAGCTTACCCCCAGAACAATGGTCAAGGTGAAGCAACCAACAAATCTATTGTTAATGGTCTAAAAAAGGCTAGATGACTCTAAAGGAAGATGGACTAAGGAGCTCCCAAGTGTGCTTTCGGCATTTTGGACGACACCAAGAAGGTCCACGAGAGAAACTCCTTATTCCATGACCTATGGATCCAAAGCAATCATAACTACCGAGGTCGGAATGCCAACCTCCTGAACCAACAATTTTAGTCAAAAAATAATAATAAAAAAATAAAACAACAACAACAACAATTTGGCACTTTCCGAAAGTTTGGATATGGTGGAAGGGAATAAGGAAGTCGCCATGATCAAGTTAGCTGAGTATCAACAAATGGCCAGCCAAGGTTACAACAAGAATGTGAAGACCTAAGAATTCATCCCAAGAGATTTAGACTTGTCAAGAGTTGATGGAAGCCTGAAGCCCATTAGAGTTAGAGCCCTATTTGTCTTCTTGGTCCCATTCCAAGCCACACACTAAAGCCCAATTGAGCTAATTTAAAAGGCTAATCCAATTAGATAATCAATTGTTTATTTAATAAGAGTTATTAAATAAAATAACTACCTAGCAATTAAAAACGTACATATGATTAAAAAAAGAGAATAAAGTTTTCTCGTATCATCTCTTAAATACACTTTTCCAAAAGAGAAAATCAATGTATATAAGAATTAATTGAAAGACCACACATCTTGGGCACCATGTGAAATTGTGATGAAGATTGAAAGTCTTCTCAAGATATTATCCACTTCATGTTTTTTATTTTCACTACATCAAGGTACACTTTTTATCCTCTCTTTTTTCTCATGAATGAAGTAAATTCTTGTATTGTTTTCGCTGCTTGTTTTGTATGCGATACAAAACAAGTTTTTCCAACAAAAAGAAGGGGTTACTTCCTAGGGTGGGCCCTTGGTCCCTTTACCAGGTCTAGCCCCTCTCTTCTAAAGGATGTGGGATTGGCTAGATTACCACTCTCCCATGATAATAAACTAAATGTAAATTGAATATTTATTTTATTACACTAAACTAGGGCCACATATTATTATAGAGTTGGCTTCAAGTTATACCTAAGGTAATTTCAAATAATATTATATCATCTAATAATTTTTAATTGAATTTTTATTTTGAAGATCTCATTATTGCATTACACTTTTTTTATATTCTTAATACATGTCAAATTTCGTACAAATCGAATGTTTACCATTCAATCTATAAACTTGTCTTTTATGCATAGTTTTATAATACAAAAACTTAAAATTTAAACATTTAATAACCGACATAGTTATTGATTCTTTAATTAACTTAAAATTTTACAAGCATAGTAAATATAAGAAGAAAATGTAATCTAATTATATAATTGTTGAAATTCACATCCAATAAAAGATATATGAAATATGAATAAGTCTTGCCTATAAATATATATATATATATATATATATATATATAATTCCAAAAAATAACCCCTTTTGTACATCCTTTTTCCTGTCTGTCTAAAAGTCATGCACTCGTGCACTCCTGTCATTTTTCCCAAATTTAAGATTTAATAAAACATATGTATGGGCATTTCCAGAAGGCATCAATTAGAAAGTCGAAACAATAGAATTTTCATTAATGAAGACGCATTCTTGTGGCTTTGTTACAAACTTACAGCATAAGGACATGGCCTTAACAATGAATCATGGACCCTTATCATTAAATACTTCCTGATTTTATCAGGTGCTTCCATTATTCTAAGACTTGGAGATGTCCTTGTCTTACTATTGAGTATAGCACGAGCCTGGCTCTTCAGGTGCAACTCGGCCTGGTCCACCTAAAGGAGCAGCTGCAACTCCTCTTTGATTCAATAAACACCTGAAATGTGCCAACCTTCCAGTAACTTGCCTTGGATCCTTGGCCAGCTTGTCATAAGGTGTCCACAATCGCTCTTCATTCAAAAAAAAAAAAAAAAAAAAAAAAAAAATTCGTTAATGAAACAATTATCCATAGACATGCCTCTCTTACCACTGCCAAAATTCTTACAACACAAATAATATAGAATATAATTATCCATGGCTTGTCTATAAATCTCTACAAGGTTTCTTGTGAGATTAGGAATGAGTTGTGATATTTATAACGCATTCAAGATTGTTATAATAAAGAATTGATTAGTCCAAACACTAAATGCCACTGTAACGACTACTTATAAGTTCCTATAATCTAGACACGAGATTTGGGAATTTGATGAAAGGTCGATGACTTGGGAGAGAGGCAGCGAGCATCTAGTTGTTGTGGTACCATTGGCCGCAGAAGTTCCGATGGAATTTGAGTATAATGTTGTGAAGGGGCCTGGGTGTAAGGAGAATATTGATAGCCATCAGTTATCATTATGGGTAACCAATTGGTTTAAGGCATTTAGGAAATATGTGGGGACTTCATTGGAAGGTTTTAAGGAGTAAATTATAGGGGTTTTTTTTTTTTTTTTTTTTTTTTTTTTTTTTTTTTTTTTTAAAGCTCTAGAGGCCAGGAAAATAAATAAATAACAGCATGAGGTAGGTAGTAGTCAGAAGAAGATGGCTAAATCGGGGCAGAAGGGTCATCGGGAATTGAAAAAACTTAATGAGGTCTTTGAACGTTGAGTATGGGTTAGCTAAGATATGGAGTACCAGTAGTGAGCAGGCTGTTGCGGTGCATCAATGAATTTGAAGATTATTTCTTGAAACGTTAGAGGGTTAAATGAGCAAGATAAAAGTCTTTGGGTTCGAAATCTGATTAGGAATTAGAGGCCAGATATTGTTTGTCTTCAAGAAACTAAAATGGATTGATAACCAAAGTTGTGATTCACAGTTTTTGGGGTGGCCAACATGTTGTTTGGTCATATTTGGGTTCTTGTGGAGCTTCTGGAGGAGTGTTATTGAAGTGGGACACACGCATTATGGACAAAGTGGAGGAAGCGGTGGGACATTTTTCAGTATCTTGTAAATTTAAAAGTGTGGTAGATCAATTCATATGGGTGTTTACTAGAGTTTATGTTCCTAAGGCTGGACAAATTCTTGTTCACTGCAGATTGGGAGGATATGTTTCCTACTGTTTACCAGCAAAGAATGTCTAGGTTATTATCGGATCACTTTCTAATTGTCCTAGAAGGTGGATCCTTTCATAGGGCCAAGAGGCTGTTTAGATTTGAGAACATGTGGCATAAGGACGATGGTTTTGTGGGAAAGGTGCAATCTTGGTGGGAATCTTATCATTTGCACGATGCTCCGAGTTTTGTGTTGGCAAACAGATTAAAGATTCTGAAAAATGATTTGAAAAACTGGACTGTGGAGGTTTTTGGAAATGAAGAAGAATGGGGGAAACATTTGTGGATCTTGGTGAATTAGAGAGACTACTGAGGAAAGTTGTGGTTTACTGGAGGAAAAGCTGGATTTGGAAAGTATTCAAGGTGAGTTAGAAAAAGACTCTCTTTTGGAAGAAATTTGTTGGAGGCAGAATCTAGAGTTCTTTGTATTAGAGAAGAAGATGGGGAATACTAAATTTTTTCTTCGTATGGCCAATTCTCACAAGAGATTTAACTTCATAGATAGGCTTATAGTGGACAAAGAAACATCTTCGGATTTGGAGGCCATAACAGAGTGTATTTCTTGTTTTTATAGGCAGCTCTATTATGATAGACCTGACCTAGATGATGTGGATTTCTCTAGAATATCTGAGGAAAATGCTCTCTGGTTAGATAGGCCATTTGATGAGGAAGAGGTGTTTAGGATGATCAATGGCTTTAATAGTGATAAGTCTCCTGGCCCGGATGGTTTTTCCATGGCTTTCTTCTAGTCTTGTTGGAGTGTTTTGAAGATTAAGATTATGGAAATTTTTCAGAACTTTCGTACTCAAGTTGTGTTCAAGAAGAGTCTTAATGCTTCATTTCTTGCCCTTATTCCTAAAATTGTTGATTCTATGGATATCAAGGATTTCTGGCCAATTATTTTAGTTGGTGGGATTTACAAGATTATCTCCAAGGTGTTCGCTAATCGATTTTGAAGGGTGGCACATGGGCTTGTTTCAGATTCATAGAATGCATTGTGAAAGGTAGACAAATTTTGGATTATGTTTTAATTGCTTCTAAATGAATTGATAGTAGATTGAAGATAGGGACTCCTGGGTGTTGTGCAAGTTGGATGTGGAGAAAGCATATAATCATGTGAATTGGGGTTTTATAATGTATATGCTCCAGCGTTGTGGGTTCTCAGATAAGTGTAGAAAATGGATAATGTGTTGCATTTCTACTGTTAAATTTTCCATTCTAATTAACGGTAGCCCTTCGAATTTCTTTGGAAGCTCTAGGGGGATTCAGCAAGGGGATCCATTATCTCCATTGCTCTTTGATTTTGTTATGGAGGCTTTGAGCTGTATGTTGGATGTGGCTGCAACTGCTGGCTAGTTTTCGGGCTTCTCTGTAGGCAATACGGCTAGTACTTCAATGATGGTGTCTTTATCTTTTATTTGCGGATGACACTCTTATTTTTTGTGATGCTAACCCTAATCAATTAGTTACTTTGAGGGAGATTCTGACTAGATTTGAGGAGGACTCAGGTTTAAGAATTAATTTGGAGAAATCAAATTTGGTACCAGTTGGAGAGGTGCATAATTTGGATGTTCTAGTGGGACTGTTGGGTTGTAGGCATTCTTCCCTCCTTTTGAAATATTTGGGCTTTCCATTAGGTGCTAAATTCAAGGAGTTGTCAATATGGAATCCTATCTTAGAGAAAATGGAGTGGAGACTAGCAAGTTGGAAGAGGCTTTATTTATAAGGTAACTTCTATTAAAAATACTCACTCCTCCTTAACTACTTATTTTCTTTCCATTCTTCCTATACCTGGGAAGGTGGCTAATTGCATGGAAAAATTACAAAGAGATTTTTTTTGGAGTGGTATTAGTGGTGATTCAAAATTACGCCTAGTGAAATGGGCTAAAGTTTGTTCACCAATGCAGGTTGGGAGGCTAGGTATAAGACATTTGAGAAGTTTTAACTCTGCCATGTTAGGCAAGTAGTTGTGGAGGTAAGGCATAGAGACAAATGCTTTATGGAGGAGGGTTATAGAGGCAAAATATGGGAATGTTTGGGGTGATTGGTGCACGAAAAAGGTGACAAGTGCATATTGTGTTAGCCTCTGGAGGTTTATTAGAAGTGCGTATTGTGACAAGGAGTAGAGGTTTCGAGGTTAGAGGATTTTATTTTTCTTTCTATCCTCCTAATCTTACTTTTTTCCCTTGGAGAATGGTGTGGCAACTGAAGGTTCAATCAAGGGTAGCTTTCTTTTCATGGTCTACTTCCTTAAGTAAGATTCTTACAACAGATAACCTTCGCAAAAGGTGTATTATTTTTCTTGACTGGTGTTATATGTGTAAGAAGTGTGGGGAGTCAGTGGATCATCTTCTTCTTCATTGTCCCATTGCATTTGTGTTGTGGTCTTTGGTGTTTTGTTTGTTTGGAATCCACTGGGTTACGCCTTATAAGGTAATTGAGTTGTTTAAGTCTCGGCAAGGTAAGTTTGAGCGACATCGCAATACAAACTTTTGGAGACTTGTGCCGCATTGCTTGATATGGTGAATTTGGAGTGAAAGGAATGCTAGATGTTTTGAGGGATGTGAACGGTCCTTGCTAGAGATAGTCTTTTTTCTTACATACTCTCCTTTCTTGGAGTGTGGCTCTCTCGCATTTTTCTTGTTTTTCCTTTCCTATTTTACTTGATCATTGTAATTTTGGATCTTGATTTATGCCCCCACAGTACATCCCAATGTACTCAAGTTGGCTTCTTTTTTAATAAAATTTTTCGTTATCTATCAAAAAAAAAAAAAAAGACATGGCTCCTGACAGATCATAAGAAAGCCAAGTATTCAAAAACTAAGGTACGTTTCTATGAAGGCATGGGTGAGGCCATGCCTCACTTTGGAATGCCAACGTGCACAGGCATCCTATAAATTGTTACTATAATACATGGTTACAGTGACTTGAGATGAAATTCTGATAGTTTTACTTAATAAAGAAAAAAGGAGCAATTTCACCTCTGGTGACATATTGATCACCCATATTCTATGTGGTCCATTTTTCATCAATTTCCTAAACATCTACAAAAGCTTACTCAGTTAATAGACAGTCACGATACTAACAAGTCTGCCTTTGATTGTTCAATCTTAGTTCTCCAGTATCACTTGTGAATTATTTGAGGTGAAAAACATAAAATTCCAGAAATTTAATTTGACAATGATATGAAATAAGTACCTGCAGCTGCTGCAGCACGTGGCCATATGGTTTGTTCGATGTCCGACCCATCAATGTGTTCACCCCACATGCATACCTCACCACCAAGAACTAATTTCTGTTGATTGGGATTTGTGATATTTGTGAGTGGTTCATTCATATAGAACTGCTGCCATGTGGCATCTAAGTGATCCAAATACCATTTGTCCTGGTTGCTTACAATGCACCGTAACCCAGCTGCTACCACTTTTTCAGCAACACCACCTCCAAGCCTGCCAGAAAATTTTAAGCCAAAAATGATCCCACCAGAAATCAAATAACAAGTGGACTACAAAGAACCCTTGCAAAAAGAATTTGCAATCCAAATATCAATCATTTCATCATCATCAACTATTCCAAGTAAATGTGAGTCAAGCAACTCAAGCCCATAGACCCCAGTTATCTATTGTATCAGTTTTAAAATGGTTAAAGCATCCAATCGAAAAGCTTCAGCTTTTAGGCAGAAAGGCTTAACTTATACATAAACCTATAAACAAGCCCACATCCAAGGAACTCTGTCATTAACAATAATAATTAAACATGTCATAACAAAAGGCAACGTTGATGGATCTTAAATATGCTTTGAAGACAAAAGTACTTGATCATGCTAAGCAGTATGTATTATCCTTATTTCATAATTTTGTACTTGATTCTCCACTATAATAGTAGAAAATTTTCAACAATTTTTACCGGATGTAAATTTCTAATATGTATCTTAATATTTTCAATATATTGCAAGTTAATAGTAAAATCAGCAAGATCCCCAATCATTATGCTTGCATTAATTATTATCCAGAGAGAAGAAAATATAAGGCCAACACTCTTCTAAACATTTTTTTTAGAATAAAAATATGCATCGTGGCACAATATCCATATAACAGAAGTAAATAATGCAGGAGCCTCCAACGTTAAATATGCAAAGTAGGACATACCAGTTGTGCACCACAGTCTTTCTGCTCAATTTATTGCCAAAATTGTTAAAAGTCTCTTCCCTGTAATTTTTCATGTGAGTAAGATTAAAAAAATAAAAAAAAATAAAACCCTAAAAATATAGCTATATAAACTTACGCATAAAATTCATACCAGTTAACAATTTCATATCCATGGGACAAAGCTATGTTCTGTGCCCGCAATACAAAGTACTGATATGCTTGAGATTCATTCATATGATGCTTAGTTAACCTGTACATAGGGCAGTCAAGAATGTCATATGTTATCTCTCAAATGTCTTTGGGCTAATAAATTTTGAGTGAGTATAGATTTTCCCTGCCGTTCTTGAAACAATGAAATTAATAAAGAATATAAGTTTACAAACATGAGCAAAAATTTAACACATTAAAATAGCCTCCTAATGCCAGCACTAGCACGACAGTTTTAGGACTGTATGGTTTTGAGGACCCCCAGTTAATGAGATATTCCAGAAAGAGGCTTCTGGTGTTTAGTGTAAAAACCCAAATTATATGAGATGAGGGATTAGCATGGTTATGTAAACCAAGTACTAATCAACAATGGTCAAATAAACTTATCAGTAAATGTAGAAAATAATCACCAAATTGTTTGAATAAGGTTAAGTTGCACTTTTATAATATAAAATTGCATGCCATAATGGATATTATTTATGTGAATGTTTGTGTCTGCATATCAACCATATGAACCACTGATATCAACACGGGAAACGGAGAATGGTACAGAAACAATGATATGTCAATTCTTGAAAATCTAGGATATGATGTGGCAGGGCACAGTATTTAATTAATATAAATTTTAAATATATATTTTGTGCTAGTTTTTGGGTCTAAAGAAAAATTAAAAATCAAAATTTATAACATATGTACAAACAATTAAATTAATTTTAGAAGGTAATAAATAACAAAATAGAGCAGGATCCATCATCTATGTTTGAAATTCATAAAAACTTAGAAGTTTGAATGTTTCTAAATTTCTAAGATACTAGATCTTTTTTTCTTTGTGCATGCAGAAAATATGGAAACTGCACAGGAACTTCCTGCACTTGCACAATCAGGGCATTTGAAATGACCAAAAGCAATTTAGTCCAACTGAGAAGTATATTGACATTAATTTTTCTTTTAAGATATATAGAGTTGATAAGTGAAACATTAATATTGTACCATTTTTTTACATGAGGAGTCAGTGTCCAACAACCTGAAATGAAAAATGCAATTGTGTGTCAGTAAATTGACATTATTAAGTTATGAAGTTCAAGACAAGGACCCAAAATTAAAAAATTAAAAAAAAAAAAAAAAAAAGAGAGAGAGAGGTGAAGAGACAAGTATCCAAAATTAGATCAGGAATGACCAATAGGTAATGATACAAAAGATTATAATAAAAATTAATTTAAACAAATGTTAGTCTAATACATATTGCTAAACCAACTGGCAATTTTTACTTAGGATCGAACAATTAGGATTATGTATGTTTATTTATTTTTTGCTGGGAGAGAATATATGTATAGAACAATATGCATCTTTTATAGAGCTAAGCTCTACCTATAAATGGAATATGCACACATATGGAGCCATAAGAATCAATTCTATAATAAGAGAGCCCTTCAAACACATTTAGCTCCACAAAAAGTATTTCTAAGTGGAAATTCAACAGTGATTTGTAGATTATCTTGACTTGTAAAGGCTTTGAATTAGAACTCAAAATTTATCATGAAAGATGATAGAGAAGTTTTTTTTGATAGGTAATAACAGCTTTATTGATAATAAAAGCACAATGAATTTATGAAAGTAAACTCACTGCACTGAAAAGAGAACAAACCAATCAAAAAGAAAGACTAACAAAATTAAGACAGTCAAACAAAGAATGGCAATGCGTAAACCCCCAAATCCGAGACCACTCAAACAAAGTCCTAAGTAGCAAAGACTTCACACAGTCTACAAGTCTCTCAGTTTCCTCAAAAGTACGGGCATTGCGCTCCTTCCAAATTAACCACATAAGACACGCTGGAACCATATTCGATACTTTTGAAGTGTGACTCCACAACCAATTCCACCATGCAGTAAGAAGAGAAACAACATTCTTCAGCATCACCCACTGAACCCCAAACACACGAAGGACTTCACTCCACAAGGAATATGCATACTTACAATGGATCAATAAATAATCCACAATTTCCTCTTCACATCGACAAAGGCAGCACCAATTCACAATAGGTAACTTCTTCTTAACAAGGTTGTCTATAGTAAGAAGCCCACCCCTAGCAGTTGTCCATAAGAAAAAGGCCACCCTTTTAGGTATCTTAACACACCAAATGTTCTTCCAAGGAAAAGACACCAATGGGACTGCTAGCAATGAAGTATAAAAAGTGCACACATTAAAAACACCACTCCGATTCAATTGCCATATCATGGTATCATCACCCCCCCAGGTAACTTAGAGGAGATATACGCAAAGAAATCATAAAAGATCTCTGTCTCCCAGTCTTGAAATGCACGACGGAAACGTAAGTTCCAGCTTCTACCACCCCCATCCGGAGCATAATCAACCATTTCAGAAACCATAGCTTCCTTATTCATAGCAATAGCAAACAATGCCGGATATAAAACTTTCAAGGCAGAAGGGCTACTCCAAGGGTCACGCCAGAATTTGATACGAAAACCCTCACCCACCACATACAACACATGACCAAAGAAACTCTCAGCCCCCTTCCTAATGTTCTTCCACATGCCACATCCATGTGTCCCTCTAACAACTCTAGTGCACCATCCCCCACTATCCTCCCCATATTTGGAAGCTATAACCTGCCTCCATAAACGAGTGACCTCATTCCCAAATCGACAGAGCCACTTCCCAAGCAAAGCTTGGTTAAACAGCCCAATTTTCCAAATCCCCAAGCCACCAGACTCCACTAGCCACACAACTTTCTCCCAAGCAACAAGTGAGAATTTAAAGACATCACTAGATCTCCCCCAAAGGAAATTCCTCTGAATTTTCTCTAATCTGCCTGCCACATGTTGTGGAATAGTGAACAAAGATAAATAATAAGTAGGGAGACTTGATAAAGTGCTCTTCAATAAAGTAAATCTACCTCCTTTTGACAAATATAACTGCCTCCAACCTGCAAGCTTTTTTTCCATTCTTTCAATGATAGGGTTCCAAATTGAGGAATCCTTATAATAAGCCCCCAAGGGCATCCCCAAATAAGACATGAGTAAACAGCCTACCTTACAACATAAAATTCGAGCCAAGGCATCCAAGGTCCCAACCTCACCAACCAGTACAATCTCACTCTTACTAACATTTACTTTCAATCCTATGATAGCTTCAAAGAAAATTAGAACCATACGAATATGTAATAATTGTTTCTTGGATGCATCACAAAAGAGAATAGTATCATTAGCAAACAAAAGATGAGAGATACACAAACCTCCACATGTATTGGGATTTGCTTGGAATCCACTGAGAAAGCCTCCATCTTCTGTCCTTTTCAACAACCTACTCAATACCTCCATTACCAATAAGAATAGGAGTGGAGATAAGGGATCCCCTTGGCGAAGACCACGAGAGCTGCCAAAGAAACCAACTAGAGACCTATTAATAAGCACTGAAAAACAAGCAGTAGAAATACACATCTTCATCCAACTCACCCACTCCTCCCCAAAACCCATCCTCTCCATGAGGTAAAATAAGGCACTCCAACTCACATGATCATAAGCCTTCTCAATATCCAATTTAATAATCACACCTAGAATACCACTCTTCAATCTACTATCCAAGCATTCATTTGCAATAAGAACAGAGTCAAGTATCTATCTTCCCCCAACAAAAGAATTTTGGGAGTTGAAAATAAGTTTATCCAAAATACAACGAAGTCTATGTGCCAAAACCTTTGAAAGTAGCTTGTACAAACTACCTAACAGGCTGATTGGGCGAAAATCTCTAATATTGACTGCACTAAGCTTCTTGGGAATCAAACACAGAAAGGTGGCATTGAGTGATTTCTCAAAAATACATTCTTTATGGAAGTCTGCAAAAAAAGCCAAGATCTCCTTCTCAAGAACACACCAGCATTTTTGAAAGAACGCCATAGTAAAGCCATCTGGACCGGGAGCCTTATCGCCCTTAGCCTCCCGTAGGGCTGCAATGATCTCCTCCTTCTCAAACTCCCTTTCTAAAGCAGTCCAATTGGTTTCATCTAGATTTGCAAACTCTAACCCATCAATAGTGGGCCTCCAAGATTCGGCCTCTTGATACATGGACTTATAAAAACCCACCACTTGATCCTGAATTGCAGACTCATCCTTGTACAAAATGCCCTCAACCTCCACACCTCTCATAGTATTTGTACATCTATGAGAATTAGCAAGTCTATGGAAAAATCCAATATTATTATCCCCTTCTTTTAAGTACAAAGCCTTCAATTTCTGCCTCCAAGAAATCTTCTCCAAAGAAGCTAAATACTCAATATCAGCCTTTATCTCAGCCCTTCTTGCACTATCTGCCAGTGACAAAGTTTGCATCCCTTCTCTCAAATCTAGGTCCAGAAGCTCAGACAGCGAGTATTTTTTCTTAAAAGCCACATCCCCAAAAACATGTTTATTCCAATACTTCAAGTCACCCTTAAGAGCCTTCAATTTACAAGCTAGAACATAACTAGGAGACCCCACAAAATGGTATCCGTTCCACCAACCTCTCACAAGATCCACAAAACCCTCCACCTTAAGCCACATATTCTCAAATTTGAAAGAAGTCTTTCCCCTCAACATTCCACCTGCCTCCACAAGAAGAGGACAATGGTCCGAAATCACTCTAGGAAGAGGCCTTAGAATCACATCCAAAAAATGATCCTCCCAATCAGCTACCAACACTCTATCAATTCTAGACATAGAAGGGTTATCTGAGTCACGGAACCATGTATACTCACCCCTCACCAATGGTATATCAACCAATAAATTCCTCTCAATAAGGTCCGAGAATTTGTACATGGCTGGACTGAAAGAAGAACAACCAAGGCGCTCTGCTGGATATTTGATGATATTAAAGTCACCAAAAAGACACCAAGCAGCACTCCACCTCCCTCTCATACTATCAAGTTCAGTCCACAAAGCATCCCTAAGACCATCAGCATTCGAACCGTACACCCCTGTACATATCCAATCAAAACCGTCAACCACACCCTTTAACAAAACAGATACAGGAAAGCATCCAACCATGCTATCTATTTTCTTATACACCCTTGTATCCCCAGCTAGTATAACCACCCCCCCCCCCCCCCCCCCACCCCCTGCTATATGAATAGCATCCAAAGCCTCCCAATCAACAAAAGGGCTACTCCAAAGACTTTTCACAACAGCAGAATTGACAGAATCCAACTTGGTTTCTTGGAAACACACTACATCACACTTCCACTCCTTGAGTAAATTATTCACCGTATCCCTCTTTTGGGGATTGTTTAATCCTCTCACATTCCAAGATAAGAGTTTCAAATTCATGGACAACTAACTGAGCCCACCCCACAGAAATTCTCAATCTCTCTGATTTGTCAACCAGATTGCCCCTCATAGTTAACGGAAGAGACTAAATTCCTCAATTCCCTCATTCCTTTTTTTGATGAAGATGCATTGCGGTGCAAACTACCTACCGTGGCTTGTTTTTCCCACACTTTCTCAAGCTTTTGAAACAAGGCGATGCACTGCTGCTCGCATGAGTCAATAGGGAAGCCCACATATTTACTGAAGCCTTTGATCTTCCTCTTCACCCACACTGAAGGTTCCAGATCCTCCCCCACAAGAAAATCATCCAGTGCAGCCTCCTCTGATACTAACTCCATACCCCCTTGAGGATCCCACTTAGCCAGAGGCACACAATCCAAAGCATTCCCACCATCCTCATCCTTACCTAACCCCGTGGGATTGACCCAGTCCAGTAGCAAGATTTCATCATCCTTTGAATCAAAACCCAGCTCAAAAAGGGGAGAGAAACAATTTTTACACAGCAACTGGTGGTATCGGAACATATCGGAAAATCCAGAAACCAATAAAGATGGGGAAGAAGAGGGTTCGCCATTGACAGGTTGCCCACCAGAGGTAAAGACATCCCCAGAGTTTGGGAAGTCCTCCGCTGGATCATCAGCGACCATCACACTAAAACCCATACAACCCATCTCAGCCCTGCTTGATTTAGGGTCCACTGAAAGACCATTGACAGCCCCACCCTGACCACCGCACCCATCGGACCTTGTAAGGACACCACCCATCTCATCGGTGCTCGGAAACACCATCAAAGACTTCTCGGATGAGCCGTGGGGGTCTGATCCTTCACTAAACTGGCTTCCCACCGAAGAAAAGTGAGTCATAGTACACCCATCGGTCCTTGGGTGGTCCCCATCCAACTCACCGAGAAACCCAAGTTTCACCGAGGCGACTTGAAGAGAAGCTTCAGATTCTGGCACCGTTGCAGTCATTGGCGACACGAAATCCCCTCGTACCTCCTCTCAAACACTCGCCTCTTACCCACTTAGTCTGACCAATTGGAAGACCTTTAAAAGGCTTGGGTTTGACCGAAATATCTTCACTTAGTGAAGATATTGTAGCCTCGGGTTAGGCTTTAACAAGCCCACCTATAAGTTCTGAAATTTCAGGCCCACCACTTATATCCATGGGCCATTTAATTTCAGTAGTACCCAGACAAGTCACCACCCGTCTCCCATCCTCAGGCTTGCACACTCTCAAAGCCAAAACAGCTAGAGACAACTCAAACTTAAAAGCCCGCGTGGGTCTGCCATGTTTGACTAAAACATTACCACTTATAACTGAAACATTATCTGAAGTAGGGGCGGAGCCAAGAATTTTTGTTGAGGGGCCAAGTTGCAATACTAATATATTTATCAAGACAACCCTCATATACATATATATATATATATATATATATATATACACAGACACATTTTTTTATGATATATACACATATATACACATTTTTTTTATTTGATAAGTTATATATATACACTCACTCAACCAAAAAAAAAAGAAATTAGTATTTTCAATCAAAGTTATGTTTGATGACGATCTTTATAAAATAAAATTCATTTTTTCCATTTTCATAGTGAAATTCTTAAAAAGTTTCATTTTAAATACAAATTAGGAAATTTTATACTAAAGTAAAAAATCTTTCAATTAAACTAATGAAAATTTCAAAAACATGCAACTAAAGACATTAAAATAAGTTAGGCTCCAAACATATTTAAAGTTATCTTACTCTAACATATTATGTGTCAACTAAAGACACATTTCATGTGTAGTTTTAGTAACAAGATTTTTTTAATGAGTCGATGACTTGTTAATTGCCACATAACAGGTTAAAAAAGATAAATTCAAACATGTTTGATGCCAAACTTTATCAAATATTTAACAGATGTAAGAGCACATTTTACAATAAAAAATAAAATTACGAAAAATAAAATTATATCTCTATAACTATTAGACTAATTATTTTTTTTAAGCGTATCATTGGACTAATTCAAATATTTAGGGGTGGGCAACTTTTATTTTTATAGACTAAACTTTAAAAATATTAAAATAATTATATATATAATTTCAAAATTTTTGGGGGGGCCAACCTTCAACACTCCGCCCCTGATCTGAAGGGTCTTCATGAAACCTGTTCAGCCCCGATATAGTTCCAAAATTTTCAAAATTCTTGCTTTTTTGCTGATTGCCAAAAACAGATAAAAGTTTCCAGTTACTCTTCCCACTCCGGCCACCACCAGCAAGCTGACCACCTCCACCACCATTATCTTTGGCCAAAGATACTGGTTTAGGACCAGAGCAAAAATTCCTAAGCTCTTTCTGAAACAAAGACCAACCAGCTCTATTAGAGCTTGCTAGTATCATTATACAACCTCTCCTAGACCCTCCAAAATATACTGCAATAGCAACAAACAGACCAGCTTTGTTAGATCTCTCACAGAACTCTTAACAACTTCCCATTTTCCCTAAATCTCTTACAAAGTAAAACATGGCTAGGCACCCAATCTCGTATATCTTCGAGACAAGAAAGTATCCACTCCATGCCCCTACATCGAACCCAAATAGAGCTCTTAACATTCCAACGTGTCTCGTGTATAGCATACGAATCAGACCGCCCCCCATCAAAGGAAAAAGAAAAAAGTTTTGCATCAATATGAAACGACCTCTTGCTGCCCCCAAGGACAAAGGATTGAGGTTTAGGAGGGATGTTATGAGAGGTTACTATGGAGGGAGAACTTGGTATGGTTAAAGATGCAAGTACAAGGGTATGTTGTTTAGGCAAAGCTTGGTTAGACCCCTGAGGTGGTGGGGAAGGGGAGGGCAAAGGCAGTGGTGGAGGAGGGGGATATGGATATGGGAAAAACCCAAACTGTGGAGGAAAGCATATGGGGGAGGGAGAAGGAAAATGTGAGGGTGGCAAAAAAGGAAAGAAAGTAGGTGATGGTTGAGGGAGAGGGAGAGGAAGAGGGAGAGGGTGGGGTGGAGGAGGGGGGTGGAGAGGGTGAGGATGGTGTGGGGGAGGGGGGTGGGAGGGAGCAGGAGTCATATCATGAAGGATGAGGAAACGGTCACCCAAATAAATTTACCAGAGCAAAGGATAATGGAGACGAAGTTGAAAATCCTTTTTTTTATTGAATAACTACATAATGGAAAGAGGAACACAAGCTTTTGGAAAACTGAAAGTTTTAAATCAAGTCAAGATTTCATAACTTATCTTGGATTACTGGAAACTGAGTAGGCAATAAAAGCAAGGTATAAAAGAATGGAGAGGTCTGAAATTTCAGGCTGGAGATAGCTAACATACATGCCATCCTTAGTGCATGTTAAGCTTCCTGACAGCCTACGGAAGTGAGCCAAAATTGCAGAATGTCCAGCTTGAAACATAGGAAAAGCTAAAGTAAATGGGGTGGTTTGGGTCCAGTGTCCAATGGCACTGGACCCGTTGAGATGGTGACACGTGTCATCATCCAAACTTAATTAAAACTGATCCAACCGCTTCCCAACCTAAAAGGCTCAATACTAAGACTCAATAATAACTAAAATAACCTATCAAAGGTGCTAATAAGGTCCAACATCAAAACTAGACCACAATTCTTGAATCTTTGTATATTTAATCTTCTTTTTCCTTGATCTCTTCCTTGTCCTCATCATAACCATTCATGAACAAAAAAAGAGAGATGTGGACGATATAGAAGAAGAAATCAAACATAAATGAAATCACTGAGTCGAACATTGATGAAATTGAGGACATAGATGATTGAGTGGCAGGTGGAGGGGGGGATTTAAACTTGGTTGCATTCAATTTATACCACCTCACAATAAACTCCCTAAGAATAGTCTAAAAAGGCAAAGAGCTCCTGCCATCCAACTTGCATATGACAGTCCCATCACTAGGTCTATAGGCATTAATCCATTTCCAGGTAGCCTTTAGATCCCATCCAACTTTCATCCTATTTTAGAACACCTAGATCAAGTCAAGCCTAGGAAGCCTTTAGATCCCATCCCACATTCACCCCATTTTAGAACACCTAGATCAGTAGACATATAAGAATCTGAGGTCAGTGAACAATTTCAAGTAATGATCCATATAACACTCGGGCCAATTCAGATTATATGAAATTTCAAGTAGGGGATTAGGTCATGGTTCCAATTAGGCTCAAATGGATTCCCTACAAAGCCGTTAGGCAATTGCAAGCCTGTAGTACTAGGACCACTCAAATTGTTGAAATGGTTTAGACCAAATGCATATAATTTATTAATGATTTTTCAACATATTACAAAAGTAGCTCCACCATTAATATTGAGGATTTGGTTCGTTCTAAAGGCCCAACAGTTAATTTTATCCCCCATGTTCTAGTTACAAACCCTATGACTCATCCAACGCGTAAAGAACATATTGATGCTATTTTAGATGAGCAAATTGTTTCTACTAGGGATGGAGGAAACTTGTGCTACCTAGTTATTTGAATGGGCAACCAGAGTCAAACCGCACCTGGATCACCAAAGAAGAGCTGCAGCAACTAGACACTGATATATTAAAATTACTACCCAAAGCTATACTCAACAGGGTTGAGTCTTTCCTACCCTGGAAGAATTAGTGCAGATACCAAGATGCACAAAAATTAGTTCTATTTTGAATCTCGAACTTTGAAATTTCATTGATGTAATTTTATCTTGATTGAAGATTTTGTGGGATTATGTTTTGTTTTTAAATTATTCTTCTTATTGATGTACTCAATGAAAACCTACTTAAAAGGGCTCCAATAAATATTCTAGGCAGACCTTAGTGAATAAAATTTTGTCTTGGAATTTTTCCAATTATTGCGTGATTGTTAGAATATTTATGTGTGAGTGGTATGGTTAGTCAAGTGTTGAAGCCCCACATTAAACACTAATGACAAGAGTGAGTGGTTAATATAATAAAATTAGACCTAAACTTATTGATTTAAGCTTTTTAGTGGTCTCCCTATATGTTATACTAATTACTAAATTGGATTCTCCCCAAGGTTTTATCTCCCAAACAAGTGGTACCATAGCAAATGGTGGTGTACAACAAGGTGACAAAGTATGCGGGGTCCCTTTTACTGTTGGAGTAGGAACAAGGTGCATGTACTTAGAGCCCACACAAATGCGTATCGAATAAGGGAAGCCCATAAAACTAGATGATCTTGGAAAAAGCCCGACAAAGTAGTTGACAATGGCGCTAGATCAAAAAGAACAACGTGTACAAGGTTCCCATGGACATGGCTATGTAGGGTTCCCATCAATGAGCATATGGGGTTAAGAAATGGTTTCCATGGACAGCAAACGAGAGGCCCATGGATGATGTTTTGATGAAAAAAAAAAAAAAAAAACCCATAGGCAAGGGAGAGCTAATAGGATTTTTTCGTGACCCACAAAGAGGTTTCAAAGCCATAAAGAGCCAATAACTCACATGTGAGGGGAAAATTTTTGGGTATACATGTGTGAGTGAAATCCTGCATTGAATAATAATAACAAAAGTGAGTAGTTAATATAAAATAATTAGGCCCAAACACGTAAGCTTAAACTTTTGGGACTAGTGATATCTTTATATGTTATATTAATCTCTTAATATTGGGAATAAGAGACTCCAATTGAGAGATTAATTTATCAAAATAAGACTAACCACTCAATTGGGGTCTTCTCTCCCCAATATTCAACTTTTGGACCAACTTTTGTCCCTATATATTATATTTACCCCTCAATTATCTCCCCCAACAAGTGGTATCAGAGCTAAGTTCAACTAGGAGAGTGTTCGTGAATGGAACCAAATCCCATCAAGTAGAAGATGGAAAACAGTCATGTTCACTCCACCTATGGTTGAGTAAGCTCTCTATTGTTGATTGTAATGAATGACACTAGGACTGATAATAAAAAGACTTTAGTTCAAAGGGAAGAGTAATTGAAATGCCACAAGTGACTTGGTAGAAGGCTTACACATGAAGGGGAGATTTGTTGGAACATTCATGTGTGAGTGGTGCGATTAATTAACTTACATGGGATACTAATGACAATAATGAGTGGTCAATATAATATAATTGGGCCCAAAGTCATTAGCTTAATCTTTTGGGTTAAGTGGTGTCCTTATATATTATATTACATACTTAATTGGAGTCATCCTAAGGCGTTATCTTCCTAATAGTGATGATTCCTAGCAACTTAGGTGTTGATTCCTATGTTTTTTTGCTTAGTGTTGATTCCAAGCAAACCCTAAATGTTGATTCTTAGGTTCAGCTACATCAATTCAAACTAGTCAGTTTTAGCTACATCTATCCTTTCAGACATTCTATTATATCTAGTTATACACTTTGTTACTTCCCTAGTTGGCATATCCTTTTTTACTACTTCTATCTTTTTAGATTCCCTTAACTTGAAGAGGGGTTTGTCTTTGATGAATTGGTGTTGTATTTGTCGAATAAATGGGAAACAATGGGTCACATTTTCATTCGCTACAATGTTGTTTTTTCTCTTTGGCGGGATGTACTTCAAATGTTTGGAATTCACTGGTTCATGTCGGGGTCTGTTGCGAGATTAATGTTCTAGTGGAGAAATTGGCTCAAGAATCATGGCTCAAACTTTTGGAATTTGGTGTTGGGTTGTTTGATGTGGATTGTTTGGAAGGAGCGGAATCTTTGTTTGTTAGAGGATACTGAAAGTACATTGGATCAATTAAACTTTGCTTCTGCACACTCTTTTTGATTGATCCAGAGTTTGAGGTTCAGCACAATGTTCTTCCATTTTTGAGTTCCTAGCTTCTCTTAGATCTTCCACTTAATATTCTTGTACTTTGTTGATCCTTTGTGTTAATTTTTTTATTTACCGTTAATTAAACAAAACTACATACCTATTATATAAAAAAGACATTTTCTCATTGGTGCATTAATTGCTCTCATCTAAACATGAACAAACCATCTCAAGCAACTCTCACTCACCTTTTCATCAATAAGGGTCACCCCTATCTGTAAGAGAACTTCCACATTATGAATCATATCGTTCATTGCATTTCCACATATCCATCTTAAGATTCTCATTCGTTTACACTCATTTTATGAATATGTTGCTTCTAAATAACCCAACATTCAATGCATAGAGCATATCTGGTTTTATGGCAACCCTAAAAAAATTTCCCTTGAACTTAGTCGATATTCTACAATCACACAATATTCTTAATTCACTTCTCCACTTCATCCACCCTACTCTCATCCTATGTTTCACATCCTCTTTGATCTCTCTATCTTTCTGGATTATTGATCAAGATATCAAAAACTTTCGCTCTTAGTTATCTGTTGACCATCAAGTCTTACAGCCCCTTCATTTTTGTTTCTACTCTTACTAAACTTACATTCCATCTACTTTGTTTTAGTCCCACTTAACCGAAAACCTTTAGATTCCAGGGTGTCATGACAAAGTTCCAACTTGAAATTACCTTTAACTATAGTTTCATCCATTAAAAATATATCATCTACAAAAGGCATACACCAATAAAGAAATGATTAAGTTGTGGATTCTTAAAATTTATCCTAATCGAGAGAAACCAAGGAAATGTTAAATAGATTAGTCATTTACAACTTATGGATCACATTTCTAAGACGTCCATTTTTCATTTAAAAAGACAGCCTCATATATCTTTATACTTCATGATCTAGTTTTATGTTTTCCTTTATGTCCATGACACCATTTATAGTATTCTTTGGTTGTTGCATCCAAACAGTTAGTTATCTGATCATCCAAACCAAGAGAAAATTCCCAGCTTGGCCATATGACTGCATCAACCGAAAACTTGAATACCAAGGGTTAAGCAAGTTTTGCTGACTACCATGCCTCATGAAGCAGAGGTCCTTAGTTTGACTATTCCCCAAAGGAACCAGCTCCACATGATTTTCACAGGTTCACCCAGTGTGTGTGTGCATGGGTGAGGATATATCCTCGTTGCTTCACCCCTTCCCCCACCCCCAAAAATACAAGATGAAGCAAAAGGAAAAAAAACTCCATCTCTCCTATAATTTCCAAGGTCATTAAAATAAATCCTGTTATCTCAACTAATCAGAGTAGAGACTAATAGGAAATATTCATAACAGCAATAAAAATTAATTATATTTATATGAAAGATCATTGAACTTACTTGTATTAACCTCGTCACCTCCCAAGTGAACAAACTTGAATTTGAAAATTTTGCTGAAATCTGAAAAAAAAAAAATATATATATATATATAATATAAATAATTTTTTTTTTTTTTTTTAACATTGGTCTTAAAATAAAAATTATATTAATGCTTTCAGAAACAAAAGGTACCATTTTCTTAATGGGAACAATGGTGCAATGTTTTTTCAAGAGGAAATTGTGATATTACCTGATAGAATTCCATCTATTACTTTAAAGCTGAATTTGTTGCTGACATCAAGTGGCTCCGGACAATCCTTGGACGGCCACAGGGAAGGATAGCCAATCCCCCTAAACATTTAAACTGTGAGCTCCCATGACAACTTAGTGCAAAGTCATTGCAAGAGCAGTTCATCTCTAGACCTTAGAAGACCATGATGCATATAAGAAACTAAGAATATCATTAGAGCCCTTTCTCTTCTTTGGTTGCTATGACTTTGTAAATATCTCAAAATGAACTTTAATTATATAGGGAAGTGTGACAGATATACACTAACATGTTGTTCGGAAAACAACCAAAGCCTGTCATTTTTCAATTTGTATTGATTGTACTTTGTGTACTTTGTTAGAAGTATTGGTTAAATGATTAAATTTACCATATCTCAACAACTTAAGCTTTTGGGACAATCGGTAATTTAACATGATATCAGAGCATGAGATCCTGGATTCGATCCTTGTCTCCTCCACTCTACCTCCCATTTAAATTCCCACGTGTTGAGCTTCGCCTATTAAAAGGTAATTTCAACCCACACGTGAGGGGGAGTGTTAAAAGTATTGGTTAAATGATTAAATTTACCATATCCCAATAGCTTAAACTTTTGGAACAATCGGTAATTTGACATACTTAAAAGATTTACTTCTCTTTTTATGATTCAAAGCACTAAAACCTCTACATTGGTGTCTTCAATTTTTCTGGCTCGGTAAGTTCTTTAGAGTCATGTCTTTGAGCTCAGAAGTTTTTTCAATTCATGGAACTATGTTGTAATACTACGTGGTTATAAAGCTTACTAGTTTGAGTTGTTAAGACAACAGAAATTTTACAAGTGGTATTAAAAATTATCTTCAAAACTTGGATCACAAGGTACTCTTAAACAATATATAAAGTTCATAAATTTTTATGGACTACCTAAAATGAAAAACGCAGCAATTAGATTTTTTTTTTCCTATCATAAGGAGATAATAATCCAACAATCTTCTAGGATCTACAATTCTCCACGCAACTTCAAGGCCAAAATGTCTTGCTAAGAGTATGTTAGAGAGCTATACAAACTTTTCTAGCTGCAGCTGGCAATTCTTTTATTCAGTAGTTACATTTGGCCAGAGTGACAGTCCATGGAACTTATGTATGTGCAGAGTTTGAAGTGAAAGAAGCTCTAGTAGTCATTGCTGTAGTGCATGACAACATGTTCAATATTCCAAGAATCAGATGAAGGGAGAAAGATGAAATTTTAATAAAGAAATGCCAATGAGAAATTATTGTTAATCAAAAGAATTAAGATGTCAATCAATAATGCAAGAGGTAGTTTCAAAAAGCAGAAAGGTTGATTAGACAGGAAAAAAAACAATAAAGGATAGTTAGTAAAATGCAGCACAAGTAACAGAAAGGATAAATTCAATGTACTGAGTATCAGGAATAAATAGATTTGGTTAAGGAAGTCTTTTTTTTTTTCATTTACACATTGAAATTAGACTACAATGAGACTTGGCAGAGGTAGAAGCTACCATGAGCGAGCATGTCCAGGAACATCAATTTCACCCAATACATTGATCCCTCGTCTTTGAGCATAACTGCAAAAATTAATAATCAATATATGAGAAGAACAATGAAAGATGAAGGTAATAACTAGACAGTGAAGTAGATTCAAAAATTACTTGCCTCACAATTTCTGCAGCATCAGCAAATGTATATCGTTCTGAAACTGAATATGCACCATCCCACAGTTTTGGATATGAAGGTATCTCCAAAGGGAAAGACTGTGTATCTACAATGTGCCAGTGCAACACATTCTGCAAGAAAGTGGGAGATAGTCAGCATATCAGTCACTTAGGCAAAAATATGGTATCACTTTTTTGATAGATAAAAGTATGGTATTGCATGGAAGTAAATTAATTGCTCACAACAATCACAGGGATATATGTGTTCAAGGTTTAGATACACCAAACTCTAGAAGACTATTTGCATTAATTGAAGAAGACCTTTTTTTTCTCAGTTCATACTTATCTCTGCATTGATTGAAGCCAGTCCCACAAAGTCAGCACATAAAATCAAATATACACAAAATTTTCTTGATCTCTAGAAAACCTTTTCCAACCACCATCACTGAGGCTGTTAATGACCATCTACCTCTCTTCTTCAAGCTGTTAATGACAGCAACCACAAGGCTGGCAAGTGGCAATAATATGCAGTTACATTATATTCATATTACTAGTTATTACAAACTTGAGCAACAATATCGCTCTACTTAAAGTATTCAATATGCTAATAGTATGGTCCACCCAAATAAGAAAAAAGACAACTAACTAAGGCACAGTTGTCAAGATTTTATTGCATTGATAATTGATTTAATTCCACGGTACAAGTGTGAAGCATACGGTAATTTCATATCTGTTCTCAAACAAAATATGGTGAAAATTGATCTAAATTATAAATCTAGCAAAGTAAAGGTTCAGGAACAATTGCAGCAATATGCTATGATGTGAAGCTGCATAAATTTTTATAACAGAAACAGTTGTAAATTCGAGTTTTCTGCTCTTGAGCATGGTTGTTGAAAACAGCAAGCGTTGAGTTATACAGCCCATACCAGCTTTGCATAGGCCATTGAATCAATAACATTCTTTATCACTGGCAATGGCAGATAGTGTCGAGATGTGTCTGCAACAATTTCATCCTCAAGTCAGCAAACAAAAATTTAAAATTTTTCTTTCTTACTTCAAATTGTCAATAACCAATAGTGTCAGATCTACTTATGTCATGTTCTCATTTGTATCCTGAAATTTTGAGGTAGACATGTTAGAGTTATGTGGCACAATATAGCAATTTCTTCTTTGATAATTTCTTGTGAAATTATTAGCATAAACTAGTGATTTATGAAATAGGTCTACTAGATATTGTAGACTAAAGATACGACTAAACTCATATATGGTCCTTGACTGGTCCATATCCATCAATCATGTATCATACCATTCTAGGTACATGGTCAGACCATGATGGAATGGACGTACAAGTTATAATTTCTCATACTATGAAAGACAAAGGGCTAGTCTTTCGATAGGCAGAGCAGAACAATCTCAGTAGTTCTTTTGTATGAGGTTTTGTACAAGTTGAGCATCAAACTTAGTGGCAATACTATATAATCATTGATATGAAGAAGTTGAACTAAAGGTTACCTAGGGTCCGTTTGGTAGAGGAGTTTGAGTAATGTTGTTTATATTTTTTTGAAATACATGTGGGTGAAAAAAGGTGTAAAAATGCGTAAAATGTTGTTTAAAAACTGAAAACATATTGCTAAGATACTCTACCAAACGGGCCCCTAATCTTTACAATTTCCAGAAATCAAATAATGTTAAATATGCACATTATAATTAAAAGGAGAAAATAGAAAAATAGGAATTAAAGATTGTTAACTATGAATATCATATCCTCAAAGATAGAGGATAGAACATATCAACAATAAAAAAATTAAAAAAAAATTTGATAAGTATATATCAACAATAAAAAAAATATTGTTCAGGAGTAAATGAAAGGCATCTCACCTATTAAGAGCCCTCGAAAAGAGAATCTTGGCTGATCAATAACAGTCCATGGGACCATAGGAACCTCAATTACCCTAGTTGTAAAGTTAAAAAGGCATAATTGGCTGAATGTCTGTAATATTTAATTTCAAAAGAAACATTAAGGATTTTTACACGTGTTCAATTAACTAAGAAAAAAGAAACTTTTTTTTTTTTTGATAGGTAAAAAGAAACATATTTTAGTGTCATAAAAAGCAGCACATGACCTGAAATCCATGCAAAGCCCCATAAACTGTATGTGCCTGCGTCATTTTAGAATACAATGGATCACAAAACCATAAACTAATCAAAAGCTACAACACAACCTATGCTAGTCATCAATGATCTGATAAATGGCCATCCATATGACATCTCAATATTGACAACCAAATCATGGATTATTGGTCATGTTGTTTGAGGTTGCCAAGTGCAAACAACACGTTTCCATCTTAGACACCAACACTGGCTACAGTCTCCAACTAAATTCTCCCCCCCCCCCCCCCCCCGATCGTATCTATTCCATGAACAATTTAGAAATATATAAGACAAGAATTAACAAATTTGTGGAGATTGACTTTATCAAGTATATTCATTGCTGAACAAAATTCCATGAATAGTATATTGTACAGAAATAATTAGCTTAGTTTTAGCACTAAAAAATTAGGATTCAAGCTTGCCTAAAAATACAAAGCTGTGGCCAATATATGCAATATGATTGAAGCTTTTAGAAATAACTTACACTTGTTAATTTTACATGGTTTATGGTCCAACCACCTCAGAATTTGTTTAAGATAAATTTTATAGTTATAATAGTCTTCATAAAAATGTGTCAATATTTCCTTATAGGCTATTAGCTCAATGGAGCAAAAGTTAATTTGGTAAGATGAATACTTTAGCCTTTTTTCTATTTTGAAATCAATCACCATGTATGTAATAAAATATTAAATGTCACAGCAATATTTTCAAAGAATGACAGATTTACTAATTCTTGCTTTCATTCTCCATGTTAAAGAAAGATACCCTTGTAAATATCCTCAAGACAAAGGTCAAGATAATTCTCAATATGTCAAGGCAAATCTGAAGAACCTTATTTATATGTAAATTTTCAACGGGTAAAGCAAAATTCAATCTATATTAAGTGGTAATGTCCCAAAACATAGCACAAGAAAACTGCATAATTGTAAATTTAAGCAGGTGGTAATGCAGACTTATAATCACCAACACTAAAGTATATCAAAATGAAACTTCATATGGTGCTAAGAAGCAGAAAAGGGATTATTTTCACCCACTTCAAGATAAGCATAACCAGGCTTCCCAGATGCAGGAACTGATAACTTGTATGACTCATCAATACCATATTGTAACTGCACAGCAAAGAAGAGCTTTCAGTGATTGATGTCTGCATTCATTTATTTTAAATATAAAAAATTAAATTAAATTAAAAAAAGCACATATGAAATTGGAAATTTCCCCAATAAAATAGTCTTGGAGCATTTTGAACAGTTGACGCAGATAAGCCAAGAGACTATATCTATGAAGGTATGGAAAGAGAGATGAACTCAGATTATAGAAGCTACTATATTTATCTCCAAAACTATTACCCAATACAGTAAAAAAAAAAACACCAAGCAAGTCCCTTATTTCCCTTGTTTGAGAAAATAAAGGGAGGATTTAACACATTATCCAATTGTTCTGATTGTTGAAGATTCTAGAAATAATTCCAAGTTGGTAGACTTCCGTATATAGATTGATTGTAAATATATATGTTTCCTAGATTAGAGATTTGCTCTACTGGCGTGGAGATTTGTAGTCCTAAACTTTAGCATTCCAATCATGTATAGTGGCTATTTATGCTCACAATATTGTAAAAAGAAAAGTATGAATGAAAACCAAGTTTTGACTCAGATTACTTCTTCTTCTCCAAAAGTTTACACCAAGCAACATGCAAATGAATATACTTGTTCCTTACACTTATAAGACCCAAAAGAAAACTATTTTACACAAATCCTCATTAGAAACTAGCCAATCTTTTATAAATATATGAAAAATAATAAATTCTATCTTCCAAAATCATTAATCATGTTCATGCCCACATGCATAACTCGTTGGAAATAGACAAAGGAAAAAAAAAAAATGTAATCAGAAACATTATCCAGTGCCAAATGCCAATTCATGAGGAATTAGAAAAGAAAAAAGAAATTGCAAATAAGCAAAACCCACATAGAAACATCAACCGACTCATGAAAAGAAACAGTACCTGGTCATCTGCTGACAAAACAACCACATGGAGACCCTGAAGCAGAAACGAAGTATGAATCTTAGAAAAATTGCCATCTGCAACATGAGCCACCCGTACCATATCCAGCAACCTTGAAAACCCATCTTTCAAAATCCCAGAACCATCATTGTACTTGGTCCCCTCAGTGTTGAGCTCAAAATCCTTACTCAAGAACAGATTTTCACGTCCATGGCTCACAGAATGTGGCATTGGCCATATGTTCAACCTGTCCACACTAACACCATCTATTGCAAGCACTGCTTGAACCAACAACAACACCCACACTATCTTCCCCATCATCAAAATCTGTGTCAAAGAAGCTAATGCACAATGGGGTTGTACCAATTTGCACAATACTACAGGTAGGTAGTATTTGGTAATAGTATTAGTACACCAGCTTTACCTACCAAACAAGATGGGGAAGGAAGTGTATGAGAATGTGATTGGTTTTAATTTTATAGTGAAGCAAAAAGTGTTTTTTTTTTTTTTTTTTTTTTTTTTTTTTTTTTTTTTTTTTTTCTGAATAAAGCAAAAGAGTGGTTTGGGTGAAAGGAATCTTATAGACATAATAAGAAATAGTGTTTGGCTGCTGAAGACAAAGAACGTGGGTTAAATAGTTAAATAGGAGGGAATAAATTTGGACGTTTGTTTTTTTCTTTTTTCTTTTTTCTTTTTTTTTTTTTTTTTTTAAAAAAAAAAAAAACTCTCTTTCTTTCGCATGAAAGTTGAAACTTGGAGTCAAGTCTTTTTTTTATTTTTTATTTTTTTTGTTAAGAATAAAAATGATTATGCACTCTATCAAGATGTAACTCCACACCTAAAGCACCCAGGTTCTCGTAGGCAAGATTTTGGGTTTGTGCTTGATAGAGTTAAGAAGAAGCTTGCAGGGTGGAAAGCCAATCTTCTCTCGATGGCAGGAAGACTTGTTCTAATCCAATCCTCTTCTTCCACTATTCCAGCTCATGTCATGCAAAATGTGCTCCTGCCTAATAAGATTCTTGAAGGGATAGATAGGGTTAATAGGAACTTCTTGTGGGGTTCCACGGAAAGCACAAGAAAGATGCACTGGGTAAATTGGCATAAGGTTACCAAGCCAAAGGAGTTAGGAGGGCTTGGTTTGCAATCAGCCAAAGGTAGAAACACGGCTCTTTTGGCTAAACTTAACTGGCGTTTTCATACGGAGAGTGACTCTCAATGGGCAAGGGTTCTTAGATTGAAATACTGCACTAGATTGAGAGTGGAGTCCAGGAAGGATTCGAGGCTGCCTTGTTCTCCCACATGGAGAAGTATGATAAAAGGAGAAGATGTGTTCCAAAATGGAGTGAAGTGGATCCCTGGGCATGACAGTAGCCTAAATTTCTGGTCGGATCGTTGGTTAAACATTGGCCTAATTAGACACCTCATTCATGGCCCCCTCCCCCGTGACATAGTGAATCTCAGAATCAAGGATGTGGCTGCCCCGTATGGCTAGGATTGGTCAGTAATCCCCTTTGAGCTTCCTGATAACTTAAAAGTTGAGATCCAAGCTATACCAACTCCTATTCTCACTAGAGGAATTGATAAAATAGCCTGGAGTCCCTCACCAAAGGGCACTTTTGATTTAAAGAGTGCTTACTGTTTTGCAATCGACCCCTTAAAGACTGAAACGTTTGCTGGAAAATGGATATGGAAGCTTAACACCCTCCCTAGAATCCAAATGTTTGTGTGGAAATGTATGCATGGTAGCATCGGAGTAAAGGAGTGTCTTTTGGGTAGAGGGATTAATCTGGATCCTACATGCCCCTTGTGTCATTTGGAAGCTGAATCCATTTCACATGCTCTCCGTGACTGCATTTGCATCAAACCTATCTGGGCTCAGCTGCATCAATCCCTCCTTTTTCACTCAATCTACCAGGGAATGGCTTCTTTCTAACTGCCATGACAAGACCAGCTACATGGCAGACCTTCCACCTTGGAATTCCATTTTCCTATTTGCCATTTGGATTATCTAGAAGCAAAGAAACCTGTTGGTTTTCAAAAACAAAGGCATTAACCCAAACATTGTGCAGGAGATCATTATGCAGTCCAACGAATTTGTCCATTGTGCAGGAAGATGGAAGCATCGCAGACAAGGGGTTGTTAAAAGAATTTGCTGGGGAAAACCTGATATGGGGTGGCTGAAGCTCAACATGGATGGGGCTGCAAATGGTGTGCTGGGTTTAGCCGGGGGTGGAGGTGTTGTAAGGGATGAGAATGGCAACTGGGTTATAGGTTTCTCTAGGAGATTAGGGAAAGCTAGCAGTTTTTTGGCAAAGCTTTGGGCTCTTAGGGATGGCCTTCTCTTATGCCAACAACTAAATTCCCCCAAGATCATTGTGGAAATGGATGCTAAATCTCTTGTAGATGCTTTTAACAATCCTAGTTATACTAATACTGTCATCTCCCCTCTCTTTGAAGACTGCAAACAGTTGATGCTAAAATTATCCCACTGTCGGATCAAGCACATTTTCCGCGAAGCCAATGGGTGTGCAGATAGGCTAGCTAATATTGGCTGCTTGCAAGCTATGGATTTTATTGTGTATTCAAGTCCGCCTGTGGACGTTTTATGTTTTGTTGAGGCTGATAGCCACGGTTTTTGTACAAGCAGGGTCTGTCCTGCAGTTTAGCTTTCTTTAATGAAGTTTCCTTTCTACCAAAAAAAAAAAAAAACTCCACACCTATCAGAAAAAAAAAATGTAACTCCAAAAGTTTCGTCATATTATCTTACCGATTTTGCTTCTGTTTCTTAATAATATTTCAATTTTTCTTTCTTAAAAAAAAAAAAAAAAAAGCATATATTGTCCATATATAGATGATTTCCTTTTCTAGAATATTTTGTTTACTTTAATTATGTATCAAGGTGCATACATAGACCTTAGGTGTGATTTTATTTTATAAATTTACATGTATCACGTTTATTATTATTTTTTGTTCTTTAGTGAGCATGTTTATCTATTCTATTTTATTCTATATATATTAAGAGGATTTGGAAAGTTAGTTATTGTTTTTTTTCTTGTCAAAAATACCCCTAAATTAATTAACCAACAACTTAAAAAATGGGGTTAAAATAGTAAATTGGCAAAAGAAAGCTAGTTATTGTTTTTTTTACTGTTAAAAATACCCATACCTAAAACTAAAAAATGGGGTTAAAATAGTAAATTGACAAAAATATTAAATTCCTACTTCTACGTTGAAATGCCTTCATACATTTTTTTTTTTTTTTTTTTTATACAAGATAGAATTCTACTCTAGCTTAATCTAAGTGTATATGTGTGTGAAACTCCCTCTTGGAAACTTGAACCTCGGCCATTGCCTCCCACACTCCACATGCACTTATACTTGTGAAGTGACCATCGCACCAATGGTGTGCGATGGTGGCTTCATATTTCTAATAAACTCCTACTTTTATGTTAATTTAAATTTTTACTTCTACTCACTAACTCCCTACAAAATAGGATCACTCTTTTATTAGTTTTAAAACTCCTCTAATCTACAAAACTCACCCCACTTTTTTTTTTAATTATTGGAAAAAGTAGAAATCTCAAATTATAATAAATGCAAATTATTAATTTTTACCCAAAAAATAGAAGAGCCTCTGAGCATGCGCTCACAGCATTATTGCTCGTTGGTGATTTTTTTTTTTTTTTTCCTAAAGTCGGTTCAAATTTCATGTTACATATATTGACCAAATACATATGTATGATTTTATGGATCCATTCAAATGTTTTCCTAAATAACAAAAACGAACTTATCTGGGTGTGTCAGAGTCATACTTATTGCATCTAGGTCCACTAGCCTGATAATCCGGACCGTTGATAACAATTTGCTAGATCTAAATCTTAGCTATTTGATTTTGATCTAGTGGTGGCGGTGCGAATAATTACCATGAATCCCATCCCAGTCTATTCCTTATCCCATGTGCAAGCAAGAGAACCATTGCCAAAATTCTTTAATGCTTACCATACGTGTCTATATATATATATATATATAGGGCAAAACTTAGATACAGTACCTTACGTATAGTACGTTAGGTATCCCTCTTAAAATTAAAACACCTGTCCATTGAGTTAACAGTGAAATTAGCGTTAAGTCTCCTTCTATTTTTTTTTTCTTTCCCCTGTTACTGACTCTTGAACTCCGGCGGAAAACCTCAAACACAAACCCAGCTCCTAATGTTCTCTCTCTCCCTCTCTTTTCTTCTCTTTCTCTCTTTCTTTCCTTCTCTCTCACTCATATTAGATGAAATATATGAATCCAGCTCTCTGAATTCTCTATCTCGCTCTGTTTTCGCAGATTAATTGGCTGGAACTAAAGTGATTCGTTGGTATGTATTGGCTAAATCTCATTGTAGGTTTTCAATTCTAGTTGCTGGGTTTGTGTTATTTTGAGGTTTGGTAGAGTTTTTCTTTGTTGATTATGATCTGGGTATCAATTTTTGTTAATGGGTTTGTGTCATTATTGCTTTGGTTTGTTTTGTTTGGGTTTTCAATTCTAGCTGCTGAGTTTGTGTTATTTTGAGGTTTGGAAGAGTTTTCCTTTGGGTATTTCTGATGAAGGTTTCAATTTTGGTTAATGGGTCTGTCTTACTATTGCCTTGATTAACTTTAATTTGGGTTTTCAATTATAGTTGTTGGGTTTGTGTTATTTTGAGGTTTGGAAGAGTTTTCCAATGGTTATTCTGATTTGGGTGTCAATTGTTCAAAGGAAAATTAACAGTAGATGGACATTGATATCTCTGTTCACCTTGATGAAGCTAAGTTCTAATTATTTTTTCAACGTTTGATGTTTGTCTTTGGTGTTTGATTGATAGTTCAAATCTGAAATTTGAAATTGGGAAGGCAAAAGATTCTTAGTACAACAATCATATACTAATCTTAGAGAATTAAATACAAATATCTTGATTTGCATATTTTGAAAGTTGTTGGATTGATATTAGCAATACCTGAAGATGTTTTAATGGCTAGTGAATTTTTTTGGTTTATTTGTCATATCTTTTAAGATTGCTCTAACATTGTAGCTTGATTTTTAAATGTGGTATCTACTGAATCTATAACTTCTCATTATTGCAGGAAAATAATGACAATTGGGTTAGCATGATTAAGGATTTGTTCATTTTTTACTCGACCTTTCAGTTGAAGCATGTTCTCAAGTAAAATCTTCATTACCATGTCACAAGATGCAAGGTTGCTCTTGTCCGTTTTCTGTCCAGATTTTCTACAGAAGAAGGTGTTTACTTACCTTTTCCCTTCACTGCTTGCTTCTTAGAAGACATGGCAGTTTAATGGAGACATGGTAGTTTAATGGAGACATAAAGTAATTTGCAGCTCAACCATTTCAAATGGCAGAGAGGCAGTTGGTGTTAGGTTGAATAGGTAGTAGGACTTAAGCTATTGAATATATTCAAATTATTCTGTACAATTGCAAGTTATTTAAAAATTGCACAATAAGCACTGTATTTAACTAGTGAATTCTATACAATGCACAATAAGCATTGTATTATTCTGTTTTGCAATATGCGATGTGATATTTGTAATGTGAGTTCACAATTTAATAAAACACCATTTACTTCATTTTATTATCAAAACTAAGCTCCTTTTTTTTTTTTGAGTTATAAGTGGGGCATTTACGCCATTTCATTTGAATTTATTGCGAGTTTTGGCTATATCTTCACCACAGGTTGCCTCATCCTTTATAAAAAGAGTCCACACTTGCCTTCATTTGCCTGCACTTAAAGATAATAGTGGGAACTAATAGTGCAGGAAACCAGGGACCTATAGTTTTTGTTTTATAGTTGAATGCAAACAATGCAGCTCTTTTGTTGAATGTGAGTGAGATAGTATGTTTTTCTTAAAGGACTTCAAACCTTTGGCAGGAATTGGGGCATCAACTCTGGCATATTAAGTGCTGCTAAGCAATATCAAATATCTGGCTATGCTAGGACTCGGCTTGGATAGTGTTGGCTGACAGACCAGCTCACTAGATGTCTTTAATTGAGGTGGTTGAATATTAAACTGCTTGTATCACCTATGCCTATAGCAATCATAAACATATTGGGACTTCTATCAAATTCTTAGTCTCTAACTCCATCTATATTAACGTCATTTTCTGCACATTCAATCCAAAAGAGAAACAAGTGGAAAATACATTGTTACATTTGTTTGCAAGCCATAAACTGCAGTACTTGTTCACTGCAGCATGAGTCAAATTTCAACACGTGGAAATGTTTAAACTTTTGAGCAAAATGATATGGATGTTTAACTAAGGGCTAATGGTGGGGTGGATGCAGCCAGCTTGGCTGTCCAGGTTGTGGACTCTCTTATCAAATCACCTAACAACATTTTTCAAAAAGTAAATTATTAGAAAATGATCAATTAATTTGAGTGCTTTTACTCTTATCAGTCCCCCCAAATAAAAAATTGAGCTAGTTCTGTTATATAATGACAAGGAACTTGTTCCAAAAGAGAAGTTATGTAAGATTCTGCTATCAAAGAAAACCATCTTGAACATTGGTTGCAAAAGTGTGCCAATTGAACTAAAAGTGAATCTCAATGTCAAACATGGGATTTTGTTCCAGGGATTTTGCTCCAATTCCTGCCAAAGTGTTGATGTCCTTCAAGAAAAACATACTATCTCACTCACATTCAACAAAAGAGCTGCATTGTTTGCATTCAACTATAGGTCCCTGTCCTATCAAGTTTGAGATGATTGTAATAAAGAAAGTAAGGCAAAACAGTTCAAAATATCAAAAGTTAGTAGTGAATTTGGATCAAAAAAAGTACCCAATATTAAAGAAGTTACAGCTGATAAGTTATAACAATAAAAGTACCCAAAACACGCATCGGTAAATAAACTGATAATTGATAACAAAACAAAGTAATGCCACTTGTAGCAATCAATAAATAAATTAATGTCACTTGTAGCAATCATTAAAGAGATGTTCGCATCTTCATCCAAAACCACGCTAAACTTCTTGCATGCTAAACTCCTTGTCCATGCTAACACAGTGGTCTGCCAAAAAAAGAACTCATGATTTATTAATCACATCAATAGATATGCCTCATCCTTTGAATCAAACTCCATTCCAATTTTTGGAGTTATATCTTCTTAGGGTCTATATTTTCTCAAATTTTTGGACTTGTATCTTCCTCTGAGTTATTTCTCAAAAAAAAATCTTCCTCTGAGTCAATAAACACAACTTCTTCAAGGTTGCTCTTCCCATCTTTCTCCATAACTTGTAAATTAACAGACACAACTTTATTGCTTTTGATGAACAAAGTTCACTAAAAATATAAAAAATTACTACAATATATAAAGGAATTGTTGAAAGAAGCTTAAAAAACAAATGTTTTGCAATGCATATGCATGAAGAAAGAATCAATAGAAGTAACATGGATTGGTGTTCTAAATTAGCAACCAATCCATGCCTCATACTTTGTAGAAAATAAGATTTCAATTCATCAATGTGTAATGCAAAGCTCATATATGCTAGGAGCTTTTACAAGGGTTTGACAGCTAATGAACCCAACTTCAAGATTAGAATGAACTCTACAAGGAACATGGAAGGGCATGGAATATTAGTTTGCTCAATTGTTGCGAGGAATTATGCAAAGGGTGCATCATAAATTGACACCCAAATCAGAATAGCCATTTGAAAACTCTTCCAAACTTCAAAATAACACAAACCCAACAACTATAATTGAAAACCCAAATTAAAATTAACCAAAGCAATACTAAGACAGACCCATTAACCAAAATTGAAACCTTCATCAGAAATACCCAAAGGAAAACTCTTCCAAACCTCAAAATAACACAAACTCAACAGCTAGAATTGAAAACCCAAACAAAACAAACCAAAGCAATAATGACACAAACCCATTAACAAAAATTGATACCCAGATCATAATCAACAAAGGAAAACTCTACCAAACCTCAAAATAACATAAACCCAGCAACTAGAATTGAAAACCTACAATGAGATTTAGCCAATACATACCAACGAATCACTTTAGTTCCAGCCAATTAATCTGCGAAAACAGAGTGAGATAGAGAATTCAGAGAGCTGGATTCATCTGTTTCATCTAATATGAGCGAGAGAGAAGGAAAGAAAGAGAGAAAGAGAAGAAAAGAGAGGGAGAGAGAGAACGTTAGGAGCTGGGTTTGTGTTTGAGGTTTTCCGCCGGAGTTCAAGAGTTAGTAACAGGGGAAAGAAAAAAAAATAGACGAAGACTTAACGCTAGTTTTACTGTTAACTCAGTGGACAGGTGTTTTAATTTTAAAAGGGGTACCTAACATACTGTACGTAGGGTACTGTATTTAAGTTTTGCCCATATATATAAGAGGAGAAAAACCAATATCATGCATGTAATGGACAACTACATGGAACATTAATGTAGCCATGGTGAGCCCTTCCTCAGAGTTGAGGAACTTGGAAAGGAACATCTTCCCTCCTACCCTAAGAACTCAAGGGCCCATCTCGTCTGCTCCAACTGAAGGTAGGCAGAAGGAGGGTGAGGTCAAGAAATGAGGGTTAGGGGACTTTTGTAAAAAAGGGCTTAAGGCTCGATAACTTACTCCTCTTTTTTTTTAATAGGGCTTTGACTTGTAATTCCTCATTCTCTAATTAATGACAAGTAGTTTTTCTTTCCTTATGACAATTGTTCTGTTGTTTCCCTTTATTTTTTTACTTTGTTTTTCCTTTGTTGTTATGATGAAAGTACGATTAACTGTGGTCATCGATCCGAAGAACTCAAATCAACTTGAAACTTCTTAAAAATTAACTTTCCTAAGGCAAGTAACTCGAGAAGTAACTCGAGAAGCCGAACCTAGCTGAGGTTCTACTCAAAACTTTTGTAGGAGTTAATTTACCCAAGACAGGTGACCCGAGGAGTCGAACCTTGCCGAGGTTCTGTTCAACCCTTTTTAAAAATTAATTTACCCAGGGCAGGTGACCCGAGGAGTCGAACCTTGCCAAGGTTCTATTTAATTTTCTTTTGTAAGAGTTAATTTACCCAAGGCAAGTGACCCGAATAGTAGAACCTTGCCAAGGTTCTGTTCAACCATTTAAAAAAAAAAAAAAATCATTTACCCAAGGTAGGTGACCCAAGGAGTCGAACCTTGTCGAGGTTCTATTTAATTTTCTTTTGTAAGAGTTAATTTACTCAAGGCAGGTGACCTGAGGAGTTGAACATTGTCGAGGTTCTGTTCAACCCTTTTAAAAAGTAATAGAAGGGTTGGCCCTTGTGACCCCAAGTCTAATTACCCATCATAACAAACATAGTAGTAGGAAAGCGTAGAAAAGACAGGAACTTAAATCAAGTCAAAAATATGAATAACATTAGCTCCTTTTATTAATAATAGTATCTACGCAAGTTATTTACATTCCATGGTCAAAGGAGTGGGTTTTTGTTTAAGTCCTTCAGGTGATAAGCCCTTGTCCTAGCCACTGATGTGACCCGATGAGGCCCTTCCCAGTTGGGGCCCAACTTCCCCCATGTAGGGTTCTTCATGTTTCCCACAACCTTTCTTAAGACCAAATCTCTAGGCACAAAGGCTCTCGTCCTGATGCCTTTATCATACCCTTGACTAAGTCTCTGCTAGTAATGAGCCAACTTGATAGTGGCAACCTCCCTCCTTTCTTCGATCAGGTCCAAACTTGTAAAGAGGAGTTGCTCATTCTTGCTATTGTAAAACTAGTCGGTCCTCATCGTCGGGAACCCCGTCTCCAGACCAATAACTGCCTCAGAACCGTACGTCATAGAGAAGGGGGTTTCACCTGTCGACCTCATCGGCGAAGTGTAATATACCCATAGAACGTGTGGTAGCTCGTCCACCCATTTACCCTTAGCCTCGTCCAACCTCTTCTTCAATCCATCCATCCACCCACTATAACCATGTTAGTAGACTCAGCTTTTCCATTGCTTTGCAGGTAGGCTGGTGTGGAGTACATGTTCTTTATCCCCAAGTCACAATAGTATTTTTGGAAGGCTTTGTTGTCATATTGGAGTCCGTTGTCCGAGATGAGAATGTGTGGCACACCAAATCTTGTGACAATGTTTTGCTAAACAAATCTCTTCATGTCTTAGTCTTGGATATTAGAAAGGGGTTCTACTTCAACCCACTTTATGAAGTAATCAGTCCCGACAAGGAGCCATCTTCAATTTTCAATGGCCTTTGGGAATGGTCCCACAATGTCTAGCCCCCACTGTGCGTAGGGCTACAAGCTAGAAAAAGGGTTGAGGGCCCCCCTAACAAATAGATGTTCGGAGCATACCTTTGGCATTGGTCACACCTCTTAACAAACTCTTTAGCAAACTTAGGCATACTAGGCCACCAATACCCTTAAGTTAAAGCCCTGTGCAACAAAGACCTTCTTGTAGTGTGACTACCACAGACTCCTTCATGAAGCTCTTCCAACAGAGCTTCTACTGCCTCGGGATGTACACACAATAGGTAGAGGCTCGAGAAAGAGCGTTTGTACAATTTTTGTTCCTCGGAAAGCCAATAACGTGGTGCCTTTCTTTGAATCTTCTCGGCCTCAGTTTTATCCTCGGCGAGCGTCCTATTCCTAATGAATGATACAACTAGATCCATCTAGCTCGAATCGATGTGCACCGCATTTACTGGTTTAGGGGCCTTGCTGTCATGACTTGGGGTTGCCAGATTTTCTAGCATTATGACCCTTAGCAAGCTTTCTTCTATAGAAATGGCCGAGGTTGCCAACGAATTAGCATGAGTGTTCTTACACCTAGATACTTGGTTTGTTGGGAAATTTAGACTCTGTTTGATAGAATTAACAAGTTTTAACCCAAGTTGTTAATTAGATTTATTATGAATAAACCTTGTTAAAACAAACAAACATCAATATCATGCACAGCGGAAAAGTAAATAAGACAAGATATGATGACCCAAGAAAACCAATGAAACAAACTAATTTCACAGTAAAAAACCTAGGGGAAAACCTTCCCGAAAAGCAATTCACTATAGTAGATCTAGTACAAAACCTTTGTCCCTAGACTCTACAATCCTCGTAAATAAACTTATAGCAAAAACCTTCTACCGCTTCAGAACCTCTGAACTCTTCAATATATGAATGCCACTCTTTTTCACAAATCCCAATATGTGACTAACCAATGGCACGGATCCCAGTATGTGACTAAATCTAGCAACTTGAAGATATTGTTGACTGCAAAGTTCTTCACTTCATCAACAATGAAGATCAAGAAGTACTTGGTTACAAAACCCTAAGGTGCAAAAAACGCAATAACTTCTTGCAGAGAGAATAAGGCACTAGGTCACTTTCTGCATGTGTTCTTCCTATGTAACGGCCTTTAAAATAACCCTTATATATGTCTAGGGTTGTGAGAAAAGAAACCCTACATATACATGTTAGCATAACCCAAAAATTAGACTTGGAAATTCTGATTTTGTAGATCTTGATAGATTCAGCTTCTGTCGAGCTTTGTTCATTAAGTCTCGATAGATACTATTTCTGTCGAGGTATCTGTCGAGTTTTAATGAACAATTTTTCTTCACTTGTTTCTTGATTCAATCTTCATGTCTTCAATACTTGGCTTGAATAACATGTTTCTTGAAGTACTAAACCCATCCTAAATCTACCCAATTACAAGTAAAGTGCATTTTGTCAAAGGATTAGCCAATTACATAAAATATGTCCCTAACAATCTCCCCCTTTAGCAATCCATGATAAAACCACAACAAAACAAATAATCATGAGAGAAGTCTTAAATCACTAAACTCATAACCACTTGTTGTATTACAAAATAAATTTATCCCTACTACAAGCTCTTGAAAAACTTTGCAAGGAGAGAGTTCATGGCATGATAGACTTTCACAACCTATCTTTCTGAAACACTTAAACAAAACTCATCAAGGCATCATGTGTGAAACAAAAATAAAGATAGCATATGTAAAAAAACATTTGTATAAAGAGAGAAAAAAAACCACACATGTAGAGGTAGGTGAAGAAAACATACATCATATATATATATATATATGTATGTGTGTGTGTGTGTGTGTGTGTGTATCAAAGCTAAGCACAATGTATGTAAAAATGGTCACAAGACCGATGTACAAAAAGCTAAAAGAAGCTTCTAAAACAATAAGGAGGTAAACACTCCCCCTAACAAGATGAAACACAAATCCGCCTTACAAATGCATGTATTTCTCCCCCTAAAATGTAGAATCTTAAAAAGAAACCATATTTTGTCATGATTGACAAAGGGTATAAGAAGCTATAAAACTTCACTCGAGAAACATAAAGATGATCAAGGGAGCACAAGGAATCCATATAAATGCATGAATGTAATGAAATCAGATACTATGGATCACAAGATCAAAGAAATATGCAAAACGTGTGAAAAACAATGCATACAAGAGGGTCTCAATAGATCGAGAAGCTGTCGAGAGAAAACCCAGAAATCTCAATGGATTAAGGATCTGTCGAGAATCCATCGGGCAAACAGAGAGCTTAGAAATATTGCTCGATGGATTAAGAAGTTGTCGAGGATCTATCGAGATCACAAAAAGAAGGCTCGATAGAAAGGATATCTATCGAGGATGTGTCGAGGAGTTGTCGAGCTTGAAGAAAAGAGGTTTTTCAAGAAGGGAAAAACATATAGAGATGAATGCATATATCAAGCTACTCACTCAAACATCAAACCAACATATTAAGCTCTCAAAACTCATCCCAAACAAGATGCAAAGTATATAGATCCGAAACACACACAGACACACACACACTAAACAAGTCTAACCAATTTTATATTTCAAAAACAAGTTAAGACAGTTTAATGAGCATATATCAACACATGTATCTCCTATGATAGCCAAATCACATTGTACCTACACATGTATCAAAAGTAGCAAAGAATTTACAAGTTGTGTGTGAAACATAGCAAGAGTGCATAAGTGTCTCATATTATGAAGTTTTGAGACTAGAGAGAATCAAATACACTCACACACAATCATAATTGCTTGATAGGGACTATCACTTTCGAGGAACATCCTATAACTCCCACTTCTCCTAGAAACACGCTTGCAATCATTTTAAAAGCATTTTGATTCTTTTTTCTTTTATTTTTCTTTGCATATTTTCTTTTTGAACATATCATGCATGAGCATATAAGAGAGAGAAGAAATACCTAATTATGTAAGCCAAAACATCACAATTTTGCTATGCCAAAGCACACAGATGTTATACATGATTAGCGGGCTTTAGTGGTGAGATGATTATTTATGCCTTTCTCTTAGGATTTTCTAGTCTTTCCCGTCAAAAAGAGTGATATAAGTATGAAATATAAGAGACAATCTTAATCGTACTCATCACAAACATGAGCCACAAAGCTCACTTGCTTAGTTGTGCATTGAGATGCTCATCTAAGCTACAAGAAATACAAAGTTTAAAAAACTTTATTTCAATGGCCATTCAAGGTACACAAGTACCAATATACACAAACACACTATTTTCGTTTTTTTTTTCTTTTTTTTGTTTTGAAAAACAAACAAAGTAAAGACTAAGCAACCAAACAAAAACAAACAAACAACATGAAAGTATGAAAATAAATGCAAATGCATGAAAGTATGATTCCCAAAACAGATAAAAAATCAAGAAAGTAAGTCCTACTTTAGATAGAAAGAAATAAAGCAAAGGACAACAGAAAAGACAATTAAGTCTTAGGCTCTTTTCTCACCCATACAACATGAGTCTTTGGCTATGAAGATGAAAAGGCACGTGTCCTAGTATGTCTACTAAAGGACGTAGAAAAATTAGAATTCTCTTGAAATTGAGTTAAAAAGCTCAAAGTTTTTAATAACTCTCCAAACAAAGGTGAAGTTTCTTGAGAGGAAACCTGTGACCATTTGGACACCTACTTTTGAGGATACAACTTAAAGCAATTAAGACAAATGTATCCAGAAACACCACAATGGTGACAAACATGAGTAGTTTTTGAACTACTAGACTTCCTAAAGTGAGGTCTAACAAAAGATTTAGAACTAGCCAAATCAATTTTGGATTTCATACCTTTATCACCTTTCTCAGATTGGAACACAAAGACAGTCTTTGATCCTGAAGCCATGGAAAAGGAGGGACCGTAGGAGTCAACATATCCTAAGCCGACCTTATTAGAATTAGGCTTTTGAGCACTTAAGACCTCATCAAGGTTTGCACTAGCCATCCTCTCTATTTGAGTTCTAGCTTAACTAAGCTCTACCTCAAGATTCTTGACCTTCTATTCTAATGAGGTGTTCTTAACAACAAGAGTTTTAACTAACCTTACAGTCTCATCTAGTTTGACTAACAATTCAACTTTTTCAGTTTTTACCTCATTAAGCTCTTTTCTACAAAGATGAGAAGTCTTTTTAGATTTTAGAAATTCAGTGCATAGCTTATCATAGGCTTATTGAAATGTCAATTTCTTGGGTACTTCATCATTAAAAGAATCCTCACTGTCACTAGCACTCTTCACAATCACCTTATCAGTTGTGGTAGTAAAAACCATAAAGTGACTACATTCATCCACATACTCATCATAAGTCATTCTCAGTATCACTCAAGGTAGCAACCAACCCTTTACCTTTTGAATTCTTGGTATTTTCCTTTATAAGATAGTTTGGGCACTTTATCCTCATATGACCAAAACATTTACACTCATGGCACTGAATAAGAGGTTTTTCACTCTTACCCTTCCTAGAGGATTTAAATTTCCTAAGAGGTTTGTCCTTATCCTTTTTCTTATATTGAAGAAGCTTGATAATCTCATTAGCTATGAAGCTTAGATCCTCATCTTCATCTTCATCTTCATCTTCATCTTCACTTTCATCTTCATCTTCAGAGTCATCAATCTCTTCTTCTATACCCTTAAGAGCCAAGTTTCTACTCTTTCCACCTTTTTCCCACTAAACCTAATCTCATTTTATAGGTTTGAAAGTTTCCCACAAGCTCAGTCAAAGGAATTTGATCAATGTCCTTCATTTCTTCAATGGCGGTGATCTTGGCATGGAATCTTTCAAGTAAGGACCTAAGGATTTTCATAACAATTTTGGATTCTGCTATAGATTCTCCAAGTTAAAGGCAGAATTCACAATATCCTTGAGTTTAGAATAGAATTCATCAAAGATCTCATCCTCCTCCATCCTTGTTTCTTCAAAACTACTAGTGAGTCTTTGAAACTTCACAGTCTTTACTGCCTTGGTACCTTCATAAATGGTCTCAAGAATGGTCCATACTTCCTTGGCAACTTCCGTGGATGATATTTTCTTGAATTCCTCATTGGTCACCCCACAAAACAAAGCATTCAAGGCCCTACTATCGAAATTTGCCGCTTTGATTGTTGCTTCATCCCAATCCATCAGCGTTTCCTTTGGCTTAATCCAGCCAACTTCAATAGCTTGCCATACTTTTTCACTTAGAGCCTACAAAAAAGCTTTCATACGAACTTTCCAATACACATAATTAGTGTCAATAAATAAAGGAGTAATCAAAAGAGATTGTCTACGATCCATGACAACAGGGGTTAAGGATCACACTCAGGAAATTAATCCAATCAGAGTGAACCTGCTCTAATACCACTTGTTGGGAAATTTAGACCTCGTTTGATAGAATTAACAAGTTTTAAACTAAAGTTGTTAATTAGATTTATTATGAATAAATCTTGTTAAAACAAACAAACAAACAAACATCAATATCATGTCAATATCATGTACACGGAAAAGTAAATAAGACAAGATATGGTGACCCAGGAAAACCAATGAAACAAACTAATTTCACAGTAAAAAACTTGGGGGGAAACCTTCCCGAAAAGCAATTCACTATAGTAAAGAGAAGTTTCAGATCTAGTACAAAACTTTTGTCCCTAGACTCTACAATCCCCGTAAATAAACTTATAACAGAAACTTTGTACTACTTCAGAACCTCTGAACTCTTCAATATATAAACGCTACCCTCTTGCACGGATCCCAATACGTGACTAATCAATGATGCACAGATCCCAGTATGTGACTAACTCTAACAACTTGAAGATGTTGTTGGTTGCAAAGTTCTTCACTTCATCAACAATGAAGATCAAGAAGTACTTAGTTACAAAACCCTAAGGCACAAAAAACGCAATAACTTCTTGCAGAGAGAATAAGGGGCTTGGTCACTTTTTGCATGTGTTCTTCCTATGTAACGACCTTTAAAATAAGCCTTATATATGTCTAGGGTTGTGAGAAAAGAAACCCTACACATACATGTCAGCATGAGCCAAAATCAGATCTGGAAATTCTGATTTTGTAGATCATGACAAATTCAGCTTCTGTCGAGCTTTGTTCATTAAGTCTCGATAGATACTGTTTCAAAGCAGTATCTATGGTGAAGTTTCCAAAGCAAGCTTGTAGTTGTTTTCTCTTGCCTAAATACCACTGCATTCTCAGATCATTGGCCTCAAATTCACCTTGGACTTGTCCCATTACTAGCCTTGAGTCACAGAAAACTTTAACTAACCCCCCCTCCCCGAGCTTTGTGACAGAGCTCAGGCCGGCCAAGAGGGCTTCGTATTTTGCTTCGTTTTTGGTGGCAAAGAAGTTTAATCTCAAGGATTTCTTGATGGTGATGTGTTCCGGGGAGATCATGAAAATTCCAATCCCTGAACCTTTTTTATTAGTGGCCCCGTCCACATATAGCTCCCAATATGGTGAGGGGGATGCTAAAATGACCATCACTTCTCTGCCTGCTCTATCACGTTCCTTATTCTCTCCTCCTTCTGCTTCTTCAGTGAATTCTGCCACCAAGTTAGCCAAAACTTGCCCCTTTATAGCTATCCAGGGAAGGTACTTAATGTTAAACACTCCCAAGATGGTCCCCCACTTCGCCACTCTCCTTGTGAAGTTTGATTTTCGGGGCAGAGCTTGTAAGGGCAGTTGGGTGAGGACTATAATTGTGTGGGCTTGGAAGTAATGATGAAGTTTCTTTGTGGTGTGTATGATGGCTAAGATGGCCTTCTCTAGGGGGAGATACTATGTTTCCGCTTCTTGGAGAGACTTACTCACATAATAAACCGGCTTTTGCACCCCTTCTCCAAACGAATTAGAACTAGGCTCACTACGTGGGTCGTGATTGCTACGTAGGCATACAAGACCTTTTCTTTTTTGAGTTTAGACAAGATTAGAGGGTGAGCCAAATACTTCTTTAGCTCCTTGAAAGCCCTATCACACTCCTCGGTCTAGGCAAAGTCCTTCCATTTGTGCAAAAGTTGGAAGAATGGTCTACATCGGTTAGCCGACCGAGAAATAAATCAATTTAGAGCGGCTGTCATTCCGGTCAAGCACTATACCTCCTTCAAGTTCCAGGGTGGGTGCAGATTGTGGATCGCCTTGATCTGATCGGGGTTTACTTCTATTCCTCGATGGGTAATTGTATAACCCAAGAATTTCCCAGACCATGCCCTGAAGGAACACTTAGATGTATTTAAACGCAACTTAAACTTTCTCAAGAATGAGAAGACTTCATCCAGGTCTACCAAGTGCTCCGATACTTCCTTGCTCTTTACCGCCATGTCGTCGACATAGGCCTCTACATTCTTTCCCAACTGAGCTTTGAACATCCTAATTACCATCCTCTGGTAAGTAAATCCAGCATTCTTCAGACCAAAGGGCATCACTCGGTAATGATAGTTCCTGGTTGGTGTGAAGAAGGCAGCCTTTTCCTAGTCAGGTAATGCCAATGGGATCTAGTGATAACCCTGGAAAGTGTTTTAGAAGCTCATCCGAGGACGGCCGAAGGTTGCATTGATAAGTGGATCAATCCTCAAGATCGGGAAGGGATCTTTAGGGCAGGCTTTATTAAGGTCAGTGAAATCCATACTAACTCTCCACTTGCTAGTCTTCTTTTTGACAACGATGGTGTTAGCCAACCACTCGAGATAAAAGACCTCTTTTGATAGACCCTAACTTTTTCAATTTGTTGACCTCTTCTTTCACTACCTCAACATGTTCCTTGGAGGACTGCCAAGGTTGTTGCTTCCTCAGCACTACTACTAGGTTTAGTTTGAGGTGATGGCATATAAAATCCGAATCAACCCCTGGGGCTTCATATGCACTCCATGCAAATACATCTAGGTTGTTTCTTAGGAAAACCAGTAGTTGAGTCTTTTTAGCCAATGGGAGTTGTGTCCCTACTTGGAAATACTTCTCCTCATCTGACCTGAGTACCTCTTTCTCCAACTCTTCGCACTGTAGTTTGTACATTAGCTCCCGCTATCTGATCTAGAGCTTGAGTGTCACCAGTCATTGATTGCTATGATGCGGGGTTTGGGTCAAGGTGACTGATCTGTAGCATTTGATATCTTGCAACAGGAACCATGCATTGTTTTGCCGTAGTTTAGCATCCCAACAACTCCCCAACGCGCCCTTTCATCGGGTACTTCACCTTCACATGTAAGGTAAAGGAAACAATACCTAAGCATAGAGCCAAGGTCTTACCAAATTGCCATGTAGGGGGAATAGGCATCCACTACAATGAAGTCTACTTCAACCACCTTGGTTCCCATCTGAATAGGCAACTTGATCATCCCTCTTGGAATCATTGTCTTTCTATCGAACTCGACCAAGGGTACATCATATTTATTGAGATCTTCGGGCTTCAATCCTATCTCCTTGTACAAATTGGGGTACATAATCTCAGCCCCACTTCCCTAGTCTACCATCACCATTTTCACATCAAAACCTCCAATTCGTAGCTTGACCACAAAAGCATCATTATGGAGCTAGAAAGTTCCTACCTTACCAACCTCGGAGAAGCACAAGACTGGTTCCTCCTCGCATTTTCTCCGCTTGGTTTCCCTATGCTTCTCTCCTATCTTAACTTGTGGGGAGATGGGCATAATCCCAAACGAGGGACCAATCTCCCTTATTGGAGTAGCAAAAATGACGTTGATGCTCCCTAAGGATGGACATGGTGCTGTGTCCCTCTGAGGACCAAAGCTTGATTGCTTTCTTTGTTCGAATGGTTGGTGCATGAACTGCTTCAGATTTCCCGCCTTAAGTAACTGATCTAGAAAATCTTGTAAAGTCCTACAGTCCTAATGATACTGACAATACGAGCTTTGATTCTGTCTAATGAGATCCCCCCTAATCTTATTCGGCCACTTGAAGTAAGGCTTGCTTTTGATCTTCTCCAGCACTTGATATACAGGCTCTTTGAATATGGAGTTTACTGCATGTGCATTATGCTAGGGTGCTTGGTTGAAGAACTCCCTTCTCGGCCTGTTGGGGCCAAAACTATCAGGTCGAGGATCTCTCCGTTTGGGTGTGAAAACCTTAGCCTTTCCTTTACCCTAGACTTGGTCGTCTTCCACCCTTTTGTAATCCTCTATCTTATCCATCAACAGGTGCATATCCTATGCAGGCTTTATAATGAGGGATTTTCTCAGGTCAAAGTTCATGGGAAGCCCCACTTTGAAGGTGCAAACCGCTACATTTTCGAAATCCCCATCAATCTCATTAAAGAGCTCCCAATATCTATCTGAATATGTCTTCAAGGACTTTCCCTCCCTCATGGCCATAGAGAGCAAGAAGTCCAAAGGTTTAGGGACTCTACTACATGTAACAAATCTAGCACTAAAAACCCTTGTTAACTCCTTATATGACCTTATAAACCCCTCCTCTAGTCCGTCGAACCATCTCATGGCTGTGGGGCCAAAGCTTGATGGGAAAACCTAACACATAAGGGCCTCATGTATGGAGTGGATGGCCATCCTTTGGCTGAAATGGCTTACGTGCTCCATTGGGTCCATTTTACCATTAAAATTGTGAAGGTTGGTTGAGTAAAACAATGAGGTAGCTTGACATCCTCAATATAGCCTGAAAATTGTGATCGAGAGATTTGGCGCAAAGCCCTACTCATGGCATCACTCCCTATATTCCCCAGGGGAAGTGTTCTATTCCTTCTGTGAGGGTGTCTTTCTCCCCTCACCGAGTGAAAGGGTGCCCCATGAACGTTACCTCGTGGGCTTCTTGTTCTCCTTCTGTGGCTCCACTCCCTTCCTGAGCTGGAGTTTGAACTTGGCGTTGGGCTTTTGTGCTCCCTCACATGTACCCTTTGATGAAGCTACTATCGCAGCTGGCAAACTTGCACTCTAAGATTGTACACCTCTTGGTCCCTTGAGGTTGCCTTAACAAAACAAAGTGGCTCCAGCTTATATGATTAGACTGAACAGGTGAAGCCCTTATACTAGGAGACTGGGCTTGCGCTCGGTCCCCTCTAGGCTCCATGTTCACAAAATCTACTCTATGCTTAGATCCTACTAATCCATGTCCTTCACTTTCGGCCACAATTCTACTTCTTGCTGAATTTTCCATTCTTTAATCACTGAAAACTGTGCACAAGGATTCAAGATGATCTTTCCATAAATGGCGCCAATTTTAGGGGACTAAACTAACGACTAGACCCAACTTGTATGTGACTGGGCTAGGAGTGGAGACCCAATACAAATAATTTCTAGATGTGGATGGTCAAGGTTAACACTTTGATCTCTTGTAATCACGAGTTCGTAATTAAAGAAAATAGATTAGCAAAGATGACAATACAAATAAGGAATTATATCAGGAAAAGAGAAATTCTTATTTAAGTCCTTCCTCGAGTAGGCCGAGGAGCAAGTGTTCTTTAGGAATACATTTCTCGGTTTTACAATGGTCACTTTCTCTCTCCACTTCCCTATTTCTCTCTCTGAACTTTTTCTAATCCCCTATTAAGGAGGACCTTCCTATATATAGCTACTTAGATTGCATCCTAGCCTTCCACTTGAAGGGCTATTGATTTTTCCTTAGATATTTGTCCCATCATTGCTTTGATGGTGGTGGTAGAGTAGGCTGCAGGTTGTGGGGGCACTGTTCAGGGGTCATTCTGCCATCAATGCGACATGTTGAGTTGGTATATTGCATTGAATGTGGAGGTGATAGGTGTTTTATCTAGAAGTTTCATCCTACTCTTACTCGTACATTACTACTATCATCTTTGGACATCAACCTTATAGCCCTGTCGACTTGTTTCCAATCTCCCAAGAAGTATCCCTTCCTCAGGCTCCTCGGGCAGGTTGTCCTCCTCAATTTCCTTAACCTAATTGCCCAGACTGGGCTATGCCTAATCTGATGAATAGTTGGGCCCAGTTACACCTTGGGTGGATCCTACTTGATAATTCCTTATCTTCGGGCTTCGTCCTCTCACAAAAATAAAACACATTTGGCAACGAAACTATTTTGTCACTGAATCATGTATTTAGCGAGGAAAACATTTAGGGACAAAATGGTTTTGTCATCAAAAGTTTTTTTTTTTAAAAAAAAAAGAATAGTTGGACCTTTTAGCAATGAAATTTTTCATCGCAAGACTTTTGGTGATGCCATATATGCAACAAAACCAATTTTATCACCAAAAATCACATTTTGTTGTGGTGAGGAATGGACATGCGGCATGTGTGAAAAAATTATACCTCAACACTCTCTATTCAGTGTCAACTTCTATCATTCTCTTCCTATCCTTTTCTACCCCATTCCTTGTGTATTTTTTTTGATACTTAGGATGACCAGTGTAGGTTTCCTTTTATAGTACAAGGAAGAACACAGTGTGTACAAGGGCATGTGGCAGCACTTTATCAGTGCTTGCAAACACTAGAGAACAGCTAATCAACAGTACAAATTTGGTCGCTGGAGGAGAGAGTAAGGCTTAGCTGCATGAAGGTGTGTATGGGAATTGGGAAGGACAGCGCTAGTCGTGATTGTATGAAGACATGATCGTGGGCTTTGTCTCTTTCTCAAGCTAAAAGGGGGAGCTACACGTGTATGGTGTACTGCCCAAGCAAGTTACTATCTAGTGAGAAGGTCAGGCTAGTGCAACACCAAAATAGGGAGGGACCAGTACCTCTCTCAAGGTAATGCTCGGTGATCAATACAGTGCATCAGGGAATGTCTCCCTTTCCTTCGGCTATGTGGAGCTCACGCCACCGAGGTGCTTAAGGCTTAAGTTCTCCCACCCAGGCTCATTGCTCTCTTGGCTTGACTGCTCACACGTGTAAGGTCAGGATGCGAACTTGAGGGATAAATCTTTCATGTCCCTCTTTTGGGCTTGATGATTGTACAACTAGCTTTATAATTGTCATGAGTTTAAGTTGTGCTTTATAAATCCCAAAACAAATAAGTAATACAGCTAGGTCTTAATAATTTTTTTTTTTTTTTTTTTTTTTTTTTTTTTTTTTTTTTTTTTATAATTTATAAAAGAACAGTTTTAGTAAACGAGTCAGGCTATGGGTTAGCCAAGACGGGTCGGGTTATGTCACTAATCAACTCATTTTTACTTAGGGTCAAAAATTCAAGTTTGGGTTGGGTCCAATTTTTCCATTTATAATTGTAATGCAATTGGAAGTCTGTGACTACTTAGTGAATGCCCAAAAACTAGCTTTTTATATATTTAAATAAATGGTAAATTATCATTATATATTTAAATAAATAGTAAATTATCATTTCAGTCCCTAATATTTATATTATGTGTCAATTTAGTCAATGTTAATGATGATGCAAATCTAAAAGAAAGGATGATATGAGCTTAGAAATACTAAAGAAGCCTGGTTGAAAGCTGTAGTGGGCCTTTTTTGCAATGTTGGGCTGGGCTGCCTCCTATAATATTTGGCTCAAATGTTCTGAGTAAGAGAGTCGGGACTAGTCCAATTGTAACTCACTTTGGTCCAACTTGTACATAAACTATGCCCCGTTCGCCAGAGTTTAATCACAGACTCATGGCAAGCAGAACCACTGTGAGTAAGTTATGGCAGGTAGATATAATCACTACAAAAAAGATTGCTATTAGTGATGGCCAGAGTTTGTCGAAACAACACAAAAAGCCGTCACAGATTAGTATTGTCGACGGTAAAAGGCCGTCGACTGCCATCGGAAAAAGCCTTGTCGGTAATACTATATTATTGACGAGACCGTTGCTAACACTCATTTTCGACAGCACCACTCCGTCGTAAGTACTTGATAATTGTCGTCGTAGATTCAACTTCATACGAGGAAGTTGGACGACCAAATACCTTTTGTGACGACCTTCAGCCATCGTTAATGCATAGTTTCGACGACAAAATGTCGTCATAGTTATTTCATCTGTCATCGACAATACAACTTCATACGAGGAAGTCAAACGACCAAATACTTTCTACGACGAACTAAGGCCGTTGTTAATACCTTTTTTGACGAATAAAAGCTGTCGTAATTACTTGGTTTGTCGTCGACAATGTAACTTCATACGAGGAAGTCAAACGACCAAATACCTCTACGATGAACTGAGGCCATTGTTAATACATTTTTTGACGAATACAAGCCGTCTTAATTACTTGGTTTGTCGTCGACAATGTAACTTCATACGAGGAAGTCAAACGACCAAATACTTTCTACGACGAACTAAGGCCGTTGTTAATGCCCTTGTTTTGACGAATAAAAGCTGTCATAAGTACTTGGTTTGTAGTCGAAAATAACTTTTGCGATGAACTATAGTTGTCGTTAATGTAGTTTTTCAACGACTAAAAGCCATCGTAAAATAATTGGTTTTTTGTCAATAATACATTATCAATGTGACCATTTACCTTTTTCAATGAACTTTGACCATTATGGAAACCTATTCACCACGTCAGTGATACATTATTTGCAATAAAATAACTCTGTCAATAATAAAAGAGAGATCATTTCTAATATTTTAATTGCGAGGAAACATAAATCTCCCAAAAGTTTTTCTATTCAAATAACAAGCACAAATCCATAATTGTCCAAATCTAGAAAGTACATAATGCAATAGAAAAAAATATTAAAACATCTATAAAATAGAATAAAAAATTTTAATAAAAACGTCTAAATGAAAGCTATAATATCCTTCACCAAACTTGAAAACATAAATATTGGAAGATCAATCATCATCTGAGTCAGTATTCTCCTTCTGAGAGCCATCGGAGTCATCTTCTTCCTCAGAGTCATCTTCCTCCTCAGAGTCATCTTCTGTATTTTCGTCCACATTTTGATTTCCTTCTCCAGCATTGGTCTGTAATATTTTGATTAAACTAAATAAGTATAAAAAAAAATTATTACTATGCAAATTATATTTACAATACATAGTAAAGATATTGAAACGTATTAATTTAACAACATCAACAACAATCCCCACAATGAATAACAATGGTATTATCAACATCAAAGAATACAAGATCCTTACTAACAAGAACCTTGTAGTTCTCTTGTGAATGAGAACTTCAAAGAATAAATTTGCCACCAATAGTCACATTAATAACATTTTCATAACAAACACTACAAATCATGTACTTTGCATGGATAGGTAAAGATATACTAATTTAAATAACATTTTTTTAATCTAAATTTAGCGATCCAAATAATTGAAATCCATAATGAGCAACTTTACAACTTATTTCAACAACCTCAAGAAAATAGCAAAAAATATTAATGTTGATTATACTGAAAAATATATAAATATACCTGTGTAGTAGGTTCTTGCATAGAATTAAAGCCCATCTTTTCCAAAGCAAACCTTATCATACTAGGCATTTCCTCTTTCAATTGATTGATTTCTCCCTGCAATTTCATTTTCTCAGCAGAATTTTTATCCTCTGATTCTTTAAAACGAAGCTCAAAATCCTCCTTTTCTTTTAAGCGATCCACTTGACATCGCTTACTACACTGGCTAGATGAACTTGGGCCATACACATCTCTAGGCTTGACACCAGCACCCATGCCAAGCACACAACCACGAGTAGGAGGTCCAGTCACTTCAAAGAATATTTGACTATCATTAACAATCTCACCTTGAGATGCAACCTCTGATTTCCTTGCATCCATTTTTTCCTAAAACAAGATTTATTCCGTTATTAGATATATACAAAATTTAAATTCAAAAAGACATTTAAAAATAATAATAGTTATAATAATAACTTACATATAATTTTTGTGCTTTTTCACTGGCAAAAGTAACACCATCCTTTTTCATATGCATCGACCTGAAACATTCGATTGGACTTGGTTCACATCCATTCTTCTCCTCCTATGACCATTTTAAAAGGAAAATCATAAGATAAATCAATTCAATATACAAACTAATGTTATAGAAATTTAACATGGCAATTTTATCATACCAATTCTTTCCTACGCTTAGCCATTGGTACAGAACCTGTAGTCGCAATGATAACTTGATTTTCTTTGCGATTTCTTTTGTTTCTATCACTCTTTTCCTGGTTACATGAAAAAAAATACACTAAATGAGTTAATTATCAAACATGTGCTTCTAAGAAAGATTTTACAAAAAAAAATATATTAAAAAAAACTGTTAATAAAGTTCATTTTATAATCACCTGCCACTTGCCATTATTCCATTTGTTGCACATCTCTTTCCAAATAGTTGGAGTTACATCATCATGGGGATGCTTGTACCATTCTTTTTGAGGAATTTTATTTGTTACACAGTGTTTCCTAAGGTGCCACATCCAATCAGGATAGCGTCGTTTGACATGCTCATCAAATACCTCCCTCTCAAGAACTAAGTCATTTGTCTCAAATTTTGCTTCTTTGTATAACTCATAAAGCATATTCAGTCGTTCTTTAGGGTATTCTGAAAAAGTTGTCCATGGCCCAGTAATGTTTTGGTGGAACTTAATAGTAATCTCTTGGGGTATTTTCTTTTCTATGAATCTAATAAAATGAAAGAAACACAAAGCATGTAAAATATTACATATAAATGAAATGTAAGCACTAAAAAATAAATGATTAAAGTAACCAAAAAATAGAGAAAAAAGACCTTCTGTCATGTATCTCACACTTGCGGTTATGACCTGGATAAACACCCTTAGCCTTTCCCCAACCTCTTTTCTTTTGTACAGTAGATCCTACCAATAATGGAATAAGTAAAAATAAATAAGTAAGTTGTAAGCATAAAATTGATATATTAGCATATAAACTTTAGGAAAATATTAAGTATTACCTTCGTTGCCCCCATTAATCACACTATTAGAAGAAGCAAGTGCTTCATTAGTTGGTGACTCAGATGATGAAGGTGTAACTTGTAATTGACTACCACTATCACCTTTATCTCTTGCTTGTTTTATAGCTCGCTTCTTACTTTTCTTTGCCATTTCACCTGTAACGTAGTTAAAAAGAAAGCCACATCATTGATAAGTTGTAATTATTTTATCAACAAAAACATAATTAAAACCAAGGACCATATTAGAAATATCAATATAAAGATTAAAAAAAAAATGTGATAGATTAACTTATTATAAATGTTAAAAACCAAAAAATTAACTTAACAACACCACCTCTAAATTTATTGTAAACTAACTAACATGAAAAGCTTAATCAAATTTTAGAGATCCACTAATTTAATTAAATAATTATATATAAATAACATGTATAGCTTCAACAGATTGCTAAAGTTTAGCCAAAAAAGAAAAAAACTAAAGTTACTTTTTACAGTACCCCTTAAAAAACTATATTGCAAATAATATCTCAATTTAACTTTCACTTATCAAAAAAAAAAAAAAATCATTTTACCTTTCAATCGAATACATCCATCGATATTGCACTGGACCGGCAACTTTAGCTTCCCAAGGTAGATGAATTGGCAAGTGTACCATTACATCAAAGAAAGCAGGTGGAAAAATTCTTTCTAACTTACAAAGAATTATAGGAATTGTGTGCTCCATATGCTCCAAGTCCTCCAACCGTAAAACTTTAGAGCATAATTCTTTTAAAAAATTGCTAAGCTCGATCAAAGCATCAGATACCTTTTTAGGTAATAATTCACGCACTACAAGAGGGAGTAATCTCTCCATGAAGACATGACAGTCATGAGTTTTTACGATGATTGTCAAGAGGGAGTAATCTCTCCATGAAAAAGCTAGTTTTTACGATGGCTTTTTGTAATCGTCGAAAAAGTTTCGTCGCAAATAGCAATGTTTTTTGTAGTGAATAAAGATGATATAAGAAACACAATAACTACTTTTAGCCACTATAAATAAAAGTGAGCAACAAAAGGCTCTTTGTACACAGAATAAGCTATGTGAAGAATAAAAAAGAGTTAGCAAAATCAAAACGTTAGTCTGTCAGGCCAAGTAATACACGGGGTTGAAACCAAGAAGGGAAAAACTATTCCCCCAATGGGAGTAATCTCAGAGAAGAAATCAATTGCTTTAAGAGAACAGGCCTAAATGGTCCATGCCCAAATACAGATCTTTTGCCTTTTATAGAGAGAAAGGCTATTAAGGGAGAGAGGAAATCAACCTATTGGTGCATGCCTGCCGTTCTAAACTCTCTATTTTTCTATTTCTCTCCTTCCTACTCCTTCTCAATGCTTACTTCTGGGTTATGTTTTTCTCTAGAAATTCCTATTACTGTGATTTTTCGAATCCCCTTCTCAATGCACAGCAATGGGTCCTTTATAGAGCCTATCGTGACTGGTATTTACTATTTTAGCTCTTAACTGCCTTTGTCTAGTGTGGGTGTCCTTGCCGACCACTTATTGGTCATCAGTGGTTCAATCACCACCACTTACCTGTGTTGGCTATGCCACTCCCCTCTACCAGACAAAGAAGACTATTTTGTTTGTTTGTTTGCTGTGGCTTTTTCTACCCGTTACAGTGTGTGTGCTCTCTCTCTCTCTATCCCTCATGACATGCACTTGATGGTTCTAACTCATCCTTGCTTCTTTTGGAAGACATTTCCCCCAAAAGAGCCTAAGCAAGAACCTTAGAATAGGTTTTTTCCCTCTCCCCATCGCCAGACCATGCCCTTTGACCCATGACCCACCACTTCCTATATTGGCTAGGTACAGGCTGGTGGTGCCTGGATCTTGCGCGTGCTTCACCTTCTTCACCCGTCGCTCATGCATTTGCCATGTTCTGGAGATTGGTTTGTACGTTTTGTCGTGCACTTTTAGCTCTTTATTGTGTAGGTTGTTTTTCGATCTGCCATTCTTTATGACTTGCTTCTTTCGGGGATTGGGCCTTGTTGGATCATAGGCCTTCCTTCGCCCGGCCTATTTTGTGTTCACTCCGTGGCCTTGTTAGCATTTTTCTGCCATACCACTCTGCTATTCCTACTGTAATGTTATTTGACTCAATCTTGCTAGGCCTTTTTGGGCCTGCTGTTTATTTCCCTCCCAGTGACTCAGTGTATTCATTGGGCCATTTCTTACACTCTTTGTGAGCTCCTGTGTCCCATTTCCCTCTTGGGCATCCTTGGCCCATTTGTTTTCCTTAGGCTTCCTCAGCCCTTTTCCAATCCTGCTTTCCCATGGGCCTTTACTAACTCTCTTGGGCTTTCTTGGCCCAATTACTTTATACTTCATTCTTGGGGCTGATGGGTCTTCCATTAGCCCCTTACTTTCTTTACTTACATTACTTTGGGCCTACTGTGGCCCATTCTCGCTTTTCTACATACTGCCCATGGGTTTGCTTCCTCTCTCTTTTCGAGCCCATTCAGGTCCGTTTGCTTACTCAGGACCCACTTTATGAGCCTGTGAGCCATTCATTCCTACCACTTGGGTTCAATGGCTTTTTCTTGTTTGCTAACTTTGGTCTGCCCATGTTGCTAGGCCTTTTCTCTTGCTGGGCTTGCCAAAAATGAGCCTCAACAAAAGCAAACCAACGACGGTAATGGTAAGGAGAGAGAGAGAGAGAAGGTTAAGAGAATTCACATTGGGAATGCTATATGCCATATGTAGGTTCAATTTAGCATAAAAGCCCAAAATAAGCTCTGCATCCAAACTTCTAAAAAGGTACTATTGTAAAAATATTTGGAATTGTGCTACAGTGCGATTATGAATGTAGAATCGCACTGTAGTTTAATTGTAAAACAAAATATAGTATTTTATTCAAAATATCAAGTTTTCTCTCTCCATTCACACGACACGCTCTCTCATCTCTCTCTCCCCATTGCTGAAGCATCACCAAGCCTCTCACCCTTTCCATCGCTAAAACTTCACACAGCCTCTCTCTCATCACTCATTGCACTGATCTCTCTCTCATCTCTCATTGTAGCTTAACCGATTCACCCTCACCCATCTCCAAATCCCTTTGTCGATTTACTCATCTCATAAACCCAACACTCTAGATAGCTCTACCCATTTAACTCTTCACTTTATCACTCTCTCTTTAAATCGAGATTCTCAAGGGTTTTGGGGTTTAGGTTAAGATTTTGTTTGCAAAATCTCAAAACGAAGCTACGTTGGTGTTAGGGGATTCAACTCCGTCGGTTTTGATGCTGACCGTAACATATCGTGAAAAATCAAAATCAAAATCAAAGCAATATACTAGGTGGGTTTTGATCAATATATTCGAGTTTTTGTGTTTGTGTTTCTTTTCTCTCTTTGCAAGAAAAAGAGAGATTCGCTTGTGTTTGTGTTTGGGTTTTGATCAAAGAATTGTTGTTGATGTTTGCAGAGGTGAGATTCAGCTTCATCACGAGGGGGTTTTGCTCTTTGGCACGAGATTAGCATCTTCAGAAAATTTGCTCAGGTTTAACTTCAATTACCAGTAAGTTTTGCTCTCTATCTATTTCTCTCTCTTCTCTCTTTTCTCTTTGTTTCTGTACCCCTCTGTAAAACCGTTCTTTGATAAGCTTTTTTTTTTTCCTCACAAATCATTCAACAACTCCTCATTGCAAAGGTTAATAGATCTGTAACAGTAATTATTTTATTCATTTCTACCAAAATCCCAATTTTATTAGATAATCGGTGTTCTTGTTTAGTGATTTTTTCTTCAACAAATTAATATGTTATATGCAAAGGTTCTATCAATGGTTTTTGTTATGTTCAACTCTATGGTGTTTATTTGATTTCTATTTGTACATGTTGGCTATGTATGGGCTGTGTTTGCAGATATATTATGCAGAGTATATTTTGAGTTATATTTGCTGTTGTATTCTATTAATATTTGGCTGTGTAAAGGGCTAGCATTTTTGTAACAAAAAATTACTGTAGTATATATAGTCGAAATATATTGATTAGGAGCTGTCAACATATATTGTTTTCATTAGAAGTTGTCAACATATATTGTAGGATGTTGCTATATGTGAGAAGCTGCCACCAAAATATTATGATTAGCTTATACTAATTATAAAGATACAAATAAGAATTGACTTCATACACTAACTGTTTTAAGTTCCATATTTAAAAGGGATGGTTATACAAGAAGACATATCACAATATGCTAATTTCTTACAAGGGGATTCCGATTTTGTGGACCCATTTTCAAGTGGGTCTCAAAATACTTCAATGCCCATCCAAGATTCTTTACCGGAAGTTGAAATTGTCACCTCTAATTCAACAAAACATGGTGGCAACTTCAGCGTAGATAAGGACCTCCTCCTCATCTCTGCATGGCTTAACATTAGCATGGATGCCGTGCATGGTACTGACTAAAGGGGTCAAAAATTTTGGGAGAAAATTTGGCAATACTTTTGCGAGAACAATACTTATGGAATCACACGTTTTGCTTCCTCCCTATCAAGTCGATGGAGAAATATTAATAGGGAGACAAGTAGGTTTGCTGGGTTTATGGCTAAAGTTGAAGCTCGAAATAAAAGTGGTACGATTGACGAGGACAAGGTATAAATTATATCACAATGGTGTCACAATATTAATTTACTTTATAGTTTCAAGACACTAATTATTTTATTTTATTATTTTTTTTAAATTTAGTTGAAGGATGCAAAGGATCTATATAAAGCTTCACTAGCTTCATCAACAGGTAAAAAACAGCTTTTGCATTTGAACATTGTTGGGTTGTGTTGAAGAACCAACCAAAGTGGAGCGTGCCTAAGGAAAGATCAAAAGGGCTCAATCAAACTCCAAGTTCAATTTATCAAGTTGGTAGTAATGATGATGACATAGTGATGCTAGAGAGACCAATTGGTAGAAAAGCCGAAAAGGCTAAGCGAAAGAGGAAAGATGGTGATAAGGGTTTTGAGGATTATTTGGAAAAAAATGCAATATATTCAGGAATCACATGAACAAGACAAAGAGGCTCTTCACATCAAAGCGGATAAGGTTCGAGTGGATGCGCAAAGAGCTGATATTGAAAAGGAAATGCTTCATCTTGAAACTATTAGGGAGGAGGGAAGAATAATGACCATGGATACAAGTGGCATGAACGAAAAAGAAAGACTTTATTTTGAAAATCTCAAGGATGAAATCCTTGTAAGACAAAAACTAGAGTAAATAGTTGGGTTTGACCTAAGGAGATGATGTCTTGTCGTAACCTTATTTTGGTAGTAAATTATTTTAGGGTTGGGGTTCGGCATATGTAGATGATATTTTGTTTCGACCTTATTTTGGTAGTGGTTTATTTTAAGTGTAGGTTTGGAACATGTAGATGATGTATCGTTCCAACTTGATCAATTGGCAGTAGGTTGTGCCACTTATGTAATCACATCATTTTTGCGTACATGAAAAACTTATGTATTTTCTATGTTTGATATCATATCTTCTACACTTGTGTCTTGTTGCGAACTTATTTTGCTTATGTTCATTTCATCTATGGGAATAATTTCTGAACAATGTTGTCTTCAAGGCTGTCTCATATTTTATACGGGAGCACACAAATGAATATTTTTCTACGAATACATATTTTTCTATAGTGAAATGCTCTAAGACATCATGAAAGCGTGCGTAATTCTTCATAACATGATCGTTGAGGATGAGCGAGATGTAAATGAAGAGTGGAATTAGATAATGAGAAAATTGATGACAATCCTACTATACATCTGTCACGGGAGCACACAAATGAATTTACAGAGTTCATTGAAACCCATCAATGTATTCGAGACCATAAAATTCATTCTCAACTCCAATCAGACCTCATTGAGCATTTATGGCAATTAAATGGGGAGTTGTAGGAACTTAAGTGTGTGAGTTATGCATGTGGTGTTTTATTGTAATTTGATATATGTACAAGTCTTCTAAAGACAACATTGATAGTTATGTATGTGGATTGCATCTATATATGTGTGTGTGTGTGTGTGTGTGTGTGTAGATTTTTAAAGTTGGCACGTTGAGTACATTGATATTTGACAGGTTGCATGCATATATGTATGTGGATCTTAAAAATTGGTAGGTCGAGTACATTGATATTTAGCAGGTTGCATGTATATATATGTATGTGGATTTTTTAAGTTGGCAGGTTGACTACATTGATATTTGGCAGATTGCATATATATGTATATATGTGAATTTTTAAATTTAGCAAGTTTGAGTAAATTGATATTTAGTAGGTTCTTTCTCAAAAAAAAAAAAAAAAAAATGGTAGGTTTTATATATATGTGTGTGTGTGTGTGTGGGGGGGGGGGGGGGGGGGATCATTAAAGTTGGCAAGTTGAATACATTGATATTTGGCAAGATGCTTCTATAAATATGTACGTGGATTTTACATTGATATTTGGTAGGTTTGATGGAATATATATACATGTGGATTTTTAAAGTTGGCAAGTTTGAGTACATTGATATTTGGCTGCTTCTTTCTCAAAAAAAAAAAAAAAAATGGCAAGTTCTTTCTCAAAAAAAAAATTGGCAGGTTGTTTTAGTCATTGAATTTGAGAGAAAAAAAAAATTGTTGGAAAGAAATGATAAAGGCCAAGGAAATAAATGTGACCGTTGGAGTCAAAATCACTATTGGAAAAAAAAAAATGACTGTTGGAAAAATTTAAAAATAATATTTTAATAAAATGCCAAGGAAAATGTGACCGTTGGAATCATGCTAAATTTGAAAAAATGTGACTGTTGGAAAGAAATAATAAAGAAAGATTAAAAAATAATATTTTAATAAAATGGTAAAATAATAAAGTTTTGGAATTTGGCTGTATTGTAAAATGGTATAGTATAATTGATAAAATAGTTTTTTGGAATGGTAAAATGGGATGAGATAGCATTCCCGGATGTGAATGCTCTAAGTGGTTAATTACAATTATATTTCAAATAAATTATGACCGCTAATGTGTTTGACGAATGAAAAATTGGAGCGAAAAGCAAATAAAGTCTAGGCCAACTAGATCACTTCTTTGGGTAATCCAACAAGTAAAGGAATTACTATAACCCGAGAATTGTGGAAGGAGACTCCAAGTTTGTATAATCTATTAATATTGGCGTCTAAGTGAAGAAAGATAGCTGGGGAATATTGTTGGATGATATTAAGACCTTTATTATTGATATTTTCTTTTGGAAAATGCTACAGCTATTATAAATTTTTACTTCAATTATTTTTCTAACTGATTTTATGACCTAGGTGTCTAATGTTACATCAACAATTTTTTTTTCTTCATAAATATGATAGAATTTTAACCTATAGTGTATGCTCCATGATCACCAATTGGTTTTTAGTTAGGCAGGAATTGAATACCAAAATTCTTATTTGATGATAAAAGATTTAATCAATTGAGTTAATTGCAACTCAATATATCAACTATATAATTATAAGGTTTCCATAATCATCAATTGATTATTTATATTTTATTTTTAAAAAATAAGGGCTTTAGCCCTCCCTCTCTTTCATCAATTTTCCTTTTGTCTATTCTGCCGCCTTCCACTCCTCCCATCAAGTTATCGAACCACCTCAAAGCCAACAAAAATGCCTTCGTAACATTTTGTTGACAAAGTGACTTCTGAGTTGAGATCTACCCCTAAACATACAAAGTCTTATAACTCTCTCTCTCTCTCTCATCAACCAACAGAGGGAGACAAGAGAGAAAACTAGGTATAGTCTAAGGTTGGGTGCAGTAAATCCAACAAAGTGATCAGGGAACATTTTATATCTTTCATTTATTTATTCATTTAAAAAAAAAGAATAAACACTTAAAAAATTCAAATATTTGAGGATTTCTAAGGAAACATATTTAAACCTTTTCATGTCATGTATGAAGAAAATTTCCACTTAAAAAGAAAAAAAAATGTATTCTTTTTAATACTTATTCTTATTTTAATATAATAATTGTTACTCTAAGTTAGAGATAAATTATAATAAGAATGTACCACAATGATGTAAATTATAATTTTATTATAAAACAATATCAATACATTAATATAAATTTCATTCGAGAGATCCCAAAAGATAATCAACAAAGATTTTTTTTTTTTTTTTTTTTGGAGAGTTTCAACATATGGCGTCTGCTTTTGATAATAGATCTCTATTATCAGACCAAAACATCAATCAATTTTTTGTGTAGGCAGGGATTGAACATCAAATCTTTTATTCAACCATTAAAGACTTTACCAATTGAGCTAACCCACATAGCCAACAAAGATTGGTTGGCCATTTCCCTACCACAATTGTGCAAATATTTATTTTATAATAATCTATATATATATATATATATATAACTGAAGCCTCTGAACCTCCCACAATTTTCCACATTAGCACAATATTAAAAAAAAAAAAAAAACTTTTCTAAGACTAAAACAAAAACCAGCATTATCAAAAAGAAAAAAAAAAAAACCCAAAAATTTCAGCTAAAAAAAAAAAAGCTCAAGGCCTAAAACCAAAAATTTCCTTCTCCCCAAAAACAAAACCCGATTAAAAAAAAAAAAAAAAACACTCTCCCCCTTAAACGCAAACAGTGGTGACGCCACGTTATGCTCAGGGTGTTCCCAGGAACACCCTGACTTGAATTTTTTTTATATAATAATTAATTTTTTTATTTGTTTACCCTTAAAAAAAAATAGGAACACCCTCAATCAAAATTAGAAATACCCTCAAATTAAAAAAAAAAAATTTATTTGTTCTACTTTCAAGCAAAAAAAAAAAAATCAACTAAAATCTGAAAAAAAAAAAAAAATTGTAACAGAGCAAAACAACGAACAGCAAGCCCAACAGATTACAGAGGAAGCAAACCCATGGATTCTCAAAAAAAAAAAGAAAAAAAGAAAAAGCAAACCCCAATATAGAGCAAATCACTAAATCAGAAACCTCAAATCAGTCAATCAGTACATCATAAATCACTAAAGCTAAAGCAAACCTAAAAACAAAGCAACGCCTCCCCTTAGAAGTTAGATCGGTCCAGTCGCAATCCAGACTCCAGAGCACATCGTCGCCCCTCATCGGAGATCGGACCAGTTGCAGTCTAGAGCACATCGTTGCTAATCGAAGATCGCTCGCACATCGTTGGAGATCAGTCCAATCCAGAGCACATCGTCGCTGGGTCACTTGTCGTCATCACTCGCCCCTCATCACAGATCGCAAATTGCTCGATGCCTCGGCTACTCCGGTGCTTAATGCTTCCTCCCTTAAGGTATTTCTCTCTCTTTTTCTCTCTGACTCTCTCTCAATCTCTCACTGAAATGAAAAGTGAAAACTATGAAAATATGAAATGAAATTAATGAATGAGAGTCTAACTCTCTTTATTCTTTAAGAGTCTAACTCTCTCTTTTGAACTGTGAGTCTGTGATTAGCTCATTGGCTGGCCGAATCTTTAGCTTTATTAATATTTTTTTTTTTTGCCTATTTTTTGACTTTTTGAATTTGGCTTTATCTTATCATTGGTGTGTGTTGGTGTTGGTGAGATATTAATTGTCTTTTAGTGTAATGTGTCTTGTGATTGTGAAATTTTCTGATTGGCAGCTGGCTCTTGTGATTGGGGGCATCAGGCATGAGGCTTGTAATAGATCACTCTTTTTTAGATTTGGACTTAAGCTATAGGGCCTATATATTTTTGTATTGCACAATTTATTGACTTTTTTTTTTTTTTTTTTTGGTTAAGTAATAGTGTGGTATTCCAAGTATCAAACAACCATAGTAATTAGTTGAACTAATTAATTTTGTTTGTTTGGGATATTAATTAACCTATAATTAATTAAGGAAATCAACTAATAAACAATAATTAATAATTTAATTAACCAATACATTATAAAAGACAAACAAATTAAATTATGTTAGGCTAAACAACAATTAATAATTTTATAATTGATGAAACAACAATATAACAAATTATAGTTTATAAAAGACAAAAAAATGAATGAAACAACTAAACAACAATACATTTGGGAAAAATTCTTGGAGCCGCCACTGGGAAAAATTATACTTCTTAAGGAATACCTTGGGAAAAATTCCTGAAGTCGCCACTGAACGCAAACACAGTAACACAAACTCATCAAACTCCCTCTCTTCTTCTTCATGCAGTCCCATCTCCATCTTCAAACACACAATTTCCTCCATGCCTCTCTCTACATACACTTTCCCCTGCATCCAATCTTTTCCCCTTCTCTACCTTCAAACCCCTAAACTATAGTCCACGGGCGCCAGCCAGCCACTCCTTTAGTGGTAGAAAGTTTTTGATTTTGAGACTTTACCATCAGACCAGATTCTCTCTGCAAACATTACCGGTAAGTTTTTTATTTTGTTCTATAATTTAGGTTGTTAAATATGATTTAGGGTTTCGTTTTTTGTTGTTAAATATGATTTAGGGTTTCGTTTAAGAGTGTTTCTTTTGAATGATTAGCTTAGATTGATGGGTTTGGAGCCCATAGTGGGTTTTATTAATTTCAATTATTGGCCGCGAGAAAATCCATTTGGGATTTCAGAGTTGTTATTCTGTTTCATTGTTAATATTGACGGCTATAGGTGTGTCTCTTTGTTAATAACTTTGTTATGTTATTCTATTTCATTATAGCCCAATTTAATAGGTGTGTCTCTTTTCTTATCTTTGGGTTGCTATTGATGGCTATAATAAATTTTTGGACTTGGATATGTGACTTTTTGTTAGAATAATACACCTATTGGTATTTGATGCAAGTTTCCTAAAGTTTATGTTGGTTGAAACTTGGATTCTTATTGTTGTTAATTGTTTTGCTGATAGGGAGCATTTTAATTTTCTTGGTAGGATTGCAAAAATATGTCTTTAACTTAATGGAATTCCCACTGGGATGTAATGATAGTGTTGGATGGTTGGGGAAACACCACTTTTGAAATTTAAAAATCTTTAAGCAATATTTAAAAAAAAAAAAAAAAAAAAGGGCTTTAAACCATGGGTTTTTTTTTCCCTAGCAAGAAGTGGTTCTTATAGTTTATGATGGAAGCCATGAGATCAAGCTAACTTGAGTGTATGTCGACTGTTTACAAAGTGAAACAACTACTATTGATAATGGTTTCAATATATTTTTCATAGTTTGTCAACATATTAATATTGAGAGATTTTATATTGCCATGGAGACCTACTGACAGAAGATGGTAACAACAAAAATTTGTGTTAAATGTTATTTAGGTTTTGTTATTTAGGGTTAATTTTTTTAATTTAGTTATTTGGGTTATTGGTTTTAATTAAGGTTGAATGATGAGAAAAGCAGAGCATGAAAGAAGACATCTACAACACCAAGAAGCAAAAAAGGTGGAGATATAATTGAAAGGGTTTTTTGGTGTTGGTTTGATAGTCTCCCTCAAATGTGTGGGACTCTTTGATGGTGAGCATGCTTAGATTGGAGGATTTTGTGTTGATAAAGGAATTTGGGTTAGGGTATGGTGGCTGACCTATATGTTTTCGTTTTTTTTTTTTTTTTAATTTATTTTTATAATGGTTTTTGCTTTGTTTCTTAGATTTAGATGGTTTATCCTTGATCACCATTCTATGGTTGAAGCTTGAATGTTGTAGTGTAGTCATTTGACAAATGCAAATTAATTGTTGTTTAATTTTGTTGCTTTAAATTTAAAGGTGTTAAAATCTATTGAATAAGTTATAATGATCATTGCAATAGACTAAATGCTTTCTAAATTAGACGACTACAAGATTGTGCTTTATGTTAACTTGGGATTTTCATTTGAATAAAGCAAATTGATTTATAAGGCAAGCAGTGTTATGGTCAAGGGTGAAAGTTTTAAATTTAAATACTGTCTTGGCTTTTGGATCCTTGAGGCATATTTTGATATGATTAGGTAAGGTCACTGTGCAAAATCCATTGTGTCATTTAGAGAATATTTACATTTCATACTCTATGAAAATTGAGTGTAGTTGATTTATGCTTGGTAAATAATTTATGTCTGTTCTATGAAAGTCCTCTATTGTTGTTCGGATTATTTTTTGTTTCTTTTCATGCCAACATGGTTTGTGCTGTGACTGATGGAATTGAGAGAATTTAGTTGAATTCAAGGCAACAACCCTCCTAAACATTATTAAACAAGAAAAGAATAGTTTTTTATGGAATAATATTTGTTGCCTCTTATTGCTTGAGCCATAGCTTAAATACAACTATGAAAAATTCATTTAAAGCTATTAAAGATGTGTGTTTGAGACTTATTCAGTTATGTTACAAGGTGAATATTTTATATCAATATCTATTTGTTAGCATGTGTTTGAAAATTTTAGGATAAATGAGTTAGTGAACTATAATTTGTTATTTTATGCTTTCCAAATTACAAGTAGTGATATATCCTGTTAAATTGGTACCGCTTTCTTCTTTTTTATAATAAATAAAAAAAATTGAAATTTTTTTTCTTCCATTGGACCTTTAAAGCTTTCAATTTGAAACTTTTGTTGTGAAAAATAACTGGTAGGGATGTTTGTGGCAGATTCAAATTCAAGATTGAGGTCAATCTTGATGCCATGGTTAGTTTTCTATATCGTATGTACTCTGCGTATAGTTTATTGTTTATGATACTTTGTTTACTCACCTATTTAAAGTAATGTTCATGTTACAGACACATCTAAGAATTTGGAAGCCCATTTTGAAGAATGCTAGCACTCTAGCAGAGAAGTTCTCTATGGAAGTCACTCAAGATCTATGTCTATCTGTACTCCCTCAAATAGCAGCATAATTAGGTAGGATTTCTTACGATTTGTGTTATCATTGCTGCTAGGTTGAAAGTATTCAATGATATATGTAGATAGCTAATTGCTGATTAGTATGCCTATAAGTTGCATGAGAACTTATTTGGAAATACATGGTAATGGTGGAAGCATTTTTTAGATAGAAATTATGGGAAAATTTTGCTAATAATAGATCATTTTTTTGGGCGGTGATTGTTTAATGAAAATTTTTGGGATGGGTTTTAGGGCCAAGAAAGTTGTGAGTTATGGACACAAACATGAGTTATGCAGGGTTACATGTATTGGTAGAATTGGTTGCATGTTCAAGTTTGGAATAGGTGTGTATCATAGTGTTTACAAATTGAATTTGAGACATTAACATTGACTTGGCATTTGTTTGAGAAATTAAACAACTACATGGAAGATTACGTATTTTGTATATTTGCTTTTGTTTACTGTGTGTCTTAATATGGATGCAGGTGGGATAACAGATTTGTGCAATTCTACTAGGCAAGAAGCAAAGGCAACCATGAGATTTCAAAGGGTGATTGGAGATGATAATTTAAATGGAAATTTTAGCTAGATGACATGACTAACAATTCCTATTAAGAAAAGTATTTAGTAGTTCTATTGGTTTTATTATAGTCATTGTTTTTAATGATTTTTTTTTTGGGTTAAATAATGCAACAAGTAAACCGTATATCAATGATATGTTATCAATGACTATATAGCAAAAAATTGTAAAAGAGTCATGAAGGTTGGTACTAAAGACATAGAAACAAAGGAAAATTGAAAATCTACATACTGATGCTTTTGTAATTACTCAATTGAAATTCAAACCGGTTTCAAAAATATAGTTTGTGGTTTAGAGCATTTTCTGTTTTCATTATTTGTGTTTTGTTTCCATGTACCTGTTTTTAAAATACATGTAAATTTGGTCAAATATTAATTTTTATGCCTTACAGGGCTTTGAGGAGTAAATAAATTTGATTTTGGAAGATGTTGGAAAAGTCAACATTGAGAGGGAGAGCAAAAAACTTTAGGTGGGGTCATTTTCTTATTTTCCTTTACTTTTAATCTCAGAAATGTGTATACTCTAAATGTGGTACATCTATTTTGTTATTTGTCGATTACATATCAAAAAAAATGTACAGGATAGATTCTTCTTAAGAGATGCAACACAATAGCCACCCCTCAATAGTGGAAATAATGATTTCAGAAATTGTGTAAATTGGCATTATGTTGCCTTTTCAATCCCATTGAGGTCTAGCATCTTTGTTTATTGGCAATGTTAGAATTTAGATACATTTTGGACATCAAGAACGATTAGTGTAATTTATGAAAGATATTTGATTGAATGAGCATGGAATTAACTATATTTGTGTAATTAATTGTATTGGAGTGTACTTAAATCAGTTATATATTTTCTAAATATGATCTCATGATATCTCATTGTATGTGATAGATTTTATTATTTTGTAAGTGATAGATTTTATTGGTTTGGTATATAATTTATACCATGATATTGATTTTTTTTCTTCAAATTATGGAAGTTATTAATAGCTTTCCGTGCATCGCATGGGTTAGTGACTAATTATTTATATTGTAATATAAATAGAATATTCTCTAAGATTTGGACAGCCGTCCACATGTTGCAAAGAGTGAAAGTTTTCCTAATATACGAAGCCGCCATACCTAACTCTACCTACAATCGTTATAGTGTTAGACTTAGACCAAATATTTATAAAACTGGATCATAAAAGATTGTTGCATTCCAGTTCACCAGCGGCAGCCACGTTCCATTGTCCAACGATGCCGTCGATCCTTATCAAATCCAAGTTCTAAAGTCTAAATCCCTTTATTTATCAAATAAATAAATAAAATAAAGTCTAAATTCCTTAGATACTTTGGTACGTGCTTATAAGCTAGTTTTTTACTTTTTAGGATTTATATAAGACTTTAAAATTTTATTTTTTCTTATTTTTTTGAAGTACAAATATATTTTAGCATGCTTCTAGCTAAACATTTTGTTAAGTTGTACCAATCAAACTCTTGAATTTGAACTTACTTAATTTGTAAAAATCTTATTCTCTTTAAAAAATCATTGAAGATTCTGACGAGTACTAAAATTATAGGCTCATCATCACACCTAACGAGCATTCAATCTACAGGCTCATCATATAGATGACTAGCATACAATTCACAAGGTCGTCCATGAGAGGATGACCATACAACATTTATGGTGTAGTCATTAATGGTTTTGTAATCGACAAGCTCCAACAGTCAGAAAGGCCAACCATGACCTAGTTAAGCCTCATTTAAGCTCAAGCATACGTTACAAAAAACAGCCAAGAGAGCCATTAAGAGGCTGCCATCAATTACACTCATAATGAGCCTCCCAATAGCTATACTAAGGTTATAAATAAGCCACCAAGCATCATAAGAAAGTTACACAAATTCAAATTTATAGAATTACATTCTGATTTTTTGAGAGATATTGAGAACTATACAGATTTAATCATCGAAGAATTGTTGGTTAAAGCCACTATAGTGTCTTTCTCTCTCATCTTTGCAGGGAACATTACCTCGTCATAAGTTCTGGTGAGGTTATCAACTGACGACCATTTTTGGCTTTATCAGTTTGGCACCGTCTATGGGGAACGTAAATTTGAATCATACAGAATTTCATAGCTCTACTATTCAAATGACGCAATGGATCCAAGTTCATCAACCCCACTTGAACCAATGCAGATGATCTAGCAAATTCAAATGCTGGCAGCAAGTGTTGAAGAATTAACCAAACAGAACGCGGAGTTGAGGTAGAGCCTCTCTCAAAAGAATAGTAACGTGCCTCCTTGCCAATGTAACTAGAACAACGATGACAAGGAAGGCCATAGCCCATGAACCAGTAATAGGGAAGAAAGTTCTAAGTGAACAGAGCAGTCCAGTTCTAGGCGAACAGGGTAGTCCAGTTCCAGGCAAACAATATAGCGCAAACGAAACAATGACGAGCTCTTAAAGAGCATTAGGAAAGAGATGGAAAAAATGAAAAATACCCTGAAAGTCGCCCAGGAACCTAGATGGGATGATTAGAAGAGCAGACTCTCCATTCACCAACGAGGTCTTGGAGTGCTCTCTTCCATCAAAGTTTCGACCCCCCCAATTGGAGACTTATGACAGGCATATAGATCCGCTAGACCACATAAAGTCTTTCAAGACATTGCTGAACCTTCAGCGGACACCTAATGAAGTGATGTGTAGATCCTTCTCGACAACTCTCAAAGGAGCTGCTTGAGTTTGGTTCAGCAAGTTAGCATCATCTTCAATCGCAAATTTCAAAGAATTAAGTGACTTTTTTGTACGGCATTTTATTAGTGGCCAGAGACACAAAAGGCCAACTTCGCATCTACTAACGATAAAACAAGCAGCAAGAAGAGGAAACGTTGAGGACTCATGTGAAGCATTTCAATCGAGCAATCTTGGAGGTAGATGAAGCTAACGACCAAGTTCAACTGACGGCCTTCCAGGCTAGCTTGACAACCAAGGACTTCATCTTTTCATTAGCTAGACCCCACTACAATGATAGACCTCTTGTTCAAAGCCCAAAAGTACATGAACGGAGAGGACGCATTAATGGCGAATGGGATAGATGGCAAGCGAAAGATGGAAGAAATCAATGAGCTCCAACACAAAAATAAGGAGAAGGATGGTTCCCCCAGTTGAAAGAATGACAACGAAAGTACATAGGCCCATACTAGATCATCAAGTATTCCAAAAGAGGAACTTATTACCTCGAATCGCTCAACGACAAACAGTCACCTCGTCTATGGAATGTAGAGCACCTCAAAAGGTATTATTGCTAGTTAGATGATGTTTTCAATTTACTTTCATTAAACTATTTTGTAAGTAGGAATGAATAAGGGGCCATTTTTCCCCACATGAATAAATGTCGTTCTCTTGAAAAATCTAAAAGTCTTATTTACTATATAAAAGAAATTTTTTCAAGAAGAAAGCCCATCATTGAAGTCCAACGAGTAAAACCAAGTAGATGATAAAAATCTCGATAAGAGTAAAATCGTCACATAAGGTTCAATTCGAATGAGTAAAATCATAATGACAATCAAATTCTCAAAGAGAGAGTAAGTCATATGATTAAATTCACAATGTTAAAAACCGACGAGTACAATCATAATGACGATCAAATTCTAAAAGTGAGAGTAAGTCATATGATTAAATTCACAAGGTTAAAACCAATAAGTAAAATCATATTGATGACCATATTTTCAAAACGAGAATAAAGTCATATGATTAAATTCATAAGGTTAAAACAAATGAGTATAATCATAATGACGATCAAATTCTCAAAGCGAGAGTAAGTCATATGATTAAATTCGAAGGTTAAAACCAATGAGTAAATCATATTGACGACCAAATTCTCAAAACGAGAATAAAGTCATATGATCAAATTCACAAGGTTAAAAACCGATGAGTACAATCATAACGACGATTAAATTCTCAAAGAGTAAGTCATATGATTAAATTCATAAGGTTCAAAATCAACGAGTATAATCATAATGACGAATTAATTCTCAAAGTGAGAGTAAGTCATATGATCAAATTCACATGGTTAAAAATCGACGAGTACAATTATAATGACGATCAAATTCTTAAAGTGAGAGTAAGTCATATGATTAAATTCACAAGATTAAAAACGGACGAGTACAATCATAATGATGATCAAATTCTCAAAATAAGAGTAAGTTATATGATTAAACTCACAAGGTTAAAAACCAACGGGTAAAATCACGTTGACGATAAAATTCTCATTACGAGAGTAAAGCCACGTGAGTAAACCCACAAGGTTAAAATCAATGAGAAAAATCACATCAACGACAAAAAATTCTCAATACGAGAGTAAGTCATGTGATCAAACTCGTAATATTAAAACCAATGAACAAAATCATATAAATGGCCCAATTCTCAAAACAAGAATAAATTCGTATGATTAAAGTTACAAGTATCAATATCAACAAATCAAAAGTTCTACCTAATTATAAAGATTAGCAAGAAGCATGTGATATAATGACATCCAAAAATAGGAGTCTTCATCAAAACAGGTGTAAACCGTCAATATTTCGACAGTTTTCCAAAAGGTCGACGTAGGAATAAAGCGGCAACTGACAAGTACTAAAATTACAGGCTCGTCATCACACTCGATGGGCATTCAATCTACATGCTTGTCCATATAGATGACGAGCATACAATCCACAGGGTTGTCCATGAGAGGACGACTATAGACACTGCATTTTGTACCCCTTACGACTCGGGCCCCCGTTCCCCAATGATAGTAAAATTCTAAAGCCCAAGGTTAGTTTAGGGCCTGATCAGACTTAAATTGACTTGAGGAAAATATTTATGGAAAACATAACTCTTTTATGAACTAAATAAAACTATTTTTGGAAAATAAAGCCTACGGAAACCCTAGGGCATGTGTACGCATACACGCATATACGCACGCATGCTCCAAACCTGAGTACGTATGCTTCATGCATGTGTATGCATACATGGGCATGCATATGCATGCTAAGGTTCCAAAAACTATGAAAGACAAGTTTTTTAGCATTAAAGTTGAGGTTTAGGATGAATCCCTCATCATCCAGAAGCCGTTCCAAACCCCTATTTTCTCACTATATAAAGCCATACATGGTACCTTTTCAAAACACATACAAAATCCTATGGGAAAACACAAGATTTACTAGACATAGTGAGTCAAAGAAGGAGTTTTTCACAAAATATCCTCAAGTCAATATTTTCCTGATTGAGGCATTTTCTTGCCTTGATTTTTAAGTTTTAAGATTACTAATCACTTTTGTATTTGATTGTGAATAGATTGACTGAGGGAATGGTCAAAATCAAGCTTAGGAGCTTTAATTTTTGAGGTATAAACCTTCTTGCCTTTTTCTTCTCTTTCTTGCTTTAATGTTTAGTTTTATCTTTATTTAGTTGTTAGTTCTATGTTATAATATGCCTGTTTAAGTTTAGGTTTTCTTTGTTTTATGTTTTAAAGCATGCTAGGTTGTTTCGTTATTTTCTGTCCTGCTGTGTTCTTGTTGCTTCTAGGTTAGGGTTTGGGCGTGTATGTGTATGCATGCATTATGCATGTGCACGCATACTCAAAGTATGCATACGCATACAACTAGGCTGCATACGCAGGCCTTATGTATGCACACGCATACTTAAGCCTAGAAACCCTAATTCCCCTTTTCCTGCTTCTGTTTCCTCATTCCTTTTTAATATGCTTTTGTTTTGGTCTATATTCATATGTATACATCCCTGTTTCTTTGTTTCTGTATTTGTTTGTCCTTAACATGTGAGATTAGGGTTTTCCTTCAATGTTTTCTTTGTTTTGCCATAACACATTCATATGTCCATACATTGATGCATAGGTGCTGTGATGCAATGAGGTAAGTAAGGTAAGTCATGTATTCATATGAACATGCATTTGTTTGCAATATGAACTTGATCTTACTTTGATGAACATGTATATGGAAGTTCATATGCCATGCCTTAGACTCAATTATAGGATGTTTGAAATTTGCCTTATGATGTTTCTGCCTTTGTAATATATATTTGTTTATTTGCTGCCTCGGATGAGTATGTGATGTGATGCCATGATAGGGGTATTCTAGGGTTTATGATGTAATAAGAAGCATGATAGATGTATGTTAGGGTTTGGGGATGAAAATGCCATATTGATTGTTTAGATGAATGTTAGTGTGTGCATGAGTATAAAATGCAATATTGAGTGTGCCTTTAATAGAATTAAGATGTAAGACACAATGAGTGGAAGGCAACCCTCGGGTCGGACGGTCTTGGGTGCCTAACACCTTCCCAAGCCGTACCTAAGGGTGTGTTTGGTTCTTGTAAAATGTTTTCCGGAAAATACATATTTTCTGGAAATGCTAATTTTCAGAAAAGGAAAATGTATTCAGGCTGTTTGGCTGTCTTGGAAATTATTTTATGGAAAATTAATTCCGGTGTTTGGTTCGTCCAAGCATTTTTACAGAAAATGCTTTACATAGCCAAGCCACCCAATTTTCCATACACTTCCTCAGCTGTAAACATGTGGATAATGAATCAATTCCACACTCATTCACAAAAGAAACAAAACCCAGCAAAAAAATTCATCAAATTCGGTCAAATTGAGATCGCGCGACGGAGGAGAAGGTGAGATCGCGCGGAGGCGAGATCGAGCAACGAGATCGAGCGGCGCGGTGCTGCGATCGACGAGCGGCACGGTGCTACGATCGACGAGCGGGGCGGTGCGATCATCGGACTGGAGCTCAGTCTGTGGTCACCGGCGAAGTCTCTTCTTCCTCTCTCTCTCCAATCTGGGCTCTCTCTCTCTCTCTCTCTCTCTCTTTCTCTCTCTCTCTCTCTCTCTCTCTCTCTCTCCGGAAATACTTTGAAGTGAAAATGAAAGTGTAAAATGATTTCCGTAGTCAAAGCCTTTTTTTTTTCGGTCAACGGAAATCAATTTCTGAAAAATTCTATTTTCCGAACCAACCAAACACCCGCATTTCCGGAAAAGCATTTACGGAAGTGATTTTCACCCAAAACAAACACACCCTAAATGTCGAATCCATCTATGGTATTAAGATCAGTCCTTTCACGTAAGGGCGCTATGTATATGGTTCCTAGACATAAACTAGGTGGCGACTTCATTCTTTTCTCCGTTTTAGTCCACTCAGTCGAGGCATACTACCCCCCCTATTGTGCCCACAATGACCATACAGCATTTATGGCGTAATCATTAATGGTTTCATAACTGATGAGATCCAATGGTTAGAAACGCCAACCATGAGCCAGTTAAGCCTCATTTAAGCTTAGAGATACATTAAAAATAATAGCCAAAAGAGCCATTAAGAGGCTGCCATCAATTACACTCATAAAGAGCCTTCCAACAGCTGTACTAAGGCTATAAATAAGCCACCAAGCACTAGGAGAAAGGTACACAAATTTAAACATACAGAATTACATTCTGATTCTCTGAGAGATATTGAGAACTCTACTGAATTAATCATCAGAGAATCGTTGGTTAACGCCACTCCGATATCTTTGTCTCTTATCTTTGCAAGGAACGTTACCTCATTATTAGCTCCGATGAGGTTATTAACTGACGACCATTTTAGGCTTCATCAGATTCCATAAATGACATATTCTCACACCCTTGGGCCTTGGTTAATGAAAGTTGAAAAAGAAACCCATTGATCGATCCCAACTGTGATCCATTGTAATGGGACCAATTCTTGAAGATATCTTTCATTACTATATAAAACTTGTGTAGGTAAAGTAAGTAAAAACTTTAAATTGTAAAAATGAAATCTTAATAGTAACAAGATCAACAATAACCATTTAGCCTTAATACCAAGAAAGAGATCTTAATAGCATAAATTATAAATTTGCCCCATGAGTCAATTAGTGTAATTGAATTGGGAATATATGCATCTCTAACACGGTCAATTTCTAATAAATCTAGTAGTACAAATAAATATCATAAGTATTGAGGTGACAATTAACATATTATAGTTTTTATACATTAGGCATTTAAGATTATTTTATGATATATAATCAAATTAAACTATCGTTTATAAGGTTGTCAAGGCCAATAGAGAACTTGTTGTCGGCACAAGAACCCACGACGAGGTCTCGTCGTGATGGTAAGTACACCTTAACCGAGTGAACTAGGCGAAGGGTGAAAAAATGGAGTCATCACCTAGACTAGGTCTAGGAACCATAAATATTGCGCCCTTATGTGAAGGGCCAATCTTTATTAGGGCACATGTCCGGAGTTTAGGTATGGGGATTGTTAATGCCTCGAAGTAGTCGACCACCCATTGCGGTGACGTTCACATGCGTGCCCTCTCTTGGGAGGTGTGCACAGGCTCATGGTGTATGGGCCTAGGAGCTCGGGTGCTGTAAAAAAAGGTAGACCTCTAGTGTGTGACTGGAAATGAGTCAATTTTAATGAAGTTACCAAAGATAAGTGAAGTCGCCACCAATCGTTGGGTTTTTTTCTAAGGTGTGATTGGTCACCTAATTCTATTTAATTTTATTACCAATTCTAGGCTAAGAAAAAGACCATTTTTCCTAATCTAATATGGATGGAAAAAAATCTTTATTCTTGAGTTCAGAAGTCTAGTTATATGTGAGAAAGATGTTAGGCACCCCATAACGTCTATCCGAAGACAATCCTTTGTTTTGGTAAAATCTTAAATTAAGGATATTGGCAATTAAAAACAAGCTGTTGACATTAGATTTCAAGGCTTTAAATAAATTGGGCCATGAGGCTTGGTTTCAAAAAGGGTGGTCTTGATCAATGCTTTCCTAGTGTGTTTGGAATTGTTGCCAAATTTCCACAATGAAAATCCGGCAGCATTTCGCCCTATTTTCGTGGCGGAAATCCGAGAGTGCTTTGCCTCAGGTGCATTATTTCACACAAAACACTATTCTCACCGAGCTTTCGCTGTGAGAATATGACAATGGAGGTGCCCTATTTTCATGGTGAAAATTTGGCAGAGTTTCGGGTTTGGTGCTCTTTGGCGCACCGGCCGGGTTTCATGCCTGTGTATATGGCACGTGCCAACATACACATGCTAAGATGAGCCAGAGCCCCTCAAAGCATTAAGCATATTGATACGTGTCGCATATACAGGGAAACCAATGTCACTCAGGTGACATGGATCGAGACAATCACACTACGATGATCATGCACACAGTATAGCATGAATATGCACCTACAGCAATTGCCTTGAGCACATACCCACACTACAAGGTCAAGAGAACTCATTATTAAAGAGGGTTGCTCTCTTAGCCATGAGAGTCTGTCATACAAAGTGTATGATCACCCACATACAAGCATATATAGATATACATACATCATGCACAATGCTATCACATAAAGCAAGAAAGTAAAGTAGACATTGCCAGTGTTCCAAGGGTATGGCCCAGCAAGGTATAGAGAATGTAAATCAGACATTGCCATAACCAAGGAACGCAGCCCAAGCAAAATGTAGGAAAGATAAATGATACATGCCTACATCTAAAGGGTATGGCCCAAAAAGGTACTAGAAATGTAAAACAAACATATGCCATACCCTAGGAATGCGGCCTAAAGCTGGATTCAAGGATGAGAACCCTAAAACAAGGATCTAAAGAAGAGGCAAAGAAGGAGAGAAAAATAACCATATGGGGAGGCTAAACCTCCTAATCTACTGAATATTGCCCTTTTTGGGCTTGCGTCATCTTGCCTGCATATTTGCCCTTTTTGGTCACGCCTAGGAAGTCGTACTCTCGCTCTAAGCGTCCTTGCTCTAAGCATGTACATGCAATGAAAAAAGAAACTAGCCAACAGACAAGTAAAGAAACAACTAGAAAGAAAGCATGCCAAAGGACAAACTATCACAGAGAGCCAAATGGGGGGAAAACAAGTATGTTATCAAACAAAAGAGAGGACACATGTAGTTTTAGATCGGGTGTCCATACTTTCATGAGATTGGAGTATAGACGACACATGTGCCATCAAGTAGATCGGGTGTCCATACTTTCAAGGACGGGTGTGAACCTGCATGAGATTTTAGGAATTAGGCTTAATGACACAAGCACACACAAGGACGCATGCATGAACATGTAGGCAAGCGTGCAAAGATGCAAAGAAACAAAAAGAGCCAAACGAGGGCACAAAGCAAGCAAGGTATGCATATTATCTCATGGAGCGGAGAGAGGTATGCATTAAGAAAACCAACATCACTAAGATGTATCTCACAAGCGGTTACATCCAAATAAGCCACAAGAGGGACAGATGCAACCACGCAAGCAAGTGGCCCCAAAGAACAACAAGCACAAGCCCAAGAAGGGCATAAAGCATGGCAAAACCTAGATCTAGGCTGGCATACATGAATATAAAGCATAGAAGAAAGTAGGCAAACACATGTATATAGGAAATGATCCAAACCCTTTTGATGTAGGCCTAGGTGTATGGATGTAGGCCTAAACCACAAGATCTAGATCTACACCCTACCTAAAGGCCAAAACATAAGAAAAAGGCATAGCAAGAGACAAAAAGCCATAAAAAGCACAAGGCACGACATCTAACATGTAGATCTAGACCTATAGGTATGGCAAGGAGCACATAAACATGTAGATCTAAGCATAAACATGGCAAGGAGCACATGAACATATGGATCTAGGCATAAACATGGCAAGAAGCACCTAGGCATATAGATCTAAGCACAAACATAATATTCGACATATCCTTGCCCAAGAAGGCTAGGCCAACATCATCAAAGCACTAAAACATGTTAGAAAGCAAGATAAAGCAAAAGATATACTATGGACAGTAATAAAAATGTTATAAAGCAAGATAAAGCAAATGTTGTAGATTGTAGTTAAAAAACTACATCTACACCCTTAAAACCTTAAATCTAAGGTCCCAAGACTAAGGAGAGGAAAAAGAGTGCAAGAACAATACCTCTTGATTGTTGAGAGAAGAGAGAAATCAAAGGTTTTTGGATGTGTTTAGAAGAGAATATAGAGAAAAAGAGAGAGAAATTGCCTAGAAAATGCTCCAAAATGCCCAAAATCATTTTCTTTTAGTCTAAGGGGGGTCTAGGGGTTAAATAGCTAAAAACAAGACCTTTTTGCTTTCGACGGCCCTTTAGTGGCCGCCAGGTTTGATGCTGACATCAGCAATCTCGGCTTCTTCCGTGGTTAAATTTTGGATGCATATTTGAAGGTTTTCCTGAACTCTGGTTAAGCTGATCTTAGTTTCCTTGGAAAAGTCTGGATGTCTAGTTTCCAAAACACTAAAAAAGTTGAAATTCTGATGGTTAGATCAAAAGTTATAGCCTCGGGAAGTGTGCTGACACGCTTCGTCCGATTTTCAAGATACCTCAACTGTTTTAACTTTGATTTTGACCCATGAATACTCATTGAAAAGGGAATTCAATAATATTTGCAATGACGCTAGCCCCAACCTGCTGTGACAGATGGATCAAAATTAGGGTTTTCGGTGCCTCTAGGAGTTAACCTCGGGTCAAACTTGGTCAAAGTTGACAAAAATCTCCGAGAAGCTCGGGTTTGATGTAGAAACATGAAAAATGTTGTTTTGGGATGATTCTAACCAACTTTGACTTTCAATCAACCTAGGGTTGAGCAAGGGCATTTTGGTCAATTTGACCTAAAATGGAACTTTAAGTGCTCCGATGTCCAAACGGGTTACGCTACATCAATCTAGATGTTTTCACAACCCCATGGAGAGATGTTAATATTTTTGGAATTTTCAGGGTCAGGCACGCAAATTAAGGGCAGACAAAATACAGTATCTACAACTACCTCTTCTTTATCTGACATCTTGATTGCAATGAGAGGTGTTAAATAAAGAACGTAATTTCGCGTTTTGTTGCCCCAAAATTGCGTGTGATAACTGCATCGTTTATGGGTCAGAACCAGTCTTACCCTAATAAGGTTGAGCCATTGTAACTGGTATGAGAAAAATTTCTTCTGGCTTGGCTCTTTGGCACTGGGCAGAAACTCTTCTCTCTCTCTTTTTTTTGTTGGTAAACGGTCAACCGATCAACATTGACCCAGTCAACGCTAACCGATGGCCACTGTTTATGCGCTAGGCAATCCTGGCAGCCACTTAAGGTGCATATGAAGGAATGCTAGTATTTATTTCATTTTGGTATTTTTGCATATATGGTTTTTTTTTTTTTTGTATTTTTATCATTTATGCCATGATGATGTTGGAAAATATTTTTGATCACATGCTTATGCAGTTATGTAGACATAAACATACTTGCATGCTTTCACATGTACATATACGTAGGCACAAGCGTGTGCATTCATATATATATATGTGTGTGTGTGTGTGTGTGTGTAAATTGTGCACACGTATAATTGCGTTTACACACAATTGTTCATGCGAGGAAAAACTTGATTTTTAGGCAACATAGACGAACATGCAAATGCTAGATGCTATGAAAACTATAAAACAACAAAAATTGATGATAAATGCTAGGTGAACATGAGAGACTATGCATGGTAAACGAAAATTTTGTGAGATTTAAAACATGATGACGATGCGATTTTGACTCAAAAGAGGAATTTTAGAGACAAGAGGAGTTTTGAAAAATGTAGGATTAGACGACCGCCACTGAATTTGAATCCTGAGAGATACTTTGAGAAAAGGGATAGGATTAGATGATCGCTGCCAAATTTGAATCTCGAAAAGATGGATAGAATAAGAAGATTGTCGCTGAATTGGAACCTAGAAGAGATTAGACGACCATTGCGGAATTTGAATCTCAAAAAGATGGATAGGATTATACGACTGCTACCAAATTTGAATCCCGAAAAGATGGATAGGATTACACAACTGCTGCCGAATTTGAACCTTGATGAGATTAGACGATTGCCGCCGAATTTGAATCTCAAAAAGATGGATAGGATTAGATGACCACCGTCAAATTTGAACCCTAATGAGTTAGACAACCGCCGGTGAATTTGAATCTCGAAAAGATGGATAGGATTAGATGACCACCGTCGAATTTGAATCCTGGGAGAGAGGCATTTTTAAACTTTGATATTTTGAGATGAAAAGATATGGGATTAGACGACCGCCATCGAATTTGAATCCTGAGAGAGAGGCATTTTGAAAACTTTGATATTCTGAGATGAAAATGGATAGGATTAGATGACCGTTGTCGAATTTGAATCCTGAGAGAGGCATTTTGAAACCTTTGGTATTTTGAGATAAAAAGAAATAGGATTAGACAATTGCTGTCGAATTTGAATCTTGAGAGAGGCATTTTGAAACCTTTGATATGATAATGCATGATATGCACTAGGTAGTAGGGTTAGGCATACTTACCTGTTAGTCTGCATTGTCATTTGGTTGGCTTTACTGATTAAATCTATTTTTTTCTTCTAGATTATGTCTAGGCAACCGAGGTCTAACAAGGATCGCGGAAAGGCTCCCATTCTTGCTTCATCCTGAGGGGATTCATCTGGTAGTGGCGATGATACTATTTTGGCCAGTAAGCAAGTGGCCTGGTCTCTTTAGAGACATGATCGAGGGGGTAATCATATTGTGCCCTCCAAGGGCATGCCCATAGTACATCGCACCAGGGGTTGACGCTCAATTAAGATGGCCAGTGCTTCATCTCAGTCCCGTATTGATTCAAGCGAAGGTTCTTCATAGTTTTCTCGAACCAAGGGGGGAAAAGGCCTAAGGGTGATGAGCTTGGGGATAAGCTTATGTTTGACTTAAATGTTGATTTGGAGGCTAATGATGCGGTCGGGCCAAGCCCTGGCGCCCCTAGGCGCAGTAGTCAGAGACTGATGTTTCCACCTTGTCAGGCCGAATTAAAGGCCTATATTGGAGAGATAGATGAGAGTATTGAGGACACTCATATACAATATGACTTGAAGAGTCATCCTTCCGCTTAGACTCGAAAGGCTTAGGTATGCCCCTCTTTCCTTTCCAATTGTTGATTCAGGATATATAAATATGTGTGCTAACAGATAGCTTTTCCTTGATCTTAAATGCAAGGTGTTAAGAGAGTTCAGGGCCGAGAGGCATGGTCTTCGTTCTCCATCCGCTTGTTTTGAGTATCCACTAATGCGCGCTACTGTGCCTTCTTGATAGAGCAGGGGTTCGAGGTCTTTCTAAGTATTCTGCCTCGCTTTGTAAGGCACGGGCTAGCTGAGGCTTTGGTGCAACAGTTTTATGCCGAGACGGGCACCTTTCACTTAAGTTGTGGTGAGTATGCTGTCCTTCCCTTTGATTGGACAACCATCTTGGGCCTTAGATTTGGAGCGAAGCCAGTCCTACCTGAGTTCGTGGACTTTGTAGAGGCATGCACTCTTTTAGGTATAGCTTACCCCCTAATTGTGACGACTAGAGAGTATTTTAGGCCTACTTAGGAGCCTCAGATCTGCACGCAGTGGCTAGAAGGTGCAACATGCGGTGCTAACCTGTAGCTAGGTGGTGACTCTGACACTTTCCGTTGTGTCCACAGATATATGTTAGGTTTGAGATGAAATGTCATGTTGTATGTTTAGATGTATGCTAGTGTATGTGTGTGTTTAAGATGCAATGTTGAATGTGCCTTTAATAGGATTAAGACATAGGACATAATGAGTGGAAGTCGACCCACGGGTCGGGCGGTGTTAGGTGCCTAACACCTTCTCAAAATCGTACCTATACTCCAAACCCATACTCTAGTAGTAAAATCAGTCCTTCCATGCAAGTGCGCTATATTCATGGTTCCTAGACCATAAAACTAGGTGGTGACTCCTTGTTTCTCTCCTCTGGTCCATTTGGCCGAGGTGTACTCCCTAAAACAGAAAAGTGGCACTGATTGTGTGTTGTGCCCATAGTGGCGACTCCATTAGGGATAGAGAGTTTTATTCCAATGTGTCCTATTTCTTAATCTTAATGAAGGCTTGTTCAATACTTGTTTGCACACACTTTACTTGGTTCTTTTGTTCCTTTACCTCGATTAGTGATGAGTGGGAAGATGAGTATGCTCCATTCGGGCCAAAATATTTTGAAATTCATCCCATAAACTCACAATGTGTGCTATTGCCTATAATGGGCTTTAAGTATGTTAACGGTTTACCGCCAATCCACAAAGGTCCACTTAAGCTCTAGGTTGGAGTCATGGCTAACCTAGTTGTAAGTGACCTACTAATCTATCCCTTTAGCTTTACGAAGCTTACCCACACTTAGAGAGATCCTAGATCCCATCAAAAAGAGGATACCCTTTATATCTCTTGTTTGTTCAACCATATATTTTGTGTTCACCTAACTCTAAAGAACAAATAAAAGGTATAAAATTGAAGGATGACCTAAAAGTTATGGCATGCCCTAAGATGTTTTGGGATAAAAGAAAGAAGTTCTCACATATAAGAGACTTTTCCCAAAGTCCAAAAGTATATCTTAACTTGAAAGGTTCATAAGACCATAGTCTAATTGCTATCATAAGCCCAAATCAAAAGGCTTATTAGAAAATAGGACGTTGGACTTAAGTAAACAAGTATGCTATGGACTTAGCATCCTACATCCTACAAAGTCAAAATGAAATTCTCTAATCTTGGGCCTCCTTGTTGTATGCCTAGGACCAAAATGATGAGAAATTCATGGACTTTGAGAGGAAGGCTACAATATATCCTAGCTAGAAGGCTACTTCAACAAAAAGAGAGAGAGAGAGAGAGAGAGAGAGAGAGAGAGAGATTGATAATGAAATAAAGAAAGAAGAGCTCAAAGGTGATGAATACATTGTAGGCCCATATTTGAGACAAAATGGTTGAAAAACTCTAAGTACATTCTAATGAAAGCCCATGAGAGTAAGATGGGAGCATTATTATAAATGGACTAAAGCCTAAATGAAACAAGGGGCAAGGTTCATGAGAGGAAAATGAGTGATTTTGTAATTGGGCTTTCATTAAAATTGACTTAAAGACTTTCTAAGGACATCTAAATTTAAAAACCTTTTAATTGGGGCATGTACTTATTAAAATTTTGTTGAACTTGCCCAGTTTTCCACGTGCCATGTGCTGGAAAAACATAGTTTGTATCGCATACAAAACATATGTAGTAGAAAATTAACGGATCTACTTCATTCGCAATTGATAACATGTTCTATGTAAATTTCAGAATTTAAGAATAAGAGAGTATACCTTAGTGTGGTGAAATTCAAAACCAAAGATTAGAAGCACTTGGAAACACTTTTAATTTTCACTCCAATTCCACTTATGCCTAAGAAGTGTGGTCTCTCAATCAGTTTTCACGTATGCGTTCAAGGGCGAATAAGAGCGTGGCTTACACTCAAATACACACCATTTCATACATTATCATCCATATATAAATTTTGTATGTTTCTCTCCTTATATATAACTGATTATCTAATTGGGCTAGCCTTTTGGGCCATTCCAATTGGGCTTTAGTATGTGGCTTGGAGTGGGACCAAAAAGGACAAATAAGACACTAGCTCCAATGGGTTTTGGGCCTTTCTATCAACTCTTAACAAACCCAAAATTACCATTAATTATATTTAATATCACTATATAAATATAATTGCACTCTAGGCCTTATTAATAAATTATATCACAATACTTTATTATACATTCAACCCCTTCATTAAAATATTTGTAGTAAGACAAAGTCATAAATGTTAACTGCCACTTTAAATATTACTACGTCTTAATTCTTGAGTACCCAGTTTAATCCTTTAAATTATTCATCATATATTTATGAAATCCAATTTCATAAATATATATTTAGTAACTTTTTACTAAAATAGTTAGGCCTAACATTTTGAATAATCAAACCCATTAAACTTATCTTAAGGGAATATTTTATATCTCCATTAAGTGATTATGAATTTCATCTTGAGAATATATGTTCCTTCAACATTAAATGTGGCTACCCAACATACTGAGGTTTTGATCGTGATTTTAGATCTCACTCCTAATATATCAAAACAACCTACACTTCATTATCAGGTTCATTATTCTCTCAATATTAAGAGTTGATATAAATAAATGTCGTGAGATTTATTATTCATTTGACAATCGTTAGTAGAATAATAAATCTCACAGCGGTCCAGTTCAATATGTCTTAATACTTAAAACATATCAACATATCAATTAGAAGTCTCCACTTCTATGATCAAGACAAATCATCTTAGTTGATATGTTATAGTCTTCGCAGATGAAATGCCCAATTTTATCACCGACTACAAACTAAAATTCTGAGTTTACAAAGAACTTGTGATTTATATCTTCTGTGACTAAATCACATAAATTACATACTATGCATCTCATGGACTATATGATAATGTCCAAATATTCATATTACCATTATTTTAGATAATAATAAAACAATTTGGTTAATCACAACATAATATCATACATAATCTCATATCATACAATAGGACTTAAAGGGCACATATCCTAACACCATGATGTCTAATAATTTGACTCAAGAGGATGTCAATCGAATGATGACTAAAGGGAAAGTCCACCTTCTCCTACCAAAATTCCTACCGCAACTAAGGAGTGCTCCCGGACCATGGACTTCTAAGAGGGCCCACGTCAATGATTTCTCTGAATTGAGAAACGTAGGATCATGACTAGCTAGATGGACCTCGACGGCAAGGACAACTCAAGTCATCCTAGCTCGCTACATGCTCGAACGCAACACATACCCTCCTTCCAATGATGATTAATATCTTGTGCTGACCCAAGATGAAGAGGAGGAAGGAGATGATGAAGTGATTAGCTGTTGGAGTGAAGATGATGGAGACTAGTTTTTCGACAAGGAAGGAAGAGATTTCCCCAACGAAGGTGAACCTTTGTATGACATAGCCGAAGCTATACATGTGTAAGGGCCTCTAAAAGATGAGGACCGATTTGCTGAGTTGAAGACTTTGTTCGAAGAGGAAGACAAGAAGGAGAGCGACGCGCCTTAAGGAAGAAGATGGATAGAATTCATTGAGGGGCACCTCAATAATTGGACTTAGGTTGGGTTTTCTAAGAATGAGGGAAAGAAATTTTGTAATGCAAGTTCCAATGTACTTTTTAATATTTTCAATAAGATGAATTCTAGTTTGACTTATTTTGATATGTCTCATAATATTGAAATTCAACACTTATATGATTCTAATGAATTTGAAAATGAAATTATAAACAATTGGAAAAGAAAATTGAACCTATAGAACTAACTTTTGAAAATCTAATTTGGGCAATGATGAGAATCCATGCTTAATTAAAATTGGCTCAACCCTAACTGAAAAAGAAAGGAAAGATCTCAAAAAACTTCTCACAACATTTCAAGAAGTGTTTGAATGGTCCTATGAAAATATGCCCGATAATGATCCCAAGATAGCTCAACACCACATTGATACTCATGCTCACATGGTACCCATTAAGCACAAGTTGAGGCGTATGAGAACCAAATAGCTTCTAAAGATCTAAGAAAAGGTCATAAAGCAATTAAAGTTAGGGTTCATCAAACCCGTACACCAAGTTGAATGGATAGCCAATGTTGTGCCTGCACCAAAGAATGATGGAAAAGTAAGGATGTGTGTGGATTTCAAGGATTTGAACAAAGCTTGCCCTAAGGATGATTACCCTCTTCCCCATATAGATGTCCTAGTGGATAATACAACCGGCAGTACCTTGATGTCTTTAATGGATGGTTTCTTAGGATATAACCAAATCAAGATGGCTCTTAAGGATGTGACTAAGACCACCTTCACCACAGAATGAGGGATCTATTGCTACACAGTAATGCTATTTGGGCTCAATTACATGACATGATACACAATGAGGTTGAGGTGTATATTGATGATATATCATGAAATCCAAGAATAGAGAGGGTCACATATTTAACTTGAGAAAGTTCTTCGAAAGGATCAAGGAGTATAGATTGAGGTTGAATCCCCAAAAGTGTACCTTTAGAGTAACAACTAGAAAATTGCTAGGCTTTTTAGTAAATGATAGAGGGATAGAAGTTGACCCCTCCAAGATCAAAGCCATATTGGAGATGCCTACACCCAAGAGTGAGAAAGAAATAAGGGGATTCCTAAGTCGACTACAATACATCAGCCAATTTATTGCCAAACTCACTTCCACTTGTAAGCCCATCTTCAAGCTCCTAAGGAAGAATTAGCTCCATGTATGGAACGATGAATGTTAGAAAGCCTTTGAACTTATCGAAGAATACCTCCTCCATCCACCCATCCTAGTGACTCCATGGTATGGGAAGCCATTACTACTATTCCTCTCTATTATAAGAGATGCAATCAGGAGCATGCTTGCACAAGAAGATGATAATAAGAATGAAAGAGTAGTGTACTATTTGAGCAAAAGATTCCATGATTATGAGACCAGATATACGCCCATAGAAAAGTCATGTTTTGCACTCGTGTGGGCTGTACAGAAGTTGAGACACATCATTCTACCATTCCAGATATGAATAGTAGCTAGAATGGACCCATTGAAGTACCTATTTGAGAAACCCACTTTAAGTGGGAGGTTGTCGAGATGGTTAATCCTATTAGCAGAATTCGATTTGAAGCATGTGGCAAGAAAAACTATCAAAGGAAGCACGGTGTCAGATTTTTGTGCTGAGAACCCCATAGTAAGAGATGATGGAAAAAAAGATTTCCCAAATGAGAATATTTTGGATATAGAACTAAGGGCATGGAAAATGTACTTTGATGAAGTTGTGAACCAATATGGGAATGGGATAGGAGTACTTTTGATCACCCCTGATGGATCCCATGTGCCTTTGGCTAGCAAATTGAACTTTGAAGCGACTAATAACATGGCAAAATATGAAGCTTGTATTGTCGAAATGGAAGCTCTCTAAGAATTGGGGGTAAAAGAAGCAGAGGTATTTGGAAATTTGACCTTGGTTATAGCTCAAGCACAAAAATTGTGAATGGTAAAGGAAGAACATTTGAAGCCTTATTAACAATGTTTAAAGGATTTAACTAAAACCTTTAATAGGATTGAATACACTATCATCCTTAGGGCTCATAATCAATTTGCAGATGTCTTGTCTACCTTAGCCTCCATGGTTGAAATACTCAAAGGAGTATGGACACGACCCCTAGAGGTTGGGCAAAGCTATGAACTAGTACATAAGGGGAGAATCAAGTCTTCAGCCTTGGCTATAGAAGAAGAAGGGGTTCCTTGGTAATATGATATCATGAAATTCTTGGATTTAGGAGTGTATCCCGACAGTGCCGATAAGTGAGAACGCCATTCGATAAGGATGATGGCCATGCAATATATCCTATGTGGAGGACATCTTTATAGGAGGTTTTATGTTGGCATACATCTTCATTGTTTGAAGAAAGAGGAGGCTGAAAGGGTTATGGAAGAAGTTCATCAAGGGATTTTTGGTCTTCACATGAATGGGAGAATGTTAGCTAAAAGGATCCTAAGGATGAAATACTATTGGAATACAATGGAAACTAATTGTGTAGACTTTGTGAAGAGTTGCCATGACTGCCAAACACATGCAAGTTGAATCACGTACCACCTAGCGAGCTGTACAGCATGACCTCTCCTTGGCCTTTCTCAGTTTGGGGCATATATGTGATTGGAAGGATAGCCCCAAAGGCTTCAAATGGACACAAGTACATCCTAGCGGCAATTGACTACTTCACCAAGTAGGTGGAAGTGGCCTCTTACTCCGTATTGAAAGCCAAGCATATGGCTCGGTTCATAGAGAATAACATCTTTTGCCGGTACGGGGTACCACAAGAAATCATCTCAGATAATCGATCATAGAATTATACAATATTGAGCATCACAAGTCTTCACGATACCGACCATGGACTAATGGGGCCATAGATGCAACCAATAAAAACATCAAGAACATCCTAGCCAAGATGGTGGTGACATACAAGGATTGGGCTGAAAAACTTCCATTTGCCTTATAAGGTTACAGAACTTCTATCCATGCATTGATTAGGGCGACCCCTTACTCTTTGGTCTATGGATGTGAGGCAGTCATTCCTATTGAGGTGGAGATACAATCTTTAAGAGTGCTAGTAGAAACCAAGGTCCTAAAGGAAGATTGAATGAAAGAAAGATATGAACAATTGACTTTGATAGACGAGAAAAGAGTTAGGGCACAATACCATGCACAAGGGTACCAGAAGAGGATTGCTAGAGCATTCACCAAAAAAGTGAAACCTAGAAACCTTAAAGAAGAGGACTTGGTCCTAAAAGTGCTCAGAGATGAAACTTTTAATCCAAGGGGGAAGATGAAGCCAAGATGGTCTGGGCATTTTATTATCAAGAAAATCATGTCAGGAGGTGTTACAAGAATTACAAATTTGTATGGAAAAAAGATGCTTCGCCCAATCAAAATGGATAGGCTTTGAAGATATAACATTAAAAAAAAAAAAGAAAAAAAAAAGAAAAAGAAAAAAAGAGCCTACTAGGTTGAAAGCCCAAAAGGGAGGTCTAGGCAAAAATTAAGGTAAAAGAACCCCGTTAGATTGAAAACCCAAAAGGGCAATCTATGCAAAAATTACATGGCATGGAAAAAGAAAAAGAAAAAGAAAAAAGAAGAAAATAATGACAATAAGCAAAGATAATAAATGGATGATTCTCTTATTGCTCAAATTAAAAGATAATAAATTGTTTCCATAGGAGATTTGGAACATTCCAATCCTTTATTAAATTCAAAAGAAAAGACATGAGAATCATAAAGTGTAGAAGAGTAAAATTTGGGGCATATCAAGGTAGTCAGTCAGTCCTCTTTCTTTTGTTGGACCTCTTGTAAGCTTTTTCATCTACATGAACCCACTTCACGTCAGCCTCTAGCCACTTATTGTACACCGAAGTTGAATGAAGGAATTGAGGAAAAAAAATGCCTTTGGTCACCCTTTGTTGTGGCCAAGACTAACGGATTGTACCCAAGATCCTATTAGTAAATACCAAGGTATGGAAGGAACCATCATCACTAGGAGCTCCTTGACGGTCATCAAATTGCCTTGCAATGCGGCATGTAGAGTAGTAGAAGCAACAACAAAGGCCAACCAAGGGAACATAGTTATCCTTAAAGTTGCGATTGACTATGCTTGAAACGCACCACCATTCCACTACCCATTGAATATTTGTGACATCAATGTGCTTCATGAACTCAGTGAACTCATCAGAACTCATCTCAGTGCATTTGGGCCTACAATCACGATAGTGCTTGGGGAGATATTGACTAAGAGGAACAGTGGGAGGATGAAGCAATCGAAGCCTCTCATATAGCCATATATGAAAAAGGAAAGGGAAAATAAAGCATGAGTGAAAAAGGAGAGGTAAAGGAAAAAGGAAAAAATGATGACAAAGACAATATAAGGAGCCTTGATGGATTCAAAATCGAAAGGCAATCCATGCAAAAATTAGAGGGATCCCGCTAGGTTAAGAATCTAGGCAAAATTTAGGGATTATACCTGAAGAAGGAGAGGGCTCCCTGCAAAGAAATTTGCTTCCTTCTAATGGACCGCATCCAAGTCATTGAGGGTTTTAGCCAAGATCATGCCCACAGGACTTCCCACCCTCAGGTCACTAACCACCATGCACATTCTTCGATCTATGTGATTTGTCTCATGTACCAAGAAGTATCTCGCAAGAATGCACAAACAGAAAGCATTAAGATGATAAGAACGTGACCTATCGACCTATCGACCACAAGAATAGTTAACTAAGAAAAGTTCACAAAAATTGAGCAGATATTCAACTTGTCAAACTGTTAGGATTAGTGCCCTAAAATTCAATTGTATAATGCTATGTATGACATTTTGTTATAAGTAATAAAGTTGTTTTATTATCTAAAATAATGGTAACATAAATATTTGGACATTATCATATAGTCCTTGATATGCATAGTAAGTGATTTATGTGATTTAGTCACAGAAGATGTAAATCACAAGTTCTTTGTAAACTCAAAATCTTAGTTCGTAATTGGTGATGAAATTGGCCATTTCATATGCGAAGACTATAACATGTCAACTAAGATGATTTGTCTTGATCATGGAAGTGAAGACTTCTAGTTGATATGTTAATATGTTTTAAGTGTATAAGACATATTGAACTGAATCGCTATGAGATTTATTATTCTATTAACAACTGTCAAATTAATAATAAATGTCATGACTTTTATTTACATAAAATCTCAATCCTGAGATAATAGTGAACCCAATCATGAAATGTAGGTTGTTTCGATATATCAGGAGTGAAATTTATTCTAACAGTCAAAACCTCAGTATGTTGGGCAACCACACGTAATGTTGAAGGAACATATATTCTCAAGATGGAATTCATAATCTCTTTATAGAGATATAAAATATTCCCTTGAAACAAGTTTAATGAGTTTGGTTATTCAAAGTGTTAGGCACAACCACTTTAGTAAAGAATTACTAAAGTTTATATTTTATGGAATTGGATTTCATAAATATATATATATATATATATATATATATATGAATAACTTAAAGGATTAAATCGGGTACTCAAGGATCAAGAGGTAGTTATTTTCAAAGTGGCAGTCATACATTATGACTTTGTATTACTACGAATATTTTTATGAAGGGGTTAAATGTTTAGATGATAAGTCTTGGGATATAATTTATTAATAAGGCTTAGAATGCAATTAATAAATGCTTTATTTGTCTCTTTTGGTCCCACTCCAAAACACACACTAAAACCCAATTGAGCTAGCCCAAATGGTTAACCCAATTAGATAATCAGTTGTTTATTTAATAAGAGTTATTAAATAAAGTAACTGCCAAGTACAGAAAGATATATATGTATGTTTAAAAGAGAAACATTTTGATTTTAAAAAAGTCACTCTCTTACTCTCTTGAACAAGTACGTATAGAATTGATTGAGAGACCACACATCTTGGGCATATGTGGAATTGAGGTGAAGATTGAAAGTCTTCCCAGGTTCAATCTTCGTTTAATTTTTAATTTTACTGCATCAAGGTATGCCTTCTTGTTCTTTGTTTCTAAATTATAAATGTTCCATGTTATCTCACATGAATGAAGTAGATCCATTTATTTTCGCTGGTTTTTGTATGAGATGCAAAAATACGTTTTTCCAACACAAACATGCACCAATGCTGCGTCGTGACAAGAGAAATACCCAAAAGAGCTTGGTCCAAGGCAAGAAGATCCCTACCAATTGTAGGAAGGATAAAAGTGCTAACTTCGAGTTAGCCCATGATTGCATTAAATCCTTTAAGAGTGGGGCATATCTCCACACCGTTGAAGTGAAAAACATGCTGAGTGGGAATCCAAAAGTTGGTAGCAGCATGAAGGAGAGGTTCATCCACTTTGATTTGGTGATATGGAAAGATGCAAGAGAGACCGAAAGGAATGAGAGCCTCTTTGAAACTAGGGTTGAGCTTCCTGATCCATGCAGACTTCTAAAGGAGAGAATTTTGCCATTGAAAAGCCTTAAAAAGTATATTTTGAGCTTAAAATACGTTAGGTGAGGGTTTGGAGGCCCCCAACGGCTACTTTATACTTGAATAAGGTAGCTAGGGTTTTTCTAACTTGCGACACACATACGTAGGGTCAAAGTTGCGTACACATGGTCAAGACCTGCGTATGCAGGCACGCGTATGCGTACGCATGAAGGGAGGTAGAGCCGAATTCCTTTTCCTAATTGGATTATGATTCCTCCACCAAGACCCCTCCCATGATTCCCACGACCTAAAGGACTACTCAAGGGACACTCAAGCTCAGATTTTCAAGCATCAAAGATCAAGAAAAGCGAAATTGCAGAGAATTGTGCAATTATCCCCGTAAATTGTAAATTAAGTACATGTTCTAAATAAAAGTATAAATGTAAAAGATGTTCTTAAATGCACCCCAATGTCTTAAAAGAGAAGTAAAAAAAGAAATATGTTATGTGTTTGTGTCAATCTATTCGTCTACAGGATCACTGAAAGTGCCTCTTCCTTGGCTGATAGCTGGGAGTTGCCTCTGAATCGCCTCCCCCATCACCACCATCACCATCATCATCATCATCACCCGGGTATGGAAACCCTCTAGGATCGTAGATCTGTCAAGAATACTCTGCCATCTCTAGCTTGAGGTTAGGCAAGCCAAACTAGCACCTAATGCTCCTATATAGTGGGCTGAATTTTGAAAGAGAAGGGTATTAGAACAAGTGTTGTGATGCAAGAATAAAAAGGAAAAAGACAAGAATGAAGGAGAACTCACCGCTCGTGTACCTGCAAGAAAAGAGTAGCCCATGACATTTATGTTGCGGCCTACTGCATGCTCACGAGCAAAACCGTTAGGATCATAGACATAGACCGACCACAATAAGCAAGGAGAGTCAATAGGAGCACCAGTAGCGGAACCCACCTGATATGAGTATCCCATGTGAACATCAATATGCGAAGTAATGCAAAGGAAAAATGGAAATGAATGAGAAGGGAGAACACATACCGTAGAAGTGAGGGAAGGCATGAAGCGACTGTCGTTGAATTCCTTATAGTCCAGCTCATCTGAAACCCGATGGGTGTAGGGGATGCTAGTCCTCCACAACTAATATTCTGCATCCGTCATTGAAAGTAGGGCAAGCATAAACACTAGAGGGTCCATCAAAACCTGTGGGGCATCCTCACCCACCAATTGGAAACGTACCCTCTCCGCTAGGTAAAGCACCATCAAGCCAGCACCCTCAAAGGGCTGAGTAATCCCGAAAATGAAATTGGCAGCCGCCTCCTAGTTTGGGTCCGCAATAGTAGGGGCCCGCCCAAGGACTTTAAATGACCTGTAACAGTATATAGGGTTAAAGAAGAAAAACCCTAAAAGACATGCAGGAGAAATGACGAAAAGCATTAAAATCCTAACTCACCTCATCAAAAGATAGCCTCTCGAAATAAGCCTTAACTAAAGGGAAGCTCTTCAGATCTACATTCATACCACGAGCTATAAGACCGTATTGAACGGCCCAACATTGGAAAGGAAGGAATGGATACAGTTTACAAGATGACAATTTGCAAGATGATAGTTTGCAAGATGAATGGGTGCAGTTTGCAAGATGAATGGGTATAGTTTGCAAGATGACAATTTGCAAGATGAATGAATATAGTTTGCAAGATGAAAACATAGATACAATTTGCAAGGGCATAATATGCGGTTTCCTTTAAACCTTAATAACATGTGGGTGAAAATAATTGCCAGATTGAGAAGTACAAGAGCTACAAAAGAAGAGAAAAGAGAACTAATCTCAAGGAGCTTCCAAAGCCCCACAAGTTGGGGTAGAGTCCCCTGGCTAAGCGTGTCTAAGAAAAAGTACAAGTAGGCAAGACCTGCCTGCCCCCAATTGGCCTCCCAAGCCTCCTCAAAGTCGCAGAAGATGGCTAGCTACCTCAAAGACACTGTCTACCCTCCGTTGGTGAAAAGGTACGCCTCTAGAAGGTACAGCAAGAAGGCCCTAGCCATCTTAGTGCAGTCGTCGGCCGTCACCTATGGGAGAGACCCGTAATCCGCCTTGATGTCAAAATAGTGGATTGTCTCAGTGATGTACCTTTTCCCGAGCAATTTTATGCCCAGCAGAGTGCCTGATTCACCCTCCAAGTTTATGAGAGCCCTATCGCACCTAAGGCCGATCATGTGGTGGAAGTCATGGGGAGTCACAGTCATCTCCCTATCAGCAATATGGAAGGTGTGGGTAGTGTCCGACCACCTCTTAGCCAAAGTCTGCACCAGAATGGCATTGGCAAACCTTTCGGTAGTAAATGGATAATTGGCTTGAAGACCATTGCACGAATGTGAGCCTTTGTTTCTACAATAAGGACCCTATACCATGCTGCCACATGGCTAGTGCTTCCCTTACCTGAAAATGTGGGCAAAGTCAACAAAATGATGAAAATAGGGTGTTGGATTTTCATTTGGATAAGAAACAGATGAAACAAAAGTTAAAATAGGGCTCCTAATTGGCGACATGCACATGCAGGCTCGTGTCTGTGTACTCAAGCACCAGGCATGCATATGCAGGTTAGAAACCACATACGTATGAACTCAAGAACTAATACGCGTACGCTGTGGACACAAGGGTTTGGAATTGCCTCCTAGTTTTTGCAATGGTCTAGGAACCATATATATAGCATCCCTTCAAGGAAGGACCTTTTGATCTTACTACCAAAGTTTGGGTTCGGAGTTTAGGTATGCTCTTGGAAAGGTATTAGGCACCCAAGATCACCCAACCTTAAAGTTGGCCTCCCATCATTGTGTCTTATGTCTTAACCCTATTAAAAACTATTTAAATACTTGCATTCTAAACTCGCACACACGCTAACATGCATCTAACAAACAACATGGCATCTTTAACCCTAAACAAGCATACTTATCTATCCCCAAAGCAAAAGAGAGCCAAACATAAAAAAAAAAAAAAAAAAAAAAAAAAAAAAAAAAAGAAAAAGAAAAAGAACCCTAGCATTCATCTAACATATGAAAACTCTATCAAGGCAACAACCCCAAACATGGCAACAAGCATATCATCAAAACAATTCATATAAAAAAACACATTAGAAACACTAATCATACATCTAAGCATGCTTCATCATATCAACAAAATAAAACTAAAACCCAAATGCATGGACATTTCTAATGTATGACTTACCCTTTACTTGCCTTGCAACAACACAACACCTATGGCATTATACATTAACACATGAATGGATGTTCATGGCATCAAAGCAAGGAAACAAAACAAACCCTAATCTAAACATGTGATAGCAAACAAGCATGTGAAAGAGGTAAACAAGATCCTATAGAGCCTAAAACATGTGAAAAAGAGGCTAAATAGAACAAACATGTGAAGGCAGAAACAAAACGAAACAAACAAACAAAAATTTAGGGTTTCTAGGCAATGGTATCACACATGCTAAAACAAGCCTGCGTGCGCAAGCAAGATTATGCATACGCAAGTCCTTGCCCAGAAAATGTAAAAACATAGAAAATAGAGCACAAACAAGAAAAAAACCTAATTCTAACAACCTAGCATCCTCAAAACCTAAACAAAACTATATACTAACCTAGGTAAACATGCATAAACATAAACCAAACTAAAAACAAGATCAAAACAAGAAAAGAAAGATAGAAAATAAAAAAGAAAAGCTAAAAAGAAGACCTTTAAAGCAAAAGCTCCTAGGCTTGATTTTGATTGTTCCTCTCAGTCAAATCTATACACAAATCAATAAGTAAATGATTAGCAATGCTAAACTAAAAGAATTGGGGCCAGAAAAGGTTTTCATCTATACCAATCCTACAGTAAAACCCAAGCATTTACATGGCCAAAAACAAATTAAAATGGAAGATCAAAGAAAAACTCAAAAATGAGAAAAGTTTGGAAAACTTACTAATCCGGTCTTTGCACCCTTCGAAAGATGATCTTGCAACCTGTATGTCAATGAAGGGGACTTATTCAGCCTTACTGCTCCATTCCAACACATGAGGTTGAAGGTGTCGTTAGAAAGCACATAGGATATTTTCTTGAACTTGGGTGCCATGGAGAAAATGAGAAGGCTTGGAAAGGGAGAGAGTTTCAGATGAGAAGATTTGAGAGAGAATAATCAGATTGTGAGAGGAAGTGAGAGAGAGGTAAAGCGTTTTGTAGAGAAAAAAAGATGGAAGTTAGAGAGTCGGAGAGAATGTGAAAAGATGAGGGAGATGAAAAGAATGAAAAGAAAAGAAATGTTTAGTAACCGTTGGAGAAAAATGAAGAGCAGGAACACATCTGGTGGCTAAACTACATGTAGTTGAGGCCCCCTGCTAAACTACGTGTAGTTTAGTAAAAATAAAAATCTTAAATATCCCTAGTGGATTCCCGGAAGGTAGGAAGTGAAAAAAGAAAATCCAACAATGCACCAAAATGACAAAAATCCCTCAATTGGGTAAAGGACACAAAGACTCTCAAAGCATCCCCAATGAAGGGAAAGCATCAAAAGCACCCTTTAGTGGATCAGAAGTTACCAAGAAAACTTCCCCGTGAGTTTAAATCATCATCCAAATCCCTAGTAAAGTACAGTATTATGGAAGGATTCCCCATGGGTCTAAGGCACAAAGGAAACCCTCTCGTGAGTAGTGAAGAAAACTTCCCCGTGGAGTTGATGAAACCCCATCGTGGGTAGAATCAACACAAGTTCCCCAGTGAGCCATAAAGAAGAAGAAGAATTTTCCCCAATGGACCATACACTATCAAAGACTTCCTCGTGTGTCACAATCACCACCAAACTTCTCAACAAGTTATCTGCCCTAGTGAACTACATAACAAGAAGACTCCCTCGTGAGTCAACAACACACTTCTCAGCAGATCATACTCCCTAGTGAGTCTTTCATCATCCTAGTAGATTCTTCACCCGAGACTCCCTTGTGGGTCGGTACATTAAGGCCACTTGTGCACATACACTATGGGAATTGAATATGCAGGCACTGACCACAAAGCAGTCAAGCAAGTCAGAATACAGACTTGTGCACATATCCCGAGGGAATTGAATATACAGGCACATCATATGGAACTTGTGCACATATCCCAAGGGAATTGAACATACATGCATAGTTGAAGAGGCAGAGATAGAGACAGAAACCAAGGTCACCCTAAGGTAAGAACCTCACTAGAACAGGAAGAGATAAAGATGGAAAAGACAAGTTTTACCTAGAGGCACAAGCTACCCGGAGAAGTTTGAGGCAAGAGTCCCAAATGGACACCACAGATATATATCATTTTAAGCTCATAAAAGCACCTTGTTAGTTTGGTTAATGGTTGCGGCTGTTGGCCTTGTTTGTTTGTTTTTTTCATTTTAAGTGACTCTAGAATAGTGAGTCACTCGTCTTTTGCTTGCAATTGGAAAAACAGGTTCTGAGATAGTGAACTTGTCAATGCTCATTTTCTGAGCAACAAAGGTGGGAATTTGAACATATGAATCCCAAGCAACTCTATGGAGTTGTACCCCGCCCTATGTATGCGTGTTGTGTGCCGTATGCGTGGGTTGGGCTTGAGCCGTCCGTCGAAACAAAAGGCTTTGTCTCTTATTTTTTTGATTCCATTAGCAAAGCTCACGAATCAAAAGAAAGGCATCTATAGACACCTCATTTTGTACCCCTTACGACTTAGGCCCCCGTTCCCCAATGATGCCAAAATTCTAAGGCCTAAGGTTGGTTTATGACCCGATCAGATTATAAATTGACTTGGAAGTGTTAAAATGGAAAATATAACTTATTATGAGCAAAAAAAATCTATTTTTGGAAAATAAAAGGCCAAGCAAACCCTTGGTTTGCGTATGCAAGTTTGAATATGTTGCTGCTTATGAAGTGGCAAAGGAAGTTGTTTGGCTCAAGAAATTCCTTTTTGATCTTGGTGTTGTGAGAATGGAGCAAGTTCCTATCACATTGTTTTGCGACAATAGTGGAGCAGTTGCATAATCCAAAGATCCAAGGAATCATAAGAAAGGAAAGCACATTAAAAGAAAGTATCACATCATTTGAGATATTGTTGCTCGAGGAGACGTAGTAGTAGCAAAGATAGATAGTGCAAATAATCTAGCAAATCCCTTTACCAAAGCCTTGCCCCAAAGGACCTTTGAGTCACATTTGGAGGGAATGAGAGTTAGATTAGTACACAATAGTCTTTAGGGCAAGTGGGAGATTGTTAGGATTAGTGTCCCTAAATCTTATTGTATGATGCTATGTATGACTTAATGTTGTAATTAATAAAGTTGTTTTATTATTATCTAAAATAATGGTAACATGAATATTTGAACATTATCATATAGTCCATAAGATGCATAGTATGTGATTTAGTCATAGAAGATATAAGTCACAAGTTCTTTGTAAACTCAGAATTTTAGTTCGTAGTCAGTGATGAAATTGGGCATTTCATCTGCGAAGACTATAACATATCAACTAAGATGACTTGTCTTGATCATGGAAGTGGAGACTTCTAGTTGATATGTTAATATGTTTTAAGAGTTAAGACATATTGAACTAGACCGCTGTAGCCTGTAAGATTTATTATTTTCCTAACGACTATCATATGAATAATAAATCTCACAAATTCTATTTATATCAACACTTAATCCTAAGAGAATAATGAACCTGATCATGAAGTGTAGGTTACTTTGATATGTCAGGAGTGAGATCTAAAGTCACGGTCAAAACCTCATTATGTTGGGCAACCACATTTAGTGTTGATGGAACATATATTCTCAAGATGGAATTCATAATCTCTTAACAGAGATATAAAATATTCATTTGAGATAAGTTTAATAGGTTTAGTTATTCAGAATGTTAGGCCTAATTACTTTAGTAAGGAGTTACTAAAATATATATTTATGAAATTGGATTTCATAAATATATGATGAATAACTTAAAGGATTAAACCGGGTACTCAATGATTAAGACGTAGTAATCTTTAAAGTGACAGTCAACCTACATGACTTTGTATTACTACAAATATTTTATGAAGGGGTTGCATGTATAATAAAGTCTAGGGATATAATTTATTAATAAGGCCTAGAAAGCAATTATATTTACATAGTGGAATTAAATATAATTAATGGTAACTTTGGACTTGTCAAGAGTTGATAGAAAAGCCCAAGGTTCATTGGAGCTAGTGTCTTATTTGTTCCCTTTTGGTCCCACTCCAAGCCACATATTAAAGCCCAATTGGAATGGCCCAAAAGGTTAGTCCAATTAGATAATCAGTTATAAGGAGAGAAACATACAAATATTTTGTAAGAGAATAAAATGGTTTGTATATGAGTGTTGGACACTCTCTTTTCCTCCCTTGAACACATACATATAAATTGATTGAGAGACCACACTTCTTTGGCACAAGTGGAATTGAAGTGCAGATTAAGAGTGTTTCCAAGTACTTCTAATCTTTTGTTTTGGATTTCACCGCACTAAGGTACACTATCTTGTTCTTATATTCTGAAATTACATAGTACATGTTATCAATTGCAAATAAAGTAGATCTATTAATTTTCTATTGTGTATGTTTTTTATGCGATACAAGCATGTGTTTTTCCAACACATGTATGCTAGGGTTTGTGACATGATGATAAGCGTGATAGATGTATGTTAGGGTTTATGATGTGGTAACAAGCATGATAGATACATGTTAGGTTTGGGATGAAATGTCATGTTGTATGTTTAAATGTATGCTAGTGTGTGTGTGTCTTTAAGATGCAATGTTTAATGTGCCTTTAATATGATTAAGACGAAAGACACAGTGAGTAGAAGCCGACCCACGGGTCAGGCGGTTTTGGGTGCCTAACACCTTCCCAAAATCATACCTATACTCCAAACCCATACTCTGGTAGTAAGATCAGTCATTCCATGTAAGGGCGCTATATTCATGGTTCCTAGACCATAAAACTAGGTGGCGACTCATAATTTCTCCGCCCCAATCCACTCGGCCGAGGCGTACTCCCCAAAATAGAAAAGCGACATCAACCGTGCATTGCGCCAACATCATCAAAGTAATAAAACATGTTAGAAAGGAAGGAGACATGCTGGAAAAGCTATAAAACATGCTAGGAAGCAAGATAAAAGCAAGAGAATACTATGGAAAGCAATAAAACATGTTATAAAGCAAGATAAAACAAAGGTTGTAGGTTGTAGCTAAAAAGCTACATCTACACCCTTAAAACCTCCAATCCAAGGTCTCAAGACAAAGGAGAGGAAAAAGAGTGCAAGAACACTACCTCTTGATTGTTAAGAGAAGAGAGAAATCAAAATTTTTTGGATGTGTTTAGGAGAGAATTTAGAGAGAAAATGAGAGAAACTAACCTAGAAATGCTCCAAAATACCCTAAATTGTTTCACTTTTGGTCTGAAGGGGGTCTGGGGATTAAATAGCTAAAGAAAAGACCTTTTGGCTTCCAGCGGCCACTTAGTGGCCGCCAGTCAGCTCCAGCAACCCTTTAGTGGCCGCAGGGTTTGATGTTGACATCAGCAATCTCGGTTTCTTACCCAGTTCAACTTTAGATGCATATTTGAAGGTATTCTTGAACTCCAATTGAGCTAATCTTAGTGTCCCTGGAAAGGTCTAGATGTCTAGAATCTAGAACACTAAAGAAGTTGAAATTTGGATGGTCATATCAAATGTTATGGCCTCAGGAAGTGTGCTAATGCGCTCTGCCCAGTTTTCATGATATCTTAACTGTTTAACTCCGATTTTGACCCATGAATAGTCATTGGAAAGGGAATTCAATAATCTTTGCAATGACACGAGCTCCAACTTGTTTGGATGGGTGAAAATTAGGGTTTTTGGTGCCTTCGGGAGTCAACCTCAGGTCAAACTTAGTTAAAGTTGACAAAATCTCCGAGTAGCTCGGGTTTGATGTAGAAACATGAAAAATGTTGTTTTGGGATGATTTTGACCAACTTTGACTTTCAGTCAACTAAAGGTTGAGCAAGGGCATTTTGGTCAATTTGACCTAAAACGACATTCTGAGTGCTCCAACGTCCAAATGGGTTGTGCCATGTCAATCTAGATGTTTCCGTGGCCCCATGGAGAAAAGTTAATATTTTTGGAATTCTCGGGGTCCAACACGCAAATTGAAGGCGGACAAAATATGGTATCTACAGAGATAGGAAGGTGTTAAGCACCCAATTCCACCTGATCCATGGATGAGCCTCCACTTATTGTGTTCCACATCCTAATTCCATTAAAAGGTTTTCTTATAAATAATCTCATACACACGTAAACACTAAGCCTACCCTAAACATGCACCTAACATCCAACCTACCATTGATCTAGCATATCCTACCATTCATTTAACATGCATAACATATCCATATTCATCGTCCATCTCATCATATCATGGCATATGTCCTAACATTCATCTAGGCATTTCATGCTTTACCTCATGGCATAGCTCGATACACATGTCATCACATTCAACCCAAACGTAACAACCTCATGTTCATAAGAGACAGTAGGTACATAGCATCGCAATCATGGCATTAATCAAGCATATTCATCCTCCAAGCATAACATTCAACATGTTCTTCAAGTAATTCAAATTCACAATGTTAGACATGCATACTCATATTCTTATGCATGTACTTACCTTCACTTACCTCACCGCATCATAGCACCACATCATCCATGCATCAAATGTAAGTTCATATGATTTTCACCCATTGATAAACCCTATTCCTAGATTTTATAAGGAAAGCACTATATCATGTTATCCTATCAACCTGAGACCTATTCATGTGTAAACCGACTCAAACAGAAGCTAAGATGTGTATTTAAACTAATAAAACAGGAGGAAAACAAAGAACAAACAAAATAACAAATCAAGGTGCCACTTTAGGTTAAAATGACCAAAATGCCCCTGTTCAACCTAGGGTTGATCAAAGGCCAAAATAGGTCAAAATCATACCAAATTAACATTTTCCATGTTTTTTACATCAAACCCGAGGCTATTGAGAATTTTTATCAACTTTGACCAAATTTGACCTAAGGTTGACTCCGAAAATGACCAAAAGTTGACATTTGATCCAGCCATTCCATCGGGGTAAAACCAAAATTGTTGCAAATAATATTGGATCCCCTTTCAAATAAGTGCTCATAGGTCAAAATTAGAGTTAAGAAGGTTGAGATATCATGAAAACTGTGTCAAGCACGTCAGCTCACTTCTCGAAGCCATAACATTTGACCTGAATATCAGATTTTCAAAACCTCAACTGATCTAGAAACTAGACATTTGTATCTTTCCAATGCCACTAGAATCAGCTCAATCAAAGTTAAGAAAGGCCTTCAAATAAGAAGCTGAAATTAGAGCCAAAAAGCTGGAAAAAGGCGAAACATCATGCCCTTTTTATGACAAGTAGTCAAGACCTTATACTTCAAGTTGGTTCAACCAGATTGCTCCAATTCTTGCCCAATCAGTACAGTTTGTTACGTGAAGCTAGTCTAAAAACTCCCTATTTTTCTTTAAAAAAGTGAAGTATTTATTAGGGTTTTTGGTATTTCGTTGATATCTCATCCATTTTAACTTCGATTTTGGCTCGTAGACTATCGTCTCAAAGGGAAAAATATGCCTTATAAGACAATCCAAAATTCAACTCGATCGGAAGGTTGGGTCAAAAAGTCGACTTTTGACCATACCTGGTTAGGGTTTTGGCCTCAGTTGCTATAAAAAGGGTTTTCAAATGTTGTGACTCTTTGATCCACTATCCTATCATATTGTATTTATTTGTTACCCTTTTTGGCTTTGAAACTTGCAATTTTGCCCATTTTTCATTTTCATTTATTTATTTTGTCATTTGTTTTGAAGCGTGAATTGGGGCCGACAAAAATATGCTATTGACACATTATTGCAAAACATGGAAAGAAAGAAGACAGATTAAACAAATGTATAAACAAGGAAAAAAAAAAGCGAGAAGATAAGACTCAAATACTTACTTCTCTCTTCTTTAAGAATGAGACAAAGGATGTAGGCAGAGGGCTCTGGACCTAAAAAATGATCGTACAAAGACAGTGAATCTACCAGCTCATCAAAGGATGAGTCAAAACCACCAAAAAAAAAAAAAAAAAAAAGGAAAAGAAAGGTTAGAAGAGGATTATATGGACAACATGATACCCAAGGAAGGGAGAACACACGCCAAGTGAGGGAATCTCCCACTTGCGCTACAACATAGGAACCATGCCCTAGACATCGTCAAAAACAATTTACCAACTTTTCCCCAAAACAAAGAAATACCTCTACTTCCAATCACAAAAGGATGAAGGATATTCACAAACGACCCTGGACTTTTTATCCCACAATAAAAGCTCAAAGTATCCATAGTGAGTCGAGGGCTTTAAATGATAAAGATGGAAAAACTCATTAACCTTTATCATATCCCCTTCTTGGATGGTCGTCCATATTGACATACAACTCATAATCGTCCTCCAAGCAATTGGGACGAGTTGACCCATGGCAACTTTCAGATGGTTAAGTAAATCTAGAATGAAGGGATGGATGGGAAAATGAAGGCCACACAAGAAAGCGGCCTCGTAAAAACATACATCATCTTAAGCAAAGGCACAAGCCTTTTCATTCGGATGAGGAAGGCGCACTTTTGTTTCAACAGGAAACTGAAATCTCTTTTTAAATTTCCTAATATGTTTCTCTTTCAAAACACAATTCTCAATAAGAGCGTGAAAGGGTTTGGATTGAGAAAGTGAAGAGTGTTGGGGTTGGGAAGATGAAAAGGGTTTGGATACAACTATATCTACCGCTACAGAAGCAGGGTCATCGCTAGATCGATAATCCCCTATCTAGCTCACTTGACCTAACATCTATTCCTCCTCAGCCATTTCACAATTCAAATGATGCCAAATCAAAGACTGGTGGATCAGTGGGTAAAGCACGAGCAACACTGGTCTAAGGGCACAAACCTGAGGCACAAACAAACCCACTGAAGGACGTTGACCACTTGAAGACTTAAGGAAAACAGCTAACCTAGCAAAGAAAAATGAAACGAAAGGGGAATCTAGCCTAATAGCAAAATAATTAACCATGAATTCAAAAAGGAGTTAGAGAATAAGAGAAAACTCACTAGGTAAGTATGGATCAATGGGTAAAGCTCGAGCAACACTGATCTAAGGGCACAAACTCGATGCACAAACAAACCCACCAAAGGACGTCGACCATTCAAAGACTCAAGGAAAACACCTAACCTAGCAAAGAAAAATGAAATGGAAGGGGAATCTAGCCTAATAGCAGAATAATCAACCATGAATTCAAAAAGGAGTTAGAGAAGAAGAGAAAACTCACCAAGTAAGTGCAAATTAGTGGGTAAAGTTCAAGTAACACTAGTCTAAGTGCACAAACTCGAGGCACAAACAAACCCACCAAAGGACATCGACCACTCAAAAACTCAAGGAAAACACCTAACCTAGCAAAGAAAAATTAAATAGAAGAGGAATCTAGCCTAATAGCAAAATAATCAACCATGAATTCAAAAAGGAGTTAGAGAAGACGAGAAAACTCTCTAGGTAAGTACGGATTAGTGGGTAAAGCTAGAGCAACACTGGTTTAAGGGCATAAACCCAAGGCATAAACAAATCCACCGAAGGACATCGACCACTTGAAGAGTTTAGGAAAACATCTAACCTAGCAAAGAAAAAAGAAATGAAAGGGGAATCTAGCCTAATAGCATAATAATGAACCATGAATTCAAAAAGGAGTTAAAGAAAGAGAGAAAACTCACAAGGTAAGTGCAACTCGAAAGCTTGGGGAAGACGAAATAAGGAAGAAGGGAAACCCAAAAGTTTTTTAAAAAGCAGGCTTCAAGGCACGAGAAAATCAAGAAACAGCCTTGTCACGTCTAGCTAATGAGAAGCCGACACATGTCCATGTTAATGCAAAAGAAAGGGAATATTAAGAGTCACCAGCAAACACAAACAAACCTTTCATATTCCTACGATTGTCCAGAAGTTTAATGAAGGAATTAGGGGGCAACTGATGAGTACTAAAATCTAGAGTCGTATATAGCCTAGAAGACCATACAACGTTGATTACACAGTAATAAATTACTTTGTAAATGATGAGCCACAACGGTAAAAAAGGCAACTGTAAGCCAAGTAACTCTCCATTTATGCCCAGAAATACGTTACTTTAATTGCTAGGAGAGTCATTAAAAACCCCCTTACGGCTATATAAAGAAAGACTACAAATAAGCCATCAAGCACTAGGAGAAAAGGTACACACACCAAATACACAAAATTACATTCTAATTCTTTGAGATATATTGAGAAGCTTATTGAGTTAGACATTGGAGAACCCTTAGCTTACGCCACTTTGGTGCCTTTCTCTCTCATCTTTACAGGAGGGAACATCACCTCGTTTAGGGCTTACACAAGGTCCTCGACTGACGATCATTTTTGGCTTTATCAATACTATTTTAAGAGTTTTATATCCTAAAAGCGGTGTAGGCTTGTAAGGACAATCAACAAGGTGGCTGGGTTGTTATATCCCAGGGGCGGCACGTACAACGTTGCTAGTCTACTACACCGAAAATCCCATAGATGGTGTGTATCATCTCAAGATAGTGACATGGTCCTCTTGTGTTTTTAAGACAGAAAGGCATGGCCTTGTAATAGTATAACCCCTGTCCAGTGAAAAAGGCTGTTTTCTCCTGGTTCTTCTTGTCCATAAGTATCTGGTTGTATCAGTTGGTGAAATCAATACACATTCTCCACTTTCCATTTGCTTTCTTCACCATCACTACATTTGCTATCCATTCTAGATAGTAGATTTCACGAATGAGCTCTGCTGCCAGCAACTTTTCTACCTCTTTAATGACTACTCGATTATGGTCAGGAGCAAAAATCCTTTGTCTTTGCTGTACTGGCTTATACACTGGATCAACATTTAGGTGGTGTTGGATGATGGCCTAGTTAATCCACATCATGTTTTCATGTTTGCATGCAAAAACATCCTAATTCTCCTTTAGAAAGTTGACTAGACCTTCTTTCCTAAGAGGTGGGAGCTTGGTTCCTACCTTCGTGACTTTTGATGGATCTCAAGAGATGATCTTGACCGTTTCCAATTCTTCTACTACATTAGGAGTGGAATTTTCTGTGTCTAAGGTCCACGTATGGTTTTCATTCGAAGCCAAGGTTGCTTGATAACATTTGTAGATACCGAATTTTGTCCACCCTTGATTTATGTGCCGGACCCCAAAAATCTCAAAAATATTAACTTTCTTCCATGGGGACATGGAAACATCTGGATTGACGTAGCGTAACTTGCTCGGGCATTAGAGCACTCAAAGTGCCATTTCAAGTCAAGTTGACCAAAATGCACCTGGTCTACACTAGGTTAACCAAAAGTCAAAACTGGTCATAATCATCCTAAAGCAATATCTTTCCATATTTCTACATCAAACCCGAGCTACTTGGTGATTTTCGTCAACTTTGACCAAGTCTGACCCAAGGTTGACTCTTGGGGGCCCCAAAAAGCCTATTTTTGATCCAACCATCAGAATAGGTTGAGACCAGCGTCATTGTAAAGATTATTGAATTCATTTTCCAACGATTATTCATGGGTCTAAATCGGAGTTAAAATAATTAAGATATCTTGAAAACCATGTAAAACACGTTAGCTCGCTTCTTGAGGCCATAACTTTGATCCGACTGTTGGAATTTCAATTTCTTTAGTGTTTTGAAAACTAGACACCCGGAGCTTTCTAGGGACACCAAATTCTGCTTAATTAGAGTCTGAGAAGACATTCAGACAGGTAGTCAAAGTTAGAACCAAAAAAGTCGAACCTTGCTGATATTAGTACCAGCTAGGCGAATCTTTAGTAGCCACCGGAGCTGGCCAGTAGGAATGGCAACGGGTCGGGTTCGGGCCGGGTTTTTTCATACTCAGACCCGACCCGCGGGTCTGTCCCAAAAACCCGGACCCGGCCCGTTTATTAAACGGATTTTTTTCTTAACCCCAAACCCGGCCCGTTGGGTACCCGCGAGCCCCGTGGCCATGCCACGATTTGGGCCCAAATCGTGGCCCAATCCCAAAAAAAAAAAAATTTTGCCTAAAGCCCATGCCGTGGCCCAAAAATTAAATAAAAAATGTTTGCCCAGATTTTTTGAGAATGTGTTTGCCTAGATTCAAGCCTTGATTTTGGGCAAACATAAATTTTTTTTTTATACTAGTAGGAGTATACTTAGGTAGAGAAAATCAAAGAAATCAAAGGATGAAAATTGAAACATTGAAAAATAAAAAGAACCACTAGGAAATCATGGATGAACATGACCAAAGATTTATGATTTTCCCTTTCAAAATCACAAAAACAAACACAAATCCTGACACAAACACAAACCCAAAAATTTCAAATTTATAATTTTCCCATTCAAAATCACAAACACAAACACAAATTCAGATTTATGATTTTTCCCATTTAAAATCACAAACACAAACACAAACACAAACACACAAACACAAACACAAAAATTTCAGATTTATGTTTTCCCTTTCAAAATCACAAACACAAACACAAATCCTAACACAATCACAAACAACTCACATGATTGAGATGAAATGAACCCAGAAAAAAAAATGAAAAAAAAGAAAAAAAAAAAAAAAAAAAGATAGAGAACGAGGTGGTCCGGTGGAGACAAATGGAGGAAGCAAGGCGGCTGGAGGTGCAAGTGATGGCCGGCGGTGAAGGGCTTCAGGCTAATCAGGCCGACGGTGACAGATGTTCAGGCCGACGGTGACAAATCGGAGGTTGGGTGTGATGAAGAAGGACTGACCAAGTGAGAGTGGGAGAGGAGAAAAAGAGTAGGCAGGCGGCTCAGAGTGATTGTGTGAAATGGGAATATGGGGTTAGGGTTTTTTTTTTAACTTATATATATACAGGGGTATTTTGGTATATTTAACTTATATATAAACGGGCCGGGTCCGGGTCCGGGTTCGGGTTGGGTTTTTGCCAAAACCCGAACCCACTTCGGGTTTTTTTTTAAAAACCCATACCCGACCCTATAATTTATCGGACCGGGTAAAATCCGACCCATTACGATCAGGTCGGACCGAGTATCCGTGGGTCGGATATAAATTGCCATCCCTACTGGCCGGCGGCCATTGAAGAGTCACAAAATCAATACAAATACCCCCGACCCCCTCAAATTATAAAAACAAAAAAATAAAAATTGGGCTATTTTGGAGCATTTTTCTAGGTAGATTCTCTCTCTTTTCCTCTCTAATTTCTTTCCCAAACACATCAAAAAATTTTTGATTTCTCTCTTTTCCCAACAATTAAGAGGTAGTGTTCTTGGACTCTTTTTCCTCTCCTTGGTCTTAGGACCTTGAATTTGAGGTTTTAATGGTATAGATGTAGCTTTATAGCTACAATCTATACCCTTTATTTTATCTTTCTTCATAGCATGTCTATTTGCTTTCCATAGTATATCTTCACTTTATCTTGCTTCCTAGCATGTTTTATAGCCTTTTAGCATGTCTTTTTGCTTTATGTCATGTTTTACTGCTTTGATATTGTTGGCTTAGCCTTTTTGGGCTAAGATATGCCTAAATAGTGTGTTTGTGCTTAGATCCATGTACCTAGGTTCTTTTTGCCATGTTCATGCTTAGATCTACTTGTCTATATGCTCATTTCCATGCTTATGTTTAGATCTATATCTTTGTGTGCTCCGGGCCATGTTCATGTGTCTAGATCTACATGTTGGTTGCTATGCCATGTGCTTTTACAGCCTTTTTGTGTCTTGTTGTCCCTTTTTTCTTGTGTTTCGGCCCATTAGGTAGGGTGTAGATCTAGATCTTGTGGTCTAGGCCTACATCCATACACCTAGGCTTATATTAAAGGGTTTGGATAACTTCCTTTATGCATGTCTATGATTTCTTGCTTCTATGCTTTATCTCTGTGTTTGCCTCTTTAGATCTAGACTTTGCCAAGCTTTGTGCCCTTCGTGGGCTTGTGCTTGTCGATCTTTGGAGCCACTTGCTTGTATGGTTGCATCTGCCCCTCTTGTGCCTTGTTTGGGTGTGACCACTTGTGAGACACATCTCCGTGATGTTGGTGTGCTTGATACACACCTTTCTCTACTCTGTGCGATGTTGTTGTGCTTGCTTTGTGCCACCCGTTTGGCTTTCCTTGCTTCTTTGCATCTTTGCACGCTTGCTTAGATGTTCATGCATAAGTCTGTATGTCGTCCATATTCCAATCTCATGGAACTATGGACACTCGATCCAAACCTATATTTGTCCTCCTAGGACACCCCCTTTTGTTTGATAACATGTTTGTTTGTCCCCATTTGACACCTTTTGATGGCTTGTCTTTTAGCATGCTTTCCTTCTTCTTATTTCTTTGTTTGTCTGTTGGCTTGTTTCCTTTGTCATTGTGTGTACACGCTTGGAGCATGGACACTTGGAGCAAGGGTGCAACCTTCTAGGAGGTTGCTTTGTGCCATACATTTGGCTTTGCTTGCTTCTTTGCATCTTTGCATGCTTGCCTAGATGTTCATGCATAAGTTTGTATGTCATCCATATTCCAATCTCATGGAACTGTGGACACTCGATCCAAACCTACATTTGTCCTCCTAGGACACCTCCTTTTGTTTGATAACATGTTTGTTTGCCCCCATTTGGCGCCTTTTGATGGCTTGTCTTTTAGCATGCTTTCCTTCTACTTGTTTCTTTGTTTGTCTGTTGGCTTGTTTCCTTGTCATTGCATGTACACACGTAGAGCATGGACACTTGGAGCAAGGGTGCAACCTCTTAGGCGCAAGCAAAAAAGGGCAAGGATGCAAGCCCATAAGGGGCAATGTTCAATAAATTATGAGGCCTAGCCTCCCTGAATGGTTACATCTTTCTCTCTCTCTCTCTCTCTTAACCTCTTTTCTAGAGCAATGTATTAGGGTTCCCCCTCTCCTTGTACTTTTTATCTTTCTTGCTCTTAGCTTAGGCCACGTTCTTTCGGTATGGCAATGTTTGTTTTACATTTCCTTTACCTTATTAGGCCATACCCTTGGAACGTTGGCAATGTTTCTTTTACTTCCCCGCTCTGTGTGGCAGCATTGTGCATGATGCATGTGTGTGTATATATATATATGCCTATGTGTGTGTGGGTGATCATTCACTTTGTGTGATGGACTCTTATAGCTATGTGAGTGACCCTATCTAGTCATGAGAGCCTTTGACCTTGTGGCATGAGTATGTGCTCAAGGCATTTGCTGCAGGTGCATATTCATGTCATATTGTGTGCAGAATCATCGCAATGTGACCGTCCTGATCCATGTCACCATGTGACATTGGTTTCCCCATGAATGCGACACGTATCATTATACTTGATGCTTTGAGTCTTTAGCTCATCCTAGTATAAGCATGTTGGCACGTGCCATATACACAAGCACGAAACCTTGCCGATGCGCCATAGCACACCAAACACAAAACTCTACCATATTTTTGTCGTGAAAATGGGGCATCCTTATTGCTATATTCTCACAGTGAAAGCTTGGCAAGAATAGTTTTTTGTGTGCTATGATGCACCTGAGGCAAAGCGTTGCTGAATTTTCTCCTTGAAAATAAGGCGAAATGCTGCTGAATTTTCGCCGTAGAAATTTGGCAATGATTCCAAACACACTAAGGAATCATCAATCAAGACCACACCTCTTCCAAAACCAAACCTCAAAGCCCGACTCACTTAAAGCCCTGAAATCTAATGCCAATAACTCATTTTCATTTGCCAATGTCCAAAAATTAAGGTTTTACCATAACAAAGGACTGTCTACAGACAAGCGTTGTGGGGTGCCTTACACCCATGCGTAACTAGACTTCCGAACTCAAGAATCAAGATTTTTTACCCATCCACATTAGATTAGGAAAAACTCTCTTTTTCTTAGCCTAGGATCGGTAATAAAATCAAATAGAGTCAGGTGGCCAATCACACCTTAGAAAAAATACAATGATTAGTGGCGACTTCACTTACCTTTGGTAATTTCTTTAAAATTGACTCATATTCCAGTCACACACCAGAGGTATACCCTTTTTCACAAAACCCGAGCTCTGAGCTTTATATGCACGTGCATATCCTCCAAAAAAGCGCACCGGTGTCACCATGATGAGTGGTTGAACCACCACGAGGCATCGACAGACATTCTCAAGCAATAACCTAATCTCCCTGAATCTCTCCCACTCCATAAGCTGTTAGGAACTTTACCTTCAAGCAATATGTTGAAGTGGCTGCTTTTAGACAATTTAGAGGGCATTGTATGTGGAAGGGCAATCCGTTATTAGGAAGTCAATTTTCTTGGATATTTGAGCTGGATAAGTTCATGCAACAATAGTTAGTGTAACAATCCCCTTAGGGTATCTCTTGTCACCTGTGAAGCTTACAAAGGGTGATGTGAATGGACAGAGCTGTTCTGTCACTATCTTAATCTACTATAAGGCAAGCAAGTAAAGGATATCTATTGAACTTCCATGCTCAATCAAGATTCGGCGAATATTATGCTCTTCTATTCTTAGCATAATGACCAAAGGATCATCGTGAGGCTATTTGATCCCTTTGGCATCCTTCTCGGAGAATGAAATGTCCAAGTCGTCCCTTCTATGAACTTTGGATGATGGATGGCGAGATTGAACGCTATCTTATTTCTCTCATGTATGCTTTCCTTAGAGACTTAGAAGATCCCCCCGTATTGAGTCCTCTGGAAATCATCCGGATTTCTCCGATGGGGGCTTTGGCTTTACCAGGACTTGATTCTCTTTCCTTATTCTTCTCGTCTCCATAGGGTCATCTTTGATAATCTCCTCTTCGCACAAACTTTTGCAGCTTTCCTTGACGGATCATAAACTTTACTTGTTCTTTTAAGTGCCTGCATTCATTAGTATTATGCCCATGATCTTGGTGGAATCTACTGTACTTACTTTTGTCTCGTACTTTAGTTGGGGCTTTGATTGGTCTAGGCCATCTTAATGCGAGGTCATCCTTGATTAGCCTCAGCACTTGCTCAACAGGCATCACTAAGGGAGTGAAATTAGTGAATCTTGGCTTCTATTTTGGGGGGTTTCTTTTTCTTTTAGAGTTCTGCTTTGTGTTGGGCTGATCTTTCTTCTTCTCTAGACAGTGGTCCACCTAGTCATCTCTCTTTCTCCTTGTACTGACCATCCCCTTGGACACATATGCATCCTTTGTGTTCATGTATTTTATGTGCTCTGTGAAGCAACTCTGTCACTGTCTTAGGTGGGTTTTAGGTTATAAAGAAAAAGAAATCTCCATGCAACAATCCAGCTTTGAATGTGGTCAATATAACCTAATCTTCTGCTTCATTAACCTGCCACACCTCCATGTTGAAGTGATCTACATATTGTCTTAGTGACTCTCCTTCTTCCTGTGGGATGTTCAGTAGATGGCCTGTCTCTTATGGCGTTGTCCCCTATAAAATGACGAACAAAGCTCTCACCTAATTGTTCAAAGTTTCCAATAGTACCTGATGGGAATTTGCTAAACCACACTCTAGCTGCACCCTTCAAAATGGTTGGGAATGCTTTACACATAACTTCATTTGGTGTCATCTGTAGATGCATATGAGTCTTGAAGGCCTCAATGTGATCTAGGGGGTCTTTTTGTCCATCGAACGACTTAAGCTCTAAAAGCCAAAATTTTGGTGGCAGCCGACAATTCAAGACTTCCGTGGTGAAAGGTGAATCTGTCCTTTTAATCATGCAATCCAGATTGACCGCGGATTTCTCCTTCACTGCGCTTCTCAATTTGTATATCTTTTTCCTCATGTCGTGGAGTTCTTCCTCCATTTTGTAGGAATTCTCTCATTCAAGTGTTCCTCGCCTCCTATGATTCAACAGATCGACGATATCTTTGCCATTGTTGTTTTCATGTCTTTCTTCATTCCTGTGACCACTTTGGGCTTTGACAATATGCCTTAGCTCCAGGTTTTGCTGTATTAATTCTTCAATACTTGTTGTTAGTGCTTGAATCTGATATGCTGCTTAAGCAGAATCCATCTAGTATCAAGATGAATTCTTTTGTAAAGAAAAAGGAAATTGTATGGCTTTGCTAACATTTTTCTCCACAGACGACGCTAAACTGATAATGCAAAAAATTGTCAGTTGAACTCCTTGTCAATACAGATGAATGATTTCAAGTCAACAATTATGGAATCCTGGAAAAAAAAGAAAAAGAAAAGAATAAGTACTGGAGTACACCGTTATGGTGTGTGCTAAAAAGTCTCTAACGGGCTGGTTAGTAAGATTAAAGCTCAATTGTATGGAGAATCGCTATATAGCTAGTAAGTTTATGTGTGTACCTTTTCTTTGATTCTTTGTGCCTTTTTATAGGTCTCTGCCCTTCAGGATTGGAGTAATTGCTGACCTTAATGGTTTTGGATGGTTGGCCATGAATGCTAAGGCATTCTAGACTTCAATGATCTTCTGCCCGTTGTCCGTTAGTTATGCTTTTGGTTGTCTGGCGTGTTACTTGTCACATGTATCATTTATGTGGATCTCATTTAAAGTTCATTGTACTCGTCCATGATACGGACGAGGATGATTCTTCTCTTATTTGTTATAATGACGATGGTGATTTTTCTCCTCTTCAAGTAGTAATAAGATTAGATATAAAATATGTTAATTTCAAATTATGACGTCTACTTCATAATGATTGTTTCTATTATCCGGTTATGATACAAACAAGTTTTTAGTGTAAGTGGGATTTTGAAAGAGAAGGTCTCCGTGATGAGGCAGTAATAAAAATTAAAAAGTAAGAGTAAGAAATATGAGTTGAGTTAGAGAGAGAGAGAGAGTTTTTAGGGGCTGTTTGGTTTTTTTTTTTTTTTTTATCACTCATCACTCCTCACTCAATTTTTATCACTCATCACTCGTTACTTAAAATACCCTAATTCCCTACACCCAACTGTTTGGCACATATCACTCAGTTATGGTTTCAACCAAAAAATCTAAAAAAATGGGACCCACACACTGACCCATGTCGTAGGACTTTCCTCTTTCCTTTTTTTTTTTTTGTTATTCCTGAACCCTTTTCTTAGTCTCTGTTGCTTGCGCTTTTTTTATTTTTATTTTCTAGTGCTTGTGGTTACCTCTGTTGGTGCTTGGCTGAAGATAAAGCACACAAAAACAAGATTAAGGTTTAAGCTAAAACAAAATCAATAAGTGAGAAAATAAAAGCAAGAGAGAGGAAGCTCATGGTTATGATTGGTTCTCTGATTTTCTGTTGAATTTCTGGGGTTTTCGATGAACGACGGCACTAGAGCTTTTTTTTTGTGTATGAACATGTTTATGGGTTTGTGTGGATGAACATGTTTTTGCTATGCTCACTAGGTTTTTGGTGAAATCGGTTGGTTTTTTGTGTGTGGATGAACATGTTTGTGGGTTTGTGTGTTAGTGTGTTAGAGAAAAGATTGTGAGAAGTGAAGAAAGAAAGAAAGAAAAAGAAGGAAAAAAGAAAAAAGAAAAGAAAAGAAGAGAACCCAAAAATCCAGTGAAAAGGAATGGGAAAAAAAAGAAAAAAAGAAAAAGGAAAAAAAATGCAACCAAACCCAAAAACCCAATGTGAAAAGGAAAGAAAAGAAGAAGAAAAAAAAAAGAAGATGAAGAAGACCAAACCTGACCCAGCGTGAAAAGGAAAAGAAAAGAAGAAGAAGAAGAAGCCCAGTGTGAAAGGAAAAAGAAAAGAAGAAGAAGAAAACCCAAACTCACCGAACCCAGTGAGAAAAAAAAAAAAGAAAAAAAAAAAGGTCAAAAGTTGCGGCTGACCTTTGACTAGTGGGTCTCTCAATGTGTGTTTAATTACCAAAATACTATTAGAAATTGAAAACACCTAAAATGTGTTTTTAGGGGCTGTTTGGATTTACTGTTTCCATAACTCATAACTTTGTTTTCATCACCCATAACTCAAAAATGGTGAGAAGTGTGTTTCGCTTTTGTTTTCAGGTTTTATTTCCATCACTCAATTCTCTGATTTTTGAGTGATGAGTTATGGAAATTGAAGACACGTTTTAGGTGTTTTCAGTTTCCAAAACTCAGTTTTCAATGGCATTTTCGTAATTAAACACACATTGAAGGTCCCACGGTCAGAGTCCAACCACAACTTTTAACCTTTTTTTTTTTTCACTGGGTTTGGTGAGTTTGGTTTTATTTATTTATTTATTTATTTATTTACACTAGGTGATCTTCTTCTTCTTCTCTTTTTCTTTTCCCTTTTACGCTGGGTCTGGTTTGATCTTCTTCATTATTATTTTTTTTTTTTTTTTTTCACACTTGGTGATCTTCTTCTTCTTCTTCTTTTTCTTTTCCCTTTCACGCTGGGTCTGGTCTGGTCTTCTTCATCTTTTTTTTTTTTTTTCACTGGATTTGGTGAGTTTGGGTATTGAGAGTTGAAGGAAAAAAAAAGTAAAAGTAAAAGCTGCACCAAGTTACAGATATGGAACCCATAAACAATTGAAAATTTTAAGTGATGTCAAGTTGAGTAATGGTGCAAAATGGGTGGGGTGTAGGGAGTTAGGGTATTTTAAGTGATAAGTGATGAGTGATAAATGATGAGTGACGAGTAACGAATGACGAAAATTGAGTGAGGAGTGATAAAAAAAACTAAACAGGCCTAGTTTTCATAACTCATTACTCAAAATCAGAGAATTGAGTGATGGAAACAAAAACCAAACACACTTTTTAGCCGTGGGTCCCACCATTTTTGAGTTATGGGTGATAGAAACAGAGTTATGATCTATGGAAATACAAAAACCAAACAGTCCCTTAGGCCTCGTTTGGGAAGAGGAAATGGAAAGGAATGAAAAGAATAATTTTAGAGTATTTTTCCCTTCCCTTATTTGGGAGTTTTAATGGAGGGAATGAAAAACTCATTCCCTTGTTTGGGAGTTTAAGTAGAAGGGAATGGAATAGGTAGAAGGGAACACTCATTCCTTTTTATTCCCTTAAAATCTCAAATTTTCATTCCCCCTGAAATTTGGAGGAATGGGAGGGAATGAAATTAGATTTAATGATTTTTTTACTAAAACTCCCAAAATACCCCTATATATTCAACATTTATTTTAAAATATGGGTCTAATAGTAATATTGTTATAAAATGATTCCATTCCATTCCCTTCATGTTGTTTCCAAACAAAATTACTTACATTCCATTTATTTTCATTACTTTATTTTAAAATATCAAGATTACTTAGGGTATGTTTGGTACACTGAATGTGGATTACAATAGAAATGGTAATCTTTATTATCAGAAATAAAATGTGTTGTAATGGAATAACTAAACATATTCATTAGTTTAGTTGTGAGTTGTAACATTAGAATAAAACTTATGATCTATTTTAGGAAATATCTTATTCATACAATTATATTTCCTAGAAAATAATATATTTTAAATTTTAGAGAGGTGGGTTATTTTTTGATGATTTTTTATTTCTATAATTGTTAGGTAGATAAGGAAAATTTATTTATTTAAAAATATATTAATGTTAGAAATTATTACATCTACTAAGGAATAGCTATTACAACCCTTTTAAAGAGAAATAGTTATTCCTCATTTTAAAGAATAACTATTCATAAAGAATGACTATTTCCTGTAATAAAAATATAACCAAACTATTGAATAGCTAAACCACAGGAATAACTGTTACATTACAGTACCAATTACAGTCTACCAAACATGTCCTTAATTCTATTCCATTCTTTTCTATTCCTTTCTTTTACTTAAATACATATCATTCTATTCCATTTATTTCAATTTCCTTATAATCATTCTATTTCATTCTTTATGAATTTCCAAACGGAGCATTATTCTTGTTATCGGAACACCCTTTCTAAATAACAATAAATATCAAAAAATTTAGTTAATTGTCACGTTTCAAAACAATACTGAAAAGTAGTATCTCGAGTGTCTAAAACTCGAGTTCCAAGAAAAAACTCGAGTTTTTAAGTCTCGATTTGTAAGTGGATGGGTCTGATGTGGAAAAAATCCACGTGGAAATCGAGTTTTAAAAACTCGAGTTCCATAAATTGCAGGAAAACGCCGCTATAGGGCTTTAAAACGTCACTATAGGACTTAAAAACGCCACTATAGGGCTCCCTAAACCTGGTACGGGGTGATCATATTTATAAAAAAAAATTTATAGGAAAACGCCACTATAGAGCTCCCTGAACCTGGTACGGGGTGATCATACTTATAAAAAAAAAATTTGCAAGAAAACACCACTATAGGGATTTAAAACGCCACTATAGGGCTCCCTGAAGTGTGGGGTGATCATATAAAAAAAAAATTGCAGGGAAACGCCGCTATAGGGCTTTAAAACGTCGCTATAGAACTTAAAAATGCCACTATAGGGCCAAAATGGCCAACTGGCCCTAAAATCGTAACTATATAGTTAGTAAGCTCCGTTTACAAACATTATAAGTTACTAGCATCTCGAGTCTTAAAGACTCGATTTTGGCCTTCAAAATCAAGTTTTTGAGGCTCGGTTTGTATGCTTGGACCAGCTCTGATGTGGCAAAGTTGCCATTTGGCATTCACATGGAAATCGAGTCTCTTAGACTCGATTTCCACGTGTGTGCCAACCTGGCTGAACGACGTGGAAGCCCTTGGAAATCAAGTCTTAGAGACTCGGTTTCCAATTGGGGTTTTTCAAAATTAACGTCTTCGTCTCTATTCTCTCACTCTCACTCACACTCACACTCACACTCACACCCTCTCACTCTCACACAAACTAGAGCACTCTCACTCTCTCACCCTCACTCTTACATCTTCATTTCCCACACTCACAAAACTCTCTCATTTTCTCTCTATCTCTCACACGGCCTCTCACATTCACACACGCTCACACACACACACAGAACCCCGCTGGCGTCGACGAGCAGAGCCCAGCCCAGCTCAGCGACGATGCCAACGAGGCTGAGCCCAGCCATCGGCTCCTCTCCTCCTCGATCTCTCTCTCCCTCACTAGGAGATCCTTTCTCCTTTTCTCCCTCTCTCTCATTACCACCCCCATACCCATTCATTTTTCCTCACCATACCCATACCCATACCCATTCCGATTTTGTTTGGTAAGTTATTTATTTGATTTTTTGTTTTGATTATTGTGAAATTTTGGGTTTGGATTTGGATACTTAACATCTAGGTTATTTATTTAATTTTCAGTTTTGATTTTTGTGAAATTTGGGTTTGGATTTTGTGGTGTAATATGTAGATACTTTATTTGATTTTTATTTTATGATTTTTATGAAATTTGGGTTTGGATTTGGTGAGTGCAGATGACATTCAACTCTCTTTGGCTGAAGTCAAACTTGCTTGGTTACCCATTCCGATTTTGCTTGGTAAGTTATTTATTTGATTTTTTGTTTTGATTATTGTGAAATTTTGGGTTTGGATTTGGATACTTAACATTTAGGTTATTTATTTAATTTTCAGTTTTGATTTTTGTGAAATTTGGGTTTGGATTTTGTGGTGTAATATGTAGATACTTTATTTAATTTTTATTTTATGATTTTATGAAATTTGGGTTTGGATTTGGTGAGTGCAGATGATATTCAACTCTCTTTGGCTGAAGTCAAACTTGCTTGGATAGTGCATATTGTTGCTGCCATCCTTAAGACTTTCCAAATTTCTGGCTTCAGGTTAAATTGTTATTGCTGATTAGGATTATAGCTTTTAGGAGAGAATTGTATATCTCATTAGGCCCATTTGCTTGTCTATTAGGAGCTTAGGACTTACAAGTTTATATGAAATAGTTATCTCATATATTTAAATGTTATAGTACCATTACAAATTACTAAATTATATGCATATAAAAAAGCACTTAGTAGTTTGCAATTGAAGAAACAAATTACATAGTCTTTTTTCAGTTATGTAATGTCTTTAACTACTCATTCCCAACTATTTTATGCTACAAAGGGCTCTCTCACTGAATAGACCATTTATTATACTTCAACATGAGTTACTGAATTAATTTGAAAGGTTAGAATTGCTTCATTTATCTTATGTTGCATTTATTTTTAAATGAATTTCTATTTCATTTGCATTGCCTGATTACTGAACAAATAAATAGAGAGTAGAGTCAGTATTTGGTTGTCTTCACACTAACGTCGAGCCTCTTGCCACTGTTATGGCAGAACCACTACCAGTAATTTTTTCTCTTCACTTTTAAGTTTGACCATTAAATAAGATCAAAATTTGATATTTGTTTGGGTAGTTTTGATTTAGGTCTTTAAGTTATGTTTTTATCTTAGCTTTTTAGTTTGTGCATTAAATATAATCAAGTTTTTTGATATTTGTTTGGATTGGTTTCAGTTTAGGTCTTTAGGTTATATTTGGTTTTGATTAAGGTTGTAAGGTTGAATTTATTCAACCATCTAATTGGCTTTATTCCGTGCCAAATTTGCTTGTAATTCAGCATTTAGTAACCCTGTATTTAGGTGGGATTGTTGTAAGGGTAGTGAGTGAGATAGTGTGAAGATTGCTCAAGAGTGTGCAAGAAAACAGAGTGTCGCGGCTGGGACTCGCGGCTGGACTCGCGGCTTCAACCCGCCAGAATCTGCACACGTGCCAAGCATGCTGGAAGATGAACAGTCATGCTAGCTGGAGCACTACAGGACAAAACAGGACAACTGGCCATACGGTTATCTCGCGACTGGAACTCGCGACTTAGTCAAGCCGCGAGGTCAAGCCGCGAGCCACCCCTGTTTTGGAAAAACCTGACGTTTCGCATTCCACTCTACTTCAGTATAAATACCCTTTTAACCCACGATTGAAAGAGAGCTTCCAGAGAGAATTTTGAGAGAGAAACCCTAAAGAAAAACCAGATTGTTTCACCCACAATCTCTACCTTAGAGTCTCATCAAAATCCCTCACTCTCTTCCTCTCCATTGTCAAATCCTTGAGAGGCCATTATACCAAACCTGGTTCTCACCATTATCATCTCTGTGAGACAGTCGTTTGGAGTTCTGGGAAGCAGTTAGGAAGGAGCCAATCTTTATTGGTTGATGCTACGGTGTAGTAGCGGAATCCGGAAAGCTAGAAAAGAAAAAGGTTCGGCGCAACCTCGTTGGAGCAAGAAGCTTGGAGGGCTTAGGTGCATTGGGTAGATTAGGCTTGGAGGGTCTATTGCTGTCCTTGTATCCCAACTGTATTTTCTAGTGGATTGATTACCGCTTGGAGGGCGGCGGAGAGGTTTTTCGCCGAGGTCTTCGGTTTCCTCTTCGATAACATATCTGGTGTTATCGCTGTGTTTGCATCTTCCTTCCTCTCTATCTCTGCCTTTACATTATCTGCTGTGGTTTATTTTGTTGTGGCTTAGATAGTTGTTTAATCAATTCCATGTTATAGCATATGTTAAGTTTCCGCACACTAGTTGTTTAACATATTGCTTGTGTTGATTAAATTGGTTTTGGGGGTCTAAACGTTCAAAAGTGTTTTTGTACACGTTTTTGAATTTTCAATTGGTATCAGAGCGGGTACACATCTGTTTGGTTTTATTACCATTGTGTGATCCTTGACTCCCTTTCTTTTGAGATGGATAGGTCTCAATCCCTTAATGCACCTCCATATTTTGATGGAAGTAATTATGCATTTTGGAAGGTTCGTATGAGAGCCTTTTTATGCTCTATTGATGAATCCGTGTGGGATGCTGTTGAGATGGGTTGGACCAAACCTGAAGCAGCCAAATCCACATGGGATAAGGCAGCACTTACTGCATCTAATGCTAATAGTAAAGCACTAAATGCTATTTTCTGTGGTGTGTCTCCAGATGAATTTCACAGGATTTCTCACATTATTATTGCCAAAGATGCATGGGAGATTCTGGAAACAACTTATGAAGGCACGAAGAAGGTGAAAGATACCAAGTTACAAATGCTGACCACTCGGTTTGAGGAGCTCAAGATAAGTGAGGATGAGTCTTTCGACTCGTTCTATGGGAAGTTAAATGAAGTGGTTGTCAGTAAGTTTAACTTGGGGGAGAAGATGGAGGACTCTAAGATTGTCAGGAAGATCCTCCGATCATTGCCGGAAAGCTTCCGTGCCAAAGTGACAGCCATTGAAGAGAGCAAGGATCTTGACGACATCAAGGTACAGGAGCTGGTTGGATCTCTACAGACCTATGAGATGTCACTGCCAAATCAACGGAAGGGTAAATCCCTTGCTCTAAAGACTGTCAATGAGAAGGTGGAAGATCAAGGCTCTTCGGGAGAAGATATGGTGGACAAGGATGTAGCCTATCTTGTTAAAAATTTCAAGAAGTTTTTGAAATTCAAAAACAATGGAAAATTTGATGATAAGAGAAAATTCCAAAATTTTGGAAGGGAGAAGAGGGATTTCCAAAGGAAAGATGGAAAAGAATCCCAATCCACACAAGGTGTTACTTGTTTTGAATGCAACGGGCATGGACACTTCAAGAAGGAATGTCCTAACTATTTGAAATCAAAAGGCAAGGTGTATGCCACGACCTTGAGTGATTCAGACTCGTCCGACTCAGAATCTGAAGAGAGCTGTGATGGAGAAGGGAACTATTCAGCTTTCATGACTATTGCTCATGTTGAGTCTTCGGATGAATTGAACTTGCTTGTTCAAGACCTTGGAGAACATAGTGAGGATGACTCACTAGGAATTGTTGAAGAATCGGAAGCTGAAGAAGAAGAAAGCACAGCTACTCTTCAAGAAAATTACAACTCACTTTTGGAGAAATCTGGTGAATACACAAGGGTGGCCAAGGCTGCTGTGAGAAAGATGAAGAAGGCTGAGGAGGACTACAAAAGTCTCCTAATCCGGTATAGGGAGGCCAAATGCGAGATTGAAACTTTGAATGGTGAGCTCTCCGAAGCTTACACTAAAGTTAGATTTCTTGAAAGTGAGGTTGTTCAAGCAAATGCAAAAATAGAGAGGGTCACCACCAAGAAGCTTGACGATGTCATATCTTCTCAAAAGAGCTTCTCAGACAAATCCGGACTGGGATATAGCAGAGGAAGTAGTTCAACTGGAAATGTCACCAAAGAAGTGAAGTTTGTCAAAGCCAAAGATCCAGTTGCAACTGATCCTATTGATGTGAAGCTCGAGGTGGAGGAGAAGAAGAATGTGGTGGACCAACGGATGCTGAATCATCGTAATCAGTATGTGGGCAGGTCTGAGTCTCGTCCCATGTCACGTCCTCGACCACAAAGAGGTCCTAGAGGAATGTATGTGTGCCATTATTGCGGACTTCAAGGGCACACTCGACCGAATTGCCAAAAGCTGAGAGCAAAGAACAGTGCTACTCCTCAAAGGTCAGGAGGACCAAGAACTGATAGGAGAACTTGGGCAGGGGATCAACCTAGAGAGCAAAATGGAGATCCCGGAATGATGGACGTGATGAAGATGATTGGTGCATTCACCAACTGCTTGGAAAGCTTCTCACGAAGGTTTGAAAGCCCTAACTCCCGTACCCAATCCTTTAAGGAAATCACCCCAAACGCAAGTGCCGTGTGGGTGAAAAGGGGTACTCATGCATAAGCATTACAACATGTCCATGCATTAATACTTCCTATGCTTTGTGACTATGTTTGTTCGGTATGCTTGTTGTTTTTGATTTTGTTTGTTTGTCTGTGAATATTTCTTTATTGTGTTTTATCAATCTTTTTGTTTCTTGAGTCAAAAATCCAAAAATTACATAAAAATTTGAAAATCAAAAAGGCTTGATTGACTTTGTTGAGTTTTGTCTTAAAACTCGTTTTGCCTTGTACCTTTATGCTAATGGCTTTGTGCATTTTCGAGCATTGCTTGTTTTCATGCACTCATATCACTATGGGAAAAATCTTGAAATCTATGTGATTGTTGTAAATAGATCTTCAAGCTTGTCATGAATGATTAGTGAATGGTTATGTTGATCTTGAAACATGCATAGACTTGTGTCTATATCTCTTCCCATTTTTTATTTTTTTTGCTAAAAAGAGCTCACTAAATGTAAATCTCCAAATGAAAAGAGATATTGAGCTGCAAAAGCCTGTCGCACATTCTAGTATTTGACTAGGAAAAAGGGTAAGCGACCTTATATTAAAAGAGAAATTTCTTTCAAAAAGGCCAAAGGCCTGTTCTTCAAAGAAAAATGTTGTCTATACCTCTCACAATGAGAGATGATTGCCTCAAAAGATCAAATGTTATGGCTGAAAGTGGAGTCAAATGAAAAGCTCCAAGTTATGTTATCAAGTTGTGTGGGAAGTCATATATTCATATTTCTATAATTGAGATTGGTCACATGATCTAGTACTAATTGTGTATGCCTTGGTTGAATTGATCATTGAAGCTTCACACTAGACAAAGGACTATCTCATTGTTGTTATCCACACACAACACACAAGTTTATGTTCGATAAATGCCATATTCATTTGTGTGATTGTACTTGATAAAATGTGTTTTCACATGCTCAATCTTTGTTAATTCAAGCACAAAAAGATTTTTGAGTGTTTTAGGTGTTTTTGGAAAGTGTTTTGCTGAAAAATCTGAAAATTTCAAAAATACAGTTTTGCCCTGTTTTGGCGGCTCAGTCGCGGGTGTGTCAAGTCGCGAGCCTCAGTCGCATCTTCGCTGGTCAGTTTTGGCGACTTGTTCGCGAGTGGAAGGTCCAGTCGCGAGATTCACTCAGAGATTTTCGCGGCTTAGCTCGCGACTCTCTCGCGGGTAGACCTTCCAGTCGCGAAAAACACTTAGAAAATTTTTTCAACATTTTGTTCTTGACTGCTTTGGCGGCTTGAGCTGGCGACTGTGTGGCGACTTGAACCAGTCGCGAAAATCGCGTGTTTTGCAGAAACAGGAGCAGTTTTTAAACTTTTTCAGTTTTTCCCTCGAATTTTTGTGACTGTTCATCTTCTCTCTAAACACTCTTCCTCCCAAACACTCCGTGCTCCCGTTTCCAATCTCTTGTGTTGCATTCTTACAGCCCAAAATCGTCGAGTTACAGGTATGGGTTTTCTGATTTTCACTCTTTTCTACTTGATTTTGTGCTTTTACCCTTGATTTTTCGCATTTGATTGTGTTTTTGAAATGGGTTTGTGGTTCGGTCTCTGCTCTTTGTTCTTGCTTAGCGTGTGGATGCTGTTGGTATAGGTTGTGCTAATGATAGTCATTTTCCTATTGCTCTTGTGCTTAGCTAAGTATTCCTTTCATTTCAATCTGAACTTTGAGTTGTTGAGATGTTACTTTTGGTTCTATTTGAGGTTGTGAGTTTTCCTTTGCTAGATTTGCATGTCTTAGACTGTTAATCTGTGGGAAGATTCTGTTTGGCTCATTATATTGTTTGTATGTCATATCATTTTTTCCATAATCTGCCTCAATGTCTTTCAACTGCCTTCAGGATAGTTTCATCATGTTGTTCATGTGTTTCCTATCCTAGGCTTGGTTTATCCATATGTTTGAACTAAATTGCTTGTTGTTTAAGTGTTTGAAATACATTTGTTTGGTTGATATCTCTCTCTGTTTACTACATGGTTCTGACTGGTTCTGCACATATGTTGCTATATGTTGTTGTGGCCTTTTCTGAGTGTTCACAGATGGCTCCTTCACCTCAGAAGAAGAAATCTACTGCGAAGAAGGCTGACAAAAGACTTAAGATGGATCCTAGATTGTTTAGGTCAGTTCACCATTTTGAGAGATACAAGGATAACTTCTTGAATGTAGGAATCATTCAAGAGAGATTTGTGGATTTGGAGGATTTAAGGCAAACTTTTATTCCCAGTTGTTTTGAAGGAAGAGGATGGGAAAAGCTTTTGGGTGGTTTCCCTGTTGTGTGTGAACCCTTAATTAGGGAATTTTACTCAAATGCTGTAATAAAGGATAATGAATTGAGTTGCTGGGTGAGAGGTAAAGAATTTGTCTTGGATGCCCATGTCATAGATGATGCATTAGGGCTTGAAGGTTTGGATGATGAGGAGTTTATCAATTTCAAGGATAGGAGTGTCTCTATTGAAACAGTTCAACAGAGGATAGGTGGGCAGAGAGAAGGGAAGTGTTTGAATACCACTGCCTTTCCAGTGGACATGAGGGTTCTAACCATAATCATGATGTTTAACCTTTATCCTATTAAGAAGTTGACCACAATCAATTGTGCTAGAGCAATTTTTCTGATGGATCTCAAAGAGAAGAACTTCATAGATATAAGTTCCCACATCTTTGACATCATTGTGGATGAGACAAGAACAACATCTAGGCCTAAATTGATCTTTCCAAGTTTGCTCATGAGGATTTTTAGGAATAAAGGTGTTCCAATCCCTCAAGACATCAGTCCCATGTCTACACCCTCTGCAATCAACAAACTTACCTGCAAAAGGATCAGTGTTAGGCTTCCAGGAGAAGAAGATGAAGGTGATGAAGGAGAGGAAGTCCCAATGGAGACTGATGCAGAGGCAGCAGGGCATGCATCCACCTCAACACCAAGGAGGAGTGGCAAGAGGTCTAGAGCTTCAACTTCTGCAGATGCACCTCCAGATGCTTTCCAGATCATTCTGGAAAGGCTTGATGGGATCAGGGCAGTCCAAACTGAGCACTCTGACAGGATGAGAGCCATGCAAGACCAGATTGATGTCTTGGCTGCTACACTTGACAGCTTCACAACTCAGCATAGCAACTGACTCTTTGGCCATTCCATGTCAAAAAGGGGGAGAAAGTTCATTGATGATTGAGAAGCAGAAAAGCAGCTCTTAAGGGGGAGTAATTTGTTGAGGGGGAGTACTGTGGTTTTAATGTGTTTATGATTTGGGTATTTTAGTGTTTTTATGGTTTTGATACACTGTGTTTTGGTGTATAACTGTTTCTAACTCTTTTCATATACTCTTGGATAAACTTTTATATATATGTTTGATGATGTTATTCAGGTATTTGTTGGTTTGTACCCATATGCTTTTGTAAGCTTTGAGGGTTTATGTTTTATGCATAGTTTGTAGGCCTTGCGGTATGTACCATGCTTAAGTGCAGCCTTTATGCTATGTGAAATCAGTATTTTAAATCTAAATGTTATGCATTGTGGTTTATGTACTGTCACTCTTGTGCCCTTGTAGGATTGTTCCTAGATGCATATGCCATGTGTGCTATGCATTGGTTGAGTGTTGAGCATACAAGTGTCTTGCCTTGTGCTTGTTAACTTGTATGTCCTTGTGTTCATTTCAAGTGTGAATGAGCACTGTGATCACTACCTTGTGGTGTTCACTTGGTTGATCAAGCCATGGTTTGTTCATTAACTCCATCTTATGCTTGATCTCATTTTGCCTGTTTCATATGCATTAATAATTTTCTGCTTACAATGATCATGGTGTATTGTTGTGTTTCAGGAGTTTATGTTCATATGATTCAAGTGCTTCACAGCTTCTAGAGTTAGGTGTGAGTGAGTTTTGATCAACTGTTCCCAACTCAAATGTTAAGTCTAGAGTCTGTTTTAGGGTTTTGTCACGGAATAGCCAAAGGGGGAGATTGTAAGGTTGAATTTATTCAACCATCTAATTGGCTTTATTCCGTGCCAAATTTGCTTGTAATTCAGCATTTAGTAACCCTGTATTTAGGTGGGATTGTTGTAAGGGTAGTGAGTGAGATAGTGTGAAGATTGCTCAAGAGTGTGCAAGAAAACAGAGTGTCGCGGCTGGGACTCGCGGCTGGACTCGCGACTTCAACCCGCCAGAATCTGCACACGTGCCAAGCATGCTGGAAGATGAACAGTCATGCTAGCTGGAGCACTACAGGACAAAACAGGACAACTGGCCATACGGTTATCTCGTGACTGGAACTCGCGACTTAGTCAAGCCGCGAGGTCAAGCCGCGAGCCACCCCTGTTTTGGAAAAACCTGACGTTTCGCATTCCACTCTACTTCAGTATAAATACCCTTTTAACCCACGATTGAAAGAGAGCTTCCAGAGAGAATTTTGAGAGAGAAACCCTAAAGAAAAACCAGATTGTTTCACCCACAATCTCTACCTTAGAGTCTCATCAAAATCCCTCACTCTCTTCCTCTCCATTGTCAAATCCTTGAGAGGCCATTATACCAAACCTGGTTCTCACCATTATCATCTCTGTGAGACAGTCGTTTGGAGTTCTGGGAAGCAGTTAGGAAGGAGTCAATCTTTATTGGTTGATGCTACGGTGTAGTAGCGGAATCCGGAAAGCTAGAAAAGAAAAAGGTTCGGCGCAACCTCGTTGGAGCAAGAAGCTTGGAGGGCTTAGGTGCATTGGGTAGATTAGGCTTGGAGGGTCTATTGCTGTCCTTGTATCCCAACTGTATTTTCTAGTGGATTGATTACCGCTTGGAGGGCGGCGGAGAGGTTTTTCGCCGAGGTCTTCGGTTTCCTCTTCGATAACATATCTGGTATTATCGCTGTGTTTGCATCTTCCTTCCTCTCTATCTCTGCCTTTACATTATCTGCTGTGGTTTATTTTGTTGTGGCTTAGATAGTTGTTTAATCAATTCCATGTTATAGCATATGTTAAGTTTCCGCACACTAGTTGTTTAACATATTGCTTGTGTTGATTAAATTGGTTTTGGGGGTCTAAACGTTCAAAAGTGTTTTTGTACACGTTTTTGAACTTTCAAAGGTATTTGAGTAAAAGTGATTTTAGTTTAGTTAGTTGTGTTAATTTTTTTGTATTTAGCTATCTATGGTGGCTGGGTTAAAATAAAGGAGCAGATTTAAAGAACTTAAGTGAGTCTTAATCTCTTTCAGGCATTTCGAATATTGAAATAGAGCAGGGGATTATTGTAGACAAAGTTATAAGCAATACAAATCAAGTGGGAATGAAAAAGTAAATTAGGAATTTCCCTTAATCTATATAAGTAGGAATGTGAATCTTTGTGGAAGGAAGGCTTTTCAATTCTTTAATTTTTTAATTCTGTTGAAGAATGAAAGAACAGGATGATAAAGTCAAAGAATGGGTATAGGTCATATTCAGTGAAATTTCTTTTAGAATCATTTGGGCATTATTTATGATTTAGATTCAGGTATTTTGGTTGATTGGTTATGATTTAGGTTTTTCGGTTAGGAATGGTTTTGTTTAATTAGTTTAAATAGATGGATTAGATTTAGTTTTGATTAAGGGATTTTGGTTAGATGTTTTGTTTAGGTTAGCTGGCTTGGCATAAATTGGTTTTAGGTATCTAGAATCGATTTTGCATATTTGGGTTGCTTTGATTTGGCCAACAAAGCACATAGAAATTACGGCTTTAAGCTACGAGTGCTTTTGAACTCTAGGAACCAAATGCCTCTTTGAAAACAAAACCTAAACCCTATTCAATTATTGAGGAGGGGGATTTAAACGCTGGTTTTCCTTATAAAAGAGATTAGGAAATGTCACTAAATTACAAGATTCTTGGCCCATTTAAACTAATTCTAAAGCAGAATCGGACAACAATATCTCTAGAAAGTTTAGATGTTCAAACAAGCATATCTCATCCAATTTAGTCTGATTTAGAACTGGGTTCTAAGTTGGCTATGGAAAAGTCAACAAATTTTTTTCTTGGTCATTAATATTAGTATAAAACACAAATAATGTGTCACATCATATTGCAATATGTACAGTTTTACACATGATTCTTGTACATTGATGTATATTTATGTAACAAACCACAGCACATATTATGGCAAACTTGTGGTACCAGGGTGATCCATGATTGACTTTAAAACTGATATACGTACATATTTTAATATGTGAATTATAAAAATTTCTTTTCTTTCACAGTATTTGAGCATAGAAAACATGTTATAATTTGATCATCGTCTTACTTGATTACTCTTAATTTCATAAATGCACACTTAGGAGCAAGACTCCCTAACTATTATTTAAAACTGTTAATCTTCTATTCATGAGATGCTTTAACTTATTATTATTCATCACCTGCTATAACGAGTTATAGAACCAAGATAGAAATGCTGGGAACTTCCATTAGGAACTTAGGACTTCGTACATTTTGTGCATATCAACAAGAAAAAGAGTAACATTAATTAATATCCCCCTAATTCCTTTTTACATATTCATGTTCTGTGCTTTATGTTGATGGTTGCTAGTAACAGTGAGTACGTCTGATTCCTACTACAGCCTTTGTAGACAAGGCATGTGGTATCCCTTCCCCATTCATATGGGGGAGGTTGCTCATAGATTCAAAATTAATAACATTGGGGATGAGTTCATTTATGCTAGAATCTATTAACAAGTGTAGTTGAATTCTAAGCTGCTACTAATGAACTATAGCTCAATTGGCACTTCCTTATTGTATAATAATTTGTTGGAAAGTGAGGTCTTGGGTTTAGGACCCATTGGGTGCATGCATAAGCATAACTTACCAATTAAAAAAAAAAAAAAGTGCTCATGGTAAGTAGCTAATAACTTATTAGTACATCATAGCCAAGTTTCCAACCTACTGACATGATGGTCCAAACAGAGTTGCAACATTTTTTTTCTTCTCTATGTCCATGAACTCTCTGTCTATCTTATGTCCCCCTATTTCTAAACTTTTTCCCCCCAAAAGGTTTGGGGTTTCCTACAAACAAACGAAATCTTTCTACATTATTCTATATATTCTATAGTTTCTTACCATGTCAATTTCCAATTCTTGGCCATTGAGATTCATGGGCAATATGAAATAATATTTATGACAAAAAGAAATATAAAACATGCAATTATACAAAATTGAGAATAAAATATAAACATAAGAAAGCCTTACCATTTTCATATTCTAAGGCTTGAAGTATCATCTCCACCTGGATAGAAAAATGTATTTAAATCAGATTATCCAGTGTATGTATTAAACAATCAGAAACTTATTTTTCAAGTATAAGCATGATTTGTCAATTATCACCAAAGTTGTATCAACACCACTTTAAATGCTATCTTTACTAGCGTTGTCAACTTGTCATTAGAATCTGGCTTATTAGCCACTTCTCTTTTTTTTTCTTTTTTCTTTTTCTCCCCTTCTTATTTTTTTTGTTTTTGATTAGTCATTAGCTACTTTACAGTTTGTCTACATCGGCATTCCTCTTTTACCAAACTTTTGCATAAGATTTCTCATTCCCAAGGGATAAAATAAAATAAAATAGAGAAAAGTCAAAATATCCTCCATTTAAGATTATGTCTTACTGCTTTACCACTATTAAAACTTAAATTATCATTAAAAATAACCCAATTGATGGGTTTCCAACAGATTTTAAGAAAAAGTACAAAGAACAGGTAATACATTATGCCATAATGCTGTATCAAGAAAGCAACTAGTCTTTGTTGAGCAGATAATAATTGCTTGTTTGAGGAATTGGTTTTCTATTTGATGGTAACTGCCAGGTTGGCTCCCTCACAGACAAGCAGTTAAATAAAGAACATCAGTTACTAAAACCATAAGATCTTTAAAAAAGGAATAATTGAACTTCAAACTAAAAGTTGGTACAAAGGTACTGTGTCAACGTTTTTTTGATACATTTTAAGTTGGGAGTGGGGATTTAAACCCTAGATGTCTCTGTTGGAAACACCAAGCAATGCCATTGAGCTACAAGGCTTCTTGGCAAAAGTAGTGAATCAAAGTTAAATTATTATTAAATAAAATGCATTACTACAGACGCAATATACCTTGTCAAGGTCCTTAACAATTTTAGCCTCTGGTGAAGAATTCTCCTCATATTCCAACCACAACTCACCTATTTCCTGGGCTGCAATTTATAAATAGGAAGTCAAAAATTGTCAAACAACTAATCACTTTTAGGTAGAGGAATAACAAATTCATTTTCCTAACATTGACAACAACACATGTGCACACATAGAGTTAGTGAATAAAGTACCTCTTGACCCTCCACCAAGTAATTTGCACATGTGGTCTAATGCTTCTCGTTGTTGTCGACTCTTCTCTTCCTTTGAAATCCCATCTGAAGGTGTAATGTCCCCAACAATGGCTATTCAAAAAAAAATTCACAAGGTAAAAATAACTTTTAATAGTTCACCAAGAGAATTTACTAAAGAAAAACACAAATAAGTAGAGATTATACAATGATCCTCATAAATCACGACTAATAGAACTTTTAAACATTTAAGGTCACATAATTGTAGTGTACCTGTAAAAGGATTAGTTCAATTTGCTGCAATATCATATGGATCTAATCCACTTACGTGTGGCTTTGGACCATTATCCAATATAGGAAAAAAAATGGGAAGGTTATGAACACCTAAGTGTTCTCATTGGAGTATAGTAATTCTAGTTAGACCTAAGTGATCTCATTGAGATTCTAATCAGCAAGTTTATATAGCTAGTAAAATATTAAATTATCATATTTTTGTTTTATTTAACTCAGAAATAACTTTTGCACCATCATATCTATGTTTGCTTGCAATGTCAATATTCCGTGACACCAAAAAACAACCAACTGGGATTCTCAAATTGTAAAGTTATATGAACTTCATTTCAACAAAAGTCTGGCTAGTTTTTGCTAATTTTCCAATTGTAAAGATTTGCTCCGTCACTCAAAAGGCAAATCTTTAATAATCAAAACCACACCAAAGTTTTATTTTAAAACTTGATTTTTTTTGGGTCTGCTGTTTCTGAAAGGTCCCTTTTTAAAATCCCTTTTGGCTTGAGTATTTTGGCCAGATTGGCTTTAATTCAGGTTTGATTTTAGATTTGGGTTTATATACTAAGGTATTTGGTTTAGAATTGGTTTGGTTTTGCATATTTGTGTTAGATTTGGTGTTGTTTTGAGTATTTGGGTAATCGAGGTTTGTTTTTCTAGAATATGTGATTATTAAGGAGGCTTACATGCAGATAATTCACTGTAAAATCTACAAATTGTGTTTTCAAAGTTATGTAATTGTTACTATTGTTTGTTTTAAAGCTTTCTCATGATTTTTTTGTTCTGTTAAGGGTAACTGGAAATCTCTCATATGTCATCTTCATCTCTTAAGGGGTTATATAGGATGCCAATAGAATAAATTAATTGTTTTATGGCAGATGCTACATATAGATCTTAAATATGTACAATTTCCCATGTCATCTTCAATTTGCTTATGTTACATGTAATTCCTTTACACGCGTTCTCAGTTGTAAAAATTTATTTTTGCCGTTTAATATTGAATTAGATCTGTTATAGAGAAGAAACTCTACTCTTAAAATTTGATTGAAAATATGAAACATTTTAATAGTAAACTTAATTCTTAACCTCCGTAATACATATATAAAAAAGCTAGTATTAATAAAGTTTGACTCCTTTACGTTATATGACTTTGGATAGTAAGTTTTATTGTGAACTTAGAGTTTTGTTATAAACCAGGATAGTAAGTTTTGAAAATAACGTAATGGCCAGATATAAGTTGTTTTTTGAGAATTTTTCTTAGATTGTTTTTGGTTTTTTTTTTTTTTTTTTTGAATCCTGTCTATTACGTGCTAATTGCTTATCATTCTTGTGCAGTATGGCTGCTGCAAATGCTGGACGGATTGACCATACACAGCCTGGCCCTATTGACGATTCGGTGTTAAAGTTGCAGCCCACCCATCAGTCAGAAGCTATTTGGAATGGGCAGGTACAATACAGCAGTAAATATTTATGTTAAATGTACACGCATTTAATTCATACAATTTACATGCAGACGTTTGTCATATGTTAATCCAAGGATCCGTTTTGTGCAGGATCCAGGGGCCCTTACTTGCCGTGGCCATACTGAAGAGTTCTCCAACCAAGAGCCAATGGTAGACGATCAAGTCGTTGACATCATTAAGGCATTGGGCTTGGAGGGACTGCTGAGGCAGCCGGGTAGAGAGCTTGACCACGGCCTAATTACAGCCTTAGTGGAGCGATGGCGGCCCGAGACTCACACCTTCCACATGACACATGGTGAGATGACCATCACATTGCAGGATGTGGAGGTGATTCTCGGGCTTCTTGTTGATGGTGACGCTGTAACAGGGAGCACACAGAAAACTTGGACGACTATGTGCGAGGAGTTCCTTGGCTTTCGACCTATAACTCAAGACCAGCATAAGGAACTTAATGGCCAAAGGATTCTCATCAAACGGCTTTTGGAGCAAGTTGCTAATCCATTGCCGCCTAATGCCGAAGAGGATGAGCTGCATAAGTACGCACGATGCCATATCCTAGCGCTACTGCGGGACACAATATTCATGGACAAATCCGGCGATAAGGTGCATCTAATGTGGGTGCAGCAGTTGGAAGACTTTCGCAACCCACGAAGGTACAGTTGGGGAAGTGCTTGCCTTGCATGGTTGTACCGAGAGCTATGCAGGGCAAGCCATAAGGACACCAGTCAAATCGGTGGGTGCTTACTATTGGTGCAGTATTGGGTATAGGCCAGGTTCCCCTATTTGTGCCCGGCAATTGAGCGTGGCCCGCCAGTGGGCGCTTATGGTCCTCCAGCGCGTGGTCCTCTGTACCTGAAGTAAGTCTTTACCTTATAAGGATTGTTTCTTATTGTAGTCATATTATTAATTGAGTAAATATCTATAACATTATCTTAGTAGTTATATGTGATAACATTATAGTTTTAGTTATGACATTATCTTAGTAGGAAAGTTCTAAATATTGATCTTTTGTTCTTGATTGTTGTAGGTGAGCGTGGGTCCTAAACAAGAAAAACAAGCCTGCCCACATCTTCAGGGACAGGTATCGCCAGCAAATAGCTTCAATGTTGCCAAGCCAGGTATGAAAATGCTTTGTTTAACATGTTTAGGAACAAGATATATGTTTGGTGAACTTTGAAATATAAACATAGTTGCCTAATGTGTTGCGTACTTGTTTTTGGGCTACTGTAGGTGGTGTGGCAGCCATATGAAGCCGATTTTGAGGACCTTCCGCCATGGTGCATTGCAGAGAGGGCTGTGTGGACGGCAACGGTGCCGCTTGTATGTTTCCACCTAGTAGAGATACATACACCGGATCGTGTCGTTCGTCAATTTGGGATGATCCAAGAAATTCCCGGCGATGTTGACACTGACACCGTGCTTCATGCCATTGATTTGAGGGGGAAGGTGGGCGTTAATTGGATGCGGAAACATGCTTTGCATATCATAAATTGGGGTAACCGCCTTCAATGGTGTTGTCAAGCAGTGCTTGGTGATATGCCTCCACAGCATCAGTACTTCGACTGGTTCAAAAGGGTGACTCGGAGGTTCATCGATGTTCCTGGTGCTACATCGATTATAATGGTAACTTCTCCACATCTTCTACATATAACCGTACTTCTTAGCATGAAACCACTATTTATAAAACATGATATATGTGGTCCAATGTATGCTTAGCATCAAAGAAGTAGCTTAAAGTTGTTTTCTACTTAAGATTCCTTAAAGAGAAGTTATGCATAACACAAATCAATTAATTTCTCCAATAAACTACAAAGGAACATAATATTTCTAATCCAAGATCTAAAACTCAATATAGAACTTAAATGTAGCCAGTGAGCTCTAGCTCAAATGACACTTTCTCGTTCCATAACAATGAGGAGGGTAAGGTCATGGTTCGAGACTCATTGACTGTTGAGTAACTTACCAATCATAAACATGAATATATAAATCACATGAAACAACACTTGTGTCACTTATACAATAAAATGTAACAGCACCTGTATGTCCAGTAGAATTCCAGGGCTGTGTGGCAAACATTTGTTTAACAACCCCACATTTGCGGGTAGAACAAATTGCACATAACAAACTACACATACGGACTACAAGAATAAACATAAGCTTTCTAGTTCCAAGATCTGTTGGACCTTCTTGACAGCATGAACATTCAACAACAATTATGTACTGTAAAATTCCATGCCTGTATGGCAACCTATTATTTGACATTCATTCCTTTCCCAGCGCTGCCAAATATATTATCTTCAAATAAATAAATATATATATATATATATATATATATACACATACAATTCAGCCAATTAAACTACCATTTCAAACATGACAAATTTGCTTAAGCCCTAAACCAATCAGAGGAACCAGTAAGCAAAGTGATATTTGCAACTAGAGAGTTCCTGAGATCTGTGATAATGCATGGCATTTCTGTTAGAATACAAGGTGTCCAATTTTGTAGCATAAAAAGTAGCAACAAACATTGATTGTTCATTCGTACATACATAAACTGGTTGTTGATTTCGTATTGCATTACTAATATACTTGGTTTTCCCATGTGCAGATTGAAGGATACCTCCGTTTGTTGAGCCGTCACCCGGTGGGCACGGAGGACCACCAGGACATTATTGATGTGTTGACTGCAGTGCAGGCGATTGGCCGTGTACAACCTCGGGACCCTGAGGTCCCGAATGAGGAGGCAGCTACTCCTGCGGCAGCAGCTACTTAGAGGCCAAGCACTACTGAGAGCCCAAGCACGAGCACAGCTCCTACTAGACGTCTGCCTGTTCGTACCCCTCGAGTTGTCCCTACCCCTGATCCCCCTCCACCCACCCCACCTCCATCCCTTAGCCCCACAATCCCTTCACCCACCCTACATCCATCCCGTAGTCCCACCATCCCTCCATTGACTCCACATCCTTGTCTTGGGTCTGACATTCGTCCACCCACCCCACGGTCATTTCCCAAGGTGTCACCCATTCCATCCTTTGACTTAGGTATTCATCTAACCCCACCTGACATGCAGTAGGAGCCACCCTCCGACAGTACATCTATTGGCCCTTCATCAGCCATCAACCCACCCCAGGTTCATGTTGAGCAGGCGGTGGGTTACCTGTTCAACCAGAAGGTCGGCCGAAACGCATATCAAAGGCACTTTCTTGTGGGACAGGGGGGCACAAACATGGACACAACGCTGGGCCCGAGGCATCTGACAAAGGACATGCAAGACCTCCTCCTTATTATACGAGACGGCATAAGGTCCAAAAAAGGTAACTGAAATAATACATTTTCAAAGTTTATTTTACAATATATGAGCAGCTAAAAAGCATTATTTGTCATATAATAATTACTTAATCATTATGGTTTGTTCACTTGTTACTTTCATGAAGATGATGATGATGCTATGAAAAGGCCGGAAGCACTAAAATTCAAGTTCAGCACAATAAAAGTAGCAACAAATAACTTTTCTAATGCCAATAAGCTTGGAGAAGGTAGCTTTTAGGTCGATTTTGAAGTGGTTGGTAATGATTCTAACTTATTAATTTGTGATGTATTTAACTGCAGCCAATTAGAGGGGCTAAGCCTCATGAAGTTGGGGAGTTTGAAAATGTGCTGTATGATTATGTTGTTTATCAGGATCGTATCAATTTTTGAACTTTGCTCTGTACGTAGGGTCCAAGGAAACTTATGAAAAGGCTGATGAGGTTCTAAAGTAGGATATTTTGGATTGTTGGACGCCAGAAAATCACTATGGATGGACTGAATCTAAGTGTTAAACATTTCTAGATTTAGACCATCTGTAATGATTTTCTGGAGTCCAACAGTCCAAGATATCCAACTTTAGAATCTCATCAGCCTTTTCATCAGTTTCCTTGGACCCTACCTCTGAGGTCCACGAAAATGGAGGTGTATCATAAGAAGTCGGGTAGGTGTATTCAATCGATAAGTTTTGGTGGGGAAGGAGTTGGAGCTAGCGTTGTTGCTGATGCGGAAGTTAGGAGTGGGAAACTTGTTGTTGTTGGAACACCCAACAAGGTATGTAAAACGAGCTTGATGGGGCTTTACCCAATTTTACAATTGCTGGTCTATTTTGTTATGTAAAGGGTACATGCTGAGTACACTACTTGTGTACAAAAAAAACTGTCCTTTATTGCTGCATGCTTCAAGTTGAAACACTAAGGCTGTAAGTAATCCAAGGAAATATGGCATTGCCTTCTATTATCTCATGTTGCTATGTTGTCCATACATACGGTCAATAGAAATATGGTAATCATGACATATATCTATAATGTGGCATTAATAGAATTTATGTGACAAACCTGAAATTGTTGCGATAAGACTTCCATTGAATACTACAAAGTGGATGTTAGCTTCCGTCCTTCAAGCAAAAAATTTTGAAGTTCATGATCAACCTATCTTCTGTTCAGCTGTTATTAAATGTTTTAATATAGACCCTTCCAATATATTCCTGTACAAGCTAGTCAATTATATTCTTTATCTTTTCCTCAGTTATCATATAGGAGCAGACCTGCTGAGATTTGATTCTCTGGGTGGTGATTCGGTGTTGAAACATTTATGGAATCACCAAGATGCCATTTTGTGCTGTTCATTAAAGGTACAGATTCCAGTTGAAAACACACCTCTTTTTATACTTAGATGGAACGGTTGTGGAGTTGATATAGTGGTTTAGCATATTGTTCAATTTATTTAGTCTATTTAAATGGTAGTATTATTTTATTAAAGCTGGATTTTCATTGGCATTGCAAACAGTGCCAGTTTTCATCTTCGCAAACCAGACAGGGCTTGACATGTTGGAAACAACTCTATTGGCTTTACAAGATATCACTCTCGATAAAATATTCGATGAGTCTGGACGCAAGGCATTGTGTGTTGACTTTGCCAAGTTAATGCAGCAGGTGAATTATAAATGGACAATTTATTTTATTGTAGTGTGCTATCAGGTTGCTTGATATACGTACTCTTGTCCACTCCATAATTTCTTCTTTGGGACTCTGCTTGATATACACATGCATATTTGGTTCTTTTCTTTTGGGACCATACTATAATTTTGGTTCATAAGTCATATGCTGAACTCAACCTCACCCATCTTTTACATGGTTTGCTGAATATAAACTCCCTGCCTTTAACATTTCCATTATAAACCCATAATGTCTGAATGTTTTGCATATTTTGATATCAGGGATTCATTTACTTGCCAGGTGGAATCTGCATGTCGACAATGGGCAAAAGGGGCAACCCATGTACACAGGAGGTGTACCTTAAGTACACCAACAGTAAGCACAAGACCAACACCTATCAAGCATCTCAAACATATTAGCAAAAGAAAAGAAAAGAAAATGTTTTTGTCCTTAATGTATACTTCCTGTGGCTCCCCTCTTCTTTTAATATATTCTTATTACTTATCAAAAAAAAAAAATACTAGCAAAAGAAAATACAGAATCGAGATGTGAAGGTTAACTCTTGACAAATCTGTGGATTTGACTTTCAAAACATAAATTTGACCACGCATGAACTAGTTTCTTGAAAAAGAATGAAACAAGGGGAATTTGTAGGAGCCATGGGGTTGAGCATGGGACCTAAACCCTAGAACAGCAAAACACAGTGCAAAAAAACTTTAAGGCCAACCCTCTTGTTTTGTATGCTGATGGTATTTAAATAATATTTTTCCTTAACAAAACAAAATTTGGACATTGTACAAGCACTTAAAAATGTCAATTTAATATATATATATATATGCTCTGGACCTTATAGCATTTGTAATTAATGCTCTCACTTCCACTCCACGATCTTTATCCTGAGTTTTCACTGGTGTTTTTTTTTTGGTCTATTAAAAAAAAAAAAACTTTTTGTGACTGGTAATATTGATGGAAGTTTTAAATGATATGTTTTTGAGACCATGTTATGACTTCCTTTTCCATTTTACAATTTCTTTGATCTTTTGAACTATAGCTTGTAATTATTTGGAGCAGTTTTTTTTTAAATAATTAAAATGGTATGTTAGACTTGCAGCCAGTGAATTTTATTCTTTAACTTTTAGACCAGGTTGTCCTTAATGTTATAAATAATGTGAGGCAGGTCAATTGGAAATGGCTAACCACAGTGCCCTTCATATTTTTTTCATCACTTTGGCAGGTTAAGGATGTCCTTTTTGAACCTGTTCGTAAAACACAAGACGCAATGTTCTTTTATAAGAATTCTAATGATATGTGGGTTCCATGTGGACCGAAACAGCCGGGCGCCGTCGAAATTACCATGCAGGAGCTGGCAGCAGAAGGGCTTGCTTCAAAGGTATTTGCAGATAGTTATATATGAATACTTGTTTAACTAGATAGTTATTATTATTATTAAATTGGAGTTTTACTGTGGAATTTTGTAGTCAAACAGCTTTGTGGAAGGAGTGTCACACAAGATCAGGCGTCAAATCAAGGAATTAGAGAGGGTATCGGGTGTGGAGAGCAATGCTCTCACTGTTGACGGAGTACCAGTTGATTCGTACCTCACTAGGTGAATCACAATTCTGTAAATCAATAAAGATATTTTGACTTAGGATTTTGGTTTTTTCTGTCATTGTGAGGGATCTGCGTATTATTAACCGAGAATTTTTGTTTTGGTTTTGTAATGGAAAAGGTTTGTTTGGGATGAAGCCAAGTACCCAACTATGTCACCCTTGAGGGAGACTGTGGATAGTATTCATAGTCAAGTGTCAAAGATTGAGGATGATCTCAAGGTAATAATTAATTTCGTCTTGATTTGATATGTTGGTTATCTATTATTTGAAGGCAGAATCATTGCTTGTTACTAAACCAAGCCTTGACAACACTGTATAGTTAAGATTCTTTGAGATCAGCTGAGAGAGATAGAATAAGTTTCTTTACAAATGACCTATGTGATTTGGTTAGGTGTTTATGGTAAATCACCTGTTCACTGCACTTGACTACAATGTGTCTTGTTTTCTGTTTAGCTTATGACATGTGATATCTGTGGATTGTGGATGTCTTAAGTGTGGGGTAATCTTCCTTAGCTGGATGAATTGCTCGGGAGAATGCCAAAAATAGGAAGGATGAGCATCTGTGTATAAATCATAGAGAATTACAATTGTAAAGCCAGGATATTTCAGAGAATGATGGGTATGGTGAACTCCTGTGGCTCATATTAAGATACAAAACCCTTCCAAGAACTCTTCTTAGTGTATAGGGTCTTTTTTTCTTTTTTTTTTAATTGGTGAGTCACACGCACATCTAGTGGGTCTTGGAGCACAATTCAGCTTCCACTCTATTCTTTTGAGGGAAGGATGTGTCATTGGCTTTAGTGTGTCAGATCTTTTGTACATGGTTATGAAACTTGAGTGTTTGTTTCACCTGTTTTCTTTAGGCTATATAGCACAGTCATGCACTGAACTAGGCAACTGATTAGTTTTGGCACAGACTCTATCATACTAGGAGGTAACAAAAAAGGAGGAGCATAGAATGTTGATTCCCTGACACCTTGTGATAAGTAGAGTGTGGTAAATTGCTGCATGAGTGTTTATGATTTTTTATTTTGATGGAAATAACAACAATTGATACCATGAGAGCAGTTGTTTACTTGGCTGTCCTCATATTTTCTAGGCATGTATTCATTTCTACTTTAATATGATTGGCTACCACCTTACAAACTTTAGTTTTCTCCCCGTCATTTATCATGTAGGATTTTTTCCTCCACTTGGATTGATTAGATCTGTTATGTTTCTTGACTGAAGAAGTAAACCTCATAATTAAGCCAAAGCTCTTTAGTTTTTTAGACTGACGTATAAATAAATCTTTATTTTTTAGATGAATGTATATGTGTCTTAAAGCTTTGTCTCTTATATTAGGTTCGTGTTGCTGAATACAACAATGTGCGTAGTCAGCTTAATGCTATAAACCAAAAGCAAAGTGGAAGGTACATGTTTTTCTTCTTTCTTCCTTCCTTTCTCTCTGTTTTTTTTTTTTTTTTTTTTTGGGGGGGTGGGGGGGGAGGGGGTTAAAATTGCACATATATGCAAAATAGTTGATTCTGGTTTCTGATCAGACCTAGCTTTCTGCATTTTTCAGCCTGGCTGTATGGGATCTCTCAAATGTAGTGAAACCAGAGGATATAATTACCTCAGAACATCTTGTGACTCTCCTTGCAGTTGTTCCCAAGTATTCACAGAAAGACTGGTTAGCTAGCTATGAGACTTTGACTAGCTATGTGGTATGGATTATTATTTCTGGTTATATATTCTAGTTCCTGTTGGTTCGGCCTTGTTGATATTGTGGTAGAGTTGTGATTTAGTAGGCTACATTGCTTACAATTTGATATGGGTTCACTTTAATCAATCAACTTATCCAGCATGCCCCTTAAATCTGTGGAACAGTTGTGCTACCTTTCTGACAATATGATATGGGTCACTTCAATTTATCCAACTTACCTATCATACCTGTTTAGCAAAAAACAAAAAAAACTTTACCTGTGCAATAGTAGTAATCACATTGTTTTATTTTTAGTATCATGATCTTACCTCAAGTCTGATTAATCTTGCTATGTGCTTTCAGGTCCCCAGGTCATCCAAGAAGTTGTTTGAGGATAATGAATATGCTCTTTATACTGTGACGCTCTTTGGACGTGTTGCAGACAATTTTAGAACAGCTTCACGTGAAAAAGGTTTTCAGGTGAGTATGTTGTACAAGTGGCATGATCCAGGGATGTTACAACAGTGAATCTTCATCATGTCATTTAAAATTTATATCCTGGCATGCTCATTTGTACTGTCTGCAAAGCAGAAATGCATAAAGAATTTGCTGCACTTATGCTAATTTCAGCATTTGACTAGGTGGAACATATCTAATTAGTGGCTTGTTATTTTAATATGTGATTCAGATTCGTGATTTTGAACATAGTCCAGAAGCACAGGAGAGTCGGAAGCAGGAGTTAGAAAAGTTAATTGAAGATCAGGGAAGTATGAGAAGTTCTCTTTTGCAGTGGTGCTATAACAGTTATGGGGAGGTATTTTTCTTTTTGTTTTTTTCATTATCTATAAGATGCATCTGACTTATGTGTACCTCTGTAGCCTATTATAAATATGTGGTCCCATTTTTGTTCGGAATCTTTCAAATTGCTGTTTTGAACTAAAATTTTTTAGTTTTGCTGTTTGATCTATTATTATTACTATTATTGGTATACATTGTTGGTATACTTGTTCTTGTTGATGTTGTCTTGCCCTTTGCAATAGGTTTCATAATTTTCTTTTATACTGAATAGGTTTCCTGCCTGTACGTTTTTAGCACCTGGATGCACTTTTGTGCTGTGCGCGTTTTCACAGAGAGCATTTTGAGATATGGTCTGCCGCCATCTTTCTTGGTATGTAGACTCTTATGTTCATTAGTGGTTTTCCAACCAAGAATTTGCCTTTTTTGACAGAGCATGGGTTGTTGAAATGATTTCAGGCATGCGTTTTAGCTCCGTCGGTAAAAAGTGAGAAGAAAGTGCGCTCAATCCTTGAAGGGTTGTGTGACACTGCAAACAGGCAAGTCCATAAGCCTTTGTGTATGTCTTATGGTATAGAATGAGTACACCTCAATAATTACAGTTAAGAATAAGAGGGTCAAGGTTGACATGATCTTAACTACCTAGGCCATATGTACTCAGTGTAGATGCAGATGAACTTAAGATCCATTATTTAGTTAACTAATGAGAAGATGTTATTTGAGATTGTTACCTGATTCAGTGGTCATGGGAGGGCATATTACTCTGTGTGGTCCTGTGTGAACGGGCCTCTCGTAAATGTCAGGGATATCAAGTTTCATTGTTTTTGGGTGAACCTCTGTTTGTTTTTTGTGACCGAAGGTTCAGTAAATGATGAAACATTTATTATATTACATTAGTTCTAAGCTTGCCAATGTTTTTACTTATCAAAAAAAAAATATTACTCTGTGTGGTGAAGAAAAATATGAAGGTTGTCAAAAGGTTTAAAATTCATTGGTTCAGTAACTGTTTGATGATAAAGCTAAACTCTAAACTATTTTCTAAACTTTTATAGGAACTTCTGACTCTTGAATTCTTTATGCCTTTTTAAGTTCAAAAAATTGGGAGCACATCTTGCAGTTCAATTATGATGTGTATTGTTTTGTTTGCTCACCTATGCAATAATACAGAGGATGATACTAATTGCAATGTTGTATTTCTGGAAAGTGTTTGTACATTTGTATATCTTAGTGGTTTTGTAATCTGATTTATGTTTCCTCATTTTGTTTTTCCTCTGATGTTTGGATGCAGCACATATTGGAAAACTGAAGATGAAGTCGGAGGAGGGGTGGCTGGTCTGGCAGGTGATGCTGATTCCCATCCATATGTCTCCTTCACAATCAATCTTGTGTGATCAGTGCTGACTCTGAGTTCATTATCTGTTTCGAAGTCATAGTCCAAGGATTTTTCTAGACACCAATAATAATGGAAGTGTTTAGTGGTAATGTATATTAAATTTAGTTGCCCAATTCTTTGTGTTCAATTATAGTTTCAGCTTTGGGAGTTCCAGTGAGTCTGATGGTACGAGGGTGGAATCTGTGAGAAAGGTTTGCTCTGTAGAAATTTGTATTACAAGATTTATATTATGAGATTGCGGGATCTGCATTTACAAAGTTGGACAGTAATGCTCTTGGTGTATTTTATAATAATGTTATATTAATAATTTAAAAATGCAATACATTTTGTTTTTAATGTACTACATTCACGTGCCTTTGAAATTTGATGCTCTCAGAACTAGTCTAGATAGGTGATTACCGATTACAACCCTTGAATGTTTAACTGTTTAGTGTGGAGTATGGACCAGTGGGCACTGATAGAGAAATTGGATGATGAAAATGCATGCTGGAGCTTGGCAAGGATGATGAAGACTTGGACAGTGAGTCAGTGACATATGTTTGGATTTGGGTTTGGAAGAGCAGTGTGGATGTAGGCAGAGCTGGAATAGGTAGAAATGGCTTAAGGGATCCGACAGCCTGATTATTCTCCTCAACCTTGGACTATGGCTTGTAGAGGCACTATGGCACATGTCGGTGGCTCTGCTGGCCATTACCCTAGGTCTCATCATCAATAAATGACAATTATATAATGATATGTCTTGTGTGCTAATTTATGGATTGTATAGAAGTTGCATTTGGAATTGCAATAAACTATAATTAACAACTTATTTAACTTTTTACTGAAAGTGTGCTAAAATATATTTGCACTTTGAAAAAACAAATGAAAAAGTAAAAAAATGTGGGAATAGTTACGTTTTATTTATTTATTTATTTATTTTGATAGGGAAAAGTTAGGTTTTAAAAAGCTCTACATAAAGCTAAAAAGTTAAAATAAGAGTCTTTAATTTAGTCTCTTTTTGTGTTTATACGAGTGTCACTCTTTACCCATTACAGTTAGTCAGTCACAATGAAATACACAAACCTATATTTTTAAGGCTTAAAACTCTAGACATCAAACTTCCAAATATTTCACATCTTAGGTTCTTCGCTAGTCTGAAAAACATTAATGATATGTCTTTAGCCGGTTATGAACAAATGAAAGAGCAGAGCTCGTCATTAATATATAACAATTATGTAATGATATGTCTTGTATGCTAATTAATGGATATATAAGCATTTCATCAAATGGAAAACGAGTTTCTAAAACTTGATTTCCATTTAAGTGGCATTTTTGTAAATTGGTGTTGTAAATGGAAATCGAGTTTCTAAAACTCGATTTCCATTTAAGTGGCATTTTTGTAAATTGCTGTTGAATGGAAATCGAGTTTTAGAAACTCGATTTCCACTGGGAATTTTTTTGTCCTCCCAACCCGAGAGTTCAAGACTGTTTAGGGGGAAATGTGAGAGGAAAAATTTCCCAGTGGAAATCGAGTTTCTAAAACTCGATTTCCATTGAAGTGGCATTTTCGTAAATTGGTGTTGAATGGAAATCGAGTTTTAGAAACTCGATTTCCACTGGGAAATTTTTTTGTCTTGCCAACCCGAGAGTTCAAGACTGTTTAGGGGGAAATGTGAGAGCAAAAATTTCCCAGTGAAAATCGAGTTTCTAAAACTCGATTTCCATTTAAGTGGCATTTTTGTAAATTGGTGTTGTAATTTATTTACGATTATGCCACCCAAATGGAAATCGAGTTTTAGAAACTCGATTTCCACTGGGGGATTTTTTTTTTTTTTGTTTGTTTTGCAGTCCTGCAGGTGTAAACTAGAATTACTTTTTTCCCTTCCCCTGCAATAGTAAAATAGATCCAGAACACATCACATGGTCAGCGGTAAAGAAGTAGATACAAGCATAATCACCAGTCAAGGAGAGAGTACATCAGATGCAAACAATCGGATTCAAACAGTTACTATTCATGGGCATTATAGTTGCCCTTAGCACACAAAAACATTCAATACATTATCATCGGTTCAAACAAGGCCGTTTTGGTTGAAGTTGCCAAAGTAGTAGCTACATTGCCAATGCCATATCATTGCATTACAGGCAAAAGCTGCACAACGCAACTAATGTAACGAGTACAATGGATAACAAACGTTCAATTAGAACAATATTTAGCAATAAACAAAATAACAACTAAGTCAATACAACATAGTCTACATAGTCGTCTAACACTTGTCCATACTGATACAACATACTCTACATAGTCACCTACAACTTGTCCATACTGATACAACATAGTCTACATAATTGCCTAGCACTTGTTCATACTGAACATAACCATAAGTCCCACGTACAATGCCATTCCAAAATCCAGTCTCAGCTCGCCTGACAACCACGAAGGTACAGTTGTTAGTTTCCAAATATGAAGAACAACAACCAAATGACATTCTGAGCATATTATATAAAAACAGTGACAACACTTGCCTAGTTTGCAGCACTACCACTTGTTGAAGCCCCATAGGAATTGGGACAGCATCTGCGGTTATGCCCCTCTTGATGACACATTCCACATCGTTGCCTTGGTTGAATCTCCCTCAAGTCCGGATCTTCCCTCAGGCTTCCCCGTTCTCATCGTATCCCATCCATTTCATTCCTTAATCTTGACTTCACAGGACGACCTTTGCCCCGTAACAGCTGTGGGTCAGGCACCCACCGTGGTCCGTGAACATCCCTCCACAATGACTCTGATTTTGGCACCACAAAATGATGTGAATATGTCTGAATGGCGTTGTTCAAACTGTAACATGGGTCAATATAGCTGGTTGTATCGAGGTGCAGACCTTTAAGAACTTTAATTGCATGTGAACAAGGGATCTTCAAATTTTGCCACTTTCCACAACCACATATTTGCTCAATTATGTGCACTTCATGACTGTGGTTTCCCCCTCCACCTCTATGGTCGTTATACGGGGTAACCACTTGATATACACCAATTTCATGATTAAAATTCCTCAGAGTGTGTCCTGCAGTTTTCTGCTTATTTTTGTTATAGATTTTCATTGCATAATCACTCCACACCTTACCTTGAGAGAGATCAGAAAGAATTTTTTCATGTCGATCGTAGAAATATGCAACAAGTTTGGACCAAGTGAACTCAACCATTGCAACAATGGGCAAACCGCGGGCACCTTTAAGTACCCCATTAAAACACTCAGAGATATTGGTTGTCATTGCCCCGTAACGTCTTCCACCATCCTGTGACTGGGTCCATTTGTCAACATCATCACTCATTAGATATGTGTATGGCATATAGCGTAAGATGTGGCGATCAGTAGGGTCTACACCCCTCAGTAAATTAATCTTGGCCTCCTTAATGGTTTGCATTATGGACGTGAATTTTGCTTCATGAGTCGCATATCCAGCTTTTAAGGCCAATGCCTTTAGAGTCGGGTCCTCAAATTTTGTGTTGAAGTTGCTAGCAACATGTCAAAGGCAATATCGGTGATATACTTGTTCTTTTCCGTCCTCACCTCTAGGCCACTCTCGAATGGCGCATCTGATACCTTTATGTCGGTCAGAAATAATGCAAATGCCATCCTTAGGTATGACATGCTCTATGGAAGTCTTGAGACATTCTAAAAACCAACCCCAACTAGGCCCTGACTCCCTGTTCACAACAGCAAAGGCAAGAGGCAAAACCTTTTGGTTAGCATCAGTTGCCATTGCAATCATCAACACCCCTTTGTATTTACCATACAAATGAGTCCCATCAATACTGATCACTGGCCTGCAATATTTGAATGCAGCAATGTATGGAGCGAATGCCCAATATACATAGCGCAGTACCGCAATACCTTCGTATGGCCTAGGTATGGTGTGATAGCTGTACTTGGTACCTGAGTCCTGATCCAAGTATGCCAACAACAACTTTCGTAACCTTTAGTAAGACTCCTCCCAATCCCCAAACATCTTAGCAATTGCCTTTTGTTTTGCGTCCCATACTTTATAGTAAGAAAGCTCATGATTATACTTAGTACGTATGATCTCCTAGAGCTCATCAATACGAGCAATGTAATTTTGTCGCAATTTTTCCACAATTTCTGATGCAACAAAATTAGAATCCATCATTTTACCGTCTCTTTGCAGGCCAAAGGGTATACAAGTGTGTGGACCCACATAAGACGTGACCACCCACAGACCATTAAGTTTAGCCTTCATGAATGCCCCAACGTATCACTTGCAGTTGTTATCAACGCATGCGACGCACAATTTTGTTTTGCTCGACCTTCGGGTTATAAAATTTCTATTATCATTTGCTGCGTATATTATCAATGCACGTTTCACCGCCGATTTATTTGCAAAAGTCAACCTTTTACAAAAATGCATCCCATCTTGCCAAGTACAAACAAATGGTTCTAATAGACGTGAAGAATCAAACATATTTTCCCAAGTATTTGCATAGAATGAGTCGGCAGGAGGTCTGTAGCCAGTGGTCGTATTTGTATCACGCTGGATGCCAATATCATCGTCTGCATCACCTTCATCATTGAACTCCATATTTTCCTCTTCAAAATGGAGAACGACTTCATGGTCATCCACATCGTTCTCAAAGTCGCCTCGTTCAATCCTCTCTTCATACTCATCCACACCATCAATACTTTCACCATCATTCGTAGCATGATCTTCGTCTTCGTCTTCGTCTTCAACATAGTCTTCGTCTTCGTCATCCTCCTCTAAATGTGTCTCTTGACAAATGGAGGGTTTCACCAGTATTTACAACATGATCTTGAAATTGGAGCATATAACCTCCCATTGTATACCCTCCCATTGCATTGCATCCATCATCAAGGGTTGTAAATTGTAAAGACGTAGTTGTTTGTTGCACCATCTCAGTATCAACTTCCACAAGCGGCTTTGACCTTATGTACAACTCAGCAGCATTTACTTGGGGCATTTTCTAGATCCTATTAAACATCATCTTCACATGTTTGTCTTCTTTAATCACCATATACCCGTAATTTATTCGTTCATGTAGGACTTCTTGTGGGTAACGATAAATAATCTTGATGTCATACCAAGCAGAGTTCAAATTCAATTCGTCCATTATTTTCAACTTCAAATCATTCAACGTCTTCAACTTACGACGTATCATCATGGGGTAGCATTGGATACCCGGCCCTGTAAATGGAAATCCCTCAATCCCCTGCAGGATTGTCAAGGGGTCCACCGTAGTATACATTTATATCAATATTCTTTAGATGTTGTGAATCTATTAGAGAGTCAAGTATAATATGTTAGCGACATATTTTTTCTCTTTCATTTAACATCAATTACAAAACCTTTTCTATCTACTTAAAGTACAAAAATTACAAATTCTCACCCCACAATTGCATATACTCACCCCACATCACATACAAACACACTCAATCATTATCATTTCGTACTCAAACAAATAACAAAACTAAAAACAAAACTCACCCCCATTACAAAATTTCAACTTAGCTCTAACTAATATAAATAAAAATATCAAACCAAACAACAAGAAAAATAGCCATGATAAAAGCCTAGCAATACAAATATATATCTACAATATTTTTTACTTGTTATAAAATCCTAGCAAATATATACATTAACTTGCAAAAATAGTTATGATAAAAGCCTAACAATACAAATATATATCTACAATATTTTTTACTTTGTATAAAATCCTAGCAAATATATACACTAACTTGCAAAAATAGTCATGATAAAAGCCTAACAATACAAATATATACCTAAATATATTTTTTACTTTTTATAAAATCCTAGCAAATATATACACTACCAAATATAACTTGTTACAAACCCCACATTTGCATATTCACATACAAACACACTCAATCATTATCATTTGTTTCCAAAATTTAAAAAAAAAAAAAATCATTAATTATACTCAAACAAAAAAAAAAAAAAAAAAAAAAAAAAAACTAAACACACAACTCACCCCATTACAAACCTTCAAATCATTCTATCAAAAAATATAAAAAACAATATCAAACCAAACAAAAAAATTAGTCATGATATACATACCCATAAAAAAACCTAACAATACATATATAAATATAAATATATATATATATATATTATATGTAACTAACAACTAGAGAGATTGAGAAACCTTACCTGACATGAGGATGTGGGGTGAGTTTGAATTGAAGTTTGTAATGGGGTGAGTTTTGTATGAGAGTGAAAGAGAGAGACAGCCAGATAATGAATTTTCTGCTGAAATGAAAATGACTGAGAGGAAGGATGTGGGTGCTAGCTGAATGTGTATACCTACAATGAGTGAGAGCATGTGCAAACTGCAAAGGCTGACTCCCGAGAAACCCCAGACCAGACAAAACCAGCTGAACTATGGGACCAAGACATGACCAGACATGACCAGACACGATCAAAACAAGAGTAACTGTACTAAAAAATCGAGTTTTTGAGACTCGGTTTGACTTTTAGCAAACCGAGTCTCTGAGACTCGAGATCAGTCTGTTGTGGACGGGCATGTACACGTGGAAATCGAGTCTCTAAGTTTTTGAGACTCGGTTTGACTTTTAGCAAACCGAGTCTCTGAGACTCGAGATCAGTCTGTTGTGGACGGGCATGTACACGTGGAAATCGAGTCTTAGAGACTCGATTTCCACGTGGACAAGCCACCTTGGATTTGCCCACGTCAGATTGGCTCAAATGCCACGGGGCATGTTCACGTGGAAATCGAGTCTTTAAGACTCGATTTCCAGCTCGACATTCCCCCTGGATTTGGCCAGATCACAATAGAAAACCGAGGCTTAAAGGCTCGATTTTGAGGCCAAAATCGAGCCTTTAAGCCTCGAGATGCTAGAAACAAAATATCTTTCTAAACAGAGCCTACTAACTAGATTGTTACGATTTTAGGGCCAGTTGGCCATTTTGGTCCCACTATAGGAACTCGAGTTTTTAAAACTCAAGATCTATGTAGATTTTCACCCAACTCAGCACCACAAAATAGGTACAAAGTGAGTTTTTGAGACTTGATTTTTAATGTAAAACTCGAATTTCTAAAACTCGATACACTACTTTTCATTATTCTTACAAACGTTGCCTAACTAACAACATACAACCCTCTTACACAGCAATTCTGCACATTCCCTCCCTGTTATCGTGAAGTCTCAACTCGTAATCTCTCCTAAAGTCCTAACACCCAACAGTCTCTCCCTCACAAACTCTAAATGGAAATGGATCCACTACCACCACTGATCGACTTAAACGACGACGACGACGCACCTCGCTTCTTCGACCGCTACAGTTCCTCTCCATCCTCCACCACCTCCTCCTCCTCCTCCTCCACCTCCTCACCCACCTCCTTAAACGGCGTCGTCCCTTCCTCCACCACAACCAAACGCCTCGACTACATGCTCCAATTCCTTGATCGCAAGCTCTCTACCGAAACCGCCACTACCACATCTCTCCCTGAGTTCATTGCCAAAGGCGTTGCCTCCGCCATCTTCAATCCTCCGTCCCGCTACGTTCTCCACCCTGATCGCCCGCCTTCCCTGGACCTCCGACCTCATCCGCTTCGCGAAACTCAAATCAACCGTTTCTTACGAACCATAGCTTCTACGGACTCTCACTTGTTGTGCGGAAGCGAAAATGGAACTCTTAGGGTTTGGGACTTCAAGGATTTGTACGAAGCTGGAAACGAAGATGAGGAGGAAGATACGGCGCCGTTTTTGGACTCTTCCTCTTCCTCTTCCTCTTCGGCTAGTTCAACTCTGTGTTTGGTTGCGGATTTAGGGACTGGAGTGGTGTGGAGTGGACACAAAGATGGGAAAATCGGGTGCTGGAAGATGGCGAATACGAATACGAAGAGTCCTTTTAAGGAAGCGTTGTCTTGGCAGACGAATCGCGGGCCGGTGCTTTCCATGATTGTTACGTGTTATGGTAATGTGCCTCTTCCCGTTAACTGTTTGATCATTGAATTTGTTTTGTAGGATGAATTTTGAATTTTGAATTTATTTAAACGGTTTTGAATAAGTAGGATTAAAATAGAGTACATTTAGGTTTAGATTTTAGTAAATTAGAAACAAAGATGAAAGACTTGATTGTTGAGAGAATAGATTAAAGGATGCAAATTTCTTTAAGTTAAGTTAGAGATCATTGTGAAGTAAAAGGTGTGTTCAAACATTCTTCAGATGTTTGATTCTTTCAACTTTTAAATATAAAATGGAATTCACAAATCGCCTCTTTTCAGGAAAAAAAAAAAAAAAAAAAAACATTTTAGAAGTATTAGTTATGGCTCTACCTTTTCTGCTTTGTAAGGTTTAACCTTTATCAGCCAATCAACATTAAAGGCTTGGGGTTACAAGAATTTATCATTGTGCTTTCTCCTTTGCTCACTTCTGTTTGACTTTCGTCCAGGGGATCTGTGGTCGGGTTTTGAAGGTGGTGGTATTATAATATGGCCATGGGAAGCTATTGAAAAATCTCTCTCTGTGACGAATGAAGAAAGGCCCATTGCTGTTCATTTAGTGGAGAGATCGTACATTGACCTGCGGAGCCAACTCACTGCCAATGGTTTCGGTTCAGATGTTAAGTACTTGTTATCTGATAATTCTAAAGCAAAAGTTTGGAGTGCTGGTTATCTGTCGTTTGCACTATGGTATGTTTTAACTTTCAATACTGTTCTTTATTTCAAGTTTGATATTGTTTTTATTTGTTCATAGATTCTTTTTAATAAACTGTTTTTCAAACATTAGCAAAAGCAAAAAAAAAAAAAAAAAAAAAAAAAAAAAAAAAAAAAAAAAAAAACTGACTAACTTGCTCGATGAAAAATCTGTCATTTTCCTATCATGTTTTTCTATGTATTAACTTTGGTCCTTGCTGGTCCATTCATAGCAATCATAAGAACATAAATTCTCCATGATCCATCTTGGGAGCTGCCCATGCATCCTGTGCAACAGATAAAGCTCAAAACTGCTTTATCTGGTCTGATACTTCTTCGAATGTGAGGAGGCAATTTGTTGGTCACCAGAGGGCGAAAATTTTGATAATAGTCTGCCACTATGCCGCATTTAAGTTTGGGCTTCCTATATTTTGGGTTGGTGCACGCTTAAGTTGTGATTCCAAATGTGCTTGGAATGAAGGGAGAGTTCATAAATGACTAAAAATGATGCTTTTATGTATCTTTTTAATAAACGTATTCATGCGTTGCATCTGGTTCATCTAATTGTATTTGTTTGTATTTCATAGGTCTATGGATTTAACTTGTTCAGTTGTTATCTTACAGGGATGCTCGGACAAGGGAGTTACTGAAAATTTTTAATACTGATGGTCAGATTGAGAATCGAATGGACTTTCCTTCAGTACAGGACTTATCAATGGAATATGCCTCTAGCTCAAAGAAAGAAAAAATTCAGAGTTCCTTTGGTTTCTTTCAGCGCTCACGTAATGCTATTATGGGAGCTGCAGATGCTGTGCGTCGAGTTGCAGCGAAGGGAGCCTTTGGAGATGACAATCGGAGAACTGAAGCAATGGTATTGACTGTAGATGGAATAATTTGGACAGGGTGTACAAGTGGCTTGCTTGTGCAGTGGGATGGCAATGGCAATCGCATACAAGAGTTTCAGCATCATGCTTTTGCTGTTCAATGTTTTTGTACATTTGGGTCGCGAATATGGGTAGGTTATGCCAGTGGAATTGTACAGGTAATGGACCTTGATGGTAATTTTATTGGAGAGTGGGTTGCTCACAACAGTCCGGTGATAGGAATGACTGTTGGAGCGGGCTATATTTTCACCTTGGCTAATCATGGTGGCATACGTGGATGGAACATCACATCTCCAGGACCACTGGACAGCATATTGCGTTCAGAATTGGCTGGCAAAGAATTTGTATATACAAGGATAGAAAATGTGAAAATATTGACTGGTACTTGGAATGTCGGGCAAGGAAGAGCGTCTCATGATTCACTTGTATCTTGGCTAGGATCTGTGACCTCAGATGTTGGGGTCATTGTTGTTGGGTTGCAAGAAGTTGAAATGGGTGCTGGAGTTCTTGCAATGTCTGCAGCTAAAGAGACTGTAAGTACGACTTCTTTTCAGTCAAAATCTCTTGTCAAGTAAGTCAAAAGTTTACAACATACAAATTGTTCAGTTTGACTTTGGAAAGTATAGACTCTTAGAAGATATTGTATCAAAAAATAAAATAAAATCCAGAGCGTCAAAACTTATCCATGAATCCTCTTTCAAATGTACATTTGGTAATCAATGTTATGGTGTTGGAGAATGGGTGGTTCCAACTCAAGAGGGTTGGTTCAAAATAAAAGAGTTGGCCAGGATAAAAGAAATACAGTTTTAATATGCCATAAATAAGACAATGATTATCAAGAATTTTGGCTATTTAGATATCTTAAGAGAATTTTTAACATTATTGGTCTAAAGCCTCTAGAAATGTGTGGAATGCTGTGGAGACATTAGCGCTAGTAAGAGAGATCAGAGTTTCACACTCTACTGAGGGGCATTATAAAGTTGAATTTGGACTAGATTGTGTTGATATTCTGTGTTGCAGGCCTTGTATTATATTGTTATTCTAGGCAACTCATGACAATTGTTTGAATTGTGTGGTTAAATAATTAAATTTACCATATCCCAGTAGCTTAAACTTTTGGGATAATTGGTAATTTAACATAGTATGAGAGCATGAGGTTCTGAATTTGATTCTTGTCTCCTTCACTCTACCTCCCATTTAAATTTCCATGTGTTGGGCCTCACCTATTAAAGGTAGTTTCAGCCTACACGTGGATTTTTTTTTTTAAATAACTATAAAATTTAAACTATTTTATTAGTTGGCCAAGGTTTGAAACTAATTTGGTATCTAACAAATCGAGTTCAATAGTGTCGATTTTGATGTATAAATCGAGTATATTGCACTCGATTTCCCATTGCACAGCAGCTGAGCTGGAAATCGATCCCAAAGACGCTTTTTCTTCATAGAAATCGAGCTCAAAGGACTCGGTTTAGTTTAATGGAAACCGAGCCCTCTGAGCTTGATTTCAGTTCAGGCAGACCACTCCTCAAACACTTGCACGGATTTTTTTTCTTCTTCTTCCTTTCCCTTTTTTCCTTAAAATGCCGTCCCACTCTCCGATCCGATTTGCTTTCGCCGTGTTAGAATCTGCATCCTCCATTGGAGCAGCTGCAAGAAAACCACACGTCTGATCCGATTTGCTTTCGCTGTGTCAGAATCGGCGTCCTCCACTGGAGCGGCTGCGAGAAAACCACACGTTCAATCCGATTTGCTTTCGTCGCCTGGGTTTGATCAGAATTGGCGCCTGGGTTGGCATCGTTGCTTCTTTCTTCCACTGGAGCGGTGGCGAGAAACCACGTCCGATCCGATTTGATCCATCGCTTGAAGCTTTCGCCGCCTGGGTTTGGTCAGAATCGGCGCCTGGGTTGCTGGGCGTTGTTTCTTTCTTCTTCGTTGTTCATCTCTGCGTAATCCAGTGTCTCGCTATCTCTACGTTACTAAATCGAGTCCATTGGGCTCGGTTTCCATGAACGAAAACCGAGTCCAGTAGACTCGATTTCTATGCTTAGAAACCGAGTCCAATGGACTCAATTTCTGGCTGGCAAAATAATAAAATAACAACCTAGAAATCGAGTCCTCTGGACTCGAATTGTTAGAAACCAAATTAGTTTGAAACGTTTCCTAACTAATGATATTGTTTGGATTTTGTAGTTATTTTCTTAAAAAATCCCCTACACGTGAGGGGGAGTGTTTGAATTGTGTGTTTAAATGATTAAATTTACCTATCCCAATAGCTTAAGGTTTTGGGACAATCGGTAATTTAACAACAACCAACAAGCTTATGTTATTCTTTAAAATTTTGCTAATTTAATATGTCATGACCCAAATCCACGGAACATGAATTTAGATACATGACTAACTTGCTAATCTTGCATATCTCAATAACATAATTAATTCTAAAATTAAATAAAATTCCAAATAAACAATGCTCTTAATAAACTTCTTACAATATCTAAAATCCACAATTTAGAAATAATTGTCAAATATTGTAAAATCTTAAGCGAAATAAAAATAACTAAAAATCCTATAAGACTTCAAGCTTTACTGAAGTTGCCTAAAAACTCCCATGCTCTACTTTGCATCTTACAAAGTGATCTAAAGGATATGTTTCCCAACTAAACTTTAATATGAAAATTGTAATTGTTGGGGTGAGCCACACATCTAGTAAGCAATTATACACAATATAGAACATAATAGAATCAAGCAAAGCATGAGTATTATGATTTCACATATTCACTCAATGATATCAAATATAGTTTTCCAAAACTTATAATGAACCACTTTTTTTTTTTTTTTTTTGATAGGTAATCAAAAAGCTATCATAAATGAGAGAAAAATGAAAAAACGAGAAGTTCATGATGATGAACAACAAGATATAAAAGAAACAAACAGCACAACAAACAGAGGGTAGTCAGAAAACTAAGCTAAGGGAGGACAAAAGCTCAGAGAGAGAAGAACAATCTGTAAAACCCCAACAACGAGACCACTCCAAAAGACTACGATGGCATAAAACCTTTAACTCATCCAACGTCTTCTCTGTCCTCAAAGGATCGACGATTTCGTTCCAACCACACAATCCACATTAAGCACCCTGGAACGAAGTTCCAAATGTCCGAATTATGCTTCCCAAGCCACTGATGCCAACAAGATAACAAACCCGCCACTGATCCTGGCATAACCCAATGAATACCAAAGGCCTGTAGCATAAAAGTCCATAGGGAATGGGTAACAGCACAATGAAGAAGAAGGTGGTCAACCGACTCCCCATTATAGCAACACATACAACACCTATTAGCCAAAGGGTGACCCTTAAACATTAGTTTATCCAAAGTGAGAATTCGACCATGTGTAGCTGTCCACAAAAAGAACGCCACACGCTTAGGAATCTTTGGTTTCCAAACACCCTTCCAAGGAAACAAAGAATTCAAAGCACCCCGAATCGCATGGTAGTAAGACCGAGTGTCAAACTTACCATCACCTTTAAGCTGCCAGTAAAGAGTATCTCTCCTATCACCCCGAGGAATACGAGTTTGGATAAGCTGAAGTAGAGAATAAGATGCAGCCAACTCCCAATCTTCAAACGCTCTATAAAACGTTAAATTCCACACTCTAACAGTACCCCCTTCTGGAATCCACAAAACCTCTGAGATACAAGCATCCTTGACTGCTGAACACACATAGAGCTCAGGATAGAGATCTTTTAGAGTATTGTCACCAATCCACCTATCATGCCAAAAGCGGATACGAGTGCCTTCCCCCACTATAAAAGTCAAATGCTTAGAAAAGCTCTCCCGCCCTTCATTAATGCTTCTCCAAAGGCCACACCCATGAGTCCTCTTGCAAACATTAGTACTCCACCCCCCTTGACCCTCACCATATTTAGAGGAGATAACTCGCCGCTAGAGATGGGTAATTTCATGACCGTATCTCCATAGCCATTTCCCTAATAAAGCTTGATTAAAAGGCAACACACTTCTTATCCCCAAACCACCCATCTCAATGGGTAAACGCACATTTTCCCAAGCCACCAAAGGATATTTGAAACTCCCCTCAGAAGACCCCCAAAGGAAATTCCTTTAAATACTTTCCAATCTAGCAGCCACAGCTTTAGAAATAGTAAAAAGAGATAAAAAGTATGTTGTGAGACTTGAGAGAGTACTCTTTAGTAACATGAGCCTCCTACCCTTAGATAAATAGAGACGCTTCCACCCAGATAGCGTCTTCTCCATTTTCTTCAAAATAGGATTCCAAATTGAGGTTGTCTTAAAAGAAGTTTCCAACGGCATCCCCAAATATTTCATAGGCAAACTGCCCATTCTACAGTGAAGAATATTAGCCAGAGCATCTAGATTATTCACCTCCCCAACAGGGACAATCTCACTTTTCCCTACATTGACCTTCAAACCCGTAAAAGCCTGAAAACACGACAACACCAACCTTATGGACAGCAGCTGATCCCTAGAGGCATCACAAAATAAGATAGTGTCATCAGCAAATAACAGATGGGAAATATGCACACCAACAGAGTTCACAGCTCCCACATGAAAATCCCAAATAAGATTACACTCCTCTGTCTTCTTCAAGAGTCTACTTGAAACCTTCATAATCAAAAGAAACAAAAGCGGGGATAGTGGGTCCTCTTGTCTCAACCCACAAGAGTTTCCAAAAAAACCTTCAGGGGATCCATTTATTAGGACTGAAAAACGGACAGACGAAACGCAAGCCTTAATCCACCCCCTCCATTTTAAACCAAAACCCATCCGGCCCAACAAATAAAACAATGCCTCTCAATTCACATGGTCATAAGCTTTTTCAATATCCAGCTTGCAAACCACACCTAGCATTCTGCTCTTCAACCTGCTATCCAGGCATTCATTTGCAATAAGCACTGAATCTAGAATCTGCCTTCCGCCAACAAATGAATTTTGAGTCTCAGAGATGAGGTTATCCAAAACCACTCTCAACCTATTAGCCAACACCTTGGACAGCAGCTTGTACACACTACCCACCAAACTGATGGGGCGAAAATCCTTAATGTTAACGGCATTACACTTCTTAGGAATTAAAGTGAGGAACGATGCATTCATAGACTGTTCAAACACAGAGTGCTGATGAAAGTTATCAAAAAAATCCATGACATCCTTTTCCACCACACCAACATTTTTGAAAGAAAGCCATGGTGAAACCATTAGGAACAGGGGCTTTATCACCCTCCATCTCCCTTAATACCTGGATGACTTCCTCCTTCGTGAACTCCTTCTCTAAGGATAACTGCTCATCCTCTTCAATACAAGCAAAATCTAACCCATCCATAGTAGGACGCCCCACCTCAGTTTCCTTATACAACCCTTGATAAAAGAGAACTATCTGAGAGTGCACATTAGACTCATCCTCATAAAGAACAACATCCACCTCAATCCTTTTAATTTGATTAGCATTTCTATGAGAGTTTGCTAATCTATGAAAGAACCAAGTATTATTATCGCCCTTCTTCACAAATCAAATCTCAAAATTATTTGGAAGCACATATAAATAATTGGTCAGAGCATAGTGTCACATATACGCATCACATATTCTTACATATCTATGAGCGGATACCAACACTTATTCTCACATACAATACTGTGAGCGCGCTTACACATATATTTGATCAATTTTAAAAACATTTAATGAGTCACATATCACAAAAGAAAAGTTTATAAAAAGTAGAATAATTTACTTAAATCAAGGGATGCTTGACTCTTTTAGGGAATGCATAGGAACTGAGGAGTTTATATAAATATTTTACAATTCTTGAGTAAGTCTGAAAATTCAATTCTCTAAAAGAAACATTTTAAATACCATTTGGAAAATAGGAATATGACTTTGAAATCACTTGGTTTTAAACAATTTTAAAGAATATGAACCTTTTTAGAAAACTTATCTTGAAGCTCTATTCTTTTCTGAAAATAGTTTAGTTTAGGAATCATCTATTAAATGAGATTCGGTTGTTCAAAACGTTATTTAAAATTTGAAGTTTCTCTTTAAAACATTATTTAAAAGTTGAAGTTTCTCTTTCAATGATGTAAAAATGCTTTAAATAAACTTTAGAAAACGTATGCTTAAAAACATAACCTTTGGAAACCTTACTTCTAGGAGCCTAATGAACAAAACTTGGCATATTATACATAATTACTTACAGCACTTGAATCTCTCCAAATAGTCTCAAAACACTCTTAAATAGGACCTATAATCAACCATGGAAATTACTTAATATCCTCCACAAAATATAAAGCTTATCGAATTATATAAACTAACTCACTAGGATTATACTTTGCTTAGACTAATAACACTTTGATACTGATGTAAAGTTTCTCTAACCAATAATGTTTCCTTGCATTGGGTCAATTCTCATATTACCATTAGAGAGGCAGTAGCTAAAATATTCTAGACCTTGGATTTAATATTCCCATTGAAAACATAAGGGTACAAGGCCACCTTTAGAATTAAAGGTTATAATCATGAAGTCTATATTCGAATAAAATCTGTAGGCTAACCATTAGAAATTTAATATAATATATATCAACCTTTGTTAGACCCAAGGTCTTCAAATTCAATGGGTTACCAATATAAAATACAACACAACCATAAACTTAAGAGAATTACCATCGGATCTTTATCTGAATAACGCTTATATATAAACATCTTTCCACTGTAATCGAATAGTCAATATGGTTGACATAACTTAATCTTACCATGCTGCCAAAACCATAAATATATCTCAAGATTTATAGAATAGTATAGTAATATTGATCATCTTAGAGATGAAGGTTCTCACCTTGATTTCGCAGCCAAACCTTATGCCTCTAAACAATTTTGGCCTCCTGTCACGCTGACTCTCTCTCTCCCTCTCAAATTTTCTTTGGCATCCACGTTTACGGAGAAACCCACTTAGTTTAAATAGTCTTCCAAGACTTTAATTTCCAATTAACCTAAAATTAAGGTTTATCTTTTTAGATAGGCTGGAACTCCAAATAGGTTTTAATCTTTTATCATTTTTCCTAACTGATAATAAGACTAAAAGTCTTATATGAATAACCACAAAGTAACTCTTCACATTATATCTTCCTCTTTTTTTTTTTTTTTTAAATATTTTAAACTGCCGCACAAAATTGTCTGCACTAAAACGTTAATTTTCTCACCTATTTTGTAGCACCACAAAATTGTCTACTCCCATCTTACTGTGCACACGTACAGTACCTCAACTCTATAATAATAATAATAGTAATGATGATAAATCAGGGTATTACATAATAGTAATACCCTTTAGATTAGTTTTATTGCTTGGGTGGGTTTTTTGATATTTTTTATTTTTTTTAATGTTGAGTAATATTTGTTAAAAGGGAACACAATATATTCAACAAAGTGGATGAAACTTACCCTTCCTAAAAGAAACGGGAAGAAACAGAAAGAATTGGTTATCACCCTTACTACTGTTGAACAAAAGGACTGGAATAGATTACTATTTTTTTCTTGAACACTTCTTTATTTTTCATTCCTGTAATATATTCAGATCCTTAATGAACTTCTCATTAGGATTTTTATCTCCTCTTGTTTATATTTTCCCCATTAACTGTAGGTAGGACTTGACGGGAGTTCTGTCGGGCAGTGGTGGCTGGATATGATAGGCAAAACGTTAGATGAAGGATCAACGTTTGAACGTGTTGGTTCTAGGCAGCTGGCAGGCTTGCTCATTTCTGTCTGGTGAGTATATGTCCTGGGAAAAGAGTGTGTTTGGATTAGCTTATTTCCATTGGCTTATTCTGTTTAAAATTAGTTGTGTAACAGTAGAGTTGTACCTTGAAAAAGTAAGAATTTAAAAATCTGTCCGTAAGCTGGCTGTGAAAATGCATTGGCATTTTAAGCTAAAACAAATAAACCTTAAATTTAGCTTTGTTGGCTTTTTTAAAAATCCAGAAATTAAGCTCTCTTTTTTTTTGATAGGTAAGTAGTGCAATTTTATTAATCAGAGAAAAAAAAAAAAAAAAAAAAACACACTTTGAGATCATGATGATGAACACAAAGGAACAAAAGAAAATACAAAAAAATTATGAGGCAGGTCTAAGTGAAGCTAGAAACTCAAAAACAGATGAATAATTAGAAAAACCCCAACACTGTGCCCAATCAAAGAGTGTGTTGAAACACAGATTTTGATTGGTCCAATGAAATCATGTTGCCCTCAAACTGGTGACGATTCCACTCCTTCCACACAATCCACATCAAACAACCCGGTACCATATTCCATATTACAGAGTCATGCCTCCCAAACCAATTCCTCTGACAAAATAATAAAGCTGCAACAGTTCCCAGCATAACCCAATGAATCCCAAATATCTGAAACACATCTCCCCACAGAGCTTGGACCCCATTACAATGAAGTAAAAGATGATCCATTGACTCCCCATTACTCCAACACATACAACACCAATTCACCAAAGGCAACCCCCTTCTCATTAGATGATCCAATGTAAGGATCCAACCTAAAGCTCCAGTCCGCATAAAGAACGCAACCATTTTAGGAACCTTAATGGACCAAATGCCCTTCCATGGAAATGGGGACTTAGTAGCAACCCAAATCACCTGATTAAAAGACTGAGTATCAAACTGGCCCTTACTTTTATGGCACCAACGCATCCTGTCCATCCCCTCACCCCTTGGAACTTGCGAATAAATGTACTTAAGAAAAGAGAAGACTGCCTCTAGTTTTCAATCATGAAAATCTCTGTGAAATCTCAAATTCCAACTCCTAAAAATCCCATCCACTTGGTGATCCAAAACATCAGAGATAAAGCTTCCTTATCACTTGACACGCAAAAGGATCAGGGCACAGAAGCTTAAGAGGAATATCCCCAGCCCACTGACCATCTTTTCCTTCATTGCCCGGTTGCTTTGGAGTTATGGGATATGGTTTTTGGTTTATTTGGAGTGTGTTGGGTCATGCCTTTGTCTGTTGTTGGGCTCTTTGCTTGCTGGCAAGGTCACTTTGGTCGCCACCGCAATGGAGTTATTTGGAAGGTCATTCCTCTTTGTTTGATGTGGTGTATTTGGAAGGAGAGGAATAGTAGATGCTTTGAAGACATTGAGCGTGCTATGCCTGACCTCAAGCTTCTTTTCATTTGAACCTTACTTGAATGGTTCTTTGTGTGGAGAAACCATCCTTTTTCTATTTTGGATTTACTTGACTTTTGTAATTTTCGTTCTTGACTTGTTCACCCCCGTATACTCCCTGTGTGCTTGGGTGTCTCTATTTTTATTATCTATGAATTCTTATTACTTATCAAAAAAAAAAATATGATAACCCTCTCTAACTACGAGTGCCAAATGTTGAGAAGCTCTTTCAATGTAATGAGGAGTTCAGAGAGTCTAATTAAATTTCATTGGTTTCATATTGTTACAAATAATATTTACAAATAATATTTGAAATGAGTTAATCCTATTTATCATGTTAGGTGAGGCTATCATTTTTTTCTTCACTCTTATAATATTTGGCCAATTTTTGATGGCCTTGCCTCCTTTCTCGTGGAACTGTTGATCTGTGTCCTGAAATGCAATATAAAACAATGGCCTAATGAAATTTTTGTGATGTTCAGCTCCTCCATGATATGTGTGCGTGTGCGTGTGTGTGTATAGTTTGCCTTTCTCAGGCCATTAGCGTTGAGCCAAGTGGTATAGCCTGCTCTGATTTACTAGAAGATCCAGGGTTTGTATCCCCTCTTCCTCGTGTTATAACTATCAGATATATATAGTTTGCCTTTCTCTTTCTTTTCTCAGGCGTTTACTTCTTTGTCTTTAATCTTATTTAAGACATCTATCCTCCTTATGATTTGATTGTATCTGTCTCAAGGGCAGTGTGTTTACAATCGTAAACACATTGTTCTTTTTCATCAATAAAACTCTTATTATCTATCAAAAAAAAATTTAAGGCATCTATCCTTGTTGACTTTCTCATCTATGATAGCTAAAGTATTGTATTTCAGGGTTAGAAACAATATTAGAGCTTATGTTGGTGACGTTGATGCTGCAGCAGTTCCTTGTGGCTTTGGGCGTGCAATTGGTAATAAGGTATCCTGGACTACAGCTTTTTTGCTGATTTTTTTTCTTTCATAGTTAATACTTTATTGAAAAAATGAAGAGAGTTTATGATTACAGAAAATATATGCAAACCTCTTCTAAAGAGTAGCGTGGAAAGCAGAATTACAGTCTAAAGAAAAGAGAATCTATGAAATCTACTAGAGGTGCATGTCACTGACTCCCGTGCACTGATACCAGTTAGACAATGATCTCACAAATGAAGAATTCAGCTCAATAATTGACACCTCCACCCCATAAATAGTACTATAATTCCTTTACTTCCGAAGTGCCCACATTAGATACGAGGGGGCCATATGCCACACCATATATCTGCCATGTTACCCAAACCAAAGAATTATTCTGCAACATTCTTAGGCCATAATCCTATAATCTTTTCAGCCGATGTTTAGTGTATGATATTAGTAAATGAGTTTATTTCACTTCACTTTTATTTATGTTCAGAAAAATGTCCATTTTCTTTCCATCCCACCTTTGTCACTACCCAAAAGAGGGTGAAGAATTAGAAAGAAAAAATACTAGTTCCCTCAAACCTGAGGACACCAAGACTAAAAGGAAATTTTTTTTTTTTTTTGATATGAGGGTTATTGACGTAGGACAAGGGGGAGCAAACAAAATCTGATTTAGAACACCTGGGGCAGATCTGGTATAGCTTGGGTTTTGAGGAATTAGGGTTAGGTTTTAGTGAGGAATAGGCTAGAAAATAATAGGGATTATAGGGTTTCTAAAGGGGACAAGGATTAGTAGGGTTTGGGGATGAAACAAAGGAGAAGAATCAAGTTTGGGTTGCTGTGAATAGTGTTCTGAACAGTAACCGTGAATAGTAAAATAAAAGATAAATATCTAGGAATCACTCCTGGGGTTCCTTGGAATAGTTTGCACACCTTGGAATAGTTTGCATCAAACAAACCATAAACAAAGCTTCATAGCTATAAACTGAAAATATTATTGTTAACCATCTCAATAGATGGCACGACAACTCTTTAAATAGAAAGACTAATACCTATTCCTAGTAGAACTATGATTTCTTATAACCCTAATAAGACTTGGACTTGGACTCCTTAGGCTTTTACTACTAAGCCCAACTAAATAACTAAACTTAAAATTAAAATAAGACCCAGAAGAAGATCTAATGGACTGTTAGCACAGCCCATTCCAGAATATTATGAAATTACAAAATTGCCCTTGATACATAAAATCAAATAAAATATAATAAATCTGTCTCCCCAATGCCTCCTGCATCAGTTACGTTGAGACATGTAATATTTTTTTACTTGGGATGGCTTCCATTGTCTTTAGCTTGGTGCTGTGCTATTTTGTGATAAGATTATTTATCTGATGAGGTTCTGATATCAATTGTCAAATAGTTGGTGACTCCTGTATCACATTTTCCAAAAAGTATAATTCTCTAGATGTGTGCGTCTGCGTTATAACTACAGACATGCTTAAACCCAAAGACTTAAATTCCTTGGTTTGTATGAAAGTAGTTTCTTGTTCTTAATCAACTGCATATTATTGGTGGTTATTATATTATTGATGTGCTAATCGTTGTTTGATCAGGGAGCTGTTGGTTTGAGGCTAAGAGTGTATGATCGGGTAGTGTGCTTTGTTAACTGTCACTTTGCTGCACATTTAGAAGCAGTTAATCGTCGCAATGCAGACTTTGATCATGTATATCGAACAATGACGTTCTCCCGACCAACCAACCTTTTCAATGCTGCAGCTGGTACGGTTCTGTACCTGTTCTTCTTTTGCTCGCTTGCCTTCTCAATGTATTTAGTCTCGCTTGTTTATAGATCTGGCTTGCCATTGGTCCTTTCTGTTGCAGCTGGTTCTTCTTCTGTTCAAATGCTTCGCGGTACCAATGTATGTAATTATATTGATTGGTAAAGCTGCCATTTTGATTGTTAAGTTACTTTCTGTACAAATGATTTTGTTCCAGTTGGTTCATAAAGCATGATTCCCCTACAGGCTATTGGCACACACACTGCAGAAGGGATGCCTGAATTATCTGACGCGGACTTGGTCATATTTCTCGGTGATTTCAATTATCGGCTTGATGGTATCTCTTATGATGAAGCAAGGGACTTTATCTCTCAAAGATGCTTTGATTGGCTTAGAGAAAGGGATCAGCTTCGGACAGAAATGGAAGCTGGTAATGTCTTCCAAGGAATGCGTGAAGCAGTCATTACATTTCCTCCCACATACAAGTTCGAAAGACACCAAGCTGGTCTTGCAGGTTGGTCTTACCTTAACATATATGAATTCTTAGATTAACAGTACTGGCTAGGGCCTCAAAAAGAGGGGAAAAAACTATAGTTTTATTGGTTATGACCTGCAATGCCGAATGAGTTGATTAAACATTGTTTGGTGACTTGTTGATTTGTTTACGACTCCGATAAGCAATTTCCCTGTTTATAAATGCTTTTCTTTCTTTCTTTCTTTATTTTTGTTTTGTTTTGTTTTCTCTATTTTGGTGGGGAAAAGCATAAAACCCTTTTGAAAGTTATTGGCACGTGGAGTCTCTCTTAGATTATCTAGTAAGGGTTGCCCAAAATCTTCTGAACTTGTGTAAATTGTCTGCAGGGTATGATTCTGGTGAAAAGAAGCGCATTCCTGCCTGGTGTGACAGAATTTTATACCGTGATAGCCGCTCAGCTTTGGTATCTGAGTGCAGCTTGGAGTGTCCTGTAGTCTCTTCAATATCAAGGTAATTTTCCTGGTATTATTGCTTTCTGCACATTTATAGGGAATAGTGAGAATGTTAACACCTACAAAAAAAATTTGTAAATGATGCCTCAGATAATTTAGTGGAGTGTATATATTATGGCCACATTAGATGGCATTTCTGTGCTTATCACATTTCAATTTGACTTGATTCTTTTTTTATTTAACCTGCATGCAATTTCATGTGATTTGGATGTTATGTGTCCAAAATATGCGAAGGGGATGCTAAGAGCCTTGTAGCTCAACTAGCACCTTATGTTGTTTCCAATAGAGACATCCATGGTTCCACTCTCCCCACCCAAACTATTGACGTATTAAAAAAATCCGAAGGGGATGTGATCAAAATCAAATATAGTCCGACTAAACTAGTCATTCTTTTGGTTTTAGATAAAGTGGTAACAGGCGTTGGCTATTATACTAGATGCAATTTGATATCTGCACTTGCTTTCTCTTTCTGTATGTATATGCAAGTGTACTGCCATTAATATAATTATATAAAGCCATCAACATACATAAGATTGTTTTTCTTTTCCCTTGAAATACTTTCCAACTTGACATTTCCTGTTTAATAGGTATGAAGCTTGTATGGATGTGACAGACAGTGATCACAAGCCTGTCCGCTGCATATTTACTGTTGATATCGCTCGAGTTGATGAGTCAATAAGGAGACAAGAGCTTGGTGAAATTCTTGGATCAAATGAGAAAATCAAATATGTTCTTGAAGAACTATGCAAAATCCCGGAAACTATTATCAGTACAAACAACATAATCCTTCAAAACCAGGACACATCCATTTTGCGTATTACAAATAAGTGTGGGAAAAGCGACGCTTTCTTTGAAATAATTTGTGAAGGTGAGTCTTCCATTAAGGAAGATGGACAAGCATCGGATCATTGTCCAAGAGGTTCCTTTGGCTATCCACGATGGCTTGAGGTGACTTCTTCAACTTGAATTAATTTGTGTACTTTTATTTGTGACATCTGGACCTAGAGTTGGCTTTGGTCAAATTGAAAGTGTTAAGAGTTAATGTTTGAACTTGTTATAGATTCTGTGTCATGGTATTAGAGCTGTGGTTTGATTAATTGGTCTTGTGTTTGAAGCTATGGAACCAGGAACCCCCATTTGTTTCTGTTTCATTCATATACATGCAAGGCCTGCATTTGGTTTTAGCATTATTGGGTAGCCTTACAAGCGAGGTTGGGTATTATATTTAATTTATGTGAACTTGATGTACATTATTTCTCCACTTCTTGATAGCTATAGGTTTTTTTTTTTATTTTTTTTTATTTTTTATTTTTTTTTATAAGTAATAAGTTTTATCGATATCAAAAAGGGACACCCTAGTACACAGGGAGTGTACAGGGGTCAACAATCAAGTGCAAAAATTCAAGAATCAAGAAAATCAAAGAAAGAGGTGAATGATTGGTTTTGCAAAGCAAGCAACCAATCCAATAAAGTTCTAAAGAAAAATAAGTTGAGGTCTGGATTAATATGTTTCTTATCACCTGAAATCTACCTTTTGTTGTTGACTTTGATGTTTATAATTGATTGGATTGATCTGAATTCATTCATGATTAAAGTACTTTAAATTTTGGATCAGATAACTCCAAGGGCATCATTGTTTTTGCATATTGACTTGCTTATACAATATATTACTTTGTTGTAATCTTATTTGATGTTTATATCATTGCGAATTCAAGTCCAAGTAGTTGAGAGTTGAATAACCTGTCAGTGTCGAAGAAAGGACCTTGAGGTGAATAATATTCTCTTAGTTCAACAATATTGTTTAGGCAACAAAGCTTGGATAATGTCCTTAATCCTGTATAATGTTCTTTTGGGTATATGTTATCTTTTATTATACAAGTTGAGTCGCAAAGGAACTTGAAACAACATGCTCATGAAATAAATCTAGTGCCTTCTAAACAACAATCTGATGGAGAAAGAGTTTATACTTGAGGACATGAGGCATGCTGATGCAGGAGAACCCAGAATTATTTTAAAATTTATTATTTTAGATTTTCTTTATATCGTGGGAGATTGGATATTGTATGTAATTGGATTAGTTTATAATTTCAGATTATTGTGAATTCAAATTAGGATTATATTAGATAGGGATTAGCCTTTTAGATTATTACCAGTTTAGAGTTTTATGGTTTATGAACTTTTATTCCTAGAAGCTATATAAAAAGCTTCAGGTGGTGTTTATTTGATATATAGTAGACAATTGATTAATGAAATTTCAGATTGGAGATTTTCCAATATGTTGGGCGCTGATTCCTAACACCTTAGGTGTTGATGCCTATGCCTAAGTTTTATTGCTTGGTGCTGATTCCAGGCAACCCCTAGGTGCTGATTCTTAGGGTTATCTTTTAATTTTCTTGTTATTTTATTTTCCTGTTGATTGTCCTGCAGCAATTTATTAGACTAGGCAACAGCAGAGATCCTACAGCTGCCTACTTTTGTTTTCTTTAGAATAATTATTCAATTTGATTAGTGGGACGGGACTCATCATTCATGTGAGATTTGGGAGTACCACATTGTTGTATTCTGGGAATATTGAATAATTTTCCACAAATCTAGGGCCCGTTTGGTAGTAGTGTAGTATTATTGTTCAGTTTTTAGTGTTGTGGAAATACGTGTCAAAAGTATTATTGTTGTTTAAACATTGAAAATTGTCGATTAAAAGCCACTACCAAACAGGCCCCTAGACTTTTACAGCGTTGGTTCCATATATATATATTGTGTTTCATTGTTTTTTCATACATGAAATCATAACTATAAATTTATGGACAAATATTACCCTATCTCTTTGTAAGAGCAAGGTTGAGGGTGAGGTCTTGCATTCAAGACCCACCAGGTATAACTTACCAATTAAATAAATAAAAAAGCTTATCTATTATTCTTGTATTTGAACCAGGTCACTCCAGCAGCTGGCATAATCAGACCTAATCATATTGCAGAGGTGTCAGTTCATCATGATGAATTCTTAACTCTGGAAGAGTTTGTTGATGGTGTCCCACAAAACTCGTGGTGTGAAGACAACAGAGACAAGGAAGTTATATTGGTGGTTAAGGTGCGGGGCAGGTATACGATGGAGACAAGAAATCACCGTGTTCGCGTGCGCCATTGTGTTGCAGCTAAGATAAAATGGAGTGACCCTGAACTGATCAGCACTAGGCAAATCCAAGGAACTGTTCTCCACCGGTCTGATATTCAAAGCCTTAGCAGTTCCTATGACGTGGTTGACCACCTCCGGAATCTGCATAGCCCTTAAAGCATCTCTGTTAACATGAATTGTCAATGGAGAAAACAAGGCATTGGATGGCCAATTCAATTAGCCTAAAGGGATCCTCCTGTGTCTACATAGTCCAGTCATACAAGCATCTTGATGTAAATACTTGAGGTCCTTGGTTACCTTTTCATTCTCTAAGTTTTCTTTTTTCCAGTTGATTTGTGTCTATAGAATTTTCATCTAGTTCATCTGGTGCCAATTCTTTTGAACTTTCATGAGTTTTTTGTGCAAGGTCTCATTCCAACCTGTGATATTTTGGACTGATTTTCTGTTTTCAAGTGTACAGCTAATACATTGAGCAGCAGGAGAGGGTGAATTTTTATTTGACCTCCTGTTTATAAGTGAACCTATTTATTGTGTGAAATATGAACAGTATCCATCATCAATTAGATCAAGGAGCAGATTCTGCAGTGAGTTTCCATATATGGCACGGAATTGTTTTCTCTTGTTTTTCAGTTGCTGCTGCTACTGCTACTGCTACTGCTACTGCTACCGCTGCCAGTTTTAATGGTTTGTTGAATTATTTTATTGGTTCGAATAGAAAATTCCAAATTCATGATTTTCCGTTTTATAGTGAATAAACATTATATCTATGTTATTCTTACCCCATATACTGAAATTTACTTTGCTGGGGCAAAGCCCAATCCGGCATGGTTTCATTTGTATGTCAGTACCAGCTGAGTTACTCTTTACCTTATAATCTGAAAATATTAATGTAGGATTCAACTAATCAGTTATTTATTTATTTATTTATTTTATTTTACTTTATTTTTAAATCAGTTATCTTTCTTTAATTAACTTTTTATTCATGACAGATAATGATTGTATAGTGCCTATTGTCATGCAATTTCAAATAATCAATGTGCACTTAACCTTTTAAGTATTGAATACTCTAAAGTCATGTGAAGCACACCTATTATGGGTGTGACTTGCTGATTTTGCAAGAAGGGAGCTTCCCTTGGTGGTGTTAGGTTTTTCTGATTGATCGTGCTTTTGACTGCTGCTGCTGCTGCTGCTGCTACTACTGAAGGTTTTTAAAATTAATTTTCTGGTTTTATTAAAGGATTTCAGTATTTTCAAATTGACTGCAATTTCTCGTTTTATACTTGGTTTCATTTATTTGGGGGGTTTCAACTTTGAAGTCAGCATTTTACAACTGCTCACCAGTCCTCTTTGTAGCTCTGTGGCATGAATACTTATGAGTATCAAGTCATAGGTTCGAGAGCTGGTGAGACAGCAATGAGAGAAAAATGAAACCAATATATTGAAGTTAGGAGTTGAAAAACTGTTCACCAACTTAGGAATGCAATAAAGAGGAAGTCTTCCTAGAGCTGCTTGATAGATCATATGATTCCCAAAAGCAAAATTCAAGATGAGTTTACTTTCAAACTAGTTGAGAGACTTTTTAAGCTTCTCATGTATCTTTGTTTTGGGTGTGAACCATGAAAATCTAACCGTTGAATTTCATGTTTTTATATTCTTAATATGCATGTCAAATTTCTTTCAAATCAAATTTTGTTTATTATTCGGTCAATAAATTTATTTTTTATACATAATTTTAAATTAAAAAAATTAAAATTTTAACATTTGTTTGATGACATAGAAATTGATGTTTGATTTTCTTAAAATTTTGTAAGCATGAATGATATAATAGGAACGTTTAATCAATGGTTAGATTTTCAAAACTTACACTAAGGTTACGTTTGGATTTAGCTGAAAAAGCCGGCGCATCTGCGTTTGGCTTTTTTTTTTTTTTTTTTTTTTTTTGCACAAGGAGACAAATTTTACTGTTATGGTTACTGTTCATGAACAGTAACTATAATATTTGACTTTTCAACTCTTTTAGCACATCAGTGGGTTTCGTGTACTGTTTACGGAACATACAAACTTCATTTTTCAGTAACTTTTTCATTAAAAATGGGTTTTATGATATTATTCACACATTTAAAAATTATTTTGCTACAGTGTTTTTCAGTTTTCAGCTTTTAGTTGTATCCAAACGAACCCTTAATATAAAGATATATGAGGAGTTTAAAGGATTTCTCTTTAAATTAATTTGAAGGAAAGCTTTGTTTTTCTTTTATTGAGTGGTTTAGCATAAAAAACCTTTCTTGGCAACTGCAATGGGGTTGTAGGGAAGATGTTCAATGCCTCTCTTTACAGGGGCTCGGAAAAGTAGGAACTACCTCTTAAGAATGTTTTTTTTTTTTTTTATTCTTTTATTTTTATTTTTTATTTTTTTAATTTTTAAAAAAAAAGGAATTGGGAAAGTCTTCTTGGGAACTGTATTATTCTTAAACAAATTGGCGACTGTGATTCGGAGTTGACTTGGATTATATTCTACTGGAAATTAAGTCTCTTACCAGTGTTGATTCTGAAAATTGACATGGTCGGATGAACAAAATACTCCAGAGAATCACAGTAGAATTTTAAGAACGAAGAAGCTATATATAGAGCTATCTACGCAGATGTTAGGCTAAAGTACACCCAATTGGGCACACGCACTAGGGTGATGCAATCTGCTGCAAATACCAGCACTAATTAAACAACAATTTGTCTTGCTAGGGTGTTGCTTTTGTCTTTTTCTTTTCTTTTTTTTTTTTTTTTTTTTGGGTCTTAGTTTTTAGTTTTACCAAATAAACAACAAAAGTTGATTTTTTAAAAAAATAAAAAAATCAACTTTTTATTTTATTATTTTATTTTACATTTAGTAATTAAGCTATCGAAAACTAATGTTTAACGATTCGTCTATGCTTCATTGCACCACTGGACCATTTTCTAATGAGAACTAAATCAGGTCATGACTTTGGTTGTTGTCCGACTAGAGTGCATTGAATTGGAACGTGTTGGATGATAAAAAGATTTTAGAAAAAAAAAAAAGAAGCAAAAATGCAGTTTTGGTCTTACGTTTTGATCTCTTATATGTGGCGATAGAGTACCGACACTTTAAATACTGATGTGACTATTAAAATAATATTAAAAAAAACATTGGTGATTGTTGGAGACGTTTTTGCGACAAGGGCCATAAATGCAAGAATTGTCAAAATCTCCTATTAGGTTTTTCAGAAGTAATTATTTATGGAGAGTGTTAAGCCCAAAATTTCAATACTTAGTGAATAGAGGTTAATGGTGTTTTAACAAGAGAGAATCAAAATGCCAATAATAAAAATGTTGAGAAATACATAAAAACATAGTAAGTCAGAAACATAAGAGGTTATGGTTAGATTTGCTTTAATTGGGTAAGAGAGATGACTTGCTTTTTTGCATAATTTGGGAAATGAAGTGGCCTAAATTTAGGGGTTGATGTTTCCTAGACATGGCAGACCCTTGGAGTCTACATTTGGTTGCTGTAATAGATAGGGCTAGTCACTTAGGGTCAGCTATATGCTTTTGGCAAAAAGATTGCAAAGAAGAAAAGTTGGGATATAGTCAGCAAGAGCATACAAACTTTATTGGGGTGGAAATTTTAGGTACAAGACTTCCTCCATGAGCTTGAGATGCTACTAGTGTCCTTTGCCACTTGGTAGCACGCGTAGGCTGGACTCATGCAAAAGGTTCGAAAGAAACCGACCATACCTTCCAAGCCACACTTCCTCAATTTCCTCCAATATATCACATGAGCTTGGGTCATGTTTAAAAGAATAAAATAGAATTTAATATATGAATTGGACCCACAAGGAAGTTGGACTTAGTTGAATCGGACCTGTAGAAAATGTGTCTTGAAAATGGGTATCAACAGTGATTTAAAAAATGCCATGTCAGATCCACGTCAGCCTTTAAATAATACCACATCGACATGGTGGCAATGGTGTGGTGGAGCTGATGCCAGCATCGACCAAATCAACCAAAAAACCGCCTATCAAAGCCTTACCTTCTCCCTCATCAACCCAGTCGTGTGGTTTTGAGAGCCACTACCTGAGGTGGGGGCGTTGGGGAATGGCAATAGGTGGAACTAAGGGTTTTGGCTGTGGCTGGGATCAGGCTAGTGAAAGAGGAAAATAGAAAGGGTGAGATAGAGAGAAGGTTTGGCTAGTCATGGTGGTTGAGAGAGAGAGAGAGAGAGTTTTTGAGATGAGGGAGACAATTTTTGGGTTTGTGTGTGATTAATTCAGTTATTTTTTTATTTTTATTTTTAATTTTTTTCTTCTTTGAATGTCATTTGTTATTAAAATTTTAAATTTGATGTGGATGCTGAATATTCTTTTTTATTGTGCACATAATTTTTTAATATTATTTTAATAGTTACGTTAGCATTTAGTGTGCCAGCAATGCACCTCGCACTATCACGTATGATATTTTTGCTAGTGAAATGATGGTAGGGACCAAAATGGTAATAATTTTTAATTTTGAGGGACTAACATAGGCACTCCAAAAAAGTAGGGACCAAAATGAAAGTTGACCATTTGCCAAGAAAGAAAAAAAGAAACTACTCTCTCTCTCTCTCTCTCTCTCTCTCTCTCTCTCTCTCTATATATATATATATATTAAGGCATTGGATTGCTACCATGACATTTACACACTGTCTGAAAGTTGGTGCTTGATGATGAGAAAATAAAGCTAAAGAATAAAAAAAAATGTAAATGAAAATGAGTGACATTTTTTTTACATGGAAACCCTTGATGTTTGAAGAGGGGAAAACTCACAAGCTCAATCTTAAGCTTAAGCTTGTTGAATAATCTACTATTTTATGGAAAATAGTTATAGTAGTGTATGTATTTACAATGGAGAAAGAAAAAAGACACGATTCAAACAAAGAAGGCTGGTAAAGGCATTCTTAGATGTAGATTCCATCGTAACAAGAAGGAAGAGTTGTTTTTCTTTGGGTCCTTCATCATCTCTTTGTAGTGGTGGAAGGTAGACATGTGTTGGGCCTCCTTATTGGGAAATGACAAAGTTGAGTCTTGATATTGGATTGCTAGTGTGGGAGGGCTGAGGACGGGGGTACTCAATCCGAGGATAAATGTGCCAACCCAAGCAAATAAACGCAATCAAGCCCTGAGGATTGCATTTACCTGAGGAGGACTAAAAGACTAAATGGCAGCAGGCACCTCGAAAAGCTGAGGATAAGGGAGTAGATGACAAACAAAGAGTACAAAACATATAGGGGTGGAGGAAGGAAGTTTCATAAAGGAGACACCTCCCACCTCCACATTCAATACTCTACACCGCTAGCTGCATTAATGAGGAAATGACACCTGAACAGTGACTTCACAGCTCACAGCTCTTTCTACCACCTCCAGAAGGGTCCTGATGGGACAAGCATCCCAAAGTGTTCCCCTGAGAAGTACAGATGAAGGGTTGAGATGCAATGGAAGGGGCTATTTAAGGAAATGAACCCCCTCAGAAATTGGAGATGAACATTTCTCAAGAAAAAAGGCACAAGTGAGAGAGCAAAGGATCACCCTGTAAGAGAGAGATCACCCTTGTTTATTAGTAAGAGATCTATCCTCGGACCCGACTGAGGAAGAGTTTATGCTGAATTGTCTTTTTTTCCATGCATCTTAGCTATTTTTATTCTATAAGACTTAGGCTTGCATTGCACCTGACTCGGAAGCCCACTCTCTAAAAGTTCATTAAATTGGGCTTGGTTTGAAGGACTGAGAACTACTATTCTAAGTGGGCCTAGACTTTTCTTTTTGAGTCCTTACAGTTAGTATTTCACACTAATTAACACTCTTTACACAAATATTAAAAAACTTAAGTTGATATATGAAACAGAATTAGCCCACAGTTGAAATATAATTTGAAATGTAATTGAATTTTCTCTCAAATTTGACTTATATATATATATATAATATGAACTTAAGATATGGATATTTAAACAAATCCTAAGTTCTACATTTTCCACATTTTAGAAATCTCAATCATTAAATTAAAAAAGAAAAAAGAAAGAGAAATCAATAATAAAAAATTCTCATAGTTTTAATATTGTTGTATAAAATCTCACTTGAGAACCCCGGCCAAATGGCCATAAAATTGTAAGTATATAGTTAGTAGACCCAGTTTGCAAACATTATAATTTACTAGCATCTCGAGTCTCAAAGACTCGATTTTGGCCTATAAATCGAGCATCATAGACTCGATTTCCATGTTCTAATTACATCCGATGTGGCATATATTTCCACGTGGACCACATAGAAATCGAGTCTCTAAGACTCGATTTCTAACCCCTATAAATATGACCAACTCAGAGCAAACATCAAAGAAAAACCCAGAGAAAAAAAAGAAAAAAAAAAGAAAACCAGAAATAGAAAGAGAGAGAAGATCGAGATCGGAGACCCAGGCGCACGCGGCATGACCAGAAACTGACTAGAGACCCAAGCTCGCGTGAGCCCCATGCCGCGTGTGATCCCCAAGTCGCGCACGACCCAGGCCGGCACGAGCCCCTGGCCGCACGCGATGCTGGCCGGTGCGAGCCCTAGGCCGCGCTGGTGATCTGAGTAGCGGTGAGGTCCTCTCCCTCTGAGCTCTTTCTCTCCCACTGATCTGATCTGAGTAGCGGTGAGGTTTCTTAAATTTGTTTTGGGTATTTCGGCATGTACAGACTTAAAATTTTTTTAAAATTTTTTTGGGTTAGAAATCGAGTCTTAGAGACTTGATTTCCAGGTATACACCACGTGGAAAAAAATGCCACATCAGATCTGATCTAAACATACAAACCGAGCCTTAAAGACTCGATTTATAGTCTCAAAATCGAGTCTTTGAGACTTGAGATGTTAATAAATTATAATGTTTGCAAACTGAATCTACTAATTATATACTTACGATTTTATGGCCATTTGGCCATTTTGGCCGAGAACCCCTCATCAAAAAGAAAGAGTTGAAATAGAGGAAAAGGTAAATGGAACTTTTCGGTCGTCTGGGGCTACTCGGTTTCCAAGATGAATTGATAGGATATCAAACAGTCATAATGCCAAAACACTAGGTCATCATTTTGTATTTGGTAATGCATCATTTCGTGGTGCATTTAATTATCATGGCTACCTTTCACTATCTAAAATGTAAGCTTTTCCTTACCATTCTGTTAATGGTAATTATTGCGTCATAATCAACGTTCAGTGTAAAGTGTATAAACTGTTTCTATAGGCTTTTGATATATTTTGTGGTATCTCCCAACCTTCCCAAATTCCTAATGTTTGATTTGATCAAGATGCCCACATTATGTCCTAACCAGAACTAAAATATAAGGAAATCCTACTAAAATGAAAAATTCTGTATATATATAGTCTCTCAAAACATAGAAGTAAGTTAAAGAAAATACAATCGATACAAAAAGAGAGGGTTGTAAATGCCTCGTTGTGCACAGGAGTGAAGTACCTTTATCAATTATGTTGTTAACTAGCAAAGAAGAAGAAAGGTAAAAGGGTTGTGCTTCCTATTTTTAAATAAGCTAGTAGTAAATGATATCTAATATTCGTCAAATAAAATTAGAAAGTTGTTGGGTTTTAAAATAGTGTAGTAAGTGATGTCAAATTGGTTGAATATAATGAGCAAGTGCGTTGTTGGCTCAATGATACTATTATAAAAAGGACTTTCCATGTGACTTAATGTGTGCTAGACAGCTAAAGGTCACAACTCCGTACTTGCTAGCCAAGGTAATATAGCATTTAGTAAACCACTTTTCCTTAGTAGAAACATAACCAAGACCTTACCAAGTGTAAGAAAAAGATAAACTATACATTAATTTCCCTTTTCATTTTTGATGGGTAAATATTGATTAATGTTTTGACAGCTTTTTTCATTTCCTATAAAAGTGATGTCAAAACTTTCTCTATTTGGATTCTTAATCAGTGCCCTAAGAGCACTCGTTAGCATTTCCTTTCTTTTATAACCTAGTAAAAAAGGACGACCATTAACATAACCAAATTTTACGAAGTTAGAGAGACTCATATGTTTGAATTAATGCAAGTATTACAAATTCCTTGAATCTGTAATTAATTTGGTGCCGATTGCATTAGGAGCTAAGTCACATAAAAAGAGTGGCCACCAAATAAGTACCGGCGCAGCTTTCTTTGCATTTCCATCACAGCATGCATGCATCCACCCTTAATTTCTTTAACCCCACACCATCCCAATTAAGTAACACCTTCAACATGTTGTTGTATATATACTCCAAGACTCTTCAACTTCTCTCCATTAATTAACATATTCTCAAACTTCTTCAATATCAAAAAAACTCTCTCTCTCCCTATTCCCTAAGCAAATCAACATGGCCAAGTTTTCAAGGCTCTTTTACACCCTTTTCTTCATTCTTTCTGTCTCCCACATATCACGTGCAAATATAGTTTACAATGTCATAAATTTTGGAGCTAAACCAGATGGCAAAACAGACTCAACCCCAGCATTTCTTAATGCATGGTCTGCAGCTTGTGCTTCCTCGGACTCTTCAACCATAAATGTGCCTAAGGGAAGGTACTTGATTGGCTCCTTGGCCTTCAAAGGTGAATGCAAAAGCTCTGATATCGCATTCCAGATTGATGGAACTCTAGTGGCTACAGCAGATTATCGTGTTCTTGGCCAAGCTAGTAATTGGCTCAGCTTTGAAGGTGTTAGCGGAGTTACCATTATTGGAGGAGCACTCGATGCCAAAGGATCAGGCTTGTGGGCTTGCAAAGCCGCTGGCACTAACTGTCCCAGCGGAGCCACGGTATTACTTTGTTGATTTTGTGCTTTTCTGATCTCTTTATTAGTAATCCATTCCATGATTATAATTTTTTTAAAACAATATTTCAAAGTCAAATCTTTCAAATCAGTGTATTTTTTGTTAAGGTGGTAATATGCATACGATATCACTTTTACATGCAATTACTGCCAAAATCAATTTTATTATACATTAGTCATAACTTGCCACCTCAATAATTATAAAAAATTAAGTTACGAAATTTATTATATAATTAGTCTTATTGTATTGGGTTAATGGAATTATTACATCTGTCTCTGCATGGTTTTGACAACTTCATTAATTTTTAAATGAAGACAGAAAGACTTTTGTTTTGTTCGGTATTATTTCATGAGCATTCATACTAATTACATAGTAGCTCATATATTACTCATCATATAAAAAAAAGAAAAGAAAAAAAAGATAGAGAAGAAAGAAGAAGAAGAAAAAGAAGAAACCCTTTATTCATATATCAAGCACTTAAACCACCAATGTGCCATGTTCCCCCCCCCCCCCCCCCCCCCATATAAAAGTCAATGTACGATGATGACAATAATCATCAAAATAAATAATAATCACGACGATGGTAATTATTATTGTCCTTGTTACTATTGAATCATGTACGTACTAGCATTTCATCTCGATAGTTATTTCTAACCTTTTATTTTAAAATAGATTTCTTGTGGGTGATTGCAGACTTTAAGTTTTACCAATTCTTACAACATTAGGATCAACGGGTTATTGTCACTAAATAGTCAGATGTACCATATTGTATTCAACGGCTGCCAGAATGTGCATGTTGAAAGAATCAAAATTATAGCCTCCGGGGACAGCCCCAACACAGACGGCATCCATGTTCAACTATCAAGTAATGTTGTAATAGTTAACTCCACCATCAAAACTGGGGATGATTGCATCTCCATTGGCCCTGGCACCAAGAACTTGTGGATTGAACACATCAAATGTGGCCCCGGTCACGGCATTAGGTGAATAAAATAAATTTTATAGATCTTTTATTTGGTTGAAAATATGATAGTTACGATAGCAGAGGTGTAATATATTGAGTGAATGGAATTCCTCTGCTTGTTGCAGCATAGGGAGCCTTGCGAAGGACATGGAAGAGGCAGGGGTACAAAATGTGACGGTCAGTAAAGCCATTTTTATTGGTACCCAAAATGGACTAAGGATAAAGTCTTGGGCCAGACCCAGCTCTGGATTTGTCCAACGGGTTCGCTTTTTAGGAGCTGTTATGCAAAATGTCCAAAATCCTATAGTTATAGACCAAAATTACTGTCCTCACAATATCAATTGTCCTGGTCAGGTAAGAAATCTTGTTATCTTGTCTACAGATATGACAGAGACTACTTTTATGGTCTCATAAACTACTTTCTATGGTCCAAATGAACATATCTTGAATGTATTTCATGTTTTCATATGCCAGGTATCTGGAGTAAAAATCAGTGATGTGTTATACCAGGATATCAGAGGAACTTCAGCAACACAAATTGCTATAAAATTTGATTGTAGTGCCAAGAACCCTTGCACTGGTATAAGAATTGAAAATGTCAATTTGATTTATCCAAATCAAGTAGCTCAATCGTTTTGTACAAATGCAATTGGGAAGACCCTCGGTTCAGTCCAACCAAATGGTTGTTTGTAAAGGGAATGAGTGTTTTGTGTATTGCCATTTATAAAATACCATTTTGGGGTTACTTTTAACATTTTTGGATAGTAAACTGAATTCATTAAGATGAAATTGAAGTACAACAAGGCAACTAAATTACAAAGGATACAAATTAGGCATGTTCCAGTTGGAGAAGATGTTGAACCATAGGAGGATAAATCCCCTTCCAAACCTGATAAGTACTACCATTACATCTAGCATAACTAGGTAGCTCATGAGCTACCTTGTTGTATTCCCTTTTCAAATGCTGAATTTTCCAAAACAACTGAAGGTCTCAAGGATGCTATTAATTCCCTGATGCAGATGGCCAATGTCATGACCCAAATCCATGGAACATGAATTTAGATGCATGACTAACTTACTTATCTTACATAACTCAATAAACATAATTAATTTCATAATTAAATAAAACTCCAAATAAACAATACTCTTAATAAACCTCTTACAATATCTAAAATCCACAATTTAGAAATGATCTCCAAATACTGTAAAATCTTAAGCTAAACTAGCCTCTGAGCACGCGCTCACGGCTTTTCTATTTTTTGAGTAAATATTAATAATTTGCATTTATTATAATTTGGGATTTTTAAGTGAAGTGAGTTTTCTAGATTTGAGGAGTTTTAAAACTAACAAAAGAGTGATTTTATTTTGTAGGAAATTAGAGAGTAAAAGTAGGAATTTAAATTGATGTAAAAGTAGGAATTTATTAGAAGTAAGAAGGCATTTCAACGTAGGAGTAGGAATTTATTATTTTTGTCAATTTACTATTTTAACCCTATTTTTAAGTTTTAGGTAGGGTTATTTTTTACAGTAAAAAAAACAATAACTAACTTTCTTTTGCTAATTTACTATTTTAACCCTATTTTTAAGTTGTTGGTTAATTAATTTAGGGGTATTTTTGACAGGAAAAAAAAAAAACAATAGCTAACTTTTTGAATCCTCTTAATATATACAGATAAAAATAGCTAAAAATCCTTTAAGGCTTCAAGCATTATTGATGTTGCCTAAAAACTCACATGCTCTACTTTGCACCTTATGAAGAGATCCAAAATTTCTGTTTCCTAATTAAACTTTAATCTGAAAATTGTAATTGATGAGATGGGCCACACATTTAGTAAGCAATTATACACAATATACAACAGAATAGAGTCAAGTAGAGCACGAGTATTTTGATTTCACAAACTCACTCAATGATATCAAATATAGTTTTTCCAAAGAATATAATAAACCACTTAACACGTATGTAATCAAATATTAAAATCATTCAAAAACATATGCAAATAATTGATCAGTGCACAGTGTCACATATACACATATCACATATTCTCACATACAATCATGTGACCGGATACCAACATCTAACTTCTGTTAGTGAGGGATCAACACTGATTCTCACATACAACCCTATGAACAACCTTACACATATATTTGATCAATTCTAAAAACACTTATTTTGAGTCACATATCACAAAAGCAAAGTTTATACAAAATGGAATAATTTTCTTAATATTAACAATTATTCCAAATATAGAGGCATATCAAATATCACAATATTGAATTGAAAAATAAACCAAAGAATGCTTAACTCTCTTAAGGAATAAATAGGAACTATGGAGTTTATGTAAGTATTTTACAATTCTTGAATAAGTTTGAAAACTCAATTTGCTAAAAGAAATGTTTTATAAACCATTTGAAAAATAGGAATATGAATTTGAATCACTTGGTTTAAGACAAATTTAAAGATCAAGAACCTTTTTAGAAAACTTACTTTGAAACTCAATTATTTTTGGAAAATAGTTTAGTTTATAAATTATCTTTTAAATGGGATTCAGATGTTCAAAACGTTATTTACAATTTGAAGTTTCTCTTTAAAATATTATTCTAAACGCGAAGTTTCTCTTTCAGTGATGTAAAAATCTTTTGATAAACTTTAGAAAATGTATGCTTAAAAACATAACTTTTGAAAATCTTTGACTTTTAGGAACCTAATGAACAAAATTGTGCATATTATGCATAATTATTTACAGCACTTGAATCACTTTAAAAGTCCAGCCGAAACACCCTTCAAATAGTCTCAAAACACTCTTAAATAAGATCTATAAATCAACCATGAAAATTATTTAATATCCTTCACAAAATATAAAAGTGTATCGAATTATACAAACTGACTCACTAGGATTATATTTTGTTGAACTAAATGATAATACTTATGCAAAGCATCTCTACCCAAAAAAATATGTTTCCTTTAATTTATCAAAACTCAGAGGCAGTAGCCAATACTTTAGGATTTAATATATGTCCTAAACGAAAAAGTAAAACCTTAAACATGAATTAGGCTCTATAACCGTGGCTTTGTTCTAGAAAATACACACAGTGGGCTAGGATTTAATATATATAACCCCAAAGAAAAAACGTTAAAGCCATCCTAATATAAATATATAACCACAATTGAAAACCTTACAGCCATCCTAATATATATAACCACAATTGAAAGACCTTAAAGCCACCTAATATATATAACCACAAAGACAAACGTAAAAGCCATGTTCTTGAATTAGGAATTGCAATTCCATGACTCTGTTCAAGAAAACACATAATGGGTAGTGGGCAATCTAGGATTTAATATATATTTATCCCAATGAAAATGTAAAAGCCAAAGAATTAAGATTTAAAACATGACTTTTGTTCTAGAACACACAGTGGGCAACTAATGTAATAGTGTAAACAACCATTCTAGGAAAAATCCCTTTTGAAAAATCTAAACATCACTAACGTTCCCAAGATAAAATTCTAATCCATTGTAGACACCCAATTTTACAACTTGTATTTAACCAACCGGTAGATCTTTAGATTTGTAATACAAAACAAATCTTGATGTTCTAACGATCATAATGGTATGTCATGGGTTTTGATCAGACCACCTGATCAAAGTTATCACACAAACAATTTTCAATGATCATGACTCGCCTATACGATGGGCTTGATCACATCCTATTCTACACACTTAATTTTGATTGGTTCTCACAAGAACTAATTTAAAATTAATTAAGTGTGATTTTGGATTGGATTTCATTTTATTTCATTTTTTAAAGAAATAATAAAAAAATTTTTCTTTATGGCATCTTATCTGCTCTTTTAATTTTTTTTTTTTTGAGATATAATCCATGAAAAATTCAAAAAAACAGAAAAATGCTCAAAAAACGTCATTATCTTCAGCAGCAACTTGAATCGCATTTTTGGCTAGAAAAACTTTGAAATTTGGATTTCTCTATTTCTATAAAAGTTGTAGAGAATTAAATTTCCTATCAAAAAACATAAATCCCAAATTAGTTGGAATTTTAAGGAGCAAGTTATGGCTAAAATACGAAACAGGTGCAGAAGATAATACAAATTCAGCATTATCTTCAATTTTCTCTCAAAATTTCAAATGGGGATCAATATCAAATCTGTTCAAGCCTATCTAACAGACTTATCCTTTCCCTTTGCTTTAGAAGAAAGATTTTTGAAAAATAAATTGGATAAAGAAACAGATACATCCTGTGAAAAAATTCAAAAATGCTCAAAAGACGTTACTATTTTCAGCAGCAATTTGAAACACATTTTTGGCATGGATAACGTTGAAATTTGGCTTTCTCTATTTCTGAAAAAGTTGTAGATAATTGAATTTCCTTTTAAAAAAAAACCCATCTTGAATCAATTGGAATTTTGAGCGGAAAATTAGAGCCAAAATACGAAGCAGGTGCAGCATCATTTCAAAATTTGAATGGGGATCAACACCAAATCCGTTCCAGCTCATTTATACAGGTTATCTCCTCCCTTAGCTTCAGAAGAAAGCTAATAATTTAGCTTTAAAGCTAAGCCATCCCTTCCCCTATAAATAGAGAAGACCTCTTCCATTTTATGGATCTCGAATTCCCTCTAGAGAGCTAGGGAGAAAACAGAAAAGAAAAGCTGTTGAGCAACCATTGTTCTTACTTTGATTGTAGTTTAGTACTTCCTTGCTTTCTCCCTAGCCCTTTAAGTGATCACTTCCCCCTTTATTTTATGCTAGCAAATAGTTAATTGTGTTCTTTAATTTTTATACATGCTAGAATAAATGCTTACAAATCATTATTCACTTCTTTTATGCTATGCTTGGATGAACATGCCTATATGTCTTATTGATTTTCTCTTAAATGCTTAGATGAACATTTCTAGGTAATACATAATTTTCTCTTGAATGCTTAAATGAACACTTCTAGGTTATAGCACAACTTTCTCTTGAATGCTTAGATGAACACTTCTAGGTTAAAGCACAAATTTCTCTTGAATACTTAGATGAACATGTCTAGGTAGTTATTTTACTTTTTAAAAATGCTTGAACAAACATGTCAAAGTATTTTGATTTTCTCTAGATAAACATGTCTAAGGGATTTTTCTTTACTTCTTTTCATAATTGCTTGGATGATCAAATATGCTTAAATGTTTTATTTTTATTTGTTTCTCTTTGCAATTATGTTGATGACAAATAATATGACAACTTTGTTTTTTCCTTCACATGCTTAGATGAACATGTCTAGGCTAGGAATTCTTTGTTTATATTGATCTCCTGGATGAACATGCCATTACCTTCATTTTTTTTTTACATTAAAATTGTTATCTAACAAGTTTCACTTTTTGTTTCTCTTTATGTCAAATTCCCTAACACATATTTGTTTACAATTCCTGCAAATTACATGCTTATATGACATATTCTTTGTATTTTTTTGACATGACATGACATTGGCCACCTTAACCTAGGAGACCGGTTTTACAGGGCGAGATGGGTGCTTAACCCCTTCCTATCTTGTAAATTAACCTCTGAACCAAGATCAAGGGTTCTAAACTATGCTTTTGTATATACAATTTTACTTTTTTTTAGAATGTAACTAGGAAATAAAGCAATGTAATTTACTTTTCTTAGATTGTATCTAGGACAAAAAGGCATTGTAAATTTTTGTTACAAAATTTGATGTAAATTGTCATATATATTAATACAACAGAAGTATTTTTTATTGAAGGTTTTCTTATTTTTCCTTTTAAATTAAATAAGTGGTGACTTTATGTAAAACCCTCGATTTAGGGGGGAGTACATTTTACACCCATTAATCCTTTGTTTATAACAAATGAAAATCATACCAGGAACAATTGTTTACCTCTTCAATTGTATGTGTTCTAAACTATAAGAGAAAAGTACACCTCCTATCTTTCTTAGTGATGAAACCCTTCCTATGAAAACCTTGATTTATCTCTCCCTCTACCCTATAGTTAACACATTAGAGATATGGGCTTAGTGGGGTAGTGGACTGCAGTTACTAGCAAAAAATACTTATGACCCATCAATTATATATAAAAGAAAAAAAAATGTAATAACTCCAAATAAGGGTACGTGGGGTATTACAGCCAAGACTGCCATTTGTATTTCCAGCTTGAATATCTTGGACTACCATCAGAGCATCTGATCCAATATAAACCTGTGACAGCTCCAGGTCCTTAGCCAAGAAGTACTCCATTCTCAACCACTAATATCTCCGTTTCTTCGCTGGAATATTGGCCAGGGAGGGACTTGCACAATGCTGCTATGGTGTCGCCCTTGCTATCCCTTATGAATACCCCAATACTAGACAATCTGCCATCAGCTGATGTAGCTCCATCTACATTTATTTTGAACACGCCTGGAGGTGGAGCTTTCCACCCTAAAAACACCGGCTGCTGGTTTTGACAGCAAAGAGTACTTGCTTCTTTGAAATCAAGAATAAGTCTCCTGGCATAGTTCCAGACCTGTGCAGGGGAGTGGTCAATATTCTCAAAGACTTTTTGGTTAGGCCACCCCAAAAAAAGTTTCAAGGTCTTGGGAGGTTCCTTTAGACAAAAATTCCATGGCTATATCTGATATGTCTAAGGGTCCTGCTCTCAGGTTCACTGGGCACTCATCCCATCTGTTCCAAACCTGCCTTGCATTGTCACAAAAAACTAGAGAGTGGGCTATGGTTTTAACTTCATCATCACACATGGGGCAGATAGAACTTATGCCAATACCTCTTTTGCTCAGATTTAGCTTAGTTTGGAGGGCATTCACACAAGCTCGCTAGGCAAAAATACGAATCTTTGCTGGGATCTTCAGGTGCCAGATTTTAACATGGTCTTTACATCTTAGTCGCAGTCAATTTAGTCTTGGCCGACAACTTATTCACATTAAACACTTATGTGGCAAACTCTGTGCAACGCTAACTGGCTTACAGGTGACTAATAAAAAAAAATAAATTAATTGCTATTAAAGAAAGCCGCGTCAACAATTTTAAAGTGAAAATATGAAAAATAATATAGAAACATTTGAAACATAACCCAGATACGCAAAAAATAATTCCTAGTTTTTCTTTCACTTGGTAACCAAACACAAAAATAAACAAATCCAAATCGGTCACATACACACAAATACAACACAGACATGGTTTGCAAGACCCACAAGCTCTACAAAGAAATCTCATAACAAACTCAATATTTTGAATCCAAACCCACCGTTAACGAAACCCCAACCTCTTTCTGAGATTGAATGTAACAGTGGACAAGCCATGGAGATTCAACCACAAAAAGTACTATTGATAGTGGCGGCAGCGAGCAGAGCAAAACCCAGGAGGTCCATGGAGGCGGAGAGAAGAAGTGAGGCTGTGGGTTTTAGGCTTGAGCTCCTTGTGGTGTCTAGTAACCTTTTTTGAAGGTTGCTTAAGCCCAGGCCCAAAGCAGATCTATAGGTCTATTAAAGGGCCAAAGAAATTGTGAGATAATGAGTAAGGGAATAGGGCTCGGTAGCACTAGCAAGTCCAAGAAAACACAACAATATTTGCAAGAACTATGAGAGCAAAACAACATTGGCAAGCATAAATATGGTTTTAAAAACGGGTACAGTGAAAGAAGAAGAAAAGGAACTGGTTACCGGTTTTCTGCTCGGACTAGAGTCCAACTGATGGTTAAATTGGTGACGTTATAAATAATTTAATTAATAATTATAAAAATAAATAAATAAATAATTTTATAACTAGTCATTTTAACTAAAATATTAAATAATAGTAAAACATTAAACTTTAGCTTACCACAATTCAACCAAAACAAAAACAAAAAAACATATACAAGCACCCACAACCCACAAGCCCACTATAAAATATTTTAATTATTTTTTAACATTTCAAATAACAAAAAGTAAGTGCACCAATGGGTGGCAATGTCATTGCCCACTTGATATTTTTTTCCATCCACACATTCTACACGTTAATATCCCAACTACCACACATTTTGAAATTCATACATCCACACGATTGGTTCAACAACAACTCTGTACATATAATTTTCCCATCTCACTTTTTGCTTTTCATAACTCTCTCTCTCTCTCTCTCTCTCTCTCTTGTGAATATGTGCATGTGTAAGAGGCAAGAGCAGCAAAAAAAAGCCTCAACTGAAGCAGATAGATCATTACAAATTTGCTTATCTTTGGGCTTCTTTGGTTCTTCCTCAACACAAATATAGTAAATCTGATATATATATATTTTTTTTCTCTTTTGACCAAAAGGCAAGTAAAGTAAATCTGATGTTTTTGGGTCACTATGGGTGTCTTAGGCTTCACCACTTCATACTTGAGAGAGCATTTTCAAAATCAAAATCTCTCTTCTTAAATCTAAAACAAGATCTCTCTTTTTTAATTTTTAATTTTTAATTTTTTAATTTTTTAATTTTTTTTTTTGGGTTAAAAAACACAAAAGCTGATGTATTCATGAAGAAATGCTGATGATGCACAGAAAATTAGTAGGCTGAATGCTTTGGGCTTCAATGATTTGGAAGGCCTGAAAAGGAAAACAAACAATCAAAGGAGACCGGTGGTGACCAGCCAAGAACCCTCCGATGCTTAAGTTAGTTTCTCTCTCAAATTCTGGAGTTCCAACTTTTTGGGAATTGTTTCAGACTTACCTTTTCTTGTCGTGAATGAGTGTTTATATAGTGCACACTAGAAGTGGTTACTTGTTTAGTAACTTCCCCTATCTTTGAGGAGGTTGAAGGGTTCGGGGTTAACTTCTACAACCGCCATGGAAGTTAGATTATTTGAACTTATTTTCCATAGCTGTTTTTGGAAGTATTTAGTAAGAACTTGTAACAATGAACTTTGATTTTTACTCATGCTTCGGGATAGGAACATGTGGTTCACTTCATTAACTTGTGTAGAGAAACATGCTTGGAATTTCTATTTGGGGGTTGTCCAAGCATCTTTGTTGATGGACGACCTTTTCATAGATGACAGATCTATAAAGTGCCCATTCTTCTTTGGACGACCCTTATGGACGAGATTGGAGTTGGCTTATTTTATAGCATGCCATCAAATGCTAAAACCAATTTAACCGCTCTGGTTTTTGGTTATGCTAGTTGAACTAGCGGTTTGTATTGTTTGTTCGGTTTTTCTTTCATTTTCGGTTTTAACTAATAACCAGATTGGATTAAGGTCCGGTTCTCGGTTGAACTGGCCGGTCTGATCCGATTTTTAAAATCATGGGCGTAAATGCACTTTTAGTCCTTACATTTTGACCCTATTTCTATTTTGGTTCCTACATTCATTTTACCACTTTTAGTCCCTAAACTAATTAACGTGTGTTATTTTCGTCTTTTCCGTCAGTCAACATATGGAAATATCTGACGTGGCTGACGGAGGAATTAAAATATTATTAAAAATCCACCATGGCACTTGTCACCCATGCCATATGGGTTTCCCACCCCTTTATTTCACACGTGACCCTCACTACCACATAAATCCCCCAAATCAGTACTAGAAACCTAAAATCCCCCAAATCAGTACCAGAAACCGTAAATTCCCAAAATTTGAGCTTGGACCTCTACCCACACAGTTGATCCTCACCTCCCCAAACCATGATTAAAACAATCTTCAAAGCCCCATACCAGAATGGAAGCAAGCTCTTCAACAAGTTCTAGCGTGAGGAGGAGAGCACCAATGAGGTGCTACTATAATAAAAGAAACCAGTCCTAGTTTTGTCGTGGAAAACAGACAATCCTGGCAGAAGGTTCTATGGTTGTCTAAACTACTGGGTATGTTAGTTTCAATAAATTTTTTGAGTGGGTTTTACTACATTAATTTCAGTATGTTTCAATTTTTTGTTGCAATAGTTTATGGATTTTCATTTTTCAAAGCATTATTTGCATTTCAGGTGAGGCAAAAGTGTAGGTTCTTCAAATGGCGTGATGATGAGATATGTGATCGTAGTAAGGTACTTATCCCACAGCAAAGGCAAAGGATCATCACACTTGAGGCTGAGGTTGTAGATTGTAAGAAGAGAGAGAAGTTTTTAGTTGTGGCTATGGCATTGTTAGTGGTGATATGTGTAGTTCTATGTTTGGTTAGGTAGGGACAGAAATAACTTATGTGGGTTACTGTGGTTGGTAGTGTATGTAGGGTTGGCAATGTTAATGTATATAGGGCTGGCATTGTGCTCAATTTTGTTAGGATTAGTTATTAGCAATGACACACCTACTGGTTATTTTGTACTCTTTTTGTTGTGAAATAAATGAATACCTTTCTTCTTAAATGTGTGGATGTGTGGACTGGTAATGTGATAGTGTGATGGTTTGATAAACATTTTTCTATGAATTGGAAATTTGAAATAGCAGGATGTTGTGTGTTGCTACTGTGCTGTTGCTATGTGCTACTGCTGCTATGCTACTTATTGTGGCATTAGTTGGGGCATTAGTTGTGTTATAAATAAGTACAACAGCAACCAAGATATCAAAACAAAGAAAGCAAACTAATTGATGTTCAAAAAGAAAGAATATGAGAATTGAATATTTAACTGAACTATGACTGAAGGAAAAAAAAGCTATAGAGTAATGTCCTTGTTGAATTGCTGAACATGCATTCCCTGGCAACACATTGTCAAATTGCACTAAACCATGTAGCATAGTTCCAAGTCAAAGCAACAAAGAAAACTGGTATGAACAGATAACATATTCTAAGTCAAGCAAGTAACATACTTCTAGGTCAGGCACTAGTATACACATATAAAACAAGACAAAAGGAAATAACAAACTCAGCATCTTAATTAACATACTGTCATTGCTGGGAATACCAAAGCAAGGTTTACCAAAACACAACATATGCTCTAGTAAAACATCTTCATAGTTATCGTTAAAAAGCAGGACAAAAAAAGTATGTTTAAATCAATAGAAAGGCATTGTTCAACTGCCAATCTCAACCCAAACAGTAGGCATTGTTTAACTACAACAGTGATTGGCTTGGTTATAATTATACAAAACACAAGCCATTCATCAAAAAACAGAAAAACACAAGCTATTCATTTCTTTGGACCATGCATTGATGACTGACTCCTGGCAAATATGATTGCCCCCATGTATTTGGATGCATTCTTGGAAGCATTTAGGGTCTTTGATGTACCCATCCTTTTCCTCCTTAGTCTTGGAGTTGGACTGCTGCCTAAGTTGGGTGGTGTAATTGGATTGAAGTTGGACTGATTTGCATAAGCTTAAAGAATGAGCTTTTGTTGGCCTAAACTGGATTGGATGATCTTGTGGGGGCTTGAGGTGGTGCACTTGGGCTGGATTGGCTCATTTTGGTCTGGCGTGCACTTGGACTGGAGTTGTGCATGCTAAACTAGGTGGTGGAAAATGTGTGGCAGAGTTGTGCATAGTGTACTAGTATGGTGCATTTGGGTTGGATAAGCTGTGCATGCTAGTCTGGTATGGTGTAAATGGCCTGGAAAAGCTTGTCCATGATTGAGGTGGTGCATTTGGAGTGAAGCTGGGCATGGTGTACTGGTATGGTGCACTTGGATTGGATGAGTTGTGCATGCTGGTCTGGAGGGGTGCAAATGGACTGGAAGAGCTTGTCCATGGTTGAAGTGGTGCACTTGGACTGCAGCTATGCATGCTGGACTGGAATGATGAAAATGGTGTGGCTGAGCTTGTCCTATTGTTTGATTGATATTGGAAGAGTTTTTGGATCTGTTGGTCTACAAACAAGAAATCCACATTTCTTAACATATGATATGTAAAAGCATCTACTTGATAGATATGTTAGAATGTTACCTTATTAGCTGCACTGGTTCTATTTGTGGTGCTTAAGTGTGAAGAGTTTCCTCCAATCTCACCTTTGCAACTTCTTTTATTGTGTCCTAATTTACCACAAGTCCTATACTACTTGAAGAAACTAGCTTTCCTACCTGTTGGTTCATTAGGCTCCCCTGCTCTCTTCTTTTTGGGCCTGCTAGGTGGTCTTCTTTTGAAAGAACGCTGAACAGGTTGGACACCATTGAGCCTCTTAGCTCATAACAGGCCTTGTATGTGGAGACATGGAAACACTTGTGCACATACTACTTAGCATCTTGCCTGTTGAAGAATATGTGGGTAATTGCATGGGCATATGGTATGCCAGTTATATCCCACTTCTTGCAACTATAGTATGCTTTGGCTAAGTCCACAGTGAAGCTTTACAGTCCATTTTTAACCTCAAACTGTGTATGACTTGCCCAACAAGAAAGCCACCTACTGCATGCAATCTTTTCCTTATGCAACCTCTTAAGCACATTAGGGCATATCTCTAATTGCACTTTCATGATCATTTGTCTATTCTCTTGAAACCTGATCATAAGATATAACCTGATGGACTCTAGCTGCAATCACACACAAACAATGAATCAAACAATGTATCAATCATAAATATCTAATTAACTGTTACTGAAAACACAAGATTCATACCATAGTAATTATAGGCTTAGATCTGAATTTCATTATCCTACTATTAAAACTCTCACACATGTTGTTCAGTACTGTATCAGTCAACCAATCCTCACTGAACATGTGTCTAGCCCATATGGTGGTTGAATGAATTTACAACCAATTGTGTGCATCCTCATCAATTTCCTTCAGTTCATCCATCACCCTATCAAACTCAGCTTTATAAGTAGCTTTGGCTACTTTCCAAAACAAGTCTTTGATCAGAACACCAGGATGGTTCTTCCTAAAATTGTTGTAGAGGTGTCTGCAGCAAATCCTATGCTAATATTGTGGCCAATTGTCAATGAAAGTCTGCACCAACCCCTATCAGTATAACAAGAAAATATGTGGTGTTAGTAACTCTATACATCCAATTGAAAGCTTTTGCGGAAGCAATATAAAACAAAAATCATATTTTCATTTAAAGATCGTTGTACCACACAACCATGGATTCTAAATAGAACAAAATTGCGTACCTCTCTTAGCAACCCAAGCGTGTTGCCTCCCAAGGTATTCACGTCTCTCTCTCTATTTCTTTTGAGTTTTCAGAAGACTGCAGTATCACACAGTAGTTCTGATGGCCAACGACTAAATATGATATTATAAAATCTTATTTTATAGTAGACTTCTAAAACCCTAGAGAGAGATTGGACGTGGGATCCTTAGGGATCCTAATCTTCAGCCGTAGGATTTTTTATCAATAACTTTTTGAACGTTATTGACTTATCTTGAAACTCTTTCCAAAATTATTTCTTAATTTTCTCAATCATATCAAGAAAATATCTGAACTTCTACATATTGCAATAATGTCCATCAACACATTGCAATTGACCCCTGAAGATTAGAGAATTACAAATGAGGTCCCATTTCATACAATTTTATATCTATGTCCTTCCACCATACTATATTCCCACAAGCCACTAGGACTGGATAAATATCATTGTCATGTCCCTAGCTTATGTGACCCTTAATTTCTTGATTTCATAATTTCTATTGGACTCAAAAATATTTATAAAAACTCTTTAAATATATATATATATACAATATTATATATATGAAAAAACATTTTTGAAAAATGTCACCGGCCGGTTTTGTTTTGAGTTCAACTTCAATATGAAAATCAACTGAATATACTATCTTCTTTAGAGACTGGTGGATTCATTGTTGAGCATTTATATATTTTACTCATTACATACATAACCCAATGTGTCTGTATATAGCTTTTAAAATTGGCATCACCAGTTGACATTGTCAAAGTTATGTGCATAATAAATAAATATACACAAACCCCTCATGTTTGAGGACAATAGAAAAATTGCGATAGAACAACCTTTTAAATAACAATGATCACTCCATAAGTTGTTCTTGATCGGATCCAATTCAGTGTATGTACTTGTTACATTACACCCACTTGTTTGCTTAAAGTCACTACTTCAATGATGGAGTAAATCATCCTATCATATAGCAGCACAACAAGTGTAGGCTTCAATGGTAATATTCAATTAATATCCACAGCCTAGAACAATTTAATAATATATGAAAAATCATTACTCCCTGTCTTTGGTTCCTTAACCATTAACATGATTTTTCCTACAGAGGTGACATCACATGCCACATTTAAACAATGAAATATACCTATAAAAATTATGAATGTGAAAATAGAATTTTATCATCAAATAAAAATGCACAATATTGTTTTTGAGGGCACATAATTCTAACAATCTCCCACTTGCACTCAAAACCAATCATACATGTATTTAATACCCATTGCTTCCAAATGTTTCTCAAACACTTTTTGAGACAATGCCTTTGTGAGTGGATCTGCAACATTATTGGCAGAGGCAATCTTTGTTATTGCTACATCACCTCTTTGTATAATATCACGTATCAAGTGATATTTACGTGCAATATGTTTTGTCCTTTGATGAGCCCTTGGTTCTACTGCATTTGCAGTAGCCCCATTATTGTCACAATAGATAGTAATGGGTGACTCAATAGAAGGAACAACTTCAAGTTCTTGAATGAACTTGCGAATCCACACAGCTTCCTTTGCAACTTCACTTGCAGCTATATACTCTGCTTCTGTAGTAGAGTCTGCAGTAGTATCTTGCTTGCAACTTCTCCAACTTATTGCTCCCTTGCCAAGAGTGAACACAAATCCAGAAATTGATTTTCTATCATCAATATCAGATTGAAAATCAGAATCTGTATACCCTTGGACAGTCAAATCCTCACCACCAAACACCAAGAAATAATGTTTGGTCCTATTTAAATATTTGAGGATATGTTTCACTGCTGTCCAATGCTCAGAACCTGGATTGGATTGATATCTACTCACAATGCTCACTGCATAACAAATGTCTGGTCTAGTGCAAAGCATTGCATACATGAGACTTCCTACAGTCGAAGCATAAGGATAGTTTCTCATTTTCTCTCTCTCTTCTTGTGTTTTAGGACACATTTGATTAGAGAGATGAATTCCATGTCTAAAAGGTGAAAACCCTTTCTTGGAATCTTGCATGCTAAACCTAGCCAATATCTTGTCAATATAATTGACTTGTGAAAGTCCCAATAACCTTTTCTTTCGGTCTCTAAACAATTTGATTCCGAGTATATAGGACGCTTCACCAAGATCTTTCATTGCAAAGTGACTAGATAACCATATTTTTATAGATGACATTGCTCCTACATCATTGCCAATGAGTAGTATGTCATCTACATAAAGAACTAAAAATGTAATAGTGCTCCCACTAACCTTTTTGTAAACACATGGTTCATCCATATTTTGTGAGAAACCAAACGATTTGATTGCCTCATCAAAACGGATGTTCCAACTACGTGATGCTTGCTTTAGGCCATATATAGATCTCATCAACTTGCACACTTTTGATTCTTGACCATGAGATATGAAACCTTCTAGCTGGTCCATAAAAATTTCTTCTCGAATGTGTCCATTCAAGAAAGCTGTTTTAACATCCATTTGCCATATCTCATAATCAAAATGTGCAGTAATTGACAATAGAATCCTTATGGACTTTAGCATGGCTACTAGTGAAAAAGTTTCCTCATAATCAATTCCAGCCTTTTGATTATACCCTTTTGCCACTAGCCTAGCTTTATAGGTCTCCACCTTACCATTAGGTCCTATCTTCCTTTTGTAGACCCATTTACAACCAATAGGCTTAATACCTTCTGGTTTGTCTACTAAGGTCCAGACCTGGTTGGTATACATTGAGTCCATCTCTGATTCCATGGCCCTTTTCCAATTCTCAACGTCCTTATCAGTCATTGCTTCTTGATAAGTAAAAGGATCATTATCATGCTCCTCTGACTCCATTAGATAAATCTCATTTAACAAAGTGAGTCTAACTGGAGGCCTGATAGTCCTTTTACTACGTCGAGTTTCTTGTATTTTGCTTGGTTCAGTAGGCACTATTACTTGCTCTTCATTATTCTCATTCAACTCAGCCATTGGGTTATCAATTTGTTCATCAAGAGAAACTTTTGCTCTACTTTCATTTAAGCTATAATCTTCCTCAAGAAAAATAGCATTCCTGCTCACAAACACTTTTTGCTCACTAGGATTGTAAAAATAGAAACCAGTAGACATCTTGGGATAGCCAACAAATAGACATCTATCACTCCTAAGTCCTAGCTTATCCATATTAGACTTTCTAACATGTGCTGGACAACCCCATATCTTTAAGTGATTTAGACTTGGTTTCTTACCAGTCCATAACTCATATGGGGTATTAGGAACTGATTTGGTAGGGACTCTATTTAATAAATAAACAGCAGTCTCCAAAGCATAACCCCAAAATGAAATTGGCAACTCTGACATGCTCATCATAGAACGAACCATATCTAATAAGGTTCTATTTCTTCTTTCAGCTACACCATTATGTTGAGGTGTGGCAGGGGGAGTCAATTGAGAAATAATCCCATTTTCCTTTAGATATTGCTTAAATTGATCCAAGAGGTATTCTCCTCCTCTATCAGAGCGAAGAACTTTTATGCATTTTCCAGCTTGTTTCTCAACTTCATTACGAAATTCTTTGAACTTTTCAAAGGATTCAGATTTATGTTTCATTAGGTACAAATAGCCATACCTAGAATAATCATCAATGAAAGTAATGAAGTAATAGAAACCACCTCTTGCCATGTGATTCATAGGACCACAAACATCAGTGTGTATTAATCCTAATACATCAGTGGCTCTAGCTCCCTTTCCTGTAAAGGGACTTTTGGTCATTTTCCCTTGTAAGCAAGGCTCACAAATTGGATAAGGCTCTACCTTCAAAAGATTCAATGGCCCATCCCTTACCAATCTATTGATTCGGTCAATATTGATATGACCAAGCCTTAAGTGCCACAAATAGGTAGGATTAACATCTCTTTTTCTTTTAAGAGATAACACACTGGCAGCAATATCATTCTCAACACAATTAATAGAATTATCAATAGAACTCAAAAAATAAAGACCATCTTGTAAAATGCCAGAAGTTACAAATTTATTATTAAACTTAACAACAAGTTTAGAAGTAAAAAGAAATGAATATCCTGAACAACCAAGTTTTGAAACTGAAACTAAATTTCTTCGCACTTCTGGCACATATAAGCAATCTTCTAAAACAAGAGTTCTACTAGAAGATAATTCTAAATAAAAGGTTCCAATGGCAGTGGCTGCAACAGTTGCACCAGTTCCCATCTTTAGGATCACCTCCCCTTCATTTAGCCTTCGGGTCTCCTTGAACCCCTGCAACACATTGCAAATGTGTGAGATTGTACCAGAATCTACACACCAAGAATCAATGGACCATCCATTAAATTTGTTTCAATAACGAGCAAATTAGGCATACCTTCTTCAGGTTTGTCATTCTTCAGAGAAGCCAAATAATGGCGACAGTTTCTCTTCCAATGACCAGGCTTACCACAATGGAAACAATTTCCTTTTACTTTCTTTTTCTCAGTGTCCTTATTCACTTTGTCACCTTGAGCCTTATTGAATGACTGAGACCCTTTTCTCTTAAAGTTCTTACCCTTAGGCTTAAACTTAAGAGAAGAATCAGATTTTCAGCCAACATTACAGTAGGCTTTTCTTTCTTGATGAGATCCTCAGCTGCTTTCAACATATTGAGCAGCTCTGACAATGTTACTACCATCTTATTCATGTTATAGTTCATGATAAACTGATTAAAAGAATCAGGTAAAGATGCTAGGATCACATCAACTTGGGTCTCACTATCAATTTCTGCACCAAGTATATCCAGTTCATTGATGAAAGAAATCATCTTCAGGACATGTTCCCGAACTGGAGTTCCTTCCACCATTTTGGTGGACATGAGATTTTTCATAGCAGTTTGCCGTGCACTTCTGCTTTGTTCTCCAAACATCTCTTTGAGGTGCAGCATCATATCTTGTGCTATAACTAGGCCTTGGCATTGTTTTTGCAACACATTGGTCATAGAGGCCATTATGTAGCATTTAGCCATTTCATCAGCCTCATGCCACTTATTAAATGCATCTCTTTGCGCCTCAGTGGCATCAGCTAAAGCAAGTTCTGGTGCCTCAGTATTAAGGACATGAGCTATCTTATCAGCAGTGAGAACAATGATTAGGTTCCTTTTCCAATCTACATAGTTTGGTCCAGACAATCAATTTTCATCCAAAATCTTAGCTAAGGGATTAAAATTGGTCATAATGAATCTGCAAAATAATACAAAATAATATTTTCACATACATATATCCATCATATTCAGGTTTTTGAATAACTAATGGTACCTCCCACAAGAACAAAATATCATAGATTCCCAGAACAGAATATAACAATTATATTCATAAATAGTTCGAAGTGGGCATCGGGAACCCTTACCTTGCATGCTCCAATAATTTCTTTTGAAATATACTGTGCACACCATATAAAGGCAAATAGATACTATTCATCATAATTTCATCTCATGTTTCTAATTTTATTTAATTTATCTATGACTCCCGATTTACTTTTGGCCTCCAAATCAAACATGTTTTACACTATTTTAGTGGTCATGTTTATTTGGATAAGTGCAAACCATTATCTAAGTGTGATATATGTACTAGTATGATTATGTTGCTATTTTAGCCACACTCCCACCAGTCATACACACACCTGTCTTCCCAAGAAGTAAACAAGAGGAACTACTAAACCAAAATCAAGTCTATCCTTTTGGCTTCAACAAAATTTTAATTTATAAGAACCTTTATTCACCGACAATGGAGGGCCATAGGAATTATTCTATAAAATTATCCTATTTAGCACTTAACATATATCAACACTGGGATACAACTGTAAAGTGAGTCCATGCACTAAATATCATTCTTTATGTGTCTAACACAACTCCCACCAATTGAGATTCAATACTTTAATTCGGCAATACTCAAGATTTTATCAATATAAAAGGGTGAGTCAATGAACCAATATATATCAATATAGGTTACACAGATAAGCACATATACATGCATGTAGGTTCATAATAGACAATCTATCAAAGACAATCTATAACATAAAAGACAATCTATGAAGCCTACATATGAAACCATAAAAGGACAATCTGTAAAGCATGTATAGGCTACGGCGCACAAAAGCAATATACAATATATAAGGCATAAGAGACAATCCATGAAGCCTACACATGAAACCTAATCTATAAAGCATTTGGAGGCTTACAACACTACTACGGCGCACAAAAGCAAGGTATTTTAATTGATGTTCTCCACTTCACCGAATGAAAATATTTAACATATCACATATGTATCTCAATCACAGCATATAGGAAACATATCTCAGCAAGCATATTGATATTAAATAATAAATTAAAATCCATGATTAATTGTGGTTTGCTCTAATACCACTGAAAGCTTTTGTGGAAGCAATATAAAACAAAAATCATATTTTCATTTAAAGATCGTTGTACCACACAACCATGGATTCTAAATAGAACAAAATTGCGTACCTCTCTTAGCAACCCAAGCGTGTTGCCTCCCAAGGTATTCACGTCTCTCTCTCTATTTCTTTTGAGTTTTCGGAAGACTGCAGTATCACACAGTAGTTCTGATGGCCAACGACTAAATATGATATTATAAAATCTTATTTTATAGTAGACTTCTAAAACCCTAGAGAGAGATTGGACGTGGGATCCTTAGGGATCCTAATCTTCAGCCGTAGGATTTTTTATCAATAACTTTTTGAACGTTATTGACTTATCTTGAAACTCTTTCCAAAATTATTTCTTAATTTTCTCAATCATATCAAGAAAATATCTGAACTTCTACATATTGCAATAATGTCCATCAACACATTGCAATTGACCCCTGAAGATTAGAGAATTACAAATGAGGTCCCATTTCATACAATTTTATATCTATATCCTTCCACCATACTATATTCCCACAAGCCACTAGAACTGGATAAATATCATTGTCATGTCCCTAGCTTATGTGACCCTTAATTTCTTGATTTCATAATTTCTATTGGACTCAAAAATATTTATAAAAACTCTTTAAATATATATATATATATATATATATATATATACAATATTATATATATGAAAAAACATTTTTGAAAAATGTCACCGGCCGGTTTTGTTTTGAGTCCAACTTCAATATGAAAATCAACTGAATATACTATCTTCTTTAGAGACTGGTGGATTCATTGTTGAGCATTTATATATTTTACTCATTACATACATAACCCAACGTGTCTGTATATAGCCTTTAAAATTGGCATCACCAGTTGACATTGTCAAAGTTATGTGCATAATAAATAAATATACACAAACCCCTCATGTTTGAGGACAATAGAAAAATTGCGATAGAACAACCTTTTAAATAACAATGATCACTCCATAAGTTGTTCTTGATCGGATCCAATTCAGTGTATGTACTTGTTACATTACACCCACTTGTTTGCTTAAAGTCACTACTTCAATGATGGTATAAATCATCCTATCATATAGCAGCACAACAAGTGTAGGCTTCAATGGTAATATTCAATTAATATCCACAGCCTAGAACAATTTAATAATATATGAAAAATCATTACTCCCTATCTTTGGTTCCTTAACCATTAACATGATTTTTCCTACAGAGGTGACATCACATGCCCCATTTAAACAATGAAATATACCTATAAAAATTATGAATGTGAAAATAGAATTTTATCATCAAATAAAAATGCACAGTATTGTTTTTGAGGGCACATAATTCTAACACCAATATGGTAATGCATATAGATAATATGGTGTTAGTAACACTATACTACAATATGGTAATAAAGCTACATACCTTCTGCTAGTCTGATATAAATGTCCATCTTGTGTTCGGGGTCTGCAAGTAGTAGATATATGAACCAAGTCTAGGAGTCTTTAATTTTAGCCTCCACTACAGCATATGCAAGTGGGAAGTACTTTTCATTAGGATCTCTAACAACTGCTGTAATTAATTGCCCACTTGACTTAGCCTTCAAATGGCAGGCATCCAAACCAATGATTGGCCTGCATCCAACCATAAACTCTATCTTGCAACCTTCTAGGCATATGTACAACCTCTTAAAATAAGAAACCCCACAGACCAAGTCCATCTCAGAAGCCAAATCACCTTCATTGAAGGTATGTACCTTCATAAGTATCGTATTGCCAGGACTAGCCCTCCTCAACTCCTCATAATACTCCCAAAGCTGATCGTACTACTATGTGTATGCCCTATCAACATATTCTCTTACCTTCTCCCTAGCCTTGCTAGCTTTTCCTGCACTTATGTTTAGTTCAAACTTCTCATGTACAACATTTTGGATGTCTTTTAGCTTCATGTTAGGTTGTCTTTTCACCTTTTTCATCAACTTCTTCCCAATGTATAGCAAAGTGCACCTTGAATTCTTATAACTCCTAGAGCATGTGTGATCCAAATTCAGTGTTCTTAGTTGGTAGCTCTTCTCCCCTGGCACCTTTGTTAGATAGGCTACAAACTTTTAGTTTTCCTAGCAAATTGCTTTTACCCTCTGCAAAACATTTTTTTGTAAATCTGATCCCCCAGCCACCATGAACTACATACTCAGTTATAGCTTTTTTGAATTGCTTAGGTGTTGTGAACAACATATCTTTCTCAAATCTGATATGTTCAGCCTTAGCAACTGGCTTAAACACTGGGAAGATCCTCTTTTGCTCAAGTTTCCGTCCCCTTCCCTTTCCCACATGTGTTTTCAGTTCATCCTCAGAGTTATCATCACTATTATCCCCAATCTCATCATTAGATGGTGATTCCTTAAGACTGTGCAACTCCTCACTCTCATAATCAAAGTTCATTACACCAGCACCCATTTGTACTGGTTCAACAACATCCTCATCATCATCATTACCATCCCAATTGTCACTACTATCCTCAACAAATTCCCTTTCATCAGGGTTCACAATATCTTCATCCTCCAAGCCACTTCTCCCACTAGTACCTCCTCCACTGTCACTGTTATTAGCTATAGCCTTGTCCTTAAATGGGTGCTGAGTCACATTTTCCTTATCTGCTCTTCTAGAATACACCTTTGCAGCATTAGGCTCAACAACATCATCATTATCAACCTCCTTAATAATAGGTGTTTTACCTTCTCTCCTAGAGTAGGCTTGTTCAACATCTAGTTCAATGGGATCCTCATTATCATTGTTATGATCTTCATCACTAATGTATATATCATTACTACCATAAAAGCTGTAAAAGCCATCCTCATCATTGTCAACATCTTCACTACCACCATCATTACTACTGTCATCATCATAATAACCTAAAAGGTTTTGCTCCACTACCAATGGCTGCACATCTTCCCCAATATCCTCACTTTCATCAACTAGTATAGGATCATCCACTGGGTGCTTTACAAACACATGAATCTCTTCATGACCCATCACTAAATCTGTCATGAACATGGCATTATGATCATCAACTATCAAATGGAACTTAGCTCTCTCTTGATCCTTACCAAGCATTTTATACCAAAGCCTGCTCACAGAGGTGTATCCAAAGTCCCTGCATGTACTCTCAATCTCTGTCTTGGACCACCTATTAGGGTCACAATTTTCCACTACATCCACTTTACTTCCCACATATTTTCAAGGGTTATCAGTAAAATACCACCATGATGCATAGAAAAACTAAATAGGTCATCCATGCTGCATGCAAAACACATATAAACCATTTAAATAATATTGGCTAAATTCCAAAACAACACTCATTAGTTGACAAAATAGCACACATTATATAACATTATTTAACATATCAACACTCATCATTCCACAGTCTATCTTAGCTGTTTTGAATTATAAAAATATTAGAAATGCACATTATCTTCAACAGGGGAATAGAGGGACCACATTGGAAAGCACAAATAAACACATATTAAACAACAATGTCATAAAAAACAAACATATGCATAGTAATCCATAAACAAACACATGTTATCATTATATAACATAAAATCACTTTCATAATGACTCAGCATTTTGGTCCACCAATTCAGTATCACCAATATGCTTTTCCCACACATATTTGACAATATACATCAGACACATAATCAACCATTTTGAAATATAATAATGTTAGGAAAATATCACTATCTTTAATAAGGGAAAATAGGGACCACACTGGAAGCCACAAACAAACACATACCCAGACAGGGACCAACAAACAGTCAAAAGTCACTAAACAAAATAAAGTCAAAAATCAAACAATCCAGATACAAAGTAACATTGTGGCCTTTATGAATAATATAAAGCTATATATAAGGACACATATAGGAGAGAGAGAGAGAGAGCCAATACTTGTGTGTTTGGTTTCAGTTCATAGAGACAGAGGTCTCATTGCTTTTCTTTTCTTTGCTATTTCAAGAAAAATGGGGTTAGGTTTCACTTTAGGAATCTCTGTGTGTTGGCTTTAGAAAAGGATTTGGGTTTGGCTTTAGAAACTGAGATGGATTCACCACAAGAAAATCTCGGATGGGTTTGTTTATTTGCACATGGTGGGGATGGGTTTGGGTATTTGCATTTCTGGGTTGTGGGAGATGGTTGATGTTGTTTGCTATGGTGATTTGAGAGTTATGGTGATTTGAGAGCTATGGTGGTTTGATCAACGGTTCATAGATATTGATGGCAATTTCAATTCGAGATAGAGGTGGTTTGACTGAGGGTTCACAGAAAGAGAAGATGGACTGATTTGGGGGTTCACAGAAAGAGAAAATGCACACGCGCCATAAGTGGTTGAAGTGATGGTCATGTGTGAAATAAAGGGGCGGGAAACCCATATGGCATGGGTGATAACTGCCATGGTGGATTTTTAATGATATTTTAATTCCTTCATCAGCCACGTCAAATATTTCCATCTGTTGACTAACAAAAAGGACGAAAATAACACACATTAATTGGTTTAGGGACTAAAAGTGATGAAATGTAAATGTAAGAACCCAAATACAAATCCTTAAAAGGGAATCGTACAAAGCCCATAAGTCCCAAACTTCATAGACTTAAGTGACCTCAAGGTTCATAAGGACTTGTAAAGTTTAGACCCATGGATCAATGTACAGCCATAAAGAAATACAACAAAACAAGGCCACTACTTTCTAGGAACTTGACCTAAGTTCTATATTTTCACTATAATTTCCAATTTTCTTTCTTTCCTTTTGCTTTTCTCTTTTTACTGTTTTTCTTTTTTGTTCTCTACTTCTTGTTCCTCTTCTATGGCTGATACCTTCCCTTTTATACTAATCTTGGAGGGGCTCAAAATTAATATCTTCTCCCTTTGCCTTCATCTTGCCTGTTGATAGCTTGCGGCGGTCGACCACCCTGTGTGGCGACGCACGCACCTCCGACCCCTAGAAGGGGCAGTTGCATAGGCTTGGGTGCTGTAAAGAGGGTAAAAAGGAAAACCTCTGGTGTGTGATTGAGTTGAGTCATTTTTAATTGATTATTACCAAAGGTTATGAAATCGCCACCAATCATTGGATTTTTCTAGGTGTGATTGGTCACCTGACTCTATTCGATTTTATTACCAATCCTAGGCTAAGAAAAAAGACATTTTTTTTCCTAATCTAAATGGATGGTAAAAAGTCTTAATTCTTGAATTCCGAAGTCTGGTTACATGTGGGAAAGGGGAAAGGTATTAGGCACCCCACATCGCCTATTGTGAGACAGTCCTTTATACTAGTAAATTCTTAATTTTTGGTCATTAGCAGATAAAACAAGCTATTGGAATTAGCATTTAGAGCTTTAAAAGAATCGGCCTTTGAGGTTTGATTTGAAAAAGGGGTGGGAAGGACTTTATTGATGCTTTGCTAGCGCATTTGGAATTTTTACCAAATTTCCATCACGAAAATTTGTCAGCATTTCGGGTCAGGTGCGTTGTAGCACACAAAACACTATTCTCACCAAGCTTTTGTAGGGAGAATATGGCAAAAGATGCCACATTTCCATGGCGAAAATCCAGCAAAGTTTCACGTTAAGTGTGCTATGGTGCATTGGTAGGGTTTCATTCTGATGTATACTGCATGCGTTAGTGTGCTCGGATTAAGGCAAGCTGAGGCTCACCGAAGCACTAAACACCTAATGCATGTCGCATACATAAGGAAACTAATGTCACTAGCTGATATGGATAGAGGCAATCGCACACGTGGTAGGTCATGCACCCTATGAAGCAAGAATATGCATCTACAACACAAGCCTTGAATACATACCCACACTCGAAGGTTAAGAGCATCCATGATTAGAAAGGGGTTACGTTCCTAACAGTCAATGCCTTGCAACGATCAACCACCTTATGTAGTGACGCTCATGCCTTTCGCAGAGCTTGGGTGTTATGAAAGAAGGGTAGACCTCTGGTGTGTGATTAAATTGAGTTAATTTTAACCTATTATTACCAAAGGTAGTGAAGTCGCCCCCAATCATTGGGTGGTGTTATTGGTCATCTGACTCTATTTTATTTTATTACTAGTCCTAGGCTAAGAAAAATGGTCGTTTTTCCTAATCTAATACGGATGGTAAAAAATCTTGATTCTTAAGTTTGAAAGTCTGGTTATGTGTGGGGAAGGTGTTAAGCACCCTACAATGCCTATCCGGAAACAATACTTTGTTTTTGGTAAAATCTTAATTTTTAGACATTGGTAGTTGAAAACAAGCTATTGGCATTAGCTTTCAGGGCTTTAAAATAATTGGGCTTTGAGGCTTGATTTTGAAAGGGGTGTGGCCTTTATCAATGCTTTGCTAGCACATTTGGAATTGTTGCCAAATTTCCACGATGAAAACCAGCAATATTTCGCCTTATTTTCATGGCGAAAATTCGATAGCATTTCGCCTTAAGTGCATCATAGCATATAAAACACTATTCTCACCAAGCTTTTGCTGTGTGAATATGACAAAAAGATGCCTTATTTTCACGATGAATATCTGGCAGAGTTTTGCGTTTGGTGCATTATGGTGCACCGGTAGGGTTTCGTACCTATGTATATGGCATGCGTCAATATGTTCATACTAAGGCAAGCTGAGGCTTACAAGAGCATTAAACATATTGACACGTGTTGCATACACGGAGAAACCAATGTCACTAGTTGACATGGATGGAAGTAATCTCATTGTGACAATCATGCATACAATGTAGCATGTATATGTATCTACAACAGTTGCCTTAAATGCATACCCACGCCCCAAGGTCAAGAGCACCTATGATCATGAGGAGAGTACCCTCCTAACCATGGGAGTCCATCATGCAAAGTGCATGACCATCTTTAAACAAAAGATATATATATATATATATATATATATATACAAGCATGCATAATGCAAGCACACAGAGTAGGAAAGTAAAACCAAACATTACAACGTCCTAAGGGTATGACCCAAGCAAGGTACAAGAAAAGCAAAGATCAATCATTGCTGTTGGGGACATATTTTTATGTAATTGGCATATCCTTTCACAAAACATACTTTATTTGTATTTGGGTAAATCTAAGTAGGTTCAAGATGATCATTACAAGTGGTTAAATTGAAAACATGAAGACTACTCAAGAACTGCTCAAGAAAAGTGCAAATCTGCAAGCCTCGATACCTCCTCGACAAAATCTCGATCTGTCGAGATTCATTAAATCTCGATAGATGTCTCGATCGATCGAGCTTACGGGTTTTCAGATTATAGCCAGCAATGTTTTTATTCTAAAAGGCTATTTGTTTATGGGTTTGTATAATCCTTATTGGACTAGGAAAACCCAAGGTTTGTGTATACCTATTTGGAATAGGAGAGCCCATTAAGCTCCTATTTAAAGGAGGTGGGAAAAAGAAAAACCTAACCCTAGAGAGCTTCATAAGGTTTTCTTTTTGAAACCCTAGCCTCCTCCTACAGAAGAAAGAGTTCTTGCTGCGTTTCTTGTACGCCTTTGGGTTCTGTAACCAAGCAAAGTCTCTTGCACCAACATTGAAGATCATATTGGTGTTTCTATTTGAAGCTGTTGCAAATCAACTACAACAATCAAAGGGTTGCTGTGGAGTTAGTCACGTACTTGGATTCGTGCAAAGGAGTAAGCCGCGTACTGGGATCCGCGCATGAAATTGGTTAGTCATGTACTTGGGAGCCATGCATCAGAAAGGGGAACTGTCACTACAGAACAAGTCCAATTGGGTATTGGGGTAAGGGTTCAACTGTAGGTTGGTAAGGTACTTGGATTCCTTTACTTGTAACCGCTTGTTGTGATAATAGTGGAGTTTCGGGAGTAGTGACCTGAAAATCACCCGGTAGGGTTTTTACCATTAGGTTTTCCCTATTCGTAAACAAATCACCATGTTATTTATTTTCCGCTGCATATTTAGTTTATTGGTGATTTGTTTGTGCTACCATGCGTTTGCATGATAAATTGATTAATTAATAACTTGGCTAATTAATTAATTAATTTCTATCACAAGGGGTCATTCAGTTTGTGGCCTATCAATTGCCATACCCAAGGAATGTGGCCCAAGCAAGGTACAAGAATGATAAATAAGACATTGCCTACATCTAAAGGGTATGGCCCAAGCAAGGTACAAGGAATGTAAAGATCAGACATTGCCATACCCTAAGAATGCCGCCCAAACAAGATACAAGGAAAGAAATCCCTAGTCTAAAAAGCAATAGACATGATTCTAAAGAAAAAGGCTAAGAGAGAAAGAGAAAGGAAACCACTCAGAGAGGTTAAGCCTCTTAATCTACTAATCAGTGCCCTTTTTGGGCTTGCTCCTTTTGCTTGCATTTTTGCCCTTTTTGCTTGCATTTTTAGAAGTAGCACCCTCTCTCCAAGCGTGTACATGCAACAAACAAAGAAAACACAAAACCAGCGGACAAGCAAAGAAAAAGTAAAGAAACAAAGAAAGCCCTAAACAAACAAGCAAAAGAAGAATGCAAAGGGAAAGAGAGCATATAAAGGAGCAAACAAGCATGTTATCAAACAAGCAAACATGAGAGGGTGTCCTGGAAGGACAAATGTAGGTTTAGATTTGTTGTTCATAGTTCCATTAGACTGGAGTACAGACGACACATGTGCCATCAAGCAAGCTTCCTAAAAAGGACTCGGGATTCTGTGTTCAAAGACGGGTGTGAACCTGCGCGAAATCATAGGTAGGAACTAAGCTTGATGATACAAACATGTACACAAAGACATAGGCTTGAACAAGTAAACAAAGATGCAAAGATGCAAACAAAACAAAGAAAGTCAAACAAGAGAGGCTAAGCATGTTATCACACAAAGGGGAAAGCTAATCATGTTATAAGGTACAAACAAGGTTAACATGAGAAACCCTAACATGCAAAGCTAAACAAAAAGAGAGAAAGGCAAGTGGCAAGAAAACCAAACATCACAAAGATGTGCTCTCACACATAATTACATCCAAACAAGCCACAAAATGGAAAAAGGATGCAACCAAACAAACAAAGAAGCACCAAAGGTGCAAGCAAACAAACCCACAAAAGGAAGACAAACAAGAACATGGCAAAGACCTAGATCTAAGCATACAAGCACGGATCTAAAGGATAAAGCATGGAAAAAAGCAAACGAAGCACAAACATGCAAAAAGGAACTAATCCAAACCCTTTATTGAAACTTGGGTGTATCACTAGATCTAGATCTACACCCTACCCAAAAGCCAAATGCAAGGAAAAGGCACAAATAAGATGTACAAAAGCTAAAAAGCACTAGGCATAGTGTCCAAAAAAAAAAAAAGAAGCTTTAAGCACATAAACATGGCAAGAGGCACAAAAACATGGCAAAGAGCAAAAATAAGAAATTTAGACATATCCTAACCCAAGAAGGCTAGGCCAACAACATAAAAGCGATGAAACATATTAAGAAAGCAAGTAGACTTGCTAGGAAGCAAGATAAAGCAATAAACATTCTAGGAAAAATAAAGAAAGCAATAAACATGCATAAAATCAAATGGGTGTAGATTGTAGCTAAAAAGCTACATCTTCACCACTAAACCTAAAATCCAAGGTAGATGGACCAAGGAGAGAGAGAGATGAGATCAAGAACACTATTTCTTGATTGATGGGAAAGATGAGAAATCAAAGGTTTTTGTTTGTGTTTTCAGAGAGAATTTAGAGAGAGAGAGAGAGAGAGAGAGAGAGAGAGAGAGAGAGAGAGAGAGCACTGCCTAAAAAAAATGCTCTAAAAATATCCAAATTATTATTATTTTTTATTTTTTGAAATCTAGGGGGTTTTGGGGGTATTTATAGCTGATTTGTGACCTTTTAGCTTCTAGTGGTGCTTGAAGGTGCATCGGGGCTGGTTGTTAACGTCAGCACTCTTGTCCGGTCCCGGTTCTGATTTCAATTGCTTACTTGAAGGCTTTCTCAAACTCGATTGAGATAATCTTGGTATCAATTGATATGTACGAATGTCTAGTTTCCAGAACACTTGATAATTTGGAAATCCAACGGTCAAATAAAAAGTTATGGCCTTGGGAAGTGAGCTGATGCACCCAACACGGTTTGCAAGCTATCTCAACTGTTTTAACTCTGATTTCGACCCATGAATAGTGGTTGGAAAGGGAATTCAAAAATAATCGCAATGACATTGGTTCCAAACCATTCTGAGGGATGGATCAAAATTAGGTTTTTGGGTGCTTCTAAGAGTCAACCTCAGGTCAAAGTTGACAAAAATCTCCAACAAGCTCGGGTTTGATGTAAAAACATGAAAAATGTTATTTTGGGGTGGTCTTGACTAACTTTGACTTTTGTTTAACCCAAGATTGACCAGGGGCAATTTGGATAATTTGACCTAAAGAGGCACTTTGAGTGCTCTAATGCCCAAACGGGTTATACAATGTCAATTTAGATGTTCTCATAGTCCCCTGGTGAAAAATTAATATTTTTTGAATTTTTAGGGTTCGGCATGCAAATCTAGGGCAGAAAAAATATGGTATCTATAACTGCCCCTTCTTTATTTGACATCTTGATTGCAATGAGAGGTGTAGGATAACAAACGTAATTTTGCATTTTGTTGCCCCCAAATTGCGCGCAAAAAATTGCACCGTTTATGGGCGAAAACCGGTTTTACCCTGATAAGGGTGAGCTACTGCAGAGGATATGAAAATCTTTTTTCTTGGATTTGGAAACTTGGCATTGAGTAGAAACTCCTTTTTTTTTTTTTTTTCAAAAAAAAAAAAAATTTTATTTAGCTAGGCAACGCTACCTAGCGGCCCTTGAATGTGCATAGGTCATCCCCGGCTGCCCTTGAATGTGTGTAGGTCATCCCCGGCGGCCCTTGAAGGTGAACCAAGCAATCCGTTCGTATGGGTGACTATAAATTGGCCTCTAAGCTCATTTTTGGCCACTTTAACCTCATTTCTCACTTTTCTCACCCAAAAACTTCTTCCTTGAGGTAAGTGTCCATTTCGTTTTCTTTTCATTAATTCTTGCAAATATGTTAGTAGCAATGCAACTAAGAAGCATGCTAGAAATTATTTTATTTTCGGCATTTATATTTTTTTTTTATATCATTTATGCTGTGATGATGTTGGAAAATATTTTTGTTCACATGCATAAGTAGATTTGCAAACATAAACATACTTCCATACATTCACATTTGCATACATGCATGCATAAAGATGTACATGCAACATAGATAAACATGTAAATGTGGGATGCTATGAAAACACAGTTAAAGACTATGAAAACTATGAGAAATGCTAGGCAAAACATAATTAACGCTATGCATGATAAAACGAAACATTTAGAAAATTTAAAACAACATGATGATTAAAACAATTTTGATTTGAAGGGGAAGCTTCAAAATTAGAGTAGTTTTGGAAACGTGGGATTAAACGAGCACCGTTAGATCAAATCCCAAGAGAGAAATTTTGGGTAAAAATATTATTAAACGAGCGTCATCGAATCAAATCCTCGAAAAGATGAAATTCAGCGATTGTCATCGAGTGATTTTTGGGAACAGAGCTAAACGAGCATTGCTGAATCAAGTTCTAGAGGAGAGTTAGGGATTGCGATCTAGTAACTCTAAAAACAGGTGATCGTGATGCACAAGGCATGGAATTCTCAAACCTTGGGTTAAACAAGCTCTGTCAAATCAAACCCTCATGAGATTGAATGAGCACTATCGAATCAAATCTCGAAAAGATAGATAGGATTAATTGAGCACTACTGAATCAAATCCTAGAAAGGAATTATAGACCACCATCAGATAATTCTGAAAAGGAGAGCGTGACTCATAGGGCGTGGAATACTCAAACCTTGGGTTAAATGAACTCCGTCAAATCAAACCCTCATGAGATTAAATGAGTGCTGTCGAATCAAATCTCAAAAAGATGAAAATCAGCGATCGTCATTGAGTGATTTTTGGGAACAGATTTGAATGAGCACTATAGAATCAAGTTCCGCGAAGATTTATGGACCTTTGTTCGATAATTCTTGGAAGGCAAGCATAGCTATCCAAGCCACGAAAATGCTTAGCCCTGGGTTAAACGAGGATAGTTGAATCAAACCCTTGGAACAAAACTTTAGATAACGACAAGATTGAGATAGGATTAAACAAGCATTGCCAAATCAAATCCTAAGAGAGAGAAAAAAAATGATAAAAATAGGATTAAAAGAGCATTGCTGAATCAACCCTCAAAAAGATATTTTTGATAAAAATGGAATTAAACGAGCATCGTCAAATTAAATGCTGAGAGAGAAATTTTGATAAAAATACGATTAAACGAGCACTGTCAAATCAAACCCTGAGAGAGAAATTTTGACAAAAATAGGATTAAACGAGCACTGTTGAATCAAACCCTAGAGAGAAATGTTGATAAAAATTGGATTAAACGAGCATTGTCAAATCAAACCATGAGAGAGAAATTAGCAAAGAGTATGCTAGGTACGATCATGCATGATATGCACTAGGTAGTAAGGTTAAACATACTTACTTGTTTATTTGCATCACCATTTAATCTGGACTTGATGACTAACCACAAATTTGTTTTGCAGATTATGCCTCAAACATCAAGGTTTAGCGGGGATCACGAGAAGAATCCTGCCATTGTTTCATCCAGAGTAGACTCATCCAGCTGTGACGAGGACACACTTTCAACTAGCAGTCGAGTTGCCTGGGCTTTTCAGAGTCACTATGAAAGGGGTTGAGATGACATCACGCTCTGAAGGGGCATTGGCATTGCATCACGCACTCGGAGCCGATGTTCAGTTGAGATAGCTAGTGTTTCCTTACAGTCCTGTACAGCTTTCGGAGTTGGCCCCTCACGAGTTGCTCGTCCCAAGGATAGGCGAGGTTTAGAGGGTGATGATCTTAAGGATGAGATCATGTTTGACTTAAAGGAAAATTTAGAGGCCGATGATATAGCTGGGCCAACCCTTGGTGCTCCTAGACACAACACTTACCGGTCGAGATACCTGCTAAGTTAGGCTCGGGTAGAGGCCTGTACTGATGAGATAGATGAGAGTATAAGAGATACTCATCTGCAGCATGGGTTGAAGACGCATCCTTTCGCTCAGGCTCGGAGGGCCTAGGTATGCTCTATATATATATATATATATATATATATGCGCTAACAAATAGCTTCTCAATGCTTCTTAATGCAGGGACCTGTGAAGTGCTGTGGACGGGATGCGCAGTCCACATTTTGCGAGAATTTGTTTGATAGGGAGACCCATATGCGTTATCGCACCTTCCTAATCGATCAACATGGTTTTGGTATGAAACGGACATGGTATATGTATTATCTACAAAAAGGGGTATACATAATGTACATATGTATATTCATATGTACACAAAGGTGAATATAGATGTACATACGTATATACATGTATACATATATATATTTTTTAAATAAATGGCTGTGTTGGTATGACACAGACATGGTATATGTATTTTCTACAAAAAAAATAGGCATACATACATACATATATTCATATGCACACAAATACACACATGTGGGTGCATATAGATGTACATTCGTATATACATGTATACGTGTAGACTCCGTAATTTGTACCCGTTACGACTTGGACCTCTATTCCCCTAATGATGTTGGAATTCTAAAGCTCAAGGTTGGTTTAGGGCCTGATCAGATTGAAATTAACTTGAGGAAAGTGTTTTCAAAAAAATATAACTCTTTTATGAACTAAATAAGCTTTTTTGGAAAAGCAAGGCCACGGAAACCCTAGGGTGTGCGCATGCATACACGCGTATGTGTGCTCATCTCAAGCTCTGCGTACGCATGCTTAATGGATGTGTAGACACTGAATTTTGCACCCATAATTTAACCTTGGAAGATGACCAAAATAATCATTCTAAGTACCCCAAAAATCATAATTGCATTTCATGCATTAAATCATTCATCACATATCAGAAAAATGATCTTGAGATTCTAATGATTATGATGATATGTCCGATTTCTAAATCGGACCGTCAGATTGAAAGATATCACAAGATCAAATTTTCACGGTCTGCATACGTTCATTTGGGTAAAACTGATCACATGTGATTAAATGCAATTAATTTTGATTGGTTAGCAATTAAAATTAATTAGATAAATTTATGTGATTGGTTGTTGATTTTAATTAAAATTAAGTTTGGTTGCATGAGAATAAAATGAATAATCTTATAATGTGGCAATTGAGTTGATAATTAGGTTTTTACGGTAATTATCTTTTAGATAATTATTTTTAAGGATTTAATTATCAAATTAAAATGGATTTTATTAAGAATACAAGTCTAAAATACATCCAAGTATGATTCCTAGCTCAGAAAAACGCCCTAAAAAGAGTCCAAAACGTACATGAAGACGAAACTAGGTGAAGCACTAAGTAGTGCCAACTGGCATAAATTTTGAATTGGGCCCAGATGCATTTGGTTCGGGTTTAGACTCATCAAATTCAATTTTTTAGGGATAAGACTTGACCCAATTTGTGTCTATTTTCTAAGCAACCCTAGCTTGTTTTTTAAGTAGGTACATCTCTATAAATAGAGGAGAAAACCCAGAATTTAGCACCCCTCTCTCCCTTTATGTAAAAGAAATTCTAGAAGTTTTGGTTTAATAATTTCTTTTCTGTTAAGTGACCCTATTTTAGACCTCAAAGTGATTCATTCTATTTAATTTCTAAAATAATCCCCTCTTGTAGAACACATTCATGCATGTATGTTCTTATTTTACTTCTCATAAACATGCTTTCATTTCCGCTTTATCTCCTATGAACATGTATTTGCTTCTTTCATTGTTTTTATAATTGTGTTCTTAATACGTTAATGCATGCTTCTCCTTTTGAAAAATTCACATGATTAGTTTAGATTTTAATATGTTGATTGATTAACCTGCATAGATCTAGGGTTGAATTTCTTCTTAAAATCTTAGATTTGCAAGAAAATCCATCATAAAATTTCACTCTTTTCTTTCCCAAAAACTAGATCTATGCTTTTCATAAAAATTTGATTTGTGCTTTCTTTCCCAAAAATCAAAACTATGCTTTTCATAAAAATCTTATTTGTGTTTTCTTTCTAAAAAATCAAATATGTGCTTTTCATAAAAATTTGATTTGTGTTTTCTTTCCCAAAAACCAGATTGTGCTTTTCATAAAAATCTTATTTGTGTTTTCTTTCCCAAAAATCAAATCTATGCTTTTCATAAAAATCTGATTTGTATTTTCCTTCCCAAAAACTAGATCGGTGCTTTTTATATAAATCCATTATATATTTTCCAAAACAAAAACTAGATCTATTCCTTTTCATATAAATCCAATCTATATTCTTCAAAACAAAAACCAAATCTGTGCTTTTTACGTAAATCCAATCTCTGTTTTCCAAAATAAAAACCAAATCTGTGCTTTTCATATAAATCTAATCTATATTTTTCAAAAACAGGACCAGATTTGTAATTTTCTACCAAAATAAGCATTTTCATAAAAAAATCTATTTTCTCTTACATTTATAAAAATAAAACCAGATCTGAATTTTTATAAAAAACTCACTCTTTCTCACCATGGAAACTTAGATCTAGATTTTTAATCAAGCAATCTCATCAAACCTTTTTCATACAAAATAAGATTGCAAATCAAAGGCTCTTAAATAGTATTTTAACCCTAGATCTAGAATTTGACATGGCATTTGTTGCATATCATTTAATATTTTGAATATGGGTATTTACTGATTATTTGAAGTCAAGAAGACTGGATTCTGTCTGGGTAGAATGGGTGCCAAACACCTTCCCATTCTGTAACCTAACCCCCAAACCATAGATCTTAGGTTCGTAGAATAAAGTTTTATCTTTTCTTTTGATAGATTATAACTAGGAAACAAAGTCTTGTAACTTTTTTTATTATTTTTTTTCTAGATTGTAAGCTAGGAAACAAAGAGGTATAGTTCTTTTTATCAAACTATAATTCATTCAAGTTAATGAAAATTTGTATTATTCAGATATTTTATACTCTTTTTGTAGTTTTTCTTATTTTTTGTAATGTGAGAGACCGCAAACTTGGTGCCTCTTAAAAAAGTGATTTGGGTACTTTTTTAGGGCACCTCTCTTTTTGGGTAAGTGGTGTGGAGTCGCCACTTTTTTTTATACAAAAATAAGAAAAAATTAAATACAAATTTACATGAATGAATTGTTCCTTTCTCATTGATTGAATAATAAAAAAATACATATTTGGTAAATTGAGTATTACATGGCTTTGGGTCCTAGTTACAAACTGCCAAAGATACATGACCATTTGTCCTAGTCACAACCTACCCAAAATAAAAGCAAAGATAAAGCCTAGGTCTACCTATCCAAAGACACTAAATTCAAAGGCTAGGTTACATAATGGGAAGGTGTTAGACACCCATTCCGCCCAAACAGAGTCTGGTCTTCTAGACTCTTATGACCAATGTACCCCTTTTATGCATGACATGAATGATATGTTGCACACATGAAAAACTAAATCACATAAGTCTATTTATGAATGCATCCTCTTCTTTATTAAAAAAATCAGATCTGTGTTGTGATAAAAAATTTGATTTGGTTTAGAAAAATCAGATCTATTTTTGTAAATAGAAAAGTTAGATATGTGTTTATTAAATAAAACAAAGTCTTTTGGTTTAAAAAAAATATATCAGATTTGTTTTTGAGAACTAGAAAAATTGGTTTTTGGTTTGTATTAAAAAAATCAGATTTGTTTTATGACAAAAAAATTTAGATTTGTATATAGGAAAAATCAGATCTGTTTTTCTTTTATGAAAAAAATAAGAAAAATATTTTTTAGAGGAGGACTATATTCATGAAATAAACCTACATTGCATGCATCAAACAAAACAAACAAAACTACTCATGACTCTTTTTTCATTTCAAAATTTGCTTTGTTAAAAAAAATTCAGATCTATAACTAAAGAAGATATAGATCAGTTTTGTGGATTTAAAAAAAATTCAGATTTGTATCTAAGGAAGATACAAATCAGTCTTTGTTTTGAAAAAATTTAGATCTGCATCTAATGAAGATGTAAATCAGTTTTTTGATTTAAAAAAATTCAGATCTACATCTAATGAAGATGCAAATCAGTTTTTTGATTTAAAAAAATTCAGAGTTGCATCTAATGAAAATGCAAATCATTTAAAAAAAAAAAAAATTCAGATCTACATCTAATGAAGATGCAAAGCAGTTATTTATTTATTATTATTTAAAAAGATATGATAACAAGCAGATTTTTGAAAAAAAAAAAAAGATCTTGACAATAAAAACATCAAAAACATATTCCAATGGAGAAAATATTGACAACACATGATGTGAGTATTTAAAAATCAAAACTAAACAAACATTTATTCATACATCACCAAATTAAAAGAGATAGAAGAAGAAAACGTAAAGAAAAACTACCTCCTGGATGGACGTACTCTTTTTTTGAGAGAATATTTTAGGATTCAAAGAAATTTATGAAATTATCTTTGAAACCTAAAACTCCTAGCTTACGAAAAAGAATTCTTAAGACTAAAGCCTCGAAAACCTCTTTAACGTAAGAGAGAAAATACCAGAAAGGGGAGTTAGAAAGAGGGGAAATCTGAGAGCGTGAAAAAGTGTGCTGAATTTTGAAATCTAGTTTTTATTTATAGAGGCTGGAAGGCTCGAAAAAATAGCTTACACAATCAGAATAAAAACTGGGACGCATCCTTATCACTAAAAAATTGAAAAGGATGTGTTTTAACGTAATCCCAATGTCCTCGAGTTGAGGCCCAAATGTGTGCCATTCGGCACTTCAAAAGTGCCGATCGGCACTCCAAAAGTGCCGAAGGTGCCAATCCCGCTTTTGAGTTTTAGTCTGTTTTGGACTCATTTTTTGAACCGGGACTTGCACTTAGACGAGTTATTAATCCGTATTCTAAAAATTAAACTCTTTTTTGGATAATTCAGGTCTTTTTAGCAAAAATTATCTTGTAGAGAAATACTTTCAAAAAAAATCTTGATAAAGTCTAGATTATCCACAATTTTATTGTTATCCAATTTTCCCCTTTATTCCCATGCAAACAATCCTATTTTTGACACTAACTAACAACCAATCACAAATCATTTAATTAATTTTAATTTTTTAACCAATCAGAATTAATTTAAATTAATCATGCGTGGTTGACTCTACCTAGACACAATGCATGTTGATCGTGCAAACTTGATCATGCGATATCTTTCAATCTGACGGTCCGATTTGGAAACCGGGCATACCGTCGCGACTGTTAGAACCTCAAGATCATTTTTATGATATGCAATGAACAAATTAATACATGTAATGCAATCATAAATTTTGGGTACATGAATGGTCATTCTAGTCATCTTCCTTGATTAAATCATGGGTGCAAAATTGAGTGTCTACATGTAATATATAAATAAGTGGTGACTCTACATAATCTTAAAGGAGAGATGCCGATACTTTCTCCTTTGATTTGAGAGTACCCAAAAGGAAAAAAGGTTCTTGTCTCTCACAGTGGTGACACCACTAGGGATGTCGAGAGCTAAGTTTCACATTAGACTTTAAATGATTAGTTAAGTACCCTTGTGAATGTATGATATTCTTTGCTTGTATAATATTGTTTATGCTTGTATGATATTATATTAAATCTAATATTTTATAAAATGTTGTATGAGATACCATGATGTATGTTTATAATTTCTTTTTTTTTAACTGTCATTGATGCATGCCATGAAACAACAATTATGCATGAACCTGTCTCAAAATCTGGTGGTAGTTGTAGATACTCCATTTTGCACCCATAATTTAATCAAGGAAGATGGCTAGAATGACCATTCATATATCCAAAAAATCATAGTTGCATTACATGCATTAATTCATTCATTGCATAACATAAAAATGATCTCGAGATTCTAACGGTTGTGACGGTATGCCCGAGTTCCAAATCGGACCTTCAGATTGAAATATATCGTATGATCAAGTTTACATGGTCAGCATGCATTTTGTTTAGGTGGAACCAACCACGCATGATTAATTTAAATTAATTTTGATTGGTTAAACAATTAAAATCAATTAAATAATTTTGTGATTGATTGTTAGTTAGTGTAAAAAATAGACTTGCTTGCATGGGAATAAAGAGGATAATCAGATAACAATGAAATTGTAGACAATCAAGACTTATCAAGATATTTATCTACAAGATAATCATTACTGCAAAGACCTAAATCATCAAGAAAAGGGGTTAAATTTTTAGAATACAAATTAAAAGCGCCTAAGTGCAAGTCCCAACTCAAAAAAAGATTCCAAATTGGACCGAAACTCAAACGTGGGTCCAGCACCCAAGAGAGCCATTCGGCACTCTTGGAGTGCCGATCGGTACTTCGGGATTGAGATAAACCTTACATTTTTCGATTTTTTAGAGATAAGGACGCGTCCTAGTTCGTATTCTAATCATTCAACTAATTTTTTTTGAAGCATTCTCACCTCTATAAATAAAGGATGCCTCTCAAAATTCAGCAGACTTTTCACATTTTTTGACCCCCCCTCTTTCTGGCACTTCTCTTCTCTTCTTTTCCCCCTTACATTCAAGATGTTCTGGAGGCTCCTGCCTTAGGAATTTCTTTTTTGTAAGCGAAATATTTTAGGCTTCAAAGAGTTGGATAAATTTCTTTAAATCCTAAAATATCCTTTCACTAAGAAGAGCACGCTCATGCAAGAGGTAGTCTATTTCTTTTCATTTTCTAATCTTTTCTGTTAATTTTTTTTTGATGATGCAAGAAAAGTTTAAGATGTCTTATTAACTCTAGTTTTTAATACAATTGCCATGTTTGTTTGAATTTTTTCCCTTTAGATGATTTGTTGTTATGATTCCTCTCTTGAATCTCAAAATTTGCTAATGATCAAAGATCTCTTTAAACTAAAAACTGATTTGAATTTTTCAGAATTGATTTTCAAAACTCAAAATGGATTTGTATTTTCATTAAATATAAATCTGATTTTTTTAACCACAAAATTTATTTGTATTTTCATTAAATACAAATCTGATATTTCAAAACTCAAAACTGATCTGTATTTTCATTAAATACAGATATGATTTTTTTTAACACACAAAACTGATTTGTATTTTCATTAAATACAGATTTGATTTTTTTAACACACAAAACTGATTTGTATTTTCATTAAATACAGATCTGATTTTTTTAACATACAAAACTTATTTGTATTTTCATTAAATACAGATCTCATTTTTTTTAAGAAAAGTTTTCTTTGTCATACAATTGCAAATTGTGAAATTTAAAAGAAGAAATTAAAAGTTCGGTTGAAGTTTTTTAAGTGTGATGAATGTAAAATAAATTTATCTAAGGAGTATGAATCCTCTTCCAAAAAGTCTTTTTATTTTATGTCCAATAACATATCTGTTTTTTTTTTTTTTTTTTTAAACAAAAAATTGTTTTCTTTATTATTAAAAATAGACCTGATTTTTCTTGATAAAATATATTTTTTTTTAAATTTACATAAAAATAGATCTGACATTTTTTAACAGAAATCTAATTTCTTTATCTACATCAAAACGAATATGATTTTTCTCTACAAATCCAATTTTTTTTTTCATCTGCATAAATACATATTTGATTTTTCTTTACAAATCTTAATTTTTTTAATTCACAAAACAGATCTGAATTTCTTAAAGAAGGGAATACATTCATAAGATAAATTTACTTAATTTAATTTCAATCAATGTTTGTCATGTATGTTGGTCATTAGAGTATAGAAGACGAGACTCTGTCTTGGCGGAATGGGTGCCTAACACCTTCCCATTCCGTAACTTAGCCCCTGAACTTAGGACTTTTGGATAGGTAGATTAGTGTCTTATTTTTTTTTTTTGGTAGATTGTAACTAGGAACAAAAGCTTTGTATTCTTTGACATAGATTGTAACTAGGACTCAAAGCATTGTAAGGTTTAATTTACCAAGATTGTATTTATCTTTATTCAATCAATGACAATGAAGTATCTTGATCATGTATTTTGTATTTAGTTTTTTCTTATTTTTTGTATAAAAAATAAGTGGTGACTCCACACCACTTACCCAAAAAGAGAGTTGCCCTTAAAAGCACCCAAAAATCTATTTTTGATTTTGAGAGCACCTTTGCTATTTCTTACAGTGGCAACTCTGCTGGGGATGTTGAGGGCTAAGCTTTGTGTTAGACTTAAGTGACCAACAATATACCCTTCTCGTTTGCATGATATTGTTGTTTGTTTGTTTATTTATGTCTTGAGATGTTTGTACGATACTTTTGTTTGTGTTACCATGTTTGTTTGTTAAGAGCTTTCCCTAACTGTCATAGTGTGTGCCATCAAAACAACAAAAATGTATGCACCCCTCTCAACAATATGCTGGTAGTAACCATGAATCACCATTCTTCAATAGATTCGGGTACCCAGTGGCGAACTTACCAACTTATAGCCCAAAGTCACTGGATCATTTCTTGTTGAGTATAAAGGATAGACCATGCCGTTTAGACTAACGCAATGTTCATTACATTACAAGTTGGGAGGTGCAACATCCTAGCTATGGAAAACAATAAAACAACAAACCCACCCTACAATGTAATGACTTAGAACATACCCTTAGGCCAGTCCATGTTAAAATTGCATTGGATATTGTGTGTGTTTGTTTGGTTGATTGATCGATGTAGATGGAGACTTAGCTTTGATTGACCCGACCAAGCCTTTTCTTAGGGGTGAATTTGGTCAAGATCTGAAGGAAGGCTTCAAAGAGAACCCAAGGCTGACACTCAAGCTAGTAGCTCTAGTTCCAAGCCCATCACTCCCATCACGGTACTGAAGCCCGTGAGCATAAAAGACACTCCACAACTGCAACATCACAATCCCGTATTTGACCTACAAGACGGTTCAAGCCACAAGAAGTCTGAAGCTCCTGACACTATGGCAGAAGAAGGAGAACATCCGAACACTCAAGAGCTACTCAACACTATGGTAGCTAGTCAAATCTAGTTATGGGAGGACATGAACCTTATGTTGCAACAGTTTCAGAACTTGAAGAGTAACCAAAAGGAGAACAAGGTTGACCATAATCCTCCAACCATGGAGAGTGAGAAGAATATCAACAAGAGGATAAACAAGATGGAAGAGATGATCAAAAGAGCTCACAAGATGGAGGACCTCATGGACTACCAATCACTTTCACTTTTCCCCGATGTGAGATTGCCTCCTAAGTTTACGATGCCAACCTTGGACAAGTTCGACAGGACTGGCTGCCCAAAGTCCCATTTGAAGATGTATATGAGGGCCATGTAGTCCCTAGGTGCAATTGAAGAACTACTTGCTCAAATGTTCCAAAACACTCTAATTGGAGCCGCTCTTAGGTGGTTTCTCAACTTAGATGATGCTAGAGCAAGGAGTTGGGAGGATATCTACCACGAGTTTCACAATCAATACAAGTATAACATAGAGGTGGATATAACAAGGAGGGATCTCAAGACCACAAAGCAAGAACCGAAAGAATCTTTTTTCGTTACCAAATGGAGGTCCAAAGCTACACAGATGATGAATAGGCCAACTGAAGAAGAACAGTTAACTATGGTTGTAAAGAATTTATTACCTATATACCATAAGTACTTGTTTGCCCAATATTTTCCTAATTTTGAAGCTTTGATTGCTGTTGGAACCCAAATTGAGGATGCAATAAATAATGGCACTATAAAGAATGAGGACCCACCAAGGTTTAAAAAGAATTTAAGATCTAGTTCTAAAACTGCAGAAGCTTCTAATATATACAAAAATGATAATTATCAACTTATTGCTCCCATTACCTCTGTGCCAATACCACAAGGACCACCTCAAAGGCCTAGGAGGGAATTTCATGAGTTATATATGCTTGTGAGTTAAGTGTTTGAAAAACTAAAAGCCAAAGGGTTACTAAATGCCTTTGATCCAAGACCAATCCCAAACCCATTGCCCACATGATTTGATGTGACTAAGAGATGTGCCTACCACCAAAGCCCTGGCCATGATATTGACAAGTTTTTTGGCCTTCATCATGCAATTCAAGACCTAATAGACAATAAGGTGATTGCATCGCCTACAAGGCCTAGCATCACTAATAATTCCTTGCCCAACCAAACTTTTGGGAGAGGACCAAGGATTAATTGCTTAATGATTGACGAGGAAAATGAAGGGGACCCGTTTGAATTGATTTATGACCTACCTAAATGCTTTATGATGACATGGGAAGAATTGATGGGTATGACATCCACCGCAGGGAATGACATATGGAGTGAAGATGTAACTAAGACCATAAATTACCCAACATCTTTAAATGGGGGGAGACACTTCAAACCCCAATCAAATGGCTCAACATCCACAAATGGGGGGAGACACTTCAAACCCCAACACACCGATCTGAATGACCCAACAAAAATTGCCCACATCAAAAGGGGGGGGGGGGGAGACACTTCAAACCCCCACATTTGGAGATTGACAACCCAATAGAAGCCTTGAACAAGGCCACCCAACAAACACCCACTGAAGAGGATGAGGTCCTCAAGCAATTATAGAAGACACAAGCCAATATATCTTTATGGGGTTTACTTTTGGCCTCATACAAGCACCGCCAGAATTTGGTAGACCTTCTCAATCAAATCCAGGTCCCTACAACCACAACTTCCCAAGATCTGAATGATATGATTGGCTCCATAAGTAGGGAACTCACTATTTCCTACTCTGACAAAGATTTGACGAAAAAGGGGTAGCACCACAATGACTTATTGCATATTACTGTAGATGCCAAAGGTAAGAGGATTCTCATAGTTCTAATTGATGATGGAAGTGCCTTAAATGTATGTCCTTTAATAACTACAAGCTGCTTGGGTCTAAGTATTGAAAATTTTGTGCCTACTGATCAGCATGTGAGGGCATATGACAATAGTATAAGGGAGGTCTTGGGAACTGTGACACTAGAACTCACTATAGGACCAATGATCAAGAAGGTGGAATTTCAAGTCTTGAACAAAGCTTCATGCTTCAATGTGCTCCTTGGGCGACCATGGATCCATGACACAGAGGCCGTACCGTCATCCCTATACCAAAAGGTCTAATTTCTACATGGACAAGCCATAGTTACTATATATGGTGATACTTTGATAGTGCTAAAGCCCATTTTTGGTATTGATTCTGAGAATGAGCCATTGAACTTGGATGGCTTTGGGATTGAGAAGCCGAGTTTTGAAAGAAGAGAAGGGGAAGTGGAGAAGTTCCCCATGGACTTTGCTCCTTACAGCAACAACAACGTGGTGGCAATGATGAGGAGAATGAATTACCTTCGAGAAAAGAATTTGGGGAAGACTGTGAAGAAGCCAACTGTTCAAGATCCAATAATTCCTACCACCACACCACCTTTTAGGCTAGGGTATAAGCCCACTGATGATGACTTGTTAGAGATGGAGGTGAGAAGAATGGCCAGAGCCAAAGCCAAAGCAAAAGGACTTCCTTGTCCCCTAGAAGCCCTAAAGCTCTATACTCCAACATTGAACGAAAAGTTTGTTAAAGCTGGAGATAGTCCACGCTATTGGGGATTCCCTAAACCGAGATTTGACCTTGAGACAAGAACAATGGTGCCCAGGTTTGAGCTGTTATTTGATTGCAACAATAAGCTTCTAGAACTAAAGAAGGAAGACACAAATTGGGTCCCCATTGATTGGGCTGATTACATGGACCCTGGTGCAATGACTACACTTCTGGGAGATGCCATTTGCAATATAGAAGAAGAAGAAGAGTACTAGGAAGCTTGCCAACATGCATTGAAAAGCCCGTATGAAGCAAGGACAAGTAATGAAGAAGGAGGAGAAGGCCCTAGTGATGATCATGAAGGTAGCAGCAACAAGAGTGATAGTAGTAGTGATAGCAGCAGTGACAGTGAAGGATGATAGCAATAGTAATAGTGAAAGCAACAATAGTGAAGACTATAGTTGCAATGATTGGGGTGAACACCGTAGTGATAGAAAGGATGAAGATGTAGGACTCTTTTATGAAGATCGCTTTGATGAGACATAGACTACTATGATGGAGATATAGAGGATGTTATGGAAGCTGAACCTATAGACATGGGAAGCGACGCCAGAAGTGATCAATATAGGCTAGTAAATGTGCTAGAGGTTGTAGGTAGGGAGGCTGGAGAGGCCAACAATATAGACTATGATGAACACCCTTATGGGCGTCCCTCAGATTGGAGCTATATTACTAATGTTAGTTCAAGGTCCAGTCCTCAATATGACAAGCATGGTAGAGAAATTCCTGAGTTAGGATCATTCCACAATTTAGATCTTGGCTTACTGACCCCATTCACTGAGGAAGAAGATGACATAGACGCTAGATTGGCCACCCTAGATAGAAAGTTGATGATCCACAGTTTCAGAAAATTAACATTGGAGAGTCTTGAAGATGAAGATGAGAGAATGGAAGTGAGCAAGTTAGAATATCTCCCCCAATACATCCATTTAAGCAACAAAGGAAAGCAAGATCTGTCTGGTGAGTGGATGGATAGCATAGAGTGCTTGGATGCTTATATGACTGGCAAGCCCATAGATATGGAGATTGATGATGAAGGCATGGATTATATGGATGAAGACCCCCTGGTACTGATGCTGAGGGAAGAAGAAACTCACTGGGAGCCACTTGCCATCGTTGAAGCCACAACTGAGTTGAAGAATTGGGCATGGGAGGGAGCCACCCACCCTATGGACGACTTTGCCATGAAGATCAAGACTGTCGAGCCAACCACTTCTATCAAGAAGATCAAGACCATCGAGCCAGTCACTCCTACCAAAAACATAGTTTCTATTCCTATTGAGTCTATTTCTGCTAGTATTACTATTCCTGTTGAGTCTGTTTGTGATAGTATTCCTATAGAGTTGGTTTTTGTTAAGTCTGTTAAAAACACTTTTCCTTATAATATGATTTCTGATTTTGCTTATTTGTTGGCTTTGATTGTTTTTATTTCTGATATTGGTAAAGAAACTTTTAATAATAAGGTATTAAAACAAGGGCATTTAGAACCTTTAAAAGAAGAAACCCAACCTATTAACCTGGGAACTAATGATGAACCTAAAATGATACAAGTGAGCAACACCCTGACCATTTTTGAGAAAGAAGCATTAGTTGTCCTACCGACAGAATTCAAGGAAGTATTCGAATGGTCCTATGAAGACATGTCTGGGATTGATATAGATATAGTATAGCATTGCATTCCAACAAATCCAACCATGAAGTCGGTCAAGCAGAAGTTAAGAAGAATAAAGCCAGAATGGACTCTCAAAATCAAGAAAGAGGTCGAGAAACAGTACAATGCAGGATTCCTGAGGTTGGTCAACTACCCAGAATGGTTAGCTAATGTGGTTTTGGTGCCAAAGAAGGATTGGAAAGTTAGAATGTGTGTATACTTCTGAGACTTGAATAAGGCTAGCCCAAAAGATGATTTTCCTTTGCCTCACATTGATATCTTGGTTGATAATATAGCAGGACATGCTTTACTGTCATTCATGGATGGATTTTCAGGATACAATCAGATAGAAATGGCTCCAGAAGATATGGAGAAGACCTTCTTCATTACTCCATATGGGACATATTGCTACAAGGTCATGCCATTTGGCCTTAAAAATGCTGGTGCTACTTACCAACGTGCAGCCACTACTTTGTTACATGACTTGATCCATAAAGGAGTAGAAGTTTATGTTGATGACATGATAGTGAAGTCCAAAGATCATGAGGGGCACACAACAGCCTTACAGAAGTTCTTCAAAAAAATCCAATTCTATAAGTTATGGTTGAATCCTAAGAAGTGCACTTTTGGTGTAACATACGAAAAGCTATTGGGATTTATGGTTAGTCAGAGGTGAATTGAAGTCGATCCAGACAAAATCAAGGCCATTGTAGAGATGAAACCTCCAAGGACTGAGAAGGAGATCCAAGGGTTTCTAGGTAGGATACAGTACATCAACAAATTCATAGCTCAGCTCACCATGACATGTGAGCCACTTTTCCGTCTACTCAAGAAAGAAGTTCCCACAATATGGAATGAATAATGCCAAGAAGCTTTTGAGAAGATTAAGAATTATCTAATGAAGCCACCAATACCTGAAAAGCCATTATTGTTGTATCTCACAACTACGAACACAGCAATGGGGGCTCTGCTTGCACAATACCTAGAGGAGTCTAGGAAAGAGAATGCAATCTACTACATCAGCAAGAAGATGTTGCCTTATGAAGAAAAGTATTCACCACTGGAGAAGACATGTGTAGCACTTGTATGGGCAACCCGCAAACTCAGACATTATATGCTTACTTTCAAAGTCTTGTTGATTGCAAGAATGGATCCTTTGAAGTATTTGATGGAAAAGCCTGTGCAAGATGGAAAAACGGCTAAATGGGTTTTGCTTCTGTCAGAATTTGATATTAAATATATGACTAGAAATCTGTGAAGGGGACAACGATTGTTGATCACTTAACCCACTGTTCACCTGAAGAAGCTGAAGAGATCCAAGGAGACTTTCCAGATAAAGATATCATGAGGATTGAGGCGGAATCATGGAAGATGTATTTTGATGGAGCAAATAATCAAAATGGAAGTGGTATTGGGGTTCTCTTAATCTCTCCAAAAGGGACACACATCCCATTCTCTGGTAGGCTCAACTTTCCTACTACTAATAATGCCACTAAATATGAAGCTTGCATTATGGGGTTACGAGCAGTCCTGGGTCTTGAAGTAAAAGAGTTGGAAGTATATGGTGATTTAGCTTTGATAATTTCTTAGATTCAAAATAGATGGAAGATCAAGGAAGAGAGGTTGATGCCTTATCATGAATGTCTTCAGAAGTGGGCCCCGAAATTCAACAAGATCCAGTACCAATATGTGCCAAGGATGCAGAATCAAATTGCAAATGCTTTAGCAACAATGGCATCCATGATGGATGGACCTAAGGAAGATGAAGCTAGACCAATAGTAGTGGAAGCTTATTGCATGTCAATAAAAGAAGATGAGGAAAAGAATGGAGAAGGTGAATGGTATTCAGACATTTTACAATACCTCAAGGATGGGACATACCCAAAGTCAACAAACAAGAATGATCAATTGACCATTAGAAGGTTGTCCACTAATTATATTATTTGTGGGGAGAGGCTTTACAGAAGATCATATGATGGAATTCACCTTCTTTGTGTGATAGCCAAGGAAGCACAGCAAATAATTGAAGAAGTCCATGAGTCAAGCTATGGGCCACATATGAATGCACACATACTATGACGAAAGATAATGAGGCAAGGGTATTACTGGACTACCATGGAAGCCGACTGCGCAGCTCATGTTCGCAAGTGCCATTAATGTCAAGTCCATGGGGATCTGAAGCACATGTCACCTATGCCACTACATACGATGGCTTCACCCTGGTTGTTTTCTACATGGGGAATAGATATTATTGGGAAGATTCACCCAACAACATCTAATGGCCATGAATTCATATTTGTTGCTATTGATTATTTCACTAAATGGGTAGAGGCTGCCTCATACAAGATTCTGAACTCAAAGAAAGTTGCTCAATTTATTCAGACTAATATCATTTATAGATATAAGGTACCACATGAAATTATCTCTGAGAATAGACTGCATTTTAAGGGAGAAACAGAGAAGCTGCTGCGACAGTTCAATATTCAGCACCACAAATCCTCACCTTACCGTCCTCAGACTGATGGAGTAGTTGAGGCTGCAAACAAGAATATAGGGCAAATCTTGAAGAAGAGCACGAAGAACTACAAGGTTTGGCATTTACAATTACCCTATGCACTTTGGGGGTGTAGAACATCAATTCGATCTTCCACATGAGTCACTCCTTATTCATTAGTGTACGGGATGGAAGCAATCTTTCCCATTGAAATGGGTGTCTGTTCACTGAGGACAATACTAGAAAGTGAAATCCCTGAACTAGATTGGTTGCAAAGTAGATATGACTAATTGTGCATTAGGAAAGCTTTTGGCAAGAAGGTAAGAACTAGAGATTTAAAGTTGGAAGATTTAGTGCTAAAAGAGATTCGAGCCCCAATTTAAGAGACAAACGAGAAGTTCAAGCAAAATTGGGCAGGCCCATATATTATCAAGCAGATATACTCTGGGGGAGCAGTGAGGTTGATGGACTTAGATGCAAATCCTTTCATTGAGCCAACCAACATGGATCAATTGAAGAAATACCACATTTGAGGTGATAGTCTAAAAACACCACGTCTGAAGTGGTTGTAAATTAGGTTATTCCCATTCATAGGTTCACAAAAAAGGGGGGGGGGTTTAGGTTGAAAAGCCGAAAGGGCAATCTACGCAAAAGGAGAGTAAAAAAAAAAAAAAAAAAAAAGAATGAGAGAGCCTTCTAGGTTGAAAACGCAAAAAGGTAGCCTTGGCAAAAATTAAGGTAGACAAAAAAATTAAGGTACGTAGGCAACCATGCATTGGTTTGGTTACAACTTCCCCAAACCCACCATTTACGTAGGATTTTTTTTTTTTTCAAAACCTAACCATTCCATAAATCATGCCATTACATAAAAATCCAAAAATCAAACCATAAAAACCCAAAACCTAAAAAAAAAAAAAAAAAAAAAAAAAAAAAAACCCTAAATGGAATCCTTAGCCTGAAAGTCCTAAATAATTCCTAAACATAAGAGTTTCACATCAACTTTTAAGATAAACATGTTCAAAGCCAAAAATAAGTAGGTCATTTTGTCTTCAGTCTTTTCTCTTTTGGTTGATCATTGATTTCCTTTATGCTAGGTATTTTGTCATCTTTGTCCCTCCTTTTAAATTCATAATTGTCATCATCATGTCTTTCCCGATTGTCTCTAAGAAATTGTTTTCTCATAGCAACCATGTTAACCTCCTTGTCAACAACCTTGTCTACCAACCAATTAGAGTATTATGTAGTCATCCTGTAAAAGTGAACCTTGACAAAAGATTGATCCACTCAGTTAATCATCTCCAAATCCAACAACATGTTCCTTATAGAAGTAGGATGTCCACAGGAGTGAAAGGTTTTCTTCCTTTTCCACCAGGCATTCCTTGCTCATATTGGAACTGCCTCAAGAGTCTATCTGCCTTATAGAAAGTTGCCCTCCTTAATCCAACTATGAAGATGTGATCTGGTCCAAGAGACCTCAACAGAGGGGGTGGTCACTTCCACCAATAATAATTCCATCGAATTGAGGCACTGGATTTCTTGTTCAGAAATTTCAGCCAGTCGCTTTTAGTTTGACACTCAGTTTTAATGATAGCTCTACTACGAAAACTGCCAGGACCATAATTACCAACTGTAGGCCTGGCAATCATATCCAGTCTTTCCATTAACCATATTTGCAAAGTCAAGGGACTCCCAAGAAAGTTTTGTGACTCTCCATCATGAAATACAGAGTCCAATCCTAGAAAATTTTTTTGCTAGGATCAAAGAAACAGGATTATCACCATCCTTAATTTGACTCACAACACTTATGGCTCGAGCATCAGCAAAACCGTGCCTTCTAGAGCAAAGAAAAATTTTTCCCATGAAGCAGAGAGCCAAGCCAAAGTTTTTCTGCATGTTGTCAGTCACTCCATAAGTACGTTTGTTAATCAGTTTTGAAAGAATTACACGAAGATCCACCATATGTTCTTCAATCATTCTACTGGTAATTGAAGTAAGAAGAGCATCAGACGAAAATTCCCTATGCCTGGGATCACAAGAAGCTACTACGGATTTCTTGCTAGGATCATAACCCAGAATAGCTAAAAATTCTTCAATTATGGGATAGAGTTCAACAGTTTTAAACTGGAACACATGATCTTCAGGATCCCTAAACTTCACAGCAGCATGGAGGAAGTCCCACTTGATCTTGACGTTCCTCAAAGTCTTGATTCCCTCTAGTTTGTAGGCTGTAAAATTAGTCTTAGTACTAAAATCAAAGCTACAAACCTATCTATTGATATCATGAATGGTTGAATGAGAAAAATTTTGGTTGTTAGCCATGGATAATCCTTGCTTATGATTATTGTGTCTTGCTAACCTTGATGCAGAGATTTGTTTACAAGATAGATGCTAAAATAAGCTACCTCAATTGTTAACTAGGTTTAAATAAGTTTCAAGAGTTTGTAGTTGACTAGGAAAGTGTTTCACGGTCTTAAACGAAGGAAATATTATTCAAAAAACTCAAAAATGTGTTGAAAAAGCACGGAGAGTTGGCCCACGGTGAGATGTGCCAGTTGGCACCTTAAAGTGCCATTCAGCACTTTAAGAGTGTCGATTGGCACGCAGCACCACCAAGGCTCATTTATCATGTTTTGTGTTTTTGGGCACTTTTCAAATCCCTTTTTAACCCTATTTAACACTCAAAAAGATTTATTTGTTAAATTGGGGCATTCAGACATGTCTTGTCCATTTGTAAAAAAGGTCACCTGCGTCATTGTTTTCAAAAGGAGAAAAAAAATTGATCAAATCAAGATTTTTCAAAGTCATGTGCTCATCTCTTAAACTAGGGGCATTCAGCCATGCCTTATCCCCTCTTTCTAGAATAAGTAAAAATCACTTATTCTTTTCAACAACAACAACAACAACAAAATTCTTTTCAAAAATGAAAGGTCATCGTGCACAAGAATTTAAACTAGGGGCATTCGGCCATGCCTCATTCATTTTCAAAAAAAGAGATCATCATCATCATCTTTTCAAAAAAAATCAATCAATATTTCCAAAAATCATGCATCCATTTCTAAACTAGGGGCATATGGCCATGCCTCATCCATTTTGAAAAAAAAAAAAAAAAAAAAATCATCTTTTCCTCAAAAGTCAAGATTTTCAAAAGTCATGCATCAATTTGCAAACTAGGGGCATTCGGCCATGCCTTATTCATTTTCAAAAAAAAAAAAAAAAGAAAAAAAAGATCATCATCATCTTTTCAAAAAAAAAAAAAATCATCAATCAAGATTCCCAAAAATCATGCTTTAATTTGCAAACTAGGGGCATTTAACTATGCCTCATTTAAGTAAGATCACCCATGTCAAACCCTGTCAGGTAAATTCAAACCTTTGCACTACAAAGCTTCATCAAGTAGACTCTAAACTTTTCTAAATCAAGCTCTGGCAAGGATAAGTCCATACATATTAAAGTCATCAAATGCAAAGATCAAAGAGTGGTAGTTCTTGAGTTATATAAATCAACTAAATGAACCCCCATTTTTCTTACAGGAAACCTTCAAAGGAAAAATCTCCATGAATAAATCTTCAAAGGACAAATCTCCATGAATAAATCTTCAAAGGACACATCTCCATGAACAAATCTTCAAGAACAATTTTCAGATTCCATCAAGATCGAGGAAGAGAAGCCCCTTGGTCGTCACAATCCAGGTTCCGAGGTAGCGAAGCCCCTTGGTTACCTTCCACTTAGATTGAGGTAGAGAAGCCCCTTGGTCGCCGCAATTCAAGATTAAGATAGAGAAGCCTCTCAATCGCCCCAGGTTTTGAGGTAGAGAAGTCGCTTGGTTACCTTCCATCTAGATTGAGGTATAAAAGCCTCTTGGTTGCCACAATCTAGGTACTGAGGTAGAGAAGTCCCTTGGTTACCTTCCATCAAGATCGAGGTAGAGAAGCCCTTTGGTCGCCACAATTCAAGTTCCGAGATAAAGAAGCCCATTGGTTACCTTCCATCCAAATCGAGGTAGAGAAGCCCCTTAGTTACCTTTTATGAGAGTGCTTTTTTCTTTAGCACACAAGCCCAAGGATCCTGGGCCAAATAGTTGTGTTTTGGTGGACTGGGCTTGGTTCACCGCAGCTAAATGGGGGCTGATTATGAACCAAGTTGTGCGCAAGTCACATAAATCTCCTTAAGGCAAAAATGCGATTCCTCCCTGGGTGTACTGTCGTGGGATCCTGGGACATACTGTTGTGGGATCTCGGGGCGTATTAGGCCTGTAAGAACCCAGAATCTCTGGTTCTGTGCACTATACAATCTTTCTCCATGCTTGTTATGCAATGAAGTTTTGTCCTTTCCTTTTACCTCTATAGGTCCTACACAAGAACAACTATACAATGCACATATCTTCAAATAATTGTTAGTTTCTTAGATTAGGATATATATATATATATATATATATATATATTAATACGTATACATATATGTAAATGAATTTCATAAGGATGATTCAACCAAGAGGATCCTGGCCCCAATTCTCACAGACTTATGCTTTTGCACAAGACTTGTGGGATTTGGAACTCAAGTCTGAGTGGCTTTGCTTGGGCAGGGACTCAGCTTTACAAGCAAGAATATATATATTGAGCAGCAAGAAGCAGTAAAGGAAGATAATATAATAAAGAAATATGCAAAGTAATTGTTAGAAATTCTCAAATCAATATGAGATATTTCATTATTTTTCTTGATTGTGGATTACAAATGTGCTCACTAAGACGTGATACAAGGTTCAAATAAGCTCAAAAATTACAGACTTTGATGGCTATTCAAGCCTCTAAGACTTGCAAAGTTTGAATCCTTTTGAATCCAAGTATGTGCTATAGTGGCTGTTTCTGGGATACCGGGAGACATTCCTCTGTTTTTCTTAAATTTTACAGAGTTCTAATGACTCTGTTTTGATATTCTTCCTACTGAAAATCCTCTCCCTTCAACATGGGTTTTCTCTTCCTTTTATAGCGTGTTTTCTAGGGCTCTGAGGTACTAGTGATTTCTCTCTTTTGCCCCTCAGAGCTCGTGCTGTGTCATTTTCTTAGGAGTTGGTCTCTTCCCTTTTTTCTCATGGTTTTCATCTTTTAATACTGTTTCTCTAAAAGTCACTTGCTGACTTTCCATTCCGGGGCGTCCTAGCCTTCAATCTCTCTTCCTTCAAGATTTCTCACTTTTCAGACTCAGCTGCGGTTGTATTTCCTTGCTGTCATTATTCCCAAATAGTTGGAATCTTTTACTGCTGGGTTGAAAGTTCTCTTCCAATTGCTTCTACGTATGATTTTCTCATTCTTGGTTCCTTGTGGTATAACTCCTTTGTTCATGAATGTTTGCTTTATACTTTCTGATTCTTTGCTGCACCACTGGGTACTTGAGAAGGACATCTCTGTTCTTCCTTTCTTGTATTTCGTGGTACCTCTCTTGAGCTGTTTCAATCCCACAGTAACTGTGCTGCATTACCTGAGGATCCCGGGCCTCCGCAGCCTCTGGGTATCCCGGCCCAGTTCTTTCACTGGACTTTGCTAGACTTTTTGATGACCTTTTTGCTGTAAATCTGAACATAAATTGGGCCTTAATGTTGATTCTTCTTGCTACTTGAATTGGGCCTTCTTTATTTTTCATGGAATTGGCTTTTTGTAAAATTTTGGCCTTCAACATTAGCCCCCCGAGCTCGTGGGTTACCTGTAGCCCACGCGCGAGAAAATAAATTGTTTTTGGACACTTTTCTGGTTTGTAGAATTAATGTGTAGATCAAATAATTCTTAAGGGAAACTCCAAAGGAATTGCTACACTTCCTTCATGGGATGTACTAACATGTTGCGAAAGGTTAGAATTCACCTTCATATTAGTATTAGGCTGTAGATTGGTATTCAATAAATCAACTTTGTCAAACTATCAATAATATATGCAGATATATATGTATAACCAAATTATATTGGTATCGCATTTGATACTAAGAGTATATTTCTAGCACTAACGTTTTTTGCTAGCAATTCTAGGATATGCCTTTTTTTGAAAGTAGCATACAAAAATCATGTTGAATGCATATTAAATCTTAATATAAGATAGCACAGCTTTGTCAACAAGATTTTGTTTGTTTTACAAAATAGGTTGAATGAGGGGATCCCCCATGAACTTTGCCAAAGATATTCTATGCATTGTAGTACATGCTTGCTATGGCTAAGGTGAATAACACCAAGATGTTTGCCCCATGAGATTTTTAGTCCATGAATAGTGACACCAATGGGACCATGATATCATAAATCATTGAATCATAAAAACATACTGATTTAAAGTCTAATCAAGGTTAGCTATTCTTCTTAAAATGTATTAAGAGATAGAAACTTCCCTGAGGACATGACTTAGAAGGCTTAGGAACATCTCCACGCCTTGCTTTAGCTAAAGACCTTGCTCTTCTGGTGGATGCTCTTGATCTTTGCCTCATTCTTTTTCCAAATTGTGAGAGATTATATAATATTTCAGGTTGCAGCAGATTATTCACATACCATGCCACCAATTATATTGTTGTTTGAATTGCTATATTCCATATAGTTCATAAGCTAAAGAAAATAACAGCGGCTGAACTTATGTACAGTATGGTTCGCACTAGACTTCTTAATTTTCATCAAGTAAAAGATATATCTAAGGAAAATTTATAATCTTGTTTTAGCCCCCAGTGTATGCACTGGAAAAGCCAACTGCCAAATAAGATATGGCAATAAAAATTACTTCATGTATATGAAACCATGTGAGGATCTCAACCACACAAGAATTCCAAATTTGATTTTTGATAATTGGTCGAGTAAGAAGACCAAAATTTTTAGAATTTTCGTTTTAATCTATATGAATAAAATATTAGTGCATAGGTGATACCTCTTGCACAACATTTTGCAGTGTTTTGATATATTCAAACATGGTAGTAATGAGTGGGCTTACCAAAAGGGTACCTTTCTTTTGTTAAGTCGAAATACCTCCAAGCCTTTAGTGAGTTTGCACCTCGAAGGAGGAGGGAAATGTCGCTAGCTGGTTTGCAATGTCATTGACTAATCTCTTTGTATAGAAACTTGCAAAAGTATCTGTGCTTGTGTGGCTTCGAGTGATGTACTCTTAGAATTTTTTTTTTTTTTTAAAGTTACGCCTTCCTTGCTTCCTTAGGCTCCTTTGAACCAATTCCTTTCAAGGAGGTCAATCTTGTGCACTTTACACACCCACTTTTGGGTTTTCATACCCACTCGAGGCTCTTTCTCATTGTACCCCTCGTTGGGCCTTGCTTACAATTTGCATCCTTTGCCAGGATGTGCTACGGCTTGTACCTATTGCTGGTACGTGTTACAGTTTGTACCCATTGCTGGTACATGCTAAAGTTGTAGCCATGACTGGGATATGCTTACAATCTGCACTTTTACCTATTGTTGGTACGTGCTACAGCTTGTACCCATAAACTTTTGCTTTTGACCATTTTCTTGGTCGTAGTTGGAAACTTTTGCTCTTGGCCAATTTCTAGGCCATGTATTTAGAAAAATGGTTCTAGGCCAAGTTTTGGACCAGGTACATGGAAAGTTTGCTCTTACCAAGTCCTAGGCCATTTCATTTGGAAAAAATCTGTTTTGGTCAAGTCCTGGGCTAGGTACATGGAAAATTTTCCCTTTCCAAAGTCCTAGGCCATGCCACTTGGAAAAAATCTGTTTTAGTCAAGTCCTGGGCTAGGTACATGGAAAATTTTCCCTTTCCCAAGTCCTAGGCCATGCCACTTGGAAATTTTTTTTTTTTTTTTTTTGATCAAGTCCTGGGATAGGTACATGGAAAATTTGCCCTTTCCCAAGTCCTAGACCATGCTACTTGGAAAATTTTTGTTTTGATCAAGTCCTGGGCTAGGTACATGGAAAATTTGCCTTTTCCCAAGTCCTAGGCCATGCCACTTGGAAAATTTCTTTTTTTTGATCAAGTCCTGGGCTAGGTACATGGAAAATTTGCCTTTTCCCAAGTCCTAGGCCATGTTACTTGGAAAAAATTCTGTTCTGCTCAAGTTCTGGGCTAGGTACATGGAAAATTTGCCTTTTCCCAAGTCCTAGGCCATGCCACTTGGAAAATTTGTTCATGACCATTGAATTTTTCAATCTTCAGAAAAAGTTTCTTTGTAGCCCTTCATTTTCAAGTGGGCTTACTGAACTGATTTCTTTTCTTTTCTTTAAAGGGATGAGGATTTGTTTTCTTCTCCGAGGATTTTCTAAAATATCCTTTCTTGGCTGTGAACAAATTCTTTATGGAAAGAATCTTCTTTTATGAGTCATCTAAGGTTGCTCTCAATGGTAGACTGATGGCCAGGAGCTCCACCAAGATGATTCTGTCATGGTGTTTTCTTCAAGTGGGGGATCTTCGTACGGGGATCTTCGTACGGGGATCCTAGAAGAGGATGACTTCCTCTAGGCATGCTCGTTGAAGGCTTTCTCCACAAACCTCATAGTCTGTTTCTTTACAAGGATCTCTACCGCTACTACTTTTTTAGAGATCTTCTCACTTAATAGGTATTTCTCTTCTTCGGGGAACTAGGTCAGTGAGTTTGTTACAGCTTGACTCTTGATAGCTCTGGGGGTCCTTCAGACCTATGTTGTATTGGGAAATTAATATTAACCACCTGGCTATTCTTCAAGATTGTAAGGGCTGATTGAGGAGGGTTTTTATTGGATGAGAGCTTGTCACCAATAGGATTTGGTGGGATGAAAAGTAATGATTCAGTTGTTGAGATGCATGACTGCCATACACGCCCTTTCTATGTTGGGATACCTCATTTCAGTGTCCTTCAATGCTTTGTATGCTTGGGATCAAGATCCCAGGTACAACAATAGTGATTTTGCCATGGACTAGTACCCATATAGTAGGCAAATGACTCATGATTTGTTGAAGTTTTATGAAAGACATTTGGTTGCTCAACTCCCCATATAAAAACATTCTCCTTTTTCAACAGTTTGGATAGTCCACTAATGACCAAGGTTGGTCTTGGTGTGAACTTCCTAATGTAAGAAACTCTTTCTAAGAAGCTCTTGAGTTCCCTGATCGTGGTATGCCTCTTCATGGTTGATATTGTTGTTGCCTTAGTTGGATCTATGAGGAGATTGATGTTAGGCAAAGGAAATTTATCCTTTGGACGTGCCTTATTTAATTTGAAGGAGTTCACGCCAATAAATCTTCATATTTTTTCAATAGCTCCACCAGTTGCTCTTTTTCCTGTACTGACTGCTGATTAGGATGGGCCCTGGGTTCCTTGCGTCAGCCTCCAAGTTCACCTTTTCTAGTTTTTCCTTTGGTAGGATTTATGTCTTCCTTTCCATATCTGTAAGTTTCTCCAGGATCTTCGTAAACAGTATATTAGCCTTCCTCCTTCTTTCTTTTTCTGTCTAAGGGATCCCTCAAACCATGGGCATTGCTTCCTTCTTCTAGGATGGGAACCCCTCGGGATCTTGGAGATGGGAAATTCTGACTCATCATATCCCCAGGTTCCTCCAGGATCTCTTCCTGGGCTATCATGTAAGATGGTGGTCTGAGATCCTCTTGTAGGCTACATTCAGGTCCCGCGTGCCTTCATAAGCAATATTCTGCTTTCCTTCCAAGTTTCTTCTTCTTCTGCGATAGGAGCCCCCGGGATCCCAGATATGGGAGCCCCCCGGGATCCTAACAATGAGATATTCTTCAGCTGGAGCCGATTCATCATAAAGTATATTTTCCACAAAGTTTACTATGTGCTGGATGAAAGGACTAAGATTGGCAGCGACTTTTATGGGCTTCCCATTCAATCCCTCTTTCACGTGCTAATGGTACATTGAGAGGATCAGACAATACTTGTGATGTTGTGGTTGGCCTTTAGAGCTAGTTGTAGGTGTTCTTCAGTGGTCTCTGTATCTCCTCCAAATCTTGTTATTTCCATGGGTGAGCCCAATCATTGAGCTGCAAGAGATGATAGATGCACTGTATAGTTGTTGAGTTTTCAATAATGTTGATTTTGCTGCTGACTTGCAATATAGTGTTTCTATTGATTTTCTTCAAAATATATTTAAGGTCCACTGCATAATAGGTTTTAGCCCCCAAGACATGAGGCGGTTGTTGAATCATACTTGATCCACCTTCTCTTGATGCTATTATGGAACTTCTATCCATTTTTCGGATGCCTCCATTTTTTTTTTCACAACCATTTTACTTTGCTGGATTCGTGGAAATACTTCGCCATTGCTGGAACTAACGATCTTTTAGGCTTTGCTGAAATTGAGAGTGTACTTAGCCTTGCTGGAATTAAGGATCTCCTCAACTTTGTTGGGATCAAGGATCTCCCAGGCTTTACTTTCCTGGAGTTAAGGATCTCCTAGACTTTGCTGGAATTAAGAATGTACTCAGCCTTGCTGGAATAAAGGATCTCCTCAGCTTTGTTGGGATCAAGGATCTCCTCAGCTTTGTTGGGATTAAGGATCTCCCAGGCTTTGCTTTCCTGGAGTTAAGGATCTCCTAGACTTTGCTGGAATTAAGAATGTACTCAGCCTTGCTGGAATAAAGGATCTCTTTAGCTTTGTTGGGATTAAGGATCTCTTCAGCCTTGTTGGGATCAAGGATCTCCTCAGCTTTGTTGGGATCAAGGATCTCCCAGGCTTTGCTTTCCTGGAGTCAAGGATCTCTTAGACTTTGTTGGAGTTAAAGATGTACTCAACCTTGTTGAAATAAAGGATCTCCTCAGATTTGTTGGGACCAAGGATTTCTTAGGCTTTGCTGGGATCAAGGATCTCCCAGGCTTTGCTTTCCTGGAGTCAAGGATCTCTTAGACTTTGCTGGAATTAAGAATGTACTCAGCCTTGCTGGAATAAAGGATCTCCTCAGATTTGTTGGAACCAAGGATTTCTTAGGCTTTGTTGGGATCAAGGATCTCCCAGGCTTTGCTTTCCTGGAGTCAAGGATCTCTTAGACTTTGTTGGAATTAAGAATGTACTCAGCCTTGCTGGAATAAAGGATCTCCTCAGCTTTATTGGAACCAAGGATTTCTTAGGCTTTGCTGGGATCAAGGATCTCCAAGGCTTTGCTGGGATCATGGAACTACTCCACTTTGCTAAACCCGTGGGTGGAGCCAAGGAACTTGTCCATTTTGTTAACCTGCGCCATATGATATTATTATCAAGTTGCTGCAAAATTATTTAGCCCCACAATGTGAGGAAATTGCTTTGCTATATAATTTACATTTCATCAAATCTCTTTGATTCACTTACTTCTCTTTCTTCTTTTTCTTTTTAAACAAATGAAACAATATCATGAATTTTTTTTTTTAAAAAAGAAAGAAAGAATACATTAGCCCCCAAATGTGAGGCCATTTCTCTATTATGTAGCTCATACAATCTTCATTCATCAATCTCTATTTTATTTTTTTTGCGCACTTCTCCATTTTTTTTTTAATGAGACAATGTTTTGATTGTTAAAATATTATTACATGACCCCTCTTACCCCCTTTTTGGAAAGAGTAGAATCCTTATGAGAAAAAAGGTTTTGCTTCTTCTAGTTGAGTTCAATATTTATTTTTCAACCTTTTGGTTGTACTTTATAGGTTAGCTGTACTCTCAAAACTCCTTTAGTATTAGTTAAGTTTTTATGAAACCAGTGATTTGCCTTTGGAGACCAATGGTACAAAGTAGTTTCACACCACCAATACCTCATTTAACAAGCATCTTCAAGTTTTGGACTTCAAAGTTTAGGATTAAACTAACTGCATAAATGCTAATCAAACTGACCAGCTTTCATCTCATCACTCCCTCCTACCCTTTCTATTGCTCAGGGTGTGGAGTCATTAGCAGCCAATCCCATGCCATGTTCAAAACATTGTGAACTTTTGATCAATGTCAAAACCATTTAGCAACATGGTCTCAACAACCAATAAGTTGAAATAAAACAATATTGCAGTATCTTTTATGAATATTTTTAAAATGAGGTCCATTTAGTTGGAGGATGAGCATGACAACCAAACTTATCTATGATTCTATATTGTATAGAACAAGTGTCTACTTCTATTGCTTTCATGCAACATAGTGAAAGCTATCCATTTGAAAACCATAGATTTCGGTCCATTATGTTCAAAATATAAAATGGAGAAAATAATGATGCATAAAACTTATCTTGTGTTGGGAAGTTCCCCAAAATTCCATATAGAGTCCCTCGGTAGAAAATTTGTTGGAGGAACCCACACTTTTGGGATCTTAATGTTGAATGCACTAAGAGGAACTTTCCTTCCTCTAAGTGTTTCCTAGCTTTGGAGCCGTGCTTGCGAAGGGACTGCTTTTTCCCTATCCTTTTTCCCAATCCCCAGTGGAGTCGCCAAAATGTGAGAGTGCTTTTTTCTTTAGCACACAGGCCCAAGGATCCTGGGCCAAATAGTTGTGTTTTGGTGGACTGGGCTTGGTTCACCGTAGCTAAATGGGGGCTGATTACGAACCAAGTTGTGCGCAAGTCACATAAATCTCCTCAAGGCAAAAATGCGATTCCTCCCTGGGCGTACTGTCGTGGGATCCCGGGACGTACTGTCGTGGGATCCCGGGGCGTATTAGGCCTGTAAGAACCCAGAATCTCTGGTTCTGTGCACTATACAATCTTTCTCCATGCTTGTTATGCAATGAAGTTTTGTCCTTTCCTTTTACCTCTATAGGTCCTACACAAGAACAACTATACAATGCACATATCTTCAAATAATTGTTAGTTTCTTAGATTAGGATATATATATATATATATATATATATATTAATACGTATACATATATGTAAATGAATTTCATAAGGATGGTTCAGCCACGAGGATCCTGGCCCCAATTCTCACAGACTTATGCTTTTGCACAAGACTTGTGGGATTTGGAACTCAAGTCTGAGTGGCTTTGCTTGGGCAGGGACTCAGCTTTACAAGCAAGAATATATATATTGAGCAGCAAGAAGCAGTAAAGGAAGATAATATAATAAAGAAATATGCAAAGTAATTGTTAGAAATTCTCAAATCAATATGAGATATTTCATTATTTTTCTTGATTGTGGATTACAAATGTGCTCACTAAGACGTGATACAAGGTTCAAATAAGCTCAAAAATTACAGACTTTGATGGCTATTCAAGCCTCTAAGACTTGCAAAGTTTGAATCCTTTTGAATCCAAGTATGTGCTATAGTGGCTGTTTCTGGGATACCGGGAGACATTCCTCTGTTTTTCTTAAATTTTACAGAGTTCTAATGACTCTGTTTTGATATTCTTCCTACTGAAAATCCTCTCCCTTCAACATGGGTTTTCTCTTCCTTTTATAGCGTGTTTTCTAGGGCTCTGAGGTACTAGTGATTTCTCTCTTTTGCCCCTCAGAGCTCATGCTGTGTCATTTTCTTAGGAGCTGGTCTCTTCCCTTTTTTCTCATGGTTTTCATCTTTTAATACTGTTTCTCTAAAAGTCACTTGCTGACTTTCCATTCCGGGGCGTCCTAGCCTTCAATCTCTCTTCCTTCAAGATTTCTCACTTTTCAGACTCAGCTGCGGTTGTATTTCCTTGCTGTCATTATTCCCAAATAGTTGGAATCTTTTACTGCTGGGTTGAAAGTTCTCTTCCAATTGCTTCTACGTATGATTTTCTCATTCTTGGTTCCTTGTGGTACAACTCCTTTGTTCATGAATGTTTGCTTTATACTTTCTGATTCTTTGCTGCACCATTGGGTACTTGAGAAGGACATCTCTGTTCTTCCTTTCTTGTATTTCGTGGTACCTCTCTTGAGCTGTTTCAATACCACAGTAACTGTGCTGCATTACCTGAGGATCCCGGGCCTTTGGCAGCCTCTGGGTATCCCGACCCAGTTCTTTCACTGGACTTTGCTGGACTTTTTGATGACCTTTTTGCTGTAAATCTGAACATAAATTGGGCCTTAATGTTGATTCTTCTTGCTGCTTGAATTGGGCCTTCTTTATTTTTCATGGAATTGGCTTTTTGTAAAATTTTGGCCTTCAACACGTTTCATCCAAATCAAGGTAGAGAAGCCCCTTGGTTGTCACAATTCAAGATTGAGATAGAGAAGCCTCTCAATCGTCCCAAGTTTCGGGGTAGAGAAGCCCCTTAGATACCTTCCATTTAGATCAAGGTAGAGAAGCCCCTTAATCAACCACCCCAGATTTAGACTAAGATAGAGAAGCCTTTTGGTCAACCCAGATTTCAAGATTCGCTTCAAGTTTATCAGCTATCAATTAGGTCAAGAATTCAAAATTTTCATTTCTCAAAATAGCAAGACACTAGTTCTATGTTCTAAGGTTTGAGATTTTAAGGTTTAGTAATCCTCAAAAAGTCAACCTCAATTAAATCATGGCTGCTAAAATTAGTGTCTTTGTTTTACATTGACATTCACTTTGCAAGCTTTGTTAATAAGGGGCATTCTGTAGACACTCAATTTTGTACCCATAATTTAATTAAGGAAGATGGCTAGAATGACCAGTCATATACCCGAAAAATCATGGTTCCATTACATGCATAAATTCATTCATTGCATAACATAAGAATGATCTTGAGATTCTAACGGTCGTGACAGTATGCCTGAGTTCCAAATTGGACCGTCGGATTGAAAGATATCGCATGATCAAGTTTACACGATCAACATGCATTTTGTTTGGGTGGAACCAACCACGCATGATTAATTTAAATTAATTCTAACTGGTTAAATAATTAAAATTAATTAAATAATTTTGTGATTTGTTGCTAGTTAGTGTCAAAAATAGACTTGCTTGCATGGGAATAAAAAGGATAATTAAATAACAATGAAATTGTAGATAATCAAGACTTTTTGAGATATTTATCTACAAGATAATCATTATTGTAAAGACTTGAATCATCAAGAAAAGGGGTTAAATTTTTAGAATATAGATTAAAAGTGTGTCTAAGTGCAAGTCCCAGCTAAAAAAAACTCAAAAAAGGAGTCCAAAGTGGACCAAAACTCAAACGTGGGTCTGGCACCCAAGAGGGCCATTCGGCACTCTTGGAGTTCCAATCAGTACTTTTCAAGTGTCGATAGGCACAAATTCCAGGCCCAGCCTGAGGACTTCTAGATTGAGATAAACCTTACATTTTTCAATTTTTTTAGAGATAAGGATGTGTCCCAGTTCGTATTTTGATCATTCAGCTAATTTTTTGAAGCATTCTCACCTCTATAAATAGAGGATGCCTCTCAAAATCCAGCAAAATTTTTCACGCTTTCTAACCCCTCTTTTTGGCTCTTCTCTTCTCTTCTTTTCCCCCTTACATTCAAGACGTTCTGGGGGCTCTAACCTTAGGAATTTCTTTTCTATAAGCGAAATATATTAGGCTTCAAAGAGTTGGATAAATTTCTTTGAATCCTAAAATATCCTTTTACTAAGAAGAACACGCTCATGTAAGAGGTAGTCTATTTCTTTTCCTTTTCTAATCTTTTCTATTAATTTTGTTTGATGATGCATGAATAGGTTTAAGATGTCTTATTTATTCTGGTTTTTAATACAATTGCCATGTTTGTTTGAATTTTTTTTTTTCCCTTAAATATGCTCTTAAATGATTTGTTGTTATGATTCCTCTCTTGAATCTCAAAATCTACTAATGATCAAAGATCTCTTTAAACTAAAAACTTATCTGAATTTTTCAGATCTGATTTTCAAAACTCAAAATAGATCTGTATTTAATTTTTTCAGATCTGATTTTCAAAACTCAAAACAGATTTGTATTTTCATTAAATACAGATCTAATTTATTTTAACCACAAAACTGATATGTATTTTCATTAAATACAAACCTGATTTTTTTCAAAACTCAAAACTGACCTGTATTTTCATTAAATACAGATTTGATTTTTTTTTAACCGCAAAACTGATCTGTATTTTCATTAAATACAGATTTGATTTTTTTTAACCGCAAAACTAATCTGTATTTTCATTAAATACAGATCTAATTTTTTTTAACACACAAAACTGATCTGTATTTTCATTAAATACAGATCTGATTTTTTTAAGAAATATTTTCTTTGTCATACAATTGCAGATTGTGAAATTTAAAAGAGGAAATTAGAAGTTAAGTTGAAGTTTTGTATATGTGATGCATGTAAAATAAATTTATCTAAGGAGCACGAATCCTCTTCCAAAAAGTCTTTTTATTTTATGTCCAATAACATATTTGATTTTTTTTTTATAACCAAAAATCGTTTTCTTTATTATTAAAAACAAATTTGGTTTTTCTTGATAAAATCATTTTTTTTAATTTACAAAAAAACAGATTTGATTTTTTTCTTTATCTACAGAAATCTAATTTCTTTATCTACATCAAAACAGATTTGATTTTTCTCTACAAATCCTTTTTTTTTTCATCTGCATAAAGACAGATCTGATTTTTCCTTACAAATCTCAATTTTTTGAATTCACAAAACATATCTGAATTTCTTAAAGAAGGGGATACATTCATAAGATAAATTTACTTGAATTAATTTCAGTCAATGTTTGTCATGTATGCTCAACATATCATTCACATCATGCAAAAAAGGGTATATTGGCCATTAGAGTCTAGAAGACCAGACTCTATCTGGGCAGAATGGGTGCCTAACACTTTCCCATTCTGTAACCTAGCCCCTGAACTTAGGACTTTTGGATAGGTAGATTAGTGTCTTATTTTTTATTATTTTTGGTTGATTGTAACTAGGAACAAAAGTTTTGTATTCTTTGACATAGATTGTAACTAGGACTCAAAGCATTGTAAGGTTTAATTTACCAAGATTGTATTTATCTTTATTCAATCAATGACAATGAAATATCTTGATCATGTATTTTGTATTTAGTTTCTTCTTATTTTTTGTATAAAAAAGTAAGTGGTGACTCCACACCACTTACCCAAAAAGAGAAGTGCCCTTAAAAGCACCAAAAAATCTCTTTTTCGAGAGCACCTTTGCTTTCTCTCACAGTAGTAACCAATGTAGGCACCGTATTTTGTCCGTCCTCGATTTGCGTATCGGACCCCAAAAATTCCAAAAATATTATCTTTTCTCCATGGGGTCGTAGAAACATCTAGATTGATGTGGTGCAACCCGTTCGAGCATCAAAGCACTCAAAATGCCACTTCAGGTCAAATTTACCAAAATGCCCCTAGTCAGCCCTCGGTTGACCAAAAGTCAAAGTTGGGTCAAAAGCATCCCAAAACAACATTTTTCATGTTTCTTCATCAAACCAGAGCTACTTAGTGATTTTCATCAACTTTGACCAAGTTTGACCCAAGGTTGACTCTAGGGCACTAGAAACCCTAGTTTTGATCCAACCATCAAACAGTTTAGGACTAGTGCCATTGTGAAGATTATCAAATTCACCCCTTTCAAACGACTATTCATGGGTAAAAATTAGAGTTAAAACGGTTGAGATATCTAGAAAACCATAAAAAGCGCGTCAGGATGCTTCTCGAGGCCATAACTTTTGATTCGATCATTGGATTTTCAAATTCTTTACATCTAAAGCTTTCCAGGGATACCAAGATTAGCTCAATCTAAGTCTAGGAAGGCCTTCAAATATGCATCCAAATTTGAATCGAGATAAGACCAGAATTGCTGATGTTAGCAAGCTGGCCGACAGCCCTACGAGGTATATGTCTACTTTTCATGTTTGTGCTTAAATCCACATGTTTTTAGACTCTGTTGAGGTCTAAAAAAAAGGTCATAATAAAATAAGCCCAAAACAGAAGAACAAGTCAAGCCCAAAAGGAAAAATTCAGGCTAAGCCCAAAGCAATAGATACGGATGACCCATGGGGGAATAAAAGGAAGGCCCAAAGGATCCTGAAGCCCAGAAAAGAAAGAAGCATCCAAAAAAGAGACCACGGCAAAGTATAAAGAAGCAAGGATCCTCAATAAGCGCAGATCCCTTCAAGCACAAATAAAAAGGAAGACTGGGACAGATCGATAGAAAGAAGACAGAAAAAAAGAAAACAAGAAAACAAAAGAACGCAAGCGACCTCTCATGGCACAAACAGAAGAGGCCTCGGGGAACCAAGACAGGGAAGAAGAATGATAACAAAACGATTTTTAAAAAGGCAGAACAGGATTCCGCCCAAATAGGAAAGAAACGGAAAAGTAGAAGGCGCCAGAAGTGGGGATGCCGAGAAGGGCATACCTCAGCACGTCCCAAAGAGGATGGCCAACCAGAAGCTTTCGAAGGAATCAGAACCAAGAGAAGGAAAGAATGAGAGAAAACGGAAAAGGGACTTACCGAGACGATGAGGACATAACATGCTCTGTTTGCAAAAGAACAAAACAGGGGAACCAACGGTTCCCCGGGACGCCCAGAAAACTCCATTATAAAAGGAGGGGATGGGTTGTGAAGAAGGCAGCGAAAAAAGTGAGAAAGAAAGAAGAAATTCTCTAGAAAAAGAACTATCAGAGAAAATCAAGAGTGAAGAGAAAATATTAAGGGAAAACAAAATATTGCTTCCCGGTATCCTGTAAAAGCCACTATTGCACATACTCGGATTCAACGAGAATCAAACTTTGCAAGTTTTGAAGGCTGAAATAGTCATTCAAGACTGCAAATTTTGAGCTTGATTGAACCTTGTAGCACGTCCTAGTGAGCTTTCTGTAATCAAACAGACAACGTATTAATGAAACTTTGGCTCATATTTCCCAGGATCCCCACTTCTTCTTTTTTATCGTTTAGTTAATCCTGTTTCTTCCCTCCTGAATTTACCTTGTTAATTTTTGGCATTCTACGATATCCTTGTTTGTTATCTTGTTTGCATTTTCAGGAGTATTCTCTGTATTTCACTTGACTCTCAAACAGCTTGTTAGTTACGGTGAGTCAAGGCCCGGTCCACCAAATCCTCCTTTTCATTTAGGCCTAGGATCCTTGGGCCTAAGTGTCACGAAAAAGGGACTCTCACAGACTCCTTGCCATGTTTGTTCTTAGATCTATGTTTGTATGCTTAGATCTACATGTTAGTGCTTAGATCTATGTTCACACACTTAGATCTATGTGTTTATGTGCTTCGTGCCATGTTGTGTGCTTAGATCTATGTTGGTTGCTATGCCATGTGCTACTTTAGCCCTTTTTGTCCTTTGATATCTCTCTTTCTTGCTTTTTGGCCCTTCCGGTGGGGTAAAGATCTAGATCCTGTGATCTAGGCCTACAACTACACACTTAGGCCTATATCAAAGGGTTTGGACCATTTACTTTTGCACATCTGTGTTTGCTTGCTTGCTTCTATGCTTTATAACCGTGTTAGCCTCTCTAGATCTAGGCTTTACCATGCTTTGCACCCTCCATGGATTCATGCTTATGTGGTCACATCCATCACTTCTAGGGTTTGCTTGGATGTAACCACTTGTGAGATACACCCCTATGGTGTTGGTGTGCTTGATTCACACCTTTTTTCGCTCTGTGAGATGTTGATATGCTTGCCTTGCTTGCTTTGCGCCACCCGTTTAGATTTCTTTACTTCTTTGCATATTTACACGCTTGCCTATATGTTCGTGCATGAGTCCGTGTGTCGTCCATATTCCAATCCAATGGAACAACAGACACTCAATCTAAACCTACATTTGTCCTCCTAGGACACCACCTTTTGTTTAATAACATGTTTGTTTGCTTCTTCATGTGCTTCACATGTTTGTATGCCCCTGTTTGGCATCTTTTGCTAGCTTGCCTTCTAGCATGCTCGTCCAATCATTTGTTTCCTTGATTGTCTGCTAGCTTGTTTCCTTTGTCTTTGTATGTACATGCATGGAGTGAGGACGCTTGGATTAAGGGTGTGACCTCCTAGGCATGAGCAAAAAGGGCAAGAATGCAAGCAAGAGGATGCAAGCCCACAAAGGGCAATGTTCAATAGATTAGAGGCCTAGCCTCCTCGAGTGATTATGTCCTTCTATCTCCCTCTGTAAGCCTCTTCTGTAGATTTAGACCAATAAATCCTACAATCACTTGATTCCAATTTTTACAAATAAACACACTTTGAGCAAGCCTAAACCTAGACTCTATGTTTTGATCATGGTTTGCCAACATAATACATAATGAAGTTCTAATACATTTAGTTCGTAAAGTCTTAGAACCTAACAAACTCCCCCTTTGGCAATCCGTGACAAAACATATCACAAAAAGGAAATGCTCAAAGTTACAAACAGCCCACTCAAATTTAAAATGCCTAAAAACAATTCAACCTAACTACTATCTATTAGTTGCAAGTGTAGACAGTAGCATGATTGAATTAACCTGTATATTCTTGAAACACTCAACAAACACATAAACATTTGCGTGGAAAATACAAGTAAAACAAATACAAATTCTTGATTTCACAAAACATAAAATAAGACATATACCATGGATAACCTCATAATATAAATCAACAACCAATGTAGCATATCTGAAACAAGAAACAATAAAAGAAACATAAAACATAGTGTCTCCCCCTATAATATGGAACCATAAGTAGAAAGCTTACCATTTCCTATTCTGACAAGGATTTGACTAAAAAAGGAAGCGCCATAATGATCCGTTGCATATTACTATAGATGCCAAGGGAAAGAGGATACCAATGATCTTGATTAATGATGGAAGCTCTTTGAATGTGTGCCTATTGAAAACCATGAGCTATCTGGGTTTGAGTATTGAAGATTTTGTGCCATTTGATCAACATGTGAGAGCATATGACAATAGTAGAAAGGAATATTGGGAACGGTGACACTTGAGCTCACCATAGGGCCTATGGTTCAGAAAGTAGAATTTCAAGTGCTGAACATAACTTCATGTTTTAATATGCTTCTTAGGCAACCATGGATTCATTATACAGAAGTTGTGCCTTCATCTTTATACCAGAAGGTTCGATTTCCACATGAAGTAGCTATAGTCACCATATATGGGGACACTCTAAGTCTTCCAAAGCCTATCTTCGGTATCCAATTTGAAAAGGAACCAATACCTTGGATGGTTTTGAAATCGAGAAGCTCGGTTTTGAAAGAGTGACTGAAGAAGTTGAAAAGATTCCTATGGATTTTGACCCCTACAGCAACAAAAATGTTGTAGCAATGATGAGAAGGATGAGCTATGAGCCAAGGAAAGACCATGAAAGGGGCAACAGTTAAGGCCCCAACAATTGCCACAGCTACACCACCCTTTGGGTTAGGCTATAGGCCTACGGATGAAGACTTGCTTGAAATGGAATTGAAGAAGACAGCTTGTGCAAAAGCTAAGGCAAAGAGGTTTCCTAGCCCTCTGGAGCCTTTTAAGGCCATACACTCCTACACTAAATGGGAAGTTTATCAAAGCTGGAGATTGCTAGCGTTATTGGGGGTTTCCTAAACCAAGAAATGATCTGGAGTTGAAAAAGATGTTGCCTAGAGTTGAATTGTTCCTTGATTACAGCACAAAGCTCCTCAAAGAAATGGAAAGGAACACAAATTGGGTCTGAATTGACTAGGCAAATTATATGGATCCAAATGTTATGACTACTTTATTGGGGAATGCTATTTTCAACATAGAAGAGGAAGAATATTGGGAAGCCTATCAACATGCATTGAATGATCCAAGTGAATGAGGAATGGATGATGAAGATGATGAAGAGGGAGAAGCTCCTTGTGATGATAATGATAGTAAAGAAAGTGGCAATGAAGATAATGATGGTGAAGAAAGTAACAATGAAGACAATGATAGTGAAGAAAGTGACAGTGAAGACAATGACAGTGAAGACAATGATAGTAAAGACAATAGTGATGATAGAGGAGAAGCCCCTAGCGATGAAAATAGAGGTGGTGAAGGTGAGAATGGAGAAGCCTTTAATGAAGAAAATTCCTATGAAGGAAAGGACTATTATTATGAAGACATAGAAGATGATGAGGAAGTTGTAAGGGGAGATTATGATGAATACCCTTATAGACGTCCTTTAGATTGGAGTTGCATTACAGATGTCAGTCCAAAATCAGGTCCTCACTATGATAAGTATGGTCATGAGATTTCTAAACTTGGTTCATTCCATAACTCAGAGTTTGGCTCATTAACTACATACATTGATGAAGAAGATGATATAGATGCGAGACTGGCTTTGCTTAACAAGAATTTAATGATCCATAGCTTTAGGAATTTGACCATAGAGGGTCTTAAGGAAGATGATGAGTGAAAGGGATGCAAAGAGTCAGAGTACTTACCCCAATATGTTCGCCCAAATACTAAAGGAGGCATGATTTATTCGAAGAGTGGATGGACAGCCTAGATCGACTGGAGAATTATGTATTTGATATGGCCATAAATATGGATGTTGATGGAGAAGGTCAAGAATAAATGGATGAAGACCCTAGAGTGCTGATGTTGAGAGAAAAAGGAACCCACTGGAAGCCAGCTACCATCACCAAGGCCACAACTAAGTTGAAGAATTGGGCATGGAAGGGAGCCGCCCATCCTATGGAACACCCTTTGGAGAAAACCAATACTACCAAGCCATTTACCCCTACTAAAAGCATTATTTCTGTCCTCATCGAATTGGTTTCTACTAATATTACTATTAATGTTGAGTTTGTCTTTGATCATGTGTCTATTATTATAGAGTCAGTCACTGTTGAGTCTATCAAAAACTCTATCCCCCATGAAATAATTTCTAATTCTGCTTATTTGTTGGCTTTGAATATTTTTATTTCGAAAATTAGTAAAGAAACTCTTAATAGTGAGGAATTAAAACAAGGGCACTTAAAACCTATAAATGAGGAAACTCAGTCTGTTAACTTGGGAACCGATGATGTACCTAAGATGGTCCAGATTGGCAACATCTTAAATTCCTCTGAAAATGACGCATTGGTTACATTGCTGAAAGAATTCACGGAGGTGTTTGCATGGTCATACAAAGATATGTCAGGAATTGATACAGATATAGTGCAACATTGCATTACTACAGATCCAATCATGAAGCCGGTCAAGCAGAAGCTAAGAAGGATGAAGCTAGAAAGGACTCTCAAGATCAAGGAAGAGGTTGAAAAACAATACAATGCAGGATTTTCTTAAGTGGTTAACTACCCAATGTGGTCCTAGTGCTGAAGAAAGATAGGAAAGTGAGGATGTGTGTAGATTTCACAGATCTTAATAAAGCTAGCCCCAAGGATGACTTTCCATTGCCTCATATTGATATTTTAGTTGATAAGACGACGAGACATGTATTATTGTCATTCATGGACTGTTTTTCAATATACAATCAGATAAAGATGATTCTAGAGATATGGGAAAGATGTCCTTTATCATTCCATGGGGGACTTACTGTTACAAGGTCATGCCATTTGTCCATAAGAATGCTGGTGCCACTTACTAGCGGGTAGCTACCACTCTGTTACACAATTTGATACACAAAGAAGTTGAAGTCTATATGGATGACATGATAGTGAAATCAAAAGACCATGAAGGACACATACCAACTTTAAAGAAGTTCTTTGAGCGAATCCGATTCTACAAGCTCGGTTGAACTCAAAGAAATGCACTTTCAGTGTGACATCATGGAAGTTGTTAGGATTTATTGTATGCTAGAGAGAAATTGAGGTAGATCCCGAAAAGATCAAGGCAATTGTGGAGATAAAACCTCCAAGGACAGAAAAATAAATTTGAGGATTTTTGGGGAGGATACAATACATAAGCAAGTTCATATCCGAGCTTACAATGATATGTGAACCACTTTTTCGATTACTCAAGAAAGATCCCTATAATATGGAATGAACAATGTCAAGAAGCCTTTGAAAAGATTAAGAACTACTTGCTGAAGCCACCAATACTGGTTCCATCGATACTTGAAAAGCCACTATTGCTCTATCTCACAACCACGAATACGGTGATGGGGGCTTTACTTGCCCAATATCTAGGTTTGTCCATCCAATTCGACGAACTGACCCACCCGAAGATTCTGACCAGATCCGACCCAAAAACCGGCCGACCCGATCAAGTCACCTGTTGGCGGTGGGTCATTTGTTCCAAAAACCGACTCCGGCGGGTCGGTCTTGGTTTTCCTCCCAAAACCTGAAAAAACCAGATCCGACCTACGTACTAAGAATTTCAAGCAAAAAATTCCAGAATCCGGCAAAAATTTCCAGAATCCGGCGGGATTTTCCAGATTCCGGCGAGTTTTTCCAAATTCTGGCCTCAAATTTCCAGATTCCGACTTCAAATTTTCAGATTCTGGCAACAAATTTTCATATTTCAGCGACTTATCAAGTAGATCTAGTGATATTTTGTCCAAATCTAGTGAAATCTCACCGGATCAAGCGAGATCTCACCAGATCCGGTTAGATCTCCGCCGGATTTGTCGTTTTTTCGCCTGAAATCAACTATTTTGACAGGATTTTTCATCGTGGACGGTTCCGACTGAACCAACCGTGTTTCCGGTGCAAAACCGACCAAGCTGATCCGACTCCCTTGCCGGTCGGCGGCGGATCAAGATTTTCTCAACCCGATTCTATCGGGTCGGTCTCGGGTTGGGCATAAACCCGACCCAGACTGACCCGTGGACACCCCTACCAATATCTAGAGGAGTCTAGGAAGGAGAATGAAATTTACTACATTAGTAAGAAGATGATGGCTTATGAAGAGAAATACTCTGCACTTGAGAAGACATGTGTTGCACTTGTGTGGGATACCCGAAAACTTAGACATTATATGCTTGCTTTCAAAGTCTTGTGGATAGCTAGAATGGATCCATTGAAATACCTAATGGAAAAGCCAGTGCAAGATGGGAAGACAGCTAAATGGATTTTGCTTTTGTCAGAATTTGATATAAAGCATGTGACTCAAAAGTTCATAAAGGGAAGAGCAATCACTGATCACTCAGCTCATTATGATGCTTTAGCAACATTGGCCACTATGGTGGATGAGCCCAAGGGAGCTCAACTTCGACCAATAGTGGTAGAACAAAAGGAAGAGCCAGCCTATTAAATGTCGATAGAGGAAGACAAAGAACTGAATAAGGAAGGTAAATGGTATTCAAACATCCTACATTATCTCAAAGAGGGGACATACCCAAAGTCTACAAATAAAAATGATCAGTTGACCATCCAAAGGTTGTCCACTAATTATATCATTTGTGGTGAGAGGTTGTATAGAAGGTCATACAATGGGATTCATCTCCTTTATGTGACTACTAAGGAAGCACAACAAATTATTGAAGAAGTCCATGAGTCAAGCTATGGGCCGCTTATGAATGCACACATGTTATCTAGAAAGATAATGATACAAGGTTATTACTGGACTACTATGGAAGCAAATTGCGACTACTATGGAAGCAAATTGCGCTGCTCATGTCCAAAAATGTCATCAATGCCAGGTTCATGGGTATTTGAAGCACATGCCACCAATGTTGTTACATACAACGACTTCACCATGACTGTTCTCTACATAGGGAATAGATGTCATTGGGAAAATCTACCCAACAACATCAAACAACCATGAATTTATACTAGTGGCCATTGATTACTTTACCAAGCCGCCTCCTTCAAGGTTTCAAACTCAAAGAAAGTTACACAGTTCATTCAAACTAATATCATCTGTCGATATGGGGTACCACATGAAGTAATTTCAAATATTTCTGAGGTGAAATAAAAAAGCTACTTCGAGAGTTTAATATTCAGCAGCATAGATCATCGTCGTATTGTCCTCAGACAAATGGAGTAGTTGAAGCTGCTAGCACGAATGTTAGGACATACGTGTATTCAACAAGTGAATATGAGTTGAATGATTTATGACTTCTCTCATATCTCATTTGTTTGTTGTGGTTTTGTCATAGATTGCCAAAGGGGGAGATTGTTAGGACATATGTGATTCACCTGTTTGGAACATATGTCACTATTTTATGTTAGGGTGTCCAGACCCGACCCACACCCGTCGGACCGACCAACACCCATCGGACCGACAAAATCGCCCGATCTCCACCCGATTTCAGCCCGAACCGACGCTCCTGTCAGTCGGTTACGAGTTTCCGTGCCCAAGACCCAACGCCGGCGGGTCGAGTGGCAGTTTTCTTCTCCAAAACCCGAGCCACCTGACCCGACCGATGTTATATACAAATCCAGCCAACTCCGGCAAGATCAAGCTTAGATTCGAGGAGATCCGGCGATATCGAGCTTAGATTCAAGGAGATCCGGCGATATCAAGCTTAGATTCGAGTAGATCCGGCGAGGTCAAGCTTAGATTCGAGGAGATCCGGCCAAATCCCAGCAATTTTTAGCCAAAAAATGTAGAATCCGGCGAATATTTCCAGAATCTGGCGAATTTTTAGCATTTTGTTTTTTCAGATTTTGATGCTTCCTTTATTCCGGCAACCCACCCAACCCGACCGACATTCATCCTCACCCAAAATCGACTCAACCGATTTTTCCGACGAGTCGAGTCCGGGTTCCTCCACCCTTCACCCGACGCCGGCGGGTCGAGTGTGAGTTAGGTCCAAAACCGACCCGACCCGACCCGTGGACAGCCCTAATTTTATGTAATTGGCTAATCCTTTGACAAAACGCACTTTACTTATATTTGGATAGATCTAGGATGTGTCTAATACTTCAAGAAACTTTGTTTCAAGATCAAGTGTTAAAGCTATACGAGTTTATCCAAGAAATAAGCTAAAGAAGTGCCTGTCATTAAAGCTCGACAACTAGCCATCTATCGAGCTTAAGAAGCTGTTCCAGCCCTGTGGCTCAACAGCTGCTCGACAGATAGGTATCTGTCGAGGTTTATGAAAAACAGAGTTTCAGTTCTATTTTGACTCCAATCCGTGATTATGTGTTTGGGCTTTCTTTTCTCACAACCCTAGACATATAAAAGGATTATTTTAAGGGCCTTCAAAGTGTTCACAAGTTGCACAAGTGTTGAGCAAAGTTTGTTCAAGCAAATTGTGACCGGAGACAAAATTTTCCCTAGTTCATCATTCTTGTGAAGAAGTTGCTGTATTTGTGCACCGTAGGGTTTTGTGATCAAGCATCTTCTTGATCTTCATCGTTGGGATGAACTGAAGAACTTTGCAACCAACAACCTTCTCTAGTTGGTGATTGAAGTTGCGTACTAGGATCTGCGCAATTGGTTAATCATGTACTGGGAGCTGTACATCAAAAAGAGAAATTTTCACTATAGAACAAGTCCAATTAGGTATTGGGGTAAGGGTTCAACTATAGGTTGGTATAAGGTACTGGGATTCCTTTACTTGTAGCCGCTTGTTGTAATAATAGTGGAATTTCGAGAGTGGTGACCTTAAAATCACCCAGTGGGGTTTTTGCCATGTTGGTTTTCCCCATTCGTAAACAAATCACCATGTCAATTTATTTTCCGCTGCATAATTAGTTTACTTGGTGATTTGTTTGTTCTACCACGCGTTTGCATGTTAATTTAATTAATTAATAAACTTGGCTAACTAATCAATTAATTCATCACAAGGGATCAATACGTTTTTGGCCTGTCAAGTGGTATCAGAGCAGGCACACTCTGATTAGGTTTTAACGTTTGCTGTATTGATCAATTGACCCTTGTTGTCATGGATAGAGGATAGTCTTTAATCATACCTCCTTTATTTGATGACACTAATTATGCATACTGGAAAGTACGCATGAGAGCTTTTTTACAGTCTCTAGATGAGAAACTGTTGAGATAGGCTGGACCAAGCCAAAGGAAGCGCTGGCCGATTGGGATGAAGCCAAGATCAAGGTGGCAAACTTCAATAGTAGGGCATTGAATGCTTTGTTCAGTGCAGTCACTAATGAGGAATTCAAGAAGATATCCTCCACTGAAACTGCAAAGGAAGCATGGACCATCCTCCAGACAACCTATGAAGGAACTAAGGCTATCAAGGATTCAAAGCTTCAGAGGCTCATTACAAGCTTCAAGGAGATTAAGATGGAGGAGGATGAGTCGTTCGATGAATTCTATGCCAAGCACAAGGACATAGTGAACTCAGGTTTCAATCTTGGGGAAACCATCCCTGAACCCAAGATTGTGAGAAAGGTGCTCAGATCTCTACCTGAGAGATTCCATGCCAAGATTACAACGATCGAGGAATCAAAGGACATTGACAAGATTCCTTTGACAGAGCTGGTTGGTAATCTACAGACTTACAAGCTAGGGTTGAAGAGGATTGGTAAGTCGGGCAAGAGTAAGAGCATGGCCTTGAAGGCCAAGAGTAGTGACACGGATGAGTCTTCAGATGATGAAGATTCTAAGATAAAGTCCTACATCACCAAGCAATTCAAGAAGTTCATGAAGAATGCCAGTGGGAAGGGCTTTGACAAGGACCGTAGGCAATTCAGTTCTTCTCAGTTCAAGAGTCAAGACAAAGGGAAGAAGGATGCTAGGGATGACGATCAGTACACTGTTTCAGTAGGACCTAAATGCTTTGGGTGTCAAGGCTTCAGTCATATGAAATAGGTGTGTCCTACATATCTCAAGAGCATTGGGAAGAGCGTGGCACTCGCTGCTACTTTGAGCGACACCGAGCCTAAGGATGATTCCGACAATAAGGATGACAGAATCCTTAATGCCTTCACTACCATTGTCACTCCTACTGAGGGGATTATTGAAGATGTGGATGAAGAAGTGGAATTGGTGGAGTCCAAGTTTGAGAAGATGGATGATCAAGATGATATCCATACAGCCTATGAGAAACTATACAAGCTTTCTGAGAAACATGAGAAACTTTATAGGCTGGCCACCAAAAAGCTCAGTGATGTGGAACTTGATCGTGAAGATCTTTCCACAAAGTTTGATGAAGCTAATCAAACTATTGGAGCATTGAGGTTTGAAAATAATTTCTTGGCTGAAAAGACCAAGAAGCTTGAAGCGGAGCTGTTTCAAGTTAGAGCTCAATTGGAAAGGACTTCAAGTGCAAAGCTTGATGAGATGCTCAATCTTTAGAAATCTGCTTCTGATCGAACAGGTTTAGGATATGGTTTATCTTCTTCTAATATTGCTTCTACTATTACTACTATTTTTGTTCCTCCTAGTAATAATGTTAAAATTGAGAACAATGATGTTAAAACTAATTTAGCTAGTGAGAACATAGAAAAGGGTAAATCTATCTTAGGAGCACCCCCTAAGCAAGATAAGAAGGAAGCTAAAAACCCTAGGACTAAGAAGGCTAACTCTCAAAAGCATAAACAAAAGAAGCAACATCTCTGTCATCATTGTGGAGTTACCGGTCATACTCGACCAAATTGCTATAAGTCGCTAGCCACTCAACAGAGCAACGGCATGATAGCATCTGGAAGCCAGAATCAGCTTCAACCCTTTCTTGCTCCCCTTGGAGATCTTCTCAAAGCCCTCATGTTCCTTTTAAACTTGAACGGTTTAAAGTGTTACAGAAATACAGGTTGTCAAAGTCTTCTTGCCATTAACTCTCTTCTTGTAAAGTTTTTCAAGAGTTTGTGTTAGGATAGATTTTATTGTATTCAACAAGTGAATATGAGTTGAGTGATTTATGACTTCTCTCATATCTCATTTGTTTGTTGTGGTTTTATCACGGATTGCCAAAATGGGAGATTGTTAGGACATATGTGATTCACTTGTTTAGAACATATGTCACTATTTTATGTAATTGGCTAATCCTTTGACAAAACACACTTTACTTGTATTTGGGTAGATCTAGGATGTGTTTAATACTTTAAGAAACTTTGTTTCAAGATCAAGTGTTAAAGCCATGTAAGTCTGTCCAAGAAACAAGCTGAAAAAGTGTCTGTCATTAAAGCTCGACAGTTAGCTTAATAGCTAGCCATCTATCGAGCTTAAGAAGTTGTTCCAGCCTTGTGGCTCGACAGATAGAAATATGTTGAGGTTTATGAAAAACAGAGTTTCGGTTCTGTTTTGACTCCAATCCGTGATTATGTGTTTGGGCTTTCTTTTCTCACAACCCTAGACATATAAAAGGATTATTTTAAAGGCTGTCAAAGTGTTCACAAGTTGCACAATTTTTGAGCTAAGTTTGTTTAAGCAAATTGTGACCAGAGATAGAATTTTCCCTAGTTCATCATTCTTGTGAAGAAGTTGCTGTGTTTGTGCACCGTAGGGTTTTGTGACCAAGCATCTCCTTGATCTTCATCGTTGGGATGAACAAAAGAACTTTGCAGCCAACAACATTCTCTAGTTGGTGATTCAAGTCGCGTACTGGGATTCGCATAATTGGTTAGTCACGTACTGGGAGCCGTGCATCAAAAAGAGAAATTGTCACTACAGAACAAGTCCAATTAGGTATTGGGGTAAGAGTTCAACTATAGGTTGGTATAAGGTACTGAGATTCCTTTACTTCTAATTGCTTGTTGTGATAATAGTGGAATTTCGGGAGTGGTGACCTTAAAATCACCCGGTGGGGTTTTTTCCGTGTTGGTTTTCCCTATTCATAAACAAATCGCTGTGTCAATTTATTTTCCGTTGCATACTTAGTTTAATTGGTGATTTGTTTGTGCTACCACGTGTTTGCATGTTAATTTGATTAATTAATAAACTTGGCTAATTAATCAATTAATTCATCACAAGGGATCAATACGTTTTTGGCCTATCAACGAATATAAAGCAGATTCTGAAGAAAAACACGCAAAATTACAAGGATTGGCACTTATAGTTGTCATATGCACTTTGGGGGTATAGAACATCAATTTGATCATCCACAGGAGCCACCCCTTTTTCGTTGGTGTGTGGAATGAAGGAGGTTCTTCCCATTGAAATGGGTATTCATTCACTAAGGACAATGTTGGAGAGTGATATCCCAGAGGTTGATTGGCTACAAAGTTGATATGATTAGTTATGCATGATGGATGAGAAGAGGCTTAAAGCCTTATATCAATCCAAGGTTACCAAATAAGACTCAAAAAAGCTTTTGATAAGAACGCAAGAGATAAAGGTTTGAAGACAGGAGGCTTAGTGTTAAAGGAGATTCGAGCCCCAGTCCAAGATACGAATTGAAAATTTAAGGAGAATTGGATAGGTCCATACATCATCAAAAAGATATATTCTGGAGGAGCAGTAAGGTTGATGGACCTAGATGGAAACCCTTTTACTGAACCAACTAGTATGGACCAATTGAAGAAATACCACGTCTAAGGTGGTTGTAAGATTTTTTTTTTTTTTTTTTTACTTTTTTTTTAAAAGGTTAACAAATTTTTTTTAAAAAATGGCCTGCTAGGTTGAAAACCCAAAATGGCAATCTAGGCAAAAATTAAGGCTAAAAAAAAAGTGAGAGAGCCTGCTAGGTTGAAAACCCAAAAGGGCATCCTAGGCAAAAATTAAGACAAATAAAATGAACTATGTGATGACTTGATCCTTCTACCAAGGAGGTACGTAGGCAACCATATATTGATTCGATCACAACTTACCCAAACACATCATTCACGCATCAAGCATTTGAGAAAATAAAAGAGAAATTATAGAATTAAACTATTTCATTCCATCAACACATACACAAACCTTAAAGAAGACAATGAAACTAAAAGTCCTAAACAATTCCCAAAACTAAAAGGTTTCAAACTAACTTCTTAAATAAACATATTTAAAGTCAAAATAAAAGAATAAGATCTTCTTGAGTTTATTTTTCTTCAGCTGGTCCCTTGTTCCACCAATATCAATCACAGTGCTATCTCTATCTCTTCTCTTGGATTTATTATCGCCATCCTCTTGCTTGTCCTTGCCATCACCTAGAAACCCTTCCCTCATCAAAACCATGTCGATTTCCCTATCCACAATCTAGTCCACCAACCAGTTGGAATATTGTACTGTCATCTTATGGAAGTGAACCTTAACAAGACATTGGTACATTTAGTCAGCCATGTTTAAACCTAGCAGCATATTCCTAACTGAGGTAGGAGTAGTGTCTACAAGGACAAAAGGTTTTCTTCGTCTAGCACCAGACATTCCTTGCTCATATATGTATTGTCTCAAAAGTCTATCAACCTTGTAGAAGGTAGCCCTCCTTAAGCCAACCAAGAAAATATGATCTAATCTAGGAGATCACAGCAGAGGGGGTGAACACTTCCACCAATAACAATTCTAATGAAATGAAAGGCTAAATTTCTTTTTGAAAAATTTGACCTAATCTTTTTCAATCTGACATTTGGTCTTGATAATAGTCCTACTAAGGAAATTACTAGGACCATAATTAGAAGAAGTAGGAGTGGCTATCATGTCCATTCTTTCCATCAACCATATTTGCAGAGGCAAAGGACTTCCAAGAAACTGATAGGATTCTCCACCAAGGAATACAAAGTCCAATCCTAAAAGAGTTTCTACCAAGATCAGAGAAGCAGGATTATCACCATCTTTGATTTGATTTACGATTCCTATAGCTCGAGCATCCATAAAACCAAGTCTTCTAGAGAAAAGCAAGAATTCTCCTATGAAGTAAAGAGTTCTTCTGCATGTTGTCAGATATTCCATGAGTACGTCAATGAATAAACCTTGCAGCAACTACATGGAGATTCACCATGTGACCCTCAATCATGCTACTGGTAATTGAAACTGAAAGACCCAGTGCATTAGATAAAATTTCCTTGTGTTTGGGATCACAAGAAACAGCCATAGATTTCTTATTAAACTCATAACCCAAGATGGCTGAAAATTCTTCAATTGTAGGACAAAGTTCATTAGTGCCAAACTAGAAAACATGATCTTTTGTATCCTAAAACTTTACTGCAACATGAAGAAACTCCTAGTTGATCTTGATATTCCTCAAAGATTTGATTCCTTCTAACTTAAAGGCAGAAAAGTTGGTCTTGATAGCAAAATCAAAGCTACGAACTCATCTGTTGATATCTTGTGCAATTGAATGGAAGATATTTTGATTGTTTGCCATAGATGATTGTTCTGTGTGATATCTCTTCCTTAGTTTACTATATGCATAATTTACTTTCAGGTTTCTCCACTTGATGCTAAGATAGGGTTTTGGATCTCTAATCATGTTTAAAGAAGGTTTTAGGTTGCCAAGAGTTTGCAGTCAAATAGGAAAAGCTTTTACAGTGGAAAAGGATGAAAAGACTTTTTGAAAAGGCCTAAAAACGCGTTAAAAGCGAGAAAGCTGAACCAAACTTAGGTGTGCCAATCGGCACTTTAACAATGCCGATTGGTACACTTTCCTAGCATTTGTAGTTTTGCTCAATTCTCCATTTTTGGTCCATTTTTGCTCCAATTTTGCTCCAATAAAGGCTTTTGTACAATAAATTTTTTTTAAATTCACATTGATTGTCAACCTAGGGGCATTCAGCCATACCTTATCCATTTTAAAAAAAGTTCATAACCATCATTCTTTTTTATAAAAACAATCAAGATTTCCAAAAATCATGCATCTATTTCCAAACTAGGGTTATTCGGCCATGCCTCATTTAAAAAAAAAAATCATCTTTTTCCAAAAATTCAAGATTTTTAAAAATCATGCATCAATGTGCAAACTGGGGGCATTTAGCCATGCCTCATCCTTTTTCTTTTTTCTTTTTTCTTTTTTTAAATTAGTCCTCTTATATTTTCTAAGAGAGATTTTTTCTTCTCAATATTTCAAAAAACAAAATCACCATGCTTAAATTTTTTTTAAAACTAGGGGTATTTGGCTATGCCTTATTTAGGTGAGTGTAGACACTCGATTTTGCACCCATGATTTAATCAAGGAAGATGACTAGAATGACCATCCATGTACCCCAAAAATCGTGATTGCATTACATGCATCAATTTATTCATTGCATATTATAAAAATGATCTTGAGATTCTAACAATCATGATGGTATGTTCGGTTTCCAAATCGGACCATTGGATCGAAAGATACCACATAATCAAGTTTGCACGGTCAGCATGCATTATGTCTAGGTAGAGTCGACAAGACACGATTGATTTAAATTAATTTTGATTGGTTAAACAATTAAAATTAATTAAATAATTTTGTGATTGGTTGATAATTAGTGTTTAAAATAGAATTGCATGCATAGGAATAAAAGGGATGATTGGATAATAATAAAATTGTGGATAATCTGAACTTTATCAAGATTTATTTTAGGGTATTTATCTAAAAGATAATTATTCCTGAAAAAGCCTGAATTATCCAGAAAAGAGATAAAAAAAATCATAGACTAAGGATGATAACACGTCTAGGTACAAGGACCGGATCAAAAAACCCTAAAAAAAGAGTCCAAAATGTACCCAAACACAGAAGAACGTTCGGCATCCAAGAGCACCATTCAGCACTTTTGGAGTGCCAAACGACACTTTAAAAGGGCTGACTGGCCCCCTTTTGGGCTTTGGCCCAACTCCCTTCGAGCGACGATATGGCACACCCTTTTCAACCTTTTCGCAAAAGGATGCGCCCGAATTTGCATTTTAATCATCCGTGCCTATTTTTTAGATTTTTCTCACCTCTATAAATAGAGACTGGATCTCATAATTCAAGAGACCTTTTTTTTTACGCTTTGAGAGGTATACGTTTTAAGGCTCTCAAATTGCTGATATTTGCTGCTAAAATTAGGGTTTTTTGGTTTCAAAGATAATTGAATAAGTTTCCTTGAACCTTAAAACATCCTCTCAAGAACAAGAAGTGCCCCATGCAAGAGGTTGTTTTCAATAACCCTATTCTTTTTTTTTTCCTCTTTTATGATTCTTGTTTATGATGATGCATGTTTTCATTTATCCATAACATGAATTGTTAATCATTGTCTAGTTAAAGCATGATCTTGATTTTGTTTATGTAATTGTTATGATCTCTTTCTTAATTCCAATAATTTGCATATGATCAATGCTTTTTCTTTAAATTAAAAACATATCTATATCTCTCTCAGATGTAAATTTGAATTTTTCTTAAAACAAAAATAGGTTTGCATCTTTCTTAGATGTAGATCTGAATTTTTCTTAATCAAAAACATATACGCATCTTTCTTAGATGTAGATTTGAAATTTTCTTAATCAAAAACGGATCTGCATCTTCATTAGATGCAGATCTGAATTTTTCTTAAATAAAAAACTGATTGGTATCTCTGAATTTTTCTTAAATAAAAAACTGATTGGTATCTTTCATAGATACAAATCTGATATTTTTTTTTTAACATATGCATATTTTGAAACAAAGAAAAAGATCATGAATGTTTGTGTTTGTTGGGTTTGTTTTATTTAATGCATGCAGCATAAATTTATTTCATGAATGAAATTCTCTTCTCAAAAAATCTTTTTCTTGTTTTTTACACATAAAAACATATCTGATTTTTTTTTTTAATAAACAAAAACCAATTTTTTGTTATCTACAAAATAGATCTGATTTTTTTTTTTTTTTTTTTTTACAAACCAAAAACCAATTTTTTGTTATCAACAAAACAGATCTGGTTTTTTTTTTACAAACCACAAACCAATTTTTTCTAGTTCTCAAAAATAGATCTAATACTTTTTCAAATCAAAAGACTTTGTTTTATGTAATAAACACAGATTTGAATTTTCTCTCCAAAAAACCACTTTTTTTATTATTACAAAATAGATTTGATTTTTTTTTTCAACAAATTGAAATCATTTTTTTTACTTACATCAACAGATCTAAATTTTTTAAAAAAGAAGAGGATGAATTCATAAATAAATTTATGTAATTTAATTTTTATTTCACATGTTCAACATATCATTCATAGCATGCATAAAGGGTACATAGGTCACAAGAGTCTAGAAGACTAGACTTTGTCTAGGCGAAATGGGTGCTTAACATTTTCTCATTCCGTAACCTAACCTCCGAATTTAGGTCTTTGGATAAGTAGGTCTAAACCTTGTCTTTATTATTATTATTTTTTTTTGGGTAGAATGTAACTAGGACAAAAAGCCATGTATTTTTGGTAGATTGTAACTAGGACCCAAAGCCATGTAATTTTCAATTTTTCAATTATGTAATTTTTTTTTATTCAATCAATGAAAGGAAACAATTCAGTCATGTATTTATATTTAGTTTTTCTTATTTTTTTGTATAAAAAATAAATGGCGACTCCACACCACTTACCCAAAAAGAGAGGTGCCCTAGAAAGCTCACAAAAATCTCTCTCTTTTTTTAGAGGCCTAATTTTCCCAGTCTCTCACATTGAGATCACTTGTGTCAAGGCCTGTCAAGTAAATTTAAATCTTTGCACCAAAAGCTTCATCAAGTAAATTCTAATCTTGCATAAATTAAATCTTTACAAGACCAAACTCATCAAAGATCATGGGGTTAATATTGAAAGTTAATACTAGTTATTTGACTAAGGGATGTTTTGGTGTTTTGCAAGAAAATAAAAAAATACAATCAAGCATCATTCGGACTCCGAGTCTGCCAAAGGGATGATCTTCTTGGCCCATCTCTAGAAGAACCGCCCTCTGCATTCCCTTGTTGTTCTTGGTTAGCATGAATTTGAGGCCCAGGCTGCCTGTCTTGAAGTTCAAAGTTTCTGATCCTTTCTTCCAAAACCTGAGTGTTGGCATTGACATTTGTCATTCGATTATTCTGAAAAATCATCAAAGACAAGAGTCAAGTCTATTGTCATGAATTCCAAGAGGAGGATTGTAAAGAAGGATCATTTCTTACCCAGTTCAATTCATTTAGTACATATTGAGAAGATTGGGTGTGTGTAACCCGTTGCAAACCTCCAATCATTCTCATGCTTTCCTACATAAGATCAACACCAATCTAAGACATGAAACCCAAATTCAAAAGTATCTATGAGGACAAAAAGCATGATGCAAAAGATAAGAAGGGTTTGGAAATATACCCGGCTGCTCCAAGGAACACTCTGAGCATATTTAGGTCAGTCTAACTTCATAAAACTATAAGACCCATCAAGATTTATTATCTCATATTGCCATGCTAGAAAATTGGGACATGTTTCCGCAAAAGAAGCATCAGGACTATCAACATTGCCTTGGGGAGAAGGAGTGGCCCTATCCTGAAAAGAACCTCCCATTCCATGGACTAAAGCCTGCAAACGGAACATTTAGATATTTTTTTACAAATAACCAAGGATAGCAAAGGTAATAAGAGTTGATTTGAGAGAAAAGGAAGTTCATCAAAGCTCCAGAGGCATCGATTAAGCGGCCTTGCAGATGAGTCTGAACAAATTCAAGATAGTCTCCAGGTATCCAAAGATTGTCACGACCAACTCTTGCATTAGCTACTTCATCATCAGTTAAAAGATTGGCCAGTTGGATTGAAGGACAAGGATTGACGGAATTCACTTTAGGAGGATATGTATGGTAAACCTGTGGGAGCACTCGATCTCTAAGACACCAATACCTGCCATGGCCACACTCAAACAAGACTTGACGCTCATTCAATTCTAGAGCCAATGTACATTTAGCATAATCCTCACATCCTTCCTAAGGATCCAAGTTCATCTAAAATTCATGAATAGTTCAAAATTTAAAAGACATCCCTTCATGAAATAAATCAAACAAAGGGCGCTTAATCATCATCTTCAATGTTTAAGCCATCAATCATCATTTGCCAAGCCTTCAAAGGGCGCTTTGGAAGTGTTGATAGGCAGTTCTTGGGCATCCAACAAAGGAACCTTGGAAATTCCTCAACAACGTCTTCCAAAAGTTGTGGCCCAACTTCCAAACTTGCAAAAATCAACAATTGTCAACAACAACACAAATAACCTTGGCAAAATATACATGAAATTTTTTTTCTTACCAACCAAACAAACGGCGCACCCCCTAGACTTGAAAGACTACGCCTAGATAGCTGGGTCATAAAGTGTAGTAAAGTGTCCCTCAAACTCGACAAATAACAAAGACTCATTGTACTCCCCAAGTCAAGACACAAAGACTCCAAATGAAAGAAAGCATGAACATTTGGGTGCCAGTATCCACACTCTTACTCTTTTCAATATTGAAATATAACCACATCAGAGACACATTGTTACCACTAACTCTAGGTGGGTTTACACCTAAGTAATCGTCGACCTTAGTAGATGAAATGCTGTCATGACCTTCAACCCTAACACCGCCCAATTTCAAGCCAGTAATGACTGAAAAATCATAGGGCGTCAACATCACTTCACTAATAGCTGGAAAATGGAAAGTACAGGTGGTATCCCAAAACCATTCAGATAATGCCATAATCAGTTGAAGGCCCTTATATTTAGTGGTATCATAATTCCAAAGACCCGAAATTGGTAGCATTGATAATTTTTCTGATGTCTAGTGACAAAACATACCAACTTTGCTTCAACAATTGAAGACTACCCCAACTCTTAAGGTTCTACACCAAAAAAAAATATCCCACATTAAAATATAACCAACCAAAAAAATTTGTCAATCATTGTAGCATTCACAAAAAGTCCAATTCCAAGAGATGTTCATTCACAAAAAAATCTTGCCAATCAAATGAAAATGCCAATCATAACAAAAAAAATTCCCCATGATGAATGCCATTACGCCAATAAAGTGTTCCCAAAAATGAAAAAATGAATTCATTCAACAATGCCCCAAACAACAATTCAAAAAACTTTTCCATACCCATGAAAAAATGAGTTTTGTCCAACCATGTCTACACTTTAAATTCCCAAAATTTTCATACCCATTGAGAGAATGAAATTCACAAATTCATTCAAAAATTCCCAAAACAAAACACAGTGCAAAGTTTCATGAATCATCAACATTGTCCAAATTTGACAATCATCATCAATTCAAATCATACAATATCCAAGAATTTCCAAATGAACAAATCATCACAAATTTCTCAAATAACTAGCAAGAATTAACAAATTAACCAACAAAAACAAAAAATGAACTCACCTTGAGGTCCTTGGTGGAAGGGTTTGGAGCATGCTTAAGTGGGTCTTAGAAAAGTCCCTCCACATCATTCCACTCAATTGATGGTTCATATCTTTTCCCATGAAATGTGAAGAACCTAGGTGGCTCAGTAGGAAATGCCATGGAAGATAAAAAAAAAAAAAAGTTGAAGATGTTGAAAATGGGTTTCAAAGATGGGTTTTTCAAAGATGCTCAAAAACTCAAAGATTTAAAGAGATTTTCAAGAAGATAGTAAAAATCAAGTTTGGAAGTCTAGAGAAGTGATTTTCTAAGTAAAAAATATTGTGAAAAAGAGAAATGCAAGAGAGAGGAAGCTTGTGAATAGAAACAATGGAGGAAAAAGGGAGAGAAGAGAGAAAGGAGCAAAAGAAAAAGATGAAGAAGGAGAGACGGAGGCCAAAATCCCCCCCCCCCCTCTCTTCCCCCTTTTTTAATGGGATTTTTTTTAAAAAATAACTAAATCCTTCAAACTATTTTATTAGTTGGGCAACTTTCCAAACTATTTGCATTTCTAACAATTCGAGTCTAATAGACTCGATTTTGCCATTTGAAAATACACTTGGAAATCGAGTGTGAGATACTCAATTTTCAAACTCGAGTTTCTCACACTCGATTTTCAAGTGCATTTTTAAATGGCAAAATCGAGTCTATTAGACTCGAATTGTTAGAAATGCAAATAGTTTAGAAAGTTGCCCAACTAATAATATTGTTTCGGATTTATAGTTATTTTATAAAAAAAATCCTTTTTAATGCTGTGCTAACTCAAGTTTGACTGAGTTGACTCAGTCAACATAGTCAAACTTGAGTTAACTCACCCCAAAAAAATATTTGCGAAAAAAAAGAGAGAAAAGAAAGAAATATTTTTTTTCAAAGATTTTCCAAAAAATTAATGGTTCCAATTTCAAAAGAAAATTTCAAATTTCAAAGAAAGATAAAGAAAAATTTTCAAGGATTCTAAAAAATTAATAGTTCCAATTTCAAAAGAAGATTTCAAATTTCAAAGTCTAAAAAAAAAAAAAAAAAGAGGAAAATCCCAAATTCCAAACAATTGAACAAATAAAGTCTCAATCATCAAAATTCTAATTTGAATTTTTTGTCCATTGCAGGAAATTTCTAGATTAAGTGAATACAGTTCTTAGTCACTCTCCAAAGTCTAGATTGAGTGAATACAGTTCTCAGTTGACTTCCAAATTTCCAAATTGAGCGAATACAATTCTTAGTCACTTTCCAAAGTCCAGATTGAGCGAATAGACTCCTTAGTCGACTTCTAGATTTCCAAATTGAGTGAATACAGTTCTCAGTTGACTTCCAGATTTCCAGATTGAACAAATACAATTCTCAGTCACTCTCCAAAGTCCAAATTGAGCGAATACAATTCAGTCAACTTCCAGATTTCCAGATTGAGCGAATACAGTTCTCAATCATCCCAAAGTCCAAATTAAGCGAATACAGTTCTTAGTCAACTTCTAGATTTCCAAATTGACCGAATACAATTCTCAGTCACCCCAAAGTCTAGATTGGGCGAATATACTTCTCAGTTGACTTCCAGATTTCCAGATTGAGCAAATACAGTTCTCAGTTGACTTCTAGATTTCTAGATTGTGCGAATACAGTTCTTAGTCACTCCAAAGTTCAGATTGAGCAGATATAGTTCTCAGTCGCCCCAAATTCTAGATTGGGTAGATAGAGTTCTCAATCATCCCCCCAAATTGAGTGAATATAGTTCTCAGTCACCCCAAATTTCAAATTGAGCAGATAGATTTCTCAATCATCCCCCCAGATCAAGCAAATATAGCTCTCGGTCACCCTAACTTCCAAATTAAGCAAATATAGTTCTCAGTCACTCAAGTCCAGGTTGAGCGGATACAGTTCTCAATCATTGGCATTCAAGCTTCTACAAAGGTTCTTCGTTCATTAAGTAGACTAGATGTCAACATTTCTCATTTTTTTAAGACCATAAAAGCACTAATACTATGTCCCAAGGTTCTAGATTCTAGGGTAGGAAATCTTTAAAAAATCAACTTCGATTAAGTCATGGTTGCTAAAATTAGTGCCTTTATTTTACATTGACATTTGCTTTTCAAGATTTGTCAATAAGGGGCATTCTGTAGACACTGAAATTTGCACCCATAATTTAACTTTAGAAGATGACCAAAATAATCATTCTAAATACCCCAAAAATCATAATTGCATTTCATGCATTAAATCATTCATCACATATCATAAAAATGATCTTGAGATTCTAACGATCACAACAATATGTCGGTTTCTAAATTGGACCGTCAAATTGAAAGATATCACAAGATCAAGTTTTCACGATTTGCATATATTCATTTGGGTGAAATTGATCACATAAGATTAATTGAAATTAATTTTGATTGGTTTACAATTAAAAAAGATTAAATAAATTTATGTGATTGGTTGTTGATTTTGATTAAAAATAAGTTTGGTTGCATGGAAATAAATTGAATAATCTGATAATATGGGAATTAAGTTGATAATTAGGTTTTTAGAGTAATTATCTTTCAGATAATTATTTTTAAGGATTTAATTATCAAATTAAAATGAATTTTATTAAGAATACAAGTCTAAAATACGTCCAAGCATGATTCCCTACTCAAAGAAACACCCTAAAAAGAGTCTGAAACGTACAAGAAGACAAAATTGGAAGAAGCATTGAGGAGTGCCAATTGGCACAATTTTTGAATTGGGCCCAGATGCGTTTGGTTTAGGTTTTGACTTATCAAATTCTATTTTTTAGGGATAAAACCTGACCCAATTTGTGTTTGTTGATTTTCTAAGCAACTTTAGCTTTTTTTTAAGCAGACACACCCCTATAAATAGAGGAGAAAACCCAGAATTCAGCACCCCTCTCTCCCCTTACGTAAAAGAAATTCTAAAAGGTTTTTTTAAGAATTTCTTTTCTGTTAAGTGACTCTATTTTAGATCTCAAAGAGATTCATTCTCTTTGATTTCTAAAATAATCCCCTCTTGTAGAATACATTCATGCATGTATGTACTTATTTTACTTCTCATAAACATGCTTTCGTTTCTGCTTTATCTCCTATAAACATGTATTTGCTTCTTTCATTTTTTTTATAATTGTGTTCTAAATACGTTATTGCATGCTTCTCCTTTTGAAAAATTCACGTGATTAGTTTAGATTTTAATGTGTTGATTGATTAACATGCATAGATCTAGGGTTGAATTTCTTCTTAAAATCTTAGATCTGCAAGAAAATCCATCATAAAAGTTTCATTCCTTTCTTTCCCAAAAACCAGATCTGTGCTTTCATAAAAATTTTATTTGTGTTTTATTTCCCAAAAATCAGATCTGTGCTTTTCATAAAAATCTGATTTGTGTTTTCCTTCCCAAAAATCATATTTGTTCTTTTTATATAAATCTAATCTATTTTTTCCAAAACAAAAACCAGATCTGTGCCTTTTCATATAAATTCAATCTATATTTTCCAAAACAAAAACCAAATCTTTGCTCTTTATATAAATCCAATCTATGTTTTCCAAAAAAAAAACCATATCTATGCTTTTCATATAAATCTAATCTATATTTTTTTTAAACCAAACCAGATTTGTATTTTTCTACAAAAATCAGCATTTTCATTAAAAAAAAAATTCTTTTCTCTTACATTTATAAAAATAAAACCAGATCTGAATTTTTATCAAAAACTCATTCTTTCTCACCCTGGAAACTTAGATCTAGATTTTAAATGAGGCAATCTCATCATACCTTTTTTGTACAAAATAAGATTCCAAATCAAAGGTTCTTAAATAGTATTTTAACCCTAGATCTAGAATTTGACATGGCATTTGTTGCATATCATTTAACGTTTTGAATATGGGTATTTAATGATCATTTGAAGTCTAGGAGACCAGATTTTGTCCGGGCAAAATGGGTGCCTAACACCTTCCCATTCTATAACCTAACCCCTAAACCATAGATCTTAGGTTCATAGAATAGTGTTTTATTTTTTGATAGATTGTAAGTAGGAAACAAAGCCTTATAACCTTTTTTTTACTAGATTGTAAGCTAGGAAACAAGGCTATGTGTAGTTCTTTTTATCAAATTGTAATTCATTCAAGTTAATGAGAATTTATATTATTCAGATATTTTATACTCTTTTTATAGTTTTTCTTATTTTTTGTAATATAGAAATAAGTGGCGACTCCACATAACCCTAAAGGAGAGATGCTGATACTTTCTCCTTTAATTTGAGAGTACCCAAAAGGAAAAAATAATAAAATAATAAAAAAAGGTTTTGGTTTCTCACAGCATGCATGTGCAGGCTAAGGTTCCAAAAACTATGAAAGACAAGTTTTTCTGCATTAAAGATTGGTTTGGAACGAATCCCACATCATCTGGGAGCTATTCCAAACCCCTATTTTCTGACTATAAAAAGCCATACACGGTACCTTTTCAAAGGACATAGAATTCGGAAGGAAAATACACAAGATTCACTAGAAATAGTGAATTAAAGAGGGAGTTTTTCACAAAACACCCTCAAGTCAATATTTTTCTAATAAATACCTATTCTGGTCTTGATCTTCAAATTTCAAGGTTTGCTAACTAATCTTGTTTTGGTTGTGAATAGATTGACTGAGGGGAACGGTTAAATCAAGCCAAGGAGCCTTTGTTTTGGAGGTAAAGGTTCTAGCTCTTCTTACCTCCTTTTCTTTCTTTAATTCTATTTTTTCTCTTGTTTATTTGCTTCATATATTTTTTAATATGCCTACTTAGTTTAGGTTTACATTTTTTTTTTTTTTTTTGTAATAACATGCCAGGTTGTTAGATTTTGTTTCTGCTCTATTATGTGTTCTTATTTTTCTGGATTAGGGTTTAGGGCATGTATGCAAACGCATGCTTACTGCATGTGCACGCATACTCAAAGTATGCGTACACATACAACTGGGCTGCGCACACGGGTCCTATGTATGTGCACGCATACTTATGCCTAAAAACCCTAATCCAAGCTTTGTTTGTTTCTGCTTTCTTGTTCTACTTGTAACGTGCCTCTTTTTTGAGTTGGTTTTATGTGTATATATGTTTTGTTTTTTTTTTTTTGCTTCCTGTATGCTTAAGAGTTTCTTTTCAATTTTCTCTTTGATACACCATAAACATGCATATAACATGACCACACATTGATACACCATAAACATGCATATAAGTGAGGTAAATCATGCATTCACATGAACATGCATTTGTTTGAGAATATGATGTTGCCTTAGTGATAAATATGAATATGCTTAGTTTGACTACCATGATCTTGATGTTTATTTGATTCTGCCATTATATGCTTTAGCCCTTGGGAATATGTGATGTGATGCCATAATAGATGAATGTTAGGTCTTGGGATGAGTATGCCATGTTTTTTACCTTAGATGCATGCTAGAGTGTGTGAGTCTAGAATGACAATGTTGAATGTGCCTTTAATAGGATTAAGAAGCAAGACACAATGAATAGAAGCCAACTCACGAGTCGGGTGGGGTTTGGTGCCTAACTCCTTCCCATCCCATACCTAAACTTCGGACACCTGCTTTGGTAGTAGATCAATCCTTCCATAGAGGGCACTATATTCATGGGTCCTAGACCTAATCAAGGTGGCAACTCCATTTCTCCACCCTAGTCCACCTTCAATCAAGGCATACTTCTCATTGCGAGGATGAAACCACCGACGCTTCTGTGGGCGTAGTAGTTTTCTCCTAGGGAAAAGGGAGTACGCCTTGATTGAGTGGACCAGTGCAGAGAAAAAATGGAGTCGTCACCTAGATTAGGTCTAGGAACCATAAATATAGCGCCCTTACGTGGATGGGTTAGTCTTACTACCAAATTATTGGTTCGGAGTTTAAGTATGGGGATGAGAAGTTGTTAGACACCCAACCTAACCTTACCCGTCGGTTGACTTCCGGTCATTGTGTCTTATGTCTTAATCCCATTAAAGGCTCATTCAATATTGTTATCTATACTCACACACACACTAGCATACATCTAGCAATCAACATGGTATCAATCCTCCCAAAACCCTAACATACATCTATCATGCATATCATATCATCTCATCCAAGGTAGCAAACAAATAAAGATATCACATGGTCATGATAGCATCAAAGAATTATTGGAGAGCATCAAGAACATCAAGAACACAAACATATTCCAAGTTCACATACCATATTCCAATCAAATGTATGTACATATGAATGCATGCCTTACCTCATTTACCTTACTGCATCACAGCACCTATGCATCAATGCATGATCATATCATATGCAATTTCATGGTAGAATAAAGAAAACATTGGAATAAAACCCTAATCTAACATATGGAGAACAAACAACAAGTAAACAGAGAGACATAGTCTCAAAAACATAATAAAGGGTCAAAACAGAGGCATATTACATGAAAGAAATAAAGAAATAGAAGCAAAAAACTCAGATTAGGGTTTCTGGGCAGGAGTATGCATGTGCATACATAGGCTTGTGTATGCAGCCTAGTTGTATGCATATGCATACTTCAAGTCTATGTACGTATACCGCCCAGAAAACCCTAGTCCATAAACCAGAAATACAGAAAACAAAGCAGAACCAAAAACAATAAAACTAATAACCTAACATGCTTCTAATATAATATTAAACAACCTAAACTGACAACAAAGATATCCAAAATAAACAAAACAAAATCTATTCCTAAACATGCATTGGATCTAACAACAAACAAGAACACACTTAACACATCCAAAAATGTTCATCAAAATATCTAATCATTCAATTCTCCTATCAAAACATGATGAGACATCACAAAACAAATTAAATAAAGCAAAATATATTTCTAAGAGCATATAGCATAAAAATCAATTAAGAACAACAAGAACTCAAGTTAAAAAACCTTAGTCAAGGAAAAGCCATGAAGAGAGACTCACATTGCTTATGGAACACAACTTGGTTGATATTTAACCAGCCCCTCAATGCCTACAACACAAAGATTAGATTGATAGGTCAAGAATAATAAAAACAACACAATAGTTTAGGTAATCACAACTCAAGAACAAACTTTAATTGAAAAAGGTTTTGAAAACAATTTGGAGAATAAACTTTCTGCCTTAGAACTAACTAAAGAGAGGTTTTTAATTTGTAAAAAACGTGCTAAGGGGCTGTGTGTGAGTTTTGGAAAAGAAAATTAAGGTTTTAGAGAAGATGGAGGCCAAAAAATAACTCTCTCTAGCTAGGGTTTTGATTGGAGACATAAGATGGGTATTTATAAGTTAAAATTAGGGCTTTTGGGGATTTTTAATTGTCTTTGGACATTCTAAGGGTCTATGGGCCGGCCCACATCAAAGTATGATGTTTTTGGCTGTTAAAATCAAATTTTAAAACCCAGAAAATTGGACTGCCCAATTAGCCCAACTTCAAATGGTCATATCTTACTCAATATAAGTCCAAATTAGGCAAAATTTGTGTTCCAATTGAAGCCGAGGATTAAACAAACCTCACTCAAAAATTCTTTGTGGATCAAAAGTTATGGTCAAAATAATGAGCAAAGGTTATTTTGCAGTATCGATTTCAAAGTGATTTGAGCACTTTTGAGTTGTGATTACTTCCAAACTATTGTAAACTCTTTAATTACCCTTGGTTGACATATGTCAAGCTCATCATTGAGGCTGGGGACCAAAATTTATTAACAGGTACAAAATGCAATGTCTGCAGCATCTCAAAAGAAAAAAGGTTCACGGGCGCTTGCACCCATAATACGTATTTTTGAAAACAGGGTATGATTAAGACGTGGAAATGGTATGTGCATTTTCTAATGAAAGGGTATATACATACATATGTATATTCGTATGTACACAAATACATGCACATGGGTGTATATAAATGTACATACGTATATACATGTATTTGTATTTTTGAAAACAAGGTATTTGTGATATAGACATGCTTTACAAATCACATGTATATGCACGCTTATATATGTACGTATATGAGTATACACACATGTATTTGTATATAGATATATGTGTATATTTATGTGTGTATATAAATTTTGAAAAGAAAGTGCATTTTGGGATTTTTTGTTTTGAAAAATATGGGCTAAAAACAACTCCTTTTTATAAAAACAAAGTAATTTGGCACCAATTTATTATCTTTGAATTTATGGTGAAAGATGATAATGTATGCATGGTTACCCTTGTAGGGTTGTGAACCCTTAAGGTGTGGGTAAGATCCTAACATGTGATTGAACCTTGGTTCACTCTTTAAGGGTTAAGGATATGAAACAAGTTGAAATTAAATAGAACTTGGTAAGCATGGGTGCACCTGTAACATGGAATAAACACACTTTCCCCTTGACTTATTTTGAAAACATTCCTAACTTCGGTAATCCTATCTTAGGCTTGGATGTTCACTTAGTCAATTTCTCACAGGTAGTCATCCTGCTAAGCATACTTTATGAGACTTGGTAAAAAGGGTGCCACCTAGAATCCTAAAGAATGGGGACCTTGGTCATCGTATTTCGCCCCTCATAGAGGTTGTGAAATAGAACGGATCCAAGGGGAATCGTTTCAACTCACCTCCCTTACCAAATAGGTAGTTACAAGGAGGCTGTCTATTTTGATTCCAAAACTATCTAAGGTAAGAGGGTATTGCTTTCAGCTTCACCTCAAGCCCAGGTTTGACCCATGACAATGGAGGACATTTTATGCATTTTGAAAATTTAAAGATGAAAGCTTTTTGGCACAAAAACAATATATATATATATATATATATATATATATATTTATATAAATTGTTGCACAAATTAAATCTCTAACTTATAGTTTTCAAACAATAAGGAAAGCAAACAAAATACAAATACAACATGTGAGCAAGATATGTATATATAAAAAAAGAAAGCATGCATATGTATATACAAAAAATAAGAAGTCAAAAAGCCAAGTATAAAATTTATTTCACAAAATGATGATGTTGGAATTAAATTAAAAATCCTAGGCCTGAACTGACTAACCATCACTAGTGGAGTTGCCAAGATGTGGATGCCCCCAAAAAAGTGGTGTAAGTGCCTTTTGATTAAGGCCCCTTTTTTGTTTTATCGCACATTGGGTCCTTGGCAACATGATACTTTTATGTGCATGTGTTTCTAGGGTGAGGTGTGTATGTGTGTGTGTCTCTTTTTCTTATTTTATTTCTAGGAGTCGTTACCAACAATTGGTTTCGTATTAAGTGTGATTGGTCACCTATTTGTCTAATTCTTTTTTAGTTACCTAATTAACTAAAAAAAACCAAACTTTCGAACAAAAGATCTTGAATTCAGAAGTTCGATTACGGGTGGGGTAAGTGTTAGGCGCTCCTCACCACTTATCCAAAGGATAGTGTCTCATTTTAATTTTAATTCCAATGTTAAAGTTTTAGAGAAAAAAAAATAGCATTTGGCATTTGGTTTTAAAGAAAAAATATTTTGTACAATCAAAATATAACATGTGAGAATTTACCACGTTACAAAAATAATACATATAGTTTAAAATGTCTCTTAGATTTTGTGTGTGTGTGTGTGTGTGTGTGTGTGTGTGTCTTTGGATTCCATGGAATACAAAGGTTGTAGGGATAATCATGTTTCTTTGATTTTGAAACATCATATGATTATGTGTTTTTACACTTTGCCTTAGTTTGCACAATTTTGCATTTGATGCACACACACACACATAATCTTTGACATGTTTTGTACTTAATATCACGATTCTATCATGCTTTGATGTTTCATGTCTTCACATGTCATTTTTTTTTAATTACTCTTTAAATTATGCTTTTGGGGTTTTAATTCAAAATTTTTGATTTGGGACTAACTTGTTGCTAATCAAGCTTGTTGCCCTTTGCGTTTCATCTTGCTCTTTGATATTACATGATATAGCTTGATGAGGTCTCCCTTCAAGAAATCAGCTGTGAAAGGAAGTAGTAGCAAGGGAAAAGAACCGGTGATTGATCTTGATAGCCTCACCCCTAAGTCAAAGAAGACTCAATCATCGACAGGATTTTATGATGCCGACAATTCAAATCATATGCCGCATCTCAAGCTTATGAGAACTAGCTATTCCATGACAAAAAGGGGGAGATGGTTCATGATAGGGGGAGTGTAATGATAAGAAGAGAAAGAACTAGATCAAAGGGGGAGCAATGGAGATGAAGAGCAAGAGCAAGAGCAAGAAATGCGTATGCTTAATATTTTGTTTTATGTTGTGTATTTGACCATGCTTTAATATGTACCTTTGCTTTGTAGCTATTAAGTACTCTTAGATTATGTTTGCATTATCTTTAGTACACTTGTGCCCTTGTTGGATCTTGTATCCTTGATGCAAATACCTCAGTGTTTTGCATCAATTAAGTGTTGGACATGCAAATGATACTTTGCATTGAGCTTATTAGCTTGCATGTCCGGATGTTCATTCATTGTGTGAATGATCATTGTGGTCACTATTTGTAGCGATTGTTCTTGTTTGGTCAAGCCATGCCTCATTGTTATATTCTCTATTGCTTGATCGCATTATGCTTGCTCTATATGCATTTCAAGATTTCTGCTTACATTGATCGTCTTGTATTATTGTTTTCAAGAAAAACTTGTTTGTATGGTTCAAGAGCTTCATAGAATCTAGAGTTAGGTGTGAGTAAGTTTTGGCAACTGTTCCCAACTCACATTTTAACTCTAGAGTCTGTTTTAGGGTTTTGTCATAGAATAGCCAAAGCGGGAGATTGTAAGGTTGAATTTATTCAATCATGTGTCGGCTTTATTCCGTGCCAAATTTGTTTGTATTTCAACAATTAGATATCCTGTATTTAGGTGGGAATAATGTAAGGGTTTTGTGTGAGAAGAGTGTGAAGAATTCAAATGTATGAGCATTCAAGAGGTTTCTTGCGACTGGATCTCATGAGTGACTCGCGACTGGCAACTTGCCAAAATGCCACACGTGTGAAGTATGCAGGAAGCTGAAGGGTCACAACAGCTAGAGCACTACAGGACAAAAATTGACAGTCTGGCCTGGTAGTTAACTCGCAACTCATCCCACTCACAAAACTGAGTCACTAGAATGCCTTGTTTTGCAAAAAAAATGACATTTCACATTCCTCACGTACCCTACTATAAATACCCTTATTCCCACGAAATGAAGAGAGCTTCCAGAGATAATTTTGAGGGAGAAACCCTAGAAAAAACCAAGATTGACTCATCCACAATCTTAGACATTTGATTCTCCAAATTCTTCTACTCTCACCCTCTCCATTGACATATCCTTGAGAGGCTCATTTTCCAAATCCTTATCTCACCATACCCATATCAGTGAGGAGGTATTTTGGTGCTTGGGAAGCAGTTCGGAGATGACCAATTCATTTGGTTGATGCAATGGGCTTATTGCGGGATTTGGAAAGCTAAAGAAGACACGGTTAGGCTTAACCCTGTTAGAGCAAGAAGCTTAGAGGGTTTCGGTGCATTGGGTAGATTAGGCTTGGAGGGTCTACTGATATTCGTGTTTCCCAACTTTATTCTTTAGTGGATCATTTTACCGCTTGGAGGGCGGAGGAGAGATTTTTCACTGAGTTCTTCGGTTTCCTCTTCGATAACACGTGCCGATGTTATCTTTGTGTTTGCATCTCTCTAACCCTTACTCTTGCCATTTAATTGTTGTTATGTTGTGATTAATTATGGTGTAGAGTTGTTTATTTGTTTGGGTTTTTGCTTGTACTTATTATTCCGCACATTTATTGTTTAAGTATAAGCTTGTGTTGGTTATATTTAAAATTGGGGGTCTAAACATTCATTAGTGTTTTATACACCAAGTGAACTTTCATAAAGAATTTAAGAGCAAGACATAATGTAAAATGCACTCCCTTTAAAGGAATTTAATGACAAGACAATAATGTAAAAGCTTGACTTTAAAGGAATTTAAAGACAATACAATAATGTCAATAGGTTGATTTAATTTTTTTTTTTTTTAAAGAAATTTCTCCTAAATAAGCCCAAAATCTTGTCACATCCAAATTTGTGAGTTCTTTTCCATATTGGGAAATGAGGGTCTTGGAGACCTCTACCATTTTCTCGGAAACATACACATATTGTGCTTAAGAACAAGGTTTAGAACCCATTTAAGAGAAACTCATCTATGGTAAATCACTATCTTCCTACTAAGGTTGGCCGTGCACGAGAAAAATCTTCCACAAGCCTTCTAGTTAGGAAGATGAGGACCTATTAAAGATTTAAGGTTGTTTTTTCTTTTAAAATCCAAGGGATTTAAAGAGACAAGACAACAAAGAAAAAAATGGGTAGAAAACATTTTTTACAAGTAGAGAGAGAGAGAGAGAGTATTAAAGAATAAAGAGCATAGACAATAAATACACATTAAAGAGATATAGAACAATATGTAAAGAGAAAAAGAATAGATGAACAACATAAAAAAGAGCATTTCAATATATATATATATAATATGATGTACTTACAAAGAGAGAAGGAAAGAGAATGGTGTAGCTATGAACAAAACTACCCATCTCTATTACAAAGCTTGCCTAAGAGTTTTGGAAGTGTGAAAATGGTGACAAAGGGGGCTGGAGTTTCTTTTTAGAGAGGGGTATTCCTAAAGAAAATGAGAGAGAAACTATATTCCTGAGAGAGAGAGAGAGAGAGAGAGAGAGAGAGAGAGAGAGAGAGAGAATTTTTAGGTTTTTTGTGCATGATATAGCTATTTTTGGGGGCGGGCGGGGGGCGGGGGGGGGGGGGGGGGGGGGGGTTTTTTATAGAGGGGTTAGATGTTGCAGCAACATCTCACCCAGTTGCATATTGCTTTATTGCTTTGTGCAGCTAAGGGTGAGATATTTCTACAATATCTCACCCAAATTTCCTTGATGCACTCACAATTTTACTTTTATTCTTATTCCTCTTTTCAACCCCATTTTAGATTTACTGTTTGGAGGTCTTTTGGAGCTTGAATTTCTTCAAAATTGGTGTCCCTAGAAAGGTCTGGATGTCTAGTTTCCATGGGTCTGGATCTTGTATGTTTTGGAGGTACAGTCATCAAGATATCGTGTCTGGAAGGGAGGTGACCCAGTATAGGAAATTTAATAGCACTTTTCTTGGAAAATTCATTTCTCCCAATTCGAAGCAGATATCACCGAGCTCTTTTTACCAAAATTAGATGACTCATAATACTTAAATTTGTTTCAGGCATATTGCACCAGTTGTGGCTAAATCGGTACAATTTTCTGTGCGAAAATGCCCTAAAAATATCTTCTTCTTTTTTACTTGAAAATAATAACATTTAATCAAGATTTTGGTATTTTCTTAATATCTCATCTGTTTTAACTCTGATTTTGGCCCGTGAACTATCGTTTCAAAGGGAATTTCATAATATTTAAGATGGTTTAAAATTTACCTAGATCGGATGGTTGGATAAAAAATTCAACATTTTGACCATTCCCAATTAAGGTTTAGTCAAAGTTTGTCAATTTTTGCTAGAAATGGCAAGTTTGATTTTGGATTTTTTTGTTTTGTTGTCCAAGTAGGGTAAATAGGATTTTTTTTCACACTGTTTCCAACTTTTGGTTTTCAAAATCGTGGTTTTCACCATTTTTTAAGATTTAAATCATTATTTTGGCACATTAATTGGGGTCACACAAAACACGGTATCGACAACTTGGAGAACAAGACATAAAATTCCTCCATTTAAATCATGACACAAATCATTAATGAGATTCAATCACGTGTCTTCATATCTCCTCAACACTCCTATCAAAAGAGACTTGCCTCAGTCTTGTGGAGAGACATTCATACACAAAGTCTCGAAACTCTATCAGAATCAAGCTCCAAGGCCTCCAAAGAACTTCAAGAATTTCAACCTTCAAATACAAAGAACATTCGAAGCAAAATCATTCAAATCATCCTTCTAGATCTCAAAGTTCACCAGAATCAAGCTTGAAAGCATCTAGAAACTCTAAAAGACTACAAATTAGTGAAGCTCTATGGATTCAAGCTTCTAAAGCCCCAATGAACTTTCACTACAAATCTTCGAAGACGAATATACGAAGAACAAAAAATTTATAACAATCTCATAGCAAAAGATTCCTCACAATTCTGTTCCAAAGATCTTTCAAGCCACTTTCCAATCAAAGTGAGAACATCTTGTGTTTGAATCAAAACTAACATCGACACAATTCTTGAATTGATGACTTTTCTAAGGAGATCGAATCAAATGACTATTCTATTGTATTATAATCTAAATACATAGAATTGTACCTACAAATTTATCAATACAAAAATACATTTATGAAATTATTTTGATTGTTTGATTTCCAAGCTTGAGATTTTGTATTTACAGTAGCTACTACAACTTGAGGAAATACTAGGCATATTATCAGATTTTTTTTTTTTTTTTTGGGTGGGGGGGCAGTGGCGGCTCTAGGATTATTTTTAAGGGGGGTCAATAAAAAATATAAATTATACAAAATTTAAAACAAAAGAAAACTTGAATATATCGACATCACAAAGAACAAAACCAAAAAAAAAAAAAAAAAAAAAATCGAAATACATAAAGTTTTACAATTGCTTTCTATGATGTTTCATATATTGAAATTGTTAAATGATTTCTTCATTATCAATCCTACGAGCTACAATTATTCATCCATTGATCTCCCATTGATCCATTAGACTTATTAATTTTTTTCCCAGATTTTAAATCAAATTGGTTTGTTATTGAGGTTTCTTTCTTTTCTTTTTTTTTTTTTTTTTTTTTTTTTTTTTTTTTTTTTTTTTTGGTGTTAAAAATGTTAGGATATTGTTAAGAGGATCATATTCAAACTTATTTTAGTTGGACTTTAAAAAATCCATGATCAACGTGTTCAAAATTTTATTTTAGGGAGGTTAAAATATATATATATATATATATTTGGTGGCCAACAGGAGCCGCCCATTTGTGTGTGTGTGTGTGTGTGTTTGGGGGGGGGGGGGGGGGAGTTGTTTAAGTTTAGATTAGTTTACTTGCCCAAATCCAAATCCACATAAGCAATTATCAAATATAAAATGGGGGCAAAAATTACATTTTACCCCCTAAATTGTACCCAATATTACACTTTGCACCCTAAACTATTCGAATGGACAGTTTACACCCTAAACTATGACATTTGTTACATTTTGCACCCCCAACGTTAGTTTTACCGTTAAGTTAGACAAAAATATGAAACATGTGACTTGCACATGTGTATTACTTAAGTGGCACAAACTTGAAAGACCAAAAACCCCATCTTATCAATCATTTTTTTTTCCCAGCTCTCTCTCATGTGTATCAGCCCCTCTCCCTAAATCAAAATCCCTGTAGTCATAAATCCCCAAATCAAAATCATCTTCGGCACCACCACCGTGACACCACTCTTGATAGTGGAGCAAAACATTTTATTTATCAACTTTCAAATAAGCCAATGATTTTGCAACATAGCAAGTGATAATTCCTGGATGGTTTTGAAGGAAAAGTTGTTATGATGGAGCAATGAGTAATGATTTTCAGAATAACCCTCCATGCTAGTTTCCTGGATTGTTGTAAAAATGTGCACAAACAACAAAGAACAGCAAATGATGATAGAAAAATTCAGTGGAAAGCTTTGTACATAATTCAATGATTATTACCACGAAATAGTATCTTCTTGCCCTTCCCTAGGCATTAGGATCAAAGAATGTCAAATGTCATCCATAACCGCACACTTCCCATCCTTGAAGCATACCAAAGAGACCACGTTACCAACTATATAAATATGAATAGCAGAAAAATACTAAGCTGCAACAAGCATGGAAATCTGGATCATTTTTTTTTTTCAAAAAGTTATCTAAAATATGAAGTCTAGAGACTAATGCTTCTAGGAATAACGGTGGTGGAGTAGTAGTGGTGCCAAGGATGATTTTGATTTGGAGATTTAGGGTTGCAGAGATTTTGATTTGAGGGAGAGGTTGATATGCACACACACGTGAGAGACCTGGAAAAAAAAGTTTTTTTTTTTTTAATTGATTAGGAAGAGGAGTTTTTTGGACTTTTAAATTTGCCCCACTTAAGCAATACACATTTGAAGTCACGTGATTTATAGTTTAGGGTGCAAATAGTCTATTCAAATAGTTTAGGGTGCAAAGTATAATTTAGGTCATAGTTTAGGATGGTAAAATGTAATTTTCCCGACAATGAAATAAAATAATAGTAGCTAACATTACAACATATCAAATAGAATATGCTACATACAGTTTTTGCTTCAAACAAGGAAGTGACACAAAAAACCTATGAAACTCTACATATGTATCTTTGCATCATTGCATAATAATGTAATAAGTCATTACAGCTAGAACTATTATATATCAAACATGCTTCTTTCTTATGGGATCAAACTACAATATCTCATGCTAAAGTTAACCTTTGTCATTCAATGGACCTGAATTGTTTCTTGAGCAACAATAAGTTCATCTGGGAAATTAGCATCACTGGTATCAGTTGGCATCAAGATGTCATCATCAGTTGTGAAATGGTATCTCTCCCCGATTGCTCTAAGAAGCTGGTATACTTCAAACATAGTAGGTCTCTGTTTTGCAGTTGGCGATACACAATTACAAGCAACTTTAAGAAATTGGGTAAGCTCATTATCAAAACCCTTTCCGAGCAAAGACTTATCAATGGCATTTTGGACAAGAGAAGTAGTTGACAGATCTGTGATCCACTCAACTAAACTTCCCTTAAAGCTCTCAGGGGCACTAGCCACATGGGTTGGTGTCTCACCTGTAATCAACTCTAACAAAACAACTCCAAAACTATAAACATCGCCTTTCGGAGTGGCTACCAATGTCCGTGGATACTCAGGAGCAACATAACCCAAATCACCAAACTCCCCATTAACAAAAGTACTCAAATGGGTGTCAATGGGGTTCATAAGCCTTGCGAGGCCAAAATCAGATAACTTAGGCTCAAAATCCTTATCTAAAAGTATGCATTTGGAGCTTATGTTTCGGTGGATAATCCGTGGGTTGCAGTTATGATGAAGCCATGCCAAACCTTTAGCTGCTCCAATTGCAATTTTGAGCCTCAAGGGCCAGTCCATGCTCCTGGCCTCAGGTTCTGTATCATGTAATTGATCATAGAGTGTCCCATTTTCCATGTATTTGTACACCAAAAGCCTCTCCTTCTTTGCCATGCAAAACCCCATCAAGGGAACCAAGTTGCCGTGCTTCACATTCCCCAGCGTATTCATCTCAGACACAAATTCTTTCTCTAATCGCTGAGAGTCTTGAAGCCTCTTAACCATAAGGGAACAACCATCAGGAAGCAATGCTTTGTATAGCGTTCCAGTTCTTCCCATTCCAATGATATTGTTTTTGCTAAAGTTGTCAGTTGCCTTCATGAGATCACTCAACTTCATTTTCGAAACTGACTTCTCAAACATTGAAACCTGTACGTAGCATTACCTTCTTTGTTAGTCTTTTTTAAGGCTCAACAAGTTATTCTATATAAAAGAATCAAGAAATGGAGGAAAAGATAGCTTTACATATGCAAACTAGATATCAAAAATAGCTTTTTTCTATGAGCAATGTTTTGAATCAGAAAACTTGCCTTGATGCCTTTTGTTCCTTTGATGTTCTTAGCCCATTGGTTACCTTCAGGGTCATCTTCCTTCTTCTTAATAACCACGCCACGTGAGAAGTAGTAGAGAACAATACCCACGAAAATAGCCGTAAAAGTTACACCACCAATGGCTGCTGCTGCAATAATTCCAACACGAGATTTCTTTACAATGCCTGGACAAGATGCCAGAGGTCCCCCACAAAGTCCTAGATTATTTGCATAGCTGTCAGCCTGTATACTGGAAGAACCGAAGATAGGGACTTGACCTGACAAACGATTGTTGGACACACTAAAAGTCTTCATCCGACTGAGCTGGCCGAGTTGCAGAGGGATTGAACCGGTTAACTGGTTGTTATCGAGTTTAAGCACATTCAAGTATGTACAATTTGCAAGACTCAATGGGATCTCACCCGAAAAACTGTTGGATGAGAGATCAAGGGTTGTAATAAATGGAAGTTTCTTTGATATATCATTAGGGATGGGTCCAGATAACTTGTTGCTAGAAAGATCTAAGCCTGTCATGCTTGAGCAATTCTCGATGCCTCGAGGGAACTTGCCCTTAAGACCCATGTCTGAAAGGCGGATATTTAGAACTTTATTCTCATCAGGGTGCCAACATTCAACACCAGTGAATTTACAAATGAATCCCTCAGTATTGTTGTTAAAATCCCATGAAGAGTTCAAGTAGTTGTAAGGGTCTTCAAGAGACGCTTTGATAGTTTTCAAGCAGTAAATATCAGTAGGAGTGGCATAACTTGAACTACTACACACCACCACCACCACCATCACAGACAAGATCAAAGTGTGACCTAGACGAACAAAATCTTTGCCATTCAACATCATGTGCATGGGAATATTTCTTATGGAGTCTCCTCAGAATAAAATAACTCAAAACCCAATTACAAAAATTTCACAATACAAAGGACTTTCAACGAACTTGGAGCATAAAACACTCAATTTACAAAATTTAGCTGAAATGGTACAAACCCCAATAACAATATATATAAATAAAAAGGAAATTTAATTTCCACTCTCAGAAAAGACCCAATTCAACTAGAATATAACCCAACTGAAGATAACTTAATCTAAAGCAAAACAATTATAGAAATAAAAAGTCCCAACAAACAAATGAACTGTAGCAACTCTAACAGCCCTAAAATGATCACGGAGGATGTTACTGACACTAACCTTAAATCGTTGAGAAAACCCAAGAAAAATTTGCAACACAATTGATCAATCTCAGTGACACATCAAATAGTAAGACAATTTAGGAGATACCTAGAAGAGAAAATGGTGGTCTCAGACATACCTGAGATGATGACTATGTTGTATCAGATTGAGAAGTAGCTATAGCTATAAGAAGAAGATGAAACAGGTATAACAATTAAAAAGGAAAAGAAGAAAGAGGGGCAACACTAAAAACGTAGAAGACACTCTCTGCAGTATAGGAACTCAGGAATCAGCTAGGAAGCATCATCAGTCACACAAAGACTTCCTTTATGTGTGAGTCTTTCTACTATTTCCAACAACCCAAAGACACAAAAGTCCAAGTGAAAAGGCAAAGGAAAGAGAGAGTCTTTGGGTTTGAATATTCAGAGTTTAAACACACTGTTTTTTGTTCCGTAGAAAATGTAAAAACCAATTGGCCATGGATGAGTGAGTGGAGAGAGAACTGTGTATTTTGTTACTTCGTGGCAATGAATTAGATTTGACTGCTTTGACTGGAAAACAAAAAGGAGCGGCTGGATTTTCTTGCTTATGAAATGGGTTGGTCATTGGTCACACATTTGGACAAAAGAAAAATATTTGTTTATATTATGTGGAAATGTGAATTCAACAGGGTGGGCTCCCTTGCTTTTATTGTTAGTTTAGATTATTAGAATTTTCAGTCTCATACTAGCTTCTTTGTTCACACCTGTTTTACACTGTTTCAGGTCCGCTCCAAAACAATTTTATCAAAAAAAAAAATTAGGCACAATTTTGAACAGGTGAAAAAACGCGTCTAAATCACTAACAATGGCTCCTCTACGTACAAATTATGGCTCAAGCGATTAATTAACCGATTTCATGGACAATGAAAATGCGGTAATCATTAAGTAATCACATCACAACTCACAAGGGGTTTCAATTAGGGGTGGTAAATAAGCTCAAACTCATTTACCCGCTCAAACTTACTTATTTTAATTAAACTCAAACCTATCCAATGATTAGTTAAATGGATATCAATCAAATTAGACCCAGTGATTATTGGGTTTTAACTAAAAACCCATTGAGACCCATTTAATCCAAAAATAATATACCCAAATTCAAATTTAGATAAAATAAAAATAAAAACCAGTCCTCAAACGTTTTAGTGTTTCACAAGGGTTTTCATTTTCCCTCATTTTCTCGGCCTCCAATCATGTTTTAATCAAAAACCCAATAGCTTCAGTAGCTTCAAAGTTCGATTTCACGGTGCAGAATGACGGAATGGACGTGACATTGAAGACAAAGGTCGTGACGACGAAGATCACCGGAACTTTGATCAACGAGCAACCAATCGCGATCTACACGATTGACAAGGTCTTGTTGCCAAAGGAGCTATTTAAGGCTCAGGCTGATACTCCGGCTTCAGATGTGACCGCGGATTCTCCCAAGCTGAGCACGAAGAAGACAAAGAAGGCACCATCTCCGTCAGACGAAGCGGACACTCCGTCTCCAGCTAACGATGCGGCAGATCAGAACGTAGTTGTTAGATTCAACGGCACGAGGTTTGGATCGTTGATTGTCTGTGTGTGGTAGATTGTGAAGACAATGTTGTGTTTTTTTTTTTTTTGGTTTCCAGTTTTTTAATTTATAATTTGGTATTTATTGAGGAACAGAATAAGTGAGATAGTGATTTAATTTTTCTAGTTTATTAGTAATGAAAGATGTTTGAGTTTTTTATTTTTATTTTTTTTAGTGTGTGTGCATTTTTTTTTTCTTTCTCGGAAAGAATTTCAAACATTTGTAATTGGATTTTTATTGGTGGATGTTTGAAGAGATTTTATGATTATCCATTGATGCTGTAGAATTTTGGTCATTTTCACTTTTGTGGCATTTTGGTAATTTTGATAATTGGGTAATTGGGTGGGTTGGGGTTTACCTATAATAATTGGGTTGGGTTGGATTTGAGTTAGAAACAATTAGTTAAATGAGTTTTAATGGGTAAATGAGTTTTATATACTCAACTCAATTATGCCCACCCCAAATCCACCCATTTGACACCCCTAGTTTCAATTCATATTGGTGCATCACATTTGTGTTGTGTCGATTTAAGAGTATTCGGCTAAATAAGTCAAACCGAACACAATCCATTTAATAATCATGTAATAACCTTTCAACCCTAACATGGCTTAATAATGAAGTGGGTTGACATGATCCAGATTCACTTAACACACTTAATAAATAGGTTGTATTAGGTTAACATGAATGCGACATTGACTCATTTCAACCCACTTAATAATTAAACAAGTTATGTTAATACAAATACAACCCATTTAACTTGATTAAAAAAAGAGACTCATTTCAGCTTGTTCAACTTGATTGATATTCACCCTGATTTAAATCATACTTTCCTCACACTTATCCCAAAAGTAAAATGCCCTGAAAGAGTTTCTGATTTTTGTCCCATTGTTTTATGTAAAATTTTGTACAAGCTTGTTTCTAAGGTGTTGGCTAATCATCTGAAGCAAATTTTGCCTAACATCATATTTGACACACAAAGTGTCTTTCAATCTAATAAGGCCATCTCAGATAACATTTTAGTAGCCTTTAAATTTCTCCATCATATGAAAACAAAAAAAAGCAAGCAAATTGGGGTTTATGGCTCTTAAGCTAGATACGAGCAAAACTTATGATAGAGTGGAGTGGGTATTTTTTTATCAAAATTATGGAGAAGATGGATTTTCATTCGAGATGGATACAACTTATTACAAAATGAATCAGTACTATTTCTTACTCAATTTTGGTTAATGGAGAAGCAAAAGGTAATATTAAACCATCTAGGGGCATTAGACAAGGGGACCCATTGTTGCCTTATCTTTTTCTCATTGTTTCTAAGGGTTTAACATCTCTTATTGATCAAGCTACACATGTTGACAAGATTCGGGGTTTCTCTCTATGTAAAAATGGTCTAAAGATTACTTAATTGTTTTTTGCAAATGACAGCTTATTCTTTTGTAAAGCTTAGTTGGGTGATTTCAGACTATTCAGGAGATTCTTGATATTTATGAAAAAGCTTCAGGCCAATAGGTTAACAAGGAAAAAACCACTCTTTTCTTTTGTAAATCTATTTCCATTGAGGTTAAAAATTCTATAAAGGAGTTTTTGGGGGTCCTAGAAATAAAGGAGTATGAGAAATACCTTGGATTGCCAACTGTGGTGGGAAAGAATAAATCTGCCAGTTTGAACTTTATAAAAGAAAGAGTGTGGGAAAAATTGCAAGGGTGGAAGGAAAAAATTCTATCTCAAGCAAGCAAGGTAGTCCAACTAAAAGCGGTGGTCCAAGCAATTCCTACATTTTATATGTCATGCTTTAAGCTTTTGGTGGGTCTATGTAAAGATATCGAAGCCATGATTCATAAGTGTTAGTACACTTTAAATTAAATATGTTGAAACTCAAAAAAACTGAAGATGAATAAAGAAATGAGTTATAATTTATTAAAGAAAGAGTTACTTGTATGTAAGTTAGATTAAATAAATTAAGAGAAGTTTTCTAAATTACTAAATAACATGTAGGTTATGTGAAGGGTTGAAAGACTATAGATACGGCTATGCTATGAACTAATTTCATATCAAGAGTGAATGAAGAAAATAGTTAAAAGCAAAGTGTATTGTGTGAGAGAGTGAATTTAATAATATTCCTAAATACTTGAGAAATTTCGGGCCAAAGAAAGGTGTTCTGGTGGAGCTTTGGGCTTGAACACTTTGTGCAAAAGCTGTTCTAGCCATACAACATTTGTTGGGCTATTGTATCCTGGGGGAGACAAGTCAAAGAAGGTTTGCACTGGTTACAAAGATTAGCCAACCAAGAGATTGAATCTCCTTAAAGAGAGCAAGTGTCGTGCCTTAATCCAAATAGTGTTGTGTAATTTTTCTCATTGAAATAATAATATTCAGAAGTACTATTCAATTTCTCATTATGTTATTTCCATTACTATTGTGTTTGCACCAACAATAAGTTTTGATGGGGGCAATGAGGAGATAGATGGAAGGTGCATTGGAAGAAATTGGTGACACTATGTTGACCTATAGGAGAGGGGGGAATGGGATTTAAAGATTTATGTTAATTCAATGAGGCAATGCTGGCAAAACAAGTCTAGCGGTTAACCCAAGACACGGAGTCACTTTTCTATAGAGTTTTCAAGGCCAAGTACTTCCTAAATTGCTCTATTTTTTAAGCTAAAGTTTTCCACAAATTTCTTTGCTTGGAAAAGCATTCTTAAAGCTCGAAAGGTGATAAATATGGGGGCAAAATGGTGTGTTGGTGATGGTAACTCCATTTAGATTTATAAAGACAATTGGTTGCCGATGAAGCATGGTGGGAGGGTGCTTAATTTCAACATCAACTGACCTGCCATCATCATCTTTTGTCGCTAACCTGCTAGACCCGATCTATTGAGGGTGGAATACGAGTCCAATTGATTCAAATTTCCTCCCCTTTGAAGCGCAACAAATTAAAGCTATTCCTAACAGCTCTTTTCAGCAACCAGATCACCTTTATTGGCCAGCAGCAAGAATGGCGATTACTCGGTAAAATCTGGTTATCATCTTTTGTGTATACAAGAAATTTCGAACCATCCATAAAGCTCATCAACTAAATCAGTGAAGGAATTCTGGTAGCGATAATGGAAGCTCAAAGTGTCGGATAAAGTTAAGCACTTTCTATGGTGTGCATGCTCTGATTCGCTACCCACAAAATAGAATTTAAAGAAAAGGAAGATCCTAATCGGTGATGGCTGTGATTTTTGCATGGGGAATCAAGACACTCAGCTACATTGCTTGTGGGAATGTGAGGTGTGAAGTGCTGTGTGGGATGTTGACTTTAGCTGGATTGATCACAGGGAATGTTCAAGGAGCTCTCTCATTGACTTGATGGAGGTAATTGGTAATAAACCAAATGCCTTAGAGGAGTTTGCAGTTATGGCTTGGATGTTGTGGCGCTGACGAAATAAGATCAGCGTAGATGAAAAATCATCTTCACTGGACAGTGTGCATAGCGAGGCTGGCAAGAACCTCCATGAATACAACAAGTTCAACACCAAATTTGTGATGCCAAAACCAAGAAAATGTGTCAAGTGGAAACCTCCAGATGTGGGCTGCTACAAAACTAACTTTAATGGGGCTGTTTTTGCATAGAGTGGAGAAGCAGATATTGGTGTGGTCATTAGAAATTCCAACGACGAGGTCATGGCCTCGTTATCGAAAAGAATTCTAAACCCTTCGTCTATTACTTTATTGGAATTGTTGGGTGCTAGACGTGCGGCTTTATTCATCAGTGAAGTGGGGTTGGATAATTCCATTCTTGAAGGTGACTCGGAGATAGTCACCAACGTGTTGAAGAAGGGTGAGTTGTTTAATTCCGCTTTAGGCCATATGCTAAAGGATACTGTTTTACTTGTAAGCTCATTAAAGAGCTGGTCTTTTTCTCATACGAGTAGGTAGGGTAATTCGGTGGCAGATGCTTTGGCAAGAAGAGTCAAGTTGTTTGCACCATTGTTAGTCTGAATGGAGTCTGTTCCTCCAGACTTTATCAATTTTGCTATGGCTGATTTACCAGCTTCTGATTAATAAAGTTATTGATTTCTTTCTCCAAAAAAAAAAAAAAAAAAAAAAAAAAAAACCTAATTGATATTGTTTTAAATTTAATAATCAACAAATTTAATACAAACTCATAACTTTAAAATTTCTATTAAGCATACAATTTGATAATAATAACATCAAAATATTTAGGGTAAAATACTTACCTTGAGGTTTGGGCTAATGCTAAGCAAGTCTAAGACTTTTCAAAATTAACCAACTTGGTCCCTACGCACAATTTGGTCTTTAAACAATGTTAACAGACATTACTTATTTTTTTTACTCTCCCTTTCTCTCTCTTCTATGTTCTCCCTACTCTCTTCTCTCGCTTCTCTCCCTGACTTTATCTCAAACCTCTCTTCTCTTTCATACCATCACTATAACCAACAAAACTAAGTTAGCGAGATCCACAGCCACCATGATTGGTGTTGAATCTTGATTTCTCTACTATTGTATTTAAGGTTTGACTTGGGGGATTTGTTGGGTTTGGAATTTTTGTTTGTTTTGGTTTTTCTTTGTGGGTTTGTTTTTTTTTTTTTTTTTTTTTTTTTTTGAATTGGGGGCGTGATTTTTTGTTTATGGGTCTCATTGATGATAGGTTTGGGTTTGAGAAGCTGGATCTTGTTGAAATTTCTAGTGTTTTTGGGGTGTGAGTTTGTGAATCTTGATTATTGTTGTTGTTTGGGTGTTGTATTTTCTAGTGTATGTGAACAATTTTTTATGGGTATGAATTCAAACCTAATCTCTCCTTTACTTGGATACTTCTCTGATATGGGCAGTCTTCTTCAAGAAACAATGACATTGATCTTGTGGTGTGGTCTCCGTTGATGATGAGAAATTTAGTTTTCGACAGTGGTGGTGTGTGGGTTTGGTGGTCTAGTGGCTGGAATTGGTTTGGTTCGATTTGGCCATGGGTTTTTGGATTGGTTTGATTTGGGTGGCTGTTAGCGTGGGTCTATGGTGGTTTAAGTTCCAATTTATGGTTTTGGTTTGTGGTGGTGGGCTTTGTAACAATGGTGGTGAGGTGGTGGTTATGGTCTCGGCAATTGGATCTATGGGTTGTAGTGCATTTTTTTTTTTGGCACGATTTGGGTTTAAAATTGCGAGTTGTGGAGTGAATTGCGGTATCTATGGGCTATGGTGTAGTGGCTGTGAGTCTCACCTATTGAGTTTTAGTTGTCAAGGTGGTGGTAGAGGTCTAAGATAGAGTGAGAGAGGGAGGAGAGAAAAAAGAAAGTCAGTGGATACTAAAGTCCCTAATGTCGTTTAGGGATCATGTTGTGCTTAAGGATTAAATTGGTTAATTTTGAAAATTCTTGGACCTGCTTAGTGTTAGCCAAAACCTTAAGGTAGGTGTCGATGCCTCACGGCAATTCGACCACCTATTGCAGCGATGCTCGCCCGTTTCTCCCCTTTTCTGGAGGATAGGGTATGCACGTGCATACGTAGCTCGGAGCTCAGGTGCTGTGGAGGAAGATTGTACCTCGGGTGTGTGATTAGAATATGAGTCAATTTTAAGGAAATTACCAAGGGTAAGTGAAGTCGCCACCAATCATTGGGTTTTTCTAAGGTGTGATTGGTCACCTAACTCTATTTGATTTTATTACCGATCCTAGGTTAAGACAAATGTCATTTTTCCTAATCTAATCTGGATGGGTAAAAAAATCTTGATTCTTGTGTTCGGATGTCTGGTTACATGTGAGGAATGTGTTAGACACCCCCACAATGCCTATCTGTAAACAGTCCTTTGTTTTGGTAAAATTGTAATTTAAGGACATCAACAGTTGAAAACAAGTTATTGGCATTAGCCTTTAGGGCTTTAAGAGAATTGTACTTTGAGGTTTGGATTCGGAAAGGGTGTGGTCTCGATCGATGCTTCCCTAGTGTGTTTAGAATCGTTGCCAAATTTCTACGATGAAAATCTGGCAGCATTTCGCCTTATTTTCGTGGCAAAAATCTAGCAGCGCTTCGCCTCAAGTGCGTCATAGCACACAAAATGCTATTCTCACCAAGCTTTTTTCGTGAGAATACAGCAAGGGGGATGCCCCATTTTCACGGTGAAAATCTTACAGAGTTTTGCGTTTGGTGTGCTATTGCGCACCGGCAGGGTTTCACGCCTATGTGACGACGCGTGCCAACATGCTCGTCCTAGGACGAGCCGGAGCCCCTAAAAGCATCAAGCATATTGATACGTGTCGCATACAGGGGGAAACTGATGCCACTAAGTGACATGGATCGAGACGGTCACACCGCGGTGACCATGCACACAGTATGACATGAATATGCACCTACAGCAAATGCCTTGAGCACATACTCATACCAAAAGGTCAAGAGAACTCATGGCTAGAAAGGGTTGCTTATATAAGGGTCCATCATACAAAGTGCACGATCACCCACACACACACAAACATATATATAAATGCATCATGCACGATGCTATTACACAGTGCAAGAAAATAAAATAGACATTGCCAACGTCCCAAGGGTATGCCTCAGCAAGGTATAGGAAATGTAAAACAGACGTTGCCATACCCAAGGAACGCAGCCCAAGCAAGGAGAAAGAAAGATAAAGGGCACAAGGAGAGAAGGAACCCTAATACAATGCTTTAGAGAAGAGGCTAAGAGAAAGGGAGAAAGAAAACCGCTCGAGGAGGCTAGACCTCCTAATCTACTAAACGTTGCCCTTTCTGGGCTTGCGTCTTCTTACTTGCATCCTTGCCCTTTTTGCTTGCGCTTAGGAGGTCGTACCCTTGCTCCAAGTGTCCATGCTCCACGCATGTACATGCAATGACAAAGGAAACAAGCCAACAGACAAGCAAAGAAATAAGTAGAAAGAGAGCATGCTAAAAAAAAACTATCAAAAGGAGAGAGAGCCAAACAGGGGCAAACAACATGTTATCAAATGAAAAAAGGTGTCCTAGGAGGATAAATGTAGGTTTGGATCGAGTGTCCATAGTTCTATTAGATTGGAGTATGGAAGACACACAAACTCATGCATGAACATGTAGGCAAGCGTGCAAAGATGCGAAGAAGCAAAGAAAGCCAAACGGGTGGCACAAAGCAAGTAAGGCAAGCATGACAACATCACACGGAGCGAAGAAAGGTGTGTGTCAAGCACACCAACATCACAAAGATGTGTCTCACAAGTGGTCACATCCAACAAGCCACAAGAGGGATGGATGCAACCACGTAAGCAAGTGGCCCCAAGGACCAACAAGCACAAGCCCACAGAGGGCATAAAGCATGGCAAAGCCTAGATCTAGATAGGCAAGCATGGAGATAAAGCAAAGAAGATAGCAAGCAAGCATATACATGCACAAAGGAAATGATCCAAACCCTTTAATATAGGCCTAGGTGTATGGATGTAGGCCTAGACCACAAGATCTAGATCTACATCCTACCTAAAGGGCCAAAACACAAGAAAAAGGCATAACAAGAGACGAAAAAGGCTTTAGAAGCACATGGCATAGCAACCAACATATAGATCTAGACACATAAACATGACACGGAGCACTCAAAGATATAGATCCAAACATAAACATGGCAAGGAGCACATAAACGTGCAAATCTAAGCATAAGCATGCTAAAAGGAACCTAGGCACATGGATCTACACACAAACACAATATTTCGGTATATCCTAGCCCAAGATGGCTAGGCCAACAACATCAAAGCGGTAAAACATGGCAAAAAGCAAGGAGACATGCTAAAAAGGCTATAAACATCCTAGGAAGCAAGAAAAAGCAAAGATATACTATGGAAATCAAATAGACATGCTATGAACAAAGATCAGCTACAATCTACACCCTTTAAACCTCAAATCAAAGGTCTTAAGACCAAGGAGAGGAAAAAGAGTGCAAGAACACTACCTCTTGATTGTTGAGGGAAGAAAGAAATCAAAGGTTTTTTTATGTGTTTGGGAGAGAATTTAGAGAGGATAGAATCTACCTAGAAAAATGCTCTGAATTACCCAATTTTTTTTTTTTAAAATCCAAGGATCTGGGGGGTTAAATAAACTTTTGGCATGCTTCTCAAGGCTCGGCGCACCTTTAGGGTGCACCGGGTCAGGCTAGCAGCCCTTTAGTGACCGTCGAGTCTGTACACTAACATCAGCTATTTGACTTTTTCTAGTTCTGACTTTGACCACATATTTGAATACCTTCCCAAACTCCGATTGAGCTGATCTTAGTGTTCCTGTAAAGATCCAGATGTCTAGTTTTCAGAACACTAAAAAATTGAAATTCTAACGGTTGGATCAAAAGTTATGGCCTCAGGAAATGAGCTAATGCGCTTTACACGGTTTTGAAGATATCTCTACCGTTTTAAATCCTATTTCAACCCATGAATAGTCGTTGTAAAAGAAATTCAATAATCTTTGCAATTACATTGGTCTAAACACATTCTAATAGTCAAATTAAAATTAGGGTTTTTAAGACCTTAGGAGTCAACCTTAGGTCAAAGTTGACGAAAATCACCAAGTAGCTCGAGTTTGATGTAGAAACATGAAAATTGTTGTTTTAGGATAATTTTGACTAGCTTTGACTTTCGGTCAACCCAATGTTGACCAGGGGCATTTTGGTCAACTTGACATAAATTGCACTTTGAGTGCTCTAATGCCCGAACAGGTTGCGCCACGTCAATCTAGATGTTTCCGTGGCTCCATGGAAGAAAATTAATATTTTTTAGATTTTTGGGGTCCAACACGCAAATCGAGGGCGGACAAAATACGGTATCTACAATACGTTATTGTATTTTACCCAAATATTTAAAACATATCGTCCAAAAGTTCAAAATAATATTGAAGTACTTAATAAATATTAAGTCTATAATGCAGTCTATCTCGAAAGAAGTTCTTAGTAAAAATATTACATATTAGATTAGGTGCATACACATCAGCTCAAATTCAAGATAAAATAGTTCAACAAAAATATAAAATGAATATTTATTTTTAATATGGGTTAAACATGTTGTGTTAAATGAGTCATTTCATGTCAACATGAATAAATTAATGTGTCATGTTAATTGCGAGTCAACCCACTTCTGACACATTTCTTATGGTGTTGCTTTCAGGTTGACCCGAACTCTCTAAGGCCCAACCCTAACCCATAAATATCCATGTTGTATTTATGGGTCATGTCAAACATTGCCACCCCTAACTCACACACATGAACACTACGAATTGTTTACCGAGTAAAAACCTAAAATGGTAAAAGTACTCCAAAGCTACGCACAATTCACCAAATCCATTAAGAAGAGTTTTGCGATACATAACAACTTTAAAAACCTACAATATATGCAAATGTTCTTGTATCTAAGCTCCCTACTCCTGCTAACAAAAGGTTGCACTAGCAGCTCTGTTTCTTAGTAATTCGATGATGCAGGTCGATCACTAGGTGATTACAAATCTGATTTCTCGAACATTTCAAGGCCACTCAAAGATTTGTGATTGCTTCTAAAGTTTATAGCAACAATACTCTACACTTAGAACCGATTAAGAGAGTTTGGATAAATTTTCCTCTCAAAGGAATGGCAATAAGAAGAGGGTGAAGGTATGAAAGCTACAAGGATTTCTCTCTCAAGGGTTTTGGTAGTCTCACCTTTTTCCTTTAAGATTAGTGTTTTAATTTTCGATATGCAAGACACAATTTAGGGTTGGTTGGTTACAAGAATAATCGGGAAAAACAAAATTTTGGGCAAACTCGCTCAGCTAATTTTTAAGTGAGTTTTTGGTGAACTATTTTTTTTTTTTTTTTGAGAAGTTAGGTGAACTATTTGTGTAACTGAATTCAAATTCTGACAATCTCACTATAATCTTGTGTGCCATATTGAATCTTGCTTGGTTGAGATTCCTACTGTAGCAATTTAACTCTTTCTTCTCCACTTGAACCGCAATGACTTGATGTAGTTACAAACGAAATGAAATTCAAATACAAGGAAATTTTGCAATTACAACTGAAACTTTTGACACAACTATAGTAGGCAAATAAAATTTAGTCAATTACAAAGTGCCAAGTCAAAATTTAGTGACAAATTCCAAATTTAAGTGTCTCTAAAATAATTAAATGAAATAAATCCAATGGTGTCATGTGTCATCCAAGTTGATTTCATATCAGAAAATAAAAATTGCCATGTTTTGCTTCAACCCACAAGATAAAGATAAGTCTTCCAATCAAATTAGCTAATAATTATCCTCAATAAAAGAAATAAAATTAGGTATAATTATCAACAAACACAAGTCCTAGTGGGACTCTCTGATATTCGCCCAATCATAGTTCATCACTTATCCATAAAGAGATTAATTTATAATGAAACTCATCATGAGGAACCAGCATAAATAGAGGCATTCCATAACTCGTTCAAATAATAAAAATTTTTAAGCATCAAAGCTATGAAGAAATTCTGCCTCAAGAAAATTCGAAAATACTTCATTTGAGTCTTTCTTCCAAGCTTCAAAGTTTTGCTGGAATCAAGCTCCAAAAACCTCTAGAAACTTTAAAAGATTGAATAAGAGGATTTTTTTTGTAAAAAACTTACATACAGAGAATTGTATTCATTTATTCATAAATACAAATTCATATTTGTGAATCAATTTTAATTATTTGAATTTCCAAACATGAGATTTTATGTTTTATAACGGAAATTTTCCAGCACAAAATATCCTAACAATAGGACATTTTATAATTTAAATATGAGTGGTTTATGTTTGATAATCTACCATATGGGAGACTACTTTTTAAAAATCTAAGCCTTAGGTTGTTACGTGAAATTGTCAATTAAAATTTTGCATGCTCACAATATTTATTGTTTTGGTAAAACAACTTAGGATTCATTTAATTGGGTTTCTGTTGGTCTATAATTTTGGGAACGTGCTTAGGTGAGTTAAGAGAGGTAAAGCACAATCTATGTATATTGTTGTTGTTATTATAATTATTTTTTTTAAATACATCATTTTGAGGCCCTTTCTTGAAGGGGACCCTAAGAAAAGGCCAAAATAGCTTAGGCCAAGAGCCGACCATGGTTTGTCAGGAGAAAATGGGCAAATGCCCCTTTCAAAAAAAATAAATAAAATCTAGCATTTTGCCCCATTTTCCAAACTAAATAGAGAAATGCCCTTCTTTTGAAACTCGATCTTCTCAAAATAGAGTTAAAAAAAAAAAAAAAAAAATTTGGAGTCTTATAGTGGCGTTTTAAGGACCTATAGTGGCGTTTTAAAAACCTGTAGTGGAGTTTTGTAACTCAAGCTCCATGAAGTCGAGTTACATGCAATTTCTTTTTCTTTTTTTTTTTACCTATAACTTGAGTTCAAGGAGCTCGAATTTCAAAACGCCACTATATGTCCTTAAAACGTCACTATAGGCTCTTTAAAAACGCCACTATAGAGCTTAACTTGATTTTGAGAAAATTGAGTTTCAAAAGAGGGCCATTTCCCTAATTAGTTCGGGAAAGGGGGGCAAAATGCTGGATTGTTTTTTTAGAAAGGGAAAAGGCCAATTTTTTCCTAGTTTGTCAAGACTCGAGTTACTGAACTATGTTAAAAGGGAAAATTATAGTAAACCCACTTGTGGTTAGGCCCGTTTTCACTTTGCCTACTCATGGTTCAAAACTTAACACTTTGCCCACCTGAGGTAACTTCCGTTAGGGATCTGTTACCTAGGTCTCCATTTGTCGTTAGAAAAACATATTTTTAGGTAAAAAAAACATAACAAAAATAAAAAATTTAGGGTTTTTGATTGCTTAAGAACTTCTATGAGAACAAAGTGGGGGAATAGTACACGAATCAAAAATAAATAAATAAAAAAAGCTCAACAGAACTTTTGTATAAATCAAAAGGCAGAGCAAAAGAGAGAGAGATAAAGTTCTGAGGAGGTGAGCAATCGAGGCCAGCACCACAAGGGACTTTACAAGAGACTTCTTTAAGAATGATTTCGTTTGTATTTTGGGCATCATTGATTTCGTCCTCGTTAGGCCAGAGATTAGTGGAAGGTTGAAGAATTGACTGGACAAAATCGATTCCAAAGAAACCAAGGAGGTAGATGAAGGAAGCGACGAAGGCGAAAATGGTGACAATCTCAGACAAGTTAAGGACATGAAGAGGGGTGGAGTTATAAATCTTCTCACGCCAACGAGTGAGTAAGAAGTAGACCACAAAGAAAAACAAAGTGAAGAAGACAACATTGATGGAATCATAACAGTAGTTTCTACAACCAAAATGTAGTGCTAGAAACCCAAAGCTATTGCCTCCCCTGTTTTCACTAGCTTTTGTTCAAGTGAGTTTTTATTATTTTTTTGAATGATTCATTTCACTGTGAAGGCTCTGATAATGGGGTTTGTTTCAAGGACTAGATTGTCGTAGCTTTTGGTGGTCTTATTGATGTAGTGATTTTTGTTTAGTTATGGTGGGGGTAGTGTTTGGATTTTGAGAAAATGGGTTGTGCTAACTCCAAAACTGATAAAAATGAAGCTCTGCGTCTCTATAAAGAATCGAAGAGATTCATCAAGCAAGCCATTGATTCACGGTATGCTCTAGCAGCTACTCATGTCTCTTACACACAATCCTTTAGAAACATTGGCATTGCTCTTCGGCGGTATGTTGAGGCCAAGATCTTAATTAGATGGGGTTTTATGCAAACAAGGAAATCTGATGTTGGGTTGAGTAGTAGTGGGAATTTAAGTTCTAGGTCAAGGGAGGCTTCAAAATTAAATGGTATGTTGAAGAAGTTGTAGGGCATAGACAATCTCAAAGGGTTTCTAATCAACGAAATGTTGTTGATGAACATGTGGAAGAGAGTAGCAGTGGTAAGTCTTTGGATGAAGTGTAATTAATAGATGATGAAAAGTCTATGGATGAAGTTCTTAAGCAATCAAAAACCCTAACTTTTTTATTTTTGTCATGTTTGTTTTTCTCTAAAAATATATTTTTCTAATGGCAAAGGGAGAGGTGGGTAACAAATCCCTAATGGAAGTTACCTCAGGTGGGCAAAATGCTAAGTTTTAAGTCATGGGTAGGCAAAGTGAAAACAAGCCTAACCATAGGTGGGTTTACTGTAATTTCCCAATGTTAAAAAATATATACTTTAATCGTATATTTGATTATTTGTTTCAAAATCAACCTTGTAATTTAAAATGTTTCACTTTAGTTCTTACATTTTCAAAATTGTTTTAAAAAAGTACTTATCTTCATATAATGGATGGAAGATGCTTACGTTGCAAATAGAATGCATGCCACGTTATAGGTTTCACATCATTAAAGTGACCACAATTTCATGAATTTGTTTGTTATGTCAACATATTCCATTTATCAAATGACTAATAGGAAAATTTTGAAATATTTTGAAAATATAAGAATGATTTTGAAAAAAAATGTCAAAGGTTGAGAACTAAACTTGCAAATTAACCTTTAAAAAAAAAAAAGCAATGCCAAACGCACAAAATTTTTACAACTTATTAAGGTGATAAATTGTAATTCTAGAAATATCAAGTTCACATGGGTCCATCATTCCCACCAATTTTATTATGCACAAATCACAATATGTCACATTAATAGTTATTAACCAACCTGGAAATATTTATCCGCCTTCGCATTGATATAACCTTCTCAAGACCTTCACATTGATCCACTGGCGTTAACAGTGCCCTTGGTGAATCCCGAGCTCTAAACTGTGGTTGCTATAATTGCATAGATAATCCTGCTATGTCCTCTTGAATCTGGCTCTTCTGGGCTATGGCAGTAATGCAGCATTGTCGGGCTACTCCTTGATCTCCCCTACTCCTTGTTCCATGGGGAACTTCACTTTCAGATGTAGGGAAAAGGGTAGCGCACCCATGGCATGGAGCCAAGGTTGAGCTAGAATTGCAGTAGAGGGGGAGTAGGCATGCACTACTATGAAATCCATTAGCACCTCTTTTCCACCTACGACCACAAGGAGCCTGATATATCTTGCTAGTATCACTGCCTTGCCATCGAAACCCACCAAAAGGTTTTCATATCTACTTAGATCACTAGGAGTCACCCCCAATCCTCAGTATAGATTGGCATGCATGATCTCAACCTACTTCCTAATCAACCATGACCCTTTTGACATTAAAACCAGCTATTCATAGAATGACCACTAGGGCATCATAATGTGGTTGAATAGTCCCTTCCTTTTCTAGGTCAGTGAAACCTAACACCAACTCCTGCTCGTACCTCTTCATTTTATCCGACTTATATCTAGACCCGAGTCTTGTTTGGGGTGTCACAGTCATCATCCTTGATCCTTGCGCAAGGCCATAGGTCTCGGCTGCATGGATTACCCATATTAGTCCAAGAGCCCGGTGGCTTTTCCGAACCTTGCAAATTTAGAGTGAAAGCTTGGTTTAATGCCAGGAATTCCTTCAGGTGCCTTATCTTCGTCAAATGACTCAGATGATCCAGCAAAACCTTGTAGTCTTGGGTTGTATGCCTTTACTTCCTATGATAAGAACAGTGTAGGCTCTATCGATGCCTTGCAATGGCTGACCACCCATCACGGCGACACTCGCGTCCCATTTAGGGGTGGCTTTAAGCTCGGGTGTTGTGTGAAAATGATGAACCTCTAGTGTGTGACTGAATTGAGTCGATTTTAACTTATTATTACCAAAGGTAGTGAAGTAGCCACCAATCATTGGGTTTTTTCTAAGGTGTGATTGCTCACCTAATTCTATTTGATTTTATTACCAATCCTAGGCTTAGAAAATGTCGTTTTTCCTAATCTAACACGGACGGGTAAAAAAATCTTGATCCTTGAGTTCAGAAGTTTGGTTACGTGCGGGGAAGGTGTTAGGCACCTCGCAACGCCTATCCGGAGACAGTCCTTTGTTTTGGTAAAATCTTAATTTTCGAACATTGACAATTGAAAATAAGCTATTGGCATTAGCTTTCGTGGCTTTAAAATAATTAGGCTTTGAGGTTTGATTTTGGGAGGGGCATGATCTTAATTAATGTTTTGCTAGCACATTTAGAATTGTTGCCAAATTTTCACGAAGAAAATCCGACTACATTTCACCTTAGGTGCATCATAGCACACAGAAAACTATCCTTACCAAGTTTTCGCGATGAGAATACAGCAACAAAGGTGCCTTATTTTCACAGTGAAAATACAGTAGAGTTTCGCGTTTAGTGCGCTATGACGCACCGACAGGGTTTCATGCCTGTGTTTACGATGTGCATCAATATGTTCATACTAGGGCGAGCCAAAGCTCACCAAAGCATCAACCATATTGATGCATGTCACATAAACAAGGAAATCAATGTCACCAGTTGACATGGATCTAGACAAACACACCGCAATGACCATGCACATAATGTAGCATGAATATGCACCTATAACAGTCTCCTTAAGCGCATACCCACACTACAAGGTCAAGAGCACCCATGATCACGAGAGGGTTGCTCTCCTAACCGTGGGAGTCCATCATACAAAGTGCATGACCACCCATAAACAAGCGGATATATATACACACACACACAAATAGACACACACATACATTATGCACAATGCAAGCATACAGAGCAGGAAAATAAACCAGACATCGCCAACATTCCAAGGGTATGGCCCAACAAGGTACGAGAAATGTAAATCAAACATTGTCATATCCAAGGAACGTGGCCCAAGCAAGGTACAGGAAAGATAAAGCATACATCGCCTATATCCAAAGGGTGTGGCCCAAGCAAGATGCAAAGAGAGCAACCCTACCCTAGATACATGGTTCTAAAGAAGAAGACTAAAGGAGAGAAAGAAATAACCACATGAGGAGGCTAAGCCCTTTTAGGCTTGCATCTTCTTGCTTACATTCTTGCCCTTTTAGCTTGAGCTTTGGAAGTCGTGCCCTCACTCCAAGCATTTACATGCAACAACAAAGAAAACACAAAGCCAGCAGACAAGCAAAAGAAATAACAAAGAAACTGTAGATATCGCATTTTGTATCCTTTACGACTCGGGCCCTCATTCCCCAATGATGTTGGAATTCCAAGCCCAAGGTTGTTTTAGGGCCTGATTAGATTTAAATTCATTTGAGGAAAGTATTTATGGAAAATTTAACTCTTTTATGAACTGAATAAAACTATTTTTGGAAAATAAAGGCCACAGAAACCCTAGGGCATGCGTACGCATACACGCATATGTGCATGCATGTCCTAAACCTGCGAGCGTATGCTAGGGTTCCAGAAAATATGAAAGGAAAGTTTTTCTGCATTAAAGCTGAGGTTTAACATGAATCCCACATCGTTTGGGAGCCATTCCAAACTCCTATTTTCTCACTATAAAAAGCCACACATGGTACCTTTTAAAAACACAACACAGAAAATCCTAAGGGAAAAACACAAGATTTAGAAATAGTGAAAGGGAATTTTTCACAAAACATCCTCAAGTCAATATTTTTCTGATTGAGGTCTTTTCTGGCCTTGATCTTCGAGTTTCAAGCTTTCTAATCACTTTTGTATTTGATTATGAATAGATTGACTAAGGGGAACGGTCAAAATCAAGCTAAGGAGTTTTGTGTTTTAAGGTATAATGTTCTTAGTCCCTTTTCTTTTTCTTTTCTTTGTTTTGATCTTTATTTCCTTGTTTCTTTTGTTTGTTTATGCTATAATGTGCCTGTTTAGCTTAGGTTTTCTTTGCTTTATCATCTTAAGCATGTTAGGTTGTTAGTTTTAAGTTTTTGTTCTGCTTTGTTCTATGTTTTCTGGGTTAGGGTTAGGGCGTGTATGCATATGCATACTCGAAGTATGCGTACACATACAACTACGCTACGTATGTAGGCCCTATGTATGCGCACGCATACTTATGCCCAAAAACTCTAATTCGAGTCTTTCTGCTATTGTTTTCTTTATTCTGTTTACATAATATGTTTCTACCTTGTTCCTTTTTTTGTTTATAAGTCTTTGTTTCTCTGCTTGTTTGTTTGTTTGTTTGTTCTTAACATGTTAGATTAGGGTTTTATCTTCTAATTTTGTTGTTTTGCCATGAACATGCATATGATATAAATATGCATTGATGCATAGGTGCCGTGATGCAGCAAGGTAAGGCATGCATTCATATGAACATGCATTTGCATGATGAGCATGATGAATATGTTTGTTTGATGCCTTGATACTATGTTTGGATCTTTTGGATATACTTGATGTTAATACCTTGCTGCCATGTTTATATTTCTGTCTTAATAACATAATGTTTGGATCTACCATGATGTTTCTGCCCTTGGTTTATATATTTTGCAATGCCATGATAGATGTATGTTAGGGTTTGGGATGAAAATGCCATGTTGATTGCTAGATGTATGCTAGTGTGTATGTAAGTCAAGAATGATAAGTATTGAACTTGTCTTTAATAAGATTAAGATGTAGAATACAATGAGTGGAAGCCGACCCATGGGTCAAGTGGGGTTAGGTGTCTAACACCTTCCCATCCCTATATCTAAACTCTGAACACGTGCTCTGATAGTAAGATCAATCATTCCATGAAAGGGCGCTATAATTATGGTTCCTAGACCTAATCTAGGTGGTGACTCCATTTCCCTTCTCTGCCCCAATCCACTCGGCCGAGGCATACTCCCCTGGTTGCACCCACAGAAACAAAGCGAGCACACAAAGGGGGAAACAAACAAAGAATAGCACACAATGGGGCAAACAAGCATGTTATCAAACAAAAAAGGGTGTCCTAGAAAGACAAATGTAGGTTTAGATTTGGTGTCCGTAGTTCCATTATATTGGAGTATGGATGACACAGGTATGAAGACATAAACAACGATGCCAAGATGCAAACAAAGCAAAGAAAAGCCAAACAAGATGGCACAAAACAAGCATAGCAAGCACAAAGGAAGCAAAGCATGTTATCACACGAAGGGGAAGGGTAAACATGTTATAAGGCATATAGAAAGGCTAACATAAGAAACCCTAACATGCAAAGCCAAGCAAAAGAGAGAAACGCAAGCGACAAGCAAGCCAAACATCACGAAGATGTATTCTCACACATGGTTACATCCAAATAAGCCACCATAAAGGGATAGATGCAACCAAACAAACAAGTGGCCCCAAAGACCATCAAGCAACAAACCCATCAAGGGAAAACAAACAAGAACATGGCAAAGAGCCTAGATCTAAGCAAACAAGCATGGACCCAAACACAAACACATGGAAAAGGGAAAACAAATCATAAGCATGCATAAAGGAACTATTCCAAACCCTTTATTGATGAACTTGGATGTATGGATCTACATCCTACCCACCAAACACAAGAAAGAGGTATAAACAAGAGATATTAAGCTATAAAGGTATAGCATCCAAACAAAGCTTTAAGAATATGAACATGTAAATCCAAACACATAATGATGGCAAGAAGCACGTAAACATGTAGATCTAAGCACAAGCAAGGTATTTAGACATATCTTAGCTTACGAAGGCTAGGTGTAGACACTGCATTTTGTACCCATTACGACTCGGACCCTCGTTGCCCAATGATGCTGAAATTCTAAGACTCGAGGTTGGTTTAGGGTGTAATCAAATGTTAAATTGACTTAAGGAATGTTAAAATGGAAAATATAACTTTTAATTAGCAAATAAATCAATTTTTGGAAATTAAGGACCAAAGGAACCCTCGGCCTACGCACACATGAACCAACCTGTACACGGGGCCATGATGCATGTGTACGCATGCTCAAACCTGCACACGCATGGTGGATTCCAGAAACTATGAAAGGAAAATTTTCTGCATTAAAACTGAATTTTGGAACAAATCCCACATCATCTAGGAGTCATTCTAAACCCCTATTTTCTCAATATATATAGCCATACATGGTACCTTTTCAAAAACACACATAAATCCTAAGGGAAAACACTAGGATTCACTAGAAATAGTGAATCAAAGAGGGATTTTTTCACCAAACATACTCAAGTCAATTTTCTTTTCATTAAGGCTTTTTCTAACCTTGATCTTTGAGTTTAAGATTACTAATCACGTTTCTTATTGATTGTGAATAGATTTGACTGAGGGGAACGATCAAAAATCAAACTTGGAAAGTTTTGTGTTTGAGGTATTAGTCTAAACTTTCTTTTTCCTTTCTCTTTCTTTTTATGCTTTAATCTTTCTGTTATTTTTATTATATGTTTTTATATGTCTATGTAGTTTAGGTTTGTGTAATCTTATGTTTTAAAAGCATGTTAGGATGTTAGATTTATTATTTTGAAGCATTGCTCTATTTTCTGTGTTACTAGGGTTTCTGGGGTGGATTCCACATGCGCATAATCCTGCCTGTGCACGCAAGCTTGTTCACGCGTGCGCATGATCCTGCCCAGAAACCCTAACCCTAGTTTTCCTGATGTTGTTTCTTATTTCACATGTAATGTTTCTGTTTTAAATCCTTTTTTCCATATATTCATGGTTTGAGCTTCTTTTTCACATGTTTGTTTGCTTGCTTGCTTTTCACATGTTAAACTAGGGTTTACCTTATGTTTTCTTGTTTTGATGCCATTAACACTCATTTACATGTTTATGCATTGATACCATAGGTTCTGTGATGCAGTAAGGTAAGGAGGTAATTCATGCATTCACATGAACATGCATTTGTTTGTTCTAAAAGCCTTATCTTTCTTTGATGAACATGTAGGTATGTAGGTCTATACTATGCTTTGTGTAACAAGATTTACTTAATGCCTATGTTTCTACCTTAATGATTATATGCTTCTGCATTGGATATAATTTGATATAAGATGATGCTAGATGAATGCTAGGTTGATATGAGATGCCATGATAGACGAATGTTAGGAGATGCCATGATGTTAGGCTATGCCATGATAGATGAATGATTAGGTCTTTTTGAGATGATTGATACCATGTTGTATGCTTAGATGTATGCTAGAGTGTGTGTGAGTTAGAATGCAATATTGAATATGCCTTTAATAGGGTTAAGACATAAGACACAATGAAAGGAAGCCAACCTTAGGGTTGGGTGGTTTTAGGTGCCTAACACCTCTCAAAACCGTACCTAAACTCCGAACTCATATCTTTGGTAGTAAGATCAAAAAGGTCCTTTCTCAAGAGGACGCTGTATATATAGTTCCTAGACCATTGTAAAAAATAGGTGGCGACTCCCCCGTTGTGTCCACACTAAGACAACAACATCAAAGTAATAAAATATGTAATAAAACAAGCAAACATGCTAGAAAAGCTATAGAACATACTAGAAAGCAAGATAAAGCAAGAGATACGCTAGGAAAAGCTATAAAACAATCTATGAAGCAAAAATATAGCAATAAAAGCTAGGAAATTAAATGGGTGTAGATAGTAGCTAAAAAGTTACATCTACACCCCTAAACCTCAAATCCAAGGTACCAAGACCAAGGAGAGGAAAAACAGAGCAAGAACACTACCTCTTGATGTGTAGAAAAAGGTGAGGGATCAAGAGTTTTTATGTATGTTTAAGAGAGAATTTATAGAGAAAGAGAAAGAGCATCTCCCAGAAAATGCCCAAAATACGCTTTTTTTTTTTTTTTGGGTATTTATGCTGAAAAAATTACTATTCACCTTCCAGCTAAAGGGCCGCCTGCCAGCTCCAGTGACCCTTTAGGGTGTGCCAGGGCTGACATGCTGACATCAGCAATTCTGTCATGCTCCCGCTTGACTTCGAACGCACATTTAAAGGCCTTCTCGGACTCCAATTAAGCTGATCTTGGTGTCCCTAGAAAGGTATGGATGTCTAGTTTCCAGAAAACTAAAGAAAATAAAATTCCAACTATCGAATCAAAATTTATGGCCTCGAGAAGAGAGCTAATGTGCCCAACACGGTTTTCAAGATATCTCAACCATTTTAACTTCAATTTCGACCCATGAATAGTTTTGGAAAGGGAATTTAATAATCTCTTCAATGGTATTTGTTTCAATCCATTATAATAGTCAAATCAAAATTAAGGTTTCTGGTGCCCTCAGGAGTCAACCTCACGTCAAACTTGGTTAAAGTTGGTCAAAGTTGACGAAAATCTCTGAATAGCTTAAGTTTGATGTAAAAGCATGAAAATTGTAGTTTTGGGATGATTTTTTACCAACTTTGAATTTTGGTCAACCCAGGGTTTGCTAGGGGCATTTTGGTCATTTTGACCTAAAATGGCACTTTGGGTGCTCCAATGTCCGAACAGGTTGTACCACGTCAATCTAGGTGTTTCCATGGCCCCATGGTGGAAAATTAATATTTTTGAAATTTTAGAGGTCCGATTCGCAAATCGAGGGTAGACAAAATACAGTATCTATAGGCTCTGATTTCTCCACGATGCATCACTGTTCATTTTACTCGGCCACTTGAAGTAAGGATCATGCTTTAGTTTCTCCAATATTCGATGGATTGGCTCCTTGAAGATTGAATTCACCACTTCTGAACTTGGTCTAGGGTTCATTGGAAAGAAATCCCTCATCGGTTGTGGGGGTAGTGGTTCCATTCTTCTCTCCTTCCTCTCTGGCATCATTGATTTTCCTTTAGTCTAAGCCTCGAGCTAATCATCCTCCAACCTTTTATACTCCCTATTCACTCCATCAGGTTATCCATGTCCTCGGTTGGGTTCTTAGTGAGAGACTTCCTTAGCTCAGAATCTACAGGCAACCCTATCTTGAAAGTATTGGCTGCCACACGACCATGACTTCCCCCAATCTCATTATACAGCTCCCAATACTGTCTATATAGGATCATAGAGTCTCCCATTCCTTCATTGAAATGGTCAAAAGGGCGTTGATAGGTTGGGGGATCCATTACAAGTTACAAACCTCGAACTGAAAGCCTTTGTCAGCTCCTCATAGCTATGGATTGTCCCCTTATAAATACTATTGAACCATCTCATGGTAGTGGGTCCCAAACTAGAGGGAAATACTTTGCACATAAGAGCCTCATTCCGAGTGTATAAGGCCATACTATGATTAAAATGACTCATATGTTCAACAAGGTTAGACTTCCCATTATAAATAACAAAGGTTGGACGAACAAACCTCCGAGGTGGATCCAAATTCTCTATTTCCTCAAAAAAAGGGGATCTAGAGATTTTATGTAGAGCTTGGCTCATGGCATCCATTCCTAAATTCTGTGGTGTAGACTCTTCTCTACGGTGAACTAGCTCTCAACCCTCTCCCCTTGGAGATCTTGACCTTTCCAAATTCCAATGCACATGCCAACTACCAATCCTCATGCCATGATTGCTGTCTCCATCCAAACTAGAACAAGAGTCCTCTCTAGCCCTTTCTTTCTTTTTCCCTTTCCTCCAAACTTCCTGCTGTAAGGATCATACTTACTCCCAAAGATTTTCGATCTCCCTATCCTGACTGCTAGCTTAAGACCTACTAAAATGGTTGGAAGGCAACCTTTCCCTCTTAAGTGGAGGGGATGGTGTCCGAGTGGAACTAGATTCCCGCCTGGAGTCAGAACGCTCCTCCCTCCTACGTCCCTGTTGGACAAAATGAAGTCCAGCAATTGATCCTACAGATCCACCGGACCTGGAATACCTAGGCTTGTTTCCGTTTGAAATTTCTAAACTTAGCTCCCTTCAAACCTACTGCTTAGTGGATTTTTCAACAACCAATGCCAATTGTGCAGGGTAAAAAACAACCAACCCAGTTAAAGACAACTAATTTATATTATGAGACTAATGATAATCCACAATGGGATATTTGAACAAGAACAAGTGTATACGTAAAACCACGTAAAAAGGTGATATAATTCAAGAACAAAAAAATATATATACAATTTTCCTCTCAAGAACAAGTCTTGAAGGTGCTCTCAGGTTCTGTTTTCCTCTCCACCATTCTTAGTCTAAGTGTTTCTCTAATTTTTCTAAATCCCCTCCTTTTGCTCTCATCTTCCCTTATATTTACCATACTTTATTCTCAAGGATATGTTGTCCTTGTACAGTTGGAAGGCTTCCTCCCATTAGGCTCTTCCTTCCTTACTTTCATGATGATTGAAGACTTTTGGGGGCTACTTGCACTGTTTAGGCTAGTCATTCATCAATAAATACAACTGTGCCAAGCAGGTGAGCCCCATATGGAGGTGACTGTTGCTTTACCAGGAAGCTTCAGCAGGCTTCCTTGGGTGATTCCGCAGATCCTAGAATCCTTCCTCAGAGGCTTGGGGAGTACATCATCCTTGGTGCTCTCCAATGAGAATAGTGTCCTAGTTTGGTCTGTGGTTTAAGGTTTGACCCTTTCAAAGAGACTTGTTATCAGAATGGACCGGTCAACATTTGACCTATTTTCATCCATGGTCCAATGTTACTTGGGCTCAAAAACCATTTCCCTACTCATACTTAGCGTAAGTGATTCCTGCTACTGTAGAAGTACCTCTTAGAAAAAAAAAATAAGATGAATTAAATCAAGCAACCAAGAGTAAACTTGCAAAGAAAGAAAAACTTAGTGATTGTTGAAAACCAAGATTTGAAGCTTAATTCATTGTTCTAAGAAGTGATTTAATCCCACTGGTTAAAATTTATCATTGGTGAAAAATTGACTCTGATGATCACCCCACGATTCAAAAACATGCTTTGGTTGTGTGCACTCACAAACCAAAGCTTTAATGCACAAAAGTTGTAGGAATTTGTAATAGAGTTAGTAATAGACTGAGGGACTTTATATAGATCCGCTGAAGAAATTTTAAAGGAAACAAATGCCAACATACCTAATGTTCAAGGATTTTTTTTGCCATTTAGCATCATTTTAGCAACAATTTCGTTATATAGCATGTTTTTGAAACATTTTAAAAAACTAACATCTCAAGTTTGTTAGACTCAATTGCAATTAAGGAAACCAAGTCTAAAACACTCAATCTATGCTCTAGCAGAGGTTGATGTGGATCTTTTGTACATGTGGATCTTAAGTCTAATACACTCGATTTATGCTTTGGAGAAGAAATATCAAATATTACACCTCTGATCTTAAGAACACGGAGAAGAAGAAGAAAGATTTTTTTGCAAGTGGGTTTGGTTTTGCAAGTAGAGATGGAAACAAAGGGATGGATTTGGTTTTGCCATGGGTGGGTTTGGTTTTGCCGTGGGTCTCTTCTTCTTCCTCTTCTTCTTTTCCTTCTTTCTTCTTCTTCTCCTTCTTTCTACTTTGTTCTTCTTCTTCGTTTCTCAAAACAGTAAGACTAAATCGAGTGCATGAGACTCAAGTTCTACGTGTATAAAAATTTCCACATCAACCTTTTAGAGCATCAAATTCAAGTGCATGAGACTTGATTTCATACGTTGAAATTGAGTCTAACAAACTCGAGATGTTAGTTTGCTAAAATGTTTCAAAAACATGCTAACTAACGAAATTGTTGCTAAAATGATGCTAAATGGCAAAAAAAAATCCAATGTACAAAGTCAAACGTGAATGGTAGGTTAGTTTAATTGTCACCTACTACCGGGCTATCACTCTACTTAATAGTGTTCAACTTGTGTGTGGGTAAGAGAGTAAGAGACTAACTGCCATTAGTTTAAATTAAATTTGAAGCTTTTCCAACAGTGCCTACTGCAACAAACTGAGCATAAAGCAAAACCCAGTTTCTCCATCAATTCCATATTACTCTTTCACCATCTAGGTCTGGGGTGTGTGAGGAGACATTGAGTCATTGTTAATTTGCTATGGAGGAAGTGGACAACAAGCAAGTTATATTCAAAGGGTACAAAGAGAGACCACCAAAAGAGACAGATATGGAAATCAAGGTTAGCAAGATTAAGCTCAGGGCTCCTAAAGGGTCAGGAGCTATTCTGGTCAAGAATCTGTACCTATCTTGTGACCCTTTCATGAGGGGCCGTATGCGTGATTTCCAGGGCTCTTACATTCCCCCCTTTGTTCCTGGTCAGGTCGTCATCATCATCTCTTCCACTACTCTTACTGCACTTAATTACATTACCCCCTTTATTCATTTGCTTTGGAATTCTGTGTTATTTCTTGTTGTGATATTGATGTTGTTCTTGCCATTGTTTGAGAAATTCAATTTTGCCCACATGCATATCTCATTTGGAAGTTTCATTGTTCAATTAAATTTAATTTGTTATGATAACACCCAAAACTCTAGAAGATTTTGCACAGGAGAAGCTTGTATTGCCAGTAACCTTTGTTAGGAACTCAAACACATATGAGATTATTGTTAAAGTCACATCCCCAAGAAATTGGACTCACCTGTAACTGTATTTTACAAATAATGTTTGTTTTTTACAATTATCTTCAAATAGAATCTATTTATGATATTACGATGTCTCACGAGCAAAGACTGAATGGTCAAAGTTTAGCTACAAAACTATTTGTAACCTAATATTACAATATTACTTAATAAAATAAACATTACTGCATATTTTGAAAATCTTACCATTGAATTGCATGTTTTTTACACTCTTAATACATATTTCAAATTTTATGTCAATCGGATATTATTTACTATATGATCTATAAGTTATATATTAAGCATAATTTTAAACTATAAAAATTTGCAATAAAAAAAAAAAATTATTGATGACATAGCTATTAATCTTTAATTTTCTAAAAATTTTGCAAGTATGAAGGATATAAGAAGAAGATGTAATCTAATGATGAATTTGTCAAAATGCACCTCAAATAAAAAGATAAAGATAAAGATATTGAGTAAGGTTATAGTCTAACCAGTTTTATAGCTAAATTTTGTCCATATATTAATAGCCAAAACTTAGAGAAAATCCAATTAGATTTTAATTGGATTCTCAATTTTACATTATGTATCCCATTTAATTTTTAATTTTGTACCATGTGAATTATTGAGTGCAAAAAATAAAAATCGAAGAGTCCAGATCTAATTAGATTCTAAATTAGATTTCAATTGGATTCTAATTTTCTGTCATATGTTTATATAAGTTTTTAATTTTTGTGGCAAGTGAATTATTGGGTGCAAAAACCAAAGAGTTTAAAACCAATTACATTCTAAATCATATATATATATATATATATATATATAATGAGAAACCATTACATATTTTAGAAATGTATAGTTTAAAAAAAAGTGTAAACTAATACCATGTATAATTTAAAACTCTTCTAAAAATATATATATAATTTTAATTATATAATTGTGACTGTTTTTAATTATACCCGTGCATATACACGGGACTACACACTAGTAATCCAGTTAAATGCTAAAACACCACTTCCTTGTATCAAAATAAATAAGTTTAAAAAAATTAAATAAATAAAAACTGTTGATCATTTTTTCTCGTACTTGTCCTTATAATAGCATGAAAGAATATAGGAGCTTGAGCTTCCATATAGTCTCTCTTGTTTCTAATAGTTGACTTAACATGAAAATAATTTCTTTATAAAAGTCATTTTCTACAATTTCTCAACAATGCTATGTTTTGATGAAGGCCTTGGAAGGATTTGGCGTATACAAAGTTATAGATTCCGAGAATTCAGATTTCAAGCCTGGTGATTTATTTTCTGGACTTACTGGGTGGGAAGAATACAGCTTAATTTGCAGACCACAGCAGTTTAGGAAAATTCAGCAAGATAATATTCCTCTTTCATACCATGTTGGCCTTCTCGGTATAATAACTTTCTAAATTTGATATTGCTTCTCTTTCACCTAAGCACACAAGAAACATTTAAATATTTTCCAATTGTTTTGACAATGATTTCTTAGTCTCAGTTATGCTTTCTCGCTTACTATGCCTAGAAGTTTCATGCAACAGATGATAATCATAATGGTTTTTCTTGCTATATGTTATGATCCTAAATGCCGTTTTAGGATAAAACTTATATAGGGTGGTTAATGCTGGATTGGCAAAGGATTGAAAAATTAAAATAAATTAATAGATGACATCTGCCATTGCCCATCATATAACTTCATTCTTTGCCTTTTCCTTTATGAAAATCTTTTGAAATCAAACCATGGAACATTTCAATTTAGTATTGATGGTCAGGGTTTCAAGGACCTATCTGCTTCTCGACTGTCCAAGTTCAATATTATCTCCCTGTAAACTCTTTATGATTGTAATTAGATTTTTGTAGTCTGATCACTGATGATGATAGTACACCAAAACACTTTATCTGCTCGTTAAAAGGGAGTATGGTCTTATCTGTCTGAAGTAATATATTTAGTGTTCTTTTTTATTATTGTAAATAGTTTTCAACATTAACCATTTTGTCAAGTCATTTGAGTTACTCATTCTAGGGAACTGGTTGGCTCATATTATGACAAATGCATAATTGCAAAAGGTGTAGTATTTTTTTTTTTTTTTAATTCTAAATAGGGGCACGTTAAATTGATTGTTCATTTGATAAAACACAACACACAATAATGTAGGAGACGCAAAAAGATTATTATTTGGTATTATTTATGTTTGCAAGCCAATTATATTTTATGCTTTAGGTCCTATTAGTTTATTGGGCTAGTATTTTAATTTAGAAGCAAGGTTATTTTTGTAATGAGGCAATTAGGGCTTCCTAGCCAATTATAATTAAGGTTTAGCAATCCTTTATAAGCAATCTATTGTACTTCTTGAGAGATAGTTGATATTTTGATGAATGAAAAAAATGGCCGTTTGGTCTCTCTTTGGTCTGGTGTTGACTTCAGGTCTACCCTAGGTGCCGACTCCTAGTGATTTTCCTGCTTAGTGTTGATTCCAAGCAAGGCTTAGGTGCTGACTCCTAGGTCATATCCCTTTATTTTATTGTTGTTTCAGTTTTGTTCTGATTGTCCTGCGTCATTTAGATGCTGACTCCTAGGTCATATCCCTTTATTTTATTGTTGTTTCAGTTTTGTTCTGATTGTCCTGCGTCATTTTTTGGTATCAGAGCAAACACCGATCTGCTGAAGTATCACCACTAGAAAGAATCAGAAAAATCACACACACCAAAAAAAAAAAAATTCCCATCACTGCCGTGTTTTTCACCACTAGAAAGTTGTCTTTGTCATTTTCCTGCTTGGTACCAAAAAGTTGTCCTATAGTTGTGCTATCCATCAGAAGACTAGATATTCATGCCAATCAAAGACTCTAATCCAAAATCCCACAATCAAGTCTCCAAATCCCTTGCAACCACAAAGACAAAGAGAGGAGAAATAAGAGCCCATTGCTGCAATCGTGCCACACTACCACCAACAAACCACCATGTTCAAATCAGGTCGAATCCTTTCATAGCAGTTGCTACGCATGCCACCACCACCACCTCCATGAGCCGCCGCTTCAATTGGTTGTCCTCACCATCACCTTTATTCCGCGCCGCCATGATTTCAGTTTTGCCTAGTGTCACGAAGCCGCAATCTAATCAATCTCCATCGTTCAAATGTCATGAGGTAACCCACTAGCCTTGTCTAAACCCAATCTCTTTATTTTTTAAACCATCAAGCTAACCCGACCCACTTTTATAACCCAGACCATTACCTAATCTGGCCCATTTGTTAACAAGCCTAAAGCCCACATTTTACAACACCGGTTTTCTTTAAAAAAAAAATAAAAATACAAGACCCAACCCACGAAATCCAAACTTGTCAACCAGCCCAATCCCAGCAACTATTTTAGAGAATAGTCTTAGAAGCCTATTCCAACGATCTGTCCAAAGAACATCACAGCAACCTAGGTTCTTATTCCAACTTCCAACTATTTTAGAGAATCATGGTAACATCAGAAGCACCTTATTTTGATGGTTGTAAAACTAATCCATGGGATTTTGTCAACTGGATGAATGGGATGGAGCAATTTTTTGAGCAAGTAAATTTTGCAGAAAACAAAAAGGTTAGGTATGCAAAGTTGAAGTTAAAAGGTGGAGCACAAATGTTTTGGGAGAATCTTGAGTATTTCCGCTATCTAAAGTATGAACCTACCATTAGTGTATGGGAAGATATGAAAGAAAAGTTTTGTAATGAGTATTTATCACTATACTTTCGAGCTAAGTATCTACCACAATCTCAGTGTGGTACTTTTCAAGTTGAAGCACATAGGATGAATCCTCATCCCATTTCATGTCCTTAGCACACTTTTGAACAATCTATCAAGGAATTATCTACCAAGGAATTAAAGTAATTATCTGTAAAGCTCATGAAAGATGTTCGAGACATGATTGCTCAGATGAAGCAAATGAAGACTCAAACCGACTCAATTGGGAAACCAAGGATAATTTATCACAATGAACTTATTGTTGCCCTTATAGAAGACAACATTGATGATGATATCTTGGTCGTGGAGAATCCTCAAGCAACACCAAAGCCTAATGTTGACACAGACGTACATGCCTTGACAAGTGTTGCTTTAACATGCGTGCAAGGAAATGAATCTATTGAAGAGCGGCAAGGTGAAGAGATGGTTTCTAAAGAGAGTATTATGTTAGAGGGTGCACATGATGTGATATTGGAGCTAATGAATCTACTTTTGATCAGCCTTCCATGGTGCATGAAGACAAACACTTTGCTAAAGTGGAGAAAGTGGATAACATAATACTTCCAATGGTTCAAGATAAGATTATGTTGATTCCACACATTGATTTTGTTATTTCAGAAGAGTTTGACATGGTGAAATTCAAGATTTTTCTTTTCTCTATGCTCCCTAAGGTGATTCCAGACTTGAAATAAGTGTTACTTGTTAGCATCCTAATCCTTCAACACTTTAGAACTCAAAGTCGAGTTTTTCCCAACCAGAGGAGAATGATGCGGGAGACACAAGAAGATTATTATTTAGTATTATTTATGTTTGCCAATTGTATTTTTATGCTTTAGGTCCTGTTAGTTTATTGGGCTATTAGTATTTTAATTTAGAAGCAAGGTTATTTTTGTAACAACGCAATTAGGGTTTCCTAACCAATTAGAATTAGGGTTTAGCAATACTTTATAAGCAACCTGTTGTACTCCTTGAGAGATAGTTGATATTTTGATTAATGAAAAATGGTCGTTTGGTCTCTCTTTGGTCTGGTGCTGACTCCAGGTCTATCTTAGGTGCCGACTCTTAATGGTTTTCCCACTTGGTGCTAACTTCTAGGTCATATCCTTTTATTTTATTGTTGTTTCAGTTTTGTTCTGGTTGTCCTGCGTTACACAATTTGTCTTTTTTAAATATGTTAGTGAAGCGCTAGTTCTGTGTGCCGTGTCTATGGTTCTTGCTCAATTTGTGAATTCTTTTCCTTGATTGACACAATGACCCATTATGGCATCTTTACTTACGTTGACTGAGTAGTTAAACAAGTAGAGAAACTTTCAACATGGTTATGTCTTAGGCCCTAAACAAAATTGTTCAAATTAACTATGGCTCTGCCTATTAATGTGAGTCCTAAAGGACCTAGATAATTTGGCCAAGAATCCTCATTCTTCATATCAACAGGACAGCTCTTATCATGCACACTTCAACAGTCAGACTGATCTAGCTGTTTTAAAGTAGTAATAATAATAATAATAATAATTCATATGCTGAACATAACCTTTATCATATGATTGTGAAGATGTTTGCTTTTATAAAATGGATAAAATCAATTTCCAGGGAGGGTTGGCATCATTGGACCACTTCTAACAACCAGGGCAGCTTCAAATTCACATTTTCTATTTTGAAATAGAAGATACTACATTGATTTTCTATTTGATTCAAATTTCTTAGCAAGTGTTTTTTTCGGTATGTTTTTCTTACATAGTTAATATTTGATGGTTCTCTCCAAATTTTGTTCTGCCCAAAGAAAGGTGTTGCGGTGAGGCTTCATGTCAACCCTTTGGCTTAATTAGGAGTTACAGTAATCATAATTCTGACACTGATCCTCACATGCTAGACCAGATTCCCTCCAAATTAGTGGAGCATAACACTAAAATATTTTATTGAAATGGAGGAATAGAGAGTAGACAAGTTCAAACTCAAAAATTTTCTCTAATACCATGATATATTACTAATGATCTTAAAATCTTAAGCTTATGGGAAAGGAAAAATTTAATCATTTAACTGTAACTCTAACATGGACCAAAAAACCTCTGCTCAAAAAAGAAGTTACTTGCTTACTTGTTGATGCTGTGAAAAGCCACGACAATTAGTTGATAGGGGATTCTCAAAATTGTTGTGTATAAACTCTGTACTTTGTAAATAAGAAAGTTAGATATTCCTGTAAGGTCCAAAATAATGTATTAGGCCTTGGGCCTTGTCCGAGGACACTAACAAGTCCGAGGAGGAGAAGATAACTTAAATGATCCACATTACAAGTCTCATCAGTGGGAGATGGAGGGAAGGGGGTCCGAGGAGGAACTCCTCCTCGGACACGACAAATGCAAACCAAGTGTGTACTCTAGCAATCGAAATGCACCTCATGAACATGTGAAAGGAAAGGAAACTCAAAATATATAAGAAAAAGCTGCTACCACCACACCACCACATTAAATGTACTGCAGCTACTTTTCTGACCACATTAATGTGGAGAAGACCCCTAAACAGTATTGTCTTAGCTGCCACAACTCATAAAAGGCTGAAAAGGGTGTCTGATGGGATGGGTACTTAAGTGGGGATCCAGATGATCAACAAGTGTAAGGTCTAGATGATCAGAAAGGAGTTATATAATGTGGAAGAGCCCCCATGAGTAGAAGAGGAGAAAGGAGGGAGAGAGAACACTGGAGCATACTAAACAATCTTAATATTCAATTGTGATCAGTATACGTTAAACTTTGGCCTCTTCGAACTAAACATCCATTGACACTGATGTCTTTTATTTGTACTTGATTGTCTCTTAACTCCATATCAATCGTTGCCCAACTCATTAAGATCTAGTTCTTTGACTCATACTCTACAAAATTCATTATATTGGGCTTATTAGACCAGGACTCCATACATTTGGGTCTGAGCACCAAATCTTGCCCTTATAATTCCTTGTTGGAAATAAAAATTTAAAATTCTTCAGAGTAACGATTATCACACACTCCTTATTACACACTCACTGTACACACACTGCCACATGGATTGAAAATCATTGAAATCATGTTTTAAAAACCCAATTTCAAAGGGAGTGTGTACAAAGCGTGCAATAGCGATTGTGTAATAAGATTTTCTATTCTTCAAAATATGGAGATAAGATAAATTATTTCTTAGTAAGATCGTGCTTTAGTCATCTAAAGTAGTACTAAGAAGATTTCTTATTGGATACAGGCATGCCAGGTTTTACTGCTTATGTAGGATTCTTTGAGGTCTGCTCCCCTAAGAAAGGGGAATATGTCTTTGTCTCTGCAGCTTCTGGAGCCGTTGGTCAGCTTGTTGGCCAACTTGCGAAGTTGCATGGTTGCCATGTAGTTGGAAGTGCTGGCACAAGCAAAAAAGTAAGTTTCTTTTCTTTTCCTTTCTTTTAGTAAAAACATTTTAAACAAATATGTTTTATTAGGCTTTTCTGAAGATGAGATAGACTCTTCACTATATGATTAATCAACTCCAACAAACAAAATAACTTAAATGAGCCATTTTAGGTTGACCTTCTCAAGAATAAACTTGGATTCGATGAAGCTTTTAACTACAAGGAAGAACTAGACCTTGATGCAACATTGAAAAGGTTAATTATTAGTTTTTTTTTCATTCTATATGTCATCTTTTTTTTTTCTTTTCCTCATTGAAATAATATGGTTACAATTTTCTTTCTATTTTCTCTGGCTGACTTATCTAATAGGTACTTTCCACAAGGCATTGACATCTACTTTGATAATGTGGGTGGAGAGATGCTTGATGCAGCACTTCTAAACATGAGGATTAATGGCCGCATCGCAGTTTGTGGGGCAGTGTCCCAGCAGAGCCTCTCTAAGCCACAAGGGATTCACAACTTGTACAGTCTCATTATAAAGTCCATCAAAATGCAGGGATTCCTGCAACACAATTACTTGCACCTATACCCACGCTTCATGGAACATGTTATCAGTTATTACAAGCAAGGTAAAATTTTTTACATTGAAGACATGAACGAAGGTTTGGAAAGTGCTCCAGCTGCCCTTGCTGGACTCTTTTCTGGAAAAAATGTTGGTAAGCAAGTCATTCGAGTAGCCTCCGAATGAGTGTTGCCTAATGTGACATTACATGACAAAGGTGAAATGTGTTAATGTGACGTACCATGACAAAGGTGAAATGTGCTCTAGGCTTCACGATGAATCATGAATGAGACATTCAACAGTGCTCTAATTGAAATACCCTTGTATGAATCATGATTGAAACATTTAAAATAAATATCTGTGATTTCATTCAGAGTTTGTATCTAGCTATGTATTTTATTTGTTATTGTCAATGTCCATTACGGCAATCAAGTCGTCACCGTCCAAATAGCACTACTTGTTTTAGGAAAAAGAGTATCCGTAAAATCAGCTTCCATATTAATGTATGGCCAATATGTTGGGAAATTGCCTCAAATTTCAATTGTGATTAGAAAAGTCAATTAGGTTTCCTAGTTAAAGAAAGAAACATTAATTTAGGTTTCCTTAGTGTGGAAGGAAAGACTATTCCTTAATGAGGAAAGAAAGTCTATTCCTTGGTATGAAGGAAAAACTATTCCTTGTGGTAGAAGAAAAGTCTATTCTTTATTAAAAAAGTAATATATTCTTAATTCAAGAGAGAATAGAAAAAGAGTCTTATAAATAAACAAAGATACAAAGAATTTGATGACTTTGGCTTTGGCCCAAGGGTCCTCCCTTTGGGGAGAGGAAAAATAGAGCGTGAAACCAATAGAGAATAAAAGGGATTTTCATTTGGGAGGAACACAAGAGGAAAGAGAGAGTAAGGGGCTGCATCCTTCGAAAAGACCAAGAGCAAAGAAAGAGGAAGCCACACAAGAAAAAAGAGAGAGCAACCAAGAGTGAGCCGCTTTGAGAAAAGAAGACGGCCAAGAGATAGTTGTGTGTGGAGAAAAAAATAAAAAGGAAAAAGTAAAGCGTTGCCGCCTTTGAGAGAAATAATTAGTGTGTGAGAGCAAAGAAAAATAAGATATTTTTTTTTAGTCGTAAGACATACATAAGAATTATTGTAATTTATTTGATAATAGTAAAATTATTCGAAATTTGTCCCGTAATTTTTTTCTTCAAAGAAAAAGGGGTTTCCACTTAAATGTTTGTGTTTTTGTGTGTGATTGTTATTTTGGATTGCTAATATTGTTGATAATATTATTTGGAACCCACCACAATGTTGTATTTTATATGTATTATTTTTACTTTGTAATATTCATTTCCCCAAGGAATTTGTGAAGAACAAAACCCACTTTTGAGAGGGACATGTAGTAAGTTGAATGACAAGAACTGAATGAATAATGCTAGGAACACTATTTTCACCACAAATTCACAACAAATTTTAAAATAACAAATTGTTAGTAATAGGCCAAATAAATACGCCAAATAAATGGACAAAGCAGCACTCCCACTAGTTGAAAGACAAAGGGATTTGAGGGCCAAAATGGCCCAATACCATGTTTTTTTGAAATTTTTAGCAACAAAGCACTGTTTCGGAAATAATTTGGGATCTACCACTTTTTGTGGTACTCGAGCTTGGTGAGCTCGAGTACCACATTTTTCCATTCCACCGTCGCCCCATATTCAAGGAGACCTATAGTGGCGTTTTTAAGCCCTATAGTGACGTTTTAAAGTCCTATAGCAACGTTTTCCTGCAAATTTTTTTAAAAGTGTGATTGGCGCATATTCTGGGTGCCCTATAGTGGCGTTTTTAAGCCCTTTAGTGACGTTTTAAATCCCTATAACGGCGTTTTCCTGCAAAAATTTTTTATAAGGGTAATCGCTCTGTTCTGGGATCCCTATAGTGGCGTTTTTAAGCCCTATAGTGACGTTTTCGGGTCCTATAGCGGCGTTTTCCTGCAAAATTTTTTTAAACGTCCCCACACCCAGTTTCGAGGGGCCCTATAGTGACGTTTTCAGGCAACTGTTTTTTTTTTTTTTTTTTTTTTTTTTAGAAAATGTTGACCAATGAAAAGATGAGCTCGAGTACCACAAAAAGTGGTAGATCCCAAATTATTTCCGAAACAGTACTCTGTTGCTAAAAATTTCAAAAAAACATGGTATTGGGCCATTTTGGCCGGGATTTGAGCGTTACTTCGGGCTGTGCACATGCCTTCTTAAGTTCCATAAGAGGAACCACAGTGTGTGCCGTTTATTTTGATACAACTGTTTGTTTGAGGGAGAATCAATTATTGACCATTGACCTCTCACACCACGACTACTGCCTCAGTATCTTCTGTATCTAATCAGGTACATGCAACATCTCTCACAATGTGTGAATCCCATAAGTGGGTGGAGCTCAAAGCAAGAGAAAATGCAAATGTCTTAGAAAACACTTGCGTTTTCTGAAAGGAATCTACAAACAAATCAATGCCAGAATGGATCAAACACCAAAAAAGAAATTAATTCAGGTCAGTTGCCTTAAGCCTAAATTTGTACAATATGATGATATGGCTACCAGGGGAAAGGTTGAACCCTTCAATGATAAAAAGACATACATTAAGAAATAAATAAAAAGATAGTTCTTTGAGGTAAACGAACATCTACTCATTTCATTCATATCACAATACATATGTTTAGTTTCGTAAAACACCCGTGAAATATTAAGTTACGACAAGCGCCATATTTGTCTGTTGATTGCTCTCCAAAGATACCTAAACGCTGGAGAAGCCAAATTCGCATCTTTTCCTTTACTCTCTAATTATAATTAAAAGATAAAAGGCCAGCAAGAAAAGAGTAATCCATTAAAAGGCAACAGGAGAAAAACTTGCTTCCGATGCTTCACCATTATATTATATTATATTATATTATAGAACTCAGCAACTCAAGCATTACAATGGAAGAGGATAGCCACGGAGGTATGTGGAATCTACGCCCGACTCTCGCGCCAATGCCACCCTCCCTGTCCGTGCCACCTTCAAGAAAGAGGAAATTAACTTGTGACCAAAGAGAGAGAGAGAGAGAGAGAGAGAGAGAGGGAAATTAAATATAAAAACATAGGCATAATTTTTTGACATTTAGTTATCCTTTTTGTTTCTTTTCCCCTTTTATCTACAATATAAATTGTATACCATCTTTTTCTTTCCTTATTTACATGCTCCTGCATTACTCGTATTATTTATCTTTTCTTTCACTTATTTAGCTGCTCTTTTATTACTCCAACTTTTATCATTTCATACTTTTTTTTTTCCTCAAATATCTCAAACTCTCATTTATTATCTTTCCATTTGACATTTGGTTATCCTTTTTTTTTTTTTTTTTTTTTCCCTTTTATTAGCATCTTCATTACTTTACATTCTTATTTTTTTTACTTCCATTTATTTTAATCTACAAATCCTTCAAACTCTTTATTCTTTTTCTCACAACAATTTTGACTTATGGTTTTCTTGTATTAATATTTTTTTTTTTTAATTATTTGATAGTTACAACAGGGAAGGGGGATTTGATCCCTAAAATGTCTCCATCGGAAACACCAAGGAAGTGCCAACTAGTTGAGTTACAAGACTTTTGGCAAAAAACAAAACTTTTATTTAGCCAGTCTTTTATTATTTCTTTTTTTTTTTTTTTTTTCTCCACAAATTCCTCAATCTCTTCTTTAGTTTCTTCTCAAACTGGTTTTAATGTTCTTTTGGGATTCTTCATTTTAGCTGTACTTGGGCCATTGCAAATGGGACAAGGATTGCCTTCTTTATAATAATTGAAAAAGGATTAGAATTGCTATTGCAAGATATTTACATTCTAAAGATTTTGTTCTTAACTTCTTATGTATACACTTAAATTTATAAAAAAACATAATATTAATAATAAATTTCTTTTAAAAAAAAAAAAACTTTCTTTATACACATCTAAATAATTAATTAAAACTTTCGTGCCCACAACTAGTTCAACTAAATCATAGTTAGAAATATGCAGGATAGAATATGTATAGTACCAAATGTACGCATTTAAAAATATGGCATAAAAAACATAAATGAAAAAAATAAAAATAAACGTATGTACAGGTGCAAAATACGAAATAAAAAATGACTATTGATGCCAACTTCTTTCTTTAATTTTTTTTTTTTTTGATAATCAAAGAGGGGGTGAGGGCGACCATATGTGACTTAGCCCCTAGGGCATAACCTAATAGGGGCACCCCCGCTAAGGAATGCTGGACTGAGCCATATCTACTGTGACTGGGGTACCAAAGACCTCACCCTAGCACCCCAAGAGAGCTAGAGTGTGGGGCGCAATGCACGCCATGAAAATTCCCCCCCCCCCCCCCCTCACATGGTACCCGCCACGACTCAAACAAGGGACCATGAGCATGCACGCGAGATCCCACACCACTGGGCCACCCCTCCTAGGGCAACTTATTTCTTTGATTTTATTCCAATTTAATAGCATACTTTTGTATCTTAATATAATTTTATAAGATGTTATAAAATAAAAATAAAAACAAAAACAGATTAATAAAAACAATTTATATATTTAGCTTCTTTTCCCATATTTAGCTGTGTTTTCAAGTAAAATATATAATAAGTTATTGAAAACGATGATATTTTCATATATTAATTCATTCGCTTACTTAGCCAAAAAGTATATGTATCAAAATAACAAAAAGTATTTATGGTCCCATATTATTATCATTTAAAATGATTTAATCTTTTTTTTTTAGTTTAAATGTAATATAAATATACATATTATATATGGCAATAAGATCTAAAAACTCAAATTATAGAAAAAATGTGGCAGATTAAAGAATTCAAAATTATAATAAAAATGTGAAAATGTGATGTTTATATAAATAGCAAAACCTGATATTAATTTTTGTAATTTCATGGACATTGTCGTATATAACCTTTACAAAATAAACATTAATAACATCAATAAAAGAATAAAAGTTAAGTCAAGTGGATAAATTTAATCATAGAAATTTTGTATGTTTTCAGAGTACTTTTGTAGAGTTATAGTACGTATAATATATGGTATAGTTCGTAGATTTTACCAACTATAAACTATAAACTAAAGTTACGTCTTTTAAAAGTTACCATGGCTTTTGAGTGGAGTTGTGGTGTGCCTTTGTATTAGAACCTCTTTCCCTCTCCCTTGTGTGTGTATTTGTTTCAAAAAAGAAAAAAACTAAAGTTACAAACAACAGTCAAAGAACATTTTGACCAACTTCTAAGTGGCTTATTTACATTTTAAATTACTAATGAGAATTAGAATGTCTCTAATCATAGTTACTAAACCTAGACTAACGCTAACCTTAGCCAATTACTTAGAACAGAGGTCTGAGTCTTTTTTTTTTTTTTTTTTTTTTTGTTGATAAGTAAGAATGATATATATACGAAAGGCTACTCTATGCATGAAAAGCACAAAACAAACCCAAAAATTACAACAAAAAAGAAGGAAAAAGGAGAAAAGACATAAAAGAGAACCAAGCAACAGATTAATTACAAAAGAGAAGAGGGCTAAGAAAAGAAGGGAGAGAATCACCAGTCGTGATACCCAAGCCCGAGACCAATCAAACAGAGTTCCACTAAAAGAAGCAAGCATCTAATCACCGAAACTATCCAAATCCTCTAAAGTCCGCCAATTCCACTTCTTCCAAAGACACCTTAGTAGGCACAACGGAACTAAATTCCAAATCTAGGACAAATGTTTTCCCAACCAATTCCACCAGCCAAAAAGCAAATCTAGAATTGATCAAGGTATGACCCACAACAATCCAAAAGTTGTAAAAACAAAGCTCCACAACCGATGAGCAATCTCACAATGAAGAAGTAAGTGGTCCACTGTCTCCCTACAGCGATGATACATAATGCACCAATCCACAAAATCCAAGCCCCTCAATCTCAGGTTATCACTTGTTAGGATCTTATTCCACACTACAGACCAAACGAAAAAAGAAACATGTCAAGGGACCTTAACTCTCCATATACCTTTCCAAGAAAAGACAACTGAGGGAGAATCTCACAACTTGTTATAATACGACTGGAAGTCAAAATCCCCATTAGGCTTCAACTTCCATCTCATTCGGTCTCCAACGTCCATTGAAGGAATATTGGCTCCCAAAATACGAAGAAAGTTCAGCCCTACATCCATCTCCCAATCATTAAATTCCCGAATGAAACGAACATCCCAACTTCTTCTCTCCCCCACCCCCAGCCTTGTCAAAGAAGCTTCCATAGATGCCTCCCTGTCAATAACAATACCATACAGCCTCAAGAAAGCCAAATGGAAAGGTTGATCCCCATACCACCCATCCTGCCAAAATCTCACTCTATTCCCCATCCCAACAACAAGCTAAGTATTTTTGCTAAATTCCTCCCAACCCATGGACATATGAATACCTCTCCACAAACCACACTCATGAATTCCTCTACCTAGCTTAGAAGTTCATCCCCCCACTCTTTCCCAAACTTTGAAGTTGTCGCCCTTTGCCATAGCCGATTCTCCTCGTTCCTAAACCGCCACAACCATTTCCCCAATATGGCCTTATTGAAAGTAGTAAGTTTCCTTATACCTAAACTACCATTGGCCATAGGCGCACAAACTCTATCCCATCCTACCAAATGAGTCTTGCCATCACCCCACAGAAAGTCCATTTGCAACTTTTCAATTCTATTAGCCACATAAGTAGGAATGGTGAAGAGCGATAAAAAATATGTAGGAAGACTAGATAACGTACTCTTGAGTAGCATCAATCTACCCCCCTTAGACAAATACAACTTCTTCCACCTAGCCAAATTCCACTCGATTTTTTCCAAAATAGGATTCCATATTGAAGGAGATTTATGAGAGGCCCCCCAACAGCATGCCCAGATAAGACATAGGCAAAATTCCAACCCTGCAGTCCAAAATTTCAGCCAAGGCATGCACATCATCTACCTCCCCTATTGGAACCATTTCACTTTTCAACATATTGACCTTCAAACCTGTAACAGCCTGAAAACAGAGTAACAATCGAATATGAAGAATTTGTTCCACATCCGCATCACAAAATAGAATAGTATCATCTGCAAACAATAGATGTGAAACACATTCCCCACCACCCCTCCTGCCCTCAACTTTAAAACCACGGAGTAAGCCAGCACCCTCCACTCTTCTCAACATCCTACTGAAAACCTCCATCACAATCAAAAACAGCATAGGAGAGAGCGGATCCCTTTGTCTCAATCCCCCTGAGCTACTAAAAAAATCAGCTAGAGGCCCATTAATCAAAATAGAGAATTGAACCGTAGATATACAAGTGCAAATCCGCTTACACCAATTCTCCCCAAAGCCCACTCTCTTCAACAAATCCAGGAGAGCCTTCCAATTCACATGATCGTATAACCCTCGGAACCCTACTCTTCACTCGAACACATTTATTCGCAATAAGAACCGAATCAAGGATTTGTCTCCCATCCACAAAGCTAATTTGAGTCTTAAAGATCAACTGATCTAAAACCACTCTCAAACAATTTGCCAAAACCTTAGCCAAGATTTTATATACACTCTCCACCAAGTTAATAGGCCGAAAATCTCAAATATTAGAAGCATCATTCTTTTTTGGAATTAATGCAATGAAAGTAGCATTCAGAGATTTTTCAAACATACAATGTTGAAATAACTCTTCAAAGACCGCTAAGACATCTTTCTCCCCTACTCTCCAGCAATGATGATAAAAAGCCATAGTAAAACCATCCGGATCTAGAGCTTTGTCCCCTTCCAAGTCTCTTACAACCTGAAAAATCTCCTTTCTCTCTAACTTCCTTTCAAGCCAAACTCTCTCCATATCCCCAATACAATCAAACTCCAAACCCTCCACAAAAGGCCTCCACCCCTCTGGCTCCTGATACAAATGTTTATAAAATTGTACTAACTAAGAAGTTACCTCAGATTCCTACTCAAAAACCACCCCATCCACCTCCAAGATCCTCAGATGATTATACCTCCTATGGGAGTTTGCCATCTTGTGGAAGAACTTGGTGTTATTATCTCCTTCCTTAATACATAACATCCTAGATTTTTGTCTCCAAGAAATTTCTTCAAAAGAAAGATGATGCTCCACCTTGGACCTCAAATTTACCCTATAAAATATCTTCCCATCAATGAGTCCAAGCTCCCAAGCTCCCCTTCCTTAGCATCTAAATTTTTCAACTCCTCCAGCAATTGTTTCCTATGACAATCTACATTACCAAACTCTTTACGATTCCACTGAATTATGTCCTCTTTCAAGGCCTTCAATTTTTTGGCAAGCACAAAACTAGGTGTACCTACAAATGAATGCCAATTCCACCAAGATTGAACTCTATCTACAAACCCATCTATCTTCAACCACATGCTCTCAAACCTAAAAGGAATCTTCCTCCTCGCCATTTCCCCCACCTCCAAAAGAATTGGACTATGATCTGAAATGGGATAAGGTAAAATCCTTTGAATAACATTTGGGTAGTGTTCCTCCCAATCATGCATGATCAAAGCTCTATCAATTCTAGACATCAATGGTTGATTTGTACCACTAGACCAAGTATAGTTACCTCCTTCCAGTGGCAAATCAATCAAATTAAGATCCTCAATAAATTCAAAGAATCGCTCCATAGCCAGAGTCAAATGTGTCCCACCCAAATATTCACTTGGAAACCATACAATATTAAAATCCCCAAAACAACACCACGGTATCCTCTAGCATTGCTGAATACCGACCAACTCATCCCACATGTGTCCCCTCTCATTGTTATCATTAGGGCCATAAACCACTGAGCATGCCCATATTAAACCATCCACCACCCCTTGCCATTTAACCGATACTGAGAAAGTACCAACCATAGCCCCCATCTTTTCCAAAACCCTCTTATCCCACATAATCAATACCCCACCAGTAGTCTGATCCACCTCCAAAGCAACCCAATCCACATACAGGCAACTCCATAAACTACAAACCATCTGTCTATCCATCCTAGCAATCCTCGTCTCCTATAAACAAACTACATCACACTTCCACTCCCATAACAAATTTTTCACTACCAGACGTTTCTGAGGATCATTTAAACCTCTTAGATTCAATGAAATCATTTTTAGCTTCATAATAACAAAAATCTCCTGACTACTGCCACAAGCACCAATTCAACATTCTATCTCCCACCATAATTCACTGAAGAGACCAAATTTCTCAGCTCTCTTCTTCCCTTGTTCTTAGATTTAACAACTTTTCAACCACCAGTGACTTCCCTATGTAACACATTGGCTGCCTCCATCTCAGATTCTAGTCTTTGTAAAAGAGCGATGCATAGCTTCTCATGACGGCTCATAGAAAGCTCAACCAATTTACTAAAACCGGGAATTATGTGTTTCATCCATCCAAAAATATTCAACTTAGCCTCAAGACTCAAAACCTTAGTGACCACCTCTTGTTCTACCGAAGTAGTCAACCCATTCAGAGCAATAATCTTTAGAGTAGCACAATCTGAAAATTCTTCGCTCTCACCAAAACCTACTGAGAGAACAATTGCATCTTCAGCAGAAAAGAACTCCCTAGGTAGGCTAAGAGAATCAACATGAAACACTACATTCACCTCCCCACCCATATCTCCCAAGCCCATAGGACCAGCTCTCAACAACCCCAAAAGAAGATTGGAGAAAGAAAGGCTAACCATTCACGCCAAAGGGATGAGGTTCGACGACCATTGAACTGTCAAAACCAACCCTCCATTCATCAACTTGAAGCCAAAAGTGCAGATTCCATCGCAAATGACACTTTCTACCAACTTCTAAGGCTTCACGAGACAATGTGTTACCTGTTCCAGCAAATCTATACTCATCAGAGACACTGAAGGACTCTTTTCATCCTTCTCGGCATCACTTCAAACTTTTCAAGGCTTAGCAAGACAGTGCACCACTTGTGCCGGCAACACAGCACTCATTGAAGACACCGAAATGCTCTCTCCAGCCTTCTCGGCCTCACCATAGGCCTCTTGAGACGTCACGGAACATCACATCACCTATACTGGCGAAACATTACTCATCGGAGGCACCGAGAGACTCTCTCTAGCCTTCTCAACCTCAACCCAAGCCTTCTGAGGCATCACGAGACAACGCACCACCTGTGCCGCAAAACAATACTCGTCAGAGGCACCAAAGGGCTCTCTCCAGCCTTCTTGACACTAGGGGCAAAGGAACATGGCCCTACAGAGTCTTTGGAGCATTCACTTGGCTCAAAAGTGCTTGGGCTTAAGGGACTTGGCCCTAAACTAGAACTACTAAATGTCTGATGGGCTTGAATGTCTGTTGGGCTATCGACTGGCTAGGGCCCAAACCCAACTTATACTTACCATGTTTTGAAGAGGCCCATGCTACCCACTTAAAGTTTTTTACTCCACCTTTAGGCTTCGTTTGAGAGCTTATAAAGGAATAAAATGGAATAGAAACGAATAATTATAAAGGAATGAAATGTATTTAAATAAAGGAAAGGAATGGAAAAGAAATGAACGGAAAGGAATTAAGTGACCTTGTTTGGATATTTTAAAATGAAGGAGTGGAAATAAATAGAATGTAAGTAATTTTTTTAGAAGTAACATAGAGGCAAAGGAATAGAATCATTTTATGACAATATTGCTATTAGACCCTAGGGGTATTTTTGGAGTTTTAGTAAAAAATTCATTAAATCTAATTTCATTCCCTCCGATTTCTCCCAATTTTTTGGAAGAATGAAAATTTGAGTTTTCAAGGAAATAGAAAAGAATGAGTGTTCCTTCCTACCCATTCCATTCCCTCCCACTTAAATTCCCAAACAAAGGAAAGGACTTTCCATTCCCTCCATTAAAAATCTCAAACAAGGGAAGGGAAGAATTTTAGAAAATTATTCTTTTCATTCATTTCCATTCACTCCTCCCAAACGAGGGCTTAGTGCTATCCCAAGAAACTTGCCTCTTTCCTTTCTCAACAACCTCCACAATTAATCCACTCCCCATCCAACATGATCTCCTAATATCACTCCCCTTCCCATTTTCATTTGTTTTTGAATTCAAACTAAAACATAATGGGAATCGTTTCCTATTTTCTACCGGATTTTCTCTCCTAAATTAGCATCCACATTAATGCACTACTCCCTTCTTTCCCCTTCTCACACCACCGTCGTACCAGGCTTGCTCACCGAAATATCCCCCACCTTAGCACTTGTAAGTTTCGGATTCATTGTCAACAACTCCCTTGACCGATTCTGCTACCTCTCCACCAACTCCTCCTGAGTCAGATTCTTTCCTTTATCCTTGGTGTAAGATGGTGTGACTAAATCACAACCCTTGACTGCACCTGACCCTTCAGGTCTCGACAAAAGACTGAGAGGGATAAAACCCTAAAATTCTCCTCTGTGGCATTGAAACAAATTTTGCCTGGCCTAAACCACCTAAAGCATATCGGTTAAGTTCCAACATCTTCCTCAATTCAAGCCCGAAAACCTTCCAACCATTTTGTGCTTTGCCTCCAAGGATTATGACAGACCTTCAACGCCCGCCAACTTTGAGTTCAGACACTAAAAGGAACTGACCAAAAGAGTTCGATCCCCACTACAAAGTGTAAGCAGTATCTCCTTCCCTGAGCGTAAAAAACTGTTTGGGATTGACTCCGACCAGAGTGTGTTCTATATTATTCATTAGCCATAACACTGCATTCTTGCCCATGAATACTGACTTCATGAAATGTTTGCCCCATTCAAAAATACTTAAGGAGAAAAAATTTCCTCCTTCCTCAACCACCAATTGAAAAAGCTTAAATTCAATGAAAACACTACGAATCCCACCCATACTAATCAAAAAGAGAAAAAGTTGTATGAATAATTATCTAACTAATTTGAGGTAGTCGGGCCTCTCCACAAATGACAAAGTCCCATTCCCCCAAAGATCCTCTCATAGAACAAATAAAGCTATGCAAATTATCAAAGTGAGGTCCAAGTCTTTAATCATATAGTTTAAGCAGATGAGCCAATCAAACCCAGCAAATCCAGTGGATTTTTTGTGAACCATTGAACTCAAGTAGGTTTTGTTAAACTGTCTAATTTTCATGTATTCCAAATTTCATATCTACCTAATTTTTCAAACCTTTTTCCATAACAAATTTATGCCAGATATTTCAACCTGTTTAATACATTTTTTATGGAATTTTCCAAAATCCCTAATAAGACATAGTCTACACAAGAAAATTCGACTTGGGCAACACAATTTTAACCAATCATATCAGCAGTATGTGAAATGTCTAAGCAAGTTACTCAAAACAAAGACTTCCAATTAATTTCATATGGCAACTCCAAGTTTCGGCTCTTCAACAAAAAAGCAGGAAATCCATATGCAAACTAACAAATTTAGCTATAAGAACCATGAGTCAAGAATACCTCACAAATTCCATATGGCTCTAGTAACCTCTGTAGTGCAACCATCTTGTTTAAATCACCTGTAAGCTGGAGCACATACAATGGCTTAGTGTTAGTAAGACAGTAAGAAAGAGAAAAGGGGAACTAGTGAAGACAGACAGCCAGTGCGAGCTATCCAGAACACGTGACTGAATGTGGAGCTCCTGGAAATCAGGTAAAAAAACTAGACATTTTGATAACTGCTACAATTTTGCATTTCTTTCATCAAACCTCATCAACTGTCAGCATTCACATGATGTATTATACAAATAGACATAAGTCTCTAATTTTATTATTGACTTAAAATTTATATAAAAAAAATTTTAAAAATAAATAAAGAAGAAGACGAAGAAAGAAAGAAAGAAGATGAATGTGTGTAGCCAGGGTTGTAGATGATGTTGAGGTGTTGTTCAATTTCAGCAGATTGATGAGTTAGACCAGAGGTGTTTCTCATGCTAATATTTGTTCCCCAATATTATAAGGTTCATTTCTCCAAGACCATTTCACTTGATGATGGCGGAATCATAAAATGGTTAAAGAAATGATATTCTCTTTGGAAGCCTAAGGCTAAGGCAAAGCCCAAGAATAATATAAGTTTTTATATTTTATTTGGTTATTCTTGAGTCAAGGGCATTTTAGTAATTTTACAATTGTTAGGTATGGGCCAGAGTTATAGGCCATAGGTTTTGTTAACGAGTCTTATTTAATTATGAGTCTTTATGTATGGGCTTTGGTTTAATTTATTAGGGTTAAATAGTTGTCTTTGTACCATTAGGAATCCTAATACTACTAGTACAAGTAAGAGTCTTTATATATATAGGGTACTTAATGTATTCAAAAAATAGAAAGAGTTGATTAATAAAATCGAGTGTTTTGAGCAATAGGCATGTTGGCTTTTGTTTCTTTCTCTCTCTCTTTTCTTTATTTTCTCTTCTTTCTTTCTAGGGTTACTGTTCACACAGCCCCTAAACAGCCTTAACTTCCCTCTAATTCTTCTTCTTTCCTACCCTAAACCCACCACAACTAAACGTAGACAACCCTTATTTGTCCTACATCAATTTGGTATCAAAGCGAAAATCCTACCGCAAGTTCTTTGTGAAAATCTTCTTCAGCCAACTGCTTGATAGAATTCATTAAAAATAAAATAAATTATGGTGACCAATGCAGAATTAGAGTCTCTATTCAAGGCTTTTTCTCAAGATTACAAAGGCACAAAGAAGACTTTGAATCTGTTATGTGAGAAGGTGAATTCCATTGAGACAAAATTGGAAGACTTACCCACCATGAGAGGTGAATTCAATAAGCTGTCTGCAATCATTCTTAGCAAATTTTCTACTGAAACCTTTGACCAAGACCCCAAGTTCCCCAAATCAGGTCCAAGTACAGCCCCTGTATTGCCCTCAAATTCAAGGCCTTTTTCTTCCACAAGTTCCTTTGTTCCAAGCACTAGTCAGGTGCCCCCACAGCAAACACAACCCAATATTGTTTTTCCTCTTCAAGGTGCTGGTTATATGGAAGGAAATCAGCCTTACCGTCCATCATCAGTCCGTTCTTATGGGGAGCCTCAATTAACGGATGCAGATAGAGGTGTTAAACTAGAAGTTAGTGATTTTTATGGGGAGGGCAATCCAGAGGTGTTCTTTGATTGGCTACATAGTATTGAAAGCTTTTTCAGATGGTATAGCTCAAGTGAAGAGCGAAAACTCTTTTTTGCAGAAGCTAAACTCAAAGGGACGGCTAGAATATGGTGGGAAAAGTATCAACAAACTCACTATATTGCCATTCGATCGTGAGAAGACATGCGAAGTGCTATGACTCGTTACTCATGCAAAGTGCTATGACTCGTTACTTTATACCACCTAATTACAAGCAGCAAGCCCACTTACAATTTACACAATTGGTGCAAGGAAGTTATTCAGTTGAAGAGTATACCAACAAATTCTATAGCTTGGCTATGAGATCGGGATTCCCATGGAATGAAGATGTGATGATTTCTAAGTATTCCCAAGGTTTGAATCCTAATATTTCTTTGGGTTTGGCTGCAAGTAGGCTTTATACCATGGCAGATGCAATTCAGATTGCATACCAAATGGAAGAGGAGACTAAAAAGAAGGCCTTAATGAGAGCTCCAATGGCAAGCAATATTAGAGGTGAGAGAACAATTGTGGATGTTAATTTGGAGAAGTCTATTGATAAGTCTCAAGGTAATTCTTACCAACCAAACAAGAATGTTCGTTCTAATACTTCTACATCACAAGGGAGTAGTTCTAATTCTAGAGCAAAGTGCTTTAATTGTGGAGGTTTTGGCCATATGTCTTTTCAATGTCCTTCAAAACTAGTTGCTAAGCTTGAAAAGGATAGTCCTAGTCTAGAGGCAATCAAGGGATCCAAGCAACTCGAAATTCAAGAAGAGATTTGTGAACCTCTCAATGCTAACTTGAAAGAGAATGTTGAAAACCCAGATCTAGCTGATGTAGGTATGCTGAACATTGTCAATTTGATCTTAATGATGAGGGTATGCTAGGCATCATTCGTCCACTTCTTACAGCATTTAACCAAGATGTTCAAGTAAATGAAGACTGCAATCATAGGGGAAAGGTTTTTCAAACTCGAGTTAATTGCAAGAAATAAATATGTTCTTTGGTAATTGACAGTGGGGGTTGTATTAATGCAATATCTAAGGATGCGGTGCAGAAATTGGGATTAAAAGTAGAGCCACTCCTAAATCCTTATTATGTTGCATGGGTCACAAACACAAAGTTGAAGGTTGATAAGCAGTGCCTAGTAACCTTTGAAATTGGCAAGCTTAAGGAGACTGTTATGTGTGATGTGCTGCCCCTTAAGCCTTGTCAAATAATTTTGGGTCGGCCATGGCTATGGGATCGCGATGCACACCATGCTAGACGTGCCAATACTTATTCTTTTGTTGAAGGCAACAAGAAGTACACTCTCACATGTGCAAGAGACATGCCAAATTTGAAGTGAAAGAAGAGTTCCTTCCTTATTCGGAAAATTGTGCCTTCTGATGGCATTCTTGGTCCAGTTCCTAACTCAATGGAGTCGAGTTATTTTCAGAGAGGGAGAATTGATGGTGGAATCATAACATGGTTAAAGAAAGGATATTCTCTTTGGAAGCCTAAGGCTAAGGCAAAGCCCAAGAATAAGTGTCCATGGTAGTTAATTAAGTTTTTATATTTTATTTGGTTATTCTTGAGTCAAGGGTATTTTAGTAATTTTACAATTGTTAGGTATGGGCCATAGTTATAGGCCATATGTTTTATTAATGAGTCTTATTTAATTATGGGTCTTTATGTATGGGCTTTGGTTTAATTTATTAGGGTTAAATAGTAGTCCTTGTACCATTAGGAATCCTAATACTACTAGTACAAGTAAGAGTCTTTATATATATATATATATATATATATATATATATGGTGCTCAATGTATTCAAAAAATAGAATGAGTTGATTAATAAAATTGAGTGTTTTGAGCAAAGGCACGTTGGCCTTTGTTGTTTCTTTCTCTCTCTCTTTTCTTTATTTGCTCTTCTTTGTTTCTAGGGTTACTGTTCACACAGCCCCTAAACAGCCTTAACTTCCCTCTAATTCTTCTTCTTTCCTACCCTAAACTTACCACAACTAAATGAAGACAACCCTAATTTGTCCTACATCACTCGACATTAGGAAAAATGTGATTGGTGGTGAGATAAAGTACTAAGAACAATAGACAATGACATTATTCATACAGATTAGCCCATAATAGAAAACACACATAATGAACTTTCAAGCTTTTGTAAGAGCATTATTGCATGGTTAGTGTTCTTATAGAATAATTGATCTTGATTGGGTAAAAGATAAGAGAGGGACTTTTATTGGATCTTTGTTTCAGAACCAATTCCTCCAAAAGAAGGGAAATAAAACTACTTTCATGCATGTCCAGGGGAAGAATAACAAGCACACAGATCACTGGCCGACATGCCCATTCCTTTTTTCCTGTTGACATATATAAAGTTATATTTGCCAAATAAAGAATGGAACATAGCACTGCTAAAATTCTTTTACAAAGGCACTTTTCCAACACTCGAGTAACCTTTCTTCAGATTGTGCTGTGTTCTTCTATCCTCTTACCTTTTGAATAGTGTTAGTGTAATGCATGTCCAAATGAACAAATTAAGGGTTTCTAGAGCAAGCTCCATACCCCATCCATAATACACAGTTTTAAATTATTATTAACAATTAGATAGGGTAGTTCCTTTTTCTTTCTATTGGAAGAAATGACATTTAAGTGATTCAGTACCCAAACCTGCTCTTAGAATCCTCGAGGAAGTATACTAAAAAGTAATAAAACGCTAATTGAGAGAATGGAAAGAATTCCTACCTCAAGGGTAATGGTATGATCAGACACATCAACAGCTTTTGCCCGGAAAATGCTGGCAACATCGAGGACATCCCTCCTAGCAGCAGTATTCACGGCAATCTTTATTAACATAAGCTCTCTCTCTGCAAATGGAAAGTGAGTAATATCCTTCACCTGATGGAAAACCACCGTTTCTTTTTGTCAACCATTTGCTCATACAAATTACAACAAGAGGCAACCCATTCATGGGATTAAGGGGATTATCCATATGCAAAGGAAAATGGATTAATGGAAACCATTCAATTAAATGCACTCTTTGATAATAAGGCAAATTAATAGCATTAGTTTCTTTTTCCCTCATTCTTGGCAAGAAATTCGACCATTAGTTCAAATTAAGAGCATTAGTTGAAAACTACTCTTCTACCAAAATTCATTTGTTTTAGCCAGCTTTTAGATTTAGGAAAACCTTTTTATATTTGTTTGGTTCAATGAAATTCTTTTGACTGGTGCAAAAATAGTTACACGTGCGTATTAAATGGATATGAAAGAAATCCTTCAACCCTTAGTGGAATATATGCCTTTCCAAATCTAATAGAAATTTCTCTTTAAATAAATTTTTCGTCTTTACTTTAAAACTCCAATATAAATATTTTATTGTTGAATATCTCTTTTCTCCACCTCGGGAAGTATTCACCGTCAACCCCAAATCAGAAAACAAATACTTTCAAGTGTGAAACATAATAGAGAAAACACATGATTACTTTCACATACGTTGGTTTGTCTTCTAGAGACTACTTTTCTAGTTGAATGTATAGAGCTACGTGTACACCCAATTTTATCTTGCAACATAGTAACAAGTAAGTCACATGCTACTTATAGATATTGCCAACAAATCCCTAAATAAAGGTTGTATGGAGTCAATTTGGGTTAGCGTGTCGTGTGCGCATTGTGTCGAGGGAGGGGTATTCAACTAAATGGCTTAACTCGAACCTAGCCCATTTAATAATTGTGTCATAACCCTTCAACTCTAACACGACCTATTAATGAAGTGGGTTGACACAACACGACCCACTTGACACACTTAATAAACGGGTCGTGTTAGGTTGATGTGACACCACCCATTTCAACCTACTTGATTTAAGCAGGTTGGGTTGACACAAATTCAATCTATTTAACCCGCTTAAAGAAAAACAACTTATTAATATTGTTATAAATATAATACAAACTCATAACATCAAAATACCTATTAAGCATACAATTTGAAAGTTAATAATAATATCAAATACTTGAAACACATCATACAAAAGTTCAAATTAACATCAAAGTAATTAATAAATATTAAGTCCATAATGTACTACCATCCATCTAGAAATAAGTTCTTTACATCCCAAAAGAAGTGCATATATTTAACCCAAAATCAAAAGAACATAGTTCAACAAAAAAATAACATCTTTTTAAGTATTTACATGAAGGTTTAGAGATTTAGGGTTTGTAAAATTTCAATTTCAATTTACAATTATATCACTTATAAATTTTTGTAATAACTCACTCTTCTTTTTAAGTTTAAAAATTTTTGCAATTATTCACTTTTCTTTTTAAGTTGAAAATATATGTTGGATATAAACGGTATTTGACAAATTTAAAATAAAAATGAATATGTATTTGTTATACAAGTTAAACGGGTTATGTTAAATGGGTCATTTGGGGTTGACACGAATAAATTGGCGTGTCAGACATGTCAATTGTGGATCGCAAGGGTTGATCCGCTTATAACACATTTCTTATTGTGTCGCTTTTGGGTCTGCCTGTTTATGACCCTAACTCATAAAAACCTATGTCGTGTAGTGTCAAACATTAACACTACCCAATGCAACAAATCCTAAATATGAGCAAAATATTTGAATTCTTAACTACCCACAATGTTAAGAGCTTTGCTTGCATTTCTATAACGGACATGGTTTAGAGTTTTTTTTTTTTTTCTTTATTTTTTTGAGAACCTCAATTAATTGAACTTAAATTGGTCTAATCTCAGGACAACCATTGCAGCATGGAATACAGTACCCCTTACCTCATGAAGATCTATTAACTTGTGAAGTTGTTGAACCAACTTGCCAATTGACTCATCTGTACCAGGAATAACAGTTGTGATGCGAGAAAGCCCATCTATTTCAGCATGGCCCACAGCTAAGCTCTGCAACATAAAGTGAAAAGAAATGATGGCAACAGAAAAGATCATCAATGCCAGAAAAGCTAGTAAGACAACCACCAGTCAAAACCAAACTGACCTGAATGTTATAACCTCTTCGAGAAATAACCCCAGTAACTATGTTGAGAACTCCAGGACAGTCATTCACAAGCATAGACAAAGTGTGTGACCGAAGCCCACTTGACTGTAGCATTACATTCAGCACATTACAATGTGTGGTACATGTAAAAAGGCAAAACAAGAACTATAATACAGCAACCAAAGCCATTCTTGACACTGATCACTTACAATTCAAATGATAATTTAACAAGTTTACCTAGTTGAATTTCAGATCAAGTTAATATTATCCACATTTCTCATGAAAATTGAAAAAATAGCATAATGGAATTATTTCCTGAGAACCAACTGATAGATTGAACATATAGATAAAATACAAAAGCCCATTTATATTGAGTTCATCATAGGCAATATCAGCAGAAACTGTATAAAGCACCAAACTGGACAGCTGCAAGGTTTATAACAAGGACCAATGGAAGATCAAGCAGAATGCAGGCAACTCAATAAATTTTGTCCTTGATTCTAGATGATTTTCTCAAGAGAGAAACCTATACAGTGTTTGACTTAGTTAATTTAGGGCTTTAGTAATTATGAGAATTTTATTTTATTTGGTTAGGTAAGATTTGATTCAATTTTTCTTTCCTTGTTAGGATAGGGGTCAGGGTTTATTATAAATAAAGCCTAAGCGACCTCTTCACCATCAGTTAGGTACATTTGGGTTATTTAACAAAGTATTTGAGAGTTTTCTCTTAACCTTGTGGATACTAGGTTTTACCTAGTGGATTTTAAAGCCCCTAGCATTTATAGGGTAAACTAGTTGTAGGTGGTGGCTACAGCCTTTCCACCACTTCCATCCTACATCAGTTTGAGTTAAGATGACCTCACTTTTAAACTGCTAATAAATACGGGTTGATTACTCAAAATCACAATAATAAATAATTTAATGTATTCATACCTGGCGCGCCTTCTACCAGCCCCTTTTTTTTTTAATGAATTCCATTATTATTGATGCAGGAGCAAAATCAAAATTATTTTAGATTTTATATTTTCAGATTTTTGTATTTATCTTATAGGAAACTGGATAATTGTAGACTTTTGTGGTTGCACGATTTTCCTGGCCCAACTTATGTTGATTAGGCCTTAGCCCAAAGCACAACCCACAATAAATATTTGTAGAGGATGGGTCAAAGAACTTAGCCTCAGTGAATCTGTTCGGTCTGATGCATGGACTATACTATTTGCAAAAAAGATATAAAGGCACAAGAATGGATATTTCTCAAGTATGATTTTATTTCTTTTTCTTGTTCCTGATACAGTTCTCCCGTCCCCTTCTTTAAGGGACTCCACTACATTATATAGTTCTCTTCTTTTCATCTCAACCTTACACCTGTTGATCATCTAAGCACCCACTTGAGCACCTGTCCCATCAGACGCCCTCATCAGTCCCTTTGTGAGTTGCAGAGGCCAAGGCGGTACTGTTCAGGTGTCTTTTCCTCATTAATGCGGCCAAGAGGGTGGTTGGAGCGCAATTAATGTGGTGATAGCCTTCCGTGAGATATTTTGGATTTAATTCTTTTTATATGTTGTGAAGGTGAGCTGAAATGGCTGGGGAAAGTTCCTCGTCTGGGCCTCTGATGTCCGAGGAGGAGTTACTCCTCGGACAAGTTTCCTTGGCGCTATTGGGATTGAGTAACGCTTCATATGAGGCTTCTCTTCGGCCAGGACGCTCCTCAGCTGGGCCTGAGTTTGGAATAGCCCATCATTTTTGGGCCGGGCCCCACAACTTTCATTCGGATAGGGATTAAATTTGAGACTAGATAGGGATTATTATTTGATTTCAATTAGGATTAGTTTCGGTATGTTGTTATCTTTATCTCTTTATTTTCCAGTTCTAGTTCTATATAAGAGACTGGTTTATTTGTATTAGAAAATTGACGTGATTAATGAAATTCAGCAAAATCAAAATTATTTTAGATTTTATATTTTCAGATTTTTGTATTTATCTTATAGGAAATTGGATAATTGTAGACTTTCATTCGGATAGGGATTAAATTTGAGACTAGATAGGGATTATTATTTGATTTCAATTAGGATTAGTTTCGGTATGTTGTTATCTTTATCTCTTTATTTTCCAGTTCTAGTTCTATATAAGAGACTGGTTTATTTGTATTGGAAAATTGACGTGATTAATGAAATTCAAATTGGATATTTTTCCAATTGTTAGGTGTTGACTCCTAACGCCTTAGGTGTTGATTCCTAAGGGTTTAGCTTGGTGTTGATTCTCAGGCTCATTCTTTACTTTTCTTGTCCTTTTATTTTTCTATTAATTGTCCTGCATCAATTTTGGTATCAGAGCTAAATCGATTGTGTTAGAAGTATGTGATTAAATGATTAAATATACCATATCTCAATAGCTTAAGCTTTTGGGACAATTGGTAATTTAACAGATTCATTCAAAAACAAAAACAAACAAAAAAAATAAAAATTCATTGTCGTGTTTCTCATCCCATCAAACCACAATACCCACACAAAAGCCAACCACCATAAAGGAAACCAGATCCAGAAAACCCACAATCCACACAGCCAGATCAGATCCACACAGTCAGTCCCACCATCAGCCTCCATCACCAACCTGCAAACCCAATTGCTGATCCTATACTGAGTTGTCATCAAGTACCTGAGATATTGGTATAGTCTCACGGGTTCATACCAAAGGCTGTAACAGAGGTATTAAAGAAGACCTGATTCATTGATCCGTATCCCACAACTTGGAGTTTTCTTAGGAAAAAAATATACTGCACAAAGCGTATCAATCCTAGAGGTCAACTTGTAAAGCCCACTACATTAGTTTGAAGCCGTGGAAGATAGAGCAAGTCTATGGCCAGTCCCAGTGACACCTCCACTCTGCATGTTCAGGTTCAATTATCAATTTTCTGTTGAGATTTGTCCTTTTTGTGCACAATGGTGGCAGTAAAATCACCTATTTTTTATGGATATAAAAATCAAGATCCATGGATTCTTAAAATTTGGGTATTTGAGACGGAAAAATTCTTTGCGCAAGTGCATTTATCAAATGACAAACAAAGGATGTGGTATTCCAAAACAAGAGTTGCTGGTAGAGCTTTAGAGTACTGGAATTATTATGAGCGCCTTCACTTTAGATTTCATTGGTCTCAAATTACTTGGGAAAGAATGAAAGAAGATCTTTGTATTGAATATTTCCCACAGTATTTTCACAAGGATCTACAACCTTCTCATGGCAATTTACAAGATCAGAGAACAAGTATGAGGCAGTGCAACAATGCTCAGCTCACTCACGAAGTATCTTCCATACACCAAGACTTAGAAGGTCTAATAAAAAAGGTTCACGACTTGTCTCTTCAGATGAACCAAAAGGAGATTCAACTTGATCTAGTGGGGGTATCAAAAATGACAGATCACAATGAGATTACTAATTCCCAAATAGAAGATAATGTTGGTAATATAATATTGGTAATGAAGGGAGATCAAGTACTACCAGATCCTGATTTTGACAAAGAAGTAGAAGCCTCTATACTTGAAGAATCATCCATGGTACATGCAGATCTAGAGTTTGATAAAGTCGAAAAGGTTGATACTCCAATTCCACTCTTTGAGTTTGTAATTCCAAAAAAGTTTCATGAGGTGGAATACAAGGTTGATCTATATTCAATGCTCCCAAAGATGATTCCTCAACTGCAACAAGCATTACATGCCAAAGTTTTCATCCTTCAACGCTTTAAAACTCAAGATTGATTTTTTTTCCAACCAAGGGAGTATTGATGCAGGAGCAAAATCAAAATTATTTTCGATTTTATATTTTCAGATTTTTGTATTTATCTTATAGGAAATTGTATAATTGTAGACTTTTATTTGGATAGGAATTAGTATTTGAGTCCAATTAGGATTAGTTTTGGTATGTTGTTATCTTTATCTCTTTATTTTCCAGTTCTAGTTCTATATAAGAGACTGGTTTATTTGTATTGGAAAATAGACGTGATTAATGAAATTCATATAGGATATTTTTCCAATTGTTAGGTGCTAACTCCTAATGCCTTAGGTATTGATTCCCAAGGGTCCTTAGGTGCTGATTCCTAAGGGTTTAGCTTGGTGCTGATTCCAAGCAACTTAATTGCTGCTTCTTAGGTTTATTCTTTACTTTTCTTGTTCTTTTATTTTTCTATTAATTGTCCTGCATCAATTATCTTTCAAGAAAGATTAAAATACAATATATTCAAACATGTAAAAATATCTTACATCTTCATCATAGAGAACACCCCAATGAGCATCAAGAACTTTTTTCATTGACAAGTCATCATATGGCTCCACAGGATAAACATCTCCCTGTAATAATGAAAATGAAAATTTACAAATGTGAAACCTTTCAGCACGGAAATTAAAAATGAATATAAGGAATATAATGCGGATTCAGTAAAGTAAGAAAGAAGATTAGCCTTGAGAAATTCCAATGGGCTCTAGCTCAAATGACACTTTTTTCTCACATAAAAATAGGAGGCATGTGAGGTCATGAATTCAAACCCACTGAATGCATTTTGTAATTAACCAATAAAAAAAAAGTCTTGAGAAATGATTATTCAAAACTTTGGAATCCGATTGCAAACACTTATAAGTTATAACCATCCTTGGGCAGAGAAAAGAAAACAAAAAACCATGACCTAACAAGGCAAACATCCTATAAATGATGAGTTCTTCTTTCCCCCTTTAATTGACCGGGGGAGAGGCCACCAATTTCATATAAAAGGGTCCAATAAGTGAACAACTTCAGGAACATTCATTATGAAAGCTTATATACAAAAAGCAATAAGGAATTTCATTTCAATTCTACCAATTCCAAACTTCAGCAAATAAAATTTTGATATCATGCCATTAAGAGTTGGATTACAAACTCATTGCAATATGAAACCACATCCTAGAAAGAAATTAATAACTTCATGCACTGTTATCAATATCTTAAAAACTAAACACCAGAAGAATTATGTAAAAGTCAGAAAATAAAAATATAGAGTTCTACGTGACAATCTACTTGAGCTAACTTGACTTGATTCTATTCACACACAGTTCAAAACACACTGGACATTGATTAGAAATTTGTTATATTGATTTCTAAATTAGCTTCTATAGATCCAAATAATATTTTGCTTACAACAAGGGGGGGTTTGGGGGGTTTTGAATCCAGGTTCTCCTTGTGGAGGGAACTGGGTAATTCCATTCAGCTAAAAGGCTCTTGGCTGTATAGCCGAATAACATCCTAAGGGGCACAAGCTGAGCTTGATTTCAGCCTCAATGAATTTCATTCTTGAGCTATCTTACTTATTCAGAAAAGTCCCACCAAAGATCCCTTCCAGCCTCAACAATCATTTCACATTTCTTTCCACAGCTGCACCATTAGATGGTCATTATTTTTTAATATTTATTTCACAGGTCAAAGTTTCCCAATAATGCAGAAACTACGGCATGTAGAAGCACAAAATCAGGATATCTTCAATAAGAAACTCCAAGCAAGTTGTGGCCACTGTGTCCAAACCATGAAACCAATTTAAAATTTAAAATTCTAAAAACCACTTTTTCACCTAACCTTCTTTAGCCATAGGTTAAAAAATAAAAATAATAATAATAAATAATAATAAAAACTGAATAAAGGGATCTTATATGCTGGCTAGCAGGAAGCATTGCAGAAATTAGACATATTCAAGAAGGCAAATATGATGAGTATATATTCTCTTTGTAGAAAGTTTACTCTAATGATGTAATGACCTAAGAAAAGGCACTAATCACATCTACGCTATACCCCAAAAGAACTACTCACAATTGAAGCTCCTTTAATTGTTAGTAAAGCCCATATCTACCCAATAAATGCCCAATATGGGACTCATTACCCATCCATAAAACACACACTTGGTCAATATCCAAATCAGATTGAGGGCATCACAAATGACCTCCCCCAGGATTCCTGAATCTAAAATTGCATTTAATAAGAATGTTTGAATGGTTAAATCAACATTTAATTTTTTCGGTCTGAAGCATAAGCAAAATATATGCAAAAATTATCTAAAATGGTAAGCCTTATAAAATTGGCATGTGAAAATGAAGCATCCGCCAACCCTAAAATTTTGGGACTAAGACTTTGTTGTTGAAAATGCGGCACCCACCTCTAATAAGATAAAACCTTATAGCTGCATACTGCAGTTCCTTCTATATAGGAAAAGAATAGATAAGAAGCAGGCTTGGAGAAAGGAAAATAGCATGCAAACACTCCCCGGTAGAACAAAAAGTACATACCCCTGAGGATATACTGACATTGCCATTATGTGATTGATTTGCATTTGCTACGAGACCTTTAGCAGGAAGTGGCCGTTCAAGGTCTGGATAAGAAGCCGCAGAGAATCTCCAAAATGGAGCTGTCTCACCCATCTTTTCTCTTCTCAAGGCAATCTACAAATAGATTCAAATTCAAAACTCATCAGATGAGAACCTCATTTAATACATTAATGAGCATCAAATATTTGTTTTGATTCATTTAGGAAATTCAATGAGCAGCACACTCATAGATGCTTAAGCTACTAAGATAATTTAATTAGATTTTTTTAAACTATTTTCTCCACAATTGCAAACTTTTGCAATGTGCATACAATGAGAAACGTCAAACGTGTGAAAGAGATCCCTCTCTCTCTCTCTCTCATATACAAATAAAAGTACTCAAAAATGCATCAAGGATTTGAGTTTACTAGTCCTACGAGTAATAAACGCGGAATCTCATTTTACAATCCTTTCACATTCAAACAATGTAGCATAATGACAGTTAATTCTCAGAGGTTTTCACCTATTCCAATACCACTGAAAGTGGCTTCTCTGATTGGACAATTGTTGTGGACAACTTATCAAGTATTAATAGTAAAAACAGGCAAGCTAGAAACTTATCTAGCCTAATTATTTGGCTCTCCAAAATCAATTTTTTCATTGCATGAAATGTATACAACCTTTACAGCTTGAATTAACTGACTATTTTCTTCATATGGATCTCAAGCACCCCCATCCTATCAAAGATCACTTTCTGTAGTATTCTGGTCTATAAGTAACTAAATAAGCAATGCCCACTCCTCTACAGTTCGAAATTAAATTCATTTTTATCATTCAGGGAAAAAAAAAAACCCTTAAAACTAATAGGCATAAATACACTCAAAAACATGCACATCTTACCTTTCCAGTTCTCGCAAGTTCTTTGATTCCAAATTTACTTAAATTTCGTTGAACGGCAACCATCTTCCCAGGGTCTCCAGTGACCTGAGATTCCATGTGGAACTCACTTTTAACATCATAAGACAAGAAAATAATCTGATCCACAAAATTCAAATGTAAAGTTTGCATTGATTCCATTGAAGGTAAAAGCTTTCACAAAAAGGTTTGATAAAAGGTCCAACACCTATAGATGAAGCTGGGTATTGAAGCACCTTATGCACTAAAGATCAGTAAAGAATGCATTTTCTGTATGTGAGTATGGATATACATTGAATTTCAGTCATCGACATGTATAAAAATGATAAATTAAAAACAAACAAATCAACAATTTTCATGATTTGGATACCTTTCTTATAGGTAACAGAACCTTATCTCTCAACCTAAAGTCATAAATGCCAAATCAGCACTAGATTTTTTAAGAGAAAATTTTATAGTATATCTCTACATCCAAGATTTGATGGGAATTCAGGACACATCAGCCAAATATTTATAGTTTTAAAAAGAAAAACAGATTGACAACATGTGAACAACATAACTACTTTAAATATAAGTAGAAAAGTTTTGTGTGGTTTCAACAATAATTAGATACATTCCATTTTATATATACATATAGTAAAAAAATTATCAGAAAAAGAAAAGCAAATGACACGGAAAGGGTGCTGCCAAGAGCATGCATCCAATCAAAATATCCGGAAAATATGCCCTTTGATAACATGGGCAGAACATTCAATTCCATCAAAGACTCTTTGTTTCTTTCATACCACAAATTATGGCATTACACACAAGGTCAAGGCTTGCAACACCTTGGCTCCTCTGTGGCACTGAAATCAACCCTGTCAATGTTCTAATAGTTCAATCACTGATTTCGGCATCACCCAAGCCAACCCAAAAAAAGTGAAGACAGGTGACCCAATATTTGTTCCCATTGAGCAATGGAGAAGCAGATGATCAATAGATTCCCCACTACATTTACACGTATAGCACCAATCAACTACTAAAATGTGTCGCTTATGAAGGTTATCAACAGTTTTAATTCTCCCAAGGGCCGCATTCCACACGAAAAATGCCTCCTTTCATGGAACCCTAGCCATCTTGATGCTCTTCCAAGAGAAAAATAAGCATGTAGGACCCCTAAAAGCACTATAGAATGATCTTGCCTCAAACACTCCTTCTTTGATGGCAACCACACCGCTTGATCTGTCTCAAACACTCCTTTCTTTGATGGCAACCGTACTGCTTGATCTTGACCAAATGAGGCAGGCAAATTATCATATAGCACCTCAATAAAAATATCAGCATATTTTCACTCCCAATCTTGAAAATGCCAGATGAACTGAAGATTCCAATGTTGTCCCTTTCCCTCTGACAGGCCAGGTAGACATGAAGACACTAAAGCCTCCTTGACCACCACTAAGTCAAATAGGTCTAGGAACAAATCCTTATGAGAGAAGCACCGCACCAAATGTTGGTCCAAAACCTCACCCTACACCCGTCTCAAACTTCAAACCATAAGAAATTAGAAAGATTCCCATACCGTAAGCATACCCTTCCACAAGCTAACCCCATGTGAACTCCGTAAGCATACCCTTCCACAAATTAAATGTTTAGTGTCACCAATACCTGCCCATAAGAAATCCCTTTGTATCTCCAACTTATTGACCACATGAGAAGACATTGTAAAGAGTGACATAAAATAGGTAGAAATGGAAGATATTTGGACTTCCCTATAACAATGAAGATGGGAAATTGCTCTTCCTTTCCAAACTATGAATTTGTTTCAAAACACTATAAACACCCTCAAGTTTTTTTTTTTTTTTTTTTTTTGATAAATAACGTAAGAATATTATTAATAATAGAAAGAATGCCAAACCGAGTACATTGGGAATGTACTATGGGGGCACAAATCAGGAAACAAAAGAACAACAGTCAAGAAAAAAAGAAAATGAAGAACAAGAAAAATGAGATAAAACCACACTCCATTCAAAGAGAGTGTGTAAGAAGAAAGACTTAATCTCCAACAAAGAACGTTCATAACCCTCAAAACTTCTAGCATTCCTTTCACGCCAAATGCACCAAATCAAGCAATGAGGCACTAATCTCCAAACATCAATGTGACGATGTCGCGCAAACTGTCCTTGCCAAGCCTCAAACAACTCAAGAACAGTACGAGACATAACCCATTGAATACCAAACAAGCAAAAAACCAAGGACCACAACTCCCAAGCTATGGAGTAATGAAGTAGAAGATGATCCACCGACTCCCCACACCTCTTACACATATAGCACCAGTCAAGCACTATCACTCGTCTTTTACGAAGGTTGTTTATTGTTAAGATCTTACCTAAGAAAGCACACCAAGAAAAGAAAGCCACCCTTGGAGGAACCTTCGATTGCCATATTATTCTCCATGAAAAGTAAACAAGAGTAGGAGGGTAGAAGGAGCTATAATAACCTCTAACCTGAAAACCTCTATTCCTTGCAGGTTTCCAACAAACCTTATCTGGGCCAAACCCCCGCACTGTCAAAGAATAGACCAACCCCATAAACCAGTCAAAGGCTTCTTCTTCCCAATCTTGTGGTGGATCTTATGGTGGACGACGAAATTGCACATTCCAATGAAACCTCCCAGCAAACCAACCCATAATTTCAGCCACCGAGGAATCCTTTGACCTACTAAGACAATAAGAGTATGTTTGGTAACTATTTTTTTTCATTAGTTTTTGTTTTCAAAAACAATTTTCTGTTTCCTAAGACAAAAAACTTGTTTGGTAACTGTTTTTAGGCAAAAATCAAAAACTATATTCAATTTTCATAATGTGAAGGAAACTGAAAACAGATCTTGAGCTGTTTTTATTTTTCAGTTTTCCCTCACCTTAGAAAACACGCTAAAACATGCTGAAACACACCCAATTAATGAACCAGCGCACTAGTTCGACCCACATGACTGACAAAAAGCTTTTCGCTTCTTTTTTCTTTCACTCAATATTTTAGTGCCTAGTATCTGATAACCCTTTATATCTTCCTCTGCGCCTCCACTGCCTCCATCTTGCTCACAGAGAAAACCTTGATTGAGAGAACCACTTGTGAGGTAAGTGAATGGTCTTCACCGGATTGTCCTTCATGACTGCATCTGCATGTGCGTTGAATCTGGGTTTATTCAGAATGGGTATTTTTTGTGTGTTTGATTTAGGATTTTGGGGTTTTGGGTTTGCTTTCGCTGTGTTGGTAAGCTTGTGGGCTCTATGGTGTTGGGTTTGTGTGTGTCTTGCATTCCTGTTTTCTTCCCTGTTTGAGTGTTACATCCCCTGTTTCTTGAACATGTTCTCACTTTGTTTCTTTAGCTATCTAATATGCTATGTTTAATCAAAAACTGTCCAATATATATATAAGTATAAATTCCAAATTGAAGGTTTGAGAAAGTCCTTGATCCCATGGAGTTTATTCAAGTGTGAGGTAAACAATGAGAAACAGTCCACAATGATATAATCTAATATTAATTCAAATATAGAATCTTGTCTACAATGCCATATTCAAATTGAAATTAGTAATCAATGCTTGAACATGTTTTCACATTCACAGCTGAAAAATTTTAAAAAAAAAAAAATAGAGCAATGGAGAAAAGAGAGAAAGGAAGAATGTCTAATAACATTTTAATTTCAAAGGAAACTTCCAAATTGCCAACTCTTGGTTATACACAATATATGGTCAATTAAACGCGTTTATATATGGTGGTCATGCTTTAATTAATGAAATTTGGTTGATATTTGCACATGAAGCTAGCTGCAACAAACCTCGGCTTGACTGGACTGTGTTATTGTTTATTAATGAATGGTAGTCTCTCCCCCTGTTCTGGTAGTGGCTGAACAGGGTATACACTTATACGGTGTAAATGGTTTTTTGGATTAAATTTCAATAAAGTTCTATCTTTTATCTCAAAAAAAAAAATATATATATATATATATATATATGAAAAGATAGGTTCAAATTAAACCTGGTGTAACTCTAAAGGGTTACACATTTTTTAAACCATTGGATTTAAGTAAATCCAACGGTCAAAAAAAGACTATCATTAATGCTAATATTTTAATTGATCTCATTTATTATCCCTTATTTAATACATTCTATACTTATTTCTAAACCCAAAAAAAATTATACGGTTGACTCTTTCTTTCTCCACTGCACGTCTCTCTCTCTTTCTCTCTGCACATTTTTTTCTCTATCTCCTCCAAGGCTCTTCTACCTCCACGGTCAAATCGCCAGCAACCAAAAAAAAAAAAAAAAAAAACAAACAAACAAGCCACAGATGGTTTCAACAAATGGTGTAGTACTCGTTAATGGTAACAAGGCTAAACAAGAGTGGTGTAGAATAATAAAGGAACCTGTCTGCCTAAAAGCAATTGGTCATGGATGGAAATAGCGTCAACATCACAGAGGAAGAGTGGATACGAATTCAACAGATGGAGCAATACTTGTTAATGTTTTGTCATTGCCATGGTAGCGCATTGAATTTTGTCATTGGACACAGTATAAAATGTTTCTTAGCTTCAGTTATTAGCACATAGTATAAAATGTTTCTTAGCTTCAGTTATTAGCTTTTTTTACTCTCTTTTTTAGCATATTCTGAGGTCTTATCCTCAAAATCTTTTGTGCCATTGTGAATGTAGAAAAAACTGAAGTAATGATTATTACTGAGATTTATTTTTCTTTTCATTGTTCAAATTCAAAGAACTTAACATTAGCTTATAAAAAAACTATATAATCACATCAAAGTAATTACAATCTCCAACCTATTATAATTTTAAAAGTATGGTTAAATTCAATCTCCTTAGAATCAAAGAGAACCAAGGACGGTAATACTTTCCAACTATAATTTTCATCTACATGTCAAAGGACCAAAGACAGAAATGCAGTGGAGAACAACATGTACGGCAGGCTGTGGTTTGTTTGTTTGTTTGTTTGTTTTTTTTTTTTTTTTTGCTGCCGGCAACCTGGCATGGTTGTGGGGGTGGAAGAGCCATGGAGGAGAAAGAGAGATAGAGTCAGCCATACAAATCTTTTTGGGTTTAGAAATAAGTATAGAATGTATTAAATAAGGAATAATAAATGAGATTAATTAAAATATTAGCATTAATACTAGTCTTTTTTTGACCGTTGGATCTATTTAAATCTAATAGTTTAAAAAAGGTGTAACTCTTTAGAGTTACACCAGGTGTAACTTGAACCCGTCTCATATATGAATATGTATATATAATGTGTATCATAAACTTCAAAATTTTGTAATTAGCAACATAATATGAGAATAATTTGTGATATCTAATCATTCAAATTAGTTGTGCATATTAAAAATGCTCTTATAGTTTAGGACATATATTGCAAATACTCTCATTGTTTCTTGGTCATTGTTTCTGACTTTCTGTGCTCTGTTGATAGCTGAAAAGGAACAAACTTTTGGGTTTTGTTTCTGGAGTTTTGGAGAAAGAAAAATAAAAGGATCTTGCATTGCTGGACTTTAGATTGTTAGAGATGTAATTTGTAAGCAAAAATATAATAACTTGCAAGTCAAATAGTCTGAGGCGGTTACTTTGTTGTAAGGAGATGCAAATTTAATAAACTTGTCATTCAACAAGAATTCTAGCACTCAATTTGTATTTCTAATCATTTGAAGATTATGAGCTAAATAGCTGTATCATTGCAGCAATGCCAAAGACCTTCTAAGTAAATGGCCAAGGATGTCTTAAGTTACACATATGATTGACAGTCTAAGGCAAGCCAGTATATTGTACCTCAAGTGCATTAGAAATTCATAAAAGAATTGAATTGTGGCAATTTATCATCTTAGAATTTTTCCATCTTGCACCCAACATAGTTCTTGTCAATTTTTGCTTCTTCAAAAGTACTGTGCAAATTATGCTCAAGTATTATAATTGTGAGAACTGTGTGAAACCAAGCTGAAAAAGAAATGAATCAGTACAAAGCTGTAATATCCATAGGAGTATTGCTTAGCATATTGTAACAAAAATACTTCTTTAGTTGTTGGAATAGCAACATGAATCATTCTAGTATTCCAGCCTATCAATAGTCAAATATTAGGTTGAATCACCACGTGTTTTTGAATTAGAATAAATATAATTTTTTTTAAAAAAAATTAACCAAAGAACACAAAATTTAACTTTTTCAAAAACAACTACCAAACAAATTTCCTGAATTTTGTTTTTGAAAAATGTGTTTTTCAAAACAACTAACCAAACATGTTTTTCATTTTGAAAATAGAAAAAATTTGTTTTTTTCTTTTTCTCTTGAAAACAAGAAAACAAAAATAGAAAACAAAAACAGTTACCAAACATGCTCTAAAGCTCTAGAGAGGCCTCTTGGAGAGTACAATCCCCACACCAGACATGCTTCCAAAATTTCACTCTAGTACCATCCCCCACATCATAAACAAAGAGTTTAGAGAAGTTCAACCAACCACTTCTAATGTATCTCCACAAGCTGACCCCACAAGGACTTGTCACCTTTTTCGTACACCAACCACCCCAAATGTTCCCATATTTTGCCTCTATAACCCTCCTCCATAAAGCATCAGTCTCCATGCCATACCTCCACAACCATTTTCCTAGCAAGGCAGAATTAAAGTTCCCCAACCCCCCAACCTGCAAAGGCCTAAATACCTTGGCCCAATTAACTAAATGTATTTTAGGTTCACTACCAATCCCATTCCACAGAAAATGTCTCTGTAATTTCTCCGTACGCAGTAGGTGGCTAAGCTAGTGGAATCGTGCTGTCCTCTCCGCCCTTACCCACCACTTCCGTCAGTGCTAAGGAAGAATTCATGCCCAACGATACCTTCGGTGACATCACAAGGTGCTCCAATGTGGTGGGTGTGATCCTTGAGCTCTCAAAATCTTAAGGGAGAAAAAATTCCCTCCTTCCTCAATCACCAACTGAAACAACTTAGATTCAATAAAGAAACTTCAAAATCCCCCCATACTAGCCCTAGGAAATGAAAACTAAAACAAGATTTGTGACTAATTCGAGGTAGCCGGGCCTCCTCTCAACTCAGCGAGAGAGAGAGCTCATGCAAAATGGATCTATAATTTTTTTGATTAATTCTGTGTGAGATTATCCCCATTGCCCTCAAGTTTTAAATTCTCCAGGTAATAAGAAGTTGAAAACAGGGTGTTAAGGGATTGGTTGTTTGCTTTGCAAAATCAATCATTCCCTTCTTTTATTGATTTCCTAGACTCTTGCAATTTTTGTATTTGATTTCTTATCCCTTGTTCACTCCCTGTGTACTAGGGTGTTCCTTTTTTATATCAATATAATCTTATTACTTATAAAAAAAACAGTTCTCCTCACTCTATAAAATAGCTTCTTGAAATGAGAGAACTTCTATACAAAGTGACTCTTTCTCTTCTTGTTTGATAAGGAACAACTTTTACCAACCCTCAAAACAACTATTGTTCAATCAAGCTCTGGGACATTGGCACTTTTTTTGAATGAAAAATTTATTAAGAGTAAGAGACACCATGTACAGAAATGACAAAATCAAGACAAAGTACAAGAGTCTAGAAACTTTACAAGATTGGAACTTGGATGGCCTGGTAAATAGCCATCCAATCATACAAAAAGGAGCTTAATCTCTGTCATAAATTGTTTGAAGCCTTCAAAAGCTTAGCTATTACGCTCACGCCAAATGGCCCACATAAGACACAAAGGGACAACATTCCAACTATGGCCACTCTGATACTTTGAAAATCACCCCATCCAACATGCCAACAAATCAACAACCCAGAACAGCATGACCCAGTGCACTCCACATAAACACAAGAAACCATAACACTCTATTCTAATCAAAGTGCAACAATATATGATCTACAATCTCTTTGATGGGAGGACCACAATTTGAATTCCTACAACGACTCTAAAAACAAGACCGCGTGGTGTGATGTCGAAGGCCATAAAAGATTTGAGTGTGTCTTCCTCATCACCAATTGGTTTTTTAAGGTAAAATGACACAGCTCAAGGTTCGACAAATGATATCAAAGCCATGGTCATGGGTTCGAGTCACAGAAGTGTCATTGTGAGGGAGGGATTGTTGGAGATATCACAATTTGACTCTCTACAACCACTCTAAAAATAGGCTCACGTAGTGTGATGTCGAAGACCATAAAAGATTTAAGGGTGTCTTCCTCATCACCAAATGGTTTTGAGATGGAATGGCATAGCTCACGGTCCGACACTCTCCACCCTTCTTACACGATAACACCAGTCTACCACAATAACCCCCCACCCTCTAGGATTATCTAAGGTAACAATTTTTACCAACGAAATAGAAGCTGTGCTGGGGGAGGCATGCGAGGCCCTCCACTATAGCCATACCTACTTATTGATAAAATTCAAGTTCTAAAAATTGCCATTTCTTGGGGACATCGTTTATGGTTTCTTTTCATAGTAAAAAGGGTGGGAGGGGAGAGAGAAGGAGACTATTCCTCTCTTGCTCCCTTGGTAGCTAGAGAAGAGATGGTTTTAGAAAATTTAAAGAAAGCAGTACATTAGAAGACTCAAGAGGTAGCACAATTGATTGGAGACCGTGCCTCATAAAGTGGAGGTCACTAGTTCGAATCTCCCCTTCCCCCCTCCCATTGAGGTGAAAAACTTACTTAAAGGTTGTACCCAATGCACAAAACTCTCACTTTTACAAGATAGGAGAGAGGTCATGATAGACAACCTTACCGGGATTTTTTTTTTTTTTGGAGACTGATTCCCAAAAATCAAACCCGCTACCTATCGCTTTTGTGGAAGAAACTTGTTATCGCACCCCAACATCTGAGCCAAAAACTAACATATAAAAAATAAAAATAAAAAGATACATAAGACTATCTTGTGGTAAGCGATCTTGGCTTCTTTTCAACGTTTGGGCTAATTTCATTATTATTGATGATGGGAAGTTTCCCACAGTTATGACCATGAATGTCTCTTCACACTAGAGTTTTATCATATTGAAAAATAACAATCACAGTAATAAAAAATAAAAAATAAAAAATTATTTCATTAATCATAATAATAATACTATGTTAAACATGTGTCCCAAATTATTCTCTTTACTTTTGCTATTTTTGAATTCATTCTATTATATTACAAATATTTTTCTTCATATCAAAAAATCGCATGGATAGCTAAGCGTCCTAACTGAAACACACTAGAGAATAGAAAAGGCTATGAATTTCACAAAACTCACCTCAATGGTCAGAGAATCTTCTGAGATATCCACAATCTTTGCTCTAAAGATGTCTACTAACCACATGATCTGGAGATTTAGGATAAAGAAGAAGATTAGGTGCTTCAATGCATTAAAATGAAATGAAAACCACTGAAATTCATAGTACTCCATCCAGGTGGCGATATCTCGACCAATGGTCGAATGATTTAAATTTAATTTTATTAGGTAATAAATTCATTAAAAATTTAAATAAAGGGTGCAAGAGGGTCTCCAAAAGTTACAAACAACCTAAAATTAAAGATGTCAAAAAATAAAATAAAAAATGTATATTGTCTAAAGCAATCATCCAATCTTACAAAGATCTTACAAACATGGACCAAAGGAATTTAAAGGGATCTCAACACTATTAAATGATCCAAATCATTACCTCAGGACGGGTACTCGGATCTGCATTAAGTTTTACAAGCATCAGCTCACGTTCTACTTGTGGCTCCCTTGAGATATCTTCAACCTGGTATATCAAATATTAATCAAGAAGTAAAGCACAGAACAAAATCTAGGGGACAGCCAATGAGCCACTACAAAAAATTAGTACTAGAGGAGTTAATGCGATGGAAAGAAATAAATGTCTTGAAGCTTCTATTTTCTGCTGAATTACCCCGAAATAATATTAAAAATACATAAATAAAACTTCAGCAACTCTGGAAACAACACAAGAAAGCTTGATTCCTATAGAATATTCAAGATTAAGGGTGAGCCATAACCTTAATGACATTCACAAGCTTGTTCAGCTGTTCAACAACTTGTCGCAAAATCTTTTCAGTTCCGGAGACAACTATGGTAAAGAGAGCCTTGTCCTTGTTTAAGCCAACTGCAAGGGACTCAATGTTGTAACCCCTCCGAGCAAAAACCCCAGCAATTCGATTTATTATTCCACTCTCATCCCCAACAAACACTGAGATTGTATGACGTTTCACCCTAAAATAAATCAACATAACACATTACAACCAAATAAAACATAGTAGATATGCATATCAGAATGGGAAAGAAAAGAGGTTCATAAGTAGGCTTTGACATCATTAAAAGTCTTTAAAAATATTGCAATCTCTAAAAGGAAGGCAAAACCACCTATCAATTAGTTATCAACAAAAGGATAAAGAAACCAAAAGCTTTATTGGCATGTTCATGCTTATATCCATATCAACCTTAAAAGGATTTTTTGGTACCCGATCATTGCTTCTCTTTGGTTGGAATCTGTATAGCCAAACTAAAATTAATAAATGGTTGGATAAATGTTCATTGCCCTTATTCCCTAATAAATGGTTGGATAAACTTAAATTTATCAAAAAACAAAATTGGATACAGCAATTAAAAAAATAAACTTAAAAGTTAAATTATTTTTAAATATATTACTTGTTGATTTCCCAGAGAAAAGAACCCATCTCAGTGTTCTTCCTATACCTAAACCCGTTTTATTGGTACATTGCTTCACAAATGCCAAGCATTTTATAATATAAATTGTCCCTAAAGAAGTCATATAAAGTTATAACTAGAAACCCAATGTGGTAATAATCTCCATCATATTAGTATTACTCTCTTTAAAATTTCATTTCTAAACCAAGATCATGAGAATAAATACCCTTTGTTACGAGGTCATCAAACTACAGAATTCAGTTAATTCAAAATACAACCAATCAACCACAAAACTTTTATACAAAATGGAACTGTTTTGTAAAAGCCAAATTCCAATTAAAAAGAATAAAAGAAGAAAAGAAACCACACCATTCAATAAATAGAATAGAGCAATGAAACAATTCCATGCAACCACTAAATCCAACAAATGAATAAAACAAAACCCTTTAAGACTTAAGAGATATAACAAACCCCAACGGAAAAGGCAACAAATTTGAAGCCAATGTACACATGTATTAATCAATAAAAAGTGAAGCTTCATAGACACATATATTAAATTAAGAAAACCCAGAAAACAACAAGCAATATATATCCGAGAGAGTAGAGTCAGAAACAGACTTAGACAGAGTCAGTGAAGGTGTGGACTCGCTTAAATACGCTGCATTGTCATTGCTAGCAGAAGCAGAAACCCACAGCTTCTTGAACTCAAAGTTCCTACATTTGGGTGTCCTAAAGTGCCCAAAATCCAAGCTTTTTGAAAACCCATTTCCCAAATCCACTCTTAAACGTGGGTTTGGATTCTGGGTCCGTAATGGTGGTGGGCAAGGTGACACAGCCGCCATGATAGAGAGTCCTGGTTTTTTGAGGAGGAGAAAAGAGAAACACACCAACTTTTTAGTTTACTGCTACATTTTCTAGCTTTATATTATACCCATAGATATATATCACACGCTAAAACTCTTTTGTCAGTTTCTCACACGTGGGTTTTTCAAAGCTTCTTAGAAGTCAGAAACTAGCGGAAATTTTTGGGCTTTTGCCATTATTTTGTAAAGAATCTAGCACAATGTCTTTATTGTTTTAAAATTTTTGCCACTTAATTTTATTAAAAAAAAAATTTATTTAAGTGAAACACGCTTAATAATTTTAAATCAGGGACATTGTACTAAATTTTTTTTTAAATAAAGACAAAAGCTCATTTTCTCCAGAAACTAGAACCGAGTAAACGGAAAAGTCACCAAAAAATAAAAAACATGTGTTTGGCCCGAGCTAAGCCAGCTGTTTACTCTCTTTTTTAAGTTTTTAAGGGTAAGTTTTATAACTTTTTAAAATTTTAATTTTTTTTTTACAAGTATACTTTATTATATTTTCAGTAAAAAAATTAAATAAGTTATTTCCAAAATTTTCTTTAGAAATTTATTCTCCCTTTTTTTTATTTAATAAGTTTGAACAAATAATTCTCATGTTATCGAGTAAGAGATCCAGCGTAACTGAGGTTTCAATTTCATTTACATCAAAAAATAAATTAGTGTCTTGGGGTCTAATAATAAAAAATCATCCTTATAGGAGATATTGATAAAAATATTACGGGGGAAAATAATTTAAAAGGTAAGGGGGCTTCACTGGATTTAAGAGTGTTTAAGAAAGAATAATAACGTGGGAGGTGAACCTATTGTTCCTAAGAAGATTTTAAGGGGTAGTCTTGTGGCGGGATAAGGATGCTGAAGTAGCAGTGAGTATTAACAGATCTTCTCAAACAACACCTTTAAATTTCAGTACTAAGAGAATAGTTTTAATATTGGAAAATATCCTATTGCCCCCAAGAAACAAGAGGATAAAGGCTGAAAATCTAGGAGAGCTATCAATGGGCCGTGCAGTGCTAAAATTGCTACAGAATAACACTTCCTCTCTCTCTCTCTCTCTCTCTCTCTCTCTCTCTCTCTCTCTCTCTCTCTCTCTCCATACATATATATATCAGCATTATTTAAAAATAATAATACATCTCTTTTTTCCCTACCAAATAAAAATTACAAAACCCCCAATACCCAAAAATTTCAACTAAAAAAAAAAGTTCCCTAAAATCTTTCTTCTCCTTTCCCAAAACCCAACTCTGAACACCATTCTCCTTCTCCTCTCTCTTCTCTATTTCTCCCCCTCATCTCTCTTCTTGACCCTTTCAAATTCCTCCGATTTTTTTTTTCAATTCAAAATACTATATCGCAAAGAGGTGATAATCAAACCTGATAAAACCCTAAACCTCTTCAAGAACTAACACCACCAACTCTCACCGTTACAATTTGCACACCCAGGCCCTAATATGTGTGATTCTTTTCTAGTTCAATTTCTTAAGATGATTCCACCAGCTTTGAATCTTTCAGGTACATATCAAATCAGCTTGAATCCTCAATCTTCCTTATCTTCTTCCTTTTTTGTTGCTCTTGTCCTAATCTATATGCTTATGAATAATTTATGGTTTTTGTTTCCATGGTTTCTGTTAGGACATATGTGTTTCATATGTTAAGAACATGTGTCATGATTTTATGTAATTGACTTATCCTTTAACAAAACGCACTTTACTTGTATTTGGGTAGATTTAGGATGTCTTTAAATATTTCAAGAAACCTTATTTCAAGATCAAGTATTGAAACCTTCAAGTCTGTTCAAGAAAACAAGTTCAGAGTGCAAAATCATTAAAGCTCGACAGCTGTCTCGACAGCTGCATCTATCGAGCTTAAGGAAGCTGTTCTACATTCGGTGTGCTCGACACCTGCTCGACAGTTGCTCGACACTTGCTATTTTTTAAGGTTTAAGATTTTCAGAATTTCAATCTGATTTTCTTGGGATCCGTGAATTTGTCTTTAGGTTTTCTTTTCTCTTAACCCTAGACATATAAAAAGATCAGTTTAAGGGCCGTCAAAGAGTTCACAAGTTACACAAGCTTTAAGCAAACTCTGTTTAAGCAAATTGTGACTGGAGACGAAGTTCTTGCCCTAGTTTATCTCTTTCTCTTTAAGAAGTTGTTGTGTATGTGCACCGTAGGGTTTTGTGACCAAACATCTTCTTAATCTTCATCGTGTGGAGGAACTGAAAAACTTTGCAACCAACAACCTTCTTAGTTGGTGATTGAAGTCGCGAACTGGGATCCGCGCAATTGGTTAGTCACGTACTGGGAGTCATGCATCTAAAAGGGGAACTGTCACTACAGAACAAGTCCAATTGGGTATTGGGGTAAGGGTTCAACTGTAGGTTGGTAAGGTACTTGGATTCCTTTACTTGTAACCGCTTGTTGTGATAATAGTGGAGTTTTGGGAGTGGTGACCTGAAAATCACCCAGTGAGATTTTTGTCGTTAAGTTTTCCCCATTCGTAAACAAATCACCGTGTTATTTATTTTCTGCTGCATATTTAGTTTATTGGTGATTTGTTTGTGCTACCACACGTTTGCATGATAAATTGATTAATTAATAACTTGGCTAATTAATTAATTAATTTATATCACAAAGGGTCATTCAATTTGTGGCCTATCAAGTGGTATCAAAGCAGGCACACTCTGATTAGGGTTTAATCTTTGCTGTGTTGATCTATTGACCCCTGTTTGTCATGGATAGAGGACAGTTATTAATCATACCTCATTTATTTGATGGCACTAACTATGCATACTGAAAAGTACGCATAAGAGCTTTCTTGCAGTCTTTAGATGAGAAAGTGTGGCAAGTTGTGGAGATAGGCTGGACTAAGCCTACAGAAGCGCCAGCCGACTGGGATGATGCCAAGATTAAGGCGGCAAACTTCAACAGCAAAGCATTGAATGCATTGTTCAGTGCGGTCACCAATGAGGAGTTCAAGAAAATATCCTCAACTGAAACTGCCAAGGAGGCTTGGACCATTCTCCAAACAACCTATGAGGGTACTAAGGCTGTCAAGGACTCAAAACTTCAGAGGCTCACTACAAACTTTGAAGAGATAAAGATGGAGGAGGATGAGTCTTTCGATGAGTTCTATGCCAAACTAAAGGACATAGTGAACTCAGCCTTCAATCTTAGGGAAACCATTCCTAAACCCAAGATTGTGAGGAAAGTGCTCAGATCTCTGCCCGAGAGATTTCATGCCAAGATTACGGCAATAGAGGAATAAAAGGATATTGACAAGATTCCTCTGACTGAGCTGGTTGGAAACTTGCAGACCTACGAGCTAGGGTCGACAAGAATAGGCAAGTCGAGTAAAAGGAAGAGTATGGCACTAAAGGCCAAGAGCAGTGAAACAGATGAATCTTCTGATAATGAAGATTCCAAGATGAAGTCCTACATTACCAGGCAGTTCAAGAAGTTTATGAAGAACGCCAATGGAAAGGGTTTTGACAAGGACCGCAAGTAATCCAGTTCTTCTCAGTTTAAAGGCCAAGACAAAGAGAAGAAGGATGCTAAGGAAGGTGGTCAGTACACTATTCTCTCAGGACCTAAGTGCTTTGGGTGTTTAGGCTTCGGTCACATGAAGCATGAGTGTCCTACATACCTCAAAAGCATTGAAAAGAGTAAGGCACTTGCTGTTACCTTGAGCGACACTGAGCCTGAGGATGATTCTGACAATGAAGATGACAGAATCTTAAATGCCTTCACGACCACTATCAATCCTACTGATGGGATTGTTGAAGATGTGGTTGAAGAAGAGGAATTGATGGAATCCAAATTTGAGAAGATGGATGATTAAGATGACATCCATACAGCTTATGAGAAAATGTACAAACTTTTTGAGAAGCATGAGAAACTGTATAGGCTAACCACCAAAAAGCTCAGTGATGTGGAACTTGACCGTGAGGAGCTTTCCACAAAGTTTGATGATGCTAATCAGACTATTGGGACGTTGAGATTTGAAAACAATTTCTTGGCTGAGAAGACCAAGAAGCTTGAAGTAGAGCTATGTCAAGTCAGAGCTCAACTGGAAAGGACTTCAAGCGCAAAGCTGGATGAGATGCTAAGCATTCAAAAATCTGCTTCAGATCGAACAGGTTTAGGGTATGGTTTTTCTTCCTCTAATACTACTTCTTCTAGTAATACTGCTTCTTCTAGTACTACTGTTTTTGTTCCTCCTGCTAATAATATTAAAATTGAGAACAATGAGATTAAAACTGAATTAACTAGTGAGAACATAGACAAGGGTAAATCTATCTTAGGAGCACCCCCTAAGCTTGAGAAGAAAGATGTTGAAAACCCTAGCACTAAGAAGGCTAACTCTCAAAAGCCTAAACAAAAGAAGCAGCATCTCTGTCATCATTGTGGAGCTGTCAGTCATACTCGACCAAATTGCTACAAGTGGCTTACCACTCAATAGAGCAACGGCATGATAGCATCTAGGAACCAGAATCAGCTTCAATCCTCTCTTGCTCCCCTTGGAGATCTTCTCAAAGCCCTCATGTTCCTTGCAAACTTGAACGGTTTTAATTCTTCCCCTTCACCGCTGGTTCAAGGGTTTTCTAGACGGAAAAGTTCTTCCAAGGTGTGGAAGGAAAAGGGCTCCAAGTGATTCGGTCACTTTTCTCTCTCTCTTCTTGTTTTTGTGTGTGCATTACTTAGGTGTTTTGATTTCATGTTTTGAGTCGGTCTAGTTTTTATACTTTGGTTGTTTAAGTTTGTTTTCAGTTTTGTTTATTTTGTTTTTGATATAAAAATAAATAAAAAAATTTGAAAAATAAAAAAAATACAAAAATAGTGTGTGTTTTGTGTACTTTAGTACTTGTGTACCTTGGATGGCCATTGAAACAAAGTCTTCTAAACTTTGTATCATTTGTAACTTAAATGAGCATCTCTATGCACAACTAAGCAAGTGAGCTTTGTGGCTCGTGTTTGTGATGAGTACGATTAAGTTGTCTCTTAAACTTAACACACATATCACTCTTTTTGACGGGAATGACTAAAAAATCCTGAGAGAAAGGCATAAATAACCATCTCACCACTGTTGCCCGCCAATCATAATAAGACACCTGTATGTTTCGGCATAGCAAAAGTGCAGTGTCAATGACATTTGTGTGCTTAGACATAGCAAAATTAGAATGTCAAATATCATTGGGTATTTATTTTCTCTTTCTAATATGCCCATGCATGATATGCTTAAAAGAAAAATATGCAAAGAAAAATCAAAAGCAAAAATATCAAAAATACTTTAAAAATGATTGCAAGCGTGTATTCTAGGAGATGTGGGAGTTATAGGATGTACCTCAAAGGTGATAGTCCCTATCAAGCAGTTATGATTGTGTGTGAGTTAAAGTAATTTTCTCATATCTCAAATCGTCATAACATGCATACACTCATGCAATCTTGCGATACTTTTCACACACAACACGCAATATTCTTTGCTATTCTTGATACATGTACAGGTACAATGTGATTTGGTCATCACGAGGTTTTACATGCATTAATGTATGCTTACTAAACTGTCTTAACTTGTTTTTGAAATATAAAATTGGTTAGACTTGTTTATTGTGTGTGTGTGTTTTTGAAGATCCATGTGCTTAAATTTTATTTGGGAGATGATTTTGAAAGCTTAATATGTTGATTGGATCGTTGGTTGAGTTGCATGTTGGATTGCATTCATGTCTGTTTTTTCGCATCTCGAAAAACTGCTTTTAAAAGCTGGCTCGACACCTCCTCGATAGCTAGCTATCTGTCGAGCTTCCTAAGCTTTTTCTTATCGCAATTTTGCCTGCACCTCGATACCTGGTGGATCGATCGAGATTGGGTCTATATCCTCGATAGCTTCTCAACACCTGGTGGATCGATCGAGCTTCTGTTCTTGATTCTGATGTGTTGTTCCTTGACACCTCAGCTGTCGACGAGCATTTTCTCAACACCTCCTCGACAGATCCCTCAATACCTCTCGATACCTGCATCTGTCAAGATTTACTGGCTGCTCTATATAAGGCTTCTGCGCGATCCAGAAATCATTTTCTTTAATCTCTCTCTCGATACTTCTCTGTTTTCTCTCCCAAAACACTCTTATCTCACTCCAAACTTGTTCCTTAAGGATTCTACAAGCTTTTACAAGCTTCTCTTTACTTGGTAAGCTTCTAATCCTTTCTCATTCATGCATTTCATGTTTTGAAACCTAGGTTTTGTGGTTTTTGAAAAATTTTGGGGTTTTTCAAAATTGATGAGCTTTCATTGAAATTTTGGGTTGGGTTTTCACTTAAATATGTTTAAAACCTCATACATTGCATCACATTAGCATAATAATGGTATTGCCATGCATTTAGATGTGTGCTATATGTTTGTGTACTGATAGGTTTGAATTGGGCTGAGCCCGTGATGCAATTTCTTTTGCATGTCACATGTTCATGCATTTCCCATGCATATGTACTTCATTTCAATATACTTGATATATTTGAAACTGCTTGGGACTTTTCTGATTGTCATTCTTTCTCTCCCTCTCTGTTAGTTTACGTTAGTTGTGTCTATGGCACCTAAGCGTAAATCCACTCCTGCACAGAACCCTCTTCGTTCTGTTGCTTCTTCTTCGTCTGATCCTACTCTATCTCATATCGATTCCGTGATGATGATGCCTTTAAGGCATTTTCGGAGAACTTTTCTAGACGAGGCATTCATTTAAAACGCCAAGTCATTTTGATGGACTTTGCCGAAATCGACCTTCCCTCTGTCATTCATAGTAAGGGATGAAAGTCACTGTGTGACGTCTCGGTCAATTGTCCTCTCGTGCTTATCCAGGAGTTCTACTCCAACATGCACGGGATTGATCGGTCAGTACCTCTTTTCTTCACTTACGTTCGAGGTACGCGCATTTCTTTCACACCACAGCTTGTTGCGGATATGCTTCGGGTCCCTAGGATAAAGTTTCTTGACTATCCTAGTTGTAAGCGTCTAAGGACTGTGTCTAGGGATGAGCTCATGTCTGCTTTCTGTGAGCGCCCTACTACTTGGGGTGAGCGTCTGTTTACACCATGTCGACCTTTTGCTAAAGGTCCTAGATTCATGAACATGGTGATGACTTTTGTTTTGCATCCCCTCTCTCACTATAACTCCATCACAGAGCCTCGTGCTCGATTTTTGTTGTCTCTTCTTGAGCATCTTACCATAGACTTTCCTTCTCATTTCATTCTGTTTATTATAGTTGTTCATCTAGATTCGGCGTCCCGTGATAAGCTCATCTTTCCTTCCGCTATCACGAGGATCTTACTCCATTTTTCCATTCCTTTTCCCTCTTCCGACCATTTTACCGTCATGTGTGCCATAGATTACGCTACCGTTAATCGTAGCGAGGCCCAGCTTCAGTCGTGGCAATCGGATTCAGCAACTCCTCCCTCCCGTTCAGCTCCATTCCGTTCTGCTCCATCCACATCTGCTCCTCCCTCTTCTTCAGGCGATGTGACTTTAGGAGACATCATGGCGCAGCTACAGCACATGGATGCTCGCCTAGATACACTCTCTACGGAGTTGTATCAGGTGAACGTTCGTGTCGGTCGTATTGCACGACGACAGGCGACGATGGGTGGTTTTGCTCCTGAGGCTACTCCTTCACTACCTTCTCCCGTGACTTCTGCTTCTCAGGATGGGAATGATGATGATGGTGATGATGATGATGCTTCTGATGATGTTGATGGAGATGCTAGCTCTACCGATGAAATGTCTACTTGACACTCTTACCCTTTGTCCTTCGTGACAAAAAGGGGGAGTAGTTTTGACATGAGAGTAGTCTATCTTAGGGGGAGAGTTAGTATAGGACCATTTTGTTAGGGGGAGTGTTGATACATTTTGAGGGATGTAGTGAGGATAGTATGTATCTTTTCTTTTTTTTCTTTTTAGATACATTACTCTTGTACATGAGGTCTTATGACCATTTATAGACATACATTGTACTTATCTCTCTCTTTATATTGATGTATATTTTTCTTTCACCTACCCCTTCATGTATTGTTTCTTTTCTCCCTTTATACACATGTTTCTTATACTTATATGCAATCTATTATTTATGTTTCACACAAAGATGCCTTAATGAGTTTTGTTTAAAGTGTTTCAGAAATACAGGTTGTCAAAATCTACTTGCCATAAACTCTCTTCTTGCAAAATTTTTCAAGAGTTTGTGTTAGGATAGATTTTATTGTATTCAACAAGTGAATATGAGTTGAGTGATTTATGACGTCTCTCATATGTTCATTTGTTTGTTGTGGTTTTGTCACGGATTGCCAAAAGGGGAGATTGTTAGGACATGTGTGTTTCACATGTTAAGAACATATGTCATGATTTTATGTAATTGGCTTATCCTTTGACAAAACGCACTTTACTTTTATTTGGGTAGATTTAGGATGTTTTTAAATACTTCAAGAAACCTTGTTTCAAGATCAAGTATTGAAGCCTTCAAGTCTGTTCAAGAAAACAAGTTCAGAGTGCAAAATCATTAAAACTCGACAACTGTCTCGACAGCTGCATCTATCGAGCTTAAGGAAGCTGTTCTACATTCGATGTGCTCGACATTTGCTCAACAGCTGCTCGACACCTGCTATTAGTCGAGGTTTAAGATTTTCAAATTTTCAATATGATTTTCTTGGGATCTGTGAATTTATCTTTGGGCTTTCTTTTCTCTTAATCCTAGACATATAAAATTATCAGTTTAAGGGTCATCAAAGAGTTCACAAGTTGCACAAGCTTTAAGCAAACTCTGTTCAAGCAAATTGTGACCGGAGACGAAGTTCTTGCCCTAGTTCATCTCTTTCTCTTGAAGAAGTTGCTATGTATGTGCACCGTAGGGTTTTGTGACCAAGCATCTTCTTAATCTTCATCGTGTGGATGAACTGAAGAACTTTGCAACCAACAACCTTCTTAGTTGGTGATTGAAGTTGCGTACTGGGATCCGCGTAATTGGTTAGTCATGTATTGGGAGTCATGCATTTGAAAGGGGAACTGTCACTACAGAATAAGTCCAATTGGGTATTGGGGTAAGGGTTCAACTGTAGGTTGGTAAGGTACTTGGATTCTTTTACTTGTAATCACTTGTTGTGATAATAGTGGAGTTTCGGGAGTGGTGACCTGAAAATCACCCGGTGGGGTTTTTGCCATTAGGTTTTCCCCATTCGTAAACAAATCACCGTGTTATTTATTTTCCGCTGCATATTTAGTTTATTGGTGATTTGTTTGTGCTACTACACGTTTACATGATAAATTGATTAATTAATAACTTGGCTAATTAATTAATTAATTTCTATCACAAGGGGTCATTCAGTTTGTGGCCTATCAGTTTCTGAACATTCTTGAATTATGATGAAATCAAAATGACTTTGAGGTTTGATTTGGGGTTTTTATTATTGATATATATTTCATTACCTCTTCATTATATTTTTGTTTCCTTAAAAGTAGTGGTATTTTACCTTCGCCTTTTGGCTCCCACTTATCCTACACCTCTCAAGTCATTTCACAAAGTCGGACCAGAGTCAAGCTCAACAGGGTCTTCTTTCCCTACTGATTCTGCCAAGCCCGTTACCTTGGCTATGGTTTCGCTGGATAGTAGACAAGGACAATAGGAATCTCGTTAATCCATTCATGCGCATCACTTTAGATGACGAGGCATTTGGCTATCTTAAAAGAGTCAAGGTTACTCATGTCATTTACCCCCACTTGGTTGAATTTCTTCACTTTGACATTCAGAACACTAGGCAAAAATCACATTGCGTAAGCATCTACAAGGACCATCGCAATGCTTTGTTTTAATTAAACAGTTGAATTCCCCTTCTCAGTACCAATTCTGAGTCAACTATTCGACGCCCAGGGAAGACCGCCGAGGCAGTCGTTCCCAGTCCATCCCCCAACCGGCACGCGACGACCCTCTCTCGCTGCGGGAGCAACTCGAATAGTCCGCCGACAGCTGACAGGTTCAAGACTGGGACACCCGTGCCCAACCTTCAGAGCCAATCCTTTTCCTGAGGTTACAGATCCATTTTGTCAACTTCCCTTGCCTACGTTGTTCCATTGACCAGAGGTTGTTCACCTTGGAGACTTGATACAGTTAGGAGTACAACCGGGCATGGGAGGCACTTGGTCCTCCGAATTTTCAAGGGCCACCGGGGGCACACTGGACACCACTCAACGTGCAGTGCTCTTCTAGCCGCTAGACCCTACCTCCGATTGAGCCGTTTCTAGGGTGGGCAGGCTGTTAAACAGAAAAAATAACTTTTCCTAAGGCCCCCACCAACATCTCTAGATCATTTTTGTAAAGTTATTTGAGTGCTCTTTCTTATAATAATAAGTTTTTCCTGTAGTTGTCGATAAAGGCTACAGCGTTCACAATCACAATGATTGAGGCATGAAATGCATTAGAATGAGTACCAAAATTAAAGGTAAGTTTTTACGAATTTTCCTCTTTATTTTTTTGAATCTTAATTTATACTTCTGTTAACAAATGGTTGATTTTGTATTTACATAATTTGAATTTTTACAATTGATTGGCTAATGAAATTTGAAAGCATTTGTTGAGGAGGAGGTTAATTTGGGCTATCTTGTAACACCCTAACCCATCCCAAGGATTTAGATGCATAACTTGTCTTATAAATAATCAGCACTAATATAATGGAACAGAGTGTAATTAAATATCCACAAATAAACTTCAACCCAAAAATCTCTCCTATGAAATCCATAAAATAAAAACTTTAACAATAAAATCTCCAAATAAAATCTTAAAGAGTTCCACAAATAACAAACTCACTATCCTAAGAAAATATACTAAAATGGTCCATCAATTAACATAGCTCCAAAAGAAGTCTTCAATCTATTGCTCCAATGATCTACCCCCAAAAGATATTCCATTACTCTAATCTAAAAGGGTGGAGAAAGGGGGGTGAGCTAGAAGCTCAGTAAGAGACTATATAACATGAGGTTGTCTTTCAAAACAAAACATTAGTATCATTGACAAAATATAGTCTTTACACAACATTTACAAATAGCTTTAACATATATAATATATTCTATAAAATTGTCAAGAATAAAACGTTTAACTATAACACTATAATCATTAAATAAAATAATAACCACTTTAGTTAGCCAAAATACACTAAATAGGTAAAACCAATATATATTAGTAATAAACAATTTTTCCACTTGTAAAGGTCAATAACAATAAAACAATAGTTTGATATGGAAAACAATAAACATTAGTCAGACAAAGACATAAGTTGCTAAACACTCGGTGGGTGATTCTCATGGGGAATAATAACACTAACTTCAAAGAGACAACACTAACTCCAAAGAATAAACAATAACACTGGCTCCGAAGAGCAAACGATAACACTGCACCACACCACGATAACACTACATCGACCGAAGACCAACACTTAAACTTGTGTTGGCAAAGGTTGCAAATTGTCTAGCTGATCGTTTGAAATCATTCTTAATTTATTTCAATATTGTCAATACCAATCATATATCGTATAACAAATACTTTCTCAAAAAGATAGTTTTGAATCATTCTTAACATATATGGTTTCAAGGTAACACTTAAGAAATAATAAAATTCAAGTATGCGTACAAAGCATTGATAATGGTATAAGTTTTTGAAAACTTCACTTTTGCAATTATGTATATATAAATATATTTTTACAAAAAATATATATAAATATACACGCCTTGAGAGACGTCATGTTTTGAAGTCCACTTACCGCTAGTTGCTAAACCAAGCTTCACTTCAATTGTCTGAATCAATGTCAACTAGAACCTAAATAAGGACAAGACGGCTTGATAAGAATGAATACACTAAGGCAGCAATGAAAATATAAATTTCACTCTTAAAATTTGTATATCACTACTCATTCTGAAACTACAGCTAATTTAGTACTTAATTGCTTTATCAAGTACTCCAAAAATCAGTACCTAGTGAACAATTCTAATGAGCCGAATATGTAGATCTCTATGTTATTTAAATCTCCCAATACAAGTTGGCTTCCAAATAATCATATGCTTGTAGATCATATCAACCCAAAATAAATATATAGCATCCATAAAATCTCTAACCGTAGGACTTAGTATTCTATAGCATGTATTGACAAAAATTTTGGAACTCGAAACCATGTTATAGATTACCAGGTTCATAAAGTCAGCACCACTAGTAATTAAGCTACGTAAACCCCAAATAACAAATCATCTAAAAGCTTAAGTCATGAGTTCGCATGGAAAAGTTCATGCAAGACTAATATACTACACTACCTTTATAGATTATCCTATAGATCTTTGTGAGAGAGGCATACTTGAACACACCGATGCAGTACAATTTTTTTTTTCTCTGTAATCTCATAGTCTCTCTCTCCGTCTTTTTTTTTTTTTTTTTTTTTTTTTTTTTTTTTTTTCAGCAAGGAACCCAAACTTACTTACACGTTAAAACTGATTCCACTTGGGCTGAGATTTAAAGCCCTCTAAAACTTGAATCTGAATAAACCACAAAATAACTATTCAAGTTATCCTTTTTCTTTAAAAAAAAAAAATCATAATATAAAAATAATATCACTTCCAAAATAAATTAAATAATTCATCAACTCTACTCTAGAAGCAATTAAATTAAATGTAAGTGAGACAGGTGTTACATATCTATTCAAAGTCCAGCAAGATTTGGTTTTTGAGATTAATTTATGATTAGTTTTAGTGTTATTTTACAAAAGAAACACAGTTGACCGAAATCTGGATAAATAATGAATGAAATAGAATAATAAAAAAATAAGATTTTTTTTTTTTTTTTTTTTTTTTGTAGTTATATGTAAGACTATAGATGTTGAACAATTATTACATTATGATGTGAGGGGGTGAATTCTATGCATTTTGAGTCTATGTCGTTATTCTGTTTTAGTTTAATGCAACCAAACATATGCATTGAGAATTGAAAAGAGTTTTAGTTTCAGTTGTTTTAAGCACTCAAATTTAGTTACTGCTTAGTAAATCTTTGTTTTTAAGGTATTGAATTTGGAAGGATATGTTATCTATCTTTATTATTTTCACTCAACTAGGGATAGAGTATAGTGGAAATGGCTGTTTTCCTAATTGTTGCAGAAAAAGCACAGCAATCATTCACTTTTTGTTGATGGGTTGGTTTGATACTCTTCAAACTTTGTATTGCATGCTGAAATTGGTAACATATGTGCGTATGTGTGTTTTGTTTGAAACATAATTTCTCAATTGGCTTTTGTTTAGATGGTTTCCCTCATCACATGTTTCATGTGGAGTAGCTTAGATGGTATAGCCTCACAATGTTCATATTTACTTTTGTATGGTAGACAATTTAGCTTCACTATACGCACTTTATCTTTGCATCTTATAAGTCTTCAAAGAGATGAATGACAATATCCCCTCTCTGATCTTGAAATATTGCTGGTATGTCTTAAGCTGAGTAGATATTAGTCAAATTACTTAATTCAGCAACCTACTTATTTTAAGAAAAGTGCTAATCAAATTTAAAAGTTCAACATATTAGGCCAAGAGCAGCAGCTTTTGTATTTAGATCTTTCATTCTGAGATTAGTGAGAAGCATTTTCAGTTAAAAAGGATGCTTGGATCTGCCACAAGCCAAAAAATATATTAATACATAAATAAAGAACTTCGTTTTCAAGATTACATATAATTTCATTTGTTGGGCTTAACATCTGAGAGCTTCTTGAAATTATTGCCAATCTTCACACACTAGCATGCATTTCTAGATCCTAATCAATTAAAGATCTTTGCATTACTTAACTTAACAATTATAACTTCACACACTATCCTCCATTTCTAGATTTTTAAATTCACCAATCTTACTTATTTTAAGACAAGTGCTAAGCAAGTTTAGAAGTTCTACATATTGGGCTAAGAGAAGCTTTCTATTTTGATTTTTCTGATTGTAACAATTGCCTCTGACATAACTAAACAAGTATATCTTATAACAAATTGATGACTTTTAATTGAATCTTCTTTGTTCATGGAGGTATTAAATAATGAACTTTGTTTGTTTGCATTCTAGACTTGAAGTTTGTTATGCCATTCTTTTCACTTAGGGATGTAATATTCTTACAACTTTCAGGATTTCATTCTTGCTCACCCAAACGTCAAGGCGCATATGTTGTTTGAGTATAAGATATATCACTGAAAGCATGTTGTACAACATATATTATTTGAGATTCTCAAGAGTAACTTTTTGATGGTTTTTGTAGGGGGTGTTTTTTCGTCGCCTATATGATGTTAGGGGAGTCAAAACCGAGACTCAACTTTAGACTTGGAATATGGCCCAAAGGCTATCAGGGAAGTGTAAAAGGCCGATTTTGCTCAAAGTTTAGGTTCCAACAAATATTATAATAAGACCCTAAAATACCTCCTGCAAAGATAAGCTAGCACAAAGGATGACTCACCACAATGAGTGCTTAAATAATAGTCCTGCAGTAAATAAGAAAAACGTTTAGCGGTAGATATTTGGAAAATTAATAAATGTTACTTTATTTAATAACTCTTATTAAATAAAAACTGATTATCTAATTGGGTTAGCCTTTTGAACTTTAGTTTGTGGCTTGAGATGGGACCAAAGGGGACAAATAAGACTCTAACTCCAATGGGCCTTGGGCTTATCTGTCAACTCTTGACAAATCCAAAGTTACCATTAATTATATTTAATACCACTATATAAATATAATTGCACTCTAGGCCTTATTAATAAATTATATCCCCACAGTCAATAATATCATTTGACCCCTCCATAAAATATCCATAGTGAACAAAGTCATAATTAACTGCCACTTTGTAAACAACTATTTTATCCTTGAGTACCAGATTTAATCTTTTAGTTATTCATATTTATTGAAATCCAATTTCAATAAATATAAACTTTAGTAACTCCTTACTAAAGTGGGCGCCGTGAATAATCAGTTCCCATTAAACTTATCTTAAGGAGATCGATATTTCTTGTCTCTATAAAAAGAGATTATGGATTCCATCTTGAGAATATGTGTTTCCTCAACACTACGTGTGGTTACCCAACATATTAAGGCTTTGACCGTCAATATTAGATCTCACTCCTAATATATCAAAGTAACCTATATTTCATGATCGGGGTTCACTATCCTCTCAAGATTAAGAGTCTATGAAATTAGAAGTCATGAGATTAATCATTCAGGTGACAGTTGTTGATTGAATAATTAATCTCACAGCGGTCCAGTTTAATATGTCTTAACACTTAAGACACATCAACACATTAACTAGAAGTCTTGACTTCCATATCAAGACAAACCATTTTAGTTGATGTGTTATAGTTTTCGCAGATAAAACGCCTATTTCATCACCGACTATGAACTACGTTTTGAGTTTATAAGAAACTTGTGATTTATATATTTTGTGACTAAATCACATACAATGCATCTCAAGGACTATGATAATGTTCTATTAGTTCATTTATAAATAGTCTCATATAATTAAACAATTTAATTATTTATGATATGCCAATAAATTGGATTTTAGGGCATAAACCCCAACAGAGGCAATATCAAGAAACATACATTTGAGTCTACCAAGAGGCATTATTAAAAAACATACATCCAAGCCTACCAAGAGGTGATAAAATCAAGATCATACATCTGAGCCTACCAAGAGGCGATATTAAGAAACATACATCCGAACCTACCAAGAGGCAATATCTATACATACATCCGAGCCTACCAAGAGGCAATATCAAAATACAGTCCAGGCCCACTATGGGCCAATACAATACATACATGTCTAAAGGCCTACAAAGAGGCAATGTCAAAACACAGTCTAAGCCCACTATGGGGCAATAAAATACATACATGTCTAGCCCACCATGAGGCAATGTCTAAAAGAGTACATAGAAATATAGATACTCACGCAAGGGCTACATCATCATAGAGATACAACAATAGTGGCTAAACCTAAGAAGAATCACCATCTCTGACAGAATCATCAGCAAAGCGTCGTCATCAGCACCCTCACCACTAGCTAGACCAGCAGAAGGACCGGTTCACCTAGCTGAAGAACTTGGGACCCATCCTAGAGCCTGAATGAAGCCTGCCCAGGTGCAAGGCCTCCCGCCCAATCTAAAACAAGAGCGAACCCCTATCCGCTAGTAGGACCTAAAGGAACTGACATGTACTCAGTCTCATGTCTCTTAATGGGAGGATCCCTGCCTGGAATGAGGGGTGCCGAAGGTAGAGACATCCCCTATCCCCTCATCTCGCCGAAAGGGACCCTCAATTATAAGCCCCTATAACAGACACCACTCTTATGGCTCCCAACAGCCTTCAAGTCAGCACTGACCGGTTGTTGCCCAGCAGGCAACTACCGACGAAGTAGAAAAAGAACCGCTTGAGATCGACATCATTCTGCTCCATCCTCCAAGGAATGTTCATTTGCAACCACTGCATGTGGATCCATGGCTTATTAGTAGGCCCAAAATACCCTTTAGTCATCTTGGTAAGGGGGTACGGAATGTCCAAAAGCTCGCTCACCGCTGCGAAGCTCACAAACTCAGTCGAGATCCCCTCCAAATCTATGGCTTAAGATGGTCATCTAGTCAAGGGGAAGGACTGCATACTCCCCGTAGCTTAAGTGAAAAGTGCCCATCTTAGCATGAAACCGTTGCACAAGGCCTTAGCCAATCCATGCCTTATGGAACAAGGCAGAATGCAAAGAAAAGCCTTAAATCCCTACTCCATTAGGAAGGTGCGATAGCGCACATAAGTAGATGCGTGAAACAAGTAGAGGGAAAACGAAGACCAAGCCCCTCGGCCACAAAACCTTTCAGCACCCTGTGCTCAAAATCAATGAAGAGCTATTCGTCAACACACATAATATATATATATATATATATACACACCAAATTGACAAGCTGAAGCAAAGAAAAGAGCATACCTAACCCTTCTACGCTAGAGCGGAAGGCTACCTCTTTAAATCATGCTACAAATGGGTGTCCTCAATGCTGTCATCAATCTCTCCAGTATAGGCCTCTAATCCAGCCTGGCAAGGTGGAAAGCGCATTCAACTGCTCCTACGCCTAGGAGCACTAGGGCCTTGCCCAGCTATATCATCAACCACTAAGTCGGCATCTACATCAAACATGAGCTCGTCGCCCTCGGGGCCTCCTCCTTCCTCGGTCCAAAGGAGTTATGAAAAACCACCTTCTGAACCAATGCGAGACTGAGATAAGGCACTGGGTGTCTCCACCGAACATTATCTCCTAGTGCGATGTGCTATGTGTATGCCCTTAAGGGTTGCGGTGTCATCACCACCTCGATCAAAGCGCCTCTAGAGAGTTCGCGCAACCTGCTCACTAATGGAAACGATGTCATCATCGCTACTAGATGAGTTTGCTCGGGATGGAACAATGGCGAGAGCCTTCCCATGATCTTCGCTAGATCTCGCCTGCCGAGACGTAACCTGCAAAAGCAAATCCAGATTGATTAGTAAGCCCAAAACAAATGGCAATGCAAATAAACAGGTAAGTACGTCTAACCCTACTGCCTAACATATATCATGCATGTACATACCAAAATGTGATGTTTACTCAAAATATCAAGGTTTTCAAAATGCCTCTCTCTTAGGATTTATATTTGGTAGCGGTCATTTAATCCAATCCCTTTTGCCTCAAAATTATTCAACTTTTCAAAATACATCTCTCTTAGGATTTATATTCGACGACGGTCATTTAATCCTATCTCTTTTGCCTCAAAAGTATTCAAGTTTTTAAAATACCTCTCTCTTAGGATTTATATTCACTGGTGGTCATTTAATCCTATCTCTCTTACCTTAAAAGTATTCAAGGTTTTCAAAATACCCTATTGGGATTTAGATTCGGCAGCGACCATTTAATCCTATCTCTTTTGCCTCAAAAGTATTCAAAGTTTTCAAAATACCCTTTTGGGATTTAGATTCGACAACAACTGTTTAATCCTATCTCTTTTGCCTCAAAAGTATCCAAGTTTTCAAAATACCGTTCTTAGGATTCAAATTCGGCAACAACCGTTTAGTCCTATGCATCCTCTGCATTCTTTGAGATTCAGATTCAGCAATGACCGTTTAGTCTCATCAAGATTCAAATTCGGTAGTGACCGTTTAGTCCTAAGCATCCTTTACCCTCTTTGAGATTCAGATTCGGTAACGACCATTTAGTCTCATCAAGATTCAAATTTGGCAATGACCGTTTAGTCCTAGTCTTCCTATGCCTTCATCAAGATTTAGATTTGGCAACGACCCTTTAGTCTTATGCATCTTATGCTTTTCTTCAAGATTCAGATTTAGCAACGACCGTTTAGTCCTAGGCATCCTATGCCTTCTTCATGATTCAAATTCGGCAACGACCTTTTAGTCTTATCAGGATTCAGATTCGGCAATGATCGTTTAGTCTCATCGAGATTCAAATTCGACAGTGAATGTTTAGTCTTATGCATCCTATGCCTTCTTCGAGATTTAGATTCGGCAACGACCATTTAGTCTCATCAGGATTTAGATTCAACAATGACCTTTTAGTCCTAGGTATCCTATGCCTTCTTCAAGATTCAAAGTCGGCAACAACTGTTTAGTCTCATCAGGATTCAGATTCAACAACGACCATTTAGTCCTAGGCATCCTATGCCTTCTTTGAGATTCCAATTCAGCAACGACCGTTTAGTCTCATTAGGATTCAAATTTGGCAACGACCATTTAGTCCTAGGCATCCTATGCCTTCTTCGAGATTCCAATTCAGCAACGACCGTTTAGTCTCATCAGGATTCAAATTTGGCAACGACCATTTAGTCTTAGGCATCCTATGCCTTCTTCGAGATTCAGATTTGGCAACGACCATTTTGTCTCATCGGGATTCAGATTTGGCAACGACCATTTAATCCTAGGCATCCTACTCCTTCTTCAAGATTTAGATTTCGCAGTGACAGTTTAGTCTCATCAGGGTTTAGATTCAACAACAACCGTTTTGTCCTATGCATCCTATGCACTCTTAGAGATTCAGATTTGGCGGCGACCGTTTAGTCTTATTGGGGTTCAGATTCGGCAGTGGCCATTTAGTCCTATGCATCCTATGCACTCTTCGAGATTCAGATTTAGCAGTGATCATTTAGTCTCATCAAGATTCAGATTTGGCAGCGACCGTTTAATCCTATGTTTTCCAAAAATACCCTCACTCAAAATTACATTGTTCTCACGTTTTCAATCTCATAAAATTTTCCATTTTTATCATGCATAGTTTCTCATATCTACCTAGTTTTTCTCTTAGTTTTCATAGTGTTTCATGTGTTTTCATAGCATCCAACATATGCAAGTTCGCTTATGCTACTTAAACATGTGAACGGATATATTTTCCAACATCATTATGGCATAAATAAATAATAATAAAAAAAGCATATATGCAAAAATACCAAATATAAAATAAATGCTAGCATGTTTTCCTAGTTGCATTGCTAATAACATATTTGTAGAAAAAAAATAAAGAGTAAGAGAGAATAAACACTGACCTCAAGTGTAGAACATAAGACTGAAGCTGTGAACTAAAGCTAAAAGTTGGACTTGCTAGATTGCTACTTGCTCCAGAAAACTTTTTAGAACTGAGAATTTAGAGAAATGAGTTGGAAATGGCCAAAATGGAGCTTTGGGGGCCATTTATAGGCCACCATACAGCTTAGGCCGCTCGGCACACCTTTAGTGGCCGTCGGGTCTGCTTGGCGCACCATAGGTGGCCACCGGTCAATGTTGACTGAGTTAATGTTCACCGATTGACCGTTGACCCAAAAAAAAAAAAAATAGAGTTTTTGCATCAAAGGTCGCGTAAACATTTAGATTGACGTGGCGCAACCCATCCGGGCATCAGAGCACTCAAAGTGCCACTTTAGGATAAAATGACCAAAATGCCCTTGGTCAACCCTAGGTTGATCGAAAGACAAAATTGGTCAAAATCATCTCAAAAAAACATTTTTCATGTTTCTACATCAAACCTGAGGTACTCGGTGATTTTCGTCAACTTTGACCAAGTTTAACGCGAGCTTGACCCCCAAGGGCCCCAAAAACCCTAATTTTGATCTGATCGTTGGTACGAGTTGAAACTAGAATCATTGTGAATATTATTGAATTCCCTTTCCAACGACTATTTGTGGGTCGAAATCGAAGTCAAAACAGTTGAGATATCTTGAAAACTATGCAAGGTGTATTAGCTCACTTCCCAAGGCCATAACTTTTGATCCAACCGTTGGATTTCAAAGTTCTTTGGCTTTCTAGAAACTGCACATCCAGACCTTTCTAGGGACACTACGATCAACCTAATCTAAGGCCCGGAAGGCCTCCATCAAGCCGTTACAAGGAGGCAACCACTAAATGGCCGTTGGAGCTTAGCTAGCGGCCAAGAGTCACAAAATCGTTATAAATACCCCTAGACCCCCTCAAATCAAAAAAAAAAGAAAAATTGGGCATTTTGGAGCTGAGGTTTGGGCAGATTCTCTCTCCTTTATCTACATTTCTCTTCCAAAAACACAAAAAAACCTTTGATTCCTCTCTTTTCTCAAAATCAAGAAGTTGTGTTCTTACACTCTTTTTCCTTTTATTGGTCTTAGGACTTTGGATTTGAGGTTTAAAGGGTGTAGATGTAGCTTTTTAGGTATAATCTACACCCTTTGCTTTATCTTTGTCTATAATAAGCTTTATTGCTTTTCCTAGCTTGTTTATTGCTTTATCTTGCTTCCTACCATGTTCTATAGCTTTCCTAACATGTCTCCTTGCTTTTTACCATGTTTTAATGCTTTAATTTCTTGGGCTAGGATATGCCTAAATTTTGTGCTTATGCTTAGATCCATGTGCCTAGATGCCTTTAAGCATGCTTATGTTTAGATCCATGTGTTTATATGGCTTTTTGCCATGTTCTTGCTTAGATCTCCTTGATTGTGTATTCTTTGCCATGCTTATTGTCAGATTTGTATTTTTGTGTGCTCCTTGCCATCTTCATGTGTCTAGATCTACATGTTGGTTGCTATGCCATGTGCTTCTAAAGCCTTTCTATCTCTTGTTATCCCATTTTTCTTATGTTTTGGCCCTTTTGGTAGGATGTAGATCTAGATCTTGTGGTCTTGGTCTACATCCATGCACCTAGGCTTATATCAAAGGGTTTGGATCATTTCTTTTATGCATATCTATGATTACTTGCTTGCTTCTATGCCTTATCTCCATGTTTGCCTGTCTAGATCTAGGCTTTGCCATGGTTTGTGCCCCCAGTGGGTTTGTGCATGCCAGCCTTTAAGGCCACTTGCTAGTGTGGTTGCATCTGTCCCTCTTGTGGATTGTTTAGATGCTACCATTTATGAGATACACCTCCTTGGTGTTGGTGTGCTTGATACACACCTTTCTTCGCTCCATGCGATGTTGTCATGCTTACCGCTTTGTGCCACCTGTGGGCATAAGCAGTTTTTTGGAGTCGCCACCTAGTTTTTGCAATGGTTTAGAAACCATATATATAGTGTTCTCTCGAGGAAGGACCTTTGATCTTACTACTAGAGATATGGGTTCGGAGTTTAGATACATTCTTGGGAAAGTGTTAGGCACCCAAGATTGCCCCACCCTAAGGTTGGCCTCCAATCATTGTGTCTTACGTCTTAACCTTATTTAAAACATGTTCAACACTTGTATCTATACTCACACACACACACACACACACACACGCACTAGGATACATCTAAGCATACAACATGACATCATTATCCCAAAACACATACCTATCTATAAAGCAAAAGGAAGCCAAATCACACACATATACAAACCTTAGCATTCATCTAGCATGTGAAAACCCTATCATACACCTAAAACAAGGCAACAACTTAATCATGGTAGCAAGGTATCATGGCAATCATAAAATTATATAAAGCATACAATTGGGATCAAAAGACATAAAACAAACATTCAAATAATATACATTATCAATTGCATGTTCATACTAATGCATGACTTATCTTTACTTACCTTTCAACAACACAGCACCTATGGCATCATGTATGGACATGTGAATGCATGTTTATGGCATCAAGACGAAAGAAAACCCTAATCTAGCATATTAGGGATAAACAACAGATAAAGCATGTGAAACAGAGACTCAGATATGTGTACACATATGAAAAGGGTTCAAATAGGGGCAAGATATGTGAAACAAACAAACCAAACAAAACAAAAATCTAAATTAGGGTTTCTGGGCAAATGCTTGTATATGCAGACAGAGGCCTATGTATGTAGAATTTAACATGTGTACGCATGGGATTGTTCAAAAACCCTAACCCAGAAACACGAAATAGAAAAACAAAGCAGAAACAAAAACCCTAATTCTAACAACCAAACATGCTTTGAACATAAAAAGAACTATAAAACTAACCTAAACAAACATGCGTAAATATAAACTAAGCAATAAAACAGGCTAAAATAAAGATTAAAGTTAAAAGAGAAAAAGGAAGGGTATAAGGGATACCTTAAACAAAAAGCTCTTCAAGCTTGATTTTTTATCGTTCCCCTTAGTCAAATCTTTCATAATTCAATAAAACAGCGATTAAAAACTTTAAACTCAAAGGATTAGGGCCAGAAAAGGCCTTAATTAGATAAAAATGACTTGAGGGTGTTTTGTAAAAAAACTCCCTTTTGATTCATTAATTTCTAGTGAATCTTAGGTTTTTTCTTAGGATTTTTTTGTGTGTTTTGAAAATATACCATGTAAGGCTTTATATAGTAGAAAAAATGGGGTTTGGAACGGCTCCCAAACGATGTGGGATTCATTCCAAACCTCAGCCATTATTGCAAAAAACTTGCCTTTTTTATACTTCTGAAACCCTAGCTGTGTGTGCAGGAGTATGCCTGAGTACGCAGGCTACTGCCCACATATGTGGGCCGAGTGCCACTTTGGTCATTTATATACAAAAATAAATTTTTGTGCATTTAAAAAGTTATATTTTTCATGTTAATATTCCTCAAGTCAATTTGATATCTGATTGGGCTCTAAACTGGCCTTGTGCCTTAGAGTTTGGGCATCATTGGGGAATGGGGGCTTGAGTCGTAAATGGTACAAAATGCGGTGCCTACAAATGCCCCTTTTTTTATTCGTGAGCTTGACTAACGGAATAAAAAGAATAAAGGATAAAACATTTTGTTTTGACATATGGTTCGAGCCCAACTTGCGCACACGGCACACAATACGCATACATGGGGTAGGGTGCAACTCTGTAGAGCTGCGTGGGATTCGTATGTTTGAAGTCCCACCTTTGTTTCTTGAGAAAAGAGCAACAGCAAGTTCATTATCCTATGACTTGTTTTGCCACTTGCAAGCAAATGGCGAGTGATTCACTATCCTATAGTCATTAAAAAGAAAAAAAGAAAACAAACAAGGGTGCTCTTTGAGCTAACCCAACAAACAACAAAAGGATACAGTCTCTGTGGTGTCCATCTGGGGCTTTTGCCTCAAACTTCTCTGGGTGACTTGCTTCTCTTGTCTTCTTCTTTTCTTTCTCTACCTTTTTAGGTGAGGCTCTTTCCTTGGGTTGACCTTGGTCTCTTTTTGTCTATCACTATCTCTACCTCTTTCTATTGTGCCTACATGTTCAATTCCCAGATGATATGTGCACGATTAGTCTTGATTGTTGGATCCACTAGGGGTAGTGAAAACTCGCTGAGGAGTAGGTATGTATGGGGAAGAATCTTATGCCTCTTTCATGAATTACTTGGGGATGAGAAACTTGCTGAGAAGTAGTAGAAATGGACTTGCCGAGGAGTAGTGTAACTTTGTAGATGTGTGATCCACTGGGGAAGAATCTTATGCTTCCTTCATGGTATGCCGGGGGCTTTGAGGAAGAATTTTCTGCTTCCTCACTGGGGATACTTTAGTTGTACTTGGTTCATTGGGGAAAATATTTCTACTTCCTTACTGGGGATTGTTTAAATATGCTTAGGTCCATCAGGGAAAAATATTCTGCCTCCTCCATGGGGATGATGTTCTAGATATGCTTGATTCATGGGGAAGAATCTTCTGCTTCCTTATTGGGGATAGCATTCTTGTGTTTATGTGATCTGCTGGAAATGGTTTTAGGATGTATATGCTTTAATAAGGGAAGTGTTTACTGCTTCCTTTACTGCTCACTAGGGAGGCCTTGGTGACTTGGTGCCCAATTAGGGCAATCTTGAGATGTTTTTCTTTTATTGTTCATGACTAAACTACACGTAGTTTAGTGGTAAGGCCTAAACTACATGTAGTTTAGCCATCAGGTGTGTTCCCACCTTTTCATTTTTCCAAATGGTTACTAACTGATTCTTTTTCTTCTTCATTCTCTTCATCTCCATCGTCTCTTCACATTCCTCATAACTCTTTTTTTCTCTCTCTATAAAAACTTCCCTCTTCTCTCTTTTCCTCACACCATCTGATCCTCTCATTCTCTCAAACTCCTTCATTTTCTCATTTTCTCTCTAAACTCTCTTCATCTCCTCCAATAGCACCCAAGGCTAGGAAGTCTTCCTATGTACTTTTCTTTGATGCATTTCTCCTCACCTGCTGGAGTGGGCAATGAGATTGATAGGGCCTCCTCCACTGACATACCGACTAGAAAATCACATTCCCATGGCTGAATTTGTAAGTTTTTTCAAGCTTTTCTCATTTTCTAGTTTCTCTTTGATCTTCCGCTTTAATGTGATTTTGTCCATGTTGTAAATGCTTCGTTTTGTTGTGGGATGAGTTTAGATGAAAACTTGACATATTAGGAGGGGTAGGAACATGTTTAGGAATGATTTTGGGTGATATATGCTGGAAAATGTCGATGGAGTCTTCCTGTTTGTGCTTCTACGTGCATGGGCTCAAGCCTACGTATACAGCTTGGACTTATGCATATGCAGCTTTGTTCTTACGTATGCAGGTCTATTCTTGAGGCTCTGCGTACATGGGGATGGGCCTGCGTACACGGGGTCCTATCTACGTACGTGGGCTTTGACCCGCATACATGAGGTGCTTAGCAGAGGCCTTACTCTGCCCATTTTCACTTTTCTTTCAACGATATCACTTCTATATGCAATCCTAACACCCCTTTTTGTCATTTTTGCATCTGAACATCTTGCATCCTCCTTTTTATCTTTATTCTTGCATCAAAAACATCATTTTTCATCGTTTTCGCTTGAATCAAGAATCTAATGTCATCTTCTTCTCTTGCAATCCTCATCCCCTTATGCTAGTAGGGGAAGCACCAATAAGATGGTGGAGTGGTACAACCTTCTCATTCCTGAGACTAGGGCTTATATCATTAGCCTTCTTCCGGAAAGGCCTGCAAGTGCTACCTTGGTGCAATGCCTCATCGAGAGGTGGTGGGATACTACTCACACCTTTCATATTACTGAGCAGGAGATGACGGTGACTCCCTACAACTTCTACCGCATGACCAACCTTAGCTTCGAAGGGGCCATCATTAGTTTGGACGGCGTGTCGGACATCCAACTAGGACTTGACATGTTAGGAAGGAAGTACTCCATCAAGACCATCTACTACTTCGACTTGGTGTTGGATTACATGCTTCTCCCACAAAGGACTATAGAGGAGCGCATCTGTATGGCTAGGGCCTTCCTTTTACCCTTGTTGGGAGCTTATCTCTTCGATAATGGTGGGCAAACGATGTCCTTAAGGTGGTTGACCCTCTTTCGGGACTTTGCTGAGGCATGGAGGGCCAACTGGGGGCAGGCATGTCTTGCCTATCTTTACTCTACCCTCGACACTCATAGCCAGGGCACCCTACAGCAATTTATGGGGCATTGGAAACTCCTCGAGGTTAGTTTTCTTTCCATTTCTTGTATTTCCATTTGTAGCTTATAGTTTTGCAAACTGTATCATCATACAAACTGTCATCTTACAAACTGCCATCTTGCAAACTGTAATCTTGCATCTAACCTGCGACTTTTGCTTCCTTTTGCAGTGGTGGATTGTTAGGTATGGCCTCATAACTCCGACCACCGATCTAAGTTTAAGGGAATTCCCTTGAGTGAGGGCCCACCTTGTTGGGTTAACTTCGGATAAGGTAAGTTTAAGAGTTCCAATTTTCATGTTTCTTCATGTATTTCGCTTAGGATACTCTTCTTCTAACCTTGTATCTTTATAGGTCAACTGGACTCTATGGGCCGACCAGCCCCTTCTTGCTTCTCTGGACTTGGAAGCTGCAGCCATCGTTGCTTCAAAGATTACCCAACCCTTTGAAGAAGCGGGTTTGAGGGCACTCTACTTGGCGGAGAGGGTGCGGTGTCAACTGGTAGGTAGAGATGACCCACAGATTCCGATGGATCCTTCGGAGTTCGTGCTTGCCCCACACTCCATGACCGATGCCAAGTACAACTCATGGAGGAGTGATGTTCCCTACATCGGGCAGCTCCTTGAGGGTTTGGACTATGAGGAATTCAACATCACCTACCTCATGGCTTCCCTTACTACTTAGGTATATGCTCAATCCCTTCTTCTTCTTTTCCTTTTCCTTTGCCTTATTTGTCATGGCTTCTAATGGTGGAAAACTTGTAGTAGCAGGAGCCTGCTGCCGTTGAGCTAATTGATCCTCCACATCTCCCTTAGACAGTTTATGCTTACAGCCCTGATGGCTTTGCTCGGGAGCGCGTCGTGCCCCATAATCCCAATGTTATAGGCTACCCTTTTCCTCCAAAAACTCAGGCGGTGAGTTCCTCTTTCCATTTTTTTTTTTGCTGTCTCTCTTTTTTTCGGTCACTAATCCTTCTTTCTTAGAACTACAACCCACCATCCAAGAGCATGAGGAGTTGGTATGGTTGGCTAGGAATCTCAAGCTGAAGGTGACCAACTATTCAAGGAACTTATATGGTCTTAGAGAGGCGGCCTACTCGGGTAGTGGTGGTGATAATGAAGATGATAATGGTGATGGTGGTGGTGGTGGTGGTGGTGATAAGGAGGATTTGGAGGCGACTCCTAGCTATCAATGAAGGAAGAGGCGACACCATTGATTTCTTGCAGTCAAGAAATATAAGCATACAACACACATTTTTCTTTTTTGTTGCTTTTACTTTTTTATTTCCTTCAGCAAATATTTGAATTCAGTTTGAGACAAAGGGTTGTACTTAAGAACATCTTTTTACACTTACACTTTTAATTGGGACTAGTACTTAATTTACAAGATATATGGTTAATTGTATGTTTCTATACAACATTGCTTCTTTGATGCTTGAAATCTTGTACTTGAAATATGTCTTGAATGATCCTTTAGGTTGTAGGAACCCTAGGGATGCCTTGGAGTGAAAAAACCATGCTTAAAACAGGGGAGAATGAGCTTCTGCCAAGCGCTGTGCGTACGTGGGGATGGGCTTGCGTACGCAGGGTTGACCTTGCATACATGGGCCGCAAATTAGAGGAAACCCTACCTCTCTAATTAAGTATACAAGTAACCGTTTAGGTCCCCAAAACCTCACCAACGTATTTTCAACTCAAAGAGCACTTTTTTAAGGTCCCCCAATGGCAGAAAACTCTCCACTTGATGTCTCGGCTTGGATTAGGAGGCTCGGTTCCGATTTCAAGGATTCCATCGCCCCCTATGGTCTTTCTTGTGTCTTTCCATACCATCAAATAAGGGTGGATGAGCCTCTTCTTCGTGCTGCTGCCAACTATTAGGTCCCTACTTGGCATGTTTTTCCGCTTCAATAAAGTAGAACTATGCCCCACTATCAAAGAATTTTGTGCCATAATGGGTGAACCAGAGACTGACAATCTCATCTTCCTTACCATAGGTAGGGATTTCCCCTCCTTGCTGCATGTTATGTTGGGCGTCCCTCTTGCTACGGCAAATAGGTGCTGCGTCTTTAGCAAACTCAACCTTAACTTGGTACACTTTTCCGACTCGGCCCTTCCCGTGGGTGAAAGGCCACATTCATACTTCCTTCATGCCTTTTGCTTATGTGCTCTTGCAAGGTACTTCTTAGTCTAAAGGTCATATTGTGTGGACCTCCAAATGTGCATGGTGGTCTATGAGTTAAAGAGAGGTAACTCAGTGGGCTTGATCTTGGTGGAAACCCTCAATGGTTTAAATGCCTTTCATAGGAAGGAAGCAAGCTTCTTTGCAGGAAGTCCTCTTCCTTTTTAGGTATAATCCCTAACTTTTTCTTAGGTTCTCAACCTAATGGGATTCCTCTAATTTTGCATGGATTGCCTTTCGGTTTTCAACCCATCGAGGCACCTTATATCGTCTTTTATTATTATTACTTTTTTCACTTATGCTCTCTCTTCATTTTTTGCATTTTTCTCTTTTTTCTTTTTTATGCTTTCCGTTTTCTTTTTCTTTTTCTTTTTTTTCAAATATGGCTACAAGAGAGGCTTCAGTTGTTTCAACCTCCTACTGTACCCCCCAACACATACCTCCTTTGGCATTTTAGGGACCGTTGGCTTCATCATAATGACATGAGCTTTAAGGCATACGCGGAGCTTATGGGTCACATCAAGGAAACTGACATTCAATGGGTTATGGAGTGGTGGCACATTGCAAGGATGGTTCACAGTTTTTGGAAGGACTACTGTGTGCCTTTAGTTGGACTTTGTTGCTGCTCATACTACTCCACTTGTCGTATCTCAAGGAAATTTGGAGAATGTCAAGGAGCTCCTAATGATGAAGGTGCCTTCCACATTGAGGTGTTTACTAACAGGATCTTGGGTAGGTTTCGTGAGGCTTGGTCGCGCCATAGGGTGATTAGAAGCATTGCTCCTCCTTGATATATCTATCTCACTGCTAGGTACAAGCAATGGTTGGAAGATGACATGAAGTGGATTCTGAAGGATAAGAAAGCTTACATGAAGACTAGCAAGAAAGCAAAAAGGGTTGAGTGACCACCTTGATATGCCTCTTATTTTACTTTTTCGCACTTTGTGATTCTCATGTTTTTGTTTTTGAATTTAATAAAGGATTGGAATGTTCCAAATCCCCTATAAAAACAATCTTGTTACCTTCTAATTTAAGCAATAAGAGAATCACTTTTTTTATTATCTTTGCTTCGTCATCTCATTCCTTTATTTTTTATTTTTCCTTTTTCTTTTCTTTTTCCTTTGCCATGTAATTTTTGCCCATGACATCCCTTCAGGAATTTTCGCCATGCCTATGGTCTTTTCATCTAACTTTTGCCTAGACCGCCCTTTCGGGTTTTCAATCTAGTAGGGTTCTTTTGCCTTAATTTTTGCCTAGGCCGCCCTTTTGGGTTTTGCAACCTAGTAGGTTTTTTTTTTTCTTCTTTAAATGTTCTATTTCCAGAGTCTATCCATGTTAATTGGGTGAAGCATCTCTTCCCCATTCAAGTCTGTGATTCTCATAGCACCTCCAAACATGATCTTCTTAATAATAAAAGGCCTAGACCACCTTGGCTTCATCTTTCCTCTTGGATCAAAAGTCTTATCTCTAAGCACCTTTAGGACCAAGTCCCCTTCTTTAAGGTTTCTCAGTTTCGCTTTCTTGTTGAATGCTTTAACAATCCTTTTTTGGTACCCTTGTGCATGATATTGTGCCCTAACCCTCTTCTTATCTATCAAAGACAATTGTTCATATCTCGCCTTAGCCTAATCCTTTTCTAGGACTCTAGTTTCCACCAATACCTGCAAAGATTGTATCTCCACCTCAATAGGAAGCACCGCTTCACTACCAAAAACCAAAGAGTGAGGTGTTACCCCAGTCGATGCATGAATAGAAGTTTTATAACCCCATAAGGCAAACGGAAGCTTCTCAGCCCAATCTTTGTATGTCACTACCATCTTGGCTAGGATGTTCTTCACATTCTTATTAGCCACTTCTACGGGGCCTCATTAGCTTGTGATTGATATGGTGAAGACTTGTGATGCTCAATTCTATATTTTTCCATGATTCTTCGAACTTCATCCTCAAAGTGAGAACCGTTATTGAAGATAATCTCTTGGGGCACCCCGTACCGACATATGATGTTGTTTTCTAAGAACCAAGCCACATGCCTAGCCTTCAATATGGAGTAGGAGGCTGCCTCCACCCACTTGGTGAAATAGTCAATTGCCACCGGGATGTATTCATGCCCATTTAAAGCCTTGGGAGCTATCCTTTCGATCACATCTATGCCCCAAACCGAAAATTACCATGGATAAGTCATGCTATACAACTCACTAGGCAGTACATGGTTCAAGTTGGCGTGCATCTAACAATCATGGCAACTCTTCACTTAGTCCACACAAGCGGTCTCCATTGTATTCCAATAGTATCCTATCCTTAGGATTTTATTGGCTAACATTCTCCCCTTCATCTAGAGGCCGCAAATCCCTAGATGAACTTCTTCCGTTACCTTTTCAGCTTCTTCCTTCTTCAAGCAACAAAGGTGTATACCATCGTAGGACCTTTTATAGAGTTTTCCTCCATATAGGACGTATTGTATTGCCATCATCCTAATGGAACAACGTTCTCTCTTGTTGACACCATCCGGATATGCCCCTAGTTTCAAGAATTTCATGATGTCATAGTACCACGAAACTTCCTCTTCCTCTATGGTCATTACTGAAGCTTTGGTCTTCCCGTTGTGTATTTCCTCTTCCAAGGGTCATGTCCGTACTCCCTCAAGCATTTCAACCATGGAGGCTAGGATAGCCAAGACATTTGCAAATTGATTTTAAGCTCTAGGGATGATTGTGTACTTAATCCTGTCAAAGGTCTTGGTCAAGTTCTCCAAGTATTATTGATAAAGCTACAAGTGTTACTCCTTCACCTTCCATAACTTTTGTGCTTGGGCTATAACCAAAGTTAAATTTTCAAAGATTTCGGCCTCCTTTACCCTCAACTCTCGAAGAGCTTCCATTCTAACAATACAAGCCTCATATTCAGCCATGTTATTGGTTGCCTCAAAGTTCAACTTGATTGCCAAAGGTATGTGAGACCCCTTGGGAGTGATTAAGAGTATCCCTGTCCCATTCCCATATTGGTTTATGGCTCCGTCAAGGTACATCTTCCATGTCCCTGACTCAACATCCAAAATGTCCTTATCTGGAAAGTCTTCTTTACCATCTTCCCCCTCTATAGGATTCTCGATGCAAAAATTTGACACAACGCTCCTTTTAATAGTTTTCCTAGCTACATACTTCAAATCTAATTTTGCCAATAAGATCAACCATCTTGACAATTATCCACTCAAAGCGGGTTTCTCAAAGAGATACTTCAATGGGTCCATTCTTACTACCACCCATATTTGGAAATGTAAGATGATATGTCTCAACTTCTGTACAACCCAAACAAGTGCAAAGCATGACTTTTCTATGGGAGTGTACCTAGTCTTATAATCATGGAACCTCTTGCTCAATTAGTATATGGCCCTCTCATTCTTGTCATCGTCTTCTTATGCAAGCATACTTCCAACCGCATCCCCTATGATAGAGAGGTATAGGAGTAAGGATTTTCCATGTTGTGGAGGCACTAGGATAGGTGGGTGGAGGAGATATTCCTTGATAAGTTCAAAAGCTTTTTGGCACTCATCATTCCATGTATGTGATTCATTCTTCCTTAGGAGTTTGAAGATGGGCTTGCAAGTGGAGATGAGCTTGGCAATGAATCGACTAATTTATTGTAATCGACTCAAGAAGCCCCTTATCTTTTTCTCACTTCTGGGTAGAGGCATCTTCAATATGGCTTTGATCTTGGATGTTTTGACTTCTATCCCTCAATCACTCACTAGGAAGCCTAGCAATTTTCTGGTGGTTACTCCAAAGGTACACTTTTGTGGGTTCAATCTTAGTCTATACTCTTTAATCCTCTCGAAGAACTTCCTTAAGTCTATGGTGTGGCTTTCTCTATCCTTGTATTTCACTATCATATCTTCGACATACACCTCTACCTTATTATGAATCATATCATGTAACAAGGCTGTAGCCATACTTTAGTAGATTGCCCCAACATTCTTGAGGCCAAACGGCATCATCGTGTAACAATAGATTCTCCATTCAGTAGTGAAAGTGGTTTTAGTCATATCTTTGGGAACCATATTGATTTGGTTGTACCCTGAGAAACCGTCCATGAAAGATATCGAGGCACTTCCCGCCGTGTTATCCACCAAGACATCAAATTGAGGGAGAGGAAAGTCATCCTTAGGGTATGCCTTGTTCAAGTCCCTAAAATCCACACACATCCTCACCTTCCCATCCTTTTTTAGGTACGGGAACAACATTAGCTATCCATTCGGCTTGGTGTACTAGTTTGATGAACCCTACCTTTAATTGCTTAGTGACTTCCTCCTTGATTTTTAAGAGGCATTCAGTCCTCATTCTTCTTAACTTTTGTTTGACAGATACCATGTGATCATGAGTATCAATGTGATGTTGAGCTATCTCGAGGTCATTTCTAGGTATATCTTCATAGGACCATGCAAACACCTCTTGAAATTCTGTGAGGAGTTCTTAAAGATCTTTTCTTTCCTTTTCATTTAGACTTGAGTCAATTTTAATTAAGTGTGGATTCCCATTATTGCCCAAATTAATAGTTTTAAGAGTTGATTCCATAAGTTCAATTTTCTTTTCTAATTGTTTATTAATTTCATATTCAAATTCATTTGAATCATTTCAGTGTAGAATTTCAATGTTATGGGACACATCAAAATAAGCCAATTCAAAATTTATCTTATTGAAAATATTGAAAAGTACACTGGAACTTGCATTACAAAACTTTTTCCCCATTTTTTCAGAAAACTCAACCTAAGTCCAATTATTAATGGGCCTCACCATAGGCATGATGAATTCTGTCTTCTTTCTTCTTCAAGGCTTGTCACTCTTCTCCTCACCCTTCTTTAGCTCAGCGGACCAGTCCTCCCCTTTCAGAGTTTTCCATACGTGCATAGCTATGGTTATGTCATATAGATCCTCACCCTTATTAGGGAAATCTCTTCCTACCTCGTCAAAGAACCAGTCACCATCATCCTTACTCTAATAGCTAATCATTTCATCTTTTCCTTCTTCTTCTTCTTCATTTTGAGTCGGCACGAGGTATTGGTCATCGTCAGAAGAAGGGTCCATGTCACATTTAAGCATGAAGTGAACTGGGGTGACTTGAGTTGTTCCCACCTTCAAGGTCTATTCTAGCCAATCTTGATCTTCCCACGATCTTGTGTCTCCTGACTCAAAGAAGTCGTTGACATTAGCCCTCTTGAAAATCCATGGCCCAGGAGCACTCTTCAATTGTGGCATAAAGTTGGGTAGAAGTAGGCGGACCTTCCTTTCTGTCATCATGCGATTGATATCTTCTTGAGTCAGCTCGCTTTGTCCATGGTTAGCCTTGTCTTTTTCAACTTCCTCTTCTTCTATCTCAAAGATGTGGCTTATTATCTTCTTAAGAACTTCAACTTGTGCTTCCACACATTCAAGCATCTTTTGCATGAGGACCTTCTTACTTGAGGCATCCATCTTTCCCTCTTGAAGGGTTTTCCCTTTGAATGTCTCGCCTTCCATTGGACTTGGATTGACGTCTGAAAAGAAGTCCCATTTTCATTAAGTTCATGTCTCAATTAAAGGTTTAACTTTTTTAGATATCCTTAGAAATTTTTTAGGTTCATTTTAACGAAGGCCTAATTATAATATCACTCCCTTTCCTTTCATAGATTTTTGCCCCTTGTTTCATTGGGCTTTGGTCCATTTACAATAAAACTCTTATCTTACCCTCATGGGCTTTCATTAGAATGCACTTAGAAATTTTCAACCCTTTATCTCAAACATGGGCTTACAATGTATTCATCACCTTTAGGCTTTTCATTTTTATTCATTTATTTCATCATCATTTTTTTTTTTTGAAATAGCCCTTTAGCTAGAATATATTGTAGCCTTTCTCTCAAAGTCCATGAATTTCTCATCATTTTGGGCCTAGGCATACAACAAGGAGGCCCAAGATTAGGGAAGCTCATGTTGGCTTTGTAGAATTTTTGATGCTAAGTCCATAGCATACTTGTTACCTTAGGCCCAAAGTCCTCTTTTTCAAAAAAGGTTTTTTCCACTTGGGCCTATAATAGCAATCAGGTTATGGTCTTATGAACCTTTCAAGTTAAGATGTACCTTTGGATTTAGGGACAAACCTCTTATATATGAGAACTTCTTTTATCCCAAAATATCTTAAGGTATACCATAGCTTTAGGGTCATCCCTTTCATTTTTACACATTTTATTTGTTCCTTAGAATTAAGTGAACACATGATATATGGTTGAACAAATAAGCGATATAAAGGGTATCCTTTGTGATAGGGTCTAGGATTTCTCTAGTATGGGTAGGTTCCCTAAGGCTAAAGGGATAGATAAGTAGGTCATTCACAACTAGGTAGGCTATGATTCCAACCGAGGGCCTAAGTGGACCCCATATTAGATTGGTAGCAAACTTTTAACATACTCAAAGCCCATTATAGGCGATAACATCGATTATGAGTTGGTGGGATGAACTCCGGAAGATTTGGGCCCGAATGGAGCCTTCCATCCTTCTAATCATCACCAACCAAGGTTAAGGGACAAAAGAAACCAAGTGTTGTGTGTGCAAACAAGTATTGAAATAGTTTTTATCAAAGTTAAGAAATAAGACACATAGGAATTAAACTCACCATCCTCAGTGAAGTCACCACTGTGGGCACAAGGGGTTTTTTGGAGTTGCCACCTAGTTTTTACAATGGTCTAGGAACCATATATATATATATATATATATATATATATATAACGTCCTCTTGAGGAAGAACCTTTGATATTACTACCAGAGATATGGGTTCGGATTTTAGGTACGTTCTTGGGAAGGTATTAGGCACCCAAGACTGCCCAACCCTAAGGTTGGCCTCCCATCATTGTGTCTTATGTCTTAACCTTATTAAAGACATGTTCATCACTTGTATCTATACTCACACATACACTAGCATACATTTAAGCATACAACATAGCATCATTATCCCAAAATACATACTTATCTATAAAGCAAAAGGAAGCCAAACCACACATGTATACAAACCCTAGCACTCATCTAGCATGTGAAAACCCTATCATACATCAAAAAAAAGGCAGCAACTTAATCATGGTAGCAAGGTATCATGGCAATCACAAAATTATATAAAGCATACAATTGAGATTAAAAGAAATAAAATGAACATTCAAACAATATATATCATCAAATGCATGTTCATACCAATGCATGACTTACCTTTACTATCCCTTTCAACAACACAACACCTATAGCATCATGTATGGACATGTGAATGCATGTTTATGGCATTAAAAGGAAAGAAAACCCTAATCTAGCATACGAGGGATAAACAACAAATAAAGCATGTGAAACAGAGACTCAGATACATATACACATATGAAAAGGGTTTAAATAGAGGCAAGATATGTGAAAAAAACAAACCAATCAAAATAGAAATCCGAATTAGGGTTTCTGGGAAAATGCCTACGTACCCAAACAGAGGCCTGCGTACGCATGCTTATGACATGCATGTGTGGGATTGTTCAAAAACCCCTAACCTAGAAACACGAAACATAAAAATAGAACAAAAACAAAAACCCTAATTCTAACAACCAAACATGCTCAGAACATAAAAAGAACTGTAAAACTAACCTAAACAAATATGCATAAATATAAATTAAGCAATAAAACAGGCTAAAATAAAGATTAAAGGTAAAAGAGAAAAAGGATGGGTTTAGGGGATACATTAAACAAAAAGCTTTTCAAGCTTGATTTTTGACCGTTCCCTTCAGTCAAATATATCACAATTCAATAAAACAGTGATTAGAAATTGTAAACTCAAAGGATTGAGGCTGGAAAAGGTCTTAATAAGATAAAAATGAATTAAAGATATTTTGTGAAAAACTCCCTTTTGATTCACTATTTTCTAGAGAATCTTAGGTTTTCCCTTCGGATTTTCTGTGTGTTTTGAAAATGTACCATGTTAAGGCTTTATATGGTGGAAAAAATGGGGTTTGGAATGACTCCCAAGTGTGATCGTCCTAATTTGTGTCACCAAGTGACATCGGTTTCCCCATGTATGCATCACATATCAACGTGCATAATGCTTCGAGGGGATCCGGCTTGTCCTAACACAAGCATGTTGGCACACGTTGTATACATGAGTACGAAATCCTATCGATGCACCATAGTGCAACAAACGCAAACTCTGCCAGATTTTCGCCGTGAAAATGGGGCATCCCCCATTGTTGTATTTTCATGTCAAAAGCTTGGCGAGAATAGCATTTTATGTGTTATGACGCATTTGAGGTGAAGTGCTGCCGGATTTCCACCATGAAAATAAGGCAAAATGCAACCGAATTTTCACCATGGAAATTTGACAACGCTCCCAAACACACTTGGGAAGCATCAAACGAGACCACACCCTTTCCAAATCCAAACCTTAAAGCCCAATTCGCTTAAAGTCCCAAAAGCTAATGCCAATAGCTCGTTTTCAACTGCCAATGTGCGAAAATTATGATTTTATCAAAACAAAGAACTGTTTATGGACTGGCGTTGTGGGGTGCCTAACACCCTCCCCACACGTAACCAAACTTCCAAACTTAAGAATCAAGATTTTTTACCCATTCACATTATATTAAATAAAACGACCTTTTTCTTAGCCTAGGATTGGTAATAAAATCAAATAGAGTCAGGTGACCAATCACACCTAGAAAAACCCAATGACTGATGGCGACTTCACTTACACTTGGTAATTTACTTAAAATTGACTCATATTCCAGTCACACACCCGAGGTACGACACACCTCCATACCATTGCTCCACGGAAGTGCATGAGCGTCGCTACAATGGGTGGTCAAGCAGTTGCGAGGCGTTGACATATATCAATATAATTTCTAAGACTTCCATGCGACTATGAGATGATGAATCCTAAGTTAAAGATGTGTTTAATGCTTCCAATAAAGCATGTATAGTTAGATGTTTACCTCAGTAAAATATGAACTTGCTAGCTGCTCTAGTAGTACCACGTTATTCTATTCTTTTCAATGGAGAGAAATCCTAATTCAATCTAGGAAGACCAATCCCACTCCAATTAGTACTTTTAAATAAATTCAACTTTACATGTTAAATACATTTCCTACTTGGGCTGGAATTAACGTTTCTTATGAGGCTGGAATTTAAAACCCACTAAAACTTATCTCTTTAGCCTCCAAGAAGCCCAAAAAACTTAAATAAGCTTCCAAGACTTTAATTCCCAATTACACTTAAATTAAGGTTGTTTAGATAGACTAGAACTCTAAAGGATTCCAATAACACTTAAACTCCTAATCCAAATAGGTTTTAATCTCTTATCATTTCCCTCAACTGATAAGGAGACTAAAAGTTTAATATGAATAATCCACAAAATAACTCTCCATGTTACATCTTTTTTTTTTTTTTTTTTTTATTTGTAGATATCATAATATAAAATAATAACACCTTCAAAATAAATTAAATAATTCACCAATTTCACTTTAAAAGCAATTAAATTAAATTTAAGTGAGGCGGGTGTTACAAAAGTAAACCCTAATCTAGCATGTGAAGGACAAACAATAACAAAATATGGAGGTAGACACATATAAAGCATGAAAACAGGGCAAGACAGAAGCATATTGTACAAGTAGAATAGAGAAACAAAAGCAGAAAAGGTTTGGATTAGGGTTTTTGGGCAAGAGTATGCGTGCGCATACATAGGGCCTGCGTGCGCAGCCTAGTTGTATGCGTACGCATACTTCGAGTATGCGTGCACATCCTTAAAGCATACGTACACATACACGCCTCAAAACCCTAACCCAGAAACCAAGAACACAGCAGAACAGAAACTAAAATCTAGCAACCTAGCATGCTTAAAAACAGCAAGGGAATATAAACCTAAGCTAAACAAACATGTTATAACGTATATGAAAAACAAAACAAGGAAAAAAAGAAGATCAAAACAAAAAAGGAAAAAGAAAAGAGACTAGAACTTATACCTCAAAGCAACAAAGCTCTATAGCTTGATTTTGACCGTTCCCCTTAGTTAATCTATTCATAATCAAATAAAAGATAATTAATAAACTTGAAACTCGAAGATCAAGGCCAGAAAAGGCCTCAATCAGAAAAATATTGACTTGAGAGTGTTTTGTAAAAAACTCCCTCTTTGATTCACTATTTCTAGTGAATCTGATGTTTTCCCTAAGGATTTTGTGTGTTTTGAAAAAGCACCATGTATGGGTTTTTATAGCTGAAAAATTGGGGTTTGGAACGGCTCCTAGACGATGTGGGATTCATTTCAAAACCCAATTTTAATGTAGAAAAACTTGCCTTTCATAGTTTTTGAAACGCTAGCATGCGCATGCATGCCAGTGTATGCGTACGCATGCACGCGTACGTAGCTTTGGAACATGTGTGCACATACGCATGTATGTGTACGCATGCCCTAAGGTTTCCTGGCCTTAATTTTCCAAAATTGATATATTTAGTTCATGAAAAAGTTATATTTTTCCGAAAACACTTTCCTCAAGTCAATTTCAATCTAATAGAGTCCTAAACTAACCTTAGGCTTTAGAATTCCAACATCATTGGGGAATGGGGGCCCAAGTCGTAAGAAGTACAAAATGTAGTGTCTACAGATGCCTTGATACTATGTTTGGATGTTTTGGATATACTTGATGTTAATGCCTTGCCACCTTGTCTATGCTTCTGTTTGAGTGTAATAACATGCTTGTTTGGATCTGCCATAACGTTTCTACCCTTGGTTTATGTATGTTGCAATGCCATGATAGATGTATGTTAGGGTTTGGGATGAAATGTCATGTTGTTTGCTTAGATGTATGCTAGCGTGTGTTTAATTCTAGAATGCAGTATTAAATATGCCTTTAATAAGATTAAGACATAAAGCACAATGAGTAGAGGCCAACCCACAGGTTGGGTAGGGTAGGGTTAGGTGCCTAACACCTTCCTATCCCCATACCTAAACTCTAGACATGTGATCTGATAGTCAGTCCTTTCACAAAGGGCATTATACATTTGGTTCCTAGACCTAATTTAGGTGGCGACTCCATTTCTTTTCTCTACCCTGGTTTATTCAATCGAGGCGTACTCCCCCCGCTTGTGCCCACATAGGGGGAATGGGATTTGGAATGACTGGAGGTGCATTGTTGGTACTTGGGGAGTTTGAGTTAGTCCTAAGAAAGTTGGAACCTACAGATGCTGGGCTAGCCATCTCATTGACAATGGAAGATTCTTCTATGTAAAAGAAGGAAAGGGTATGGATGCAAAATAAATGAAGAATGAAGGAAGATTTCTTCCATTTAAATCACTAATTGGAGTCAAGTGAAAAGACGCGACATTTATGAAGATTAATGTTTGTCTGCCAAGTGTGGGAAACGAAGCGATGCCAAAACGGCTAGAAGCACCCGCGAGTGCCACGTGTCCGATCTTCGAACGTCATAAGGCATGATTACAAAGAGCATTGAAGTATGATATGATGTGACTGTTAATAACCTTGGTCATTAACGCCATTGATAGTCAGGGGGCTAATGTACATTACACCAGCCAAGGCATGTGTGAGTGCTGACATGGTTGGATCTGAACCCTACACATGGGCTAGCTGTAAGGGAGAAAAAGGGAACATTGGTTGAAGAAGAGGATCTTTGGCCCATGCCAACGGCGTGACCATCTTAGGGAAGGGTGAGAACGCACCAGGCATGAACACCTAGCACTAGCACAAAAAGGGAGATAGTGACCCCTATGGTTAGATGCTATAAAATACCTCGTATTGGCTGAGTTTGTGTTGAACCACTGTTGAGGACACGTGTATCACTTCTAGCATCCCTGATATCCCTTTCCTTGTCCATGGCTTGCTCCCCACGTCATAGCAGAGCCGCCCTCTATCCCACTACCCTAACATTGGCGTGTCTTCTCTCTCCTCCAGTTGTTACATAGCGCAATAGCTGTATTAGGATTTGAAATGGGGGAGTCACGGTTTGACACCTGTCCTTATGTACCTAGCAACATTCCTCATATTATAGGAGGACCATGTTGCTGAACAATTAAAGCAAGAACCTAGAAAGACAAAGAGAAATAGACAAAAAGTCTAGAGAGAAAAGAAAGGCTTTCTTTCAGAAGAACATGACTACTATGTAAAAACACTAACTTTCACATAATAGAGAACTCTTAGGAGTAAGGGACATTCTTCCCTTACTCACCCGTGGTTTTTCATCCCTTCCAAAGGGTTTTCCACGTATTTCTCATGTTTCCTTTACTTTCTCTATTTCACTTTTGCATTCTCTCTACATTAGAGTATTAAAGTTTTCATTTTTATTGTTCTTAAGCTTTTTCACTCAGATGCACTGTTAAACACATCACCCATTTCCTTACATAGTCTTGACAAATCTAACTTGCATGTATAGGCTGAAAAGGCACAAGTGAAAGAAGAGAGAGAAATAAGGCCCAACGGGCCAGCCTAGTAGAAAGTAGCAGTAGATAGATCCATGGGCCCAAGAAGAGGCAAAAAGTAGGGGCAAGCCCAATAAGCCCATGTCATTCTCCATAAAAGATGAGCACGGGCAAAAAGAGTGTAAGAGTAGAACAAGACAAAGAAGAGCAGCAATGGCAGAAACAACATAAGAAAGAAAGAAAGAAAACAAAAACAGAGGGTAGTGGAAGAACCACACCATGGCCGGAGCACCACCAACTTGCACCTAGCCAATGTAAGGGAGGTGGGCCCACAGTCAAGGGATTTGTAGAGGGTGTGGTTTGGTGCAGGGGCAAAAGGGCCTATTTTCGGTATCCTACCATAACCTCTTTTGGGAGATGTTTTGTTGGGATGACATCTTTACCCAAAAGGGGTGGTAGACGTTGGGGACCACTTGATGCATGCCAGAGAGGTAAGTAGAGAGAGAGACCTAAGGCCTTATTCATCCAAGAAAGGGAGAAAATCCTACAGCAAAACGAAATGGATTGAGATTTGTCGTGGAATGGGTAGTGGAAGAGAGAGAGGATACTGGGCATGCCTAGGTGTAGCAGTGGCCAAGCAACCAATAAGTTAGTAGGCAGCTCTGAAGAGATGTTCACAACAAACAAAAATGGTTGGTGAGCTGTAGGGGTAAAAGGGAAAAATCTCGTAGGGTGAGTGCAGTATAAATAAGAACAATGGCCATAAATAGAAGGGGAGAGCAACTGAGGCAAGAACAGTGAGAGCCGAAAGACAAATAATAGAGAAAAGAGAAGAGTTAAGTGAAAAGAAAATAGAGTAAACACAGCAGAAAGGCATGCATCAATAGGCTACTTTTTCCCTCCTTCTGACAACAAAACCCCTCTTCGAAATCCCAAAGCAGTGACAAGTAGCCATACAAGCCTATTCCTCAGAATGCACAACTTTGATGGCTTAGACCAGTAGCAAGGTTTTTCAAGTTGAGGTTTGGGTTCTTTTTGGTTTACTTCTTGTGGGAGGACTTATCACTTTACATTCTGCTGCATTATCTTTATATTATGATGTCTCATTTTATATATTGCCATATTGATTGTGTTAAACGTTGCCCTGAACACATTTCTCCGTTGTAACTTGTCTTTCTGCCATAAGGCATTTGCTTTAAATTTATGAATATGAATTGACATTCATGAATTGATACATACCCGTATTTGTTGATATCTGTTGTCTTTATTTTTGGGATGCTGGGTTTGTGCAAAAACTAGTCCTTTAGTAAGGATCTGCTAGAATAATGGGTCAGAGCTAACTCTCCGACCCATAGTAGAATAGGCCTTAGCCTAGCATAACGGACTTAGACCAATAGCACAAAAAGGCTCCCACAAAACCCAAACCCTAAGTTCTCTTTGTATAGTTTATGTTGGTTTGGTGTTATGCTCAATATTATTTGGTTATAAATTTGCTCTTATTTGTGGTGATGTTATTCTAATACTCAATTTAATAATAATAATAATACTAATACTAATACTAATAATAATAATAGTAGTAGTAGTAGTAGTAATTAAAATAAAAATTGTCCAACCCATAAGTCCAACCCGATCAAAGTGGGCTGGGTTAGGTACTTAGGTTGCATTGAATCTCTATGATGGATTGGGTTGGGTTGAATTTTTTTTAACCTGCAATAGTGGGTTGGGTTGAAAAAACCCCTCAATAAGACCCAACACGAGCCATGTACACTCCTAATTCTATTTCTTTCATTAGTCCTTGTTTCAAAATAGATTTATCTATTCTTGATTTCTTAGCTTATACTCTGACTTGACAAAACTTTGCCAAAAAGAGAGAAGAAGAAACCAATTCAAAGTTTTGTTATTACTTTTTTTTTTTTTGAGGAAAAAAGTTTTGTTATTTTTTAAATAATAAAGAGTAGCATTCCAGTACAAATATTGTAGAAGAGAAGAAGAATATTCGAACCAATTCAAATAAAGCAAATTGGTGTCAAAGATGTTGGTCCCCTCCACACAATTACACTTCCCTCACTATTGGTCTATCACATAGCTCCAACCGTTGATATCCATGTCCCACAAATCTCATTCCCACCTCACATATCATGATTATATATACTAGCCTCGTTATACAATGAGACTTTTTTTTTTTTTTTTTGAGCTTAGAATCTTAATTTTTCATTAATCCCAATTTTTGGATTATGACTCTTAGTAGTTATCTTAAATAAAGACTGGATGTAGATAAAGATAACATGGGAGACATGAGTTGAGATGTATTTAGTGGTTAGAGCATTCTCATTAAGAATGCTAAATATTTCAGCATTTACCACTCCAAAATCCTACTTTTTCAATTTTAACATACCATTTTACAATCCACCAACCATCAAACATTCTATTTTTTTTTACAACTTCATTTAAATAATATTATTTTTATTTTACCACTTTCTCTCTCTTTCCACCACTTTCTTCTCAACGGCTAGCCACTAACAGCCAACACCACCATAAACCATCAACATTCAACAGTAAACCTAGACCCATGGCCAACCCATTGCCACCACAATCAGCATCCATCCAAAAATCAACCCCATAGCCAAAAAAAAAAAAAAAAAAAAAAAAAAAAACAACAACAACAACAACAAAAACCAAACTAAACTAAACTTGAGAGAGAGAAGCCTCACCATGAGAGAGGAAGAGAGGAAGGCAGAGGATAGAGCGGCGAACAAAGCCCACAAACCCAAGACCCACGGTGGCCACAGCAAGCAAAACCCATCAAACCCAAGACCCACTCCTCAGCCACATCAACCCAACTCAGTCACCACCCACCCACCTCGTTCTCAACCTCAACCAAAACCCACCACCCCAATCTCAACCCGGTCAAAACCCACCACCCCAAATCTGTGCCAGGAATCATGATGAATAGTCTTTGAATTGTCGTGAACATTCGCGATTGCGAGGTGATAGCTAGCGAAGCAGTCCCATTTCAATGAAGAAGTGCCTCTTGGGTCCATGATTTGGAGGTAGATTGAGATGTACCCTGGCAAAGCTTGCGATTCTCCTTTTGGATACACGAGGAGCCTACAATCGTAGCCGCCAACCTCGAAGTACTTGCTCCATAGAACGCAAACCCACGAACCTAGACCCATGAACCCAGACCCACAAAATCGTTGGAGCACATTAGACCATGACCCACGACCATTGGCGGAGCACAATCATCAGCAGCGCACACTCATCGGTGAACCACATCGGCGAAGCAAAGAGAGAAGAAAGAAGTGGAGAGAGGAAAGAGAAAGATAGAAGAGAGAGAGCCTGAGGTGAATAAAAAATAATTTTTGTTTTACAATTGTAGCTACAGTGCGGTCTCAAATATGAGATTGCACTGTAGCTTGAATCTTAAAAATTTAAGATTTAGCTGGTTTGATAGAGTGGTGTTTTTATCTCAAAAATGCTAAAAAAAAGATTTTTAGCATTTGAGAGGTTTAATGTGAATGCTCTTACACATATAAATGCTTTATTTTAAAACAAATATAATTGCTTTAGAAAAAATGTTTCAATTTGAATTTATCTATTGTTAATGAGGTTACACAAGATTTTTGAAAATGAGTAAACTGCTAGGTTTAGTGTGTGTTACTTTTTAGGAAAAAAATGTATCAACAATGTGGGAGATATATATATATATATATATATATATATATATATATCTAAATATAGAGTTTGATTTTTAGAAAAAAAAATCTTGAATAGTTAAATTGATATTTCTCTGATAGATTTTTGTTTTTGAATCTTGTTGAATTACGATTTTAATTCTATTTCTTATTTTTTAGGAATAAGGACTATATAATTAGATTATGGATATTTTTATATATTTTTTGAAGTCATAACTAACTTTAAAAAAATATATATATTTTTAGAGATGAGATAAATACCATACTCTTTTTTCTTTTTCTTTTATTTATTTATTTATTTTTTTTTATAAATAAATGACAAAATTTAGTTACAAAATTGATTATAGCCTAAGGCTATAACCTTATTCAATAAAACTAGTCGCTAACCCGTGCAATGCACGGGAAAATCTTATAAAGTTTATACATTAAAACATTTTAATTTTACATGAACCATAATAGTTTTAATAATATTACAAAAATAAAATAAAAAGTGAAAACTCAAGCCAATTCAAGATGAACCACTACAATAGCAAAGGCAGTCCTACCTTTCATTCTTACAAGCCAATAGCAATTGCAAGAGCTATCATGAGGGCATTCCATTGGATAGTTTTGACCCAAGTATACTCCTCCTTTATTTTAATCCTATACATCAACAATTTGAAGTGAGTTTTCACTAAGTGGTATCAAGTAAAAATCACGTTTGCACAAAACTTAAACAAACATCAACAATTTTTCCAAGTTTTTTCTCACTTAATTTGATAAAATAGTTTTGAATTATCCATTCATCTTAATCAGAGTTTAACAAACTTAATTTGATAAAATAGTTTTCATATGAATAAAGCTTTATAAAGCTTGAGTATAGTTTCCTCTTATTTCCAAAAGTTTCCACATAATTCATCCAACAAAGTCTACAACTCTTCCCAGACCTTTTTTGGAAAAGCGAACGACTCTTCCCAGACCTCACCAAACCTAGAAGAAAAGAATGAAAGAAAACTTCAAATCAAATAATCATTCAGAGGAACAACTACAAACAACCATGAAAAATTTATGACTTGAGTTTTTATTCATTGAAATTGAACATTTACATGTTTCCTACCATAAGGCTTTGGATTTTGACTCCAATTCCAAATGCCATGTCGCTTAATGTAAAGTTGTAAACTGTCAGCTTCTCATCTTTTTTAAGAATCCATCACCTCTTCTCAAAGGCATTATCCTAGCACGCTGAGCCTTCACCATCCCTGTTAAACACTATCCCAAACAACTATATAAAGATGCTTGAATCCCAAACATACTAAATAAAAATCCAAAACTTATCCCTACACTTTCTTATTAACCAAACCAAAATTATTATTAAAACAAAAAATAAAAACATGCACATAATGATACAAAAAGAAAGAGACTGTTTATAAGAAAACTCAGATAATACCCAATTGTGATAATCAGAGTCCACTGGTAGCCCATGTAAAAAATACTTGTAGTCAATAACAATGCAATGCAATCTGCTACATAGATTAAGATCATTCACCCAAAGAAAAAAGAAAAATAAAAAAATGCGAAATGGGAAGGGACATAGATAATAAATTTGAACATCTTGATAAATCCTATGAAAATTTCAAAGTAATCTGACTTTCAAATGAAAATTTGCTAGAGCACATATCAAGGAATTTAGGATTTTGAACAATATTGAGTCAAGATCTATAACAATGCACAGAATAGTCTATAAGGTTTGTGTAGACAAATCATCAAATTAAAAAAAATATAATTTGGGTATCCCCAAATTCATCAAAAACACGAAGTTTAAACCACTATTTGCCTATTAGATTCAATAATCAATATATCAGCTTGGATCACAGTGAAGTCTCTCAAAATATGCTTCAAAAATAGATATGGAAGAACAAATAACACAGCTCTACCTTTTCAATTTGCTATTGCTGGAATTTGTAGACAGCTTCTAAACTTTATAGGTTCAGTCTTTCGCTGTGCATGGCAGAAAGCATAAAATAAAAGTTAGTAGTAGGAACGAATCTTAGCTTCCATGGTTATACCAAAATTCAAAATACAAACCTTACCATAACTAACAAATAAAAGTTGTAGATAAACAATGAAGCCAAGAAGGACATTGGAAAAGAAGCTAGGGTCTGCAACCAAACAAAGAATCAAACAAAACCCCTCAAAAATCTAGATGCTGCTCTTAAATAAGATTCTTATCAAAATTATTATAAAAAAAAAAAAGCATGATTCTTTGATAAAGTACAAATTCTACATATGCATAAAAATTAGATAAATAAGTAATAAAAACAATGGTAAACTTGAGATGAAATAATAATTAAACTAAACATAAAACATGCGCGGGTAAACAATTAGTTTTTATTTCTTTGAAATTGAACCAAAAAATAGAACCACACATATGTGAGGACAGTGAAAATGATGTCAAATATTATCATGATGAAGAACTTGGAAATTCATAACTACCTTAAATTTAAAGAACAATGATATTTATTTCACAACATTATATTGAATGATTAAAACCCTTAAAAATGAGTGAGGAAGATAGAAAGTTATGCAGATCAAGAACTGAGAGTAATTTGGTAGAATTGTAGAGTAATGCCTTCTTTCATATGCAAACATATCTCCAAAGTACAAAGCATCTAACGGAACCATAGAACATGAAAATATATTTTCTTCTCACTAACATACAAATAGCTTAATTAAATTTATGACTAATCAACAGCAGCATGGTGTGGAAATTGTTTACCAAAAAAAGGGGAATATCTAACGATCAAACATATGTATCTAATAATTCTAACCATAAAACAACTACAACATGAGAATCTTGTTCAAAGTATTTAAACAAGAACTAAATTTACAAAATGCCCTTTATATATATTTATAGTGATGGTGTGATGTCCCACCAACAGTGATAGGGCCTCACCTATTCCATAGATGCTCACTGTCCATGGAGGTCTTCCTAGAATTCCTGTTTTGCACTTCACTAAGCATCTTATTTGCATCTCTCTACCTTAAAAAGAAAACAGAATGAACTACATGAATAACATTCTCTAATGAGGGTTTCAATTACAAAAACTCATCAAGATTTGACAAAATTTAGTTACAAAATTGATTATAGCCTAAGGCTATAACTTTACTCAATAAAATGAACATTACTACATATTTTGGAAATCTAACCATTGAATTGCATGTTCTTTACGCTCTTAATACATATGTCAAATTTTGTGTCAATTGGATATTCTTTACTTTATAATCTATAAGCTTATATTTTTATGGACAATTTTAAAATACAAAAACTTGTAATTTAAACAATTTATTGATGACATATTTATTGATTTTTAATTTTCTATAAATTTTGTAAGCATGAAGAATATAGCAAGAAGATGTGATCTAATGGTGGATTTGTCAAAATTCATCTTCAATAAAAAGATATTGAGTAAGGTTGTATCCTAAAACTATAACTAATTTTGTAAGTAAACTTTGTCTTAAAATAAATATCATACTCCATTAATATATCAGTATTTATCTCCCCTCCCCATTATACCTACACTTACCAAGGTAGGTTTTTGTTTTTTTTTTTTGGTAGAGATTTATAGTGATGAATAAAATGTCAGTCTCACACAGAATTAATAATAAGAAAATTTTGCCATTGGCCTCAGTAGTCTATTGGCACCCAAGTACCCTTGTGTCCTGATGCTTGAGGGTTCTAGCCCCCGCAATCACCTAGCAAAAAAATAATAATAATAAGAAAATTTTATTCCAATTTTGTTTTTAGAAAAATTTAAAATTATAATAAAGTTCATATATGTAATAATAAATATAATTATTGCTACATTAACAACATATAATATATTCAAATATACTATTTTTTGAGAAAAATATTCAAATGCAATTATGATTTCAGATTTCTAATTGATAAAATTTATTGATTGCTAATTAAAGAAGACAACATAATATATAATATATATATGTGTTTAAATATTTAAAAATTATTAACAACAATTTATAATATTAGGAGTTATTTGGTACCAGTATTTAGATAACAATAACATTTTTGATACGTATTTTTATAATACTCAAATACATATTTTTACAACATTAAAAACTGAATAACAGAACTAGAAATCTCCCACCAAACATATACTATGGGACCTGATAACTGACGTATTTCTCAATCACACACAACTCACTGTACAAACACATACACCTGATTCTCAAAAAAAAAAAAAAAACACATACACCTTAAGAGGGCTCTCTCTTTGTCAAGCAAAGAAACGTTCAGGCACTTTCTTCTTCTCCTAAATTCTGTCTCTTTCTCTCTGTGTGCTGATAATGAATCATTCCCCCCCTCTCTCTCTAACAAACTGACACACATATATATATATATATATATATATTTGTTCTCTTTCTGATCGATTTTCTTTTGCTGTGAGCTTCACTACTTCAAAGGGTAAGTAAAAGTTTTCATCATCAAACTTTGCCCATAACTATTTTGCTTTCGTTGTATTTTGCTTCATGAATTTGCATTGTTACACCCAATGTGTACACACATAAAGAGATGTGATTGTATGTATTTGTATATGTTAGTGGGTGTGGCATTTTGGATTTGGGTTTTGATTGATCATAATCAATATTTGAGCTTCTGGGTTTGCAATGATTTTGTTATTTATTACTATTAGTATAGCCATTTGGGTTTTTTTATTTTGTACTCTGTTTGGTTGCCGAGAAATTGGAGGAAAATTTGAGGGGTTAATCATTCTGGGTTTTTGATATACATGTTAATTAATGACTTTGAATGCCAGGAAAAAATTCATCTGCCCCGACCCGGACTAGTTTGTTTAGGATCCATAACCCTTTTTTTCAGTACCTTGTTGGGTTTTGCTCCATGAATTTGCATTGCTACACCCAATATGTACAGACACACAGACACGATTGTATGTGTATATGTTATGGGGTGGGTACGTGATTGGATGTGAGTTTTGATTGATCAGAACCAAAGTTTGAGTTTCTCTCTTCTATTTGACAAATGGGTTGGACCGGTAGGCAATAATTTTGTCATTTATTAGTATCATTATTTGGGTTTTTAGTTATACACTTATACTCTGGTTGCCAAGACAATGGAGGAATACTGGAGGGATTATTCATTCTGTGTTTTTGAGATATATATATATATATATATATATGTATGTATGTATGTATGTATCACTCAAGGAGGTAATGACTTTGGATAGTATAGGATGATGGAAAAGAATGCATGTGGCCAGCCTTGATTAGTTTGTTGAGGATCCATAGCCGACCATAAAATTTTGGAACTAAGGCTTGGTTGTTGTTGTTGTATAAATGCGTGTGTGATTTTGACTATTTGGGATGTGAGCAAGTGTAACAAAAAAAAAAAAATCCAAGAATGGTAGAAGATATTAGCTTTGTTGTGTTGTACTTTTGCAGTTGGATACCAAAACACATAAAATGAGTAAATCTTCATTTTATTTTTCCGTTTTTCTTGTAAGGACCTATTTATGAGCATGGATTTTAAATCTTGAAATTATGATCGAGAAATGTGTTGTTCTGTGTGTGTGGGAGTGGGTATGGTTGAGGCAGAAGCGAACTAATTAAGTTTTAGTAATTTATGCAGATACTACTAGCTTAAGCAGGTTGTTGTGACTTATTATGCCTAAGCAGGTTGAGATTACAATTTACAAGATTACACTAAAATTATAAGGAATTTGTTTATGATAAGGTTCTGCAAAACCAGAACCTATGATAGAGCAGCTGACTTCGAGGGCAGCTAGCCTTCAAGAATTAGGGAAAAGAGAGAGAGATAGGAAAAGAATGTAACTGACACAAAAGATTATTTCATTGCTTAAGTCCCCCACATAACTAGTACTCTCTATATACTTGTACATGTCTATCCCTTAGCTGTAACTAACTAACAGAATAGGAATCTCAACTAACTACTAACAGTTTAGCAGTTATATGGTACAGCAGCTCGCTATACAATTTTCTGCACTCACTTACTTGGCCAATGATCCTAACAATATCCCCTCCTTTAAAGCAACTTGCCCACAAGGTGAGGGAAATGTTGTTATAAACTGTATGAGTTCTCCCAAGTTGCATCATCTTGATTGCTTCTTTGCCATTGGACTAATACTTGAATGATGGTTCTGTTTCGAAGCTTGTGAGACCTCTCTTGCAGCACTGCAACAGGTTCATGGTTAACAATGCCTTTTGTAGTAATATCTGGTAAGATAGGAATGGGAACGACTTGCTGTCCCAGTTTGGCCTTAAGGCAGGACACATGAAATACTGGATGAATTAAGGCATTGGAGGGTAGGTTCAACTTGAAAGCTACTTCACCTATCTTTTGCAGAACTTGGAATGGCCCATGGTACTTGGGAGCTAGCTTTCCAAGAGTTTTATGATTAATTGACTTCTGTCTATAAGGTTGCAGCTTCAAATACACCCATTCCCCTCACTTCAAATGACCTTTCAGACCTATGCTTATTAGTTTGTAGCTTCATTCTTTCTTGAGCTAAAACCAGATTATGCTTTAGCAATGACAATATCTGCTGTCTAGACCTAAGATGCATATCAACTGCCTCCACTCTAGTAGTTCCAAGAACATAATCCATTAATCTTGGTGGTAAATAACCATATAGGGCTTCAAAAGGATTTGTTTTAGTGGAGTTGTGAAAATTGGTATTGAACCAATATTTAGCTAAAGGCAACCAATCAATCCAAGCAGTAGGTTTATCAGCTGCAAATGCCCTTAAATATTGCTCCAAGCTCTTGTTCACCACTTCAATTTGCCCATTTGTTTGTGGATGATAGGCTAAAGACATGGCCAATTCTATTCCTTGCAGCTGCATCAATTCCTTCTAGAACTGTGAAGTGAAAGTAGGATCTTTGTCACTTACAATGAAAGCTGGCATTCCATGCAACTTAAGAACATTCTGCACATACAATTCTGCCACCTTGGAAGCTGTGTAAGGATGCGTTGAAGGAATGAAATGAACATATTTGGTCAACCTATCCACAACTACCAAAACCACATTTTTCTAGTGGGATTTAGGAAGACCCTCAATAAAGTCCATACTTACATCTAACCAAGGTATAGAAGGAATGGGCAAAGGTTGAAGTAACCCAGCTGGCTTACAAGTCTCATGCTTAATTCTCTGACAAGTGTCACACTCTCTTATATGCTGCCTTAAGTCCTTCCTTAATCCAGGCCAGTAGAAATCTTGTTGAATTCTGTGCAAGGTCTTCAAATAGCCTGAATGTTCTCCTAAAGGACTGTTGTGCACATAGTGCAAGACAGAAGATTTGAGATGGCTATTTGGCCCCAAATAGATTCGACCCTTGTATAATAAGAGGCCATTCTGCATTGTGAACTCTTTGGGAATTTCCCTCCCAATTTGAAAATCTTGAAGCAATTGGTGTAGGTTAGGATTAGACTCATAACTATCCTTAAGTTTAGCAATCCATTTAGGAGTGGGAAAAGAGATAATGCATAAAGTACAAGCACTAGAGGAAGCACCCTCCTTGCCCTCCTTCTTGGACAATGCATCAACTACCAAGTTGTCCTTATCCTTCTTGTATTCAACTATGAAAGCATACCCCATAAGCTTGGAAATCCATTTCTGCTGAGCTGGAGTGCCAACCCTCTGATCCAGCAAGAACTTGAGACTCTCCTGATCAGTCTTGATAAGAAAGGGCCTTCACACCAAATATGACCTCCATTTTTTGACAGCTTTCACCAAAGCAAGGAGTTCCTTTTCATAAGTGGAGAGAGTAAGAGCCTTTCCGTTCAAAGCTTGGCTATGAAAAGCAATGGGCTTGCTATTTTGCATTAAGACAGCACCCAACCCAAGACCAGAGGTATCACATTCCATTGTGAAGGTTTGAGAAAAATCTGGTAAAGCCAACACTGGAGGATTGGAAATAGCTAACTTGAGATGATTGAAAGCCTGTTCAGCTGTTGTGAACTTGGATAATTGAAAGATAGTGTAGTCAATTCGAGATGACCAATCTCCTAAACTTGAGAGAGGAAATAGACATTTTTGGTTAATTTTCTGCTTGCTTCATTCATAATTCCTACGTACATAAACACTAGTGAGGAGATAAGCTTCGTCACAACCAAGTCCTAAAACATAGGATCCAACTCCTACTTAAATCTAAATACAAATTGAAATTAAATCCTAATCCTCATCCTAACCTACTGCCTAATTTTATTAGAATTCTATTGAAATTCTTTTTCTTCAACTACTTTAGAATTATTTGCCAATTGGCTTTGGGGCACAACATCAGCCTTGTCAGTCCATGAAAAGGAATTCTTCTTCAACAGAGCAGTTAAAGGTGCTGCTATTTGACTATACCCCTTGACAGATTTTCTGTAGGAGTCAGTTAGACCAAGGAAGCCCCTCAAAGCCTTAATATCTCTAGGAATAGGCCACTGTTGCATAGCAGTTGTCTTTCTAGTGTCAATTTTAACACCCTCCCTTAAGATAATATGGCCTAGATACTCCACTTCCTCACAAGCAAACATGCACTTGGATTTTTTTGCAAACAAGTGATGCTTAGCCAGCAATCCCAATACAATCCTCAAGTGCTCAACAAGGTCAGACAGGGATTGACTATAAACCAGTACATCATTAAAAAATACTAACACAAACTTCCTTAAATAAGGTTTAAAAACCTCATTCATAAAGGACTGAAATGTGGAAGGGGCATTGGTCAAACCAAATGGAATTACAAGGAACTCATAATGTCCTTCATTGGTTCTAAAAGTAGTTTTAGGGACATCATGTTCTTTCATTCTAATTTGGTGATAACTTGATCTTAGATCAAGTTTAGAAAAAAGGCTAGCTCCATGCAATTCATCTAAGAGTTCATCAATGACAAGAATTGGGTATTTATCTTTAATTGTAGTTTGATTCAAAGCCCTATAGTCAACACACATATGCCAACCATCTGCTATCCTTACTAAGAGGATAGGGGAAGCAAAAGGACTTTGGCTATTCTAATAGACCCCACCTCCCATAATTCTTTTACTATTTTTTCAATTTTAGTCTTTTGGTAATAGGGATACCTGTAGGGTCTTTGGCGGAGTGGTTGGGTGCTCTCCTTGAGATTACTTTGGTGTTCATGTCCCCTTAGAGGTGGTAGACCCGCTGGTGTAGCAAGAACCCCATCAAACTCTTGCAACAAAGACTAAATAGCAGCTGGGCATTGGTTTTGATCAACTGCAGCAGACTGCACTGCTATGTGAACAAGTAGACCTTTCTTAGTAGGTTCCTTGAGGAATTGGGAAGCATCTTGGAAGCTAGTACTTGCTGCCTCAATTCCGTGTAACACAATTTGCTGTCCTTCATACAAAAACCCCATAGTCAATAGTTTAAAATCCCAGCTAAAACCCATAATGTACTGAGCCAATGAGTACCAAGTACCACATCACAACCTCCTAAAGATAACATATGTAATTGCACATAGAACTTATAGCCCTATATTACCGCAAGAACATCTTTGCACAACCCCTTTGTCTTGATTATCTCACCATTAGCTACTTTAACTTCAAGAATTTGTGATGTATCTATTGGAATCTGCAACTTGGTTACTTTTGCAGCATCAATGAAATTGTGGGAGCTACCAGAATCTAAGAGAATGATTAAACATTCTCTAAGAATCTTGCCCTTGACTCTCATAGTTCCAGGTGAAGGACTTCCAACCAGAGCATACAAGGTTATTTCAGCTTCTAACTTCTCTTCCTGCACAACTATAGCATTATCTATTGGTCCCTCTCCCAACTCAGTAATTTGCACCCTAGATACTGAATCTTGAATTACCTCAATACCTTCTGACAAAAATAGTTTGGCATTCTTACATCGATGCCCCAATACCCACTTTTCATCACAGTTATGGCAAAGTCCCTTTTTTTTTCTTTCTTCCATTTGAGTAGCTGAAATTCTTTTAGTGGGTATTCTTGTCTTCTCTTCTATGAAACCACTAACTTTAGGAGGCATACCAAGTATAGAAGACTTACCCGAATCATGCCACACCTTGGTGCTCTTCTCACACCCCATCAAGTATTCCTCTTGGATCTTTGCTAGACCAAAAGCTTCATTCAACGTAGGAGGGTTCAACATCTGGACTGGTAGTCTGACTTCATCTTTAGGGCCACTCAAGAAACAACTCAGTTTGTGTTGTGGAGATAAGCCTCTGATTCTGTTTGACAATCGAAGCCTTGTTAAAGCTTCCATTGGATCATCATAGGAAGTGGTACCAAACATGAGCAGCAAAGCTTGTACCGGTGTTTCCTATTGATCAAAAATTCCAGATTCTTCACAATCTTGATACCAAACCAGGGCCTCCCCATCCATATGGAAGGAAGCCAATACCAATTGTTCATTAGGTGAAACATTGTAATACTTGAAGTATTGGTTTGCCTTGTAAACCCTAGCTATAGGGTTCTTTCCCCAAAACCCTGGAAATTCCAATTTCATGGGGCGAGAGCCGAGAGGCACAAACAATTGCAGAACTGGGTTGTGGAGTATGAACTTGAGGACAGCATGGCCTATTATCTTCATTGGAACTCAGCTTCTGCAACACTAGGGCTAATTGCTGATTCATCTCATTCAGATTACGAGTATGAACATTAAGTGTTTGATGAATTTCCTGTATGTCTTTGGTATGATGATCTGAAGTAGTTCTCAAGGATGCAATTGCTTCATTCATTGCAGCAGTGGAACGAGTCTCAGTCATGGTGGAAATGGCTGGATTTGCTCTGATACCACTTGATAAGGTTCTGTAAAACCAGAACCTATGATAGAGCAGCTGACTTCGAGGGCAGCTAGCCTCCAAGAATTGGGGAAAAGAGAAAGAGATAGGAAAATAATGTAACTGACACAAAAGATTATTTCATTGCTTAAGTCCCCCATACAACTAGTACTCTATATACTTGTACATGTCTATCCTTTAGCTGTAACTAACTAACATAATAGGAATCTCAACTAACTACTAACAGTTTAGCAGTTATATGGTACAACGGCTCACTATACAATTTTCTGCACTCACTCACTCAGCCAATGATCCTAACAGTTTGATGGGTTGAACTAATATTTTGTTGATACATTTATATGTAAACTCTTTTATTAATGCATGAATCTATGTATGTGGTATGTATTAATGCATGAATCTATGTACGTGGTATGTATGTATGCAATGGAGAATCAATAGATCACCTCCTTATCCATTGTCCTATTGCTACGGAATTGTGGACTAAGGTGTTCTCTTTGTTTGGTATTCATTGTTTTATACCGAAGACGGTGGTTGACCTTTTAGCTTGCTGGCAAGGGAAGTTTGGGTGACATCGGAATTGTGTTTATATGGATGGCTGTTCCTCATTACTTGATGTGGTGCATTTGGTTGTTCCTCATTCCTGATCTTAAACTCTTCTTCTTCAAAACCTTATTGGATTGGTTGTCTGTAATAGGCAGTCATTCTATTTTTTCGGTTTTTTCTTTGATGGATGTTTGTAATTTGTGTTTTTGATTGTTCTTGTCCCTAGTGTATACTTCCTATATACTTGGGTGACACTTATTTTGATATTCTAATAAAATTTTCTCATTACTTATATATAAAAAAAATGTATGGTGTATTGCCTTCTGTATGTATGTGTATATACATGCATATGCAAATCTTCGTTTGGGTACTGAGCACTGCGAAATAAGTTTGAATTTAGGCTTCCAATATTTGGGCTTTATGGGGAAAGAATCTTTACTGAACAGACCCTAAGCCCTTAATGCAATTATTTTGCTTATTCAAGTTCAATTTTGGGAAACAAACGACATAAATTGAACATTTATATTTTCTTTTTATTGTCCTTACAATAAACAAGAGGGTAAATGAATCGAAAACAACTTGAGAAAGCTTTGAAGTTTTTCCCCTTCCAAGCGCACATTTAGTTTATAAACTTCTTTGATAACTGTTGTTAATTGGGGAGAATTGGTGAATAGTGAGAATGCATGGCTTATTGAATTTATCAAAATTTCAAGAATTACATTGTATTTTTCCACTTGTTAATAGCGTGGTTTCTGTTGGGTGATTGTACCATTGTGTATAGGCTGGCCAAGGCAAGTGGCTGCATGAGACATGTTATCTTTTTTCTTTGCATAGAGGCGGAAGATTGTAATAATGGCTTCAAGAGCAATCTTGCAAAGGAGGAGAAACCTGTTCAATTCCCTAAATCAATCCACTCTCTTGATTCGAGGTTTCCAAAGTTTTGAGCATGGACGACCATCCCGAACTAATGAATTAGTGAATTCAAGCTTGGTTGCAAATCATGCAATTGCAGGCACTGATTACAGAAATGAAGGAGGTTTATCTTCAGTGAACAAGGATGGATCACCAGCTCTTTTAACAGCAGGATTTCATAGGCATAGCTCCTTTGTTAGTCCAACTCTTGGTTATGGAATTGGAAGGGAAAATTTTATTCCTCATTTTGGAGTTCAGTGGATTTCACAATCTATTCACTATGCTTCCACAGCTGCAGCTGGTCAACCTGAAACAGCTGGTGGTAATGATGAAAATGAACAAAAGGTTGCTAAAAAGGCGAAGGAAGCTTCACCAGAGGAGTGTGATCAAGCAGTTGAAGGTTTGAGTAATGTTAAAGCCAAAGCAAAAGCTAAGCAGATGCAAGAACCTCAAAAGAGTGTTGAATCTATAATGAAGAAAGTATGGGCCAAGCTTCTGGGGATTGGTCCTGCTTTGAGAGCTGTTGCCTCCATGAGCAGGTTTAGAACACTTTTTCTGTTGTGTTTGTCTGTTTGATCTAATTTAACTTGTTTAGTACTTATTTTTTTATTGTACGTATAGGGAGGACTGGGCTACGAAGTTGGTCCACTGGAAGGATGAATTTAAATCTACATTGCAACACTATTGGTTGGGTACAAAACTACTTTGGGCTGATGTTAGGATCAGCTCAAGGTTATTGTTGAAGCTTGCTAAGGGGAAGAGTCTTTCTAGAAGGGAGAGACAGCAACTCACGCGCACCACAGCTGACATTTTTAGGCTAGTTCCTGTTGCAGTTTTTATTATAGTTCCATTTATGGAGTTCTTGCTGCCAGTATTCCTGAAATTATTTCCCAACATGTTACCATCAACCTTCCAGGACAAGATGAAAGAAGAGGTAATGGTTCTGATGTTTGTCAAAATGCTCTTTGTAAGCTACATACAATTCCTATTTCATAGTTTTGGAGGACAATGAACCAACCTCTTTGGTCTCTTCCCTTTGTCAGCTCTTTAGAGTTTTATTTATTTATAACCCTTATAAGAGGGTGGTGCCCAAAAGTTTTACCCTTATTGCTAATCCGTTGGTCTAGGTCACTGCCCATGAATTTTTGTGACAAAGCAATGAAAGCATACTAGTCTATAAGGTTCCTGTGTACATTGCTTTTAGGAATTTTCTATTAAAAATGTACTATAACTAAGGGATTGAGTTTAAATTTAATTACATGTTGAGTGTTATATATTCTTTGGTTATGGATTCTTTCTAAGAGAGTTTGACTATTTGTTTTTGCATGGATTCTTTAGGTATCTTTTCCTCTTACTTTAATTCATGATCAAATACTTATCTTTGGTATAACTATTTTAATTAGATTAGTTCTTATTAAAAGTTTTTAGTGAGGAGCAATTTATGTCTTCTTTATGGCACATCTAAGACACTATTCATGAAGAAAGTTCTGTTTTCATAAGAGTGTGATGATTGTACTAAAAAAATACAGAGTTTGATGATTAGTTAAGAAAATACAAGATAAAAATACCTTTCCTGCTTGATTTTCAACAAGCTACCATAGATTTGACTCCATGTGAAGATTTAACAATTTTATAGGCTCTTTTTGAGAAAGTTAGAATACAATTATTGATTGTGCTGCTGGCATTTCTTCAGGCGAAAAAAATAGAAGAAAAAACTTCACTGCCAGTCTGCAAGTTATGTTATTTAGTTGGATGTAATGCTAAACTATTGATTCCTATAGATTTGTGTCATCTGAATTTCCACAACTATTGCACAAGCTGCAAATTCCAGTGTTTTTTGCTTGAGCTATACTGACTATTTGGTGTCTCATGTACCTGAGCACCTAAAATGTTGGTTCTTCTGGGCAAGTTATAAAACGACCAATGAATTACTTTTTATTTATCTATGTTGGTATATGCATGTCATTGAAGGTTGAACAGGCAAAGACTAATGAAAATGAAAACGATTAACTAGTCCTTACAATTGTGGCGTTATATTTTATGCCGTTAGCAAACATGACATGATGATCTAAAATAGATAAAGTAAGGTATATATTGATGTTCATATCTTTTTTGAAAAGAGAAGAATGCTAACTATCCATATCACTGTTGCTTAACCCTTAATTATTTAAAATATCAGCAAATGTTGCACCTAATTGCTCCGTGTTGTGTTCCCATTTATCAATAGTCCTCATAGTTGAGCGGGGTACCCACAATTCTGGCACACTCAAATACATATACATAGATATATACATGCATGTCTATGTATATACCCTTCAGATTTGGCAGTCCCATTATCAAGGAGATTGTTGGTCTTAATTATAATGGTTAACTTGTAGGAGGCTTTAAAAAGGAGGCTAAATGCAAGAATAGAATATGCAAAGTTTCTTCAGGATACAGTGAAAGAAATGGCAAAGGAAATTCAACACTCTCGAAGTGGAGATATTAAGAAGACAGCGGAAGATCTTGATGAATTTATCAATGAGGTATGCCATTTATATATTCTCCTTTTCATAAACAAGTGAGTTTAAATTACTCTTTACACCATTCTTTCTGTTGGTAATACATTATGTTTGTTTTTGTTTTATGATTAAATAGTTCAGAAGAGGTGGCCGTGTTTCCAATGATGAAATTTTAGGATTTGCTAAGTTGTTCAATGATGAGCTTACTTTGGATAACATCAGCAGGTTGTATTTTCTCTTATTACTTCTTATTTTGTTAGTATTTCTTTCCCTTTTGTTTAGACTTGCTTGAGTATCAAGTCACTAACTCTTATGGTGATTGGTGTTTTGTTTTCACTTCAGTATTTGACAAAAGTACCTGATTTTGCTGTCAAATGCAGGCCTCGGTTGGTAAACATGTGCAAATATATGGGGATCAGCCCATTTGGAACAGATGCATATCTACGGTTTATGCTTCGGAAAAGACTGCAAGAGTAAGATATATGTTATTTTTTCTCCCCAACCCCTCCCTCCTCTAACCACTTTCTGTTAGCTTGCTTGCATGATTTTTGGTCTGGGCATGGGACTTTCAGCTTAAGTCATTTGGTCAGAAGTCCCTTATATGGCCACCTTCGACAAGTGTGTTTAACAGTGGGCCTCTGAATCTCTCTGAACTGGTCTTTGCCTCATTGGTTAATTGTGCATACAGGAAGATTCATTTGTGAAATATCTTTTGATTCATTGCCAATCTGCACGCTAAAAAAATAAAAAACTGAAGGATTTATTGCCAATCTGCTTGCATTCTTTGCAATTGTTTTTTTACCCATTAAGGTTGAATTTGATACTCACATTCTTTGTTAAACTTTTCTTTTCTCCATGTTATTATTTATTGATGAATAACAGAATAAGTACTTAAAAAAATCTAATAAATGTTTCTAAGACCATTTTTTTTGTATAAATAGGGGGAAAAAACTGTGGAACAGTAATTTTCCTTAAGTTCCTTTGGAGGCAATTATAGAGGGTTTTGTGTTTCTGTTACAGTTCTGGTGTTTGAAGATTTTTGGGGAGTTTTTTGGTGGATAAGTTCAATCTTGGGGCCAAAAAGTCTTGTGGTCTATATGGTTGTGTTTTTGCATTTGTTTTTTCTTTAAAATATATATATATATATATATAATTCACCTTCTCAATATGATTTATCATTACATGTAAAAACTTTTGGGCTTTTTATAAATGAATTTGATAGACTTTAATCATAATATGTGAATATATTATCGAATTATATGCATTATAACGAATTTTTCTTGCTTTGTTAAATATGCAATATATAGATTGAAATTAAAGAATTTTATTGCCATTTGAGGATTCAAGAGGAGCTAAAAATGAGGGATAAACAAAAACTTCCTAGACTATTGTAAAACATTGAAGTTTTAAAATTATGATATTGTTTGTGGGTTTGGCAGGATCAAGAATGATGATAAGATGATTCAAGCCGAGGGTGTGGAGTCCCTTTCAGAAGCAGAACTTCGTCAAGCCTGTAGAGATCGTGGAATGCTTGCATTATCTTCAGTGGAGGAAATGCGGCAACAGGTTAGTTCTTGATCTTACATATTCCATTGTTTCACTGACTAAACAAAGGAACATGCTTTTATATTTTTTTGGTGATTCAGTGATTGTGACTGATAAGAAGCATGATATTCATAGATGAGTGTAGCTGAAATAATAAGGTTAAGATGGATAAGTAAAAATAAACAGAAAGATAAGATTCAAAATGAAAATTTTTTGCTTAAAGATAGGAGTGACCTCAATTGATGAAAAGATGAGGGAGAGATGCTTGAGATGGTTTGGTGATGTTCAGAGGAGAGCGATTAATGCACCAATGAGAAAGAATGAGTTAATTCAAGTGGAGGGAACAAAAAATCTGGAGGAAGACCAAAAATAACATTTGTAGAAATAATAAAAAAGGACATGTTAATTAAAGAAGTAACATGTGGCAGATCTTGACTAATCTATTGAGGATTCATAGCCGATCCCAAAAAATTTGGAACTAAGGCTTGGTTGTTGTTGTGACTGGAAAGAAATGTTCTGCATCAAAATCTTTAGACTTAATTGAAATCTTCAGTTCGTGGTACTTGCATCCATCAGCAACTCTTGTGTTCTTTTGATATGGTCAGCATTGACTCAATAATTCTGCTCAGAGCTGTTTAACTAACCAATATACCTTAGCTCACTGTGTGCCAAGCTTATGTTTTCCCAAGTAATTTGCTTCAAGAACAGAGGAATTTTCATGCCTTTATGGGATTATATCACACTTTGAACCTAATTGGTTCATGGCAATAAACCCTGTCTAATGTCTGTAACTTATTTGTGATAATATTTTGAAGATGCCATTAGAAAAGTTAGCTATTGCCTTTTAGTTTTTTCTTATATTGCTCTCTTCATAGAGAGTACAAAAGTTTCTCTGTATTCAAGCATGTAAATGGTTATTTTATTTTTTTTAAGACTTTAAGCATGCAAGTTGTTTATCTGTTTGCAGCTTCATGATTGGTTGGATTTATCTCTCAACCACTCACTTCCATCTTCCCTCTTGATTCTTTCTAGGTATCTTAATGCTACACCTGGTTATCTCCTTTTCAAACCATACAACCACATCTAAATTGCTTAATTGTGGTCTGTTACCCTCTGCAGAGCGTTCTCTGTGTCTGGTAAAAAGCCAGAGGAAGTTGTTCAAGAAGCAATCTCCTCTCTGCCAGATGAGGTTGTGGATACTGTTCAAGTGACAACCTTGCCATCTGAAGATATTGTTTCAGAAAGGAGGAGGAAGTTGGAGTTTCTAGAAATGCAGGAAGAATTGATCAAGGTTGATTATACTATGCTTTAGATATGTTTGTCATCTTCAGGGGCTTTTTGTGGGGCTAGAGAATTGGTATTTGTTTTATGTACATGATTGTAGTTTTGTTTACTACTATTATCGATACTCATTCTGCAAGCAGAAAGGATTTTTTTACTTTTGATGTTCTATTTATTGACCCTTACTAAAGTTATTTATTAAACTTTTTCGTCATATGTCATACTTAAATTTCCATCATAATTTTGTTAATATTAACAAAAAATCGTAATTGTAAAGTTGTCAGATATTATGAACTCAAGTTATCTAAACTTGTATTAAAAGAAGGCTGTCCAGCACAAATGAGAAGGATAAAGTGTCAGAAGTTTGTATATGCCACGTCTAACTGAAAAATCTTGTTCTAGTTTTTAACGAAAAATTTTCATTACACCTTCTGAAGCATATCAATTATAATTAAATAGAGCTTTACTATATTGTAAGATGATTATTGTTGAAGGAAAATGTAATTCTGTTGCAATGAAACTTTCATAGTTCTTTAGTTTCTAGGTCTGGTGTTTATCATATCCTAAAGCTTTGCTCTTTGGTTAATGCTTTTAAATAATTTAATATATAGGAAGAAGAAGAGGAAGAGGAAGAGGAGCAGGCCAGGATGAAGGAATCTGCCAGTAGTCAAAAGGATGTTGCGTTGGAAGAGATGACTACAGCAACAGCTAGTGAAGCACGAGAACAGGCAAGAGTGAAAACAATGGAGAAAGTGGAGCAGCTTTGTGAGCTCAGTCGTGCATTGGCCGTTTTGGCTTCAGCATCTGTAAGGATTGGAAGTAATTAGATTTCAAAATGCTTGTCTAAGTCATATAATTGTTATTTCATGGGAGATACTTTGATAGGGTATCACCCTATCATCTTGATGGGGGCCTCACCCATTTTTTCCTATACAGGTGAAACTTGTAACAACTTAAGATATTTCATTGGTTAAGGGTTATTATGCAAAAGACTAAAAAAAAGTGAAAAATAATAATTTAAAATCCTTTTTCCTTAAAAAAATGGGTGCTCTATGTTGCCCATGTATGCATTGCTATCCACCATTAAAATTCATGTGAAAAAATAAGTTATTTGGCTCCTTTATTTTAAATCGATTTAGAAGATATTTATCTATAGAGTTCATTGAATATCTATTTATACTGTTATAGATTACTTGAACAGTTTTGATTATCAACATTAAAATTCATGTGAATTTCTATTTATTTGGCTCCATTAATGTTGATGATGTACTACCCTATCATAGTTTGTCTCTTATTTTATTTAATGTAGATTCCTGATTTGCTTTTTCTGCTTCTCATTTTAGTCAGTAAGCAGGGAGCGAGAAGAGTTCTTACGACTTGTCAAAAAGGAGGTAAGCTAACTAATTTGTAAATCTAACTTATGAACCATTATGTTTTAGCTTTTTAAGTCCTAGAAAAGTGGCAGTATCTTTATTTGAAGATTCAGGGAATATGATGCTAGTATCACTTCCCAAAAGTGCAATCTCCACCTCTTTTTAATATATATTTTTTCATATAAAAAAGCACAAAAATCGATGGCTACCCAAAAACACGGAAAATATACAAAGGAAGTGCCAAAAAAGAAAAGAAAAATTATATTATAGGTATTATTTGAAATTCATGTGGTCCAGGAATTCTAACAAGTTCGAAGTAGAGAATGAATTCAAAGCTAAAATCCACCCATATGATGTCTTAACAATTCAAAAATAAGAACTTCAATTTCTTCAATGGTGGTTGACAAGAAATTTGTTCCAAAAAAGAGAGACCAAAACACAAGTATATAGTTGATGAGAATGGGCTTTGGGGTGAAGTGGCGTAATTGGATCTATACTTGTATATCTACAATTCAATTCTATGTTTTGGTTAATGGGTTTCTAGCTGATTTTTTTTTGGCAGTTTGAGAGGATTGAGACAAGGGGATCCGCTATCTCCTATGTTGTTTTTGATTTTGATGGAGGTATTTAGTAGGATGTTGAAGAGAATAGAGGGAGTAGACTCACTTATAAAAAAAAAAGAGAGTGGAGGGAGTAGGCTTACTTTGAGGTTTCAAAGCTGATGGTAGGTTTGGTAATGTGTTTCACATTTCTTGTTTGCAAATGATACAACTCTTTTTTGTGATGTAGAAGTGGGAAAATCCTTCATAAACGGATGCTGCTACTTTGCTTTCAGGCTGTGACAAGTTTGAAGGTTAATGTGTGTAAGAGTGAAATGGTTCCAATAGATGAGGTTAGTAATGTGCACACTTTGGCAGAGATTTTGGGCTATGGGTTGGGACTTTGCCTATGTCTTATTTAGGCATACCATTGGGGGCTTCTCATAAGTCACCTCCATTTGGAATCCTATATTGGAAAAAATTGAGTGAAAGTTGGCCGGGTGGAAGAAGTTGTATTTGTCAAAAGGTGGTAGATTGACGTTGCTTAAGATTACGTTATCTAGCCTTCCTCCTTATTTCTTAGAACTTTTCACCATTCCTACTCACGTGGCTAACAAAATTGAGAAGTTGCAATGGGACTTCTTATGGGGCGATTCCAAATCACATTTGGTAGGATGGGATAAAGAGTATACTCCTATGATCGATGGTGGATTAGGAATAAGGAAATTGACTACCATCAATAAAGCCTTACTAGGGAAGTCGTTGTGGTTTTTTGGGGTTGAGGAGACTTGGCTTTGGAGAAGGGTGGTAGCTTTGAAGTTTGGGGAAGAGTGGGGAGGATGGACTTCCAAACTGGGTAGGGTTGTTCATGGGTGTGGCTTATGGAGAGGTATCCATATGGATTGGGAGGCTTTTAGAAAAAACACTCAGTTTGAGATTGGGGTGGGGAATAGAGTGAAATTTTGGCAGGATTGGCGGTGTGGGGATCAACCTCTTCAATTGGCATTCCCGATATTGTACGAGATTGCCACTAATAGAGAGGCCTTAGTAGACTTGTCCTTGGCAAGGTAGGGGGTAGGGGAAAGGAGAAGTTGGGATGTGCGTTTCACTCGGGATCTAAATGATTGGGAGTTGGATTTAGTGGTGGATTTCCTTCATATCTTGGAATCCAATACACCTTTGGGGATCAAATGAGATGGAAGTTGAAAGAAGAAAGGGATTTTGACATTCGTTTATTTCATAATGAATTGAGAAGTTCTTTCTTTGTCGTCTTTCCTTGGGAAGGTATTTGGAAAGTTAAGGCTCCTTGGCGAGTTTCATTTTTTACTTGGACCACAGCTTAGGATAAGATTCTTTTGAGACGTAGGGGTTTTGATTTTGTTGATTGGTGTGTTATGTGTCGTTGTAGAGAGACTATGGATCATTTGTTGCTTGAATGAGAGAAGGCTCATCGGTTGTGGAGCCTTGCTTTTAAATCATTTGAGGTCTCATGGGTCTTACCAAGAACGGTCTCAGATGTTCTCTTTGGTGGAATTGGTTGGGGAAGCACTCATCAAGTATTTGGAATTTAGTTCCGTTGTGCTTGATGTGGTGTATATGGAAGGAACGTAATCAACGGACATTTGAGGACTTGGATAGATCGAAAGATTAGTTGCTTGCTTCCTTTAGTGGTTTTCTATTTGACTGGTCTCGAGGTTGGGGACTCACATCTAGTGATTCTCTCCTCTTGTTCCTTAGTTCTCTCCCTGTTTGTAATTAATTTCTTCTTTGTTCTTTTTTCCTTTCCTTGTAATTTTTTGGACTGCTTTGAGCTCTTCACATAAGGTAACTTTTTTTATATACATCTTTTTTTCTTATTAAATAAATAAATATATATATATATATATATATATATATAAAATTGTCCTTGGGTTATCCCAATGGAATTTTCCAACATCAAAGCCAGGCCATGATTACTAGCTGTCATCTGGTATTTTGCACTGGTTGTTGCAAGACTGAGGTGGTCATGCTGTGCAAAAAGTTTCTAACTACAATTTTTTTTCCCCCAAAAATCTTCATTTTTTTTTTCTTTATATAATTTCTTTCTCTTCCACGAAGGGTCTTGTGAAATTTGTCTGACTCCCTCCCTGTATTTTTGTTATTTGGAAATTGTTAGTGGAGACCAACTTTGTGATCTGTAGAATGATACTTGAGTACTCTTCATCATATCGCACGTTTCTCTTATTTTAGAATTATATGTATATCATGAGCATCAGCTACATCACCCATGGTCACTGCCACATGGGTGATACTGTCATTTCCCCTTGAATTTTGTTATAAACTGTAAAATAAAACAAAAATATAACTATGTAATTTTCATGCTGATGTATAGAAATAACAAGTAGTTAAGGTGTAAAAGTTTGCCAGGTTTTATTTGCTTTTGCTTTCTCATTTGTAACCTTGTATTTTTCTCATTATCATGCTGTTGGTTATACTTATTTGTTGTTAATATCATTTCCAGATAGGCCTGTATAACAGCGTGGTGGAGAAAGAGGGTACAGATGGTGAAGAAGAAGCTAAAAAAGCATATAAAGCTGCCAGGGAGGACAGTGACCATGCTGCTGAGACAGCTGCGGATCAGAAGGTTTCTTCAGCACTTATAGACAGGGTAATAACTAGATTATAACATTTCTATATATAATAGCTACAGTTTTTTTTTTTTTTTTTGGTTTGTTCTCACTAGCCTTTTTTTTGGTAATATCCACCGTTCAACTTTTTTTAAATTTTTTTTTAATTTTATATAATAATAATAATAATAATAATAATAATATATCCACACAACAAATTGTTATAATTGTTGAGATGTTAATTCCTTATTCCTTATAGATCAAAATAAAATATCATACTACAACCAACCAAAGCTAAAAATAAAGGTATTGTGAAAAAATAAGTGTTACATTCACAACATTTTTCCACAACACTTTCATAACAAATTGTAAGTGGTAAATTGTTATTGATTCTAAATTAAACTTACCAATGAAATTTCTTTTTTGCCCACCAATAACAAATTGTAACAACCTACTACTTATGATTTATTGTAAAAATATTGTGGACATAGCATTTCTCTTGTGAAAATGTTAAAACATCTTGTTGTCGTCATAATATTTTTCAAAACTACAAGTAAAAATAAAATATAACAAAATTATAAAGGTATCATGAAAATGATGTACTATTCTATTGTGTATCTATAAATTATTTTTGGTTTAGTCAACTTTATTGAGCCAAAATTCACCATTTCACATACAGTTTTCTTAGGTTGGCTTTTTGTATTTTTTATAGTATTTTTATCTTTATGCACCATTTAAGTAAAAACAGTTAAAAAAAAAAAAAAAAAGCTTGAAGTAAGTAAAATATTTTTCTTTCTTTATGTTTGGTAGTTCACAATTCCTTTTTAAACTTTAAAATCAAGCAATTTCCTCCTTAATATTGAGCAAATATGTCATATTGTTATTCTCTCAATTAAATCCTAATGAAAGCTTATGATTCTTAAAATATTCCATTGTGTAATGTCTAAAATTCTCCCACTAATTTTAACATTCCAAAAATTTTCTTCATGTATTTTGAGTTTTAGATGGTAGTAATGCTTAGAAAGTTGGAATGGTGATAGAAGGTGTTTTATTTATTACCTAGAGAACATTGATTTTCTAAGTTTATATCTTCCAAACTTATAATTTATCTAATGTAAAATTTGATGACACATACCTTTTGTTATCTTTTTTATTTTTTTTTGTTGTTTCTTTTCTTGCCAAAAATGGGTGTTCATTAAAATCTAAGTAAGCTAAATATTTCACCTAGACTCATTTAGAATGATAAAGAAGAAAGTATGAATGACAAAATTTTCATTGTGTACAGTTGAAGGTATTTGATGAAGAGCTTCAATTGTAGCATATGACATCATTCATCACGAAAATTTAAATGTTGTGACAATATCTTAGCAAAAATTAGTTGCTTATTGTTGGAAGATGATGATATTCGTTATCATTCTTAGAAGTTTTTAGTGAGTGGATATTTCCTTTAGCAAATAAGTACTAAGAAACTACTATAATAAAATAGATATTCATATGTTAAAAAGCAACCATAACTTTGTATGTGATCAAAATTCTTATAAGAATGAGATTAACTTTGTATGACACATTTTTCATACTTCTTCAAATAGAAATTTTATCTTAATTTTCTCACTCAAGAGGTAGCATGTGCCACCCTAACTAGTCTTGTTATAAAGCTGCAATCTTAATTTTGATTATTGATTTTTGTCCCAATTGGTGTAGTGGCGTCAACTTTATTTCTTTGTGCAATTGGCAAGTTACAACATGTTACTGGATGTTCATGCTTCAGGTTGATGCTATGCTCCACAAGCTTGAAAAGGAAATTGATGATGTTGATGCAAAAATTGGAGATCGTTGGCGGTTGCTGGACAGGTTTGTTGCCATTTAGTACCATATTTTTTGACAGGTGATACTATATTGAATTTGCTACAGAACTTTTGTTCACAGTTATGATGTGTGCATATAGGATGTTTTTGGATTATATAATAGCATATAGAATTACAGAATTGAAGCAAAACTGACACTAAAATGCTAGCTATTGTTCAAATTGTTCCGAAAAAAAGAAAAGAAAAAAAGAAGAAGGCGCACTGCCTATCAAGTGTTTATAGTTGCTGAAAACTAATTGTATCCTCTACTTTTACTTTTATAACTGCAGCATTGCATATTGTATGCTGATTCCATGTCTTAATGTTCTAACAAAATAGCAGGTATACAAGCCTTTCGGGCATCCCTTGTCTTCATGCATGCTGATTAGGGATTACTTTTACTTTAGATGATGCCTGTAGAGAGAGAGATATCTTGTTGTCTGGATAGCATATGAAATCACAACAAAATAAATAATGGGCTCTTGAGAGCTTCAATTATTGGAAAGAAATATCTTATGACTGTTCCATTGGAACCATGTTCGTTCTGAAGGATGCGTCTATGGCTTAAAGCTAGTTGATGCAATATGGAGGGGACCAAACCTCCTAGCATGTGAACTTTCCTGGAACAGCCAACTTGAAGTAAGTAAAATAGGGTGCAAAAGAGAGTCAAACTTTAAGTGGTGAAACTCCAAATTCACCCTCGTCCTGTTGACCAGAGAAGCAGATCAAAGAAGTACTGATGATCCTATTTCATAGTTTAGCAGTCTTCTGAAATTAAGGCTCCAGATTTGAGATTTTTTGTACTTGCACTGAATTCTATCGTACATCACCTGCTCTTCTATATCAAGCAAACATAAAATCATTTATTAGTATTGATCTTCTGCATCACCATTCCTAAAATATTGCTCTTTTACCCTAAAGATCAATACTTCCCATAATGCACCAGTGCAGTTTGTTAGTCTTCTAAGAAGTCACATGGTAGGCGTACTTTTGAATCCTTATGCACGTGCATCTGATGTCGATAATCAATAATAACCATCAGTAGTTTACAGATAAGCTTTTAGATTGTCAACTCCTTGAGAATTTAGTGTCATTCCCCATTGGAAATCTTTCAAGTTAACTCATTTTTGTCATTTTTTATGCCAGGGATTATGACGGTAAAGTGACACCTGAGGAGGTTGCATCTGCTGCTGCATACCTCAAGGACACCTTGGACAAGGAGGGTATTCAGGAACTTATCAGCAACCTTTCCAAGGATAAAGGTCAGTGGTTTCTCTCTTCTCATAATACTAGTAAGGGCAAGGCATGTGCTGCCCCTTGAGTGAGAAAATTTAAGATAGAATTTTTTATTTTTTGAAGTAGTTTCAAACCATATATTTAAATTTAGAATAGTTATTTAATATATGGCTATCTATTTAGTATGATAATTTCTTAGAAGAAGGTATTTGGTATCAAATGATACTATGTTAGTAGTATCAAAATCCAATAAGTGTGAGATATTTCAGTAAAAAATAACTAGGTCACTAACAATTGAAAAACGTGTTAGTGGGTAGTTATTTTTGCACACACGTCTCTCGTTTATTGAATATTGATACGGATGACATGGTATCATTTGATATAAAATACTTTTTCATTTTTGTAGAACCTATTTACTAAAGACAGTATATATCTACTTACAAATTTTTTTTACTAAGAATGATAACTAATGTTGTCATCTTCCAACAATAAACAATCAAGGTTTGATAAAACATTGTCACAATATTTAAATTTTCGCAATAAATGATGACACATGCTACAATTGAAATTTTTCATCAAATTAAATACCTACAACCATTTGCAATGAATATTTTGTTATTCATACTTCATTTTTTATCATTTTATTTTATGAGCCTAACTACGATGCTTAACTTTCTTAATTTTTAATGAACACATTTTTAAGAAAGAAAACAAATAAAAAAAAGAACAAAATAACAAAAAACGTATGTCATTGAAGTTTCTATTAGATAAACTTATAAATCTAGAAGATTTAAATCACTAATAAATTAGGTCCTGTAGTTAACAAATATAATATCATACATCACTATTTTTACTTTCTAAGTATGACTAATAGATAAAACTCGAAATACATGAAGAAAATTTTTGGGACATTAAAATTTCATGAGGTATTTTAGATATTGCACAATGAAATATTCTAGGAATCATGAGATTTTGTTAAGGTTTAATTGAGAGAGAAAAAAACTTTTTTCCATAATTATTTTTTGTTAGTAAAATGATGTGTTTTTTACTTTAACCAATGTGTTAAAAAAAATAAAAAAAGAGTCAAGCCAAGAAAACCATCCATAAAAAAAGTGTCACGGTATTTTCTCAATACCTTTATTTTAGTTATGGTGGGCCTTGGTATGATCTTTTATAATTTTATTTTAGAGTAATATTACATTCACAATATTTTCACAACAAATTTTTGGTGATAAATTGTTATTGATTTTAAATTAGAATAACCTCTTTAAAAGAAACAGCAAACAAAAAAAACCAACATAAGAAAATTGTGCGTGGAACAGTAAATTTTTACTCACCAAATTTTACTAAACCAAAAAAGAAGTATAGGAATACAATAAAATGTCACAATATTTTTACAATACCTTTATTTTCAGCTGTGGTAAGTTTCGGTTTGATATATTATTATTTATTCATTATAAATTCTAGATGTCAAGTTGTTACTGATTTTAAAATAGACTTAACTAATATCACTTTTTTATCCATCAGTAGTAGCTTACCTATGATTTGTTGTGAAATTAATGTAAAAATGTTGTAGACTTAGCATTTTTTTATTTGATCTATAAGAAACTAAGATCTCAATAATTGTGAAAATATTGTGATAACAAGTGTTACATCATTTTCACAAAACATTTATTTTCAGTTGTGGTTTGGTTACGGTCTCATATTTTATTATTTTATTTTGAACTATAAGAAATTGACACCTCAATAATTGTGATAATATAGTGAAATTTGTTGTATCAGTATAACAATATATATGTCAACTCATATAAATATTATTAAAAAAAAAAAGCACAAACCGATGACTGAAAAGTAAAAAAGAAAAAAAAGCCAATGAAGTGATTAACAGTATATATTGAGCAAACTATAAAAGAACACTAGCTTTTACATATTCACACAAGTGTTACAACATTTTCACAAAACATTTATTTTCAGTCGTAGTTGGTTACGATCTCTTATTTTATTATTTTATTTCGACCTATAAGAAATTGACACCTCAATAATTATGAAAATATTGTAAAATTTGTTGTGTCAGTATACCAATATATATGTCAGCTCATATAAATATTTAGAAGAAAAAAAATGACTGAAAAATAAATAAATAAATAAAATAATTGTAGCTGCAGTGTCAATTGAACAAACTAAAAAACACTGTAGCTACTGGCATTCCCGCTTTTATATATAGAATTGTAGATCTTAAATATCCATCAACATATCTTACTCAACTGGGGAACTCAATATGGGGGATGTGGGGAACTCAATATGGGGATGTTACAGGCATATATACTTGTACCTGTGGGAGACAAAGTCATTCTTTATCATCTTAATTAGCTATTGTCAGAATTGTCTTCTATTCAAAGTTATAACAATTAACAACACAGGAAAAAGAAAAAAAAAAAAATTTTGATGTGAGAAAAGTGGAATATGAGCCAGTTTCAATTGCTGTTTCGGATAAAGTTAAATGAGTGAGCATCACTAAATGGCAATTTATGTCTAAAATCTTGCATGTAAGTGATTTTTTTTCTTCATTCTCCAGATTGACTTTCAGACGTCATTAACTTGTTATAACTAATTAATATGACTGTTGATTTTTCGATTTTTCCTTGCAACAGAAGGAAGGATACTAGTTGAAGATATTGTCAAATTAGGCAGTGAAACAGAAGATACTGATACAGCTGAAGCAGGGAAATCATAGAGGATATATATATACCCCCATATAATTAATTCAAACTTATCTTTCCGGTTGAACTGACTTCTTGGTTAGAGCAAAGCTTACATTAATACTTTGACAATTACCACCATCCTCAATATATGTAAGATGTTGGCTTAATGTGCACCTTCACCTTTAACCAAAGAGAAAAGTAAAGATTATCTGTAGTTGTAGAAGTAGAAAATAGTAATGAATTCCTTTACTATTTTAAAAGAAGATCAAGTATGCGTCTACACACATTACATGTTAAATGCCGTATGGTCCGTATGGATTTGGTGGTGTACTATTTCATTCCTGCCCTGAGATTCCGAATTTTGCTATCATGAGCTGAATTTTTTTAACTTTTTTGACTGACATTTGAATCTCAAGTCTCAACCCTTTGAAATGTGGAAACCCCAAATGGTAGATTAAACTGATCTTTAGATAAAGCTAGTAGTTCTTTAAAAGGTTAGGAGATGTGCTAAGCCTTTGGTAACAGTATTGGAAGACAATGAATGAGTTAATTATACAAATTCATGTTGAATAATTATCTCCAAAAAAAAAAATCTGTAGATGACCTACACGAGTTAGAGAGGTTTCATGAAATACCTTCTTGTCGTTTAGTTCTGTTTTGTTATAAACGTTTTAGTTTTAGTTGGGGTTGGAATTGGTATTTTGTGTTTCCATTGCTCCAAGTGTAGGACAAACCAAAACAAGGCACGTCATTTAAAAAGTACTAACTAAAAACAATTAGAAGCCACTTTAATTAACGCAATATATTTAACGCAATATATCATGTAATCGAACAAAGTTTTTCTCCAAACTAGTTTGGAAAAAAAACCTTTCAAACTTCTTTTATATCTTTATATTGAGTATGAATTTTAAAAATATAACAATTGGATTACACGTTCTTATTATATTCTTTATACTTGCAAAAATTCAAGAAGATTATAAATCAATTGCTCTGTCATCAAACAAATATTAAAATTTTAAGTTTTTGTGATCCAAAATTGTGTATAAAAAATAAGTTTATTGATCGAATTGTAAATAACATTTGATTTGAAATTTGATATGCATGTTAAAAACATAAGGAACATGAAATTCAACGGTTAAATTTTCAAAATTCACATTTAAAAAAATATTATGTGAGATGTTTGAAGAGTTTCTCTCCAAATTAGTTTGGAGAAAAACTTTGTATCATGTAATCATTTTCTTATATATAATGAAAGAATAAGTCCATTTTCTGTGAAGGTATGGTATGTTCACACAAGTCAAATCGGCTGAAAAGGTATGGTCACAGATCTCCTTTCTCTAATCGGTTGAGGAACTGCCCTTTTTTAAAAAAAAAAAATTTATGAAACCCAACTCTTCTATCTCTCTCTCTCTCTCTCTCTCTCTCTGTCTGTGGAAAAAATTTTCTCTTCAAACTAATTTGAAGAAAAACCCTTCAAACTTCTTTTATATTTTTAATGAATATGAATTTTGAAAATCTAATTGTTTGATTGCATGTTCTTTATGTTCTTACCACATAGTTAAAATTTTATTCAAATCGGATGTTATTCACTATTTGAACAATAAACTTATTTTTTATGCATAACTAGCTTATAACCCCATGCATATGAATGGATACACTTAAAGATATACAATAAGATACATAATATGATTCATATATATAAAATTTAAATACTATTGATAGTCATTTTTATATTTTGTTAACTCTTTAAAAAATTTTGTAAGGATATTATTAGGTATAAAATGTATATTGTCTATTTTTTTTTTTTACAATTTATTTATTTTAGACTCTTTGATTTTTGTACCTTTTTTTTTTAATTTTTTTTTGCTAAACTAGTTTTTATATTTAATAACTCACTTGGATAAATATTTATGATGTGACCTTACATTTGATTTTAAAATTAAGAAATAAAACTCTTTAAGAATAAATAATTTAGGACACATGGTGCAAAATTGGAATTTTAATTTGGAATTATAATTTTAGTTTTTCTCAGCTTCACCTATTATTATATATATAGATTTTAGAGCACAAATACTTGAAATTTAAAACTTTAATTGATGATATAACTATTGATCTTTGATTTTTTTGAAATTTTGCAAGTATGGAGGATATAATAAGAATATGTAAACCAACGGTTAAATTTTCAAAATTCACACTAAAAAAAAAAAAAAAATAGAGAGAATTTGAAGGATTTCTCTCCAAATTTAAACAAGAAACCTGGTCTTTCTCTTTTCTTTGCTTTTATGCAGTCAGTTTGACAAAGAATAGTAACTGACATCTCTCATTCAAAAAAAATATAGAGAGAATTTGAAGGATCTCTCCAAACTAGTTTGGAGAGAAACGAGAAACGTTGTCTTTCTCTCTGCTTTGCTTTTATGCAATCAATTTGACAATGGTAACTGATATCTCTCAAGACTCAAGTGTAAGGGTGTGGCTTCTAACATTTAGATCAAAAAGGAAAAAAAAAGAAAAAAAGTTTTTAATAAAAAACAAACGTGTGGGGACTAACAAGAAATAGAACAAAATTGAAACGGGTGGTTTCTTTGACTTTTGTAGAAACTGTATATTTCATGTTTTCCGATAAATTATTAGTATTAATATTGTTGTGATTTTATTGTCATTAAGGCTGCGTTTGTTTTGGTGGTAAAGGAAATCAGGAAAATGTTTTACACCCTTGACTGCAGGGGCGGAGCCACGTAGAGGCTTGGGGGGGCCGTGGCCCCTGCAAAAAAAAAAAAAATTTCCATTAGACTAGGAAGAAAAAATAAATGGGCCCCCTCAACATTGGACAGCCGGCCCCCCTACCCACTTCTCAACTATCCTCCTAGCCCAGCCCCAGCTTTAACACCCTCAGAAAGAAAAAAAAAAAAAAAAATCATTTGTTCTACTTTCAAGCGAAAAAAGAAAAAAAAAAGCCAGATAAAAATTTTGAACTAAAATCTAAAAAATAAAAAATGTAACAAGACTAGCCCACCATGGAAAAAAAAGCCCATCATCAATCTTAAACAACATATTAGTCATCAATCTTAAACAACATGTTAGGAACCCAATCAAAAGAAAAAAAAAAAAAAAAAAAAAAAAAAAAAAAGAAACCAAAACCCAATATACGCGATTACAACCTAACCTAAAGAAACTAGAGCATGAGCAACAGATTCATCAAGTAAAGCAAAACCATTTTAAAAAAAAAAAAAAAGCAAAACCAGAACAGCTCAACGACAACAACCAACGGCAACGGAAACCTCAGGTCCTCTGCAAAAGCGACTCAGCAACGCTGCAACAGCCACACCCAGAGCAGTCGACGGCGAGATCAGAGATTCCGTTGCGCAGATCAGAGATTGGCGACACTGCGACGGCGAGATCGGGATAAGAACCTCAGGCAACATCAAGGTATTTCAGTTCTGTCTCTTTTTCTTTATCTCATCTCTGCTCTGAGCCTCACTGAGAGCGGCGTTCTCTCTCTCTTTTTCTTTTATCTCATCTCTGCTCTGCCTTGTCATTGTGACTATTTTTTTGTCTTTTGAAATCTCTCTTTTTCTTTGCTCTGACTTGGACTTAGGCTTTCCAAATTGGCTTTTTGTGCTTTCCTCTAGTTCTCTTTTGGCTAAATTGGCTTTTTGTGTAAGTGTATATATGTAAATATGTAATTGTGTATTTCTGTACTTAAAAGCAACACCCAGAACAACACATTATTAAAAGACAAAAATAAAAAAATAAAAAATGAACTACGTTAGACAGTGGGTTGAATCAGGTGGATGATGCAGTGTACTTGTATTTTTTACATTGTGCAAAACTGACAGTGAGGTGTGTGCTAGGTTACTAGTGGTTAGTAAAGAAAAATAATTAAACAATTAAATAAAGATAATTAATAATTTTATTAATATTTCAAATGAAATTATAATTTATTGTTTATTATTTTGTTAGTTATTATTGACAAATATTTGATAAAGAAATCATGTACCTAAGATTTATTTTTTGTGAAAGATTCATCTTCATCTTCTAAGTGGATTTGTATTAACTTTAACTTAGAAAATCTTCGTTCAAATATGAATTTGCATGTTTTTTAGTTGTTGTTAGCGTCAATATATGAATTTCTTTTTTTATTAAACTGTGTAAGGAATACCCTAGAAAAATTTCCTGAAGTCGCCACTAGTTTTAGGTACTCCAAATAAAACAAAAAGCTGTTGGCCCACTTCATTTATTGTTACGCTAAACAACAATAATCAAAGCTATATAATTAAATTAACCAATACATAATAAAAGACAAATTAATTAAATTATTTTTGTTTTTGTTTGAGGGGTTATTATTAATTAAAATCGTATTAAAAATGAGTTGACTGTTTAAATTATAGTGGAAATTTTGTTTTTTCTTGAGTATGAATAACATTCATATAACTAAGTAAAAATTTCTAATTAAAATTTTATTTTTTAAAGTTATTTTCAGGTTAATTTTTGAGTCATATTCTTAAAACTAAAAGAATTATGAGCAAATGAAAAACAATTGATGCATTCTTTAAGAAAAAAGATATTAGCAATTCAGAAATTAGGACACGGTGGCTATAAAAACAAATGTTGATATTTTAATGCCTGATGAATACCCCTCCAAATGTTTAAGAATTCAATCTAAAGAGATAGATCGTGATCTAGGATCACGTAAACAAATACGTGAATTCCCTATCAACAAACAAGATGAAATCCGATGAGTTTATTTCAAAAAATGTCCATATCAACCTAAAAATATAGACTATCCATACAGTAATGATACTTATCATCATCGATTTCAACTTTCGAATTGGCCCCCCCATGTACAAATTCCTGGCTACGCCCCTGCCCTTGAGGGTGTTTGGGTGCGCAAGGAAAATTGGGTCAAACGGAAAATCATTTCCGTTGATCGTAAAATATGCCCTCTGACCCTGTAAAACCATTTCCGTTTGTATTTTACCTTCAAATCAATTTCGCCCCAGGAAAACAGAAGAGAGAGAGAAACAGCAAGGAAGAAAGATCGCACACCAGTACCGGCGAGCTCGTGCCACCTAAAGCACCACCGAGATCGCACACTAGCATCGGCTCATCGCACCCTAGCACCGGCGAGATCGCACACCAGCACCGGCTCGTCGCACCCCAACACCGGCGAGATCGCACAACACCATGAGCTTCGATCCACATCCAAGCTACCCAGAGAAACATAACCCAATCCCCATTTCAGCAAACCCACACCCACCTTGCCCGATCCACACCCACCCGATCTTGTGCCGCCTAAAGCACCACCGAGATCGCACCCATGACCCACCCATGCCCGATCTCTCTCTTTCTCGATCTACCTCTCCCTTTCCCTCACTTGTCGATCACTCTCTCTTCCTCCTTCTCTCCGTTTGACTGAGTTTTTGAATTGTGGAAATGTTTTGTTCTGATTTTTGTTTGGTTTTGTTTTGATTTTTGTTTGTTTTAAGTTTATATATTGAAATTTTCTATTATAAAATTTGTTTGGTAGCTGAGAAAATGGGTGAGAAAATGTGAGAAACTAGTAGGAAAATAGCATTTTCAGAATGCAACCAAACACATGAAAACATTTTCTAGAACAATTTTCATAATGCAGCCAAACACTTGAAAATATTTTCCTTTCCCGAAAATATTTTACACCTGAAAATATTTTACACTCGGAAAATATTTTACATTCAACCAAACGCAGCCTAAATTAAATTTGTTGTGGTTTGTGGGCGACATGTTTAATTGGGACTAATTTTGTGGGCATGTTGTGGATTTGGGTGTGTCCTTAGCATTATTCAGAGAAAATATATGAATAATTATAAGCTAATAATGATGATTTAATGTTGTCAACCTCTAGTGTTAATATCCTAATTTTTGAAAATCCTAAAGTAAAATTTTGAAAAATCACCAACAATGAAATTGGTATTTGTTTATTGTAGTGTGATCTTGGATTGCTTTGCAAATAAGAGATTACGATGTTAATGATCTTGATGAAACTTGATAAGCTTCATTAAAACATTAAGTTTGCCCCCTAGGTTCGAATTCAAAGTCTGGCTCTATCTGCTGTTTACCAAAAAAAAAAAAAGTCTGGCTCTATCCATGCTCAGAATCCTTGCACAAATTGTGATGCTTTTAAAGACATTTTCTTGTGGCATTTCCCTATTTTGGTGCTTTGGGAATCATTAAAGGGTATCTTGACAGATGCAATTTTGCATTTATGTTTGTAAAAATGTCTACATTATTCTTTGTATAATTGCTATCAAGATAATGTTTGTTCATATGGATATTAGGATTTGGGATAATTACAGTAAACCCACCTGGGGTTAGGCCCGATTACACTATGCCTACCCGTGGTTCAAAACTTATCACTTTGCCCACCTGAGGTGCCTTCCGTTAGGCATCTGTTACCCACCTCTCCGTTTGCCGTTAGAAAAACACATTTTTAAAGAAAAACAAACATAACAAAGATCAAAAAGTAGGGTTTTTATTTCTTAAGAACTTCTATAAGAACAAAACACAAAACACAGGAATAGCACAGATCAAATGCTATTCCTGATTAAAAGTGATTTCATTGAGCATTTATTTTTTTATTTTTGTTTTTTTTATAGATCTCTCCAACTTTTATTCAAACCAAACCAAACCCAAAAAAAAAAAAAAAAAAAATCCAAATCCCAGAAAACAAATTACCAGAAATATATTTGCTGTTGATCCTTGTCCTCCATTCCAAATCCATTCTCTGCAACCAGTCCGACGACCGCGATCTCGCGTTCGCGAGATCGCGCCGTCGATCGCGATCTCGCGAACGGATCGAGATCGAGATCGCGCCGGCGAGATCGTGATCTGGGATCGCGATCGTTGATGATTTTTTTTGGGTTGTGGCTTGTGTCCGCGATTGACGGCGCGATCTTGCGAACGCGAGATCGCGACGTTGATCGCGATCTCGCCTTCGCGAGATCGCACCGGCGAGATCGCGATCTAGGATCTGTAATTGCTTCCTAATCCACATTTCAATGGGTTTTCCAAGTGTGGAGCATGTAATTGGATTGTTAGGAACTATTTGATGAAGTATTTATTGAAGGAATTGTCCTATATTCCCACCTCTGCGTGATCCTCCTGATTAAAAGGGATTTCATTGAGCATTTGATCTGTGCTATTCCTGTGTTTTGTGTTTTGTTCTTATAGAAGTTCTTAAGAAATAAAAACCCTACTTTTTGATCTTTGTTATGTTTGTTTTTCTTTAAAAATGTGTTTTTCTAACGGCAAACGGAGAGGTGGGTAACAGATGCCTAACGGAAGGCACCTCAGGTGGGCAAAGTGATAAGTTTTGAACCACGGGTAGGCATAGTGTAATTGGGCCTAACCCCAGGTTGGTTTACTGTAATTATCCCTTAGGATTTTAATATTTAAGTAGATGAAAAGTTCAAATGGATAAAACCCATGGAGAATCATTTACTGTAATTTATTTCTATTATTATTATTGTCATAGCCACACAAGGTTCATGTTGGAGAGAGAAAGAGAAGACTTTTTTATTGGCCATTTACATTACATTTTGTTGTTAGCGATGTTTGATGCATATTGCTTTTTTCTATTAATATTGTTGTTTCGGATGTAAATTGAATTATTTTTTGTTAAAAAAAATGATTATCAACATGAAATAATAATAATAATAATAATAATAATAATTATTATTATTATTATTATTGTGGGGTCAAGTGCCCGCGATGAGTGGTTTTTGGGTCTCCTTGTGGGAAGTACGCCTCGGCCTAAAGTGGACATGGCAGAAGGTGTAAATGAAGTCGCTACCTAAATTAGGTCTAAGAACTATATGTATAGCGCTCTTGTGGAAGGATTGATTCTTACCAAAGTATGTGTCTAGAGTTTAGGTACCCTAATTAGGTCTAGGAACTATATGTATAGCGCTCTTATGGAAGGATTGATTCTTACCAAAGAATGTGTCTAGAGTTTAAGTATGGGGATAAGAAGGTGTTAGGCACTAACACCCAACCCCACCCCACCCGACCTGTAGGTCGGCCTCTACTTATTGTGTTCTAAATCTTAATCCCCTAAAACAGTATTTTAACATGTTATTCTAAACTCACTCACACACACACACACACACACACACACACACACACACACACTCTCTTTTTAACATGCATTTAAAGCAAACAACATGATGTATTGTCCCCAAACCCTAGCATTCATCTAACATGTCATTCAAACACATTAATCAAGGGTAGTAAGTTTATCACAAGGCAGTAACATCAACAAGACAAAATTTAAACACAAACATCAACCAATCCTCATGGCATTCAACCAAGCATATTATCATAATTGAATCACTTCATGTTCAAACACCTAAATGCATGTCCATGTGGTCAATGCATGACTTACCTCACTTACTTCACTGCATCTCAGCGCCTATGCATCAATGCATGTTCATATTAACATGCATGCTAATGGCATTCTATCAAACATAAACCCTAATCATTCATCTAACAAAAGACCAACACAAAGCATGTTAATCTACTGACTCTAGGGCTTATGCTTGTGAAATTAGACCAAATAGAGAATAAGCATGTGAAAGAAAACAGATAAAAGCAAGAAAGAACTTATTCTGGGTTTTTGGGCATGAGTGTTCGTGTGCATACATAGGGTATGTTTGTGCTTCCCAATTGTATGCGTACACACACTACAAATATGCATACACATGCATAAAGCATGCTCACATATACACTCCCAGAAACTCAGCCCAAAAACATAGAACAGAAAAGAAACAAAGCAAGGAAACTAGCAACCTATCATGCTTATAATACAAACATAAAATAAACATAGGTTAACACAAGTATATCAAAACATTAAATCATGAAAAAAAAAACAATAAATAAAGAAGTGAAGACCCAAAGTTGAACCTTTACCTTAACACAAGAACTATCTAGAACTTTGATTTGACAGTTCCCATTAGTCAATCTAATCAAGAACAAAACCAAGAAGATTAGTAAACTTTTATAACTCAAAAGTCAAGACCAAAACAGGTCCCAACTAAGTAACACTTGACTTGAGGATGTTTTAGTGTAAAAACTCCATTTTTGATTCACTATTTTCTAGTGAATCTTGTATATTTTATCCTTCGTTGTAAAAGAGCCTTTTAGGGCTTTTTATAGTGGTTATAAAGAGGTGTAGGGCGTTTCCTAGATGACGTGGGATTCACTCTACATGAATTTCTGTCCAAAAACTTTCCTTTCATACGTTCTAGAACCCTAGATGCATGCGCATACTCGGGGCATGCGTACGCATGCCCTAAGTATAAGTACACATACTTCAAATGTGCGTGCGCATACACATGTATGCGTACACAAGCTTAGGGTTTTCCTGCACCTTTTTTCTTTTCCAAAAATAGCTTTTATTTTCTAGAAATAACTCTCAAGTCAAGATTTTACAAGATTGGGCCCTTAATCAACCTTGGGCCTCAGAGTGATGTCGTAAGAGGTACAAAATGAGGTGTCTACAGTTGCCCCTTTTTTGATTCGTGAGTTTTGATAACGTAATCAAAAGAAAAAGAGATAAAACATTTTGTTTCAACATACGGCTTGAGCCCAACCCACGCACAATGTAAACAACACATATACATGGGGCGGGATGTAACTCCGAAGAGTTGCGTGGGATTTGTATGTCCGAAGTCCCAAGGGTGTTACTCAAGAAACGAGTAATGATAGGTTCACTATCCAAGAACTTGCTTTGCCAATTGTCAAGCAAAAGCCAAGTGACTCACTATCCTAAAGTCACTAAAAAGAAAACAAACATTGCCAAAGGCCCCAAACATCAATCAAACAAACAAATTGCTCTCACAAGCGCAAATGATACATATCTGTGGTGTCCATCTGTGGCTCTTGCCTCAAACTTCTCCAGGTGGCTTTCGCCTTTGTCTCAATCTCTTTTGGTCTAAGTGGCTCATGCCTCTGTCTCGATCTCTTCTATTCTAAGTGGCTTATGCTGCTGTTTAGGTGTACATGTTTAGTTCCAAGGAGGATATGTACTTAAGTTCCGGTGTCTTCATTTCTGATTATCAACTGTTCTGAGGACTTGTGCCTGCATGTTCAATTCTCGAAGGATATTTTCATAAAGCCTGGTGCCCCCTTATGGTGATGGTAGTATGCTCATGATCTTGGTGAAAAACTCACTAGAGGGCTTTTCCAAAAATTATGGGAAATTCTTGTAATTTTGGATTTCTTGAATCACTGAGGAGTTTTCTTGATGATTCTTGGCTCACTGGGGAGTTTTCTCGATAATTTTTGACCAACTGGGGAGTTTTCTTGGCATTCTTGGGCTTCTTAGGTCCTTTGTGTAATATTGACTCTTCTCAACCACTGAGGGGTATTTCTATCATTTGGGGGGTAATTTGGTAATTTCTGGTGCTCCATGATCCACTGAAGATGATTTTGAGATTTTCCATTTTTCTTGACCTCTGAGAGTCCACTGGGGAGATCTTTGTGATGTTTTTTTACTAAACTACATGTAGTTTAGCCACTAGGTGTCTTTCTTGCCTCTTTATTTTCCCAATGGTTACCAACCGTTTCTTTTTTCTCCTTATTCTCTTCATCTTTCTTATTTCTCCATTTTCTCTCTAACTCTCTAACTCCCTCTTTTTCTCTACAAAGCCTCTACCTCTCTCTCATTCTTTCATCTCCTTGCCAGAATCTGAAATCTCTCTTTCTCCAAATAGTCTCTTCCTCTCTAAATGGCTCCCAAGTCCAAGAAAGCTTCCTACACAATTTCCAACGACATCTTCATTCTCACCCGCTAGATTGGTGCCACAAGGCTGAACGAGTTTCCTCCACTGCTTTACAGGTCAGAGGAACATCTCTCGGACAATGCATGGATCAAATTGGTAAGTTTTCCAAACTTTTCTCATTTTTGAGTTTTGCTTTGATGTTCAGTTTTAATCTGTTTTTAGACTTGTAAATGCTTGGATTTTTCCATGGGAAAGGTTTAGATGAAAACCTGATACCTTAGGAAGGGTAGGAACATGTTTAGGATGAGTTTTGATTGAAAGGAGGCCGAAAAATGGCGATGAACACGTTTTGGTTCCATCCATGTGTGCACATACATCATGTATGCATGTGTGTACTCAGAGAATGCGTGCATGTACACTGTGTATGCGTACACATGGTTGTTCATTAAAACAGGCATGCTTCTAGCATTCACACATACTTGGGCTTACAGACTAACTTTATGCCTAAAAGATTTTTTTTTTCCACTTATTTCTATCTAATATGATCTTTATGCTCTTATTTTTGTCTTTTATAAGGCCTCCAAAACCCTATTCGATTGGCATCGGTCCTTGACGGTCGAGATAAGGGCCTTAGTGGATGTGATCGGCTTCGTGCCATTCATGCACCTTCTTCCAGAGAGCTCGGTCGACAATGTGCTGGTCCAAACATTAGCTGAGAGGTGGTGGGACACTACCCACACATTTCACATTGCTGGGCAGAGGATAACCGTGACTCTTCACGACTTCCACTAGATGATCGGTTTGAGATCCCATGGGCCTATCATCAAATTGGAGGGCAAGTCAAGTATAGAGCTTGGCATAGACCTGCTGGGGCGTACCTACTCTAGTGAGCCCGTACCTACTCTAGTGAGTATGTCCGTTACTTTGATCTAGAGGTGGATTTTAGGCCTCTTTCCCAGGTAACTCCCGAGGACCCGAGGACCAAGCTCAGATGGCTAGGGCATTCTTGCTCTATATGGTGGGGGCATATCTTTTTGCTCTATATGGTGGCTAGCTCTCTTCCGCAACATCGAGGATGCTAGGGAGGCAAACTGGGGGTATGCTTGCCTTACTTACTTCTACTCAGTTATGGGCACATTGAGCAGGGGTACTTTGTGGCAGCTAGTGGAGCCTTGTAAGCTCCTTGAATTTAGATTCTTTCTCCTTACTTCTCTTTATGTAGTTGTTAGGACATATGTGAATCATGTTAGGAACATTTGTCAATTTAGAATTGGCTAATCCTTTGACAAAATGCACTTTACTTGTATTTGGGTAGATCTAAGATATGTTTAATACTTCAAGAAACATGTTGTTCAAGCCAAGTTTTAAAGCCATGAAGATTGGACCAAGAAACAAGTGAAGAAGGGCTATTCATTAAAGCTAGACAGATTCCCGACAGCTGCTTGACAGATACTATTTATCGAGATTTAATGAGTCTCAACAGCTATCTCGACAGATAGCATCTATCGAGGTCTCGATAGATAGCTCGACAGCTATATCTATTGAGAATTATGAAATCAGAATTTTCAGATCTGATTTTCGGCCCATGCTTATGTATTTGTGTAGGGTTTTTTTTCCCATAACCCTAGACATATATAAGGCTTATTTTAAAGGCCGTCACATAAGAGAATACAAGGGGAACACATGAAAAAAGTGACCGAGTGTCTTATTTTCTCTTCAAGAAGCTGCTACATTTGTACACAGTAGGGTTTTGTAACCAAGTGCTTATTGATCTTCATTGTTGATGAAGTGAAAAACTTTGCAGCTAACAATCTTCTTCAAGTTGGTGTGTTACTCATGTACTGGGAGCCGTGCGTCATTGGTTAGTCACGTATTGAGATCTGTGCAAAAGGGTGGCGTTCATATATTGAAGAGTTCAGAGGTTCTGAAGTGGTAGAAGGTTTCTGCTGTAAGTTCTTCTACGGGGATTATAGAGTCTAGGGACAAAAGTTTTGTATTAGATCTGAAACTTCTCTTTACTATAGTGAATTGCTTTTCAGGTAGGTTTCCCCCCAGGTTTTTTACTGTGAAAGTAGTTTGTTTCATTGGTTTTCCTGTGTCATCATATCTTGTCTTATTTACTTTTCAGCTATGCATGATATTGATGTTTGTTCATTTTAACAAGGTTTATTCATAATAAATCAAACTAACAACTTGACTTTAAAACTTGTTAATTCTATTAACCGGGGTCTAAATTTCCTAACAGTAGTCTTGCAAACTGTACTTCGTACTCTTGCAAACTACAACTATCCTCTATATCTGAATTGTCATTCTAGACTTGTAAACTGTATCTCATACTCTTGCAAACTGTACATACACTCTTGTTTCTTGCAAACTGTACATGTGCTTTGTTTCTTGCAAACTGTTCCTAACTTGCAAACTGTATATGTGCTCTATTTCTTGCAAATTGTTCCTAACTTGCAAACTGTATCGATATTTACCTTCTTCTTTGCAGTGATGGGCCTTGTCTTATGCCATCCTTGCTCGTGGAGCTGATGTGAACCTGAGGACCCTTCTCTTAGTGCAAAAGCACCTTGATGGCCTTACCTTTGACTCGATGAGCTAAACTTTCTTATCTTTGCTTTCATCATGGTCATTTATGTGTCTTTGAGTTCTTTTCCTAACCTAGTATGTTATGTAAACCACTTGGGGACCTTAGGCTAGATCTCCTTTCGTTGCTGCCACAGACTTGGAGGTGGCTGCAATTATCTCTTCCCAAAATTCTTGGCTCTTCAAGGGTGCTGACCTAAGGGCCTTATATCTTGTTGAGCGGGTGACTGGCTAGTTAGTGGCTACTGATGAGCTGTAGATGCCTATGGATCCTCCTGCTTTCATGCTTGCCTCATTTTCCATGTTCGAGGCTGAGTACTCGCTTTGTAGGGTTGCCATTGTCTATACTGATCGCCTTTTGAAGGACCAGAATTACGATGAGTTCAATGAGAGTTGTCTTATGCCTCCCATTAGTACTGTGGTATGTACTTTATCCCTTCCAAATTTCTTTCCTCTTGTTTTGAATGTCATGCCATATATGTGTGCTAACATCAATATGTATAGGGTGGGTCCTCTCAGGCCGGAGTCGGTTTAGTTTCTAGACATTCCATTGACCCTCCTCACCTAACTTGGTCGATCTATGCTTATGGCCTGAATGGAGTCTCTTGGGAGTGTATTATGGAGTGAAACCCTAATATCATGGGTTATCTCTTCCCTGTGGGGACACAAGCAGTGAGTTTCTTTATCCAAAATACTAGCCTACTGTAGTTGAGCATAAGGACCTAGTTTAGTTGGCTGGGAACCTCAAGCTGGAGGTGATAGAGTATTCTAGGCATCTCTATGGTCCTGGTGGGTATGCCCGGGGTCTAGATGGTGATGATGATGATACTGAGGCGACTCCGAGGGTCCAACTGAGGAGGAGGCATTACCAGCAATAATCCTGTAGACACACAGACAGATAGACATATTTCCAGTTTTCTTTTTCTTTTTCTTTTTTTAGCATTTATTTCTTGCATTTTCATTTTATTTGAGACATTTGGTTGTATGTAAGAACATCTATACATTTTCTGATTTTATTTTAGAACATGTACTTATTTACAACTTATAGGAGATTTGGACATGTATGCATGCTTTACAATTTTCCTTCTCTTCTGTTTTTTGTTCTTTCTCTCTTTCTCTTGCATTCTTGGATGAAATTTTGAGTCACGTCTGCCTTAGGCAATCGTTTAGGCCATAGAAAACATAAAAGGGGTCCTTGTTGTAGGAAACACACTCCAAAAAAGAAAAGGAATCAAAAAACCCTAGGGACTATGCGCACACATACTTGGATTGTACGTACGCACACTTCAACTATGTGCACGCATACTCATAGGCAGAAAAGCCCTAGCCGACGTTTTTCACTATAAAACAGCCGTGAGAAGTCTCCAAACCTTCATAGAATGTGTTTTAAGCCCATGAAGCATTCTACAAGGTTCCCAGTGGCAAAATTCACTCCTCTCGAGGTCTCTTTGTGGATTAACAAGCTTAATCTCAATTTCAAGGATGCTATCATCCCTCTCGGTCTCTCTTGCACTTCTCACATCCATTAAACCAAGGTTAACGAGAACCTTGCATGTGCTGCCACTGAGTTCTGGATCCTTACTCGGAATGTATTTTAATTCAATGGTGTGGAGTTATGCCCCACTATTGAAGAATTTGGTGTAATCATGGGTGAGTATGATTTTGGTGCCATCATTCTTCCTATTCTTGAGTAGGATCTTTTTGAACTAGCTCACTAACTTTTGGGAGTTCACCTATCCATGGCTAAGAGGTGGTGCAAGTCCAATAAGCAGTCTTTATAGTCTTCAAGTACTCTAAAAAGAGCGTTCCCTTAACTGGAACAGAGCGTTCTCATCACCTCAAAGCCTTTTGTCTTTGCATCCTTGCAAGGTTTTTCTTGGTGCATGAAACACCTTGAATGGATCCTAGAATTCTTCATGTAGTCAAGAACTTAAGGAATGGGCACCAAATAGCCATCATCTTATCTGAAACTCTCAACGGTTTAGACGCCGTTCATAGGGAGGAAGCAACTTTCTTTGCAGGAAGCTCCCTCCTTCTTTAGGTACGATCCCTAATTTTTGCCTAGGTTTTCTCGACCTGCAAGATTTCTCTAATTTTTGCATGGATTGCCTTTCAATTTTCAACCCATTTAGGCTCCTTATATCGTCTTTGAATATCTCTCTTTTTTCCACTTAACACTTATGCTTTATTTTTCTCTCCCTCAGATATGGCTATACGAGAAGCTCAAATTGATCCATCCCCTACTTGTTCCATCAACTTGGTATCAACCAAAGCATTATCCTTGTGATCGCAATCTCATGGTCAAAGAGATGGAACCCACTGCACTTACTGAACTTTTGAAGCATCTCACTCCTACGGACATCCAATAGGTGGTCGAATGGTGGTGCATCAAGGCCATGACTAGCTGTGGTTTCAAGGAAAACTGTGTCTTCTTGGTTGGGCTTCGTCATTGCTCTTACATGTCGCATTGCACAGAAATTTGGTGATCATCAAGGTGTGCTTTGTGACAATGGCTCTTATCACACATTAGCACTTACTGCAAGGTTCTTAGGTAGGCTTACAGAGACTTGGCCTCAGAGGGAAATGAACAAAGACATCTGCTTTCCTCAGTTTCTCATTCCTACTTCGGGATACAAGAATTGGTTATCCATTGACATGAGAGTAGTTGAAAGGGAAGAAAATGATCACAAGAAGTCCAACAAAAGGAAGAGGACTGAGTGATTACCTTACCTTAATATGCCCCAAAATTTTACTTTTCTTCACTTTTATGATTCTATGTCTTTTCATTTGAGTTAATAAAGGATTGGAATGTTCCAAATCCCCTATGAAAACAATTTATCATCTTTTAATTTGGGCAATGAAAGAATCAGTCATTTTATTATCTTTGCTTATTGTCTTTATTTTTATTTTCTTTTTTCTGTGCCATGTAACTTTTTCCCATGACGTCCTTGTGGGAATTTTTGCCATGCCCATGGTTTTTTGCCCTAACTTTTGTCTAGATCGCCCTTTCGGGTTTTCAACCTAGCAGGGTTTCATTGCCCTAACTTTTGTCTAGGCCTTTCTTTCAGGTTTTCAACCTAGTCTTTTTTTCTTTCTTTTTCTTTTCAAGGGTTATACTTTTAGAGTCTATCTATGTTGATCAGTTGTAACATCTCTTCTTCATCCAAATTAGTAATTTTCATAGTGCCTCCCAACATGATCTCTTAATGACGAAGGGTCTGAACCATCTTGGCTTCATCTTGCCCCAAAGGTCAAAAATTTCTCCTCTAAGCTCTTTCTGAACTAGGTCTCCCACCTTTAGATTTCTAGACTTGACTTTCCAGTTGAATGCTCTTGCAATTCTCTTTTGATAACCCTATACATGGTATTGAGCTCACACCCTCTTCTCATCTATCAATGCCAATTGTTTGTATCTTTCTCTCATCTAGTCCCTTTCTAGGGCTTTGGTATCCACTATCACTCTCAAAGATTGTATCTCCATCTCAATAGGAAGCATTGCCTCACTCCCATACACCAAAGAGTAGAGGGTTGCTCTAGTTGATGCTCGAATAGAAGTCCTATAGCCTCATAAAAGGAATGGAATCTTTTCGGCCCAATCTTTGTATGTTACTACCATCTTGGCTAAATATTCTTGACATTCTTGTTGGCTGCTTCTATGGCCCTGTTAGTCTACAGTCTATACGATAAAGACTTATAATGCTCAATCTTATACAATTCGATGATCTTCTGGACTTCTCCTTTAAAGTGAGACCCATTATCGGAGATGATCTCTTGTGGTACTCCAAATTGACATATGATGTTGTTTTCTATAAATCAGGTCACATGCTTGGCTTTCAATACAGAATATGAGGCAGATTCCACCTACTTAGTGAAGTAGTCAATTGCAACCAAAATGTACTCATGTCCATTCGAGGCTTTAGGAGCTGTTCTTCCATTCACATCTATGCCCTATATGGGGAAAGGCCATAGGGAGGTCATACTATATAGTTCGCTAGGTGGCACATAGTTTAGATTGGCATGTGACTGGCAGTCATGGAAACACTTCACAAAGTCTATATAATCGGTTTCCATTGTAATCTAGTAGTACCCCATCCTCAAGATTTTCTTTGCTAACATCTTACCATTCATATGAGGACCACAAATCCCTTGGTGGACTTTTCCATGATTCTTTTAGCTTCATCCTTCTTCAAACAACGAAGGTGTTGTAGAAACCACATTTTGTATCTTTACGACTCGGCCCCCATTCCCTAATAATGTTGGAATTCTAAAGCCCAAGGTTGGTTTAGGACCCAATCAGATTGAAATTGACTTAAGGAAAGTGTTTTTGGGAAAATATAACTCTTTTATGAATCAAATAAGCTATTTTTGGAAAAGAAATGCCATAAAAACCCTAAGGCATGTGTACACATACACATGTATGCACGCATGTTCCAGACTTGCGTGCACATGCGAATGCATACACGGGCATGCGTGTGCATGCTAGGGTTCTAGAAACTATGAAAGAAAAGTTTTCTGCATTTAAAACTTGGTTTGGAACGAATCCCACATCGTCTGGGTGTCATTCCAAACCCCTATTTTCTGACTATAAAAAGCCATACATGGTACCTATTCAACACAAAAAGAAAATCCTAAGAGAAAACACAAGATTTACTAGAAAAAGTGAATCAAAGAGAGTTTTTTCACAAAACATCCTCAAGTCAATATTTTTCTGATTGAGGCCTTTTCTATCTTGATCTTTGAGTTTCAAGTTTACTAATCACTTTTTACTTGATTGTGAATAGATTGATTAGGGGGAATGGTCAAAATCAAGCGAAGGTGTTTTGTGTTTTGAGGTGTGATGTTCTAGTTCCTTTTCTTTTCCTTGTTTTGATCTTCATTTTCTTGTTTTTCGTATTTGTTTATGTTATAACATGTCTACTTAGTTAAGGTTTTCTTTGTTTTTATCATTTTAAGCATGTTAGGTTGTTAGTTTTAAGATTCTGTTCTACTGCATTCTTGTTTTCTAGATTAGGGTTTAGGGCGTGTATGTGTACGCATGCTACCTGCATGCGCACGCATACTCGAAGTATGCATACGCATATAACTGGCTACGTACGTAGGCCTATGTATGCGCACGCATACTTATGCCCAGAAACTCTAATCCGACCTTTTTCTTTGCTTCTGTTTCTTTATTTTACTTATATAATATGCCCTTGCCTTGCTTTATTTCATGCTTATGAGTCTCTGCCTCTATGTTTGTTTGCTTTGTTTGTTCTTTGTATGCTAGTTTAGGTTTTAATCTTTTGTTTTGCCATGAACATGCATATAACATTGTTGGGAAATTTAGACCCCGGTTGATAGAATTAGCAAGTTTTAAACCTAAGTTGTTAATTAGATTTATTATGAATAAACCTTGTTAAAACAAACAAACATCAATATCATGCACAACAAAATAGTAAATAAGACAAGATATGATGACCTAGGAAAACCAATGAAACAAACTAGTTTCATAGTAAAAAACCCGAGGGGAAACCTTCTCGAAAAGCAATTGACTATAGTAAAGAGAAGTTTCAGATATAGTACAAAACCTTTGTCCCTAGACTCCACAATCCTCGTAGATGAACTTATAGCAGAAACCTCTGAACTCTTCAATATATGAACGCCACCCTTTTGCACGGATCCCAGTACGTGAATAACTCAAGCAACTTGAAGATGTTGTTGGCTGCAAAGTTCTTCACTTTATCAACAATGAAGATCAAGAAGTTCTTGGTTACAAAACCCTAAGGTGCAAAAGACGTAGTAACTTCTTGCAGAGAGAATAAGGCACTAGGTCACTTTCTGCATGTGTTCTCTGTGTATAACGGCCTTTAAAATAAGCCTTATATATGTCTAGGGTTGTGAGAAAAGAAGCCCTACACATATATGTCAGCTAGGGCCAAAAATCAGATTTGGAAATTCTGATTTTGTAGATCTCGACAGATTCAGCTTCTGTTGAGTTTCGTTCTTAAATCTCGATAGATATTGTTTCTGTCGAGGTATCCGTCGAGCTTTAATAAACAATTTTTCTTCACTTGTTTCTTGGTCCAATCTTCATGGCTTTAATACTTGACTTGAACTCTTGTTTCTTGAAGTACTAAACCCATCCTAGATCTACCTAATTACAAGTAAAGTGCATTTTGTCAAAAAATTAGCCAATTACATAAAATATGTCCTTAACAATCTCCCCCTTTGGCAATCTGTGACAAAACCACAACAAAACAACTAATCATGAGAGAAGTCCTAAATTACTTAACTCATAACCACTTGTTGTATTACAGAATAAATCAATCCCTACTACAAACTCTTGAAAAACTTTGCAAAGAAGAGAGTTCATGGCATGATAGACTTTCACAACTTGTCTTTCTAAAACACTTAAACAAAACACATCAAGGCATCATGTATGAAACAGAAATAAAGATTGCATACATAAAGAAACATGCATGTAAAGATAGAGAAGAGACAACACATGTAAAGATAGGTGAAGAAGACATACATCATCATATATATATATATATATATATATATATCTAAGATAAGCACAATGTGTGTAAAAATGGTCATAAGATCGGTGTACAAGAAGCTAAAAGAAGCTCCTAAAACAACAATGAGGTAAACACTCCCCCTAACAAGATGAAACACAACTCCCCCTTACAAAGGCATGTATTTCTCCCCATAACATGTAGAATCTTGAAAAGAAACCACATTTTCTCCCCCTTTTTGTCATGATTGACAAACGGTACAAGAAGTTATAAAACTTCACCCGAGAAACATAAAGATGATCAAAGATGATCAAGGGGGCAGAAGGAATCCATATTAAAGCATGAATGTAAGAGGGTCTCGATAGATTGAAAAGCTGTCCAACTGCTATCGAGTTGGTAGAGAGCACATAAAATTACCTCGATAGATCGAGATATGTGTCGAGAATCTATCAAGAAGCTACCCAGAAATCTCGATGGATCGAGAATTTGTCAAGAATGTATCGAGCAGACAGAGAGCACAGAAATTTGGCTCGATGGATCGACCTAGTTGTCGAGAAGCTATCGAGGTCAAATCCAAAAATCTCAATAGAAGAAACTTGTGTCGAGCTGCTATCGAGATGCTGTTGAGAAGGTATCGAGTAGTTGTCGAGAAGAAAGAAGCAAGGTTTTCCAAGGGAGGAAAAACACAGAAGATGAAAGCGATAAGATAGCTACTCAAACAAGCATCCAAGCAGCATGTTAAGCACTCAAACACAACTTAAATCTAAATGTAAAGCATTTCTAGATCAAAAGGCACACATAAATACTAAACAAGTCTAATCAATTTTATTTTTCAAAAATAAGCTAAGACAGTTTAGCAAGCATATATTAACACATGTATCCTTTGTGATGACCAAATCACATTATATCTACACATGTATCAAGAGTAGCAAAGAATTTGCGTGTTGTGTGTGAAACAAAGCAAGAGTGCATAAGTGCCTCATATTATAAAGATTTAAGACATGAGAAAAATAAATACACTCAAACACGATCATAACTGTTTGATGGGGACTATCACTTTCGAGGTATATCTTATAACTCTCACATCTCCTAGAAACACACTTGCAACCATATTAAAAGTATTTTGATACTTTTTGCTTTTATTTTTCATTGCATATTTTTCTTTTAAGTATAGCATGCATGGGCATATAAGAGAGAAAAGAAATACCCAATTATGTAAGCCAAAACATTACAATTTTGCTATGCTGAAGCACATAGATGTTATACATGATTGGCGGGCCTTAGTGGTGAGATGGTTATTTATGCCTTTCTCTTAGGATTTTCTAGTCCTTCCTGTCAAAAAGAGTGATATGAGCATGATATATAAGAGATCATCTTAATCGTACTCATTACAAACACGAGCCACAAAGCCCACTTGCGTAGTTGTGCATTGAGATGCTCATCTAAGCTACAAGAGATACAAAGTTTAGAAACTTTGTTTCAATGGCCATCAAAGGTACACAAGTACCAACATACACAAACACACAATGTTTTTGTATTTTTTTTTTCTAATTTCTTTTCTTTTTATTTTGAAAAACAAACAAAATAGAGACTAAAAAACCAAAATAAAACAGACAAACAACATGAAAGCACTAAAGAAAGATGCAGATGCATGAAATCATGATTCTAAAAGTAGATAAGAAGACAAGCAAAGAGAGTCCTACTTTAAATAGAAAGTATTAAAGCAGAAGACAACAGAAAAGACAATTAAGTCTTAGGCTCCTTTCTAACCCACACAACGCAAGTCTTTGGCCGTGAAGATGAAAAGGCACGTGCCCTAGTATGTATACTAAAGGACATAGAAGAATTAGAATTCTCTTGAAATTGAGTTTAAAAGTTCAAAGTTTTTAATAACTCTCCAAAAAAAAGGTGTTGAACCTTGAGAGAGAACCTGTAACCGTTTGGACACTTGCTTATGAGGATACAACTTGAAGTAATTAGGACGAATGTGTTCAGAAACACCACAATGGTGACAAACATGAGCAAGTTTTTGAACTACTATATTTCCTAGAGTGAGGTCTAACAAAGGATTTAGAATTAGCCAGATCAGTTTTGGATTTCATGCCTTCATCACTTTTCTCAGATTAGGGCACAAAGACAGTCTTTGATCCAGAAGCCTGGAAGAGGAGGGGCCGGAGGAAACAGCATATCCTAAGCCAGTCTTATTAGAACTAGGCTTTTAAGCACTCAATACCTTATCACCAGACATCCTCTTTATTTGAGTTCTAGCTTGACTAAGCTCAACCTCGAGATTTTTGACCTTCTCTTCTAATGTGGTGTTCTCCACAACAAGAGTCTCAACTAACCTTGTAGTCTCATCTAGATTTTTACCTCATCAAGCTCTTTTCTACAAAGGTGAGAAGTCTTTTCAGATTTTATAAATTCAGTGCATAGCTTATCATAGGCATCTTGAAGGGTCAACTTCTTGGGTAATTCATCATCATGCACAATGCAAGCACATAAAGTAGGAAAGTAAATGCCTACATCCTTAGAGCATGGCCGAAAATATAGGTGCATGAAAGTAAACAGGGGTTGCCATACTCTAGAGATGAGGATGAATGGTACACAGCATGATATACCTAATAAAACCTATCTAAGAGAGGAAGGAGAGATGAGGAAAGGGGGTTTAAAAGAGTACATAACCAAATGGGAGAGGCTAGACCCCTAAAATTATTGAACATTGCCACTTGGCTTATATCCACATGCTCGCATCCTCGCCCTTTTTGCTTGCGCTTAGGAAATCATGCCCTAGCTCCATGTGCCCTCGCTTCGTGTGTGTACATGCAAAGGTAAAGACAAGAAACTAGCAAACAAGCAATGGAAAGAGAAAGATGCAAAAAGCATGTGAAAGAGGCATAAAGCAGACAAGCATGATAGACATGGCAAGCATAGCATATGGCGGGAGACATAACGAGTCAGAAGATAAAAAAATAAACAAGAAAGCAAGAAAGTAACAGGCAAGTAAGCAAACAAGAAAAAAGACAGACAAGCAAAAAGGCAAACAAAAGGTGGTGTCTATGAGGGACAAATGTAGGTTTTGGATCGAATGTCTATAGCTTCATTATGTTGAAGTATGGATGACACACTGGCAAGCAGGACTTATGCATGAACATGTAAGCAAGCGTGTAAGGATGCATAGAAAGCCAAAGAGTGGCATACAAGCATGGTAAGTATATCATCGCATAGAACAGCAAAGGGGAAAGGTATGCATGAAGCAACTGGCATCATGGTGATGCATCCCAAATGGTCACATCCAAACAAGGCCTCATAGGCGTCAAGTGTAATCACACAACCATAAACCCACTAAGGGTGTCAAGCGTAACAAAGCCTAGAACTAGAGAGGCTAAAGTGGAAGATAAAGCATAGAAGCAAGCAAACATAGACATGAAAATAGGAATGATCCAAACTGTTAGGACATATGTGATTCACTTGTTAGGAACATATGTCACTATTTTATGTAATTGACTAATCCTTTGATAAAACGCACTTTACTTGTATTTGGGTAGATCTAGGATGTGTTTAATACTTCAAGAAACAAGGTTTCAAGTTCAAGTGTTAAAGCCATGCAAGTCTGTCCAAAATTCAAGTGTGAAAAGTGCTATTCATTAAAGCTCGATAGCTAGCAATCTATTGAGACTTGAAGAGCTGTTCCAGCCCGTGGCTCAATAGCAGCTCGACAGATAGGGTATCTGTTGAGGTTTATGAAGTTCAGTTTTTCAGGACTGTTTTTCATTCAATTCGTGATTGTATGTTTGGGCTTTCTTTTCTTACAGCCCTAGACATATAAAAGGATTATTTTAAGGGCCGTCAAAGGTGACACAAGTTGCACAAGTGTTGAGCAAAGTTTGTTTAAGCAAATTGTGACTAGAGACAGAATTTGCCCTAGTTCATCATTCTTGTGAAGAAGCTACTGTGTTTGTGCACCGTAGTGTTTTGTAACCAAGGAGCTTCTCGATCTTCATTGTGTGATGAATTGAAGAACTTTGTAACCAATAGCCTTCTCTAGTTGGTGATTAAAGTCGCGTATTGGGATTCGCGCAATTAGTTAGTCACATACTAGGAGCTGTGCATTACAAGGAGAGATTGTCACTACAGAACAAGTCCAATTGAGTATTGGGCTAAGGGTTCAATTGTAGGTTGGTATAAGGTACTGAGATTCCTTTACTTGTAACTACTTGTTTTGATAATAGTGGATTCTCGGGAGTGGTGACCTTAAAATCACCCGGTGGGGTTTTTGCCATATTGGTTTTCCCCATTCGTAAATAAATCACCATGTCAATTTAATTTCCGCTACATACTTAGTTTAATTGGTGATTTTTTTGTGCTACCATGCATCTTGCATGTTAATTTGATTAATTAACAAACTTGGCTAATTAATCAATTAATTTATCACAAGGGGTCGATTCTTAAATTCTGAAACTTACATAGTACATGTTATCAATTGCGAATGAAGTAGAACCGTTAATTTTTCGCTGCGTATGTTTTGTATGTGCTATAAACATGTATTTATCCAACAGTCCTAGTACAACCGATTACTATCTCTACGACCTTAGATTGCGTCACTTGGGGCGAGATAGTGATTCGTCCTTATGATGGCTCACTACTAGGGAGACCAGAGATCACTGTTGACATGGGCCAGTAGAGGGTGCGACGCTGATTCTGGGCCCTATTGAGTTGGGAGTTCTTTTTGGCGGAGAGGACCTTCCATCAGGTCATGTCGGTTTTCAGGGTACCTAGAGATCCACCTCCCTTCGGCTTGTCATTTAAGTCCATTGTCCTGGACGATTCGGCTTGTGCAACAGGTTCTTTTGATGCATATGTGGATACAGAGATTATGCCACTTGGTTCGTAGAGTCCTCTATAGGGCTTATCATTGGAGATGTTCCAGTTAATGGAGGTAAAGTGCTAGGAGGCATTATTTGTGCTTAGGTGGCCTCCAGAGTTGAGTGGAGATTGCGTGCAGAGGCTTTGCAGGCCAGGGTGACAGAGTTTGAGACTACTGCTGCCGCTAGGGAGGTGCACATGTAGGAGGAGACTTCTCAGGCATTAGCTCGTGAGAGGGAGCTTTTGCAGAAGGAAACAGAGGCCTATATTTCACCTTCACCTCACATGCTGGGTCGGGGGCCCATTATTCCACCAAGCGAGATAGAGTACATGCCAGCTCCACCAGGTCCACCGAGTGGTTGGGGTTCTTTTGCTCAGGCTTCGTGGACTCCTCAGGACCCAGGGTACACACTAGGCACTTTAGGCAAAGCAGGTCCTTCCACAGGTTCTCTTATAGGTGATGGCGATGATGATGATGATGACGATGATGATGCCGACTAGTATTTTAGGGATGATGATTCTCAGTAGGGTAGCCTTTTGTTGTAGCAAGATGTAGCCCCTGCGTGGGCATGTATGTATTCTTCATGTGTCTTGTAGACATTGCCCCATGGTGGGCCATTTATGTATGTATATTTTGTATCGCCTCTTGATAGGCCTGGACATGTGCGTATTATATTGCCCCACAGTGGGCCTTGATGTATGCTATTATCTCTTTGTAGCTTCATGGTGTATGTATGAAACAATTCCTCTTGTTAGGACTTACATGTATGATTTTGAAAACTGCCTTTAAGAGGGCTGACGTATGACTTTAGGAAAAGTGCCTTTGAGAGGGCTGTTGATATATGTGAAAAACAATGCCTCTGATTAGGACTTACATGCATAATTCTAGGAAAGTGCCTTTGAGAAGGCTGCTGATGTATATGAAACACAATGCCTTTGGTTAGGACTTATATGTATAACTCTAGATAAAATGCCTTTGAGAGGGCTGTCGATGTGTGTGTAAAACAATGCCTTTGATTAGGACTTACATGTATAATCATAGAAAAAATCGCATTTGAAAGGGTTGTTGATGTATGTGAGAAGCAACGCCTCTTAGTAGGGCTTACATGCATAACTCTAGAAAATTGCCTCTGAAAGGGCTACAACAAGAAACAATGCCTCTAGGTAGGGCTTACATGTATGATTCTTGAAATTGCCTTTAAGAGGGTTGTTGATGTGTGCAAGAAACAATGCCTCTAGGTAGGACTTACATATACAATTCTGGATGTCACCTTTAAAAGGGCTACTGATGCATGCAAGAAACAATGCCTCTAGGTAGGACTTACATGTATGATTCTAGATGTCGCCTTTCAAAGGGCTACTGCTGTATGCATGAAACAATGCCTCTGGGTAGGACTTACATGTATGACTCTGGAAAAAATGCCTTTGAGAAGGCTAATGTATGATTCTGGAAATTGCCTTTGAGAGGGCTGTTGATGTATGTATGCACTATCGTATTTTCATTATAGATGGTATTTTTGAACCAACTTGGGTCACACTCATTTGTATTGCACCGCAGTTTCACGGGTTTATTAGTGGATTTTGACAATGATCATCCCTCTGGGGGGAGAGAGAATGGAGATACTTTGAGAAATAAACTACCCTAGTTTAGGGTTTCATGTGATTCTTGACATGAGGGACACATCCTCAATGGGATGGACCCATTCTTGTATATTGGACAAGGTAGAGGGAACCGTGCAAAATAAACTACCCCAGTTTAGGGTTTTACGAGGTTCCAAGCCCGTAGATTGGCTGAAAATGGCCTCGACTTCATAGACCGTACCAAATGTTGGTAACGAATGTGGACATTCTAAATGAAATCTCCTTGGACATGCCATGAGGCGGTATGCACTGATTGCTCATTCTTCAAGAGCTTGAACAGTGGATCACATGTGGCGGTCAACTGCGCTATGAAACGAGCTATGTAATTGACCTTTCCTAAGAAGCCACAAATCTATTTCTTGGTTTGCGGTGTTGGCATGTCTCGAATAATTTGAACTTTTGCTGGGTCAACTTCAATTCCTCTTTGGCTGTTTATAAAGCAGTGCAATTTCCCTAAACTAGCTTCGAAGACGCATTTGTTAAGGTTTAGTCTTAATCTGTACTTGATAAGGTGCTTGAACAACTTTCTCAAATCTATCAAATGATCCATGGAAGTGCGGGATTTGGCAATCATATCGTCTATGTAGACTTCAATCTCTTTGTGCATCATATCATGGAACAAGGTTACCATGGCTCGCTGGTAAGTAGCATCAGTAATCTTTAAGCCAAACGACATGACATCATACGCATTGGTTCCCCAATGAATGGTAATGTTGTCTTAGCTTTGTCTTCCTCGGCCATCTTAATCTGATTATAACCCAAGAATCCATCCATAAAGGAGAACATGTTGGTAGCGGTATTATCGATCAGTGTATCAATATGTGGCAAAGGGAAATTGTCCTTGGGGCTGGCCCGGTTCAAATCTCTATAATCAATGCACATGCGTACTTTCCCGTCTTTCTTAAGCACGGGAACACTATTGGTGACCCAATCTAAGTAGGCTATTGCGGTAAGGAAACCGGCTTTCAATTGTTTTTCTACTTCTTCTTTGATCTTCAAAATGATCTCAGATTTCATCCTTTGAAGGACTTGGCGCATTAGAGGGCATTCTGGCTTAACTAGAATTCTGTGCACAACAATCTCAGTATCCAACCCTGGCATATCTTGGTAGGACCAAGCAAATATCTCTTTGAACTCTTTGAGTAACGCTATGAGCTTAGGCTTCATGTCTTTAGGAAAGTTCAACCCAATCTTGACGGGTTTTTCATTCTCGCTTTCGTCGGTAAGGTTAATCACTTCAGTTTCTTCTATGTTGGGCTTGGATCCCTCACTCTATCTGTTTAGAGCTTCCAAAATATCATGAGGCAAACTCGAAATTTCCTCTAATCCTTCAATATCATGATCCACCTCTATTGTCTCATTCACATCATCAATATCCTAGTTATAGCAACAGGACGATGTACCCGCATAGTAATTAGAATAGATTCTATAGAACAGAACATATATAGAGAAAAATAAGATAATTTGCACACACATATTCATAGGAAAGCAAGTAAAGAGATAAATGCAAGAATTTCCTGAATAATACATTGGATAATTTATTAATGGGTTATAGATAGGGTGATAATAGAGTTCATGCCTGATAATGATAAAAGGGATTTTTTTTTTTGGGAAATAAACTGGGAAAATGCAAACAAGGAATGCAAAAAATAGGAAATAATCATGCAAAACAAACTAGATATGTCATTCCAACTTTTTTGGGCAATTAGAGGACCTAACCACACGATGATGGAATACTCCTTACTCAGTCGGTGCAACCACAAAGCAGGGCTCGATGGTCCAATGGCTTACTGTCTCGACTGGCACATAGGGCCTAATGGTAGAAGTCAGATCATCCCTGGGGGATATGATAGCATTCATTGAGAATTCTTCAGGGAAAAGACGGATGAGAGAAGCTAGTTCTGATTCCTTTTTGCGTGATTCCTATACCACTTCTAATTTGATGACCTCGGCTAGAGCTGGAAAAGTAACCATGATGTGGGGAATAGACATCCCTTGGCCAATGCACTTCCTTTTCTTTCCTCTAGAAGTCTGGAAAAGTTCTTCATCGGAGGGGTTGTAGCCTAGACTGATTCCTCCTTTGTTGTCTAGGAGTTCAATCAGAGAAGCATTCCCATGTCCAACGGCACCCAGGCCTTAGCCTATTTGATAGCCAAATTTGAGCATCTCCTTGGCAGCCATTAAAGTAGCAGAGGGCCATGTTGACTCAAGTTCTGAAGCTCTGGAAATCATGGAAACTAGCTCAAAACTGTGGAAAGTTGCCTTCGGAAAGGCATTAGCACCAATGTAGGGGATAAAAGTCTCCTTGAAGATGGTTAGGGGCTCTTCTGCCATAATAGTGATCAACTGATCCTTGGAGGGGAACTTGAGCCTCCAGTGAACAGTAGAAGCAACTGCACCCATGGCGTGTAGCCAAGGCCTCCCTAGGAGCATATTATATGGGAAATCCTCCTTGATGACTTGGAAGTTGACTAGAAAGATCTGGGGCCAATTCCAATTGCTAATTCGATCTCGCCTTGCACCTCTTGAAGAGTGCCATCAAAGGCTTTAATGATCATAGTGGTAGGGCGAGTAAGAGTAGTATCCACATTCATGCGCTCTATTGCAGACATCGGGCACACATTCAGAGCTGATCCATTATCAATTAGTTCTCTGGAGAAGATCATATCTTCACACTTTACCATAATGTGCATAGGCAAAGTATGCTTTCTACCTTCTGGTGGTAGCTCATCATCTGTAAAGGAAATTTGGTTGGTGGTCAACACCATTGAGACCATACCCTTAAAGGAAGATTCTGTGACACCTGTAGGAACACATGTCTCTTTCAAGACTTTCAAGAGGGTCTCATGGTAGACATCGGAGGATAGCAACAGTGCTAAGATAGAAATCTGAGCTGGCGACCTGTTTAGCTATTGAATCACACTGTATTCTGAGTTTCTGATAATTTTCAAGAATTCCTCGGCTTCTTCGATTGTAACCCTATTCCTGAATGGCTCGACTGTACTCTTGCCAATCTCTTTCCTTCTCTTTTCTAGCTCCTCGAGAGTATAGCAGCAGCCACTCCTAGTAAGCCCAGATAGACTTGAAGAGATATTGGAGCAGACCTCCTCTTTTCCGGTTCGAGTGGAGATCAAGGACACATCATATTTCCAGGGGACACGATGGCTATCTTCATAAGGGAACGACTTCGACATGCGAATGATAACGCCCTCGTGAGTTTGCAAATTGGGTGTTATGGAGAACATTTTCAGATTAATGACCATCAGACTTGGTAGAATGGCTTCGAGGGCCTTTGAACCGAATACCCCAGAGATTCTTGAGGTAGGCCTCGACAGAATAAGAGGATCGAAACCTCGGATAGCAGGAACAATATTGGTTCCCTCCTGAACTGATGATGAAGCTAGCCTTACAACCGCAGGCAATGCAAGAATTATAGGAGTGAATCCTTCGATGGCTGGCAGGGCTTACCCTTTTCTAGAATCTAATGACCCTGAATCTGTAGGTGATTCTATGATCTCCTCAATGACTACTAAAGAGGGAGGTACTGAAGTAACCTTACAAAGACGTTTCTGTAGATATTCGTCCCAATCTTTACTTGACCCAACTGATATAACATTGTAGCTAGTTCTTGACTGGGCAGTTGGAGGACATAGGATGGCTGCCATGCAATTGCCTCTTCGTACAACCTCTCTTTCAATTCAGATAATACCATGATCGGCTAGACTATGAACCTGTGCTTGGAGCACTTTACAATCAAACAGGGCATGCTTGTCTCCACTATTGTAAAATGAGTAGATTCCCCAATCAAATCTTGGGGTTCCTATACCTTCAAGATCAAGGTGGCTCTTTTGGACCAAGCTTGGAGCAGGGCCTTCCATGGGAATGACGACAAGGAGAAATCTGGAACCCTTTCTTCCATGGCAATGATAGCATTCACATTCCCTTCCTGATGGGGAGGCAAAGGGTTGGTAATGATGTTCGGAGCGGCTGCATTTCGAACTGTATCAACTTCTTGTTGATGAAATCCTGGACACGGTCTCTCAATTGGTATCATTCTTCAAGGGTATGTCCCTCAACCCCGAAATGGTGTTCACACTTCATGGACGGATCAAAGCTGAGTGGGAAAGGACCTTCTTTGGGCCTTATAAAAACCGGGGTCACTAGCTTCCTTTCCAGTAGGTAAGCATAGAGATCTGCCATGGGCATGGGTAATGGAGTGTACTTCCGGTTTTCTCTCCTAAGGGGACGAGGTGGGTTTGGCCTCCCTCTCTGATTAAAGGCTGGGTTAGGTGCTTGAGTAGACTAAGCCTGTTGCTAATAAGGTCTTGCAGCTGGGGTTGCATAAGTAGTAGTAATACCCCTAGGCCTTTCTGATGCATTGTCAATCATGTGCACATTGGCTTTCTTAGTCTTGCGGCTGGTCATTTTCTTGACTTGTTGTTCAACCATGGAACTCAAGGATTTGGGATCCATGATCTTCTTGCTCCTAATACCTTCGTCAATACACTCCCCAATAGGGATGAGGCTAGCAAAATGAGTGACTTGGGTGCTGATCATCTTCTCATAGTAAGGAGGCTTGAGGTTGTCAATGAATCATTTGATTATCTCATTTTCCATCATTGGGGGTTGCACTTGTGTGGCTAGCTCACGCCACCTTTAGGCATATTCTCGAAAAGATTCCCCACTCTTCTTCTCTGTTCTCATAAGGACCGTGCGGTCAGCAGCTATCTTAGTGTTGAACTTGTAGTATTCTAGGAAAGAGCTGGCCATTTCCCTCCAACTCGAGGTCTTTTCAGGTCTCATGTACCATGTGGCCGCAAGGCCAGTCAAACTATCAAGAAAAATCTAGCAAAGCAAAGGATGATTATTCCCATAAGGAGCCATCTTCCTACAAAACATGCGCAAATGCGGACAAGGGTCTCCAGTACATCATACTTGATGAACTTTGGTGCCCTGAACTTGGGAGGCATAATGACCTGAGGGAAGTTGGTCAGACTATCTAGATCAACACTTCCATGGGTGCTGGAGCCCTCTATGACACGAAGCTTCTCAGCTAGAGTTTCCTCTTGGCTTTTGACTTGGCCATACCCAGATTTGGGGGTCTTATCCTTAGAAGTACGGTTTTCAGAACCGGACTGGACCGGGAGGTCAGACCGTGAAAACCGCAAACCGGGATGAAAACCGGTTTTTTAAGCCTAAAGAACCGGATTTTTTGTTAATTCTGTGAACCCCTAAAACCGGGGTTGGACCGCACAAACCGGTGAGAACCGTGCGGTCCAACCCCTTAGCAATTAAAAAAAAAAAAAAACTTAATACAATTTTATTTTACTTAATTAAATTATCCATCTCTTACAAGGAATAAAAAAAATTATAATTAAAATCCTTCAAAGATATTCAACTTTACTTCAAAAATTAATAAAATTTTTTAATGTTTTCATGGTTATTATTTTATTTTATTAACTTTCTTATTTAATTATTAAATATATGCTTGAAAATCATTAAATTTCCCTCACACATATAGGTATATTGTCAATTTTGCTAGTTTTATAAATTTAATATTTATATTTAGGCTTTAATTAATTATTAAATTAATTATGATGTCATCACGGTTCGACCCCAGTTTGACCTCGGTTCGACCTCAAAAACCTTGAACCTCTCCCTTTTACAGTTCAATGAATGGTCCGGGTCTGAAAACCTTGTGTAGAAGGATTTGTTTCTTAGTCATTGCCTTGGGGTGGTATATTGTGGCCCTGATCCTATTCTAGTGGGGGGTGATTTTCATTCTCAGTTTAGGGACCTCCTTGATTATGAATAGAAGAGTTCTATCCTCCTCCTACAACCAGTTGTTGCATCATACGCATCATTTCTACCATTTGCTCCTTCAGAAGAGAAATTTCCTGAGCATTTTCCTCATGGGGAGAAGTACCACTAGTAGACATCTCTCTTGTGTGAGACCTAGTGACGATGGGACCATGACGTGGTGGTAGCTTAGATTGTTTCTTTTTAGCAATCTTTTGATCCTGAGAAAGAATAGGAGGTGAAAGAAATAGGGTGCATTTGACAATGTGGAAACACAACACCAAAATCAAGTTAGTTTATGCCCTTGCTATTTAACATGCACCTACCATTTTCAGAAAAAATTGGCTTTTGCACCCTTGATCAGGTATTCAACATGGTGAGTTTCTACTATAATGCGAGATTAATGCATGAGACTGGCAAGTAACCGTAACTTTCATGACATGCTGGACAATGCGGGATGGGCCCTGCTTTTGGTTACATGGAAATAAAATGCTTGTACAAGGTTTGCTTTTATAATACTGAGTTTATCGGCTCCAACAGTGGGCCTTTTGCAATCCAAGGAAATGTAATTACAAGGGTAAACTTGGTTCTTGACAATGTGGACTTCTCGGGGAAGCTCTTGGCAACTTGGACCTCCTGGCAATTTGAACAGCATGGATCTCTTAGACCTTTGGATCTCTTGAGGGAGCCTATGGACTCTTGACATCTAGGACCTTTTGGCAACTTGCACCTCTTGGCAATTTAGACAATATGGATCTCTTAGACCTTTGGATCTCTTTGAGGACTTAGGTGTCCTAGCAATCTTTTTTTGATCTTCCTTGGGAGAATTCTTGAACTCTTGATGCTTTGGAATTCTTGACAGCGTTTCCTTTTGAACGTAGTTTCGGCTAGTTGCCACAAATTATATCTTTGCATAATTAGGTGACAGGACCATTTAGTGTATGCATGAATGCCCTTGTAGGGTTGTAAACCCATAGGGATAGGGTATGATCTAGCATGTATAAGCAACCGGGTTGCTTTTCCTAGGGATTTAATCAGGGATGCTGTGCAAGCAGGATAGAACTAACCTGGAGTAGAGTACAATTTCTTTGGTGCAAGCAAAAAGGGCACACCTGTTACAAAACACTTTCCCCTGACTTCTAGTCCTATAAGAGTATCCTTTCCTAGGATTGGATGTTCACTCTTTAGGCTTTACCTAGTCCTCATGGGCTCTGGGCTTAATCTAGTCATCACGGGTTTGACATAACTAGGCCAACTGTATGCAAAGGCTTAACTGGTAGGTTTTTCCTATCCTAGGGGGGATAAATCGCCATACCTCTCCCTTCATGGAAGTTGTGTGACAGGAAGGATCGAGGGGGACTTTTCAACGACTCATGTCCACCTATGGACCTAAAAGTGCCTACAAAGTCAACCCCAGATCTAACTATGGGTAACACTGTCGATGTTTGTGTCTGGGCATCTGTAAATGGGGTGATGAAATCCCCAAATAGATGTGGCTACGCCAGCAGTGCAGAGCTCGGGTTCGGCTCAAAAAGGGTGTATGTGTCATGCAATCCTTAATGAAAGGGAAAGACTTTTTCCAAACACAGCAGATATATATATATATATATATATATGAAAGCAGATAAAGGTGTAGCAGAAATTAAATTTTGCTACCCTATATTTTTGCATGTGAAGGAAAGCAGTAAAGCATGTAAGGAAAGCGATAAAGCATGTGAGGAAAGCTGTAAAGCCCCATGAAAATACCTCACACCCCTTTTTGGAAAACGTTTTTGCTATTTTGAAAATTGTCCACTAGGATATAGTAGAAGCCTTTTTCAAAAAGAAAGCCCTGGAGACCAATGCCAATTTCCGTGTTTTTGAAAGCTAATGTCCAAAGATTATGGTTTTATCAAAAGCTCTAAAGGCTAAACTCTTATCAATCCCCAATGGAGTTGCCAGTCTGTCAACGCCCTGCCCAGAATGGAGAACCATTGGGCCCTTGTTCGACCACCCACCGCGGCGACGTACCCGCGCATGCAGGGCCCATTAAAGGCCCCTCTCGATGGTTGGCATGGTTCACACCGAGCTTCAAGTGCTCTCTCTCTCTCTCTCAGTGGAGGAAGGTAGGTCTACCTTTGAAGGTGTGGCAGGAATCTTGGCCAAATTTTAAGGGAATTATCAAAGGTAAGTGAAGTCACCACCAATCATTGGGTTTTTCTAAGGTATGATTGGTCACCTGTTTCTAGTTGATTTTATTATCAATCTTAGGCTAAGAAAAATGACATTTTTCTTAATCTAATGTGGATGGAAAAATATCTTGATTCTTGAATTCAGAAGTTTGGTTATGTGTGGGGTAGGTGTTAAGCACCCAACAACACCTGTCCAAGGACAGTCCTTTGTTTTGATAAAACCTTAATTTTCGGAGATTAGCAGTAAAAAACATGATTTTGACATTGGCTTTTGGGGCTTTGCATGCATGGGAGCTTTGAGGTTTGGCTTTTGAATGGATGTGGTCCCAATCTATGCTTTCCTAAGGTAATTGAGCAAAGTACCAGATTTCCACGGTGAAAATCCGGTGACATGTCACCTTACTTTCACGGTGGAAATTAGGCATCGCTTTGCCTTAGGTGGCACGGACTATAACAGTCACACTGAAAGCGGGCGAGCAGGTATATATATATATACATCATACACAATGCAAGCACATAGAGTAGGAAAGTAAATGCCTACATCCCTAGAGCATGGCCCAAAATATAGGTACAGGAAAGTAAACAGGGGTCGCCATACTCTAGAGATGAGAATGAATGATACACAACATGATATACCTAATACAACCCATCCAAGAGAGAAAGGAGGGAGGAGGAAAGGGGGTTTAAAAGAGTACATAACCAAATGGGAGAGTCTAGACCCTTAAAACTACTGAACATTGCTGCTTGGCTTATATCCACATGCTCGCATCCTCGCCTTTTTTCCTTATGCCTGGGAGACCATGCCCTAGCTCCATGCACCCTCGCTCTGTGTGTGTACATCCAAAGGCAAAGACAAGAAACCAATAGACAAGCAATGGAAGGAGAAAGATGCAAAAAGCATGTGAAAGAGACATAAAGTAGACAAGCATGATAGACATGGCAAGCATAGCATGTGGCAGGAGACATGACGAGCCACAAGATAAACAAATAATCAAGAAAGCAAGAAAGCAAACAGGTAAGCAAGCAAAAAAGAAAGAAGACAAATAAGAAAAAAGGCAAACAAAAGGTGGTGTCTATGAAGGACAAATGTAGGTTTGGTTCAAATGTTCATAGCTTCATTGTGTTGAAGCATGGACGATGCACTAGTAAGCAGGACTCATGCATGAAAATGTAAGCAAGCACGTAAGGATGCATAGAAAGCCAATGAGTGGCACAAACAAGCATGGTAAGCATATCATCTCATAGAGCGGAAAAGGGGAAAGGTATGCACGAAGCAACCAGCATCATGGTGATGCATCCCAAATGGTTACATCCAAACAAGGCCTCATGGGCGACAGGTGTAATCACACAACCACAAACCCACTATGGGGTGTCAAGCATGGCAAAGCCTAGAACTAGAAAGGCTAACATAGAAGATAAAGCATAGAAGCAAGCAAACATAGACATGAAAATAGGAATGATCCAAACCATTTTGATGTGGGCCTTGGTGTATGGACGATGACAAAGGCCATAGGGTCTAGATTGGGTCCTAACCATTAGGCCAAAACACAAGAAAGTGCAATAAAAGGTACAAAAAGGCTACAATAGCACATGGCATGACAAACATAGCCTAGGCCTAAGCACATAAACATGGCATGAAGCATGCAAGCACATAGATGATGGCACAAATCATGTAGAGAACATAGATCCAAACACATAGGCATGTGAAAACATAGGTCAAGACTAGTAGGTATAGAAACATACACATTAACATGTACAAGCCTAGCACATAAACATGGAAGAGCATGAATCCAAGCATATAAGCATGTGAAAACAAGGTTCTAACCATATAGCATGGAAATACACACATTAACACATAGATCCAAGCAAGGCATAACTAACAACATCATGTAAGCATATGAGCATGTTACCCTAACATCAACATAGAACAAAAAGAGGAACAAAGCATAGGAAAACATGGCATAAAGCACAAAGAATGTAGATCAAGACAAATAACATGTAAACAAGCATGGAAGAACATGGATCTAAACTAAGAACACGCTAGGAGCAAGATAAAGCAAGAAACATGCTAAGGAAAGCAATAAATCATGTTATTAAGGCATAAAAGAGCAAGATCAACGCTAGAAAAAGATTTAGAAAGTTAGGGGTGTGGATAGTAGCTAAAAAGCTACATCCACATACCTAAACCCCAAATCTAAGGTGTAGAACCAGAGAGATGAAGATCGGGTATAAGAACAATGCCTTGTATTTTTGGTGAAGAATGAAGAATCAAGAGACTTTGATGTGTTTTTTTGTGTTTGAGAGAGAGGAAAAATGTGTAGAAAACGTCTAGGCAGAGAACAAACCTAGAAAAGTCTTCTCTTTTTTCATCGGGGGGTGCCTGGGGCCTTTTATAGTCCCTGTGCACTTTTTGAGGTGGCAGCCCTTCAAGGGCCACCATCTTCAAACGGCCTCAGATCGGGTCGATCTTGACCCCCTTAGAAAAATCTTGACTTCATGTTTCTAAAAAGGTATGGAACTTGAAAATCCAATGGTTGGATCAAACGTTATGGCTCCTGGAAGTTAGAGGTGCATCGATCAGTGCATTATCCTGGTTTTCATGATATCTCGGTCGTTCTAACTTCGATTTCAACCCACGAATAGTCCTTGGAATGAGAAGTTGATAACCTTTGTAATGACATTGGCTTCAACCTGTTTTGACGACCAGATCAAAATTAGGGTTTCTAGGGCCTGCCGAGAGTTAACTTCAGGTTAAACTTGGTCAAACTTGCCAAAAATCTCCCAGAAGCTCGGGTTTGATGTAAAACCATGAAAAATGTTGTTTTGTGAGGATTTTGACCTTGTTTGACTTTCGTTTAACTTAGGGTTGACCAGGGGAATTTTGGTAATTTTAATTGAAAAAGGCATTTTGGGTGCTCAGGTGTCTAAACGGGTTACACCACATCATTCTAGATGTTCTCATGGCCCCATGGAGAGAAAATAATATTTTTTGACTTTCGGGGTCTGGCACGCAGTCGAGGGCGAACAAAACACGGTATCAACAACTATCACAAGCATTCTCCACAATTACCTTATCGGTTGTGGAGCAAAAGCCACATTTATCCTCATACTCATCAGGAAGATCACTCAGAGAATCACTCAAGGTAGCAACCAACACTTTACCTTTTGGATTCTTGGTCTTCTCCTTCATAAGATAGTTTGGGCACTCTATCCTCATATGACCAAAACCTTTGCACTCATGGCACTAGATGAGGAGTTTCTTATTCTTGCCCTTCTTAGAGGATTTAGATTTCCTTGGGGTTTTGTTCTTATCCTTTTTCCTATTTTGGAGAAGCTTGATAATTTCATTAGCTATGAAGGTTAAGTCCTCATCTTCATCCTCATCTTCATCTTCATCTTCAGAGTTATCACTCTCTTCCTATACCCTTAAGAGCAATGTTCCTACTCTTTCCACCTTTTCCCATTTTACCAAATCTCATCTTATAGGTTTGAAGGTTCCCAATAAGCTCAGTCAAAGGAATTTGATCAATGTCCTTTACTTCTTCAGTGGTAGTGAACTTGGCATGGAATTTTTCAAGTAGGGACCTAAAGATTTTCCTAACAATTTTAGGTTCCGCAATAGATTCTCCAAGATTGAAGGTAGAATTCACAATATCCTTGAGTTTAGCATAGAACTTATCAAAGGTCTCTTCCTCCTCCATCCTTATTTCTTCAAAACTGCTGATGAGTCTTTGAAGCTTAACGGTCTTCACTGTCTTGGTATCTTTGTAGGTGATCTCAAGAATAGTCCATGCTTCCTTAGCAATTTTCGTGGATGATATTTTCTTGAATTCCTCATTGGCAACACCACTAAACAAAGCATTTAGAGCCCTACTATTGAAATTTGCCGCTTTGATCTTTGCTTTATCCCAATCCACCGACGCTTCTTTTGGCTTAACCTAGCCGACTTCAACAGCTTGCCATACTTTTTTATCAAAAGCCTGCAAAAAAAGCTTTCATACAAACTTTCCAGTACGCATAGTTAGTACCGTCAAACAAAGGAGGAATCAAAAGAGATTGTCCACGATTCATGACAACGGGGGTCAAAGATCACACTTAGGAAATTAATCTAATCAGAGTGTACCTGCTCTAATACCACTTGTTGGGAAATTTAGACCCCGGTTGATAGAATTAACAAGTTTTAAACCCAACTTGTTAGTTAGATTTATTATGAATAAACCTTGTTAAAACAAACAAACATCGATATCATGTTAATATCATGCACAACAGAATAGTTAATAAGACAAGATATGATAACCTAGGAAAACCAATGAAACAAACTAGTTTCACAGTAAAAAACCTGGGGGGAAACCTTCCTGAAAAGCAATTTACTGTAGTAAAAAGAAGTTTCAGATCTAGTACAAAACTTTTGTCCCTAGACTCTACAATTCTCGTAGATGAACTTACAGTAGAAAACTTTTACCGCTTCAGAACCTCTGAACTCTTCAATATATGAACGCCACCCTTTTGCACGGATCCCAGTACTTGGCTAACTCTAGCAACTTGAAGATGTTATTAGTTGCAAAGTTCTTCACTTCATCAACAATGAAGATCAAGAAGTACTTGGTTACAAAACCCTAAGGCGCAAAAGATGCAATAACTTCTTGCAGAGAGAATAAGGCACTAGGTCACTTTCTGCATGTGTTCTCCGTGTATAACGGCCTTTAAAATAAGCCTTATATATGTCTAGGGTTGTGAGAAAAGAAACTTTACACATACATGTCAACTAGGGCCAAAAATCAGATCTAGAAATTCTGATTTCGTAGATCTCGATAGATTTAGCTTTTGTCGAGCTTCGTTCTTAAATCTCGATAGATACTATTTCTGTTGAGGTACCTGTCAAGCTTTAATGAACAGTTTTCCTTCACTTGTTTCTTGGTCCAATCTTCTTGGCTTTAATACTTGACTTGAACTCTTGTTTCTTGAAGTACTAAACCCATCCTAGATCTACCCAATTACAAGTAAAGAGCATTTTGTCAAAGAATTAGCCAATTACATAAAATATGTCCTTAACAAACATGTCCATCCATTGATGCATAGGTGTCGTGGGGCAGTGAAGTAAGGCATGCATTCACATGAACATGCATTTGTTTGGATATTTGATTTTGATCTTGCTTTGATGAACATGAATGTATGTTTGCAATGTTTTGCCTTGTGTATGATAACATGTTTTTTTGATCTTAACATGTCTATCTTTCTACCTTGGATATGATATATGTTTGTTTGTTTGCTTTTTTGGATATGATGTGATGAGATGTGTAATAGGTGTATGCTAGGGTTTGAGATACAATGAGATGCATGATAGATGTATGTTAGGGTTTGGGATGATATGATGCCATGTTGTTTGCTAGATGTATGCTAGTGTGTGTATGAGTCTAGAATACAAGTTTTGAATATTCCTTTAATGAGATTAAGACGTAAGACACAATGAGTGGAAGCCGACCCACGGGTCGGGTGGGGTTGGGTGCTTAACACCTTTCCATCCCTATACCTAAACTACGGACACATGCTCTGGTAGTAGATCAGTCCTTCCACGAAGGGCGTTATATTTATGGTTCCTAGACCTAATCTAGGTGGTAACTCCATTTTCTTTTCTCTGTCTTGGTCCACTTGGCTGAGGCGTATGCCCCCATTGTGCCCACAGTGGTGACTCCACTAGGGATAGATTCCAATATGTCTTATTTCTTAATCTTGATAAAGACTTATTCAATATTTGTTTGCACACACTTCAAGTGATTTTTTTTGTCCCTTTCACCCTGTTTGGTGATGAATGGGAAGGTGGAGGCTCCATTCGGGCAAGAATTTTCTAGAATTTATCCCACAAATTCACAATCTTTACCATTACCTATAATGGGCTTTGAGTACGTTAACGGTTTGCCACCAATCCACTACGATCCATTTAGGCCCAAGGTTGGAATCATGGCCCACTTAGTTATGAGTGACCTACTGAGCTATCCCTTTAGCTCTAGGAAACCTACCTACACTTAGAGAGATCTTAGATCCTATCAATAAGAAGGTACCCTTTATATCTCTTGTTTGTTCAACCATATATCTTATGTCACCTAATTCTAAAAGGACAAAAAAAAAAGATGTAAAATTTTAGGATGGCCTAAAAGTTATGGCATACCCTAAGATGTTAGGATAAAAGAAAAGAAGTTCTCACATATAAGAGGCTTGTCCCAAAGTCCAAAGGTATATCTTAACTTGAAAGGTTCATAGGACCATAGCCTAGTTACTATCATAAGCCCAAATTGAAAGGCCTCTTGAAAAGGTGGACCTTAGGCCTAAGGGAACAAATATGCTATAAACTTAGCATCCAACATCCTACAAAGCCAATATGAAATTCCCTAATCTTGGGCCTCCATGTTGTATGCCAAAGCCCAAAATGATGAGAAATTCATGGACTTTGAAAGGAAGGCTACATTATATTCTAGCTAGAGGGCTACTTCAAAAAAAAAATGATGATAATGAATGGAAAAAGGAAGAGCCCAAAGGTGATGGATATATTGTAAGCCCATATTTGAGACAAAAGGTTGAAAGTCTCTAAGCACAGTCTAATGAAAGCCCAAGAGAGTAAGATGAGAGCTTTATTGTAAATGGACTAAAGCCCAATGAAACAAAGGGCAAGGTTCATGAGAGGAAAGGGAGTGATTTTGTAATTGGGCCTTCATTAAAATGGATTTAAAGACTTTCTAAGAAAATCTGAGTTAATAAAACAAAGTTTTTAATTGAGACATGGGCTTAATAAAATGAGACTTCTTTTTAAGCATCATTGCACTACTAAGATTGAACAAGCACTTCCCCACTCCAATTTGGGTTCAAGAGAAGAACGAAAGGTGTTAGATTAAGGTTGAAGTCACGCATCAAAAAGAGACGTTTTAAGAAGAAGTATCTCAAGAAGAAATGGCTGCTCCAATTGATGACACGGTAGCTCAAAAGATATTCAAAGCAATAGAAGAACAAGGCGATACTCTCAAGAAGATGAGAGGTCGTCTCTCCAAACTAGAGGAGAGTAAGCTCAAGAAACCTGTGCACATAGAGATACATGAAGAAGAAGAAATAGAGGAATGGGATGAAAGAGACAATGCTGATTATGAAAGAAACAAGCAATTTGAGAGGCTTACAGTGGACACCATGGCCATGAAGGAAAAGATGGAAAAGATGCAACTAGCATTCCGCAAGGCTCAAGGAATGGATGAGCTCCAAGACTCCCATCGCATTGCCTCTCAAGTTCAAGATTTCTGATGTGGAAAATTTTGATGGGACTGGAGATCTAAAGCAACATGTTAGATGGTATCTAAGCATTGCTGAAATGAAAGGGTTAGATAACAAGCAAACTTTGCATGCATTTCCTCTCTCACATGCGGGAGGTTTATCAAGGTGGTACTATAGCTTAGATCCAAATAATACCAAGGTGTGGAATGAGCTATTAGAGTTATTCGTGGATCAATTAGTCTTCAATACCATGATTGATGTAACTCTAAGAGACTTGGAGACTACCAAGCAAGGGGTGGGGGAGACATTTTTTGAATACATGACAAGGTGGAAAGGAAAGGCATCTAGGATGGTTAATAGGCCAAATGAAAAGGACTAAATCAACATGATTATCAATAATTTTCTTCTGGCATACAATAGTAGGCTCTTGTGATCACCTGTTAGTTCTTTTGGGGAATTGTGTGATTGTGGAACTAGGATCGAAGATGCCATCAATAATGGACAATTGGAGAAAGGCCAGAGCAAGCCTCCAATCAAGAAGACGTATGGAGAAGGAGTGGCCACTTCTAAAGAAACTAATCCTGTGAATGTAAGTGCTATCATACCTCAATAACCTTTAACTTACCCAAGCTTCACAAAGAAAGCCCGCCGAGAATTCTCCAACCTAGGAATAACACTTGCCTAAGCATATGAGAACTTGACCTCCAAAAGATTCATCAAACCCTTAGACCCCACACCTATGCCTAATCTTGTGCCTCCTACTTGGAACCTCAATGAATACTGCCAATTCCATTAGAAATTCAGCCATAAAACCGACAATTGTTTCTGCTTCTAGTATGAGATACAAAACCTAATAGACAATGGAACTTTCCTAAACCCAAACATTATCACCAAGCCTAATATTAGGAAGAACCCCTTGCTTGATTATCATCGAGCTCCTCTTCCATATCAGAATTGGGTGAAAGTAGAAGAGATTGATTAGGATTGTTCAAAATTGATAGAAACCTTGGAGCTTAATGCGGTGGAAATCCAAGGAATATAGGATGAAGAGGATGAGATTTTGAAAAGGGCAGTGGTTATATGGGGAGTACTCCCCAAAAGAATGTCTGAATTAAAGAAGAGGGTCCTAGAAGACAATGTGGCAAACATCACTAGGAGTGGGAAACACTACAAGCCATCATTTTTGGAGAATGATCACCTTTGTAGGAACATGGAAGAAGGGTCCAAGCCCATAGAACTCAAAAGGAAGGAAGAGAAAGAAGAGGAAGATAGAGTTTTGACTCAATTAAAGAAGACTCAAGCTCATGTGTCTATGTGGAGTTTACTAATGGCTTCTCACAAGCATCGTAGTGCTCTTTTGGATGCTTTGAATGGGAAGGAAGTACCCATAGAAACCACACCATAAGAGGTGCTATATCTTATGGGAGTTAAGGCCCCATCTCATCCTTTCCTCACCTTTTTTGATGAAGAACTTCCTCCTGAAGGAGCCACTCACACTAGATCTTTGCAAATCACCATCGAGTGCATGGGTGCCAAGGTTTCAATGGTGCTTATTGATAATGGATTCGGATTAAATGTGTGCCCTTTTGGGACCTCTCTCACAATCGGTCTAGGCATGGAGATAATCATCCCCTCTCTTTTGACTGTTAGAGCATATGATAACACTTCAAGGAATGTTATGGGAACTTTCAAGGCTCCTTGCAAATTGGTCCATTAGAAATGATTGTGGAATTCCACATGATGGACATCACTCCTAACTACACCTCATCTTAGGGATAGCATGGCTTCATCCCATTGGGGCTATCTCTTCTACTCTACACTAAAAGATGAAAATCCCATGGAAAAGAGGAATTACTATAGTACTTGGGGATGGTGAGATCCTAGCTTTCGTCTGTAGACTCGAAGAGAGAGGAAATGAACTTCAAATGAGTGGCTTTGAGTTTGTGAATATAGCTAATTATGGATTGAAGGATGAGAAGTATATTACAGATTTATTCTTGTATTGTAGTCATAAGGTGATTGCAATGATGAAGAATATGGGATATATGCCTGGTATGGGACTTGGAAAGGAAGGAAGAAGGGTGGCTGAATTCCCCGACTTTAAGACTCAAGCGACCAAGGAAGGTTTGAGATTCTTTGAAGGTTGTGATGGAATCAAAAAGAACCTTGGTACCCTAAATGGGAATTTTGTGAAGGAAGGAGGAGACTTTCCTTTCTGTGGCTTTCTTGAGCTTTGGGTAGATATGAACCGAAAGGTGAATCCCGGCTAAGAGATTCAAGAGGAGGTAGACTAGGTGGACTACATGGATGTTGAAGCAATGGAGGCTATACCAAAAGTGGAAGGGGACGTGCTCGCCATCACCATTAAGGAACTAAGTGATCCTTCTACCTTCATCATGCCTGCTGATGGGCAACCTAGCAATTGGACTTGGGTTGGGTTTTCTAAGAATATGGGAAAGAAATTTTGTAATGCAAGTTCAAATGTACTTTTCAACATTTTCAATAAGATGAATTCTGATTTGGCTTACTTTGATGTGTCCCATAATATTGAAATTTTGCACTTAAAGGATTCTAGTGAATTTGAAAATGAAATTAGTAAACAATTAGAAAAGAAAATTGAACTCGTGGAACCAACTTTTGAAACTCTTAATTTAGGCAATGATGAGAAACCATGCTTAATTAAAATTGGCTCAACCCTAAATAAAGAAGAAAGTAAAGATCTTCAAGAACTTCTCACAGAATTCCAAGAAGTGTTTGCGTGGTCCTATGAAGATATGCTCGGTATTGATCTCGAGATAGCTCAACACCACATTGATATTGATGCTCACATGGTACCCGTTAAGTAGAAGTTGAGACGTATGAGAACTGAGTGGCTCCTTAAGATCAAGGAAGAGGTCACAAAATAGTTGAAAGTAAGGTTCATCAAACAAGGCTTGTCCTAAGGATGACTTCCCTTTACCTCACATAGATGTCTTAGTGGATAATACAGCCAGTAATGCCTTGATGTCTTTGGCTTCTCAGGATATAACCAAATCAAGATGGCTCCTAAGGACATGACCAAAACCACATTCACTACAGAATGGGGAATTTATTGTTATACGGTAATGCCATTTGGGCTCAAGAATGCGGGTGCGACCTGTCAAAGAATGGCTACAGCCCTATTACATGACATGATGCACAATGAAGTAGAGGTATATGTTGATGACATGATCGTGAAGTCCAAAGATAGAGAATGTCACAAAACCAATCAGAGAAAATTCTTCGAAAGGATCAAGGAGTATAGATTGAGACTAAATCCACAAAAATGTACCTTCAGAGTGACTACCGGAAAATTGCTAAGCTTCTTGGTAAGTGATAGGGGAATAGAAGTTGACCCATCAAAGATTAAAGCCATATTGGACATGTCTCCACCCAAGAGTGAGAAAGAGATAAAAGGATCTTAGGTTGGTTGCAGCACATCAATTGATTTATCGCCAAGCTTACCTCCACTTGTGGGCCCATCTTCAAGTTTTTAAGGAAGAATGAACTCCGTGCATGGAATGACGAGTGTTAGAAAGCTTTTGAGCTCATTAAAGAATATCTTTTCCATCCTCCTATCATGGTACCCTCGAAGCATGGAAAGCCACTACTCCTTTATCTCTCAATCATAGAAAATGTAGTTGAGAGTATGTTGGCACAAGAAGATGATGATAACAATGAGAGAGCCATGTACTATTTGAGCAAAAGGTTCCACGGTTATGAAACCAGACACACCTATAGAAAAGTTAAGCTTTGCTCTTGTATAAGTCGTACAAAAACTGAGACATATCATCCTACCTTTCTAGATATAAAAAAATAGCCAGAATGGACCCGTTGAAGTATCTGTTTAAGAAGCCTGCCCTAAGTGGAAGGTTATCAAGATGGTGTGTATGCGTATGCATGCATCCTGTATATGCACGCATACTCGAAGTATGCGTATGCATACTAGGCCACATACACAGGCCTATGTATGTGCACACATACTCATGCCCAGAAACTCTAATCTAACATTTTCTTCTACTTCATTTTCTTTATTTTACTTATATAATATGCCCCTACCTTACTTTATTTCATGTTTATGAGTCTCTGCCTCTATGTTTGTTTGTTTTGTTTGTTCTTTGTATGCTAGTTTAGGGTTATAATTTTTGTTTTGCCATGAACATGCATATTACATGTTCATGCATTGATGCATAGGTGTTGTGGGGTAGTGAGGTAAGGCATGCATTCACATGAACGTGCATCTGTTTGGAGATTTGATTTTGATCTTGCTTTGATGAACATGAATGTATGTTTGCAATTTTTTGCCTTGGGTATGATAACATGTTTGTTTGATCTTAACATGTCTATGTTTTTTTTCTTGGATATGATATATGTTTGATTGTTTGCTGCTTTGGATATGATGTGATGAGATATATGATAGGTGTATGCTAGGGTTTAAGATATGATGAGATGCATGATAGATGCATGTTAGGGTTTGGGATGATGTGATGCCATGTTGTTTGCCAGATGTATGCTAGGGTGTGTGAGTCTAGAATACAAGTTTTGAATATGTCTTTAATGAGATTAAGATGTAAGACACAATGAGTAGAAGCCGACCGATAGTTCGAGTGGGATTGAGTGCCTAACACCTTCCCATACCCATACCTAAACTTCGTGCACGTGCTCTAGTAGTAGATTAATCCTTCCATGAAGGGCGCTATATTTATAGTTCCTAAAACTAATCTAGGTGGTGACTCCATTTTTTTTCTCCACCCCGGTCCACTCGGCCGAGGCATACTCTCCCCATTGCACCCACAGCATCATAAGATCTCCTATAAAGTTGGCCCCCATATAGGATATATTGCATCACCATCATTCTTACAAAACGATGTTCTCTCTTACTATCATTCTTGGGATAGATTCCCAACTCTAAGAACTTTAGGATGTCATAATACCAAGGGACCCCTTCCTTTTCTTTGGCTAGGATGACTAGGTCTTCCTTTTCCATATGTATCACTTGATACTTCTGTTCAATTTCCAAAGGACATGTCCACACTTCCTCGGCTATCTCAACTATAGAGGCCAAAGTAGCCAATGCATTCGCAAATTGATTTAGAGTTCTAGGGATGATGGTGTACTTAATCTTATCAAAGTTCCTGTCAACTCCTCCAAGAATTTTTGGAAGGGCTTTAGGTGTTCCTCTTTTACTTTCCACAACTTCTAGGCTTAGGCTATGACCAATGTCAAATCTCTATAAACCTTGGCTTCCTTTGCCCCTAGTTCTCGTAAAGCTTTCATTCCGACAATACACACCTCATATTCTGCCATATTATTGGTAGCCTTGAAGTTCAAGTTAACGGCCATAGGTATGTGTGACCCATTAGGGGTAATCAACAATACTTCTATCCCATTTCCATATTGATTCACCACTCCATCAAAATATGTCTTTCATGCTCCAAGCTCTATTTTCAATATGTTCTTATCGGAAAGTCTTTTCTACTACCCTTTCCTTTTATAGGGTTCTCAGGGCAAAAGTTTAATACGACACTCTCTTTGAAGGTCTTTCTTGCAACATACTTCAAATCAAACTCGTCTAATAAGATTAACCATCTTGACAATCTTGATTTGGTTGTATTCGAAGAAACCATCCATGAAAGACATCAAAGCACTAGTGGCAGTGTGCGGTCATCAGCCCATTACCACTAAGCCCAAATGGTACGGGTTGAATAATGGCTCTCTAGTGGGCCCAATCTCTATTGTTCGGTAGGTTTAGCTAAGGATCATTCGGGCATCGAGGCCACACTTGCTCGGATTCATCCCGAGGTATGTCAGTAGTACCTTGGGGGACATCGCTACCGAGCAACATTCAGCGTCTAATACGAGTTCCAAAGATTGAGTTCTTATTTCCAAAGAAAGGCCCACCTACACGAAAAATGCTAAAAGAAATTATTGTTGTCCCACTAAAGGAAGGCTATAAATTGGAGAAAGGCAAGCGAGAAAAGGGTTAGACATGGAAGGGTAGGGAACCAAAGAGGAGAGAGAAAGGGAGAACAGATTTAGAGGTAGGATTGCTCAGTTAACTTAAATAGTGACCCTTTTTAACTTTGACCCTCGTCCTAAGGAACTTCCCGTTGTAGGATATCCATTAGCCCATTTCAATAACTAAATTGTGAGCCCAACCCCCCAGCTATTCTTATAATTGAGGACTGGACACGCATAATTGGCACCGTTTGTGGGAATCTCCTACTTAGTTGTAGTTCCAAGTGAAGTTAGTTGTCTTGGACGATGGCCAACCAATGTTCGGCGAGTTCGGCAAACAGTCAGTTCGGGGGCACATCTAAGAGCTCAGGTTGGTGAAAGAGGAGGTAGAAAAGAGATCAGGATTGTTGGTACGAAGAGGATAGGGGGTGGCCCAACTTGGGAAAGGGATCCTCGCAGTCATATCGATCAACATCTGGCATTCCCGAGCAAGAACACCATGATAGGAGGGATCAGGAGCTAGAACGTTTGCGTAAACAAGTAAAAGACTTGGAGTTAGAAGTACGGGGTAGGTGTCAAAGAAGGAATCGTGGTGAATCCCATAAAGGGTCAAGTAACACCGGGGATAGTCGAGGAGAGCTGTCTCACCAAAGTGGTTCTCGTTGGTCAAGAGAGAGATCGTGAGAATTCATCCAGAGATTGTCGGTTTCCCCCAAGCAATATAGGCATAATAGTATGGAGATGGATGCAATGAGCCGGGCTTTACGTAGAGCGGCTCGATCATCGTTCTCAGACAATATTGAATGGGCACAAATGCCGAGGCGATTTAATAGACCACCGTTCATTTCGTATGATGGTGAGGTTGACCCTCGTTGAACACATTAGCCATTATATTCAGATGATGTCGTTGTACAACTAAAATGATGCACTTATGTGCAAGGTATTCACTTCCAGTCTCGGACCTACTGCCTTGAGGTGGTTCAATAGGTTAAAGAAGGGATCAATCCACAATTTCAGCGAGTTGATTTAGGAATTCGGGGCTCAGTTTATGACATGTAGTCGGGTGCTGCGGCCAATCGACGCATTGCTGTCTATGAAGATGGGGGTTGGGGAAATTCTTCAAAATTATGCCAATTGTTATTGGGAATTGTATAATGAAATTGGGGGAGAGGGCAACGAGAAAGTGGTTGCAAGCACTTTCAAATTATGGCTTCCAGAGGATTCAAAGTTAAGGGATTCATTGACCATGAGCCCTCTCAAGAACATGTGACAGCTGATGAGGCAGATTAAGGAGTACAAGAGGACGAAGGATGATTGACAGCAAAGTAAAGGCAAGGTGCCTTCCACCTCACAGTATGCAAAGGATGCACGGTTAGGGAGCTTTCAGTCAATACCGAGAAGGGAGTTAAGAATTCAAGAGCCTAACATTCAGACTAGGAAGGTCAATGTGGCGTTCAAGGAGCCCATTCATAAGATTCTAGAGCAGATCAAGGACAAGCCATATTTCCGGTGGCCGAGTAAGATGGGAGGTGACCCAACAAGAAGGAATCAAAACCTATATTACACTTACCATCGAGATAAAAGGCACACTACCGAACAATGCAGGGTATTTAAGGATTACTTGGCACAGTTGGTGAAGTCCAGGCATTTGAAGGAGTTTGTCGTGGCACCTAAGGGTGGTGCTACTGGGCAGGCACCAAGGACTCAGAGGAGCATGCTTCCACCGTCACTGGGGTAATCGAAGTTATCCAACGTAAGGGGGTGTTAAGTGTAGTCTTGATGGAGAATGCTAAGTGTGACATTTGGCCTAGGAAAAAATTGAAGTTGACTCAGGGACCGATTGAGTTTGGGGATAAAGATTTGGATGGAATGACCCAGCCACATGATGACGCTTTACTCGTAACCTCCAGAATCAACAGTTTATTGTGAAAAGATTGTTGATAGACCAGAGAAGCGGGGTTGAAGTAATGTACCCCAATCTTTTCAAGGGGTTGGGGTTGAAGGCGAAGGATTTGTCTAAATATGATACCCCCTAGTGGGATTTGATGGCAGAGTGGTGATCCTAGAAGGGCAGATTTCCTTGCCCGTGAATACTAAAGGAAAAGAAGTAATGGTAAACCTTATTGTGGTAAATTCCTTCTCCCCTTACACTACAATACTTTGCCGACCTTGGATCCACGCCATGGGAGCTATACCGTCCACTTCACATGTAAAGGTGAAGTTTCACACTAATCATGGGATTACCGTGGTAAGAAGAGATAAACAAGTAGCGAGGCAATATCTGGTGGTAGCCGTCTGCCGACCAAGAATCAGCTGACCAAGACCTTTCATAGCAATTACAGGAGCCTGAAGAGGGCCGAGGAGCAGACAGCGCCGGAGATCTAATTAAAGTTAGCATACTACCATATGAAAATAAAAGTTTCCAAGTTGGAGCGAGTATGAAGCAAAAGGATTAGGTGAACTTGTTGCTGATGTTGATATAACATTTGGACGTTTTTGCTTGGAGTCCATATGACGTACCAGGGGTGGACCCAGAGTTTATTACTCACAAACTTAATGTAGACTCGTCGTTTCCCCTTAAGAAGTAGAAACCAAGAAGATTGGCTAGGTAGCATGTAGAAATTGTGAAGTAAGAAGTTGAAAAGTTAAAGCAAGTTGGGGCAATCCAGGAGGTCTTTTTCCAGGAATGGTTGTCTAACATCGTAGTGGTGAAGAAGAAGAATGGTAAATGGTGAGTTTGTGTGGATTTCACCAATCTTAATCAGGCATGCCCTAAGGATCTGTTTTCGGTACCAAAGATCGACCAACTAGTGGACGTCACATATAGGCACCCGAGGATGAGCTTTTTAGATGCTCTTCAGATACTTTTTAGGGCTACCATTAGATTACTCTAGCAACCGAGGATCAAAAACATCATTTATATCCCTTGAGGCCAATTACCACTACATGGTAATGCCTTTCGACCTTAAGAATGCGGGGGTACTTATCAAAGAATGATGACCAGGATGTTTAGAGATAAGACCGGGAGCACGGTGGAGGTGTATATAGATGATATGGTTATGAAGAGTTAGGAAAATCTAAGGCACATCAACGATTTGATGGAAGTATTTGAAATACTTAGGCGGCATAGGTTACGCCTCAACGTTGACAAGTGCGTCTTCAGTGTAAGGGCTAGCAAGTTTCTCAGGTATATGATCACCCATCAAGGAATAGAGGTGAACTCCGACCAAATAAGCGCTATAGAGTGGCTCAAGCCACTGAGCAATCTATAGGAAATGCGAAAATAGACCGGGATGTTGGCTGCTTTGAATCGGTTTATGTCAAAGTCAGCCGACAGGTGTTGCCCCTTTTATCAAATGTTGAAGAAGTGGAGGGGATTTCAGTGGACCGAAGAGTGTGAAGAGGCCTTTCAAGATTTGAAGAAATACTTGATGAGTGCGCCGATATTGTCTTGTTCAGATCTAGGGGAGGATTTGTATATGTATCTAACAGTGTCCAAACATGTAGTGAGTGCAGTATTATTGAAGGATCAGGGGGGAATTCAGAGGCTGATCTATTACATCAATAAAATGTTGGTTGATACAGTAACCAGGTATTTGCCTTTGGAAAAGCTCACACTAGCATTAGTCCACGCCACGAGGAAATTACCCCACTATTTCCAAACATATATTGTCTACGTGTTAACTGAGTACCCCTTACAGTCTTTGCTCAAAAGATTCGATTTTACAAGGAGGATAGCCAAGTGGGGAATAAGACTCGAGTCATTTGACATTTGGTACTAGCCTAGGAATTCAATCAAGGGACAAGCCCTCACTGACTTCATCACGAAATTCACCCCAGTGGAAAGATGCCTTGACAGGGTGTACAACGTGGTGACACGGCCTTGGAAGGTGTTTATTGATGGTGTATCCAATACCAAGGGTGTAGGGATCGGTATAGTAATGTGTCACTAGAAGGGCTAAAGCTTGAGCACTCTTTAAGATTAGGTTTCTGAGCATCAAATAATGAAGTTGAGTATGAGGCACTTCTCACGGGACTCAGAGTCGCATACAAGCTAAAGGCTTCTGAGGTAGAGGTCTATTTGGATTCTCGGTTAGTGGTTGGCCAGGATGAAGGGAATTTTGAGGCGAAGGATACTCGGATGGTTGAATACTTAAGATTGGCAGGGCAAATGAGGAGTAAGTTTCAGAGGGTGAAGGTAGTCCAAATTCCTCGAGGACATAATCAACACGCTGACTCTTTAGTGACCTTAGCATCCTTCCAGGATAATGAAATTCCGCGTTTGATCACGGTGGAGAAATTACACGAGCCTAGTATTACCCTGCAAGTGAAGATCTCGGTCGTTACAGAGCTCAGCTCGAGCTAGATGGATTCGATCATAGAATATTTGGCCGAAGATCGTTTACCAAGAGAAAGTCGGGAGGCCGACAGAGTGCGGGGGGTTGCTGCATGGTTCTAGTATCCCAAGATCAGAGATTATACAGGAGGTCCTTTGGGGGCCCCTATTTGTTGTGCCTTCACCCTTCTAAGGTTAGAGATCTTTTGATGGAGTTACATAAGGGGATTTGTGGCAACTACATTGGGGGTCGATCTTTGGCTCACTAAGCTATGACTCAAGGGTTTTAGTGGCCAAATATGCAAAAGGATGCCGCTGAGCACATAAGAAAGTATGAACAATGTTAGAAGCACGCCCTGCTCATACATCAACCAACAGGAAGTTTGAATCCCATTAGTAATCCATGGCCTATTGCATAGTGGGGGCCAGACATCTTCGGCCCGTTTCCTCGAGCAACTAGAAACAGAAGGTTTGTCTTGGAAACTGTTGATTATTTCACCAACTGGGTTGAGACTTAGGCACTGGCTAATATCTTGGATGTGGATGTCAAGAAGTTTATCTGGAAGAACATCGTGATGAGGTTTGGAGTACCCGAATCCTTAGTGTCAGACAACGGATTACAATTTGATAGTAAGGCCTTCCATAAGTACTACGGCGACCCTGGGATAAAGAATAGGTACTTGAACCCAGCATATCCTTAGAGTAATGGCCAGGCCGAAGCGACAAATAAAGCAATTGTGAACGGATTAAAAAAAAGGTTAGAGAGGGCTAAATGCATAAGGACCGAGGAGTTGCCGAAAGTACTATGGGCATACCAAACTATGCCACGAAGATCGACGAGAGAAACCCCCTATTCCCTGACATATGGAGCAGAAGCAGTTACACCAGTGGAGGTAAGTTTGTCCAGCATGAGGATTTTGGATTTTTCTCTAGCCGTAAATGATGAGTTAATGACAAAGCAGCTAAATTTTCTGGAAGAGCACCGAGAAATGGCAATAATTTGGTAGGCAAGTTACCAACAAAAGCTAGCTCAAAGGTACAATGAAAGGGTGAAGTCGAGAGAATTCTGTGTTAGTGATTTGGTGTTGCGTAGTAAGAGGTGCTTAGGACGTCAGTGCTGGGAAGCTAGCCCCGAACTGGGAAGGGTCGTACAGAGTAATTGCTATTGTTGGAGTAGGGGCATATTATCTATAAGATATGGAGGAGAGACCATTTCTCCAACCTTGGAATGTACAAAACTTGAAAAAGTATTACTTCTAAGTATGTAAAGTTTAGAAGACCAGTATGTTTAATTACTAACGTATATATAATATTGTATGTATATGTAATATATAACCTTTGCTGCTAGTGATAGAACCTCGCAGATTATCTGAGGACAGAAGCCTAGCCTCAGCCTAACTCCGGTCACCGACTAGGTGGAAACCTTATCAAAATTCTAAAGACAGAAGCCTAGTCTTGGCCTGACCCTGGTCACCTACTAGGTGGAAACCATATCAAAATTCAAAGGATAGAAGTCTAGTCTCGCCCCGACCTCGGTCACTGACTAGGTGGAAACCTTATTCTAAAGTGAACAAGAATAGAAGCCTAGCCTTTGATTGACCCCGGTCACCAACTAGGTGGAAATCTTACTGAAGCTCACTACGGACAGAAACCTAGCCTCGGCTGATCGATCATCGACTAGGTGGAAACCTTCCAGGAACCGTACAAAAATAATTTCAGGGACAAATACCTAGCCCCTCACCTCAGTCCTCAACTAAGTCGGAACCTAACTAATGATTCTCCAAAGATGGGGTTCCAACCACGGTATCAAATTTCAAGTATGAAAGTCGGGAAGGTAATTCTCGATTCCTTCCCGACTACATCTAAATAGACCTCGGGCGAGAGAAAGTAGGCACAGAAGACATGCAAAAGCAAGTGTCATTATTAGAACAAGAAAATTGACGTGGTGCACATAATAAAAGTCAACATTAAATAAATAGCAGTAAGCATGAAAGGAAGGATAAAGTAAATTAAGTTAACCAAATATGAGCAAATCCGCTCCCAATGTATTTGTTTAAATATAAATAAGGGCGAGCATAGTTTAAACTTTTAGCCACCAAACATGAGTGGCATCCAAATAAAGAAAAAAGGAGAAGAAAAGATAAGCAAAAACAAGGAAACTTTAAGCGTTGAGGTTAGTAGCAGGGTTTGCAATAAGTGCCTGAGGTAACTTGAAGATCGGGATTCGGCATGGCAGAAGGAGGTACTTGTTCGTCCATAGTGATGGGGTTGGTCGACCCATCTAGCTTGATCACCTCGGCATGGGACTCGATCTCGGCCACCAACTCTCTCGTGCTTGGGCTATCTTCTTCCTCTTATTGATCAGTGGTCAGGACAGGGGGTAGATTAGATCCTCGAGATAAGGAATTTGTTTAGGGTCCTTGAAAGTGGAATCCTCGGGAAGGCCTAAGGCATTTACAATAGCCATCCACCCTTGCCCGAACCCATATCGTCGAGATTCATTCTTGATGGGCTCACTGGAATTCTCAGCATCAGTAAACCCAATGTTGTAAAACTTGTCCTCGCTCTTTGCCACCTCCTTTTTAAGATCGGTAACCTCCTTGTCCTAAGCTAAAACCATGCTCTCGACTTAAGCTAGTTTCACATCCACGTCAACCGCCCTTTGTTCGACGATAGCTCGAGCTCTTTCAGCTTCAGCGACCTTCCTTTTGGCTGCCTCCAGTGCGGTGCCCTTATCCCACAGGTTGGCCATTGATACCTCTTTAAGAGCCTGCTCCTTCTCAGCCTCCTCCATTGAGGCATTTAAGCGGTCCTCCAACTTATAGGCCAACTGAGTAGCCTACCAAAACAATTGAAAGCTTTCTTTTAAAACACCAAGAATCACCATAGAGATAGTGAACAAATAAGTATTGAAAGGAGAAACTTGAAATTCACTGCGATGGTATGACATTTAAGCTTGAGGGATACCGCCTTGTCGCTGCCATCTACAAAGTATTGCACACTGTAAGGCAATAAGAGGGCCTACCCAAGATTGCTGGGCCTCAAGTTCAAGCGAGGCTCTCGGATGATTAGTGGCGTTATAGTTGAGGCTAGTGGGGTGTTAGAAGGAGTGTCACTATGGGGCTCGGTTGATTCAAATGTATCTCGGGACCTTTTATGTCCGCGGGGAGGAGGGGGAGGAACCTGTTGTTAAGGAGTTGCCCACCCACTGAGCAGAAACCAATCCGCGGTCATCTTTCTTCTAACCACCATTTTGGCTACCGACTCCTCGAGCTCTATCCCTTCTAAAAAGGAATCTACTTCTTCTTCTACCATAGGTCTCTCGACTGGACCTGCCGCACCTAGATCCTCAATAGAAATATGTTCGGCACGGCCTTGAAAAACCTTATTGGCCGAACTGTCCCTAACTGGTAATAGAGAACCCTCCCTTATCTGCCGGAGACCGAGTCACTGAGCCTCTCTGAGTGTTAATCCTCCTGGGAGAAAGCCTCGGTGTTTGACGTCAAGATAGAATAGTAGAGGACTACCCACAGTCAGCACCTACCTGGGATCTTGGTAGCTTGTATATGAAGGGATGCACTCGAGAATCAGATGAGACGCTCTAACCCCACCCTTTAATATTGCCATTAAAGAGAAAAACGCTACGTGGGGGGCACCTATCATTTTCTATATTGCCTTCATGGTAGTATGCTACATCTACATCTAAGGGAATGTTAAATCTAGCCCTAAAGGTGGCTAAGGTAGCCTCGGTCCTAAGGAGATGTGAAAAGCCCATTTCTCATATCAAAAAAGAGGAAGGTAACTTAAAAGATAAGGTAAAGAGTGAAAAAACTTTCAGTAAGCACTAAGGAAGATGATCTCAGGAGGGAAATGTATGCTTGGGAGCTATAAACGCTAAGGAGTAAGAAAGTAAGAAATGGTCTGTATAGGGGAGAGTTACAATTTATAGGAAAATGAATCAAGGAAGCATTAAATGAATTCCTAGGTGGGAAAACCATTGATCCTCTTTTTGTAACCATTGCAAGCGTGGCCTTAGTACACAAACCATCGGGTTATGATGACCATTTGATGAGACAGCCTGTCATCTCAAATGCCAAAGATCACAGGCTGTCTTATCTGTAATTAATGACTGACGATTCGTATCTCCAAGAGATGACCAAAGATGTGATGTTAGTCCTTGATTCAATCCCCGAGAACGGGAAAAGAATCAAGGGGGGCTATTATGTGGTCATCAGCCCATTACCACTAGGCCCAAATGGTACGAGTTGAATAATGGCTCCCTAGTGGGCCTAATCTCTACTGTTCAGTAGGTTTAGCCGAGGATCATTCGGGCCTCGAGGCCATACTTGCTTGGATTCATCCTGGGGTACGTCGGTAGTGCCTTGGGGGACATCGCCACTGAGCAACATTCGGCGTCTAATACGAATTCCAAAGATCGAGTTCCTATTTCCAAAGAGGGGCCCACTTTTGTAAGGAATAATCCTAACGGGCCCCACCCACACAAAAAATACTAAAAGAAATCATTGCTGACCCACTAAAGGAAGGCTATAAATAGAAGAAAGGTAAGGGAGAAAGGGGTTAGACATGGGAGGGAAGGGAACTAGAGAGGAGAGAGAAAGGGAGAATAGATTTAGAGGTAGGATTGCTCAGTTAACTTAATTAGCGACCCCTTTTAACTTTGACCCTTGTCCTAAGGAACTTCCCGTTGTAGGATATTCATTAGCCCATTTCAATAAGTAAATTGTGAGCCCAACCACCTAGCTGGCCCCATAACCGAGGACTGGGCACGCACAAGCAGTGTTATCCACCAAGTCATCTATGTGGGGTAAAGGGAAATCATCCCTGGGATAAGCCTTGTTTAGGTCTCTAAAGTTCACACACATTCTTACCTTTCCATCTTTCTTGGGTACGGGCACAACATTGGCTATCCTTTGGGCTTGGTGCACAGGTTTGATGAACCCTACCTTTAGTTGTTTGGTAACCTCATAGGACCAACTTCTATTTGACAGGCACTATGTGGAAGTGAGTACCAATATGGTATTATGCTATCTCTGGATCGATGCTTGGCATATCTTCATAGGACCATGCAAACATTTCATGGAATTCATAAAGAAGTTCTTTGATATCTTTCTTTTCTTGTTCATTTAAAGTGGAGCCAATTTTAATTAAGCATGGATTCTCATCATTGCCTAAATTAAGAGTTTCAAGAATTGGTTCCATAGGTTCTATTTTCTTTTTCAATTGTTTATTAATTTCATTTTCAAATTCAATGGAATCATCTAAGTGCAGAATCTCAATATTATGGGACATATTAAAATAAGCCAAATCATAATTCAACTTATTAAAAATGTTAAAATGTACATCAGAACTTGCATTACAAGACATTTTCTCTATGACTTTAGAAAAAACCAACCCAAGTCTAAATGCTAAGGTGCCCATCAGTAGGCAAGATGAATGTAGAAGGATCACTTGGCTCTTCAAAGGTGATGGTGAGGAGGGTTATATCTCTGGTGTATGACTGGAAAATGAGTCAATTTTAATGGAGTTACCAAAGGTAAGTGAAGTTGCCACAAATTATTGGGTTTTTTCTAAGGTGTGGTTAGTCACCTGACTCTATTTGATTTTGTTACCAATCCTAGGCTAAGAAAAATGTCGTTTTTCCTAATCTAATGTGGATGGATAAAAAATCATGATTCTTGAGTTTGGAAGTTGGGTTACGTGTGAGGAAGGTGTTAGGCACCCCATAACGCATGTCCGTAGACAGTCCTTTTTATTGGTAAAATCTTAATTTAAGGACATTGGCAATTAAAAATCAGGCTATTAGCATTAGCTTTCGGGGCTTTAATCGAATTGGGCTTTGAGGTTTGGTTTCGGAAAGGGTGTGGTCTTAATCGATGCTTCCCTAGTGTGTTTAAGGTTGTTGCTAAATTTCCATGACAAAAATCTGGTAACATTTCGCCTTATTTTCGTGGCAAAAATCTAGCAGTGCTTCACTTTAGGTGCGTTATAGAACAAAAAACACTATTCTCACCAAGCTTTCGCCATGAGGATACGATAGAGAAGGTGCCCCATTTTCACGGTGAAAATCCAGCAGAGTTTCGTATTTGGTGTACTATGGCTCATCGACAGGGTTTCATGCCTATGTATACAGCACACACCAACATGCTCGTGCTAGGACGAGTCGAAGCCCCACAAAGCATCAAACATATTGATATGTGTCGCATACATAGGGAAATCGATGTCACTTGGTGATATGGATCAAGACGATCACATCGCGATGATTATGCACACAATATAGCGTGAATATGCACCTATAGCAATTGCCTTAGGCACATACCCACTCTACAAGGTCAAGAGCGCCCATGGCTGGAGAGGGTTGCTCACGTAGCCATGAGGGTCCATCATGCAAAGTGCAAAATCACCCAAATACAGGCGCATGCGCGCGCGTACACACACACATACATCATGCATAATGCTATCACATAGAGCGGGAAAGTAAAGCAAACATTGCCAATTTCCCAAGGGTATGGCCTAGCAAAGTACAGGAAATGTAAAACAGATATTGCCATACCCTGGGAATGCTGCCCAAGCCAGGTGCAGGAAAGATAAAGGGTACGTGGAAAGGAAACATTAATACAATGCTCTAGAAAAAAGGCTAAGAGAGAGAGGTAAAGATGTAACCACTCAGGGAAGCTAGGCCTCCTAATCTACTAAACATTGCCCATTTTGGTCTTGCGTCTTCTTATTTACACCCCTTGCCCTTGTTGCTTGCACCTAAGAGGCCATGCCCTTACTCCATGCATGTACGTGAAACAAACAAAGAAAGTAGATAGCAGACAAGCAAAGGAGATAACAAAGAGTTAAAGAGAGCATGCAAAGAGACACACTAGCAAAGAGAGCCAAAAGAGGGCAAACAAGCATGTTATCAAACAAAAGGGCAAACAAACATGTTAAGTAAACGTAGGGGCAAACAAACATGTTATCAAACAAAAAGGGGTGTCCTAGGAGGACAAATTTAGGTGCGGATTAGGTGTCCATAGATCCATGAGATTAGAGTATGGATGACACATATGCCTTCAAGCAAAATTCCTAAAAGGGACTCAGGGTCTCGTGTATCAAAGACGGGTGTGAACCCGCATGAGATAGTAGGAATTAGGCTTGATGATACAAGCAAGCAAGGACTCATGCATGAAAATTCAGGCAAGCGAGCAAAAATGTAAAGATACAAAGAGAGCCAAATGGGTGGCATAAAGTAAGCAAGGCAAGCATATCATCGCAATGAGAGGAGAAAAAGGTGTGTATCAAGCACACCAACATCACAGAGATGTGTCTCAGAAGCGATCACATCCAAACAAGCCAAAAGTTGGTCAATGGTTAATGTTGACTTGGTCAACGGTTAACGTTGACCCTGTCAACGCTAACTGACGACCATTATATGTACGTCAGGAAAACCCGGTAGCCACTAAAGGTGCACCGAGCTTCCTAGGCCGTACAATGGCCTATAAATGGGCCCTAAAGCCTTATTTTGACTATTTCAACTTCATTTCTTTGAATTCTCCCTTCTAAAAAATTCTCTAGAGAGAGTCAAGGTTTGGCAATTCCAGCTTTCGGCTTCAGTTTGTTGCTTCAGCCTTCTATTCTGCACTTGAGGTTAATGTCTATCTTTTCTTTCTCTTTATTTTTCTACTAATACATTAGCAGAAAAGCAACTAGAAAAGCATGCTAGTATTTATTTTATTTTTGGTTTTTTTTTTTTGCATATATGTTTTTTTTGTTTTTATCATTTATGTCATGATGATGTTGGAAAATATTTTTTGTTCACATGTTTAGGCAGTTATGTAGACATGAGCATACTTGCATGCTTTCACATGTACATACATGTAGGCATGAAGGTACACATTCATATATATGTGTGTGAATTGCATATATGTATAATTACATTTTCACACATCTGTCCATGCAAGGAAAACTTAATTTTAGGCAACATAGACGAACGTGCAAATGCTGTATGCTATGAAAACTAAAAACAACAAAAAAATGAGGAGAAAATGCTAGGTAAACATAAGAGGTTATGTAGGATGACTGGAGATTTTGGGATATTGAAAACATGAGGACAATGCAATTTTGAATGAGAGTAGTTTTGGAAAATGTGTGATTGAACGATCGCTGCCAAATCTGAATCCCAATGAGTCGGATAAAATTAAACGATCGTTGCTAAATCTAAATCCTAAAAAGGTGGAAAGGATTAAACGTTCGCTGCCGAATTTGAATCCCAATGAGATTAAACGACCACCGCCAAATCTGAATCTCGAAAAGATGGATAGGATTAAATAGTTGCTGCTGGATCTAAATCCCGATGAGATGGATAGGATTAAACAGTCGCTGCCGAATCTGAATCCTCAAAAGGTGGATAGGATTAAATGGTCACTACCGAATCTAAATCCTGAAAAGGTGGATAGGATTAAATGGTTGCTACCGAATCTGAATCTCGAAGAGGTGGATTGGATTTAACAGTCACTACAGAATCTAAAACCCGAAAAGGTAGATAGGATTAAACGGTCGCTGCCGAATTTGAATCCCGAGAAAGGTATTTTGAAAGCCTTGATACCTTAAGATAAAAAAGGTAGGATTAAACGGTCGCCGCAGAATTTGAATCCCATGAGAGGTATTTTGAAAACTTTGATATGTTGAGGTAAAAGAGGTAGGATTAAACGGTCACCGCCAAATCTAATTCCCGAAAGAGGTATTTTGAAAACCTTGATATTTTGTGATAAAAGAGGTAGGATTAAACTGTTACCATCGGATTTGAATCCCGAGAGAGGTATTTTGAAAACCTTGTTATTTTGAGATAAAAAACAGTAGGATTAAAGGGTCGCCGTCAAATCTGAATCCTGAGAGAGGTGTTTTGAAAACCTTGATATTTTGAAATAAAAGAGGTAGGATTATATGGTCACTGCCGCAATTGAATCCTGAGAAAGGTATTTTGAAAACCTTGATATTTTGAGCAAACATGACATTTTGGTATGATGCATGATATGTGTTAGGTAGTATGGTTAGACATACTTACCTATTTGCTTGCATTCTCGTCTGATTTGGGCTTACTGATTAAATTTGAATTTGATTTTGCAGATTATGTCCTGGTGGACGAGATCTAGTGGGGATCGCGGGAAGGCTCTCGTTATTGCTTCATCCCAAGGGGATTCATCTGGCAGTGATGACAATACCATTTCAGCCAGTGAACAGGTGGTGTGGACCCTCCAAAAGCACTTTGATCAAGGAGGTGATGATATTGCGCCCTCTAGGGGCATGCACATAGCATATCGTACTAGGAGTCGATGTTCGGTAGAGACGACTAGTGCTTCATCTCAATCCTGTGCTGGTACGAGCGAAGGTTCTTTTGAGTTTCCTCAGACTGAGGAGGGAGAAGGCCTAGGGTAACGAGCTAGAGGATGAGTTCATGTTTGACTTGGATGCTAATTTAAAGGCCAATAATGTGGCCAGGCTAGGCCTTGGCGCCCTTAGGTGTAGCAGACGTAAACCAAGGTTTCCACCTTATTAGGCCGGATTGGAGGCCTATACTAGAGAGATAGATGATAGTAATGAAGACACTCATCTACAATATGATTTGAAAAAGCATCCTTCCGCTCTAGTGTGGAAGGGTCAAGTATGCTCCTCTTTCCCTTCCATTTATCGGTTTGGTATATATATATTACGTGTGCTGATAGATAGCTTTTCCTTGATCTTGAACACAGGGTGTTGAGAGGGTTCGTGGCCTAAGGGCGTGGTCTTCATTTTCCCTTCGCTTGTTCCATGCATTTACTAATCTGCGCTATCATTCCTTCTTGATGGAGTAGGGGTTCGAGGCCTTCCTTAGTATTCCACCTTGTTCCATGAGGCATGGGCTAACTAAGGCTTTGGTGCAGTGGTTTCATGTTGAGCCAGATACTTTTCACCTGAGCTATAGGGAGTATGCAATCCTTTCCCTTGACCTAATGGCCATCTTAGGACTTAGATTTGGAACGGAGCCAGTCCCGACTAAGTTTGTGAGCTTCGTAGTGGCGAGTGAGCTTTTGGGCATCCCCTACCCCCTCACCAGGGTGATTGGGAGGTATTTTGGGCTTACTAAGGAGCCCCAGATCCACATGCAATGGCTAAATAGATCGGTGCTGACTTATAGGCTACTGATGGGCATGAGATTGGTGTTTGTCATAGAGGCTTATGATTAGGGGTCCCTTACCTATGGATTCTTCATTGCCCACTTGAGGCAGGCGCAAGGGCTTTAAGAGCCTCGAGGGTTGCTAGCAGATTTTGTCATGGTGGGCATATGAGTACATTCCGGCCTTGCGTCCATAGTATACCGGGCTTTCCATGATGATATATCCTATGGCATATGCCTAGTCTCTCTGCAATATTTCCAGAGTCGTCCTAACATAGTGAACTACTATCAATGCCGCACTTAATTACGTCACCTGGGGTAAGATATGCAACAACCCATATGACGAAGGGTTGTTAGCTAGATACGATGTCACTCCTACTAGGGCTTAACTGCATGCACAATGCTGGTTTTGGACTTTAACGAGCTGGGAGTTCTTTTTGGCTGAGAGGACCTTCCATCAGGTCATGCTGATTTCCAAAATGCCCAAAAATCCACCTTTTGGGATATCTTGCCTTAAGATAGTCATGGACGACCCCGTCTATGCGACAGGCTCCTTTAAGGGCTTATGCTACCTGGTTTTTAGAGTCATTGGCTAGACCCATCATTGATGATTGCCCTGTGAGCGGGGGCAAAGTACATGGGGGCATTTCACGCACTCGACAAGCTTTAGAGGCCTGTTTGAGATTACATGTAGAGACCTTGCAGGCTTGGGTGAAAGGTCTTGAGAGTGCTGCTATTACCAAGGACGGGTACATGCAAGAATAGATTGCTAGAGTATTAGCTCAGGAGAGGGAGCGATGGTAAAGAGAGCGAGAGAGCCAAACTATTGCCTTGGAGAGAGAGAGAGAGAGGAGCCAACTTATTATCGAGACGGGCCTACTCTAGGGGTATATTGGCAACCTAATCGGCGAGATGAAGGGACATGGGATGCATGTGCCTCCAGTGCCCTATATTCCTAGTAGGGATCCTCCCATTTGGAAACACGACCGATTACATGCCAATTCCTCCAAGTCCTGTTGGCGGATAGGGATTTGCCCCCATTTCAAACTGGGCACGAGGTTCTACACCAGGGTAGGCTTCATTTCAGACTCCGCGATGGGTCCTAAGTTCTTCGACTAGGCAAGACGGTCCTTTTTCTAGTCCAACAGCTGGTGATGGTGTGGATGATGGCAGCGCTGAGCGCTTTGCGAGTGACTCTATCAAAGACGATGATTCCCCTTAGGTTAGCCACTATTGTTGTATTATGATGTAGCCCCTATGTGGGCATTTATACATTTCCATGTACTTTTTAGATATTGCCCCTCGGTAGGCCAGATATGTATGTATTATTTTGCCCCATAGTGGGCTCAGACTATATTTTGATATGGCCTCTGTTGGGGTTTATGCCCTAAATTTAATTTATTGGCATGTCATAAATAATTAAATTGTTTAATTATATGAGACAATTTATAAATGAACTAATGGGACATTATCATTGTCCTTGAGATGCATTGTATGTAATTTATGTGATTTAGTCAAAGAATATATAAATCACAAGTTTCTTGTAAACTCAAAATATAGTTCGTAGTCGGTGATGAAATTGGGCGTTTCATCTGCAAAGACTATAACACATCAACTAAGATGGTTTATCTTGATTGTGGAAGTGGAGACTTCTTGTTGATGTATTAATGTGTCTTGAGAGTTAAGACATATTGAACTGGACCGCTGTGATATTAATTATTCAATCAACAACTCTCACCTGAATAATTAATCTTAAGACTTCTAATTTCATAGACTCTCAATCCTGAGAGGATAGTGAACCCGATCATGAAATGTAAGTTACTTTGATATATTAGGAGTGAGATCTAATATTCACGGTCAAAACCTTAGTATGTTGGGTAACTACACGTAGTGTTGAGAGAACACATATTCTCAAGATGGAATCCATAATCTCTTTTTATAAAGACACGAAATATCCCATTGAGATAAGTTTAATGGGAATTGGTTATTCAGGGCACCCACTTTAATCAGAAGTTACTAAAGCTTATATTTATTAAAATCGGATTTCAATAAATGTGAATAACTAAAATATTAAACCGGGTACTCAAAGATAAAATAGTTGTTTACAAAGTGACAGTTCATTATGACTTTGTTCACTATGGATATTTCAAGGAGGGGTTAAATGATATCACTAGTTAAGAGTTGACAGAAAAGCCCAAGGCTCATTGGAGAGTCTTATTTATTCCTTTTGGTCCCATCTCAAGACACAAACTAAAGCCCAATTGGGCAGGCCCAAAAGGCTAGCTCAATTAGATAATTAGTTATGTATAATGAGAGAAATATACAAAATTTTCATAATAAGATCATATAGATAATTGAAATGGTGTGTATGTGAGTGTAAGCCACTCTCACATTCTCCCTTGAACACATACGTGTAAAATGATTGAGAGACCACCCTTCTTGGGCACCATGTGGAATTGAGATGATGATTAGAGGTATTCTCAAGTCTTGGTTTTGAATTTCACAGCATCAGGGTACGCTTTCTATTTTTTGTTCTAGAATTCAAGGTTACATGTTATCTCTCATGAATGAAGTAGATTCGTGATTGTTGCTTCCAATGTGTGTTTTGTATTAGATGCAAAACCAATTTTTCCAACAGCCTATTGGTAGGCTCTAGAGATGTATGTATTATTGCCCCATTGTGGGCCTCAAATGTGTATTTCTCGACACTGCCTCTTGGTAGGCTCAGATGTATGATCTTGATATTGATTCTTGGTAGGCCCAGGTGTATGTATTGACATTGCCTCTTGGTAGGCTTTAGATGCATATTTCTTGGCATTGCCTCTTGGTAGGCTTTAGATGTATGTATTGCTAGTAGTACTTTAACATTTATGAGCCTGTTGTACCACTGTTCTTACTCACGCATTGCTGCATTTCTAGAATAACGACATTCTTGCACTGGCTTACATTCCATATTCACCTACATCGTACAATATTTTCACAGGTTTACCGATAAAATTTGATATTGATTGACCCACTGGGGGAGATGGAAAAGAGAGAGACCGCATAAAATAAAACTTCCCTAGTGTAGGTTTTATGCGGCTCTTAACATAAGAGGAAATGTTCCCAGTGGGACGAACCCATCATTGTACCCAAAACATCGATCTTGAGCATATTGATTCGTAGAAATGGACTAAACTATGCAAAATAAACTACCTCAGTGTGGATTTTGTATGGTTCTAAACTGATACACCAACTTGTAGCGAGATTAGAATCGCATTAGACAATTATATGATGATGGGCTTCTTGACAACACTGATTATGAACATGGACTCCCCTAAGCGGGATTTTCTTGAACTCGCCATGTGGCAGAATGCATTAATTGACCCAATTATCCATTGAACCGACCAGTGTTTTAAAAAGGCTTCTTACAGGAATAACACGTAGGAATTGATTTCTATGATCTTCATACCATGCCGGATGGATTGCTATCAACGACTAGGAACGGCCTTGGCGTTGTCCCATTATATGTCCTGACGACGGGGGCCAAACCAACCCTTGAACTAGGTGAGCCGGGTTTCAACAATGAGGTTCAAGATGCTCCAAGATGACAACAAGTCACGCAAAAATAAACTTCCCCAGTGTAGGTTTTGTGTGGTCTTGGTTTGTGCAAAAAATCCCCAAACAAATCAGTTTGCTACTAAACCGCCTGTATACCACTGTTAGTGTTGAAACCGAGGGAATCTTTGCTCCAAAGCTATTTGCAATTTTTCATTTTTCAAATCCAATGGGAAAAAACATGTGGGGCTATATCAGGAGGCTTGAAAAGCCCTGGTGCGTGTCTTGAGGCTCGACGACCACTTACTGTGTGCTAGCTAGGGCCGACAGCCACTAAAGGTGAGCTGGCCTCAAAAAGCATGCATAAAGGTCTGGGTGCCCCCCAGACCTTCCATATTCTGGTCTGTGATTTTTTGGGTCTTCTCTTAACCATTTTCTTCACTGAAAACTCTTAGAAACACTATTTTCTTACACTTTCTTGCACGAATTGGCATCAGAACACTGCATTCTTTCAGATCTAAACATGGATGCTCTTGTGTTCAAGTTTTATGATAGTTGTGGAGCTTGAGAGGCAGACTTTTCATGAGAGTGAGCTCAAGTGATGGTGGGCTTCATTCTCTTCTCAGGATCGGGCTTACATCAAGCGGTTCCTTAGAGATACCACTTCATTATTTCACACCCCTCTAGATTAGCATTTACTGGAGGCCATAGTCATTTGTTTTGATCCTATTTGAGGTGCTTCACCATCGGAGATGTGGACTTGGTCCCTACTTTGGAGGAGTATGATCGCTTTCTTTCTCTTTCTACCCCTGTGTGTCAGGTTTATCGGTCTCCGGTTCGATCTCACTTTCACAAGTGATTGGCAGAGCTATTAGGCCTGAAGACACCTGTAATGGATGTTTTGACCTAGTATGGAAGCAGGTTAAGAGGTAGCACCCCCTTGGATTTTCTAATCTGTCAGTTTAGCCTAGCTCAGTGCCCTATTCTTACTTAGAGGACTTTGTAGACTTGGAGGAGCATTGGACCTTCTATTAGTGCTAGGCCTTCATGGTGGCCTTCTTCTGCTCAGTGTTATTCCTTTCTCAACTGGGTTCTATTAACCCCACAGTCCTACCCCTAATGAGTACTCTGCCTCATAGCACTTCCTCTATCCCCTCTCTTCTCTCTAAGACTATTCGATCTCTTTCTCTGTGCCATGAGACAGGTAATGGTAGGCTTGGTTAATATATTCATATGTTGCAGCTTTGGTTCTATAGTCATTTAAGTGTGACGTCTACAGCACAACCCGTAAGGTTCTTAAGAAGGAATAGAGTTAAGATCACTGTAGCCCTTGATCTTCCTTTTACTGGGGATACCACCACTTGGTTGAGATATTTGTTTGGCTTGTGTCCTACTAACTGGGTATGGAGAGTCAAATGGGAAGTTACTAGGTGGCAGGGTTGGACCCACTATGTTGGTTTACTTGGCATACCTTTGGTGGGTATCTAGGGTTATATAGGGTACTATCTTGGTATGGCCATGAGGCAATTTAGGGGTACCTAGCATATTCCTCGACTTAGTAATCTTTCTATCATCACTTGCAAGTATGGACTCCAAGATATTGATATAGTCATTATAGAGCACGCTTTTGATTTCTGGAAGGAGCGTAAGTTGACTATTGATTACCCCATTTGTCCCAAAGATGATTATGAGTGGTCTATCGTCGAGTTTAGAGAATGGATAGCCACTTGGGATCCGTGTTTCATCATTGACTTGTCAATTCCTAATCCACTTGATCCTCGCCTTCCAGTTAATATATTGAGGGACTATATACTAGAGTTTGTAGTCAGAGTTGAGAATACTCTTAAAGACCTGAGAGAGTGCCTGACAAAGGCCATTAGAGACAGGGATTGCTGCAAGGAGGCCTTTAGTGCCATTGTGGAGGACTTCGATGAGATGGGGAGGACATAAAAAGTTAAGTTCACTACACTTCAAGCAGAGCTCACATAAAGGGGTCAGATCCCTTCAGCCACAGAGGTTGAGTGCACTTAGCTGAGAACTTGGGTTATGAGCTTAGAGAGTGAGATAGCAGATCTTACTTAGAGATTCACTATCTTGGGCCAAACGAGAGATGAAGAGAGGGCCACGAAGGAGGCTAGCCATGTCACGGCAAGTAGTAGGGCTGATGATTTAGTCATGAGGCTAGTGTAGGCTACATCCTACATTCAATCTACTTTGAGTCTTAAGCACAGGTCAGCCGATGAGCCTAGTGAGCCACAATTGGCATTTCATCATCTCCAACCTAAGGTAGCCGAGAAGGAGGAGGCATTGAAAGTTGCTACTGATAGACCAAAAATATATTGACCCCTTTGGTAAATTAATCAATTAATTAGCCAAGTGAAATTAATTAGATTCAATTTCATGCAATAAGTATGGTAGCACAAACAAATCACCAACTGAGTTAAATGCAACGGAAAATAAATTTGACATAGGTGATTTGTTTACGAATGGGGAAAACCACCGAGGCAAAACCCCACTGGGTGAATTTGAGGTCACCACTCCCAAGAATCCATTGTTATCAAAACAAGCAGTTACAAGTAAAATGAATCCTAGTACCTAATACCAACCTACAGTTGAATTCTTACCCTAATACCAAATTGGACTTGTAATGTAGCGGCAATCTCTCCTTTCAATGCATGGCTCCCAGTACGTGACTAACCAATGCTGCACAGATCCCAGTATGTTACTAACACACCAACTTAAGGAAGATGTTAACTGCAAAGTTCTTCAGTTCATCCAACAATAAAGATCAAGAAGCTCCTTGGTTACAAACCCCTTGGCACAAAGACGCAGTAGCTTCTACATAGAATATGATGAACTAGGGCAAATTGTTTTCGGTTACAATATGCATGTATTATCACTTTGCATCAAGTTGCATCACCTGTGACGGCCCTTAAAATAATCTTTATTTATGTCTAGGGTTGTGAGAAAAAAACCCTACTTAAATACACATGGATATGCGTGAAATCAGATCTGGAAATTCTAATTTTGTAATTCTCGACGGATACAACTACTGTCGAGCTTCTGTTGAGCTTCAACATTAAACCTCGATAGATATGATTCTATCGAGATATCTGTCAAGCTTTAATGAATAACACTTCTTCACTTGTTTCTTGGTCAAACTTGCATAGCTTTAATACTAAACTTAAACACTTTTTTCTTGAAGTACTAAACTTATCCTAGATCTACCCAATTACACGTAAAGTGTGTTTTGTCAAAGGATTAGCTAATATACATAACATATGTCTCTAACAATTTCACATATGTCCTAACAATCTCCCCCTTTAGCAATCCATGACAAAACCACAACAAACAAATGAATCATGAGAGGTCTTAAATCACTAAACTCATAACCACTTGTTAAAATACAAGAAAATCTAACCCTAACATAAACTCTTGAAAAACTTTACAAGAAGAGAGTTCATGTCATGATAGATTTTCACAACCTGTCTTTCTGAAACACTTTAAACAAAACTCATCAAGGCATCTTAGTGTGAAACAGAAATAAAGATTGCATACATAAAGAAACAAATGTATAAAGAGAGAGAGAAAAAAAAATACATGGAGAGATAGGTGAAAAACAACATACACCATCATATATATATGAAAAACAAATACAATGTATGTCATAAATAAATGGTAACATGACCGGTGTACAAAAGGACAATGTAACTAAAGAGAAAGAAAAGAAAAGTACATAAAATCCTCACTACATCCCTAAAAAATCTAACACTCCCCCTAACAAAAAAAATCCTATGCTAACTCTCCCCCTAAATACAAGACTACTCTCATTATCCCAAAACTACTCCCTTTTTGTCACGAATGACAAAGGGTAAGTTACCGAGAGGTTTTCATCTCATCATCACTGAAAGAGCTAGTATCTTCTTCCTCATCATCATCGTCAGCACCATCATCGCCATTGTCGTCTGTAGAAGCCTCCAAAGAAGGAGAGGGAGAAGCGGCGAAACCACCAAGGTGAGCCTATCGTCATGCAATACGACCAACACAAAACTCATCATTGAGAGTGTCAAGGTGAGCATCCATGTGCTAAAGTTGCGCCATGATGGCCTCAAGAGTCATACCACCATTTGAGATTAGTCATCTCCGTCTGTGGCCGCTTTGGTCAAAGCTGGGCCTTGTCCGCCGAACAGAAGTTGCGCTGATGGCACTCATAACGGTGTAATAAGGAGAATCAGGAATAGGGGTAGAAAAATGGTGAAGGATCCCCGTGATAATCGAAGGAAAAATGAGTTTATCACGGGTCACCGTATCCCTATAGACATCAATGATAGAAATAATGAAATAAAAGGGGAAATCAATGGTGAGATCCTCTAAAAGGGACTACAAAAATTGAGCACGAGGCTCTGTGATAGAGTTATAATGAGATAGGGGAGTAAGAACAAATGTCATCACCAAATTAAGGAATCTTGGACCTTTTGCCAAGCTTGAGCATGGGGTGTTTTAACGCTCACCCCATACAGAAGGTGTCTCATAGAAATGAGACAAAAGCTCGCCTTTGGACACAGTCCTCAGACACTGACAATCGGGCTAATCAGGATGCGATACCCTCGGAACATGTAATATCTCAAATATAAGATCCGAAGTGACTACGATATGTGTACCTCTGAATGTCGTGGTAAACTGAGGTACAGAGGTATCGATACCGTATATATTGGAGTAAAACCCCTGTATAAACACGTAGGACATCTTAAGGGTATCTCACAAAGAGATTCCTATCCCCGAGTGTGAATAACACTGGGTAGAGGAGTGTCAGAAAAGTCCAACAGAATGACATGGTGCTCCGAATGAATGCCACGTTTTTGAAAGTTCTTAGAGAAGTCCTATTGGGCCTTCCCACATGGAACCAAACGTGAAGAAGGAGTGTATCAGAAGAAGAAGACCTGGAACCAAGAGGATTCCGAGTTGGAGTAGATTTGTGCTTAGATGCTATACGCAGTCTATCCATGAGAGAGAGAGAGAGAAGGAAACAGAACACTATCACAATCTAGAAAAAGGAATGAAAGAGTACGTATGCATGAAAAAAACCTTTGATTTCTCACTTTCCTCCTAAATTCTCTCCAAAAGCACAAAAAACCTTTGATTTCTCACTTTTTCTACACATCAAGAGGTAGTGTTCTTGCTCTCATCTCCCTCTCCTTGGTTTGTATACCTTGGATTTGAGGTTTGTGGTAGTAGATGTATCTTTTTAGCTATAATCTAAACCCATTTAATTTTTATGCATGTTTTATTACTTTATTTTGCTTTCTAACATGTTTTATTTCTTTTCTAGCATGTCTACTTACTTTCCTAACATGTTTTGTTAATTTGATGTTGTTGGCCTAGCCTTCTTGGGTTAGGATATGTCTAGATTTCATATTGATGTACTTCTTGCCATGTTTAGGTGCTTAAAACTTTGTTTGGATGCTTTAACTAGTGTTTTTATAGCTTTATACATCTTGTTTGTGTCTTTTTCTTGTGTTTGGCTTTTAGGTAGGGTGTAGATCTAAATCTAGTGGTCTAGGCCTACATCTATACACCCGAGTACAATAAAAGGGTTTGGATTAGTTCCTTTTTGCATTTTTATGCTTTGTTCACTCTCTTCCATGCTTGTATGCATAGATATTGTTTTTTGCATCCTTGTCATGCCTCTTTTAAGTGGATTTATGCAAAGAAGAAAGCTGAAGGGGCAAAATTTAGCGCAATGGACTTTCACCACATTGGGCCTGACAGATTCGAGCCCATGGACCGACAACAGTAGAGCCCAGGGGCCTAGAGCAGTTCCATATTCTTGTCACACACGTAGAATCTCCAAGGAAATCAGAAACCTAGCGCAAAGAGCATTCCGGAAGATACGCGCGTAAATCCCCTCTACAAGGAAATGTCTTGTCCATCACGTTTGGGATTACTCAAGAGAATTCCTATAAGGAAAAGACTTCCACATCAAGGAGGAGAGGTCAACCAACTACTATAAAAGCCTCAATACCCTCACAAATCAAGGTACGCATAATTTACCCTCTCTAGCACTCTAGAGTTGAGAACAATTCTAACTTGACCGTCGGAGGTTATTTGGCCGACACCACACCGATGCCCTCGGCGAGATCACTTCTTTCTTCTTGCAGGTTGTTAGTTTGAGCGAGCGTGGATCATGTAGCTCACTACTGATTTTACGGCATCATTAGTTGGTGCCGTTTGTGGGAACGCGAAGAGTTTAAGCCAGACTATCGCCTCCCGGACATAAGAGTCGCATGGTACTCACTCGCTCGATGGCTACCACTAACAACGTTCAAGAAGACGAGCCGCCGAGATCTACTGCATTAGAAAGGCAGGTCCAGACTCTCATGGCAGCAGTAGAACGACTCACAAAGCAGAACCATGATCTGGAGGAGCAGCTACGCCAAAGGGATGCAGGACCTAACCTTCAGGAGGAAAACCAGGAAGGTAACAGTGCCGAACGAAGGGAGCAGGAGAGGCCAGAGGGCAGCAACGCCCTAAGCCGACCGGAGCAGCAAAACATAAGCCTTTCGTCTCTCACGGGTTTTGCCCTTCTGCCTATCATCGTAGAGATGTAGGCGATGAAGGAGTAAATGGAGGTCATGATGAATGCCCTCAAGGGACGAGTATCTTCTGATCTCGACGATTTAGTGAACAAAACCGACTCACCATTCACCACGTCCGTCAACTCATTCCCCCTGCCACCGAAGTTCCGGATGCCCCAGATCGAAAGCTACGACGGGGTTTAGGACCGCCTCGATCATCTAGAGACCTTCAAAACCCTGATGCACCTTCAGGGGGTACCAAACGAAATCATGTGTAGGGTGTTCCCGACCACGTTGAAGGGGCCTGCAAGGGTTTGGTTCAGTAGGTTGACATCAAAATCCATCAATACTTTCAAGGAGTTGAGCGCCCAGTTCACCTCACACTTCATAGGCAGACATCGGTACAAAAGGTCCACCGCGTGCTTAATGAGCATCAAGCAGCGAGAAGACGAGACGTTGTGAGCCTACATAACTCGTTTCAACAAAGAAGCCCTTTCGATTGACGAAGCTGACAATAAGATACTCGTAGCCGCATTTACTAGCGGGCTACGGAAGGGTAAGTTCTTGTTTTCCTTGTACAAGAATGACCCAAAGACCATGACAGACGTTCTCTACAGGGCTACCAAGTACATGAATGCAGAGGAAGCATTGCTAGCCCGCGAGGAAAAGCCTAAGAAGAAGGAGAGGCAGGAGAACACGCGACAAGATAGGGGGCGAAAGGTCGCTAAAACCGGGGATCAACGTGATGAAAAGCGCCCTAGACTCCCCACTGGAAGATTCGCCAATTTCACCCCATTAACCACCCCAATCGACCAAGTATTGATGCAAATTAAAGATGAAGGAGCATTGACTTTCCCTGGAAAGTTAAAAGGAGACCCCAACAAAAGACCAAGAGACAAGTATTGTCACTTTCACCGAGTCCACGGGCACGACACAACCAACTGCTACGACCTGAAGCAGCAGATTGAGGCCCTAATCAGGCAGGGGAAGCTACAGAGGTTCGTCAGTAGGGAAAGAACTGATACACCGGAAGAACAGGCCCCACGACGGGAGAACGAGCGCCCTAGACCACCCATAGGGGACATAAGAATGATCGTAGGGGGCACAACCGCAGCCGAATCTTCCAAGAAAGCCCGCAAAACCTACCTCAGAATGGTCTATAGCGTCCAACTCACAGGATTCGTACCAAAGATGCCACGAATAGATAACCCCGTCATAAAATTTTCAGAGGATAACGCTTGGAGACTTCATCATCCGTATGATGACACACTAGTGGTCAGCTTGCAGATAGGGGATTATAACATGCACCGGGTCCTCGTCGACAACGGCAGCTCAACAGACATCCTGTACTATCCAGCATTCCAGCAAATGAGGATCGACAGGGAACGGTTGGCCTCAACGAACACCCCACTCATGGGATTTGGGGGTACGAAAGTGTTCCCTTTAGGCGCAATAACACTAGCTATGACGGCGGGGTGACTATCCTCAGCAGATCACTAAGGAGATAACGTTTCTCGTAGTCGATTGCTCGTCCGCCTACAATGCCATCTTCGGGTGACCCACTCTCAATTCCTGGAAGGCGGTAACTTCAACATACCACCTGATAATCAAATTCCCGATGGAATATGGGGTGGGAGAACTGCGGGGAAATTAAGTAGCAGCGCGAGAATGCTATATTGCCATGTTAAAGATGGAGGATCAACAGCAAACGATGTGTATCGGGAAGCAGCGAGCATTAGCAGAGCTAGTTGAAGAGCTAGAAGAAGTAAGACTTGACGACACGCAGCCTGAACGAACGACTAAAATTGGCACACTAGCCAGTTGGCCAGTACGCCAGACGATCACGACTTTCCTAAGAAATAACCAAGATGTCTTCGCCTGGAGTCATAAAGACATGCCAGGAATCAACCCCTCGGTCATGGTCCACAGGTTGAATATGTTGCCTTCCTTCCCTCCAATTCGGCAAAAGAAACGCGTCTTCGCCTAGAAGCAGGACAAGGCCATAGCCGAGGAGGTTCGGAAGTTACAAGAGGTAGGTTTAATCCGGGAAGTATACTATCCCGACTGGTTGGCGAACGTCGTTATGGTTAAAAAGGCCAACGGAAACTGGAGGATGTGCATAGATTTCACAGATCTCAACAAGGCTTGCCCCAAAGACAGCTACCCGCTCCCACGGATAGATACCCTGGTGGATTCGACTGCAAGACACCAGCTCCTAAGCTTCATGGATGCTTTCTCTGGCTACAACCAGATCAGGATGGATGAATCTGATAAGGAGAAGACCTCTTTCGTCACAAGCCAATGATTATTTTGCTGCAAGGTGATGCCTTTTGGACTCAAAAATGCTGGAGCAACATACTAAAGGTTAATGAATAAGATGTTTGCACATCAGATCGACAGGAACGTTCAGGTTTATGTTGACGACATGTTGGTAAAAAGCCTACACGAAGAACATCACCTAGACAACCTCAGAGAAACATTCGATACGCTCCGATCGTTCAACATGAAGCTGAATCCGAACAAATGCGCATTCGAAGTAATGGCGGGAAAATTCTTGGGTTTCATAGTATCCCAAAGAGGAATTGAGGTCAACCCGGAGAAGGTGCAGGCCATAATGGAGTTGGAACCACCAAGGACGGTTAAGGAGGTCCAAAGTCTAAATGGAAAAATCGCAGCTCTAAACAGGTTCGTCTCAAGGGCGACGGACAGGTGTTTACCATTCTTCTACACTCTAAGAAAATCATTTGAGTGGACGGATGAATGCCAAACGGCCTTCAACGACTTGAAGACGTATCTCTCGTCTCCACCGCTGCTCAGTTCGTCTGTGCAAGGCGAAGAACTCTACCTTTATTTGGCCGTCTCATAAGCCACAGTAAGCGCAGTTTTGGTGAGAGAGGAGGACAGAACACAGAAACCCGTCTACTTTACCAGCCGTGCATTCCGTGGAGCAGAAGATAGGTACCCTCAGGTGAAGAAGTTGGCTTTCGCCTTGGTAATCGCCGCATGAAGACTTAAGCCATAATTCCAGGCGCATACAGTCGTTGTCTTAACGGACAAGCCACTGAGAAAAGCCATGAATAGCCCAGAAGCAGCAGGAAGAATGGCTTTGTGGGCAATAGAGCTAAGCGAATTCGACATCCAATACAGCCCGCGGACGGCCATAAAAGGGTAGGCAGTAGCTGACTTCATCGCCGAGTTCACACTCGGGGAAGGCCAGTTGGTAGAAGAGAAAGAACAGTGGAATATCTATACAGATGGATCCTCAAACAGACGAGTCGGAGTAGTGATTCAAACTCCGTAGGGGGACAAGATACAATGTATGATCCAATTGGATTTCCCAACAACCAACAACGAGGCAGAGTATGAAGCCTTGGTCGTAGGGCTAGACCTTGCAAAGGCCGTGGAAGCAGAAAACATAATTGTCCACTGCAATTCACAAGTGGTGACGAGTCAGATCAATGGAGACTACGAGTGCAAGAATGATAGAATGAAGAGGTATTTAGAAGAAGTGAAATACCAAATCAGTAATCTCGAAGTCGAATTCATTCAGATCCCAAGAGAAGAGAACGAATGGGCTGACCACCTAGCAAAAGCTGCGTCAGCCGAATTCATGCTGGTTCCTGAACAGGTATTATCATTCGTCCAAATCTCCTCACTTATCGATGACGGAACAAATATGCAGGTGGTAAACTCTGAATATAACTGGACCACGCCATTGATCTCCTACCTAAAGGTTAGGGTGTTTCCAGACGAGAAGGGCGCCGCAAGAAAGCTGAAAGTCCAGGCATCATGGTTCGTGCTGATAAAGGACGTCTTATATAAAAGGGTTTCTCTCGACCATACCTGAGGTGTTTGTGCCAAGAGGAAGCAGATTACGTGATGAGAGAAGTACACGAGGGTATCTGTGGGAACCACTCGGGCTCACGATCACTTGTACACAAGTTGATCCGAGCAGGATACTACTGGCCTACAATGATGAAGGATGCGCAAGCCTATGTCCAGTCTTGCGACAAATGCCAAAGGTTCAGCAATCTCATCAGGCAGCCATCCGAAGAACTGACACCTATGACGGCACCCTGGCCATTCGCACAATGGGGACTTGATATCATGGACCCATTCCCATCGGCGATCCGACAGCTGAAATTCTTAGTCGTCGGCATAGACTACTTCACTAAGTGGGTTGAGGCGGAAGCCTTAGCCACCATCACAGAGAAAAACATCCGGAGTTTTTTCTGGAGAAATATCATATGCAGGTACGGGATACCCAGGGTACTGGTCTCTGACAACGGTAAGCAATTCGACAACAGCGCGTTCAGAGACTTCTGCTCGGAGCTAGGGATCAAGAATCACTACTCGTCACCCGCACACCCATAGGTGAACGAGCAAGTCGAAGTCATGAACCGGTCCTTGCTTAAAATAATCAAGACTCGTTTGGAGGGGGCGAAAGGTATTTGGCCGGACGAACGACCTAGCGTCCTATGGGCATACCAGACCACAGTAAGAACACCCACTGGAGAAACACCATTCCAACTTGCATATGGAACCGAAGCTGTCATTCCCGCAGAAGTGGGGCCCACGAGCTACCGGGTGGAGAGCTATGACGAAGATAAGAACAAAGAGGCTATACGCCTCCAGCTCGATCTAGTGGACGAAGTCAGAGCGATAGCAGAGCAGAGGTTGGCGCGCTATCAGAATCTCATGACGAAACACTACAACAACAAAGTGAGGCGTAGGGACTTCCAGGTCGGGGATCTTGTACTACAGAAAGTAATGGGTGTCGCTAGAGATCCTTCACAAGGAAAACTCGGCCCCAACTGGGAAGGACCCTACAGGATCGCATCATGGCAAAGAAAGGGCACTTACCACCTCGAGTCAATGGACGGACAAAAGCTGCAGCACCCTTGGAACACAGAGCATCTTCGGAAATACTACCAGTAGAGAGAATATGAGAAACCAGCGATTTCCCAGTTTATTTTATTTTATTTTTTTTAGCTACAATTTACTAAGTTTTTCTTTGACTTTTGCTACAATCTTTTTATGCCTTTTTAAGTCCAAGGGGGCAGGTACTTTTTCTACAAACGCATTTTCTTTAAAGAAGAATATTCAGACACAACTTTGATTTTCCACATGGATGTTTATTACGAATGGATATGCTACACAAATTAGACGGACTGGCAACAAAGTCCATAAAGTGGACGGATCACCCAAATGATGAAATAACTGTCCACAAAGTGGACGGATCACCAAAATGGTGAAATAATTTACAGTCCACAAAGTGGACGGATCACTGAAAGGGGGAAATAACTTAGTCCACAAAATGGATGGATCACCCAAAGGGTGAAAGAACTTAGTCCACAAAGTGGACGGATCACCAAAATGGTGAGATAATTTACAGTCCACAAAATGGACGGATCACCCATAGGGTGAAATAACTTAGTTCACAAAATGAACGGATCATCCAAAGGGTGAAATAACTTAGTCCACAAAGTGGACGGATCACCAAGAGGGTGAAATAACCTAGTCCACAAAGTGGACGGATCACCAAAATGGTGAGATAATTTACAGTCCACAAAATGAACGGATCAAAATAACTTAGTCCACAAAATGGACGGATCACCCAAAGGGTGAAATAACTTAGTCCACAAAGTAGAGGGATCACCAAAATGATGAAATAATTTACAGTCCACAAAATGGACGGATCACCCAAAGGGTGAAATAACTTAGTCCACAAAGTGGACGGATCACCCAAAGGGTGAAATAACTTAGTCCACAAAGTGGACGGATCACCAAGATGATGAAATAACTTTAGAGGACAGGTCACCCAAAGGGTGAAGACTTTTTACAGTCCATTGAGTGGACGGATTAATCAAAGGTTGAAATAATTTAAACTCCACAAAGTGGAATGGATCACGCGTTGGCTGGAAATACTTGTGTTAGACGGGTAACGAGAATCCATGTAGACGGATACCAGACCATCAACACCTTTATTCAAGAATTAACATAGACGGGTATTTTCTCAATCTCTCCTTCATAAAGAGGACGGATATTTAAGAAAGTTTCAAACAAAAAGTATTAGAAAGCATAAAAATAAGATAAAACATTCATGACGGATAAAACCCCCAGGGGGCAACTGTTTAATACAAAAATAAAGGATGGATAGTTCTCAAAATAAATACAAAAAAAAAAAAAGATGTAAAATTGATCTACATTTTTGGGTCGGCATCTTGGACATCCTTCGCTGGAACTGATTCTCCGTCACCCTGAACCGCATCTTCACCAAAGAGGTCTTCTGTATTTTCTGAAGCGACGGGCAAAGCAGACGTTTGATCTTAATCATTGACATTTATCATTGACACGTCCAGTTCAGGGTAGGCTTTCTTAAGTTGACGGAGTGCATCATCAAATCCTTGAAGGAACGATCCCCCCAGCTCTCCCAACAAAGCATCGGAATCACAGTATTCATGGACTGCAACCTCCTTAGCCTGACGGAGCTGTTCCTTCAAGTCTTGGACTTCCTTTTCTTTGGCTTCTAAGGCTTTCCCAGCTTCCTCCGTCCTCTGCTCAAGCTCTTTTCTTGCCTATTCTGAAAGGTCAAACTTCTTCTCCATTGTAGACTTCCACTTATGAAGTTGACCAAGTTCATCCTCCGTCTGCTCTGCCTTTGCTCGTACATGTTCCAGGGCCGCCTCACGGTTCAGACACCGGTCCATTAGGCCCTTCATCATAACCAAGGACTGAAATAAACAAGTTAAAAGGTGTTAAACAAAAAGCTAAGCAAAATAGACGGACTCAAATCAACGGATAAAAGTTACCTGTGCAACGGCAAAGAGACCCGTCTCCCTCATTGCCTCCGTCGAATGATTGCCCAAGTCTTCGTAGTCCTCTGAGGAAATAATTGATGAAAGTTTCTCCAAGGAAAATTTAGAGTCGTCACGGAGAAGAGGAGGAGGCTTCTCCTGGCTAGTGGACGGGGCCTTCATTAAGCCCTTGCCAGACCCTTGTTTTGCTGGGGTGACGGTCTTCGCACCCTCAGCCATCAACCCTACGACGGGTTCTAAAGGGACCTTCTGTTGCTTATGTGGACGGTCAGATTTGGACGGCTGTTTCCTCTTTACCAACGACACTGTCCCCTTAGGAACCACAACCTTACCCGACTCCTTTTGCTTGGCAGCCTGTGATTTTATCAGTGTCCTCCTCTTTGCGTCGTCCATCTCTGTAATACAGGACGGATGAAGTTATTTACATAAATTAAAACTATTTTTGCGAAGTAAAAGATGACGGACTTACGTTTGTGAACTCTTTCGTCGTATCTGATGGCTTCATGGGTAGGTTCGGGACCGTCACAATACCAATGGATTGTTTTTGGGTTTACCAACTTCGCCCAAGTCCTTTCTTCCGGCTTCGTCTTCTGAAAAATCCTTTCTAGGAAACTAAACTCCTCAATACTGACTTGGGGGCGCCGTCTACCTGCAGAGGAAATAAACGGTTAAAGAAAACAACTATAGTTGACGAATGTAAAATATTAAGCAAATGTGACGGATGCGTACGAGATGAATGTAAAACCCCCCAAGTTGTGTCGACGAGCATAAACTCCGTCTCTCCTGGACGGCTCATCCATCCGTCACCCTCTAGGAAGAAATAACGACTCTTCCAGTCTCTATTTGAATCAGGTGTTTCAAAAATGACCTTCAGCAACGGGCTCCTACTGACAAAACTATAAATTCCCCTTGACCTGTCAATCTCGTCTGGACGGTAGCAATGAAGGAATTCACGCACCGTCAACCTCCATGCACCGTCTATCATTGCACCATAGAGAATCTCCATGGCTATGAAGACTCTCCAAGCATTAGGGGATATCTGGTTGACGGAAAGACCCAGATATTTTAAAAGCTCTCTATGCAATGTACTTAGCGGAAACCTAAGTCCCGCCTTCAGCATCTGTTCATACACTCCGACACCTTCTACCCCGTCGTAATAGCATTTCTCTGATACGTAGGGTAGACGGATTGGAATGTAGTCTGGAATTTGAAAGTTAACCCTAAATGTGCTGAAATGTTTCTCCTTAATGACGGAATTGAATTTATGCACTGTCCACTCTGGTAGCATGATGAACTCCCTAAGTCCATCAGCACAGACGACAGGTCCCGATGGTAGATCCTTGCCGTCATCAGACGTTTCTTCTACTTCAACCATCTACATATCCTCATTTGTTGAGGACGAGGAAGAGGCGGACGGACTCCTCTCTTCGTCGGGACTCTCTTGGTCTTTATGACCAGATGGGTATACTTCCTCGTATTTCGTCCCGTCACAAACCACTGACTGATTACTTGACGCACTAGACATTTCCTACAATTGACGGTAAAACCTAAGATTGACGGGTCTAAGAGTATTGACGGCTGTGTAGATCTAGCTAAATATAATTGCCAAATACAAGACTTGTAAATGAGAATAGCGATACTCACCGTTCTTTGAAGTAACTGAAGGTCGACGGTTGTATGGTCGACGGGTTTGTATGGATGACGGATTGCTTTGACAAGGCTGACGATGGCACTCTGACAATGTGTTTTGGCTGTAAAATGAAGAAATGAGGATTGAGAAGTGTTATTTATATACCTAAAGTGCACGGAAGACGAAGCGATACTTCAATCCAATAGAAAATCCAATTGAAAAGCGACACGTGGCATGCTCATAAATGCTTGACAACCTGTCATCAAATAGTCGCAATCTGTCTTCTACTGGAGAACCGTCAACTTCAGTAATCTTAAGCCGCCGACCTAAATTTTCTTTGACCGTCAACCCCAAATAATACTAAACCATCACCTTAAGGGTCCGTCCATATAAGTAGTGACGGACCCATAGGGTGAAGGGGGCAGCTGAAGGGGCAAAATTTAGCGCAATGGACTTTCACCACATTGGGTCTGACGGATCCGAGCCCATGGACCGGCAACAGTAGAGCCCAGGGGCCTAGAGCAGTTCCATATTCTTGTTGCACACGTAGAATCTCCAAGGAAATCAGAAACCTAGCGCAAAGAGCATTCCGGAAGATACGTGCGTTAATCCCCTCTACAAGGAAATGTTTTGTCCATCACGTTTGGGATTACTCAAGAGGATTCCTATAAGGAAAAGACTTCCACATCAAGGAGGAGAGGTCAACCTACTACTATAAAAGCCTCAATACCCTCGTAAATCAAGGTACGCATAATTTACCCTCTCTAGCACTTTAGAGTTAAGAACAATTCTAACTTGACCGTCGGAGGGTATTTGACCGACACCACACCGGTGCCCTCGGCGAGATCACTTCTTTCTTCTTGCAGGTTGTTAGTTTGAGCGAGCGTGGATCGTGTAGCTCATTGATGATTTTACGGCATCATTAAAAGCTAATAGACTTTAATTTTACAAGGGCCATGATGAAGTCAAAGAAGGCTAGCCCAATTAAATTCAAGTCCAATTAGAGTAAGGAATCAAAGGAAATTTTCACCTCATCCAAGTCTAATTCGGATTAGGATTCCAGTTTACACACCAGTTAATGTTTGGAGCATAACTTTCGACTTAGATGTCCAATTGAGATGATTTAAGTTGGGCTAGAAAGCTTACTTAAAGGGCTACAACTTTGTAGTTACCAAAAGTCCGAATTCTGAAGTTAAATGGACCAAAAACATCGGTTAAGTGAAGCATAAAAATCTGTGATTTTTTCCAAACGAGAATTCAACCTGTAATAGGATTCCTTAACTTATTTAAAGGCTCTTTAGGGCAAAATTCAGGGGGGAAGCTGCTGTAGAACATAATTTAGGTTTTCTTAAAATTTATTTACAGTTTTTGGAGTTCTATTTATGTTATGGCTTGCTAGAAGTTTTGGTAAGGTAAGGGGTGAAACCCAACCGTTTATTGATATGTTCTTAACAATTATTTATTGGTTTTAATGCTTATATTTTTATATTTTTGATTGTTTTACTCATCTAAAAAAGTGTTTAGTTCTGTATAATCCTTTGATTTATCGTAGACTCCGGGTACGTTAAATGCTTAGTATTCCCTGTGAACTAATTCACGAGTTTTATCTGTGATTTTTTCCAAACGAGAATTCAACCTGTAATAGGATTCCTTAACTTATTTAAAGGCTCTTTAGGGCAAAATTCAGGGGGGAAGCTGCTGTAGAACATAATTTAGGTTTTCTTAAAATTTATTTACAGTTTTTGGAGTTCTATTTATGTTATGGCTTGCTAGAAGTCTTGGTAAGGCAAGGGGTGAAACCCAACCGTTTATTGATATGTTCTTAACAATTATTTATTGGTTTTAATGCTTATATTTTTATGTTTTTGATTGTTTTACTCATCTAAAAAAGTGTTTAGTTCTGTATAATCCTTTGATTTATCGTAGACTCCGGGCACGTTAAATGCTTAGTATTCCCTGTGAACTAATTCACTAGTTTTATTTTGTCTAAAATCAATCAATTGCGTGAAATTACCATAGACAATTAATTCTTGAGTTTTTATGTTTAAATCATCCGACTAAGATCATCCTTTGTATGAATTTTAGTTGAGTTATAAAATAAATATTATTAATACTACTAATAGATGTGTTGTGTGTGGATTCCTAAACCTTAGCACTTTAATATATTGTTATTTTCTCTTAATTTAAATTACCTTTACTAAACTATTAAAAATCTCTTCAGTTAAACTTTATTATTTTAGTTTTATTCTCTTGTGATTTGTTAATCAATTCTCTTTTTCCTGTGGATTCGATCTCGGACTTTTTGAGTTATTATTTCACGACAATCTTGCACTTGGGAGCATTGTTTAAGTCGCAGCATAACATGTTTAGGTAGCCTAGGGTTTAGTAGTTTTCTATATGTGTACATAGGCCTATGTATGCGCATACATACTCGTACCCAGAAACCCTAATCTGAGTTTTTCTACTTCTATTTTTTTTTCTTACATAATATGCCTTTGTTTTGACATTCTTTTATGTTTTTGAGTCCCTGTTTCTCTATTTGATTGTTTGTTTGTCTTTAACATGCTAGAATATGGTTTATTTCTATTTTTTGCTATGATATATTATGAACATGCATTAATATAATCATGCATTGATGTATAGGTGCTGTGATGTAGTAAGGTAAGTGAGGTAAGTCATGTATTTATATGAACATGCATTTTGAGAGTTTGAGCAATTGCAACTCTAGGAATATTTTTTAGAAGGGTCATTAAGAAACTTAAATTAAACAAAATTTAATAAAAAGAAAACTTGAATATATTGAGATTTTTTTATATGAGTTTTCATATTTTGAAATTATTTCTTGATAATTCATTATCAGTTGTCAACTTGTCATTATTTATTGTCAATATAGGTAAGTGCTTTATTTTAATAAGTTTATATAACATGATTTATTTTTATGCAATTGTCATTATCTATTTATCACTATTTTTATAAACATATTTTAAACTAAATGACAAAGCTCAATCCACTGGTTTTGTATTACTTATTGACCCATACAGCTACATTTATATATACATAAATAATATATTAAGTGTCTAATTAACCAATCAAATGCTTGAACAATCATTAACTATACTCTTTTTTCTTTCTTTCTTGAATCACTAATTTTATAACAAAAAGTTCTATAACACGATAACAATACACACATATGTTAAAAACCCTCAATATTTCCTAATTATTAAATTATATAAAGTTATATGATATTTATACTATATATGCACACATTCACACATATCACAATTCATACAAATAACATTATAATAAAATAATAATAATATTTCATACAATCAGTATCATACACAATCACACACATAACATAAATTTATAATAAAGAGACACTCATGCACATCTATTGTGGGGGCTAGTTTATTAGGAAGTATTGTTAAAAGTGGTATTAACTGGGCCTATGGCCCTATCCGAGGATGTTAGACCATCTGAGGAAGCCCAAATAAGGCGATGAGTAGAATAAAGTTAAGAGAGGAGTAGAGGCAATGTGAGATGGGTCCAATAAGTGTCCGAGGACAAAAGTATTCTCGACAGCATGTGTCCGAGATGAATTTGAGTGCTTTATCATCACGAACTTACTTCGGGGCTACGTCACAGTTGAGGGTAGGACATTGGACCAGGGATAAGGATAAAAAGGCAGACAAATATCTTCAAAGGCTGCGACCTTCGCATTAATTGCCTCTCAACCAACTCTCTAGCCGCATTAATGTGGAAGTGATGCCTGAAAAGTAATCAAGCAGCCTTACAGCTATTAGTTGATGGTTCTAGGAAGTGTTGGATGGGACAAGAAAGAATCCCCCTAATCTAGCATACACGTGTGTGGTAAAGATGACACGAAGATTGCAGTATATAACTTGGAAGAATGCACTGAAAGAAAGGGGAGAACTCTTATACAATTTCTGTCTTGAAGAAAACCATATAAAACAAAGAACTTAGTTTGTTCCAAGGACAAATTTGATAATCTTATTTGTGTCAAACAATCTTGAATCGTTAAGTTTAATCGTTTTCCTTCTGGGATAAATTTAGTTCTTCTATCCACGCTCTACAAATTTATTGTTTGGGCCGTTAGAGTTTGAGCCCAATCCGGTTTTGGGATCAACACAATTACAGTCCCTACATCTATAATATATCTTTATAATAAAGTGAAATACCCACAACTTATAAACACTCACTCTTTACTCTTAAGAGTTAGTCGAATAGAGAAGAATGATGAGATGAGATTCTTGAGAGAGAGAGAGAGAGAGATGTGTGATCTGTGTTGTTTGGTTTTGGAATGAGCTAATATGTGTTATTGTTTAGTTTTGGGTTGGGTTAATCAATGATCAGGATGTGCAAAAATAACTTTAAAGATAAAGTAAACTAATAAAAAATATTATATATTATATATATATATATATATATATATATGCTCATATATCCCTCCAATTAATGTATACTCTTAAGGACATACATTAACAATCTATTTTAGGACACTTTTTATAAGAAACTAGTCGCTAACCCGTGCGATGCACGGGAAAACTATTGGAAAATAATAAATCATGCATATATTAAAAGACAATTTAAGTTCATGTGTGCTTGCAAGGGATACATACCTAAATAGTTCTTACGGTATAAATAAAAGCCTTATCTTTGAGATAAAGAACTGATGTAAAACCAAGAATCTTGCGGTATAGGACTATTTACTTCCATACGCTGATAATATTGAAATTTAAAACCAAGAATCTGTGAAGCATGAGACTGCAAAGAATGACAAAAGTATTAGTAAAATAAAGCTATTCAATTAGTATACTATAACTTGAAGACCAGTCAACCTACGACACATCCTTACCTTGGGAAAAATTGGAATCAGTTCATATTGAAATTTAAAACCAAGAATCTGTGAAGCATGAGACTGTAAAGAATGACAGAAGTATTAGTAAAATAAAGCTATTTAATTGGTATACTATAACTTGAAGACCAGTCAAATCTGTGAAGCATGAGGAAAGCAAGACCTACTGGTTTATGGAGAAGTTGTATATAGGTTTTCGTTTATGGAACAGTTGTATTACTAAGGGAGACAACACATACAAAGCACCAAAGACACTGACCTTTCCTTTGACTGAACCCCTCATGCCTTGAAAATCAACCACAACATGAGCACATGTTAAAATTGTACCATCCTGATCAATTATAGTTCCTGACCCTATACTCTTTCCATTAGTAATGCCATAGAACCCTATCAAACACAAAGATCACAAACAACTGTTAGATCCTATTTTTAAACAAATTAACTAAATCTCAAACATATACAACAACCCAAAATATATACCCTGTGGAACCGAAAGATTTACTACAGCAGGACCAACCCTAGCGGCAGCATTTGCAATTGTATCTCTCCCCAAACAATTGCAACATGGTTTGGGGTCACCTCCAACTGCCCCCAAAGAATTGTCTTTCTTTATATCCAATGATGGAGCCGAACCAACTCTAGAAGAAAATAATGGAAGCATTCCTACAATTTCAAGCTCGAATTGAACCCAAAAACATATATATACATAAATAGGACACAATCTATTGCCAAATAAAATTTAAGAACAAACCAGGTTGCCATGGATCCGATAAAAGTAACGAAGGGCAGGGAAATATGTATTGCGTAATTCGCCATGGTAGCGATAGTGATTCCTGCAGAGCCACAGGAACCTTCACTGCTACATTTGCTCCTAAAATGTTATCATAACAAAAGCATATAAGATTTTTTTTTATAAAGAACCAATTGGAATTGTTGTGGTCTGTTTGATTTAAGAACATACTAAATAAAACCCAATTCTTAGTTTTGTATTTTAAGAAAGACCCACAAAGAAAGAATCAAAATTTAAACTTTAGCTACATTTGCTCCTAAAATTTATCATAACAGCATATAAGATTTTTTATTTATAAAGAACCAATTGGAATTGTTGTGTTCTGTTTGATTTCAGAACATACTAAATAAAACCCAATTCTCAGTTTTCTATTTCAAGAAAGACCCACAAAGAAAGAATCAAAATTTAAACTTTAATACTTCTCAAGTATACCAAAAAGAGAAAAAAAAAAAAAAAAAAGGCAAAGAAGTGGTAAAAGAAACTTTGTTGCCCATTCCCATCCCATGCAACTCTTTCACACCAATCCCATTTCAAACCTACACACTTGAAAAAAAAAAAAAAAAGTAATTTAAAATTTTCTCAAATCAACCAATAAAAACTGCCGCCACAAACTCACTCGTGCACCTGACCACACCCTAATAATACTCCCCCACTTCTAAAATCAAATACAATCTCTCTCAAGTCTGAACTCTTAAATTCGTATGTATTTCTTTCGTTCTCGTTCTCTCTCTCTCTCTCTCTCAAATCAGTCTCTGTGTTTTCAAAAAACAACGATTCAACTCGTCCGATCCGTGACTCAGTGAACTCAGCTGAATTCCCAAACGGTGTCGTTTTCGTTGTTTTCTCAGTAGTGGAACAGCTCTCTCCGGTGTTTTCTCTCTTCGACTTCGATTCTCTCAGAGCCAGTGAAGTTCTCGTAAATTTCGTCATAATGAAGCCCCTTTCTGCAACTTCGAAGCTCTGCTTTTCTCTCTGGAAGATATAGTTTTAGCTCAGTTCGTGAATTAGGGATTTTGTGGTCAAGTTGGGTTGGAATATAAGTGCAAATTTAGGGTTTTTGGAGGACAATTTGAAGAATTTGTTCTGGTTTCTATTCTAGGGTTTGCGTTTTAAGTTGAATTTCGAGCTGAGCTGTTTTGGGTTGGGATTCGAGTGGAAATTAGGGTTTTGGTTTATTATTGAATTCCAAGGGCTTTTAGGGCTTTCCTTGAACTCGAGCTTTTCTGGGTTGGATACAAGTGGAAATTTAGGGTTTTTTTCGAGGAATTGTAGTTGTGTGTGATTTAGGGGTTTGTGTGTGGTAAGTTATGTAAATTTGTTGAATTCGAAGGATTCTTCGTTGGTTTTTGGTGTTCTGTGTAGTGACAGCATGGTGTAGGAGCTAAAAACTGTTTGAAGGGTCGTTGGTTGTTTTTGTTGTCAAATTTGAAGTGGAATTTGGGGATTGTATGAAATCTAGGGTTTCAGTTGGGGTAGTGAGGGGGAGATAGATAGTTAGACATATATATATATAGGAAATGTTTTATTCTCAGTTTATATTGGCCAAGAAAGGCCCACTTGGGACGATATGGATAGCGGCACATTTGGAGCGGAAGCTGCGGAAGAATCAGGTGGCCGATACCGATATTGGCGTCTCAGTAGGTCAGTCTTAATTCTTCACCTTATGTGCTTTTGATTTATATTATTTTTGGTTACTCAGAAAGCAGAGGAATATAAAATAACTTAGCTGTATTGCTTTCAATTTTTTTGCCAAATAGTGGAGAACTTGCCTTAATTTGATACAGGAAAAGTTAAAAAGTTTTAAGGGGAAAACAAAGAAACTCTGAGCTATAAGTTGTTATGGGAAAAGTTAAAAAATTGTGTGAAAAAAGTTTTGATTAGTGTAAAGTATGCTTGGTTGAGTGAAGTAGGTTTCATTGTTGTTTATGTGGTACCAGATTTTTATTTTAAAATTTGATAGTTAGAATGGGGGAGGGGGATTTGAACCCTAGATGTCTCCGTTGGAAACTCCAGTAGGTGTTAGTTGAGCTACAAGGCTCTTGTCTATGTGATACCAGAATTTTGTAGATTTTAAGTGTCATTTTATTGGTTTTTTTTTTTTTCTCAGTGGCCTCCTAGTGGCCCATTTTTGAATGTCATTATGGATGCCTTCTAGGGATCGGTAGAATAACATGTAGTTGTTCCTGTGGACAAAAGCAAATGAAAGAATTGATTAATAAGTTTGGTAGTTAACTGTTAATATTAATAACGTGGTATACTGAGGTTGTTTTTAAATCTTTAGATGGAAAGGTTATAATGCTGATGGAGCATTGTAAATGTTACATTTATTTACATTGATGTGATCAAATCCTTAATTAGAGGTCCAGTAGGCCTATATAATTGCTAGGCTAGTGCCCTGCAACTGATCTGAATCTGACTAGCAAAAAGGAGGCCTCTTATGTATATTTATTGTATTATCCCTTGGAAATTTTCATCCTATTTATGCAAAGTTATTTTAATTTTTTGAAAATAATTTTCAGATGGTAATTGTGTTGTATTTATATCTTATGTTTTAATTTGAAAATTGTAATCGTACATTAAATTATTAATGGCAATTGTAATAGATTAAATAAAAACATGTTTAGAATCATTAGTTTTTCTTTTTTTGATAAATAACACTTTTATTGAAAAGGTTAAATAAAAACCTTTGCTTTGAATCTTTATTTATTTTTGGATAAGTAATACATTTATCGAAAAGGAGAAGAAATTTTCTGTAAACAGGATGTGTATACAAAACTCTTCCAGAGAACAGTTCAGAGAAAAATTATACTCTGAATGAAAGTGAATCTGTAAAATCTACAATGGACTTTCTGTCACTAATTCCCATGCAATGAGACCACTCAAATAGAGATCTCACAAACCAATAGTTTCTTGATAACTGAACTCTCCATCCCATTAAAATCTGATTATTTGTCTCCCTCCAAAGTGTCCACATTAAACATATTTGCTCATTTTTTATAATTCGATAATTTGGGGGGGGGGGGGGATTTGAACCTTGGATGTCTCCATTGGAAATGCCATTAGGTGCCAGTTGAGCTACAAGGCTCATGGCACATATTCCACACTAGATAGCTGCCATGTTTTCCAAACCAATATGGCCATTCGAAGAATAGCTCTGCAACAGTCTTAAGCATGACCCAATGAACCCCAATCATCCTCAATCATAGAAAGAAGTAAAGACTACAACTCCCGAGCTGCATCACAATGTAACAATAAATGATCTAGAATCTTTCCATTGCATCTATGCATGCTACACCAGTTCACCAATGAAATGCCTCTTTTCATAAGACTGCCACATATAAAAGTTTTACCCTATATAGTTGTCCATACAAAAAAGGCCACATTCCTAGGAGCTTTATTACACCAAGCACTCTTGCAAAGAAAACAGATTCCAGTGTCACTTTTGAAAAGCTCAATTGACCATTGTCATTCAACCTCTAGCTCAAGCAATCTAGAACCTCTTGGGATATTGGCATACACAGAACCTAATAATAATTCCACAGATTCCAATTCCCAATCATAGAAAGCTTGAATATTCGAAGATCATGTTCCTCTTCATTCAAAATCTCCATGCTGGAAAGAACAGAAGCATCTTTGTTCTTTGCAATTGAAAGAAATTCCGGAAATGCCTAGTAAGCTTACTTACTATGATTTTAATGTGAAAAATCAAGAAACTGGTCACAATTGTCCTGTTGCAATCCCATACCACCATGAACACTTCACCTCCACCCAACACAACTGTTCTCCTTCTAGAGAAGCAGCATTGAATTGCCATGTGTATAAGATCTAGCTCTTTTTAATTGGTAAAGAAAGCTTACACGCCTGCTTGGATCTGGACCCGTGGTGTTACCATGCACCCCACATTTATGGTTGATAAGATGCCATTTTGTCCTAGGACTAGTGGCATTAGTGGTTTGCTTTGCTACCATCATCATGACTCATGTCATTGTCCTACTCCTACACTAAGCTGCATCACCAATTCTCCTTACAGCTTTGTGGCTGCAATTTTAGCAACTCTCAACCTATGAGGTTATTTTTTAAACATGGAAATATTTCCAACTTTGACTTTCTGATTTTTAATTGCCTGTTTGGTTAGCACTTATTTGTCCAAAAATAATGATGGCTTAGTTTAAACGCAATTTAGTGCATTTGGTAAGTTTTCCAAAACACGATTATTGGGGAAATAAGTGTGTTTGTGTATAGCTGCATTTTGAAACTGCAGTTAGTTCCCACCACAACTCTCCAGTTTTCCAAACCTCACTTTTTGTTGAACTGTCCATTTTACCCTCATCTCTAATGAGAAATACATAGAGAGAATCTTCGTTCTCAGTTCTCACTACCAAAACCCATAAATTGAAAAAAAAAAAAAATCCCTAAAATTGGAAATCTTCAATCGGAAAATTCAGAGAGAAACCAAAAATTGACCCAAGCTCATAAATTGGAAGAAACAAAGAGTCCCCAAAATTGACCCAAACCCAAAAGTGATCTAAACTCAACTCACTGAGATTGAGGTGTAACAGATTGGCCAATTCCCGTTAGTATTCCAGTATGTATTTCTCTTATTCTTTTTTTTGCTCCACTTCTCTGATTTATTTTTTCTTTGGCTTCAAACATTTTTTTAAGTTTCAAAAGCCGCAAACCCACGAACAAGGTGCTCCTGTCCATCGTCCTTGTTCTGCTGTGCTGAGATGCCAATCTAAAAAAAATAAAATTGAAAGAGTAATGCATGGGCCATTTGAAATGGGAAAGAGAGAAGTTAGGTTAGACATGCCAGTTTCTAGAGGGTTCCTGTGTGGAGAAGAAAAAAGAAAAGGAAACAAAATAAAATAAAATGGGTGAGAAACGGGTGGATAAGAACAAAGAAAAAAAAATAAAGGTAAAAAGGGTTATTGTGTGTGCCTTGATAAGGAAAAAGAGTTAAAAGTCATTAATAGTAATTATTAATTGGATAATTATTATGTATTCATTGATGAGGAAAATTCAGAGTTATTACTATTGACAAATAACAATAATAATAATAATCATCATCATCATCATTATTATTAAGGAAAAATGATAACAAGTTTAAAAGGACCCATTATATGATACTTTTTCCTTTTTGGTAATTTGCTTCTCAAATAGCAGTTTTAGTAAGTGCTAACCAAACTTTTAGTGTAATGCTCTGAGGAAAGCGCTAGCCACATCTATGCTCACACCCCAAAAGGACTAGTGAAGTTACAAACCTGATGTAATCACTCATAAACCCAATATTCACTTATAAATCCAATATTCACTTAGTAAACACCTGATGTGGGACTCTAACATACTCCTGTAAAACACACTGAAACAATTAAATCCAATTAAATCCGCGCAATTTGGGTATCACAATCTTCCCCACGTAAATTCCTGATGTTTTCACTGGGGCCCTCGTGCTACAGTTTCGTTCCCTTGAGCAACATGGCATTACCAAATTTGCTTTAATACCATTTGTCACGACCTGAGAAAAACACTAGTCACATCTACACTTATGTCCCAAAAGGATCAGTCAAGTTGTAATTGGGGCTCCTCGTAATCACTCATGTTCTCGATGTGGGACTTCGCACATGCAAGCACAACAAACAGACACGCTCAAACAATCCAATCTAATCAAATCCACACAATTTGGGGTATAACACTTAGGTTATTGAAACTGCACTTTTTAACAGGTTTGACCAAACTCTCAGTTTTTTCAAGAAGCCCATTTTAATTACGTAATTATTAAAGTCACACATTTTTATAAAAAAAACCCTAGTTGCAATAAGCTCTACCAAACACACCCTAAATTGGCTTCATTATTTTTGAAAATGATAATTATGCAATGTGATGATGCTCATTAACCAATATCACATGCTTAGTCCCATGTTACATGTCTAGTTGTCAGTCAGGTATTGGAAATTTGTTAAGACATTGAAAGTTTAGTTGACTGGTGTGAGACGGACAACATGATAATGTACTTGAATGCTATGGGATTGGAATTGTCAATTGAATACTGCAACTTGCTTAGTCTTCCACCCTTTTCTTGATCTCCATTTATAATGGTGCTTTCAACATTCTTTAGTCCTGCGATGTGTGAAATTTTTATTAGGATTTTCCATTCTTCCACCAAAATTTGTGTTCATTTATCCCCTTGGAGGTTCTTTGGCATGGACCTGTTTTGATATTTTTTGAGTGATTGGTGGTGTTCTCCTTGAGATTTTTCTCTTTGGTTTGGAAGTAAGGTTGAGGGAGGGTGGTCTCTCTCAACTGCTTGTTGAGAGGATTTCTTATCCTTTGGAGGCCTCTTATTGAGGATTTTATTGCTGCCGTGTAATGTTTGCATTGGCTAAAGTTCTTTTGAAAGCCCTGTTTTTGATGGTGAACTCCTGTTTTGAAGAAACTAGATACTATGTTACGACTAGTCAGTAACCCGTGCATTGCATGGGAAATTTTAAATAACATGATTTGTTTTTTCTCATTCATTTTTTTTTACCAAAATATGAAATATGATAATTATGGTAGTTATTAATAAACTTTTATTATGATTGAGATTGTGTAAATTACTATCTTTTCTACCATTTAATGGAACTATGATTTGGCAAGATTCTAATGAAGGTTTAAACATAGAATAGAATCTAAACTCAATTAGAAAATATATTTAAAAATAATAATGTATAAAATTGTGAGGCTTCTAAAGTTATGTAGCTACATTAGAAGTAGTCAAAGGCTTTGGTTTTGTACATGTTAAGATTATAGATAATAGAAACTAATTGCATTGTCTAATTTTCATGGATTTTTTTTTTTTTTTTGGAGCAGATTCAATTCTTTTTCCTGAAGTACCAATTGCACTTCGGCTGTCCAGCCATCTTCTGCTTGGTGTAGTGAGGATATACTCTAGAAAGGTGAATTACCTTTTTGATGATTGCAGTGAGGCTTTGCTCAAGATAAAGCAAGCTTTTCGCTCCACTGCTGTTGATTTACCACCTGAAGAATCTACTGCACCATATCACTCCATCACCTTGCCAGAGACATTTGATCTTGATGATTTTGAGCTGCCAGATAATGAAATATTTCAGGGGTTAGTTCCAGAATTTTCAGCCTTTGTTTAAATAATCTGTGGTCCTTTGCCAATGAGCTTTATCTCAAACAGCACTTCCTCCTCCCATAAAAATGGATGGAGGGTAAGGTCGTTGTTTCATAACTCATTGGGTGCTTGTGTAAATTTTCACTATAAAAAAAATTGAATTTTTAGTTTGTTGCACATCATGATTTATATTTATAATGAGGAAATTAAGCTGGATGGGTATGTTGCAATGGTTCTTGAGGCACAGCTGAATTCATTATTAGTGTTACTTTTTGAAAGTTCCAATTGTTTGTGGATATGATCTTCTCTTTTAGCAGCCTGTTTATTTATTGGATATATTTATTGAAAAAAGAACTTGAGGGTGCCTACAATGGAATAGGGGATTGGATTTGATTGTATATCCTGCTCTTGAATATAGATAATAAATTCTTCTATTGATGCTCTGGAAAAAGATTTTATTCATGTGTATTAACATTTAACTTTCGTGCAGTAATTATGTTGATCATCATGTTAGTACAAAGGAGCAGATTACCCTCCAAGATACAATGGAGGGTGTGGTTTACTCAACATCACAGTTTGGATTAGATGGTTAGTGTTTCTCTGATTTTTGTACATCATGGCTTGATGGTACAGCTTTTAATTTTGTATGGACAATTGAACTGATTTTGACATTTTGTGGTCTATTTTTAGAGCGGTTTGGTGACGGTGACACATCTCAGATTGGTTTAGACCTTGATGAGGTAATTTTGGTGTAACCACATTCGAATTTATGTGATGGAGGTTTCCTGGATCTCTCTTGGAGCTCTATTTTTATTTTTCTTCTTGGTGCTGTATTGAGCTTTTCTTGATGCTATTTGCAGCTCATGCATGGTTCCTTAACCTAGTTCTTTTCTCATCTCACATATAATTTTCTTTCCTTGAACATTTGACCAACAGGAGCTGCTCTTGAACAAGGTTGTAGGTCCGGGGCATGATGGAATTTCAGAGTAAGCTGTTTTTTTAGGGCATTACTATTTTATCTCCTCTCTAATTCTATTTTTGTGTGTCTACGCATTTATGTCATGCATATTTGTGTATACCAATGATTCTTTGACTCATTTTTGAATGAAGAGGTGCTCAAAACCACATTCAACTTATTTGATTTTTGTTAGCGTGATGGTGTTGGGCAGATTGACTTTTCCTCTTTTTAAAATTTTAGATTATGATTTTTTGGGTCCTTTTATACTTTCTGCATTCTGCTCTTCTTTTACTCCCCCCCCCCCCCCCCCCAAAATTTACTGTGCAAAATAAAAGAAAAAAAATAAAAAAAGTAAAAGAAGACACTTTCTCAACATCAAATAGTTCAACATGGTTGCAAATTGTGCAGAAAAAGTATAATAATTTCATCTAGAATGATATTTGTTTTAAGCATTTGAAGATTTCAATATTAGGTGATTGACAGTAATCTCACTGCTTGTGATTTGTTTATGTTTGACATGTGTAGGAACTTGTTTTGGTGATGAATCTGTGCATGTTTGTGGCTAACAATGTTTTGTCCATTATCATAATCGAATTCATGTTTGCACTACAACTTTTGTGTGTGTTTGTTTTTATTTTATTTTTTTAAAAATGAGTAGTTGGTATTTATAACAAAGTAAAAAAAAAAATTGTACAAGGAAGAAGGCATCAATAATTTTGTTCTGTGGACTGCTTGCTGCATGGTTCATAGACCATTTGATGGAGAACACAATAGGAAAATAGAGATAAGAGAAGAACAAAAGTAACAACAGAACAAATCCTAGGGCCTCACCTCCTAGAATCTGCCTACAAACCCTCGGCATCACCACCAAAGGGAAACAAAGGAGGAGACATTTTCTCAACTTATAATAATAATTCTTATTCAAATTCATCTCCCCTTTTACAATTACAATAGCACTATTTTAATAGGGTTTAGGGAGTGCACTAATATGGAAAAGGCCTAGTCAAATCCCTTAAAACCCTAAACATTAAAAACTAAATTCAGATTTAGAAACAAAATCTTAAATGAATTTGGTTTTAATGCTCCTTGCGTCATACTCCTCTGGTTGGAGAAAACTCAACCTTAAGTTTTAAAGTGGAGAATGATCAAAACTCTAGCACACATTTTTTGCCTCAATATAGGAACCACCTTTGGGAGCACAAAGAATGGTGAAGTTTTACATTCCATCACATCATTAAATTCTTCTGGGATGACAAAATCAATGTTTGGAATTGCCACAATCTTGTCTTGAACCATAGGAAGCACCATGGTATCCACTTTCTCCACTTTAGCTAATTGTTTATCTTCATGCACGATGGAAGGCTGATCAAAAGTAGATTCATCAACGTCCACTAGCACATCATATGCACCCACAAGCTTAATGGGTAGTTTTTGAGTGGGTGCCATTATTTTGTAGCCTAGCTAGGCATTAATTCTAGTGATTATTTGCTCTCCCAATTTCCACGAAGTAGGTGAAACATTCTAATTTTCCTTCCTACACCAGCCAAAACGTGAATTGAGAAGATCCTAGGAAATGTCTTCACTTTCATCTATATGACCGGAGTCATAATGGTTTCCATGGCTGAAAATACAGCAGGTGGATGGTTGGACCTAATTATCTTTAAGAAATTTTGAAATAAGCAACCAATGCATCACATTGAAGATCTAGCATCACCAAGCATAACCTGACCTTTGTAATGGTATCAAGAATTAAAGCCACCTTTTTATAACAGCAAGTAGACACATGAGATGAATTTTCAAATGCTGCTACAATCAGCTGAAATATTTCCTTCATTTGCTCATCCTTATGTGGGGCATCTGGTGCGCTTATCCCTAATCTCAATAATGCAAGATGCAATTGAAACCTTCACATCCATTTCAGCATGTCTCAAAAGTTTATCAGTGATCAGTGCCTTCATTGAGGGTAAAAGTGCACCTCGCATTGATTTGGATGGTGCTTGCTCCACATTTGCTAACGAATTTCTACTTTATCAAGAAGAGTGAGGAGGTCATCAATGGAGGAAGGAGGGTTAAGGAGTCTATTCCCAGCCTCCTTAAGCTGCTTCTTAAGTTCTCTATCAAAGGAAGTCATTTTCAGCTCAAACTTAGAGCCACAAAACACAAAGGTTGAAACTTAATTTGCTGCTAAAAGTTGAAGAGCACTTTCTGCTCTGTGTGGACCGTTAAGCAAAAAAAAGTCTTGGCCTATGGTCTGTGGGGCAGAGCAAAAGCCAAATACTGGAATGGGCCGGTTGCACAACACTGCTTCTGAACTTTTCCATCTTCCGTTCTTTTTTTCTTTTTTTTTTTTGGGTGAAGAAAATAAAAAACACGTGATAAACTTACTGGGCCTGAAAAGACAGCACCTTACAGTAAAACAACCTGACCGAAACCAAGAGGAGGTGAGGAGCAAAACTAACGGCACTGAGGAGTACTGCAGTGAAATGTCCTTGATCGGCGTTGAGGTAGTGTCGGATTGCAGCGGCGGCGTGAGGTTGAAGTGACAGCATCAGCCTCGGATTAAGTGGTATGGTGGTGTTACAGCAGCATGGAGTGTGTTGTGGGCTTGGCAGCTTCGTGGGTCAGCAGCGGAGGTTTGGGGTTGAGCGTTTGGGTGTTGGTGGTTCTTGGCAACTGTTGGTTCTGAGGTTTTGATTGACTTGATTTGGTGGTGGTGGGATTTTTTGTTGGTTGGGTTTCAGCGAAATTTGTGTTAGTTTGCAGTGGTGCTTTGAGGTGGTTCCCGAAGTCTTTGGGGCGTGGAGGGAGAAGGGGTTGTCAATGGTGGTGGTGAGAGTACTTAGGACTTTCTGATATGGTGTTTTGGATGGATTTTGTGGTGGTGAAGTTGGGATTGCGATGGATTTTGGGGCTTTGAAAGATTGGGATTGACCTGGGTGTGGGTTTTGGGATTGCAGAACTGGACATGTCCTCTGGCAAGGATTTTTTTTTCTTTTTTGGTTTGGGTGAGCAGATTTGGTGGTGGTCGGAGTAGCTGTTTACACTTGGAGAGATTTGGAGTGGGCTTGAAAGGATCGGACAATAGGAAAATTGAAATAAGAGAGGAATAAAAAGAACAACAGAACAAATCCTAGGCGTCACCACCTATAATCTGCCTGCGAACCCTAGATATCACCACTAGGGGTGTTTGGCATCACCACCAAACTAAGAGAAACAAAGGAGGAGACATTTTCTCAACTCATAATAATAATTCTTATTCAAATTCATCTCCCCTTTCACGATTACAATAGCACTATTTTAAAAGGTTTTTAGGGAGTGCACCAATATGGAAAATGCCTAGTCAAATCCCTTCAAACCCTAAACATTAAAAACTAAATTCAAATTCAAAAATAATTTCAAATTTAGAAACAAAATCTTAAATGAATTTGGTTTTAATGCTCCCTGCATCACCATTTGGCTACACCTTTTTTAGGTGAATTTCTTTGACCAACCCTGGAAGTTTGACCCAGCTAGATAATTGACCCTCAGCATTACTTTGTGATTTGAACTCCCTAGTGCCATGTATGACACGTGCCTGTTCTTTTTTGAAAATTTTTGGATGAAGATGTTGGTGGATTGCCTGTAACTTTTTAATTTTCAGATTTATTTGTTTTCCTTTTTATTTTAAATTGTTATGCTGTGTCATTTTTATATCATCACAATCAAGAGGCTGTAACCTATTAGGGCATTGTAATTGTGAATGGGTTCTCTGCTGCGTGATCCATGGAATGATCATTTCCTGATGTATCTCATTCATTTGTTGATTGCAGTGCTGATCCTCAGGTACCGGTCCAATCAGAGACAACTCAGACAAAATATGAAAGTAACGAGGTGATAACAGAAACTTCAGAAGTGATGCACATGAATGGTGGTGGAAATCAGGTTTATACCAATACCCAAATATCTTCTGTATAAGGTTTCTTACTTTGTTTTTTTGTCTGTACTTTTGTCCCACTTCTGTATCTGTCTCCCTCCCTCCCCTTTATTCATTGCCCACCCTTCCTATAATGTTGCTGTGGGGGAAGGAGTGATTATTGCTACCTGATGTAATCAGTGTAATTACCCTTTGTGTGAATAGGTTGATGTTCTAGTGACAGATCCTGAAATTGTTGAGTATGCTCAGGCTCCATCTACACCTGGATTATTGGAAGAGCCAAACTTATCCAGTGTTCAGGAGACTTTAGCCTGTGATGACCATATGGAATTAGATCATACTTTAACAGGATTAATTGCAGCAGAGAACGCTCTAACTGCTTCCGGAAAGTCAGATTTTCTTGGGGATAAAAATACAGTGAATTGGTCTTTGCGCAATGATTTGAATGCTGATACTGTCGAGAATGGCTGTCTTCTGGGTGACCAAGACATCAAACAGGTGAAGCCGCAGGAACATCTGCCACCTACTGAAGCTAGTATGGAGCACATGTTAGCAGATAATCGCCTTTCAACTTCTTTACCCTCTTCGGATCCCATTGAGCAAACTGAAGCTATTCATCGAGAATTAGAATGTTCGGATGGGACAGTTGGTGTGTTGGATGGTCCAGACAAGGCAGAAGATATTCATAATGGAGTTGTAATAGACAATGAACCTAGTACATCTTTTGTACATCAAACTGACGTGGAATGTGTAGAACCTGTGGGAGTTAGATTGGATGAAACAGTAGCATCTCCTAGTTGCTCTCATATCACCTCTGATTTTGAGGATCCTAGTCGTAAAACTTTTTCAAGTGGCATCTTTGCACTAGAATCGGAGGCTTATCTGGAGGATGATCAAGCATCACCAAGGCCAGAAATTCTCAATGATGTTGAAATTGCTAATGATGTGGGAAGATCATGCTCAACAAGCAAAGCATCAGCTTCAAATGCTGTCTGTCCATTGGAATCACCTGGGAGACCTGAGGTTGTGAATGCTGAAGCTCAGGCTTGTCAGGAACTGAAGGAGACACAGACTTTTGATCCAGTTGCTAATGATGTTATGCAATCAAATCAATCGCATGTGCTTCGGGCATGCAATGCCCATCAAAGCCAACCTGACATGTCATCTCTTGGAGGTATTTATTTAGTGGTTCTTGCAATGTAGTGTCTGAAGTTTTTATCACTTAGTTCCACCACCCAACAAGTCCTCCGCCCGGGTTATTTGCAGTAACTTACCTCAATTCGTTGGGCTGTGCTCATTGAATACTAATCATGTTTCATATGCATGTAACTAATTTAAACAATAGGCATAAAGTCTATGTTGACACACGACAATCCCTATTTTTGAGCACGCCCTGGTATCTATTGATTATGTCTTTTCATCTTGTTTTAGGTGAAGAGTGCCTTGCTACTGATGTTACGGATACAGTCTTAGAAAAAAATTCATTTTCAGAATCTGCTCCATGTGAAGAAATTCAGTCGGATTCCAGGAAGTTAGATGAGCAAATGAAAAACGCAGTCTCTAGTAATAGTCAGTTGAATAATTTAAGTAGTCCCCAGACTTCTGACTTTCCTGCACCGGAAAAGATGCTCTCTGTAGTGGAGGCACTCACTACAAAACAGAATGATTTGCTAGTGAATTCTACACCAGACAAAGAAGCCCTGGCTGGGGATGATGGAGCTGCCACTGGGATTGAACTGATCTCGGGGAAAAAGCGTAGTTTCACAGAAAGCACTCTGACAGTGCAGAGTGTAAATTCAGTTGAATCTTTTGGCATGACACAATCCAAGAAAACTGCAGAATCCATTCCTGATGACGATGATTTGTTGTCTTCCATTTTAGGTATCAAAGTGGTTCTTTCCTGATTCCTTTCGATTGATGCATGCATGTTATAATGATACTATGACTGTTGGATGAGTTAATGGACCTTTACCTTAATTCTTTCCTTGATGTAAATAGTATTTAAAACTCAATTTGGCACGTAATATTTGCTTTGGTCAGTATAAGGTTATGACTGAAATGAATTTTTGTTGCTTTAGTTGGAAGAAGATCTTCAGTTTTGAAAATGAAGCCCACTCCACCTGCCCCTGAAGTAGTACCCATGAAACGCTTGCGTTCTGCGCCTCGATCTAGTGCCTTGAAGAGGAAAGTTCTTATGGATGATACAATGGTCTTGCATGGCGAGTATGTTTTATATTCCTTGTCCATTACTTTGTTTACACTACTGGCTACTAGCCATCATTTGTAGTTCATCTGTTTATTACAGTTTCTTAAAGTTACTTTGTAGTGCTGTATTCTGTTTCAGTGAAAATTATTTAGAAAAAAATGAAGAGACCAAAAAAATCGTATTCTTTTCTAGTTCATGAACATGGTTCAATTATTATCTTCGTAGAAGTTGGGAGCTCATGTGTTGAAAACTAGTGTAGAAATAAAGGAGATATCATCTGATTTGAGGCACATAGCTTTTCCTTTGTCATCCATTTTGTCTAATGCCAGCCCTTCGCTCTACTTCCACTCCACTGAAGTGTTATCACTCTCTCATGATCTACTTTATCTTGGCTTTTCTGCTGTGAGTGTGTCTTGCAAGAGAATAATTCCCCTCTTCTCTTGTTGATAAACATTATACCCCATAACATCTTCACATTACTAGCTAAGAAAAGCCATACTTCTTGAACAAAAATTATCCATAGTATGTCCATTACTAGTAACATTGCTATCTGCTCTATTTGCTTTTGGTAAAAATGATTAAATCTCTTTTCTTTTAGCCTATGAACATTTGCTCAGATGGCACTGCCTTTCCCATAAGTATGGCGTAAAATGTGAGGTCAATGGTTCAAGGTTCATTAAATCTGCAATCCCAAGGGGTAGTTGAATTGGCTAGGGACTATGCCATATAAAGAGGAGGTTATGAAGTTCAAATCTTCCATTCTCCCTCCTCTTGGGCCAGAACTAATAAAAAAAAAAAGATTCATTGGCACATGAGAGGATGGAAGGTGATGTTGTGGGTTAAAAGGACATTGGGTGTGTGTGTAGCTTGCCCCCAAAAAAGGCTGGATCTGTCTGTAACTAACAAAGAAAAATAAAACTTGATCAACAACTTATGGATATCCTGGACCATCTTGAAAGTGACAATTAACTCCAATGGCTATGCTCTTTGGCCAACCTGCCTATAATCTGCGTAATATGATGATAATTTTTTTTCTGGCAGCACTGTGTATGTGTTTTATTTATTTATTTATTTTAGTGCCTGATTGTTATCCTGTAGTAAGCTTTTAAATATGCAATATTTTCTCTCTTAAATAAAGAACTAACAAACATTCCTTTTCTTTAGCACAATTCGTCTACAGTTGACAAATACTGAAGACATACGTCGTGTAAGAAAGAAAGCTCCTTGCACTCGTCCTGAGATCTCAACTATTCTTAGACAATTCTTGGAAGATGAAATATTTAATGAACCCATTTGTACTGGTGAGTTTCTAGTTCTATATATTCAATAATTTGACTTATTTTTATTTTTATTTTTAAGAATAAACTTTAATTATTGCTTTTGATGCTTTCTGAATTTATATAGTTTAAGTTCCCTTTGTCTGTCCCTGTCTTTTTCGTTGGCTACTTAAGAGTTTGATTGCATTATATATGTAAAGTTGGTGAAACACTTCTAACACCCCTCTATATTAGAAAAGGAAAAACAAAAAAAATATTGTGATACACTTAACCTGAGAAAAAAAATGGTAACAGCCATTTATGCATCCCATTAGCCTTTTTTGAAGACTTGCTTCTATGAACCTAGCATCTTTTTTATATATATGTTCCCAGCTGGAAATAATTATAGCTTGATGGTTTTATATCCACTTAAGACGTTTCATGACATCGGTCTTTTGCATGCCTCTGCCTGTTAATACCACTGTTTTGCTGCTTCTTCATCAACAATATGGCCACCAGTGTTACTTTTGAAATGTAAATATTTGGTTTTGGTTGTATGAATTTCATTGAGATGAATGCATTTGACCTAAGTCATTACTGCTGTATCGGTTTCATTATGTCGTAAGTAATTTATTTTTTTGAGTTTGGTGATATTTTCCTTTTTTAGTTCCAAACAATGCAGCATCCGCTTATGCAACTGTTTAAACATCAGCCTACAAGCTACCTGAGATTTTGATTTATCTTTCAGGTATGTCGGCCAACTTAATATTCTTGCATAGTGAGACATTTGATCTAAGTGGCATTAGAATTTCTGAAAATGATCAAGGCAATAATTCAGAAGTAGCAGAGGGTATGGAATCTTCTATTAGGCCAAATGTCGCTGAAGAAAGTGAAATGGATGGGAGCACTGATCCTGTGGTAGTCAGAAGTGATGTAGAAGCACAACCTGCTGACAATTCCATTCAGACTGAGAGGCAGCAGGTCGTAAGTTTTAACTTAGGGTTGCAAGAAATGAATTCTCAAGAGCAGCCAAAGGCTCTTTCTGACATACAGGAGTTTGGATTTTCTCAACATGACCCCTTGGGAGAGTTCTATGAAATGGGAACTGAGAGAGGGAATGTTGAAGTTGCTGATGCAGTCAATGGATTTTTTGTTAATGGGCTTGAATCATTATCTGCAACTGAACCTGTTTCTGGATATATTTGCAACGTGCCAGTGGACTTTGTGGTTCAGCCATCTCTAATGGATAAAACTGATGATGCATCTGCTTCTCTGCCGATTGGCGCATCATGCATGTCACCTGATAATAAATTGGATGCTCAGACTGTTGAGGGCGATGCTTTTGTGGTGAATATGAGCAATGGGAATGCCGTTGATGCCATTGAAATTGTAGAACATGTGGTTGAAATCAGTGCACACCTACAGTCAGGTTCTCTTGAACTTGCTGAGAATATAAAAGGTTCACTTGCAAGTGAATGCCATAATCTAGCTTTTGAAAATGGTAACCAGCCTTTGGAGGAAACAGGAAATGATAAGCCAGGGGTTTTGAATGAGGATGGAGTTGTGCCCGTAGACTTGGGTTGTGATGACAAAGACCCTACCTCTAACTTTATGTGTATGGGAGAAATGAAAATAGATTCTACACATTCAGTAGAGCTTGATTTGGATGTGAATAATGCTTCCCTGAATGTTAAAGAAAATGCAGACTGTCAAGAAGCTGATCCAAATAGTATCATGGATGGAGAAGTCCCTGCCCTCGACTGTTTTGGTGTTGAAGATCGTAGTGTAAGCTTTATGTTTTCTTCCTTTGTTGTTTTCCTCTCTTTTATTTGTTGCCCGAAATTTTCTTTTCCCTCTTAGAATATTGTTATATATACATAATACATAAGTAATATATCTATATCCAAACTCAAACCACAGTTGCATGTATATATATATATATATATATATATATTCTTTCACCCCGACAAAGAACTCATTTTGGTCCATCTTTTGGTTTAACATGCATGTGTATTATACGTGTGAACATGTGAACACAAACAAAAACATGGAGTTATCAATTATATTATATTACCATTTCATGTTTAACTTTGTTTTGTTGCATAAAATGTGATCAACTGAAAATTTTACTATTTTTCTATTCCTTAACTGGGTGATTCTTGAGCATGGTCAATATTTGTTAGAGCAAGGTCATCTTCAGGAATAATCAGGATGATGCGTTTTTGTCATACATGTTAAGAATACTTTGTTGATATTCTCTGTTCAATTGAATTCAAATTTGTCTTATATTTTTCATGCATTCCTTAAAGAAAAATGTTTTGACTACATGGTGCAGGGTTTTGAAGATGTCACAGTTGGGAATGACACAGGTTCATTTTTCTCTCTTTTCTTTGTTTTTGATTCTCTCCATTTAGAAATTTTGAATTGTGTTCTAAATTTTGTTTGTACTACCTTGTGAAGTGAATAACTTGTGAGGCGAGGCTAATTGGATGAATAAGTTATATGTATGGCAAAACAATTTTTGTATTTTAGCCATAAGATTGGTGTCTACTATTCCTGTAGTTTTTATATTTCCTAAAGCCTAATCATGAAGGAACTATTTCCACTACGTGGTGTTGTTGGGTAGTGCCCGTTGCTGTGGAGTTATGTGATACCTATAAATTGCTAATGATAATGAGCTATGGAAAAATTCTTTGAATTTATTGAGGATCTTAATTTGATTGACTTGCCTTTGGAAGGAGGTAGCTATACTTAGTCAAGTGGTACAGATCAACCATCGATGTCTAGGATTGATAGAGCTTTGGTAACTCTTGACTGGGAGGAACACTACCCAAATTTTATTCAAAGGATTTTACCTCGTCCTATTTCAGATACAATCCAATTCTCTTAGAGGCAGGGGGAATGGCGAGGGGGGGAAAGTCCATTCCAGTTTGAGAACATGTGGTTGAAGACAAATGGGTTTGTGGATAGAGTTCATCCCTGGTGGAGTTGGCATTCTTTTGTAGGTACACCTAATTTCGTGCTTGCCAAAAAATTAAAGGCTTTGAAGGAGGACATTGTGTAGTGGAATCGTAGAGAGTTTGGTAATGTAGACCGTTAGAAGAAACAATTGCTGGAGGAGTTGAAAAATTTAGATGCTAAGGAAGGGGACCTTGGACTTACTGATGGGGAGAAATGTCATAGGGTAGATTTGAGGTCCCAGGTGGAGCATCTTCTTTCTTTAGAAGAAATTTCTTGGAGACAAAAATCTAGGATGTTATGTATCAAGGAAGGAGATAATAATACTAAGTTCTTCCACAAGATGGCTAACTCCCATAGAGGGTATAATCATTTGAGCATCTTGGGAGGTGGATGGGGTGGTTTATGTGGAGGAATTTGAGGTAGCTACTCAGGTGGTACAATTTTATAAAGCTTTGTATTAGTAGCCGGAGGGGTGGAGGCCTTTTGTGGAGGGTTTGGAGTTTGATTGTATTGGGGATACGGAGGGGGTTTGGCTTGAAAGGAAGTTTGAGAGAGGAAAATTTTCGGGTTGTAAGAGACTTGGAAGGGGACAAAGCTCTAGGTCTGAATGGTTTTACTATGACTTTTTATCATTATTGTTGGAGAGTAGTGGAGAAAGATGTCTTAGCGATTTTTGAAGAGTTTTTTCAACATTGTAAGTTTGAAAAAAAATTTATGTTTTTTTATTTTATTTTAATTTTTTTATTTTTTATTATAGGTTAAAAAAAAAAAAAAAAAAAAAGAAGCTCTTAATGCACATTCATCGCTTTAATATCTAAAAAGAATGATGCCTCCAATATTAGAGATTTCCAGCCTATTAGCTTGGTGGGGAGTGTAAAATCTTGACTAAGGTTTTGGCAAATCGTTTGAGAATAGTGTTAGATTAGTTGATCTCTGAGTCTCAGAATAGTTTTGTGGGTGGGAGATAGATCCTTGATTCAGTTCTTATTGCGAATGAATGTGTTGATAGTCGAGTGAAGAGTAGGGTTTCGAGGGTCATTTGTAAACCTGATATTGAGAAAGCTTATGATCATGTGAATTGGGAGGCTCTTCTGGATTTGTTGAAGAGAATGGGCTATGGGGAGAAGTGTAAGTGGATCCGCACTTGTATATCCACGGTTCAGTAATATGTATTGATCAATGGGTCTCCAACTGATTTCTTTGGTAGTTCAAGGGGTTTGAGACGGGGGGTTCCGTTATCCCCTATACTGTTTTTGATTATGATGGAGGTTTTTAGTAGGATGTTGAAAATAATGGAGGGTGCTGGATTACTCCGTGGCTTTAAAGCTAATGGTAGGAGGGATGATGGGGAATGTGTTTCGCATCTCTTGTTTGCAGATGATACTATTTTGTTTTGTGATGCAGATGTGGAGCGAATTCTTTATGTTAGGTTGTTGTTACTTTGTTTTCAAGATGTGACAAGTTTGAAGGTCAATGAGCAGAAAAGTGAAATGGTTCCAATAGGGGAGGTAAATGATGTGCACGCCATGGCTGAAATTTTGGGCTGCAAGGTTGGAACTTTGCCTATGTCTTATCTTGGCATGCCGTTGGGGGCTTCTCACAAATCCCCTTCAATTTGGAATCCTATTTTGGAAAATTTTGAGCGAAAGTTGGCCAGGTGGAAGAAGTTGTATTTGTCTAGGGGGTAGATTGACGTTGCTTAAGAGCACGTTATCTAGTCTTCTAACTTATTTTGTTTCGCTGTTCACTATTCCTACTCATGGCTAATAGAATTGAAAAGCTGCAAAGGGACTTTCTTTGGGGTGATGGCAAGACACATTTGGTAGGATGGGATAAAGTATGTGCGACTATGGCTAATGGTGGTTTAAGTATAAGGAAACTAACTACTCTTAATAAGGCTTTATTAGGGAAATGGCTTTGGCGGTTTGGGAATGAGGAGACTTAGCTTTGGAGAAGGGTGGTAGCTTTAAAGTTCGAGGATGAATGGGGGGGATGGACTTCTAAGTTGGGCAGGGGAGTTCGTGAGTGTGGTTTATGGAGAGGTATTCGTATGGATTGGGAGGATTTTAGAAAAAACACTCAGTTTGTTGTTGGGACGGGAAATAGAGTGAGATTTTGGCAGGATGGGTGGTGTGGGGATCAACCTTTCCAGTTGGCTTACCTGAGGCTGTATGGTATTGCTAGAGATAAGGAGGCCTCTGTTGAATCTTTTTTGACAAGGCTAGGGGAGGGGGAGAGATGAAGTTGGAATGTTCGTTTCACCCGGGAATTTAATGATTGGGGGATGGAGGAAGGGGTGAACTTTATTCGTCTCTTGTGAGCAAATGTTCCTTTAATGGATGTTGGAGATCGAATGAGGTGGAAGTTGAAGCCTAGTGGGGATTTTGACATCCGGCTGTTTTATAACAAGTTTAGAGGTCCCTTGCCTATTATCTTTCCTTGTAAAGGTATTTGGAAGGTTAAGGCTCCTCGGCGTGTTTCTTTCTTTGTTTGGACTGCAATTTGGGATAAGATTCTTATAGGTGACAATTTGCGGGGTAGAGGCTTTGATTTTGTTGACTGGTGTATTATGTGTCGATGTAATGGGGAGACAATGGATCATTTACTACTTCATTGTGAAAAGGCTTATCGGTTGTGGAGCCTGGTTTTTAGATCTTTTGGGATTTCATGGGTCTTGCCAAGATCGGTTGTAGATACTCTTTGTGGTTGGTGGAATTGGTTTGGGAAGCACTCATCTAGCATTTGGAATTTAGTTCCATTGTGTTTAATGTGATGTATTTAGAGGGAGCAAAATTGGCGGACTTATGAGGACATGGAAAGCTCCACTAACTAGTTGCTTGCTTCTTTCAGTGGCTCCCATTTTGACTAGTCTAGGGCTTGGGGACTCACATCTAGTGATTCTCTCCCTTTGTTCCTTAGTTCTCTTCTTTGTAATTAGCATTTTTTTTTTTTTTTTTTTTTTTTCTTTATTTTATTTTATTTTCTTTTCATTTCTCTTTTTGTAATATTTGGTCTGCCCTATGCTCTTTTCGGAATATACATCTTTCTTACTTATCAAAAAAAAGATAATGAGTTATGCCCTGCATGGGTAACAATATTGCTTATCTATCTGTTGGTTTGGGACAGTGCAGTGAATCGTGGTTGTAATTTAAAAAACTTCTTTTACTGCTTGTGTTTTTATTTGTCCTGTAGTTCATATGTTTGATACATTTTTTTTCTTCCCATTTCTCCCAGAATTCTTAAATGTAGATGATGAAGAAATAGCTGAAGAAGAAGATGATAATATGCCATCAAGTACTGAAGACACTCGTCTTCTTGAGAACACTGGATGGTCATCTCGTACCAGGTGTGTACGCCTCAGTTGTTTGGCCTTATTTTTTTTCCATGCAGTAATACTTATCCTATTAAGCAAGGCACTAGAGACCAGAGTTTTTGTTGCCTGTTTGTTTGATTGAGTTTTGGTTGGTACCTACAACTTTTGTGTTAGGAAGCCTGACCTAAATATGGTGTTTGGGCTTACTGACTGTGGCCAACATGTTGATTAAGCAATATTCTCTTTTGTTTTAAGAACATTTTTTTCCTTGTTTGGTCAATAGTGGTGTGCGTGTCGGGAAAATTGCAACAAAGGCTAAGGGCATGAGATAAGAGGTAGTGGCTAATGTTATTCTCCTGCTAGAACTGCTGGAATGCCTCTCCTCCCTCATAGCTGGCGCAGTTTATAATACTGCTGGTCTTAAGTGGTTTTACTATCTGGGTTCTGGTTTTAGCTATGTTTTACTATAAAACCTGAATGGAATATTAGGGAAAATGGGCTAATTGTTTGGTTCAAGATTTTCTGTGGAACATTCTGAATGACTTTGTGTGGTTTCATTTTTGCAAGAATTGTCAGGATCATAGGGAACATTTTTTATTATGCCAGACAAGTTTGTCTGTCATTTAGTTTTCTGATTTATAACATGTCTGCGTACTTTTCTACCTTAAAATTGTTAGTCCTTTGTTGATAATTAAAATTGCTTATAGTCATTATACAACCTTAACCCTCAATGATGTTCTTTCCCTTTTCAAAATAGGGCTGTTGCCAAGTATCTCCAGACTTTATTTGATAAGGAAGCTGTACATGGAAGAAAGACACTCCCCATGGATAATCTACTAGCTGGTAAAACTCGTAAAGAAGCATCGAGGATGTTTTTTGAGACATTGGTACGTTTGTAATATTTCTTGGTTGAAATCATACTTTTATCTTGCTAGATTAGGTGAAAATTTAAATTGAATTCTGAAGTGCATATTTCATAATTGATACAGTTTTGTTATAGGTGATCTATGAGTTTATACATAGTATTACTGGGCCATTAACCATCATATACAGTTGAATTTTTATTTTTACTGCTGGGCTGGATTAACCATACAGCTGCTTTTATTTTTATTTATTTTTTTGAGTGTGTTTAGAATCTCCAACTTACTACCCAAACCCCCCCCCCCCCCTCTCCAACCCCTAGCCCTAGGTACTTAGTACCTAGGGAGGTGCCATTTGACCATCTGGGTGGTTGGTGCACTGCTTTTATAGATATAGAAATTGGGTGCTAGTCCCAAAATTTTGGGGTCGGCTATGAATCCTCAATAGAATACTTAGGATCGTTCATATGTATTTGTTTCCTCCATTCTGCTTTATTTAAAGTCTTACTCTTTGTTACTCAATGTCATTTTATTCTAATGTGATTTTTGGTATTCCTGCCTTTTTTTGTTCCCTCAAAGACCAACTTACTACTTACTAGTGCATTAGCCACTCTCCTCAGAACATGATTGAACCATCTAAAGCGACCTTCTCTCATCTTTTCATCAATGGGGGCTACCTCTATCTTTAAGCAAATTTACTTATTTCGAATCCTATCTTTCTATGTTTCCACTTGTCCATCTTAACATTCTTATTTTAGAAATTAGGTGCTAGAAGTCAAAAAATATGCATGCATGCGTCTGTATATGTTTTTACACCTGTATATAAATGTGCATGTATGATGATAATTCATTTTTTATTTTTTTAACATATTCAGATTTGGTTGAGAGAATTCCATTCCCTCTTTATTTATTTATTTTTTTAAATAATTAAAAAAAGTTTCATTTCCTTTTTAAAGCTGTTGATGTTTGTTAAGAGTTCATATGGGGTTTACAGAAGTACTTACAACATGTATAGCTTTGTATGCGTGTAGCACACGTGCGCGCGTGAGTGTATTGTTCATTAAACAGTTGTAAAATTAAGGGTCTCATTTTGGTAGAAACCTTGACTTTTGAAAAATTAGTGTGAGGAGTAAAAATGTGGTTCCAAAGCATAGCTCTCAATTAGAGTGGAAGTCTGCTAAAAGAAAAGTTTTTGTGTTGAAACAAATCATCCTTACGTTAATTCAGTTATAAGATACAAAGTTTAGAGTCTAGTTTTGCAGGGGGGTCTAGTTTGTATTGTTTTCCACACATTCTGTTTAACCACCCATAGAGATGAAAATAGGACTGGATTTGGACCTCGACTTTTAGACTTTCAGAAAGGGGAAAAGTTGATTTCTCAATGTGGCCGAGTCTGCATTCTATATGTGAAATTCGATGTTTCTAAAAGTGAAACAATAATTGAACTTTTTTTTTTGTTGATAAGTAACAATAATTGAACTTGAGGGTCATTAAATTAGTTTTGTTTTCCGGGACAGATTTTTTTATTTTTTTATATTATTATTATTTTATTTATTTTTAAAAGAATTTAGCCTTCTATTTCATGCTTTAAATTTTACGCTTTTGCAGGTTCTTAAGACAAGGGATTACATACATGTAGAACAGGCAAAGCCCTTTGACAGCATAAATATAAAACCTCGAGTAAAGCTCATGAAGTCAGATTTCTGATATCTCACATAGGAAAGCAGATACAGTTGAAAAGGCCCATATAGTACTAGTTTCACTGATGCTCGGCAGGGATGGGATTATTTTTTCTTCAATAGATTTTTCCCTAATTGTCTTTTCTTTTTGTTTAAAATTTTTTGGGTTAGGAATTTATGTCTTTTATTTAGTCCATGTAACTGGTAGTTTAACAATGGGGTCGAGTGTCACATGTATCATGTTGATTCTAGCAATAGTGTTGTAATGTGAATTATATTTATATGTATATATCTGTAAAGTATTATCATTTGCAATTGAAATGCTAATTTATCTGTTTGCTGCAGAAAAAGAATATATAAAAAGGAGAAAGTTGTATTATTGTGACATGTTTTAGTTGGGTCTTATAACAAGTACCGCATGGATCATGTGTTTCCTGTCAGGAACAAGTAAGAAAAGTGAGATTTGAGATCTCATTTAATGTGTCTATTTTAGCTGTCGTGATGTATGAATTTATGCATTTCTTGTTTTATTTCAATCAATTTGATCAAATCATGTGAATCTTCATGGTAATGCTGTACAAATCAATGTATGGTTACAAGTTTTCACATTGATAATATTCTGTCAACCTGCGGTTCTGATAAGGTGGTTTCAGACTTTTTCATGTCCGCTCAATTGCTGAGGTTTGAGATACATGCAGAATCTTGAACAGAAGTGTGAATTTGGTTAATACATCATACTGTGCTCATGTTTGACTAATGGTGTGAGTTGATTCGTGGATCAGGATATGCAGCATTATATAGGCTCTACTGCTTCACTGATGATTCATTATGACCTATCAGGTGGTGATTCATTATGACCTAATAGATAATCTCTTTGTGAATAGTTTATTTAATTGAAACTGAAAATTTTTTTGTTGAAAGTATGGTAGAAAAAAAGCTAAAAGCCTGTTGAATAGTACAATGAAACTTATAAATAGTATTAAAAAGAAAGCCAAAAACTCAAATAGGTTAAAGTTGGATTACACCCCAAAAAGGCTCTTAAGAGTTCTATGGAGATATACATTTAGCCACAATTTGCACATTGGTCCACAAGTGTATTGGATACCATCACTTTGGGAACCATCACTAGTACTGGACGGGATATAACTTATATAGGATATAAGGCAAACTTTTTCTCTCTTTGCATGGACAGGATATGAAGATCACAAGTTTACAAATCCTAAAGTCCTTTATGGCTAAAAACTCAATTGCAAACACTTTTAATAAGCACAAATAGGTTTGGACAATTTGTAAGACCAGGCTTTTTATATGTGCTTCAAAAATTAATTGAAGACTGGCACAAGTCAATTAGTCTTTCTTGCCATTTTTCCCTTCACCACCTTTCAAGAACCGCAAGAACCAATAAGCAGAAGACTTCGGGTGCCGAGAGAGCCCGTTTTTGTAATCAACATAAACCAAACCAAAACGCTTGGTATAACCTTGAGCCCACTCAAAGTTGTCTAGTAATGACCATGCAAAATATCCTCTGACATCTACTCCATCCCTGTCCAAGAAATCCAATAAACAAAATTGATTTTATAACACATTTGTTTGACCAATACAAAAAGGCATAAGAGAGTCTCTGTCTAGACAAGTAGTGTAAGATGAAAGCTAACTTCATAAAGGCCAATTTGTATTTATCTCTGGTAAAACAAAAACGAACTAGAGCCAGCCAGTGAACCTATTTTGTGTAATGTAGTTGATAAAAGTTCTTACAAATCTGTACGTGTATTTAGATACCTACAAGAGTTTTTTGGGTTGTTTGGTTCCTGTTTCTAAAAATAAAATTCACGAAAACAGAAAACAGTGCAAAAATGTGCTACCGAACACATTTTCCAAGTAATGGTTTTGAAAACAGCCACTTTTCACAGAAAATCAAAATGATATTTCTTTTTGTTCCTTGTTTTGTTTTGTTTTCAGTTTTAAGGAAAAAAAAAAAATCATTGTAACAATAACATAATGTTCCTGAGTTTCCTTTTTATTCTCTATAAAATGTTTTCTCTTTTATGAAAATACAACCAAACAGGCATTTTGCTTACCTAATTTCAATTTCTAAATAGTGAGTATTTTCATTGCAATATCAAAATTCAAATGGCAATTAGTGGCCAAACTTCTTCTAGCCCACACCCCCTTATTTATTTATTTATTCGAGCATGTAATGGTAGCACAGATTCAAAATTTAGGATTAATCAGTTGACTACTTAGCTCTGATAAAATAAAGATGAATGGTGATGCACATAGACAAACATTGGCATAATTAGCAGGCATCAAATAATTGGCTTAGTGCACAATTTAACAAGTACTTGCAAGTGAAGAATATGAATGAACCAGTTTATTATTTGACAGGAATTGAAACAGAATATGATATAATGAAGTAACTCAACTTGATTGCCTGAGCAACAGCAGCAAGGTATCTTTTGAAGTAAACAACTCTCAATTTGTCATCGAGCATCTCATGAAGTGGAGAAGTTTCATTATCTTCATCATCCATACCTGTATGTGTTGTGGAAAAAAGGTTCAGAGAAAGTGAAAGAAGAGCACTTTAGCATAATTGAAAATATCCTTCAGCACTATTATCTGAGGGACACCTAACATGGATGCATTAAGTAATTTTCCACCAATAAATAGAGATCTTATCAACCCAAAATATTTCTTGATCATATCTTAATTTATAGAAGTGAGTGTTTAAGGTTCTATTATTCTGTACCAGCCAAATTGGAAAAGCAAGGTCACCTAGAAATATCCAATTAGCAACTATGCGTGCATCTATAAGAGTTCTACAAAGAAAATCTATTGAAAATATAAACCGTTTTTCTTCTGATGGTAAATGTGAAAATCTATTGAAAATATAAACCGTTTTTCTTCTGATGGTAAATGTCCACGTTATACCATTCTCAGTCACGTATATTGGAGGATTATTGTATCTCTGTGCTATGTAATTGAGAACCTTCCGAATGCCCCAAGGAACAACATAAAGCCATTCCGATGCTGCCTGCCACATAAAATCTTTCAGCAGACCAGAGACAATCTAAAGATATATGCATGCTCATAAACACTGCAAGGTCTGTATCTGCGAACAAGAGAGAGAGGAATCATACCTTCTCACCAATTTTCTCACCCCCTTCCCATTCAACTGTTGATAAAGCAAGAACATTAGACATCAACATAAGTTTTTCTATGAAATACTAAGATCTCAAAAAAAATAATATGAGTATGAAATACTAGGTAGTATCAACGTTTACCAATTCTCTCCATCTCTTGGGCTTTATAGAAATCACCTTCTTCAGGGCTATCTGGTACATGAGCAATAAACCTTGATGTATAGTGATTCAGACCAACAAAGTCGATTGAGTTCCTAAGCAAATCCTTTTCTTCCTCTGAAAATTTGGGAAGCCGATCTCCAAGCCTTTCTTGCATAACGTCAGGATAGTCTCCATAGTATATTGGATGCAGATACCTGTTCCAGCATTAATTGAAGCTAGTTAATAATCTGAAGGGCAAGAAGAATGGATCTTTGAATGATCGAAATATATTCCAAGACAAACATACAAAGCATAACTGAGAGCAACTGGTGAAACCCAGTCTAATATAACTTACCATTGTTTTAAAATTTTGCTAATCTCATGCCAAAAGAATCCAACTGGTGAAACTCAGATATTCTATAATTATTTTCTGTATAATTTCCTATATATTAAAAGGGTTAAACCAGACCAGAGCTTGGTTTTATTTTATTTTATTATTATTATTTTTAAATAAAAGAATTACAATGTCTACACCTATGAACATTAGATGGTACATTTTGTGGAGTATTCCACAAAATTTATCATTAAATATGTTTGTTATTTATATATAAAACTGAGATAAATGGCATTTGTAGTATGATGTATGACAGACATGCAATAATCTCAAACATACATACTAATTTGCATATCTACATTTTGTATTCCTCATGGTTGATCTTGTCATTTCAACCAATTTACTTAAATTGACATTGAAGAGTTTGAAGAGTCATTTTTAGCAAACTAATCCTTTCTTATATAACTCGTCCCAGTCCCTCCCCAAAGTAACTGTTTAACATTGCAAGTCCAGTGATTTACAATACAATACATGAAACTAATAATTATTGAAGTGATCCAACAAAGTTGTGAGGATCTCATAGGTTTATTGACTTAAGCAGGCTTTATTCATCAAGCACATTATTAGTCTGATGCACAAATGCCAGCTTTTTTTTTTTTTTAGAGAGAGAGAGAGAGAGAGAGAGAGAGATGGAAAGTGGTCATTGTTTCATACTACAATCCCATAAATTGATTTAGAATTTACATAAATATTGCTATTTAGGTAATTAAAAAGAACAAGACCCAAAGTTTTCTTAGGAGATCCAAGTTAGTATATTTGGATAAGGAAATAATGTTTCATTTCATATAAAAATTAAAACCATAAAATTAAACCAAAAGTTTTAGTTAATGCAAATTAATGAAAAGAACTTCCCATAAATTGTGGTTTCTTATTGGTGCAAACATAAGCATCCTATGTATTTTCAATTAAGATGCAACATCACCAAGAAACTAAATGATAAGAGTTTAACTGTAAAATTGATCAAAAGGGAAGTACCATCCAAGCTGAAAATCAAGACGTCTTGCTGCAGCAGTTTTATCTTCATTTTTTTCTGAATTAGCCTCTGCCCACTCACAGTCTAGCACCAAGCCTACTTGTCCCCCTTGCTTGTCCTGGAATAAATACAAGGATTGCAAGAGCAAAAAATGGATGTTATTCTTCTAATGATTAAAGAGCACAAATGGCAATTTTATTGATGACCAGAAAAACAGTAACTATACAGGCAACTTATGAAATTCAATATATGATGGAACTTTGGAAAGACAAAATCATTTGTCTTCTACATTGTAACACTGTGGTCTGGGTACTCTTGGTGTTTACAATGGAGATGTCTAGGGTTTTAATTCCCTTACCCCCAACCATAAAATTAAAAAAAGAAAAAAAAGCACTGGGTCTTGGAACGTATTAAAGCACAGCCAATATAACCAAACAAAGAGAGTGACAACAGAAGTATATTTAGCAAGCCTAGTTTTTGTTCCATCCTGACATCGTTTAAATATGGTCTCTGATGCTTATTCTCTCACATCAATGCTATTTTAGTCAGTCTTTGCTGAGACTCTTTGTAAAGGATGATACAGAAAATACTTTTACTCAGTAAAGATATAATGACTATTACATTAATTACCCAGCAAAGATGCATCCTTTAATAATATGAGGTTCCAGGTCAATGGTAAATGCCATATGACCTTGGTCTATGATATTAGCCATAGGTGCATAGGTGAGAGACGAGGAGATGCCTCCATTTAATATATATATATATATATATATATATATTTGATTAGTAATAAAGATTTATTGATATAAAAAATGAGAATCCCAAGTACATTGGGAGTATACAGGGGTGTACAAATCAAATACAAAAATTACATAAATCAAGTAAATCCAAAGTTGAAGAAAAGGAATGGTCTCCACACTGACAACCAGTCCAATAAGGTTCTAAAAAACGAATAACTTGAGATCAAACATAGAACACTCACTATCTTCAAAGCACCTACTATTTCTTTCCTTCCCAATACACCACACCAACGATCCATATATATCCATTATGATGGTGACCAAATCGACCTTGCCAGCAAGCAAGAAGCTCAACAGCAGACTTTGGCATAACCCAACTTATTCCAAATAAACCAAAAACCATAGCCTCCATTTAATATATACTAACCACAAATATCTCCAGGGTGATACTTTAGGCAGCTTTAATCACTTCTAATTTGTTATGAATTTATTCACATTCTTCTCAATAGGCAGTAAAACTGAGCAGATGAGGACAAAAGTTTGGAAACCATTAGAAGTAATAACCCGTAATGTCTGTAATCCTGGATGGTGCAAAAACAAAAAAAACTACTTAAGTTTTCTTGGCATAATATATTAATTGTTATGATTTACAGAACATAATGACAAACCTTGATTCTTTTTTGACAAGTAACAAAAAATTTTATTAATAAAAACAAAACTAAATACACCAGGGGTGTACTCAGAGAGAATTACAATCAAACTCTAAAAATTACAATGCTCAAGAGAAGACAAAGCTTGATAAAGAGAAACGCCAAGCAGACTAAGTTCTAAAACCACACCGTCCTTATTTAGAAGACAAAGTTCTCAATCACTAATACATAATTGAACAGCATACCTTATACTTGCTTCTGTATATTGAAACAGCTGCTGCATGGGCCAAGATCTGGTGGTGCGCAGCCAAATATGGTTCTATTGAAGAACCTTGACATCTTCCAGGAGCAAATCCCCCCACATCATATCCATTCACAGCAGTTTGAAGGGGCTCATTAATTGTAATCCAGATTTTTACTCTATCACCAAAACTTGCAAAGCAAGTGTCTGCATAGATTGCAAAATATTTTCTGAATGCCAAACATGAAAACCAGATTTATTGTTAATAGAAATGAAACAAAAGGAATAAAAAGCAATCCAATAAATGTATGGGTAATATATATATATATATATGTATGTATGTATGTATGCACATGTGTATGTACATTATTTGGTACTAAGTTTCCTGAAACTCATTAATGCCATTGCTAATATTAAATCTTTTACATGATTCTCCCTCCCTCCATGTACTATAAAGAATAAGACTTAGGAAATTTTTATCCAACTATATTTTCTGGGGAAAAAAGAGAAGCAGAACAAAAGAAAATAGAAAAAGAAATCAAATAAATTGGTTTCTCACGTCCTGTGGCTCACCGATAGTTATTAGGCATAACTACTTCCTTGTGCATAAATCAAAGAAGACCACATTTGCCATTATTTAGACTATGAAAAGAAAAGTGTCCATTCAATACTTGATTAGTTGCATGTGGCACGTTAAGCATCTCTTTCACAAAGATAAGATAATTGTAGTTTATATTCCCTATGCATAACAAATTTTTACTTTATTTCCTAGGTTTTTTAGTATGCCTACTAAATTTATCATATCCCCTTTAAAGCGTCATGTTTCTGTAGCTGTAAGATGTTTTCCCAAGCAAGCATAAAAAAGCAGAAATGTTCCCATTTCTAGATGGTAGCATCTTCCCTTAAGCCAGAAATTTTAACCACAATGATTTTCAGCTTCTCTGAGCTTGACATGTATCAAAGACAAGTCAGAAGTGATCTAGTCACCCTCTACATTAGGCCAGCCAACCAACCAACCCCTACTCTTAAGGACTGTCAACCAGTCACCTTCTACTCCTAAGCCAAAACAACCAGCCACCATTTCTGAACCCTTAGGGCAGTCAGGCAGCCCCTTATTTTGACTTCTTAATAGCCTACCTAGATGTAACTGTTATCTAGGTTATTCCCTAGTAGTTAAAGATTATAAATAGACTTGTTATGTAAGAGTAGAATCAGTTTTTGATGTAACTTTTAACTCAGTTTCAGACCTGGACAGAGATTCTGTTTCTCTAGTCATTTTCTCTGTAATTCCAGCTTTGATTCTTAATTTTAATGCAATTCTAATTCAAGTTCTCAATTATTTGATCTTGATTTCCATCATTTGGTATCAGAGCACAGATCTGGTCCTCTTTTTCCCTACTAATTAGATCATTTGAGTCCTAGATTTCCTTGTGTTTCTTCTTTTTCTCCCTTCATTCAAGATACTAGAATTCAGATTTAGGTTCCTTGTGCCAATCAAATCTGTCTTGCTGCTGCAAATATCACAGATTTGATCACTTGTGCTGTTGCAGCTATTTACAATTTTTTTCAAAGATTGTGAAGCTTTTAATGGCCCAAAGAAGGAGAGGTGGAATAAGGGGGAATCTTATGGATGTTGGGGAAGGAGTTGAAGCTAACCTTCATGTGGGGAGGAATGGTGGACAGAATCAAAATATAGAGAGAGGTGATGAGATTGCTGAATTAAGGAGACAAGTTGCGTCACATATGGAGGTGGTGCAGTGTATGCAGCCTCCTCATGAGGCTACCGATGAGTCTGATGACTCTCATTCTCATTTTGAGAACCCTTTTGGAGTTCCTCCAAGGGGTAGGCCTTTTGTGGAAAGAAATGAGCCAAGGCTTGACTATAACTTCAAGGTTGAAATTCCAGAATTTCATGGGAGTCTCAAACTGGAAGACTTTGTAGATTGGCTTAACACCGTTGAGAGGGTGTTTGATTATTATGAAGTCATGGATGAAAAGAAAGTGAAGCTAGTTACTATTCGCCTTAAAGGGAGAGCTTCTGCTTGGTGGGAACAATTGCAAATTTCTTGCCAAAGAAGTGGTAAAGTCAAGATCAAGAGTTGGGAGAAGATGAAGAAAAAGCTCTGTGAGCAATTTTTTCCTTTCAACTACACCCAATCATTCTACAAAGACCTACACAACCTTAAGCAAGAAGGAAGTGTAGAGGAATATATAGAGGCATTTCACCAACTTGTAGTAAGGGCAGATTTGAATGAAAGTGAAGAACAAATGTTGCAAGGTACTTGAGTGGATTTAAGCCATCCATCCAAGATGTCCTTAGCCTTCAATCATTGTGAAACGTGTCGGAAGCCTACAACCGGGCTTTACTGGTGGAGAAGCAACAAACTAGGCCAGCTTTAAGGTCTGGACAGTGGGGTTCCAGGTCTGGTTAGGGGATTTCTGATCAATATAAGGTTGGGAATTCAAGTACAAATGGGTGAGGAGAAACCTCTGGGGTTGGTCAGCAACCAGCAAGTCCTAAATCTGCTATTACAGCCCCAAAACAGTCCCAAACAGCCACTGTTGGCTGGGGTAGACAGCAACAAGTGGGTACTTTCAAATGTTTCAAGTGTAGAGAGCCGTGCATAGATCTTCGGATTGTAGGAAGAAGGCTATTACGTTGGAGGAAGTAAAAGAGCTTGAACATGAAGATGGAGAACCCTTTTTTTTTTTTTTTTGAGAAGTAAAAATGTTATATATACGAATGGCTACTCTATGCATGAAAAACCTAGAGCAAACCCAGAAAATATAAGAAGGAAACAAAGAAAAAGCAAAAAAGAAAACCAATCCACAAATTAATTACAAAGAGAAAGAGAGCTAATGAAAGAAGGGAGAGAATCACTAGTCGTGAGTCCCCAAGCCCGAGACCAATCAAAAAGAGTCCCACTAAAAGAAGCAAGCATCTGATCACCGGAGCTATTCAAATCCTCAAAAGTCCGCCGATTCCGTTCCTTTCAAATACACCAAAAGATGCACAACGGAACTAAATTCCATATCTGAGACGAGTGTTTCCCCAACCAATTCCACCAGCCAAAAGCAAATCTGGGATCGAACTAGTTACAACCCAAGACAGGCCAAAAGTTATAAAGACAAAGCTCCATAACCGATAAGCCATCTCACAATGAAGAAGTAAATGATCTACCGACTCTCCACAATGTCTACACATAATGCACCAGTCCACAAAAACCAGTCTCCTCAATCTTAGATTATCACCCGTTAGGATTTTATTCCAAGCTACACACCAAACAAAAAAGGAAACTCGCCTAGGGGCCTTTACTTTCCAAATAGCTTTCCAAGGAAAAACAATTGAAGGAGAATTCCTTAATTTGTTATAATATGACCGAATATCAAAATCCCCATTAAATTTCAACTTCCATCTCATCCGGTCTCCCACATCCATTGGAGAACCCATTTTTAATCAACCTTCAAATGAGGTTGGTGGTGATTTTGAAGAAGAAGAGGGCTTGACACTTGTGATGAGGAAGACTCTTCTTGATCCTAAATTCAAATCCAAAGAAGATTGGTTGAGAACCAATATTTTTTATACAGCTTGCAGCATTGGAAGAAGAGTTTGTAGTATGATCATTGATGGGGGAAGTTGTGAAAATGTGGACTCTCAAGAGGTGGTTGATAAGTAGAAGCTTTTTTTTGATAAGTAATAAGGATTTATTGATAACGAAAAGAGAGAGACACCCAAGTACACAGGAAGTATACAGGGGTGTACATATCAAATACAGAAATTACATAAATCAAGAAAATCCAAAAAAGAAGAAAAATGATGGTTTCTCCATACTGAGAAGCAGTCCAGTAAGGTTCTGAAAAAAAGAAGCTTGAGATCAGGCATAGAATGCTCATTGTTTTCATATGGTTGATAAGTTGAAGCTTGCCACTCAAGATCACCCATATCCTTACAAACTCTATTGGTTCAAGAAGGGTAATGAGGTGAAAGTAACGAAGTCTTGCTTGGTGCCATTTTCTATCCAGAAGAAATATTTTGATGAAGCTTGGTGTGACGTAGTACCAATGGATGTGTGTCATATCCTTCTTGGAAGACCTTGGCAATTTGATCACCAAATGATGCATGATGGGAAGAAGAACACCTATACCTTAAGCAAAGATAATCCACAATTTAATTTGCTGCCAATGAAGGAAAAGGTGACTTCTAAATCCTCTACAACCTCTTTACTAGCTTCTAAAAACTTCATTCAAGAAAGTCGAGATAGTGGTTACATTTTGGCATTAATTCCAGTCAACACAGTGGCTAGAATTGATGTTCCTAGTGCTGTCACTGAGTTATTACAACAATATGGTGACGTTTTTCCCCATGAGTTACCTCCCGACTTACCTCCTCTGCGAGACATTCAACATGCCATTGATTTGGTATCGAGAGCACCTCTTCCAAACAAACCAGCATATCGTATGGCTCCAAAGGGAAAGGAAGAGTTGCAAAAACAAGTTCAAGAGCTTCTTGATATAGGCTCCATTCAGGTTAGTATTATTTGTGCAGTACCCACTCTCTTAACTCCTAAGAAAGAAGGCTCTTGGAGGATGTGTGTGGATAGTAGAGCTATCAACAAGATCACAATCAAGTATCATTTTCCGATTCCTAGATTGGATGACATGCTAGATTGCTTGGTGGGTTCAAAGATGTTTTCCAAGATTGATTTGCGAAGTGGGTATCATCAAATTAGAATTCACCTAGGAGATGAATGGAAGATGGCCTTCAAGACACATCATGGATTATTTGAATGGCTTGTTATGCCATTGGTTTGACAAATGCACCTATCACTTTCATGAGGGTGATGACATAAATGTTGCAACCTCTGTTAGGGATTTGTGTTGTGGAGTGTTTTGATGATATTTTGGTGTATAGCTGCTGTTTGGAGGATCACTTGGCGCATTTGTAGCTTGTGCTCGACATTTTGACGAGAGAAAAGTTTCATGGTAATATGAAAAGGTGTAGCTTTGGGATGGATCAAGTGGTGTTTTTGGGGTATGTTGTGTCTTCCAAAGGAGCGTTCATGGATGAAAACAAGGTTAAGACAATTGTTGATTGGCCTACACCTTCTAGTGTGCATGAGATGAGGAGTTTCCATGGTCTTGCTACCTTTTATAGAAGGTTAGCGATTTCGGGGAAAATGGGCTTTTGCTCTTATTTTAATAAAAAAAAAAAAAAAAAAATCTAGCACAATGTCCTTGTTTTGAAACTATTAAGCACCGTGTCCCTGTTTTGAAACTCAATTTAACAAAATCGAGTTACAGGTGGAATTTGGCTTTAAAAAAGTCGAGTTCTATGCATATTTTGCCACTTAATGTCGAGTTTCACTTTAAACTTTACATATAACTCGATTTTGAGGACATCAAGTTTTATACAGAACTCGATTTTGTTAAAATCGAGTTTCAAAAATAGGTACATTCTGCTAAATAGTTTCAAAATAGGAACATTGTGCTAGATTTTTTAAAAAATAAGGGCAAAAGCCCATTTTCCCCAGCAATTTCAGCACCATTGCAGCACCTCTCACCAATTGTCTCAAACAAAAGTCCTTGTTTGGATTGTTGAAGCCCAAGAAAGCTTCCAACTTTTAAAGAGGAAGTTAACCGAAGCTCCTATCCTTGCCTTGCCCAATTTTGACAAGATATTTGAGCTTAATTGTGATGCATCAGGAGTTGGAATTGGTGTGTCCTTAGCCAAGAAGGACAGCCCATAGCATTCTTTAGTAAGAAGTTGAACGAAGCAAAACTTAGGTATTCTACCTACGACAAGGAATTCTATGCTATTGTTCAAGCCATCAAGCATTGGAGTTACTATTTGGTCTACAAAGAGTTCATTCTACACACCGATCATGAGGCTTTGAAATATCTCAATAGCCAATCGAATGTGAATAAAAGGCATGCTAAGTGGGTAAGCTTTTTGCAGCAATTCACTTTCTCATTGAAACATCAATTGGAAATTCTCAACAAAGTGGCTGATGGGTTGAGTAGGAGGACTAATTTCTTGGTGGAAATGCAAACTAAGGTCGCTGGTTTTGAAGTTCTCAAGGAGAATTACCAAGATGACCCACATTTTGGTAATCTATACCAACAATTGCAACAGGGACCGCAACCTGCCAGGTCTGACTTTTGGTTGAACGATGGATTTCTTTTCAAAGGGCTGAAATTATGTTTGCCTAAATGTTCTCTAAGAGAGTTGATGATTGTTGAACAACATAATTTGGGGCATTTTGGCAAATCAAAGACCCTAGAATCCCTTAAACAAGACTACTTTTGGCCAGGAATGACTAAAGATGTTGAGCGGCATGTTCAAAGGTGCTAAGTTTGTCAAAAAGGAATCAGTACAGCCACTAATGCAGGTCTGTATTTACCTCTTCCAGTGCCTAATAAACCATGGGAATGTATTAGTATGGATTTTGTTCTTGGCCTTCCACCTACACAATGAAAGAATGATTCAATCATGGTGGTAGTGGATTGTTTCTCCAAGATGGCGCACTTCATCCCATGCAAGAAGACTTCGGATGCTTTCAATGTGGCTGTTTTATTTTTCAAAGAAGTCTAGAAGCTTCATGGTGTGCCCCTCTCTATTGTTTCCGACAAGGATGCTAAATTTCTTGCTCATTTTTTGGTGAACTCTATGGCACAAGATAGGAACTGAATTGAGCTTTAGCACTTCTTTTCACCCTCAAACGGATGGTCAAACTAAAGTTATCAACCGGAGTCTTAGAAATCTCTTAAGATGCTTGATTGATGAAAATACAAGGAATTGGGAAAGTATCCTTCCTTTGGCTGAATTTGCTTACAACTGTTCTCTTAATCGGGCTATTAACACATCTCTTTTTGAAGTTGTGTATGGGAATAAACCTTTGAGTGTCTTAGATTTGGCACCCTTGCCACTTTCTAAGAGGGAGAATATAAGAGCAACAAAAATCCATGCACAAGTCAAGGAGAGAATTGAACATTCCAATACTAACTACAAGGCTGTTGCTGATATTCATCGAAGGAGATTAATTTTCAAGGAAGGGGACCTCATATGGGTGATTTTAACTAAGGGAAGGTGTCCTCAAGGCTCCTATTCCAAGTTGGGAGCAAGGAAAGTAGGTGACGCAGGACAACCAGAATAAAATTGAAACAACAATAAAATAAATGGATATGACCTAGGAGTCAGCACCAAGCGAGGAAACTACTAGGAGGCAGCATCTAGGGTAGACCTGAAGTCAGCATCAGACCAAAGAAAGACCAAACGGCCATTGTTTTCATTCATCAAAATATCAACTATCTCCTCAAGGAGTACAATAGGTTGCTTATAAAAGATTGCTAAACCCTAGTTCTAATTGGCTAGGAAACCCTAATTGCCTTATTACAAAAATAACTTTGCTTCCCAAATTAAAATACTAATAGCCTAATAAACTACTAGGACCTAAAACATAAAAATACAATTGACTTGCAAACATAAATTATATTTTTTTTTGATAGGTAATAACAAATTTATTGATAATAAAAGTACAATGGATTTACAATAGTAAATTCATTGCACTGATAAAAATACAAACCAATCAAAAAGAAAGACTAGCAGAATTAAGAAAATCAAACAAAGAATGACAATGCGTAAACCCCCAAATACGAGACCATTCAAACAAAGTCCTAAGCAGCAAAGACTTCACACAATCTACAAGTCTCTTAGTTTCCTCAAAAGTTTGGGCATTGCGCGCCTTCCAAATTAACCACATAAGACATGCTGGAACCATATTCCACACATTTGAAGTGTGACTCCCTAACCAATTCCACCATGCAGAGAGAAGAGAAACAACGTTCTTCGGCATCACCCACTGAACCCCAAACAAATGAAGGACTTCACTCCACAAGGTATGAGCATGCTTACAATGGATCAATAAGTGATCCGTAGTTTTCTCTTCACATCGACAAAGGCAGCACCAATTAACCAAGAGGTAAATGCTTCTTAACAAGGTTGTCTATAGTAAGAATCCCACCCCTAGCAGCTGTCCATAAAAAGAAAGCCACCCTTTTAGGGACCTTAACACACCATATGCTCTTCCAAGGAAAAGACACCAACGGGGCTGCTAGCAATGAGAAATAGAAAGAGCGCACATCAAAAACACCACTATGATTCAATTGCCATATCATGGTGTCATCACCCCCTCTAGGTAGCTTCGATGAGATATGCGCAAAAAAATCATAAAAGATCCCTGTCTCCCAATCCTGAAAAGCACGACGGAAACGTAAGTTCCAACTTCTACCACCCCATCCGGTGCATAGTCAACCATATCAGAAATCATAGCTGACTTATCCATAGCAATAGCAAACATAGCTGGATATAAATCCTTCAAGGCAGTAGGGCACTCCAAGGGTCATACCAAAATCTGATACGAAAACCCTCACCCGCTGCATACAACACATGACCAAAAAAGCTCTCAACCCCCTTCCTAATGTTCTTCCACATAACACATCCATGCATCCCTCTAACAACTCTAGTACACCATCCCCCATTGGCCTCCCCATATTTGGAAGCTATAACTTGCCTCCATAAATGTGTGACCTCATTCCCAAATCGCCATAGCCACTTCCCAAGCAAAGCTTGGTTAAATAGCCCAATCTTCCGGATCCCCAAGCCACCTACCTCCACGGGCCACACAACTTTCTCCCAAGCAACAAGTGAGAATTTAAAAACATCATTAGATCTCCCCCAAAGGAAATTCCTCTGAATCCTCTCTAATCTGTCCACCTCATGTTATGGAATAGTGAACAAAGATAAATAGTATGTAGGAAGACTTGATAGGGTACTCTTCAATAAAGTAAGTCTACCCCCTTTTGACAAATATAACTGCTTCCAACCTGCAAGCCTTTTTTCCATCCGTTCAATGATAGGGTTCCATATTGAGGAATTCGTATAATGTGCCCCCAAGGGCATACCCAAATAAGACATGGGTAAACAGCTTATCTTACAACATAAAATACGAGCTAAGGCATCCAAATTCCCAACCTCACCAACCGGCACAATCTCACTCTTGCCAACATTTACTTTCAGTCCTGTGATAGCTTCAAAGAAAATTAGAACCATACGAATATGTAATAATTGTTCCTCGGATGCATCACAAAAGAGAATAGTATCATCAGCAAACAAAAGGTGAGAGATTTGCAAACCACCACTTGCATTGGGACTTGCTTGGAAACCACTGACAAAGCCTCCATCTTCTGTCCTTTTCAACAATCTACTCAACACCTCCATTACCAATAAGAATAGGAGTGGAGATAAAGGATCCCCTTGGCGAAGACCACAAGAACTGCCAAAGAAACCAGCTGGAGACCCATTAACAAGCACTGAAAAACGGGCAGTAGAAATACACATCTTCATCCATCTCCCCCACTTCTCCCCAAAACCCATCCTCTCCATAAGGTAAAATAAGGCACTCCAACTCACATGATCATAAGCTTTCTCAATATCCAATTTAATAATCACACCCGAAACACCACTCTTTAATCTACTATCCAAGCATTCATTTGCGATTAGAACAGAGTCAAGAATTTGTCTTCCCCCAACAAAAGAATTTTGGGAATTAGAAATAAGTTTATCCAAAACACAACGAAGTCTATGTGCCAAGACCTTAGAAAGTAGCTTGTACAAACTACCCACAAGGCTGATAAGGCGAAAATCTCTAATATTGACTGCACTAAGCTTCTTGGGTATTAAACACAAAAATGTGGCATTGAGAGATTTTTCAAAGATACATTCTTTGTGGAAGTCTGCAAAAAAAGCCAAGATCTCCTTCTCAAGAACACACCAGCATTTTTGGAAGAAAGCCATAGTAAAGCCATCTGGACCAGGGGCCTTATCACCCTTAGCCTCCCGAAGGGCTGCAATGATCTCCTCCTTCTCAAACTCCCTTTCTAAAGTAACCCTATCAGTTTCATCCAAATTTGCAAACTCTAAACCATCAATAGTGGGCCGCCAAGATTCGGTCTCCTGGTACAAAGACTTGTAAAAACCCACCACTTGATCCTGAATGGTAGACTCATCCTCATACAAAATGCCCTCAACCTCCACAGCTCTCATATCATTTGTACGTCTATGAGAATTAGCAAGCCTATGAAAAAACCCAGTATTATTATCCCCTTCTTTTAAGTACAGAGCCTTCGATTTCTGCCTCCAAGAAATCTCCTCCAAAGAAGCTAAATACTCAATTTCAGCCTTTATCTCAAGTCTTCTTGCACTATCTACTGATGACAAAGATTGCATCCTTTCTCTCAAGTCTAAGTCCAAAAGCTCAACCAGCAAGCATTTTTTCCTAAAAGACACATCCCCAAAAACATGTTTGTTCCAATGCTTCAAGTCTCCCTTAAGAGCCTTCAATTTGCAAGCTAGAACATAATTAGGAGACCCCATAAAATGGTAACCGTTTCACCAACCTCGCACAAGATCCACAAATCCCTCCACCTTAAGCCACATATTCTCAAATTTGAAAGAAGTCTTTCCCCTCGACATTCCACCTGCCTCCACTAGAAGAGAACAATGGTCCGAAGTCACTCGGGGAAGAGGCCTTTGAGTCACATCCAAAAAGTGATCCTCCCAATCAGCGGATACCAGCACTCTATCAATTCTAGACATAGAAGGGTTCTCTGAGTCACGGAACCAAGTATACTCGCTTCCCACCAAAGGTATATCAACTAAAAAATTTCTCTCAATAAAGTCCGAGAATTTGAACATGGCTGGACTAAAAGAAGTGCAACCAAGACGCTCTGCTGGGTATCTGATGATATTAAAATCACCAAAAACACACCAAGCTGCACTCCACCTCCCTCTCACACTATCAAGTTCAGTCCACAAAAAATCCCTAAGACCATCAGCATTCGGACCATACACCCCTGTACATATCCAATAAAAACCATCTACCACACCCTTAAACAAAATAGAAACAGAAAAGCATCCAACCAGAACATCCATTTTTTTATATACCCTCGTGTCCCAAGCCAAAATAACTCCCCCTGCTGTATGAGTGGCATCCAAAGCTACCCAATCAACAAAAGGACTACTCCAAAGGCTTTTCACAACAGCAGAATTGACAGAATCCAATTTAGTTTCTTGGAAACACACTACATCACACTTCCACTCCTTGAGTAAATTCTTCACCGTATCCCTCTTTTGAGGATTGTTTAATCCTCTCACATTCCAAGATAAGATTTTCAAATTCATGGACAACTAACTGAGCCCACCCTACAGAAATTCTCAATCCCTCTGGTTTGTCGACCAGATTGCCCCTCATAGTTGACGGAAGAGACTAAATTCCTCAATTCCCTCATACCTTTTTTAGTTGAAGAGGTATTGCGGCGAAGACTACTGGTTGTAGCTTGCTTTTCCCACACTTTCTCAAGCTTTTGAAAGAAATCAATGCACTGATGCTCACATGAATCAATAGGAAATCCCACATATTTACTAAAGCCTTTAATCTTCCTCTTCACCCACACTGAAGGTTCCATATCCTCCCCCACAAGAAAATCATCCAGTGCAGCCTCTGATACTATATCCAAACCCCCATGAGGATCCCACTTAGCCAGAGGTACACAATCCAAAGCATTATCACTCTCCTCATCCTTACCTGACCCCTTGGGGTTAACCCAATCCAACAACAAAATTTCATCATCCTTAGAATCAAAACCCAGCTCAGATAGAGGAGAGAAACAATTTTTACCCAGCAGCTTGTGGTGGCAGATCATATCGGAGAGTTCAACAACCGAAAGAGACGGGGAAGCATCGGACTCAATGTTGACAGACTGCCCATTGGAGTTTAGAACAGCACCGGAGTTTGGGAAGTTGTCCGCTGCACTACTGGCGACAATCACGGTGTCACCCAAACAACCCACCTCAGCCCCGCTTGATTTATGGCCCACCGGAAGACCACCAACAACCCCAACCTCATCACCGTACCCATCAGACCTTGGAAATACTCCACCCAACTCGCCGGAACCTGGAAACACCATCAGAAACTTCTCGGCTGAGCCATGGGGGTCCGATCCTTCACTACACTGGGGTCCCGCCAAACTATTGCAGATCGAAACCTCCTCCACACACCCATTGGCCCTTGGGAGGTCCCCACCTAGCTCGTCGTTGAGCGGTGACAGCTCCGGAACCTTCTCAGCTTGTGAGCCTGAACCTTCGCCCACCTCCCACAAACTTCTTTCAGTCAACCTTTCCAGATTTTTAATAAACTCATTTTGGGCTTTAGTTGGTTTGGCCCGCTGAGCTTGATCACATGTTATTGGGCCTAACTTAGCACCTGTTGGTTTGACAAAAGTACTCCAGCGTACCTTACGTTGTGTATTCCCATCAAAGGCAGCAGTTATTTTTAATGAAAAGTGGGCCTGGGTCCATCTGCCAGAAGAGCCACGTAAGGGGCAACTATTTATGGAAGGCTTATTTGAATTTTGAAGGAAATCAAATCCCCCAAAACTCTCCTTCTAATTTAACTTCCTAGGAATATTTGGAAACTGATTCTCCTGGCATAACTTCCTTCCTGATTTCACGTCGCCATTAAGATTTTCCCAAATTTGATTCCTTGAGTTTCCGGTGGATTTTTCTAGCCCACCACCGCCAGCGACCACCTCCGTTCCCAGCCTAGATGCTGATTTTCCCAAGAAGAATTCACGTAGCTTCATTTCAAAGAAAGCCCAACCTCCCTTATTCCTCCCTTCCGGGACACACAAACAACCACTTCTTGCCCCATTATGATACTCAGAGATTTCCACAAAAAGACCACTCTTGTTTGACCTACTAGAAAACTCCAAGAGTTTATATTGCTCAAGAAACCATTTGAAAAAGTGTTTCTTGCTAAAGTCCCAACGGCATAGCTCTACTAAACAAGCAATGGTCCAATCCAACCCCGCTCTACCAACCCGGATAGAGCCACAATACCTACCCCTATTTTCAGTAATGGCATAAGCATCCATACGACCCCCATCAAAAGCCAAGAGAAATGACTTTGAATCAATACGAAAAGAAAAAGAGTGCTTCACCTCTGGTACCCCTGGTTTGGCTGAAAAAGGCTTGGGAGTGGGTTTAGGCAGGTGCTGTGAAGGCTTGGGATTTAGGGGTAAGGAGGTCTGGGTTTGGGGAGGAATAAACTGACCAAATTGAATTGGCCAAAAGAAGGGTTGTGTGAGTGGGCAAGGATAAGGGGGAAGGAATTGTTGTGGAGTAGGAAAAAAATTTTGGCCGGCAGGGGGTAGAATTGGAGGCTGGGTTGGTAGGGAAGAAGGGAGAGATGGTAGTGGTTGTGGGAGCATTTTTCAGCCACATTTAAATATTGTTTGATTAGCTTTAGTTTTTGGCTGCTCTTTCTTGTGTTTTTGGTTGTATGTTTTTGTTGTAGTTTCAATTGGCCTGCTGAATATTAAATAATAATTTTCTTTCATTTCCCGCATCATTCTCCTTTGATTGGAGAAAACTCGACCTCGAGTTTTAAAACATTGAAGGATTAGGATGTTGACAAATAACACTTGCTTCAAGTCTGAAATCATCTTAGGGAGCACAGGGAAAAGAAAAACCTTGAATTCCACCACATCAAACTCATTTGGAATAACAAAATCAATGTGTGGAATCAGTATAATCTCTTCTTGAACTGTAGGAAGCACTGTGGTTTTAACCTTTTCGACTTCACCAAGATGTAGATCTTCAAGGACTGTGGAGGGTTGATTAGAAGCACATTCAACAACTTCAACTTTCACATCATGTGCACCTTCTAACATAATACTCTCTTTAGGCAACATCTCTTCACCTTGTTGCTCTTCAATAAATTCATTTCCTTGCACGCATGTTAAAGCAACACTTGTCGAGGCATGTACGTTTGTGCCAACATTAGGCTTTGGTGTTGCTGGAGGAGTTTCCACGACCAAGATATCATCGTCAATGTTGTCTTCGATTGGGGCAGCAATAAGTTCATTGTGATCAGGTATCCTTGGTTTCCCAATTGAATCGGTTTGAGTCTTCTTTTGCTTCATCTGAGCAATCCTGTCTTGAACATTTTTCATGAGCTTTACAAATAATTCCTTTAATTCCTTGGTAGATAACTCCTTGGGAGATTGTTCAAAAGTGCGTTGAGGGAATGAAATAGGATGAGGATGAGAATTCATCATATTTGCTTCAACTTGAAAAGTACCACACTGAGATTAAGGTAGATACTTAGCTCGATTATGGTGACAAATACTCATCACAAAGGTTTTCTTTCATATCTTCCCACACACTGATGGCAGGTTCATACCTCATATAGCGGAAATATTCAAGATTCTCCCAAAACCTTTGTGCTTTACCTCTTAACTTCAACTTGGCATACCTAACCTTTTTGTTATCTGCAAAATTTGTTTGCTCAAAGAATTGCTCCATCCCATTCATCCAGTTGACAAAATGTCGTGGATAAGTTTCATAACCATCAAAATAAGGTGCTTCTAATATTACCATGATTCTCTAAAATAGTGCTTCAACAAATAGTTGGAAGTTGGAGCAAGAACCTGAGTTGCTGTGATGTTCTTTGGATAGATTGTTGGAATAGGCTTCTAAGACTATTCTCTCAAATAGTTGATGGGACTGGGCTGGTTGATAGGTTTAGATTTCGTGGGTTGGGTCTTTTTTTTTTTTTTTTTTTTGCAAAAATAATAAAATACACTGCTGCTTTAAGACACTATAGACACGGACTTAAAAGAAATTCAAACGGACTTAAAAGAAACTACAAACACGGACTTAAAAGAAACTCAAAGTACAGACTCTAAAAGGAACTCAAAGTACAGACTCTAAAAGGAACTCAAACCACGGACTAAAAAGAAAGACTACAGAAACTAAAAGAGACCGGCGATGGGCTTGCGGTGCTAGGGACCGGTGATTGTGGCGGCGCGACGACAGGGAAGACAGCGATGGCACGATACATGGAGGAGTGGTGATGATGGTGTTGGCGGCGGTGGCTGTTGGGTCGGCGGCAGCTAAGTGCTAATCTGTGGGTTTCGGCGGCTGGTGGGTCAATATCAGCGGTGGTTGGTCAAGGTTGCCGATGGGTCTCGACGTGGGTCTCTTCTCTCTTTGTGGTTGCATGGGATTTGGAGACTTGATTGTGGTTTCTAGACTAGAGGTTTCTGGTTGGCTTCAAAATCTGGGTTTTTTTTTTTTTTTTGGGTGATATTTTTTGGCTCTTTCCTACGGTGATGCTTTAACAGATCGGTGTTTGCTCTAATACCAAAACTGACACAGGACAACCAAAACAAAATTGAAACAACAATAAAATAAATGGATATGACCTAGGAGTCAGCACCTAGGTCTTGCTTGGAGTCAGCACAAAGCGGGGAAACCACTAGAAGTCAGCATCTAGGGTAGACCTGGAGTCAGCACCAGACCAAACGGCCATTGTTTTCATTCATCAAAATATTAACTCTCTCCTCAAGGAGTACAATAGTTTGCTTATAAAAGATTGTTAAACCCTAGTTCTAATTGGCTAGGAAACCCTAATTGCCTTATTACAAAAAAAAACCTTGCTTCCCAAATTAAAATACTATTAGCCTAATAAACTACTAGGACCTAAAACATAAAAATACAATTGACTTGCAAACATAAATAATATTAAATAATAATTTTCTTGCATCTCCCGCATTAGTAGGTCCATGCAAAGTGTTGACTAAAATCAATGACAATGCCTACACAATCCAACTACCCCTTCATCTAAGCATTTCTAATGCCTTCAATGTGAAGCACTTGAAGCCTTATTTTCCAGCTGAAACTTGAGGGCAAGTTTCCTTTATGGAGGGGAGTATGATGTAGTCATCCTCTACCTTAGTCCAGCCAACCAACTCCCCCTCTACTCTTAGGACTGTCAATCAGCCACTCTCTACTCCTAAGCAAAAACAACCAGCCACCATTTCTGACCGCTTCAGGCAGGCAGCCTTATTTTGACATCTTAGATCTGCCATATATCCTCATTAATTCAGCTTTGACCTATGTTGTGATAGCCTGACTAGATGTAACTATTAGCTAGCTTATTCCCTAGTAGTTAAAGATTATAAATAGACTTGTTACGTAAGAGTAGAATCAGTTTTTGATGTAACTTTTAACTTAGTTTCAGACCTGGACAGAAACTCTGTTTCTCCAGTTATTTTCTCTGTAATTCCAGCTTTGATTCTTAATTTTAATTCAATTCTAATTCAAGTTCTCAATTATTTGATCTTGATTTCCATCAAGAAGAGATATACAAATAAGAAAGCCATGATCAACAAACAAAGTGTAAATTCGGGTCAGCATGTTTATGATTTTGAATATATTTAGAACTACTGGATGCATTCAACTGAAATGATAAAAATATTAATCAACATGAAAGAAACTGTTTATATCAAGATTTCTGAAAACTAATAATTTTATTATGACAATACTTACACAATTTGCTTATTCAACCACCCTCCCATTGTCTCATGAAGATGCAAAGGAAGATCCCAATGGTACAAAGTTATGCAAGGCTGGATACCTGCAGGAACAATGCTGTCAATTACGCATTGTTGGTGCAACTAAAAGGAAATCAACTATAAATTAATACCTTTTTCAAGAAGAGCATTAATAAGATTGTTGTAGTAATTAATCCCTTCATCATTGATTTTGGTTCCTAAACCATCTGCAACGATAAGCAAACCATGGAAAAATCCATTAATCATTATAACTAAGCTCAGGCAGCACTGAAAATAAAACGCAACAATGATGAAAGCAATTTTCGTAAAACTCAACCTATATGAGGTGAAAACTAAGGCGTAATTTCACTTTACCACCCTAAATTATACCCCAACTTACCCTTTGCACCCTAAACTTTCAGAATGCACAGTTAGCATCCTAAAATATAACATGTGTTACACTCTGCACCCCATCATTAATTCTGTTGTTATCTTGGATGGAAAACCAAAGTTTAGGTTGCAAAGTGTAATTGAGAGTATAGTTTAGGGTTATAAAGTGTTATTTCTCATATGTTTTTAAGGGGTTGAGAAGAGGGGCAGTTGGGTCTTTTCACGTGATGCCATCCAAGATAACGGAAGAATTGACGGCATGGTGCAAAGTGTAACATGGGTTATAGTTTAAGGTACTAATCGTGCATTTTGAAAGTTTAGGGTGCAAATTGCAAAGTGTAATTTGTGGTATAGTTTAGGGTCGTAAAGTGTAATTTCTAATGAAAACTAATCAGCATGGTTTTTCATGTCAATATTATGGTACAGCATGAAAACCAGGGATTGGAGATGTCAAAACCACTTATTCCTAAAAGGACAAATTGAAGGGTGAATATACATAGTCATACAACTTGTCTTCATTAAGGGTCTAACATCTTTATTTCAACCATTTAAGTAATGACTGTGCCTAATAGACCAAAAGAAGGCATATATACTTTTGGAAAAAGAAATTTCAAGAAAAGCTTCATGTATTAGAAGACATGGCCCTGAACTCTACTATATATATATATATATATATGAATATAGGCATAGCATCGCCCCTTTTGTGTCAGCCTAAATAATTTTCATGCTATTATCACAAAACTATGCCTCATCTATGACAACCTGATCCAAATGTATCTTACACACACAAACAAAAAACATAAAAATGAAAAAGAAAGCACCTAGTCCATATCTATTTCATAAAATCAGAACTTATATAGCAACTGAAATAAGACATCCCCACCAGGGATTTGATGGGTATACAATCTGCATACTTCAATCATCCCCTATTCCATCTATTTTAAGTTTCATCAATACAGTTTTTATTACAATTTTTTTATATTTAAAAATAGACTTGCACATTGTGCTAATGTAAAGATATACTAAAAGAGGCCAACTTCTGCCTGAACTTCTATAACCAAGTCCTACCTGAATTCTTTGCTCAGAGATCTCAACTATAGATATCCCAAATTCTAAATGCTTTAAATTTTAGTCAACTTTTAAAGTCAGCCCATATAAGTAGAGAAAATTGACAAAATAGTTGTACTATCTTATGTGGAGATTTAATGGGCAGACTACTTGGACTGTGCTAAAGTCTTTGTTTTTGAGATCATTGTATGATTGGATGAGAGTGCTAGTACGAGTCCATTAGTCCTCTTTTTTGGATTATCTTGATTTTTTGAACTTAAGATTGTAATGACTAAACCATTGCACACTTCCTGTGTAATTAAGTGTTCTCCATTTTATTTTCACTTAAAAAAACGAAGAAAATTTACAATTAACTGCCTGTCTCAAATGCTACCACAACATTAGACCGACTCAAGTTGCGTCAAATGCATATGGATGACCCCAGTCTTACAGACTCATTTCATAATATATGAACTAAGCCTCCTGCATGCCGACTGATTGATTCTTTCTTATATTCTGGATTCCCAAATGGATATATCATGTACATAAATTCCTAATGTAATCCAAATTAGTTCAACTCTGGTTCAACTAAAACTCATACTTCTTGAGACTAAGTGCCAAGGCAGGGATATGGGAAGAAGGGAGGTAAACAACTAGATGAGGACTCAGAAGGTAGTAATAATAATTAGTATGTTCCAATCACTAATCATATGTACAACCAATATACTCTTCCTGAACAGTAATGAAAAAGTATTAATGATAAAATGCATTAAACATTGTAATAAAAGGACATACCAGGGAAGATACGAGACCATGATATGGAAAAGCGATAATATTCGAATCCCAACTTGGCTATAAGTTCAACATCTTCCTGTATATCAGTATTGAATCAAATAATCTAAACCTAATGCAACTTTAAAACAGAACATAAAAGTGATACGAATCAAATTTGTTTTCCAATATACCAAGGGAAAAGGATCAATGTCCACATACAAGAACTACACATACACAAATTCAAGTAAACTTGATGAGGCCTTAATCCAAACCAAATTTAGGTTGATTCCAAGGATCCTTTTCCAACTGGTTAGGATTAGCTAACATATATCATTGTCCTCCATTCTATCTTATTTAAAGTCACAGTTTACAACTGGGTGGGATTAGCTAACATATATCCTTGTCCTCCATTCTATCTTATTTAAGGTCACAGTTTACATCATAGTTCATATGTGTGTGTGTATATATATCACATCGATTTGGCTACTTCCATCTATGTTTGGAAATAGAAAGCTTAAACATTAGTATTGAAAAAAAATACAGAAAAACAAGCATCTAGCTAGAGATCAAACTGCTCAGTACTTCCATTTCACAATCAGGAATGCATTAAAAGGTGACGAAACATGCCAATAAAGCCAAATTGCATAATAAGAGATAAAAAATGTTTGAACAGGTGTAATGCACTGAGAAGTTTTAGATGTAGAACTGGGAAATATGCAATGTCATTTGTGAAGGATGATGATTCATATTCCTTTCTTTTTTTGATAAGTAAGAAAGATATATATATATATATATATATATATGATGATTCATATTAATAAATAACAAATTAGTGATAATAGGAAAAAATTATGGATTTTTATCTAAATCCTCTATAAATCAACAACCATTTAATGAAATACTTTATATTCACACACACACACCCAAAAAAAAAAAAAAAAAAAAGATTATGGCTTATGTGACAGATGTTTCTTCACAGTGTATGGTGTTTCTCTTAGATTTGGAATTGGGATCAACTAAGTCAAATAGCCCACAGGACACATGGTGCATCCACTTGATAACAAAGACAAATCTCAAACTAGCATAATTATGTTATAAGTATCTAAAACGGGGCTAATTACTATATAAGCACTACAAGGGCAATCAACCACAAAGGAATAAAATAACTGTGAGTCACTCAATACATTGTTACTAACCTTGTATCTATGATATTGATCCACTGCCACATCACCATTGCTTTTGTCAATGATCTTTCCTAACAAAACAAAAGGACGGACAAATAAGTTTCTAAAAATGCAGAAAATAAAATTCATCCACATCAACCCAAAACTTGTCGTGGAAAAATTTGTTATAAGCTTGTTAAAAAAAAAGAGAGAGAATTACCCTCAGTGTGTGAAAAAGCATCCCAAATACTTGGACCCCTACCACCCTCCTTGTAGGCTCCTTCCACCTACAAAAAAACAAGGAGACTGAATGATTGTTCTCTCTCTCTCTCTCTTATGTGCTATAAAACCTCCATTACATATCAAGGAAACATCACGAAGGAGAATACTGTGCATGTACTTGTGTGTTGTGTCCCCTACTTGGGAGGCTGTAACTTCTATTTCGGCTAAAAATGATGATCTTTCACCTAGGTGTCCATACCCTCCCTCATACTAGAGAAAGATGATCCTTTGAAACTTAGAGCCATATATCAAAGGTGATGTTCTTCCAAAAATTTAATTAAATGACACCAATCACTTAGATTTTGCACAATAGTATGCAACAAAAAACTATGCCAGAAAAGGCCAAAAAGAGAGCATAAGAAAAACTAAAAAGAGAGGAAGCAGCAAGCATGCCTCTCAGATATAATAGCCCATAACAACAAATAAATTCATAGAAATCACATGATACGACGAACCCAAAGAAATCAATTTGATAAAAAAAATTATGATCAATTTACACTTCTTTTTTCCGACAAGAAATCAAAACTGGTCAACCAGAAAGGCTTGGAAAATTGTAACACAAAACCCATATCGTAATTTGTAAGAAAATGGATAACAAAGCTGATTTCTTTTTGTAAAATCTACAATAAGACAGTAAAAATGAGCAAATACCCAGATCATTATTTGTCAGAATATAAATATAAACAAACGAGAAAATGTGACTGCAGAGATGATGGTAGAAGGAGAACCTGATAGGCAGAAGTGGCCACGCCAAAGAAGAAGTTTGGAGGGAAGTCACTACGAGTCACTTCCTTCTTGTTGGACTCATCACCTTCATATTCCTTCAACAACTCCTTCTTTGCCATTGTTATTGTGACTAGAACAGAGAGAGTGAGTCAGTGAGTCATGAAGAAATAAATAGGAGATTGTTGTGGAACTCCCTTTCCAATTAAAAATAAATATCAAAAAAATTAATTAGTTGTCAAGTTTCAAAACAATGTTGAAAAGTAACATCTCGAATGTCTAAAACTCGAATTTCAAGAAAAAACTCGAGTTCGAAGAAAAAACTCGAGTTTTTAAGTCTTGATTTGTAAGTGGGATGGGTCTGATGTAGAAAAAATTCACATGGAAATTGAGTTTTAAAAAGTCGAGTTCCATAAATCGCAGGAAAACGCCGCTATAGAGTTTTAAAAACTCGAGATCTATGTAGCAATTTTTAGCCAACTCAGCAGTTCACAACAACTGCAAAGCGAGTTTATAAAACTTGATTTTTAATTGAATCTCGAGTTTTTAAAACTCAAGATGTTACTTTTCCTAAAATTTTGAAACGATTCCTAACTTACTACTTTGAATTTCTATTAACAGCTATTCTTCACATTCCCTCGATTGTTATGGCTAGACATGGCAAAACTGGTCCCAATTTTTTGACCCACCAGACCCAAAAAAATACCTGATCCAGATCCCATTTTTTGACTTGAAGTAAAAACAAGTTGACTCATAACCTGATCCATATTTTTTGCAGGTCAACCCGACCCAACCCGAACTCGAACCATTTTTTAAAACTTTTTTTTTTTTTTTGTAAAAAAAAAAAAAAATTAAGACAATATTGGTTTAATTGTTTGTTGTGAGTTTTAAGGAAACAATTGAGACATTTACATAACTGCATGCAAATTAATTGAAAGATGAATGGTTGAGCATTCTGTAATGAGTAAAGAGTTTTAGATATCAAATAGCAAAGTACATGTCAAGATACAGTAGAGTTAAAAACATAGATTTAAAATTATAGACATGTTTGAAAAATATTCACAAGTATGAAAATAGTGAAGCCAAAGTATGAATGTTTAGACTTATTTTTTTAACAATTTATGTCCAAAATAAACAGTTTTTCAAAATAAATTATGATACTTCCTAGAGTATATGTTGCTTAACACTGATATGATATTCATAAAAGAGATCATGTATAAATAAGTAAACAATTAAATTTTAATGTATATCTCAGAATGAAATAGAGTGTCAACCACAATAGATAATATATTATAAAATTAATTTTCAAAATCGTAAATTTCTTATATGTTTTTATTCTTTGTCAAATGAGTTATCCAATAAGTCATTTGTAATTTTGTTTTATATTTTGGGATGTTGATATTGTGTAGAAATAAAACTTATGTATTTTTTTTTTATGGTAAAAACTTGCGTATTTGTTTTAATTATCTTTGTGTTATTTTGTTTTCTTTGTGTTATTATTGAATAATTATTAATAATTTTAACTGAGTTCATTCTTGATATAAGAGGTGAATTCAAAGTAATGCATTTTACATTAAGTAATTTGTTGTATGACTTTCTAAATGACAAATACATGTTGATGATACATAGAAAATCAGTAGGCTGAATGCTCCGAGCTTTAATGGATTAGAGGTTGTTTGAAAGGCCTGAAAAGAAAGAAACACAAGATCAATGGTGACCAGGGTGAACTGGCCAAGAACCCTCAGATGCTTATGTTAGTTTTTTCTTATAACTTAAGAATTCCAACTTTTGAGGAGAGGTGGCAAAACTTACTTTCGTTTGAAGTGGATGAGTCCTTATATAGTGAGCCTTAGATTGGTTACTTGATTGGTAACTTCCTCAAACCGTAGGGAAGTTACAAGGTTTAGATTTAACTTCTACAACTGCTATAGAAGTTAGAAGATTTAATCTTGTCTTCTATAACTGCCATTGGAAGTTAAGAGTTTAGTGAGAAGTTAAAGCGATGAACAAGGATTTCGCTTATTCTTCAAAATATTAGAACGTGATTCGAATTATAAGCTTTTGTGCATAAATTCATTTCAAAGATTTTCTAAGTGTTGAGGGGTCGTCCAGGTGTTTCTATGCTGGATGACCTTCTTAGATTGGACGAACTCCTTATGTTGGACGACCTTTCTGGATTTGGACAACACCTTGGATGAACTGGAGATGGCCCAATTTTTGTAGTTTCTTATATGAACTGGACGACAACTCAAGGACGAACTATATTTGTTTCTCATCCCCATTAGTTGCCCCCTTGTCCTTGTCTTGTCTATTATTAGAACGCCCTTTTTTTGACACATGGCCCAATTTGATGTATTTCAATCATGTCGTTTCGTCTTTCAAGAAACATGCCACGTGGCTTCTCATGGTGGTCCCGTCATTTTAGATGCTAAGTCTCGTTGCCTATAAATAGTAGAATTCCTTTCCTACCCTTTCACATTTCTAAAATTTTCTCCTATGACATTTGTCGTCCAGCTCCTCGTCTAGAAGTCTTCCTGCGTCCTTAGGCCTTCCTCATTTAGAAACAGGTATTTTCTTCATCTTCGTCTTTAGGTTTTCCTTTAAGTTTTATCTCAGATGTCTAAAGTTGTAATATCCTTGTCTAGCACTAGTGATAATAGGGAGATAGATGAGTATCATGACAGTACTAGTGATAGTGGTTCCAGTAGTAGCAGTGGTAGTAGGAGTAATAGTAGTAGTAGTAGTAGTGGAGGGAACACCATGGACGAGCAATACACATCTGGGGTTCCAGGGGTTCCCTTAGAAGTTCTTCAAGATGTACTTAGGACAAGGGCAACTTCTGGGTCATAAGCTGGTACCTCCACGAGTGCTCCTTTGTCCACCGTTTTAGACGAGGTAGAAACTGTGTACAGCTATGCTATAGGCGTCCATTCAAAGACAGATGAAAAAAGGCTTATTTCCTTTAGAAGCCAGTATCAAATTCCAGACAACCTTAACCTTAGGTTGGCCATTCGTGGTAAGTGGTGCTGTGACCCTTGTTTTGGAATTGGTGTTTATGAGGCTTATCTCTTGGGGGGACTTAGGTTGCCACTCAATGCTTTTGCTAGAGAGTTACTTACTAGGTTAGGTTTAGGAGTATGTCAATTTAATCCTAATGCATGGAGACTGGTCATTTCTATGCAAATTTTGTAGAGGGAGGTGTTTGAAAGGGACCATTCTCTCACTGTGGACGAGTTCCTTTATTGTTATAAACCCTCAGAGATTAGTCAATCCCTTGGTTTTCATCAGTTCAAGGCCAGGGGTAAAGATTGTAGGTGAATATAGTCCCTTCCCACATCTGATAGAAATTGGAAGACAGAGTTTTTCTTCTTCTTTGATTTTTGGGTTGGAAACCCTATTGAGGTTGGCATGAATCCATTCGCCCCTTTTACTAGAGAACTAGGACCTCCTTCATCCAGAAGGTATGTTTCTTTCCTATTAAATATTTCCTATCTTTTTTGAATTCGTCTAACATTTTTCTTCCTTCTTTTCTTCTTTCTTTCTTTTTTTTTTTTTTTTTTTTTTAGCTGTTAGACGACCTTCCTTGAGCAGATTTCATCTTGAATGCATCCAGAAGGCTCATCTATTTGTTGATAGGAGTTTTCATTCTTTGGTTACTCTCCAACGTCTTGCAACTTGGGGATTCGGACCTGAACCATCCCTTGAAGCTTTAGCCCACGAGCTTTCTACCCGTAGACGTGAGTTTT